>NC_138905.1:163401938-164641938 GCF_965231255.1 Vanellus vanellus
GGCGCCGGCCAACCGGCGGGTGCGGCGGCCGCACGTGACGCCGACGACAGCAGCGACGCGGCGGGTGGCGGCGGCGGCCGCCTGTCCCTCGCCCGGCGCTGTCGCCGTGGAGACAGCGGCCCGCCCCCGCCCCCCGAGCCGCTCCTCGGGCCGGCGCCGCCGCACGCGCCGCCCGGCGGGCCAACCGGCGGCCGCGCCGCTGTCACGCGCCGGGCGGGATGAGCCAATGGGAGCTCGGGCTGCGGGCGAGCGGTGTTGGCCGGAAGTGCCTGTCAGGGGCCCGCGGCGGCTGTGTCCGGGGCTCGGTGTCGGGGCAGCCGTGGAGGGGGGGTGGGGGCAGTGCCGCGCTTCCCCCGGGAGCGGCCTGTAGCCCAAGGGGGAGCCGGCGTCGCACCGGGAGTGGGGTGTAGGGCGGTTGGGGGAGGTGGCGGACCCTGCGCTGCCCCGTGTGGGCGGGAGTGGGGGAAGGAGGAGAGGCTTTTCGAGCCGCCCGAGGGGAAATCCCCCTTGCTGGCTGCCCGGTTCTGCTTCCCGGCGTGCCGGGGGGGGGGGTGGGGGGGGGTGGGACACGGGACTGGACTCTGGCGTGGTAAGTTCTTGGCGTTTTAAACCTGGCAGTTTTCTGGAGGCTGAGGGTGCTTGCGGAGGGCCTGGGGCCAGCGCGTTAATCCCCGCTCGCGGATGCAAAAGTAAATGGGATTCGTAAAATCTGATGCACCGATCCTGTGAGCGCCCTCCGAACGCGCTGCGGTGGTCAGGCTGGGCTGCGCTCCCGAGGGGCGCCGTGCTGTGTGTGTACTAACGAGTGCCTGCCTCCTCGTCCCCCTCAGACAGAGGCGGCGGGGCAGGAAAGATGGTGGTACAGCTTGAGAAAAATACTCTGTATAAACGGTAACGAAAATGGAGATGATTGATGAGAAGAAATAAACAGTTTCTCGTGGGAACCAGCATCACGCTGGGAAGATGCTTGCATTTGTGTGCCAGTCTTTCTACAATGAGACAGACTCCTTAACCCTTCCTTTTTTTTTTTTTTTCCCCCTCAAACATTCTTGGTTGGAATGATTTGATATAGGGAGAAAAGACTTTTATTTCTATTAAAGGCTTGAGGTTCAGCCAGAGCCACTAGTCTGTTGTTCAGACACTTTCCAAAAGCTGTCAGGAAAGGAGCTCGCTTCTGGTGTTGCATTTTTTATTGTGCTGTTCTTCCCTCGGCATTGTCACGTCTTCATCTTAAGTGAGGCCCAAGGTGTCAGCCTGCTTTCCAGGCAAGTCCAGGTCTGCTTCCTTGTTGGCCTGTTTTCATGTTTCCCAACCTAACTGGGGAATTTTTGAGTGGCAGATGTGTTTCTGGCTCTCTCCAAGTCTTTTGGCGAAATGCTTGCCCTGTGCAGTGCTTTAAGCTTTCTAGTGTTTTGCTTGGGCCTTCTGCTCTTGTAGTTTGGCTTTTCCCCTGTGTGTTGTTTGTTGGTGGGTTTTTTGTTTTTTGGTGGTTTTTTTTTTTTTTTTAACTGCAGAGCTTCAAAACAAATTTATCTTAGTAGGGTGCCATAGCTTTGGTCTGCCTAGAAGAAAGAAGATTATTCGCTGGCTTCTTGTAGTGCCCATGTAGGCAAAAACCACCAAAACCCCACACATCTGTGTGATGTAAATACATTCAACACCAAAGAGGTACACGGAATTTTTTTATAGGACTGTCAGAATCCATTTGTAAATGTTGCAGAGCCCGGTCAGTCTAGTCAGAAATGAGTAATAATTTCAATGAATAATCTCATTTCTCTTGGTGACTTGAGACCTTCAAGCCATAGAAATGAGGCTACAATAGCATGTACTAGCACAAAATGCAAGACACTGCATGTATGGATTAATAAGTATTTGTTGTATAAATCCGGGAAACCTCCAGCAGGATAATGGGAAAATACCTGGGTTTATTAGTCGATGATGAAAGGAAGCTGCCAATTTAATGCGGTTGTGAAAAAACAAATGACTGTGCTGTGCACACAGTCATGCTTCTGGGTGACTAGTGAGACATTACTGTGTCCAGTTCTGATAAACCATGTACGGGAAAGAGGAACTTGTACAGAAATACACCCAGCAGGGTTACTGGAAAAGAGCAAAGCTTATCTACAACAGTACACTAGGAATATTTTTCTGATTAACCTAGGAAAAGCAAATGCGGAGGAGGGTTATGAGTAACCAATAAGCCAGGGTAGAGTCAAGCTCAAGCGAGTAAGCATTTGAGCTTATGAACAATATTGATAGAAGAGCATGGATCTAAACTGATTGTAATCTAGATAGCTCTTACTTTTCTATCTCAGAGGACGGAGGGTTTCGCTTTCCGTTAAGAACAGTGAAAGATGAACATGTCAAACAGGCTTTAAAATGCATTGCGCTTCAGAACAGGAAGATGACATGCAATCATACAAAGTCTATTTAAGTGATCTGTGTTGAAGGGAGGAGATGTGGGCCTCCCTTCTTACTCGTCCCAAGACTGGAGCGATCTCCTGATGTTCAGTACTTCTCAGAAAGAAGCTGTTGACTGCTGGTTTGTGATGAGGATGATGATTAGAGTGAGAAGGCAGCGGTTCAGAAAGAGGTAACAGGAATGCTCCCGCTGGAAAGAGTTACGCCAGGTGTTCAGTCTCATAGATTGCTGAGCTTGATGGGCAGCAAAGCGTTTTTTCACTTAATGGTAGTGGGGTGATGTATGCAGGGACTAGAGAAACATGTAACAAACTGAAATATAGAGGGACAGTATATATATGAAATGGAGGATGCAAAAGAAAAGGTAGAGTGGTCAACCAGAGGAGGTGCTGGATGCCTTGAATGGATCCCAAGGATCTCTGTCACTTCACTTGTGAGGCTGAACACCTTCCTATTGCTCTATTTTTCTAGCCTTCACCCTTGTTTGATTTTGATTCATCTGAGGAAAATGACAACATTGAAAATTCAGCTGATACATGCTGGAGGCTCAGCCCTAAAACCAAATACAGTATCAGTTATGTGGATTTATTTATATTGAGGTGGAGAACATGGGGCTGTTTAGATGCTGCCAGTCTTTCTTTTATGCACATTGCTTGTATTTTTGCTATTCTCTACCAAAAAACTGGAGGGGAAAGGAAAAAAAAAAAAAAAAGTAAGTTGCGGTGGAAGAGAAACTTCCTGCCACAAAAGATTGAACTGGGCAAGGCTTGCCAGGCAAATATCTCAGCCCACAGTGTGGTTTCCCAGCGTGACTTCCTTTGCAGCTTCTCACAGGAGACTCAGGAGTCATCTAGTCCCTCTGTGCTGTACAGCTGAGTTTTTGCCATCTTCCTAAGATTTAGAAACTTAAGTTTTATTGCTCACTTCTCAAGTCTTTATGTCTTTTTTCAAACTTCAAACTTCAGCAGCCTGTAGCTACCCACACTGTCTTATGATAGGCTGGAGTTTCTCAATAAATACTGGATTTTTATATCATGCAGAAACCAACATACTGTTTCGTAAGTTTTTTTGCTAGCTACTGTAGTCTCCGACCACGCGTTAGGGTATGTGTATGAAAGAGGAACAGGGCCTCTAGCATCTATTTCCATCCCAAAGCCAGGGTTTGCAAATTCTTCAGTAGTAACAGTATCAGTGGGAAGATGTAAACCAGAGCAATATAAAAAATGGGGCGATCCATAACCCCCTCCCTCTGAGACCTCTGAGGGTGGCCTCCCGACACCAAAGCACAAGACAATGTGTGAAATAGAGCCTGTCTACTCTACAAACTGTTCTAGTGTATATGTTTTCCCTGATCAAGAGCTCTTTTAAATGCGTATTAGTAAAATAACAGTGATTTCCTGTCCTTGCTTACTGTCGTCTTTTTACATTCAGGCTGTGAATGCAGTTCTCTCATTGCATGGATTGTTTCTAACCATGTATCATTACAGTATTTTAGGAAGTATAGTCAATGTTAAGGATTGAGATTATGTTTAGTCTTTAATACTTTTTGCTAAATTACTTGTCTTAGTAAAACTGCCTATCCAGTTGTTACCAAATCCAGGATGCAACTCACTGGAGTGAAAGGTGACTGACTTTCCGTACCCTGTCCTTAGCATTTTCAGGTGATCACACTGTTAATTTCCCTTTCATCCCAGCAGTAATATTGTCCCCTTTTTTTACTGATTGCAAAATTGTAGGTGTTTGACATCTTTGTTCATGAAAACCAGAGCAGGAACCACCTGAAAGCACGTGTAAAGGCAAAGGAGGTTGGACCTCCTCTGTCCTGTTTGGCAGAGGTCGGTTGGCAGCTCTGATCATGCCAGAGCCTGACTGGTGAGAGCAAGTGCTGTCTCCAGCCTGGTGGAGGGCATGGAGTGGGATTTAACTTACTGCACTGGAAAAGCATGTTACGGAAGCTTTCATTAACTCCACTGCTTGCAGGCTAGTTTGGGTTTGTTGGGATTTTTTTGTTATGTTCTTAAGGAAATCTAAATGCTTGGTTTTGAAGGTATAGTAGGTGTGCTTTTGTTTTGTAGTGGTGAAGCCTAGTGTGAGCTCTGAGATGACTTTTGTGTCTGTGTTAAGCCTTACTGAAGTCAGGGGAGCTGTGTGCAAAGACGGGATAGCAGCTCTCCATAGGCCTCATTGTAAGATCAGAGTCAAAATTTGCAGTGATGAATTGCAGTCATCAGTGTCTGCCCAGGTTGGGGTTAACAGTTGTCTAAGTGTAGGGAGTTGCCCACCTACCATCTTGGGCTTAGCGCCCCAAGCTGGTAAACTAGAGTGCACAGGGGCTGAAGCTCAGCTAATCCACCAAGTCTAGTAAGTAAGTGTGACAGTGATCAGCATTCCCGTGCTTTAGATCTGGTACCTGATTTTGGGAAGACAACGCACAAAGCTGAGGGAGGTGCTAGAAAATTCTTGGCAAAATTGAGACTTTAGCACTTGGATTCCCAGCAATCGAGCATGCTGAACGGGGAGATCTCAAACCAGCTGACTGGAAATGTTGTGTAGGCAGCTCTTTTCTCCTCGGTTGAAATTGCTTATAGCCTTCATTTAAATGTATTTAGAGTCAGGGAGCCAAAATCTGAAATGGTCTTCTGCTGCGTTAGCTCCCTGACCCTGCCCAGACCCACACCGCCGTTCTCCTTCTTACACCCGTGCTGGTGCTGCCTGCACCTGCGCTGGGCCAGTTCAGCTCACCGAATTTGTAGAAAGCAAATCCAGACTAGAAATGCAAATTGTTTTATAATTGCTAGCTGCCAAGGAGTCAGCGATGAAAGAGGAACAGAGTTAATGCCGTCCTCAGCTTGAAACAGTTTAAACTCCTACCTATTGCTTCCCAAGAGACTGTTTTGTGTTGTGAAGGAAAACAAACTAGATTACGTTCCAGCAGAACAAGATTCAATTAATGCGTTTTACCTTACAACTAGAGAGGACAACTAGTGTGAACGCAATTACTGTGGCTCCACCAATAGCTACTCATTAAGTTGCCATACCTGCCACTTTCAAATGTGTGCTCCTGTCCCCAGGGTTTAGGGATTTTTTTGTTTATTTTTTTTTACAGTTTGAAAGAGATGGAGACAATAGGAGTAGGCACACCAAAGTCTTCTCTCAATCATAATTTAATTTTCTAACCAGAAAGGAGTGTTAAGGCTCTGGTCCCATGGGTTTATTTCAGAGGATGGGCAGTTTGGTAGCTCTGCAAATCAGGACAGCTTTCTGTTGTTATCATCTCATTAATGTTCTTTCCTGACGTTGCAGATTAACCGTTCAAAGGAAGGGGATCACTCATTGAGGGCTGGTGTTTTTTAACTACTTTCTGTAGCCAGATAGCCTTCCCTGTCACGTAATAAGGTCGTTGTGTTTAATTGAAGATGGTGGTTAAATTTAAAAAGAATAATTGCTCCTGATCCCTCTCTTTATTAAGAGTGAAAATTTGATCAAACCATTCCCCAAAGCATCAAGAAATCTAAGTGAAAATATTATGGTTTAGCATGTGACCTGATTTTTACTGTTTTTAGTGGAGTTTTGGTGGACTTCTGCTGATGTATTATGGCATTTCACAACAAAGTTTTCTTTGCTTCCCACGAAAGCAAACAGGAAACCTTGGTGGTGTTATTAATTTTAATGAAAAGCTTCCTCTGCATATCTAAGTTTTGTAAGAAATTCGTGTCTGTCAATAAAGTTTAGTTAAATAGCTGTCGTTCAGATGTAGGTTCAAAACAGGGGAAGTCAGCTTCAGGATATAAAAAACCACAGTAAAATAAACTAAAAACAGCTAATTTATTATTCCATTTGACTCTTTCTTTCTCCTTATGATGTTCAAAAATAAATCAATTCAATCGCAAGACTTAAGAGAAAGTGAAGGTAATGATAGTCTGTTTTTATTAAGGTACAAAAGTTTTGCAATATCTGTCACAAGTCACATAGCCATTATTTTCTGAGTCAGACTTGAAAGGAAATAAATTTAACTCTTCCTTTTTAATAACCAGAGTATAAGCATATTTTACAAGCATTAGATTTTTGTAGATGTCAATAAAAATTTAATATTATAGTTACAATAATATTTTCTTGTTAAATGGTTATCTTGAGCAAAACATTCAACTGAATTAAATTGTAAGATGCCTTAATTGCTGTTACACTGCAAATTAAAATAAAATTTCCAATATACTTTTCTTGTATTTATTTCTTATGTATGTATTTTCTTAAAAGGGGCAGCATTTAATCTTCATCTCGTGTGTGATGAATTCGTAACTTAGATCAGCTCAATTCAGTATGTGTCCTAAAACTGAGTTGGCCATTTTCGTGTATGTCCGAGTAGGCGTATTTGTTGTGGATGTTTCAGTTTACATCATCTGTTCTAGGCAGTGAGTCTGGTTTCTCCGCGGAATATCCAAAACAAACCATGTAAGACCTCTGAAAGGTCCCTGAAGAGAGGCAGGTTTTAAGGGCAGACCTCAGAGAGGTAAGTGTTGAAGGGGCTGGCCACTGCCTGGGGAACATGAGATCCCCCGAAAAAGACTCAGCAGTCAATTTGTCTCCATACACAAATAGATGGACACATGTGCCCAGCTCAAGCGTGGGCCCACACTCCCTCCCTCAATGAATGCGCGGCTGAAGTTAGGAGGTAGTTTGGGGATATGGGTGTGGGGAGGCAGGTCTCACCTGTAAAGTAACTTGCCTCTTTCTACCTGAAGGTCTTCTGGAGTTCCCGCTTCTGGGAGTTTGTTGAGCCCAACCTCAAATTAGTGGAGCAGGAAGTTTTAATGAAATGCTTCGGAATCGTGAGCAACATAGGAGTTGCTAACTTCTGGTCTTCTGAGGTAAACACTAAAGCCCTGAAAATCATGAGGGTTTACGTCCCAGCACTGGCTATTGGATTTGCTTTCTAGCCTTTAAATATTATTGCTTCTTTTCCCGGTTCCTCATATATTAAATGTTTAGGGTTCTTTTAACAGAAGCCAGGAGCCTCATGTTCTTGATTCCTGTAGCTGGTGCTTTAAGAAGACCCAATATCATGAATTTGTGATAAAATCAGAAGTTTTGGCAACAGTGACAGTTTTGGCAACAGTTTGATGGAGTAAAAATAGCTCAGTAATCACTCTGAGCCTGGAGAAAAGATTCATGCAAGGAAAAACTAGAAGGGAATTGAGTTTGTGAGGTGTATGAAGCTCTCGTACTCTTCTTTAGGTCTTCAGTGCTGTACATGAATGCAACCCGGTGACTACTGCTTTCCAGCAAACTTTCAGAGCTGTGTTATTGTGGGAGGCCTATCCTACAAGTATGAGATATGGTTGCACGTGCGGCTTTTGCTTTACCTATTAAACTGTCTGTATCTCAACCCACAAGTTTTCTGTCAGTTTTACTCTTCTGGTTCTCTCCCCCATCACAACTAGGGGGGTGAGCGAGCGGCTGCGTGGTTCTAGCTGCTGGCTGGGGTTAAACTGTGGCACATGGGCAACACTGTCTAGACCTCTGATGGAATTTCCATCTTCCCTGGAGTTTTTTCTGACTAGAGCGTCCTCTTCCTGAAGCAGAGCATCTCAGACTGGACACAGTACCTCAGCTGAGGCCTTCCCAGAGCTGAGTTGGTAGGACTCACTCACCGTCTCGGCAGAGTAGGCTTCTGTATGTACCTACCGGTATAACCTGGAACTTCTTTTTACAACAAAACCACACTGGAGTTAATTCCTGTTAAGCTTGTGATCTGTAATTAGCCTCTCCCACCCAGCTCCTTCATGAAGAACTTCTGCTCAGCTAGTTGCATCTCATCCTTCATTTGTGAAGCTGATTATTCTTAAGTGCAGTACTGTTCAGTTTTTCTTCACTGAATTACACCATAGTTTTCATACTGTTTTTTTCCCAATTTGTCAAGACAATTTTGAATTGTACCAGTGTACTTGCAGGTCCTTCGCAGCTTTGTATCATCCTCAGATCTAATAAGCATCATCTGTGCCAACAGATGTGATACACCAATTAGTGACTGATTGCCGGATTGTTCCCTAATCCAATAAGTATTTATTACCTTTAGTGTTACTACATAAGAAACTAGATTTTAGCATGTTCAGCAGCAACATGTTATTTTTTACAACTTAGGGGTAACTGCTCTGTGACCACAAAAGTGACAGCGATGTAGAGTACAGAGACCTGAGCCAGCTAGCACAGATCGCACATAAATACTCACTAAACTTAAAATAGTAATTAGCAGCATGATTTGCACTGCTCCATCTAATCCTCTATGTAGTGGTCGGTTTGGTTTTTATTCCTGAGAAGCTCATATCTGTGAAAACTTGCTGTCTGTTTAGATATGGCTGTACCATTGATCATGCCACCACTGAAAAAAATATCATTTAGGGAAAAATTGTGACACCTCAGCTTTTTTTTGTGGGGTTTTTCACCTCAACAGCCACATCCCATCTAGGCAGTTGTTAGTGAAATCTAATTGTTTATTAAAAAAGCCTTATCACAGAATCATAGAAAGGTTTAGAGTTGGAAAGGACTTTGAAGATCATCGAGTTCCAACCCCCCTGCCATAAGTGGGTTTGTGGAAGTCCAGTGCCACATGGGCACGGTGCTCTTTGGTTGGGCTTCCTGGTGGCCCAGGCACCTATCAGCGCTCCTCACCCCAGTGGGATGCAAGGACACGTGAAGGCAAAGGCAAGTCTGCAGGCAATATCTGCTGGAGGCTGCTCAGCTGATCCATTGCTTTATGTCTGTAATTTCTTTAAGTTAAAAACATTTTAATGGGCCATTCTGAGTAGTTTCAGCTGGGAAGGCATCAGATAATATCCAGGTGACAAATAACCTGGAAAGCACGTAAGCATCCAGGGAGGAATCGTAGAAAGTGGTGGTCCAGAGACATCATGTGTGTAGCGTGCGGCAAATGAGATCTGCTTGTTGGATGAGAGCTGGCAGTAAATCAATGCAAATTTGAGCTGGGAGAGCGCAGGGTAAGGACTGTTTCTTTCCACGCAGCCCTGATGTGGAGGGGTCTTCTGCAGTACCACCACAGTGGTTCATGAGACCCTCAGTCACTCAGGTGTTTGAAAAACATTATCCTATATATCTTTTCGGCTACAGTCTCTAATGGAATGCAGCAGAGTCCCTGAAATAATTTAAAAGTTGTTTGGAACAGAAAATAACCATTCAGGTCTCCAAAACAATTCTTTACAAGAAGAAATAGCTGCAGTTCAACATGGGAGAAAGAGAAACCGAACCAGCAGTAGCTCCAAATCAGCCACGAACAAATGTGCTACACGTCAGATGGTGATATATCCAGGACAGCTCTATACCTATACATCTCCACTGTAGCGTAGGTATGGCTGCGGTTCGTATTAGGGCTAACTGCGCACGTGGGGACCGTGGCAATGCAGCCTGGCGTGTGTGTGTGTGTGTTGGGGAGGGGGATAAATGTGTGTCCCCCTGTTCCACACAGGGCTATGCTCAGTGGGTACTGGAGCTCCATCTCCTTCAAAGGTGAGGTGGGTGCGTAAGTGCGTTAGCTGTGGGTATATGTGTACCCACTGTGCTGGCATGTCCCACACCTGTTTTAGAGAAAATACATTTCTATCAGATAACCTTGTGTTTTTCTTTATGCAGAGGGGGATACAAGCAGCAAAAGTTACTGGTCACTGCAGCCCTGAAATGTTCTCTTAACCATACAAACCAGCCGCCACATGTATAGTTAAGGACTAGCTTTTCATAAAATACTCTTACAAACAAAGTTTTGAAATTATTGAAAGCATGCTGGAAAATAAATTGGTGTTGTATTTTAAAAAGTGGTAATTCGATTTCCATATATTATCTAAGTACCTGTGTGTGTAATACACATAAGTGTATTCTCTCACTCTGTGTGTGTGTGTCTGTGTAAATAGGCTCACACTCCACTGAATTTTATTTAAACCCAGTCATGATCAAGATTTTTTTTAGTGGTTAATTCTTACCTGTTTGAGCAGGAAGTAATATTTTCTCATGTTCTAAATTAGATAGCTGTCCAGATAAAAATTGTGATAATATAGTTAAGACACACACACACAAAAACAACTATGCACAAAGAAAAGACAGAGCAGTGTGTTTTGATTAAGCAGACTATTTACAACTCTCCTTGCACTTTTTTATTTCCTTTATTTTCGTATTTTAGCTAATGCCAGAGAATTGGATTGTCTCTGATGCTGATATATTATTACACAGAGCCATTTGATTAGAGGAAGAAACATCTATTTAACAAAATGTAAAGGAAATTGAAGAGCAAGAGCAGTCTCAGCTGCAGTATTTTCCCTGGCCTTGAAAACCTACGGCCAGAGTCTCAGCTGCATCATCTTAAAGCTGCATTGGTTTATGCGACCCGAAGAGATGACCTCTGGGATTTGTGGGACCACTGTATAAACACCAGAGCTTTCAACCTGCCAGGGTCAAAATAAATAACGCTTTTGGTCCAGTCCTGGCTCCTCCTCGATTTAAGCAACATTGGCATGAAGCAGCAGAGGGAAGAAGGGAGCCTTCAGCAGCTCTGCGCTTCTCCCCAGCAAACCCCCCACCAAGGTGTTGCCATTTTCATCTTGCAGATGAGGAAGCTGATGAAGAGAGAAGCTGTCTCCTAACTGCCATGTTAAAAAAAAGCACTTTTTTTTGTAGTCCATGTCCTCCAGAGGCTGAAACTGAAGGGATGAAGTGCTGCTCTTGCAGTGCTGCAGCACTGCCCTCGTGCCCACACAGAGGCTTCGTTCCTGTGAGGGCAAAACAAATGAAATGGTGGGTCCCCACCAGCTCTACCCGTGCAGTTGTGCCCATCTGCAGTGGGTGGGCAGATGGACACACAGGGGCGAGAGCGGGCAAGCTAAATTGTTAAGAATGTAAATGACCGAGGAATGGGACTTTTTAATTATTTGATTTTTCCCCTGAGGTAAAAGAGGCAGTGATGAACACAAACCCCGGGAGCTGAAGATCTGCAAAAAGTGCCAAGCCAAGCTTTATCCAGAAGAAAAAGGCAGTGGTCTGTGAGGTGCCAGGGATGCTCCCGGCGACGGAGCGCAGAGCAATTCCTCCCCACAGCAGGCGCAGGAGGTTTGCGGTGCCAGTAGGCGTAGCTGCAGGCCTCTATCATCATCAACCCCCGGCTATTTTCGTTTCACCTAAGCAAATGCAAAGTTAGCCCCTAAACGGGTATAAAACGCTCTAAAAGGGCCTTGGGATTTTCCTAACACAGGAAGGACGCAGCAAGCCAAACCCCGTGGCTTGTACCCATGCGGGGAAAGCAATGTGGAGGGATGCCGGGAAGGGCTGAGGAGCTTTCGCTGGGGGGCTTGGTTGGAGCTGGGTGAACAGCTGAAGAGGTGAGCCTGTGGTCACTAGCATTAAGTTAGCGGGACGGTTGCGGGGCTGAGGGCCCAAGGCACCCAAATCCAGTCAGGTCTCTCTTCTGAAGGGGCAGGAGCTTCGGCAGCACCTTGATTGCCAGTGACAGTAGCAGAGCAGATGCCATCGATAGCCAAGGGAAGTTCGGGGCAAGCCTCGTCTCACCTCAGCTGCCTCCAAAGTCCGTAGGTGCCCTGTGGGAGCTAATCAACCTCCCAGGCCGCCAGCCTTTTCAGTTTTGCTGGTTTAAAAATAGCTTCAGGCTCCTTAAGGGGCTGCAGCTGAGGAGACTCCCTCATAACCCAGTTGGCTGAACAGGCCCTGTAAAACCCAACCACTACCCCGGGTCCCCTACAAGGGCATTTTCCAAGCGTGGTAAAAATAGACGTTTGTACATTTCTGCCTTTGCATGTGCTCTCATTCCACTGTGGTTTGCAAGAAGGAAACAGCAGAAGGGGATGGCTCCGGGGCAGCCAGCGCTGGCATCCACCAGAGATTGGGCAGAAGAAACCCCAACGAGGTGAAGCCAACAGGACTTACTGCAGAGGCCACAGACTTTCCTTCTTCAGACTTAGTAGCTTCTCAGAAGGGTCCTGCTGCTGCTGACACCAAAGGTTAGGGGACTTCGGCTTTTATTTTGAACAGGGATATTATTTTGCATGTGCAGGAACAGGGTAGCTGGTGAGGCTGTTAGGATTTTGCCACAGCGATGTGCTGGACTGTTCAGGATGAAGACACATGCCCCAGGCTGTGCCTCTAGTCTTCTCCTCCGGGCCACCCTGTTGCCTCCAGCTCTGTCAGCAGGCTGTAGGACAGAATCTAGTAACGTGGCTGGTGGAAAAAACTGCTGTCTTTTACTCAGGCACCTGAGGAGACCTTCTATGGCTTGTTCACAGCCACTGTAGTTATCCATGTGCTGATTGCCACACACAGACACCTTGGGATCCTGAAAAAAAATCATTACACTTAGAAAGATGAGATGCTGGCTTCCATTTCCGACAGCCAGGGTGCTTTTCACCGCAGCGCAGCTACCCACAGTTCCTGCAGAGCATGAGCATATGGGCAGTCTCCATAAATCCACATGCCAGCATATCCTAATATCTTGCCCAAGTAGCCCAGCCCAAGTTTACTCCTTTCAGCTGTGCTTCCAGCTCCAGTAATAAGTTTCTAATCCCAGCAAAGCCCAGCTGCTGCAGATCTTGCTGCTGAGGAGCCCCACCACAAACTCCGGTTGGTTCAATGGACATCAGCCCCGTTAACAGGAGCTCCTGATATCACGATGCTGCAGATAAAACACATGTTGGGACATGTTTCCATTGCTGAGCAGGCTAAATCCAAGTTCTACAAATACCACGTCTTATCAGGGCCATTTTCTTTATCAGTTTTATTGCAAATTGGCACAAGTGTATGGACTTCTGGAGCATGAAGCTACATCCAGCTATGTCTTAGAAGCTAAAAAATAAAGGGGAGGCAGCTGTTTCTCTCTGCAGTATTCATGGGGTAATAATAGTAACAATAAAGGGAAGTAAAATAGAGCAGTTTCATTGTGGTGTTTTTAAAAAGTAAGGATTCAATTGAATATAAAATGATCATTGATTTTAGGCACTTTGACAGACTAAGGTTTGATTCTAACGGAGACATTTTCTGGGAAGAGCAGCAAGCAAGCCGTGTTGAGAGGAAACAGCCCTCGCTTTCTATAGAGAGGTGCTGCTGAGTAGCTCTGCCGGAGTCCTTTATTTACATAGGAGTAATTATATTGCACAGGAAACTTGGATTTGAAAGCAGTTCCTCTGATAATTACTCCTGTAGCGGAATGTATCTGCTGCATTTACCAAAGCCTGAAGGCTGGTCTCGTATCACAGAGGATCATCTGCATTATGGCTAAAATTAAAGCAAAGGGAGAGAAACAAACAATAAAGGACATCAACTCCCAAATGACAGATCCATGCAAGAAAAAGTCCATTCCACCAAGAAGTGGTGAACATCTCTTGGAGTGAACATCTGATATAGATGGACGTGAGAGGCAAACAAAAGAATTATGCTGTGCTTGGATTCCTTTTCAAGGGGAAACCCTACTGGCTTCTCACCATACAATGTCCCCTCACTGCTCTACACCTTCTGCTTTCCATTTAGTTTCCACTGTATCTGTGAGCTCTTATCGAAACCTTTCCCATGAACAGCATTCACCATGAAAGACTGGCAAATTTCTCTGGCCAAATAATTGTAAGCAGAGTCCTGCTTCTGCTGCGGAAGTGAGGTTTGTTTGCAGTCAGTCTGGATTGCAGCCTACCCTCTCCATTTTCTCCCTCACCTTAAAACGTTGAATGGAGCAGGCGAGGTACTGCCTGCATGAAAGTTGGATCTTCTCCAGGAAGGCTCCTTCCATGCAAAGCAAATCTGTAATTAAATGATGCTTTAAATGCTCAGACCATTGTGGTTTCCTGCTTTAGTTATGAAAATGAAGGCTGTCTGGTCAGTCCCACTGGAAGAAACTCTCGTAAGCTTGCAAGGAACTTCTCCGCATGGTCAAGAGCACCATGGCTCTTAACTTGGATCCAAGGGTCTCCTAAGGAAGGCCAGCAGAATCAAGTGGGTGAAGACAAAAGTCTCCACACACAGATTAAAATGGATCACCTAATGCTTCTAATAAGTAGCAAGAGGACATTTTCCCCTGAAGTTTCTCTAAACAGTAAAGGATTTGTATTAATGTGCATGTGTGGTGGTGGGGAAAGGTATTTGATTACTGCAGAACAGGTCACTTACAAATCATCTCCTTGCCTTTCAGGCAGCATGCTCAGTCTGTGCTGGCAAGAGAAATAAATTCATTGCAAGTAATGGGCCTAAATGACCCATTAAAACGCTGCAATGGTGCAAGGACCAAAATGTGCTCCTCAACCACACAAAAAGCCTATGACATTTCAAGAATGAAAGAAAGAAAAGAGGAACACGATGCTTTAAAAAAACCAACCACCCTCAGACAAACATAAAGGCGCAGAAGCTGGCAGGTGGCACGGTATTCCTCTGGTGAACATATGCTCAGGAGAGAAGCCCAGGTGAAAGCCAGAGCAAGGATCTGGTGCTCTGAGGGCAGGGACAGGGAAGCACAGCACCTTGCTGTGTGGCCCAGCTTGGCTTAGGAGGGGGTCACCCTAGACATCTCCATAGGCAGCTGTGCTGCGCAGGCTCCAGAAGAGGCGATCCTGCCTAGAAGTTGAATGTTGGTGCCCTGTGGCAAAGCCTTGGTTGCTCTCTCTCCATTTGCTTATACAGGAAGTCTGGGGCTGAATGCAAAAGGCCTTAATTTTGTGTGGTAAAAATATACTTCTGTTCTGTTCTGCCTGCAAACAGAAAAGGATGCTCAGAAGAAAACTATTGCCACTGTTTAAGCAATCCATATAGATTCTGTGCTACATCTGGCAAATAGAGTGGTTGCAAGTAAGAAAGTGCAGAGTTGGCTGACAATTTGATGTAATGCAGTTTCATTTGCCTTACAGGCTCTCGGAATAGAATTACAAAGTCATAGAATAGTTTGGGTTGGAAAGGACCTTTAATTGTCATCTAGTCCAACCACGCTGCAATGAGAAGAGACATCTTTAGTTGATGAGGTTGCTCAGAGCCCTGTCCAACCTGGCCTTGCATGTTTCCAGGGATGGGGCATCTACCACCTCCCTGGGAAACTTGTTCCAGTGTTTCACCACCCTCATTGAAAAAAATTTCTTCCTTATATCTTGTTTGAAACCATTACCCCTTGTCCTATCACTACAGGCCTTACTAAAAAGTCTGTCCCCATCTTTCTTATAACCCCCCTTTAAGTACTGAAAGGCCACAATAAGGTCTCCCTGGAGCCTCCTCTTCTCCGGGCTGAACAACCCCAACTCTCTCAGCCTCTCCTCATAGGAGAGGTGCTCCAGCACTCTGACCATTTTTGTGGTCCTCCTCTGGATCCGCTCCAACAGGTCCATGTCTTTCCTGTGCTGAGGACTCCACAGCTGGACACAGTACTCCAGGTGGGGTCTCACCAGAGCAGAGTTGAGGGGCGGAATCACCTGCCTCGACCTGCTGGCTGTGCTTCTTTTGTTGCAGACCAGGATATAGTTGACCTTCTGGGCTGTGAGGACACAGAGCCAACTCATGTCCAGCTTTTCATCCACCAGTACCCCCAAGTCCTTCTCAGGAGGGCTGCTCTCAATCCCTTCCTCCTCCAGCCTGTATTGATAGCAGGGATTGACTTCGATCCCAGTGTAGGACCTTGCACTTGGCCGTGTTGAACCTCATAACGTTCACATGGGCCCACTTCTACAGCTTGTCCAGGTCCTTCTGGATGGCATCCTATCCCTCTGGCATGTCACCTGCACCACTCAATTTGATGACAAACTTTCTGAGGGTGCACTCGATCCCACTGTCTGTGTCATTGATGAAGATACTGAACAGTGCTGGTCCCAGTATGGACCCCTGGGAGACATCAGTTGTCATTGATCTCCATCTGGACATTGAGCTGTTGACCACTACCCTCTGGATGTGACCATCCAGCCAGTTCCTCATCCACCAAACAGTCCACCCATCAAATCCATCTCCCTCCAATTAGAGAGAAGGATGTTGGGGGGGACCGTGTCAAAGGCCTTAGAGAAGTCCAGATAGATGACATCTGTAGCTCTCCCCTTGTCCACTGATGTAGTCACTCCATCATAGAAGGCCACTAGGTTGGTCAGGCAAGACTTGCCCTTGGTGAAGCCTGGCTGGCTGTCTTGAATCACCTCCCTGTCCTCCACGTGCCTTGGCATAACTTGTAGGAAGATCTGTATGTTGTTATAAATTATTTTTTAGAATGTACTTCATAAAGCAGAATATTTGAAATACCTCACTGCAGAGTAAGTTCTGTGAAGAGTAAGAGGAACTGATCCAGCTGTCAAACAAGCACATCTGAAATGTGCATTTCAGGATGACTGAAGCAAACTTGAAATGTAAGTAGCCTGGCCCTTAACCGCTACAAAGGATACACGATCCATCTAACAAGTTGGGGAGAAAAACACCTACTAAAAATCCCCATACATACCTGCAACTCCAAATAAAATTGGACTCAAAGAAGTTCAGCCTCTCCCATCACCCAGTTAAAAGGAAATAAAATGAAAAGTGCACAGGTCACAGGAGGAGTTGCCAGTGTGCTTCTGCTGCCGCACATAAGCACTTACCACGGACTCTGAGACAACAGCTGAGGAATGGGCAGTGCCATCAGCCCAGGGACTTCTCCAGCGATTGGTGTCGTTTAGAAAGTTCATGCTTATGGAGGAGGGCACTGATTCTCTATTAGAAGAGTTCAACCTCATTTATTTCCTCTCGAATGGGTATAGAGTAATCACTGTTAAGGTCAATAGAAAAGGAAAATGCCTTCTATCACACCCTGTAGTTAGGCGGCCTACTGACATCGGGTCAAGGCCGGCCACTTTTTTTCCACATCAGTCCTTGTTTACTCGTACTTGATTATGTAGCTTTTCTTTTGAGCACATTCAGCTTGAGGAAGGACACAAAACAGGACTCTCGCCTTTCACCACTTATCTTAAACCCGAAAATCAATGTGTGTGCTCTACCAAATGCCTGTGAAAGGACAGCTTGCTATCAAGCCTTACAGACATAGAAATTAAAGCAACATAACGACATAGAATAGAGTGGGGTACAATCATTACACATGAAACATTTAAACAGAACAATTTATTTGCATACAGGGACACTCCATCCCATTGCAACTGTATTCAGACCAATTTATACTGCTAATATCACAACTCCACTGGCTTAATGATTGAATAAAGCCCCTGCGAAGATTAAGCCTGAAGAAATGGTATTACATGCCAAACGGTTACCATATTTCTTCATTTGTCCCTATGACATGGTAAGAGAGAAGAACATCTTGAATTCACCAAATCTGTAAAATTCATGTTGTCAATTTTCATGACTTTCTCAAGAATTTTATGAGCTGCTCTTTAACTTTACCTCCATGAGCACGTGGGCATGTTAGGTGACATGAAAAACATCTCTAGGCATCACAGTAGGAGAGAAAAAGCTTAAATATACAAGCTGAATGTATTCTAAATACCTACAGAGAAGAACAGAGGTTTTACCTATCAGACCGTTTAAGCCAATCTCACGATTTTGTGATTTCTTGTGCATGATGGTATTTTAAAATCTATCAAAACCATTGTTACGACTGACGGTCCCTTGTGAAAACAGGTGGGATTCACTGACTGAACTCATCTGAAGTGTCGTAAAGTATCTGAGACACCTGCATGGGGCCGACAGACTTGAGTTAAGATACCCATCCAGACCTGTGCTCCTCCATAGCAGCAGCTTTAGGCCAAGTGGATACCCTGTGGTGTCTGAAACGATACTTGACAGCTACAGAGAGAAAGCTGGATCCCACCCTCACAGCTTTCCAAGTGTGAAAACCTTGCTTGTTCGCAGTCCTGAGCTGTGCTGTCAGCTACCAACTTTAGCATCTCTGAATGCACTCTGCTGGCATTCACTGTGGTGACTACAACCATAAAACAAGGAAATAAAAGCATTTCCTCCTTCTACCCCTCTGTAAAAAGGAGAGGCGCTCATGGCAAACGTAAACACAGCTCTCTGAGTGGTTCAGCTCAGGTTTAGTGTAGGCACGCACCTGCGTGACCATCCCTGGGGGCTGTTCCTACAAGATGAACCCCACGCCACTCTGGTCACCCTCGTCACCACCACATCCTGGCATCCGTTTGGTCCTGTCACCCTCCGAGGAACCACCCACCACGCAGGTTACATCTTGACTGTTTTGTGACAATTAGACTAAGGAGGACACTCACCAGAATTTGTTTTCCTTAAAAGTAGCA
The DNA here is from genome assembly GCF_965231255.1 of Vanellus vanellus. Taxonomy (NCBI): domain Eukaryota; kingdom Metazoa; phylum Chordata; class Aves; order Charadriiformes; family Charadriidae; genus Vanellus; species Vanellus vanellus. The sequence continues at coordinate 163,420,610 of NC_138905.1, forward strand.
TCCAAATCCAGCTCTTTGAAGACGGGAGGAGCAGGGCGTCTTTCCTGTAGTGATTTTCCTAAATCATAAAGCCAAGTGTATTTTCCTCGCTCTGTAAGAAGCTTTGGTGGAAATAATGCAACTGCAACACAACGTTGCATAAGCAGCTCACACCAATATCTTCCTTTCTCATTTCTGAGAGGTTTTTTCCCCTCCTGTGGCAGAAGGTATTTTTATAAAATGACATGTTAATTTATTTTCTACAATTTCTATGTTTTTTATAATTACAGAATTAGAAGAATAAGTATTTCAAAGATATTTCTATAAGTTATTCATTCACAGGTAATCTAACTATATATTCTATACCTATCGCTATGTCCTGAAATACATTACATACCAGCAATAGTAACTGCTTTAATGCAACAGCTGAGATGGTATTGCCCTCCCCCCCGCCCCAAGCAATAAAAATCATCTCGACCCATGCAAAAAGCCTCCAGAACTGTCAGTTATATGACATTAAAAAGGGAGGTTACTCCACAAAAGGCTTGGCTAGAGAAATGACTGCAGGCATAAAGAGCACGGTATGCATATGATCGGATGCCAAGGAAGGTTTTCAGCAATTCCAGGCAAGGCATTTTTTGGGGTGCCATGAATTCCTGCAATAAATGCCACTAGCAGAAGACTCAGTGCCCACACTGTCCGGCAGCCTTCCCCACAAGTCCTTTTTTCCATCATCACCCGCAGTACAGAAATGTCGGGTTGTTCCTAGGCTCTCTTCTGGGGTGAAACAAGTCTTCCTCAAACAAAACCCAGCTGCTGTTTGGGTAACTTGCTCAACAGATACTCCCCAAAATGCAGCGTGGACAAGGCTGATCCAGTTTTGGCTTCCTGTGCTGTATACAGACATGCAAAGCTATCCCAGCAGGCTCCGACCCCTCAAATGTTACATCCCCTTTTCTTTCATGCTATTAATTCCAGTGGGCTGCAAAAAAACCCTCAGCCCTCAGAATACTTCAGACCTTTGAACTGAAACTCAAGCAAAACATACTGAAAATAATAATAATTATGCCTTATGGTCATGGCTACACCACGTGGGGCCAGAAGAGGTATGCAGCCAAATGCTGCGAGGGTGGACCTGGCCAGTCTGCTGTAGAGAAGGCTGATGTTGAGCAATGTGGTGCTGCTGCAGGGCTTGGCTGGGGGTGAGGGATGGTCCTCTGCAGGAAAGCAGCCTCCGGCACCAAAGCTGTGGCCACTGTCTGTCTGTGAGGACGTGCATGATGGGGTGTTGTGGTTTGAGGAACCCACAACCATTGATTGTTGTTTAGACAATTGTTCTATCACCCAATGACCCCTCCCCACCTGGGAAGGGGAATCGGGGGAAAAAACAAGGGAACCCGAGGGGTGAAATATGAACAGATTTAATAGAATAACACTAAGTAATTAACATTAATGATACTAGAGAACCAGTATTGATCCCAATACCAATATAAAATATATGAGAATTATACTCAGCCCATTGTACCAGCAGGAAGACGTGCACTCCAGGCAGTGGACAGCAAATGTCGGACACTGTGAGTGCTACAGCTTCAGGAGGAAGGGAAAGGCTCAGGGGTCTGGCACCGGGGCAAGAAGTTCTCAGGGTCGCAGCCATCAAGGGAGAGAGAGAACTCCTCAGCAAACTTTCTAATTTATATTAAATGTGACATTCATGTTATGAAATAACCCTGTTGGCCGGCTTGGGTCAAGTGCCGGGGTCTCGCTCCTCCTCATCCCTGCACCTGGCCAGCTTGAAAAACACTAAGACCTTGAATCCCACACACCATAGCTGGCTATAAAGTAAATATTTTCACAAATTCAGACACTGGACTCTTCTAACCATGCAGTTTTCCCAAGCATTAGAAAGGACCTTACTGAAAAGTAAAATTACTGAAAAAGAAATGAATCCTGTCTCACTCAAACCAGGACATGGGGGGAATACCAAAGCTGTCTAAAGCCTCTTCTCTAGAAATATCTTGCTTAATTTTGGAAACACTGACATGATCTGAAGGGGGCACACTCTGCACACAGAGGTGGACAAAGATCACCGTTCGGTGCAAATCCCGAAAGCTCATGGCTCCTGCCAGCACTCCTCCACTGCCAAAAAAGTGCTAAAGCTGACAAGAACCAAAGCAGCTTTCAGACAAGAAAATCAACATGTCCTGACCCTTCTGGGCAGCTGACAACTGTCCAGGGTGGGGCTGAACATAAGAAAGTGCGAACAGACAGCGTTTCTGCTCCTGAATCATTAGGAATTGAATATGAATCATTTGCTGCTTCTGCTCTACAATGCCCTCACAGCCCTCTAATGCTGCAGTCCTCCTGTCCCTGCGAGTCGTCCCCGTATCTCCTCTCCACCCCACACGCTTGTTCTCCGCAGGCTTCTGGCTCAGCACGTTTGTGATACATCCAAATCGACTGGTTGACCTGGTGGTTTTCCACATCACTTGTGACCTTGGGCTCCTTTCAAACCACCCCCACGCTGATGCAATGTATACACCTTTATGACATGAACTCTTCTTGATTTTGCAGGAGTTGTATTTCCTTTCTTTAAAGCGTTTCAAAGAAGACGGTGTGAAGAAACCACGGAGCTTCAAGCCAGAGGTTTTAATCCCTCCTCTGTCACTAACTTGCCGAGCGATCTCTGCCCTGGGGCACGCAACACCTCTGTGATGCTGCTCTCCTCAGAGGACCTCGTAGATAACGGGGATTATTTGTCGGTACTCTCCAAGATGTCAGCAAGAAAAGAGGATGCAGAAGATGTGCCGGAGAAAAAAATCCCCCAACAGTTAGGCATCTGCGAGCCACACCGCTGAGATAAGCACTGCCTGCCCGCACCCCAGCAGCACGGGCAGGCAGGAAGGGGACGAAACAACTGTTTGGGGTTAACGCCGTGCAGCGTGGCGTCCTCGACACGCCGTCGCCAGCAGAAGAGTATGGGCTTCCTCCTATAGCACCGGCGTGTGTCCCAAACCTGGGTACGGCACTTAAGGATTTGTATTTGAACATGCACTTAAGGAAAAAAAAAATAAAATAGATCAAAATAAAATCAATTTTAAAGTATATAATTTGTATTTTAAGACTCCTCCACTTTCTTTTGACTCTTTTTGTTACCCCAGGCCCCTCTTCCCAGAGCCGCGCCACAAGAAAGGATCGCCCTGACTCCGCTCTCATTTTAAAATGCTTCTTTTTATTTCAGTGGTTGTACATTGGGTGAATGAATTTAACGTCACAACAGAAATAGAATGGCTATTTAACAGACCACTAGTAGTTATATGCTGAAAAAGAGTGAATGGAGGGGTTTCTTTTAACTATTACCGAAATATTCATTGTACGCGTCATCAATTATGCTGGATGAGAGAGGCAAACAAAAAGGTATTTTGGTGAGGTGCTGTATCCTTTGAAGAAAATAAACACTGAGACATCTCAAGTCACTTGAGACCGTGTCCCAGCTACAGTATTCGCTGTCTCTATGTTGGCCCATCTCATGGTTCTTTTAGGGGGTTTTATTTGTTGGATTTTTTTTTAATTAAACAAAGCATTTAAAATTTAATCATTTTCATTAGACTTTTTTTTTTAAAATATAAACAAAGTTTTGGCAAATAATATTTATACAGAAAAATAGTTTTAGATCTTCCCAAATTTTGAAATAGTCTATAAAATTACTTTATAAATAAATAAAATGCAGAATCTGTTGTACACGTATTTGCACATCTCTGTAATTGCCTCCTTACTGTTAGCATAGGTTTGTACTTGTACAGTTTTCAGGAATATTACAAAGTCATAAAGTCGGAAAGTGGATCTCTTATTAAAAATACATTTTCTCTTTTTGTCTGTCAGTTTATCTGGATGAAAGACCTGATGTATCTGAAGCTTCGTCATCCATGGGCAAAAAATAGTAGTATTGGATTAATTGTAAAAAACATAGAATAACAGTTATTTTGAAACATAAAAAGTTCACACAAAACAATGTCTTGAAGAGTTATCTACATAAAATATTTAAACAACATGGATAATTTACCATTTAGTATTATACAATAAGCTACCCAAATGCCTAAATTAACTATTATAAAAAAATAAAAACAACTTTGACAGATATAGGCAAGTTGCAGTGTCAACTACCTAGTTATAATGACTGAGAAAGTCTACAAATATTAGTGTTTTAATAGTATATAATGGTGATACCTTAACTGCTAAAGTAACAAGTTAAGATACATTATCTTTCCACAAATTAAAACTAACGCAACGTTACAAGCACTATGTTAATTTTACAATCGAATCGTGATTACTTTTTTCTTTCGGATGATCAAATCTCCAGCTTTATATATAAATAGATAGTAATTAGACATCGGACAAACAAGATTTAGCCCAGAAAATAATTTCCTAGACAAATAATTATATGGTTAGTGCCTTCAGTCGTTCAGAACAGGCAGTGCTGCCAAAGTTTAAAATAGTTTACAATCAATCTGAAGAGGTTAAGTTAAAATACTGCAATCACTAATAATGTCCACATAGAAAACTTATGCTGCAAACAATTATACATAATATCCACTTATAACAGCTGTCTTGTTTTTTTTTTTTAAACAATAATTTAAAAACTATGTCATTTATGTGATACATGTGCAACATATAAAATGTGAAATATGAAATATTTGGTACAATAGTGCTTGAAACAAATCTCAAATCAAACAAATGAAATTTTAATTATACATATATAATTACCTTGTAAATCAACAAAGTATTTAAAAAAGTAAACAACATTAAAATCTGCTTCATCCATATATATGTATGTATGTATATATAATATGTATATAATTGTATTAAAGATATCTTCATACTTTTGTGACATAAAATATGTTTTTAAAGAAAAACAATTAAAAGAACTATTTTTTTCTCCACTCTAATCTGGTTACAATCGTATAATCCAATTAAAAAAAAATGCAAATACAGTAATGCTTTATTAAACTGAATCTCATTCTACATTCTTAGTGTTAATAGTCTAGATTAAAGTCACCTATGAAGTTTCAGTGACTCAACTGAATTTTAATTAAATTAGAATATCGTACAAATCTCTTCATCTACAACCTTCTTTTTCGCCTTTTTGTTGGTTTGATCTTTTCTTTTGTTTGAATTTACACTTCTAGAAGTTACTTCATAACAGCTTGGATCTTTTTGGTAACCTGACTATGAGTTTGAAAGATTATTTGCTTCTGGTGAGATTGGACTGTTGGCATCAGGCTCACTTTCATCAAGTCTGATGTGACAAAATTTAGGCACTTCTGCAAAGTCTCTTTTAAAAACATTATAAATATACTCGTAAAATAATATTCTCAAGACTTTGTTCCTTTGGGGACTGAAAGGGGTACGAAGTTCACACTGTGCAAAATTTTTTAATTTTCTTCTGCTATTCTGCTATGATTCAAATGCAACTTCTCCATACAAGTCAAACACCAACCATGTGCATCTAAAGAATTTGTGCTTTACTTTGGACTTCTGGCTAAAAATATTCAGATTGGCAGGCTGATGTGCAGGACACTGGGCTGTGTTTCGCTTCCTCTGTCTTGGAATCAACTCGCTAGGGGAGCAAAACCAAGATTATTTTTTTTTTAACCGAGAAGAAAAACCCCAATCATAGTTCAAGTGAAAATTAAACCTGCAACTGGGATAAGTTTTTAGCCAATACAACTTAATTATTGCTGAGCTCGAAAGATTCAGAAACACTGAATCTCACGAGACTAACTTAACTGGACCATTTCCGTTGGGTATAGTTATGGAGAAAAGACAATATTTGCAAGAATTAAACTATGCTTAGAAAATCTTTAAAACTAAATGTTACCCTTTATGTCTTGAAACATCACAGCTGGTATCAGGTAGTTAACTATTTTAGGTTGGAGTATAGTAAGCATACCATATTTAATATTCATATATGACATAGCAGCACTAGCTTTTTCGAGTTTGTGATTTGTCCGTAAGAACAAATTCTTGACTTAGCATGCAGTTTGTGGCAACTCTAGAGAGGAGGAGACGGGGTAGTATGTACAGTAGCCGTGCTTGGCCGTCCGCAGGGAGGCTTCGTGACACTCCGTTCCGCTCCTGCCGGCTATTTCAGGATTATCTGTTAAGAGAAAGGAAAGCGTGATCGCGCTTTTAGGTGACGCGGGGAGAGCAGTTCGCCCAGACAGCCGGCGCTGGACTAACCACCTCAGATGGGACAGCATCCCATACAGGACAGCATCCCGTATCCTCATGCTGCCTGGGAGGCATTTGCATTTAACAAATCAGGTCGTCCTCTTCCCGCACACACATTCCTCACGTGCGTGAGAACACGCAGGGTGGGTACTGGATGTGTCAAAACACTGGGGACCGCGCTGAAGCCCCAAAGGAAGGGCCTGGCCATGGCTGGGGTGCGCACCCTCAGCGCCCCGGCTGTCAGCAGAGGGGGAAGCAGCCTCAGCCTCCCGAGGAGGCTCACAAGTGTATCGGTGCCTGGTGCGGTTCTCCAGCCTCCACAAAGTCAGGAAAGACCAGGGGAAACGGTGGAGTCAGGGCTCCTCGCCACTAACAAGCAAAAAAAAATGTACCGGGCTGGGTGTTTTCAAGAAGCTAAAGTGTCTTTTCAATGCACTTTTAGCAACTGCTTATTTCCCAAAAACTTTATCTGCGGGTCAGCGAACTTGAGGGATTTTTCACGCTTCCTTATGTCAGGGGATCCAGGGGGATGATGGGAATGGTACCTCTGAGCACCCAGCTAGTCACTAACCTTGCTGCTTTACCTCCCCAACGTCTCAAACTGAGGGTGAAGCAACCATTTTGCAGATGTAACCTCTCGTGCTTCCAATACTGCGAAGGTTAAATGCACAATATGCCTGGCAACCAACTCAACCTGCTCACAGTACGGGAAAGCAGTCCAGGTTTCCATCACCTGCCTGAAACCGAAACGGCTGTGGGTGAAAGTGATGTCAAAAGCCAGGGGTGTGATGCTTTATCGCATCATAGCTAATCTGTGCTCCAGCCTTAAGCACAAGGCAAGGAATCCGAGCACATCGCCTGCTCTTCCTGTTTAATTTGGCACTTGACATATTTTTAAGCTGTATTCGTAGGTGGTGTGCAAGACAGTCACAACAGCACTTTGACCTACTTGTGTATTATGAAGCTAGACTGCTGCTTAATGCAATATTTATTTTATAAAAGGGAAAAAAAAAAAAAAAGATGTTTTGAAAATAACTTCAGCAAAATACTACCTCTGACATACAGACTACCAAAAAGAAACACGCTCGCCTCTGCGTGGAAGGCGCTTGTTCTAGTCTCCTGCCCAGTCACACTTTAACACACCTCACAACCACAACTGCCTTGCTCTCTGTACACAACCAGCAGCTCCCTGACCCCACCGAACTGGCCGGCGTGCCAGAAAGTCATCTTTGATTACCATCAGCATTGAAAATCTGGTGACACGCGAGGCCCCATTGTAATGACACTGTACAAACACCTGCTGCTCCAAAGGGCTTAACAGCTAAATACATCATACATACAACAAGGACATATATTTTTAATGAACTTCCACCCATTGTGAGTTTGTTAGCTTATCGCCTATCTTCTGTTTCCTATTGAAATAACAAAGAAATACCTTTGCTGAAATAATAAAGCCCTGCCTGCGATAGCCCTGGTCCGTCTACAGCACAGTGATTTGACAGTACATACAAAGAACGTAGCTGTGCTGAAAATAAGAAGTGACCAAGATTATCAGCACTGATATTTTTAGCATGTTACAACCCAACATGTCAATGTAATTAATAAAGCAGCTTTAGCTATATTGGGTTAGCCATAATCACGCAAGTGTATTTAAAGGATCCTAAGGTCTGTTTGATTGGGACACAACCTGAAATCTACTCAGTGTAAAAAATAAAACGCAGAATTTCAGACATGGCAGCTGCCTACATTGTCTGCCAACTTTTAAAGGGATAAACTTGCCTTTCCCTATAGCTTTTTTCTCACTGTACAGGGAGACAGATCACTGCCCCTTACACTGAGATGTCCTAAAAGGTCAAACAGCCCCGCACGAGACTGGTGCTCCCAATTTCCCCACAATGTGTGACAGAGAAGGCAGAGGGCCTAACCTCAGAGCCCAAGTAAGGACTTCCACCGCCCCGTCCCTACTCCTGCCCTTTCTCCCCTCCTCTCAAAACTCAGGAAATGGCCAAGACAATGTAAAGACTTTCCTTTTGTGCACGAGCACGTCCTGTTTATGCGGCTGCGGGTGCAGGAGGAGCAGCTGGAGCTCTCCCCACCACGCTTCTCCCGCCGCCAGTGCCGGCGGAGCCGGTTTGCTCCCAAAACATCATCCTCGCCATGCTGCCGCTCGTGCAGGGGATGTAACTAGGGCATATTGCACCCCGGCTATTTCTAGTACACGTAGGAGTCCTCGTAGGAAAAAAACCTCGTCTCTCCTTCAGAACAAGCTTCTCCAGTGGGGAGAAGCAGAACTGAGGAGCTTTTTTTTTTTTTTTTCTCCTAACCTTACCCACAAAGTGTAAAATGTATCCCATAGTCTTTAATTATATGTTCACACCCTATTTCTCAAAAGATATCACAACTCTGCCCTAGCTCCATACACATGTATCAGCTTCTGCGACTGTTTTTTTTCACTGTGTCTGACAGAGAAACATAAAATGCTAAACTACTTTACATGGAAAACACACTGTGAACCCCTTCTGTTTAATCTACAAATGAAGTAATAAACTGTGATGGAAGACAGAGGCTATCTAAGTCTGCATCACTGCTAATTGCTCCAACGCTTGCATGCTGAAAAAGGAGAAGCTGTACACAACATACTGATGAAGGAACATCCCCGCAAACACCTATTACAGAGGCTGCACTCCCTCCTTACTTGTAAAGAGGTCCAACAACCTTCATGTTCACTACTGTTTGAAGAATTACATCTCAAATGTACATATATGTGACTTGCCACATTTGCAGTGATACTGTATTGTTATACTTCACAGCAACTTGATATAACGTATTGACACTTTTACCATAGTATGTAGAAGCTTAAAAAAATGAAAAACAAGACTACACAGTGTGTGTGCATTCTCCCATGTACAAAGGTCTACAGGTCAAGCATGGGAAAGCATTTTTGCGTGCTCTGTATGGATAAGATCCACAGGTGTGGATACAGACGTGCCAGAAAACATACCTTCTGCTGCTGCAGTAAGAGATCCAATAAGAACACTATTTCTAGCTTAAGCAGAATGGCCTGGTACTTACAGGCCGGGATAGTAACGTACAGAAGATTTAACAACCACAGAGGGCATTTTTGGAGGCAATCACAGACATAGGGTACCCCCTCCATTGCCTTCTTGCTGTGTACCTGTTTGAAGTGCCAGAAAGCTGGCTACCCTGTAGACTAAAATCAGTAAAACTGTGCCAATGTTAGTTACTAGACCTCACCAAAATTGCAAATACATAAAGTGAACCTACATTTCTGCAAACTACTTTCTAACCACCAAGAAGCATTTGCTCTTCACAATTTTCCAGCTCTTTAGAGGTGGCATTTTCAGCTCTCAAATGCCAAGACCTTCTCTCTTTCCAATCAGAGCGTGGCTCTTCCAGACCTTTACCTTCAGGAACTCTGAATGATCACAGTGATCATTAAGCCCCCTGTGCAACACTGAACATCCCTAAATTCAGCCAGGGTTGCTCCTAAGGGTGATATAGTTTTGCAGTGTCATCCATGCGAATGACAACCAAGAGAGATGTTACTGCCAATGGTTTCAGCTTCTCTCCGAACTACCAACCCATGGTACGCAGCAGATAAATCGACATCATCTTGGGATTTCCTCAGACCCAGCAAAAGCAGCTGCGGCTGGTTATCGTCTCAAGACTTAAAAAGTAAAATTGAGAATCTCTTAAATTAAGGTGGAAATTCCACCTTTGTGAACTCTTGTCTGACACCCAGGTTACTATGTGCACTCCTTTACCTGACACAGTTCACAGAATTAACCAAAGTACCTAGAATCATGATTGGGTACTACGAATTTCAAGAACACCATTTGAGATTTTCTGTTTTGAAGCTACAACTCACAAAGCTTCTTTACTCTCTCTGTGTTAAATTCTGTTTCCAGTCCCAGACTTATTATGCAATGATGAATACAGAAAACTTACCATTCTGCATGAATGCAGTGCACATGAACTCTTGTTCAACTAAAGACCTGTCACAGTGGATCAACTGGAAAACATGACTTTGCATCTACCTCTGAGATGTTTCTCTTTCAGAAGTTTTGAAATGACTTCTCCACTTTGCTTTATAAGCGTTAGTACATTTTAAGGGGGCATTAAGATCATATTTGACCTCCACGTTGTGACCTCTCCAAAAATGAACTCATACACAGTAGATATTTTAGACTGCTCAGCCTTTCATTTTAAGAGCAATGTAGTAATAGGAGTTTCTTGTAGACAAGATTCATCTCAGATGAGTTCAAACATGTATGCCTCAGCTGGTCACCCTATTTTGCATCTTCCTAGCCTACCTCAGGCAACATATTTTAGCATGAGACAGATTATCAACTCATGATGCTTTTTTTCCCGTCCACCAAATGTAAGAGTCTGCGGCAAACAGTTCACACTGAGGTATTTAACTTTAAGACATCTGCGTCAGGCCAGATGAATCCTACCACAGTGACATTTTCTATTTTCATGTTTTTCACACGAGCAGCAGACTGGTCAGATATATCTAAGGTATACACGAAAAACGACAGATATTTTCAGACAGCCAACTCATATCAGGCTGTCTCATAACTTCTCCCGCTTTCTAAAAATAAAACTAAAACCAAGAATTTCTTCCCTTTTACATGAAACCCAAGACTATTTATATTTCTCCATGCCTTTAGGAAATGCCTCCCTCTCTTTATTTTTTATTTTCTCTTAGAATGCTCTTTTCTAGCATGCGTCTTGTTCTTTTTCTACAAAATAAATCTTTTTTTTTTTTTTAAATGAAAAGCGGAAAAGGATGAGTAAATATTCAGACATTTACTGAGAGCAATCACTATCGTATCAGTCGTGCTTGGTCTTACTTAACTTTTACACAGCCTTACAGATGGACTTTTTCACCTCCTGTTTCACAGAATTATTTGCATAGAGGCATTTAAGTTGGGCCCCTGATGAAGGTGACTTACTGGCTGGAGTGGCTGGTTTTCCCTTATGCTGCAGTCCAGGTGCTCTCCTGCTGACCTGCAACCCTTCTCCAGGTTTTGGGCACTTATTACAGGTATCGGCATCATATTGGTAAGAGCGGGATGGATCGTGGTTCCCCTCCCCTGGCAACTCTTGTTTAAAGCTCTTTTCAGGAGCTTGCCAAGCCTCTGACCAAAGATGCTCTTCCCTTTCTTTGTCAAATGGACCCCGTCAGGCTCCAGTAGACCAGGTTTCTCAAAGCAAGTCCCATGATCTAAGTAGCCAAACCCCTGGCTGTAGCACCAGTCTTGTAGCCATTTGATTTGCCAGATTCGCCTGGCCCTATCAACCCCCTTCCCTTTGACTGAGAGAACTGATGAAAAAACTACCTGTGCCCCAGAGTCCCTGACCACTACTCCCAGGGCTCTATAATCCTTCTTGATATTCCTCAGGCAGCTCCCGGCTGCGTCACTGCTGCCCACGTGAGACAACAGCAGCGGATAATAGCCAGAGGACTGCATGAGGTTTGGTAGTCTCTCAGCTGACTGTTTCTCCATGGCTTCAGCAGCAGCACCTCCATGGAGCACCAACCTGAGCCTTCCAACTTCCCACCCCACGACTCCCACTGACACTCCCCCAAGGGACAGGATTTGTCCCTGTCTTCAACGGGCTAACAGCTGAGTTGGCTCCCACCCTCACTTGCATTAAAAGCAGCCTGACTGCTCCCAGCGCTCAGGGTGGAGAGCTGCTGGGGTACACACGTCTCATCTCTCCCACCTTAGCTGTTGTCCTACCCCCTTTCCTGGTCCTGGCACTAGCTGTAATCCCCCACTGGAAGTCCCTTCCTGACCTACTGTTTGCACTATGCCGCAGGTCTTGTAACTGCCGCAAGACCCTCTCTTCCTGGTCCCAACTGAATACATTTGCACATGCGTGCACCCATCTCACCTCAGGCCCATTTCACTCATTTGTCCCTTTCCACTTTCAAAATTCATAGTCACCAGTTTGTGCCCCTATAAAAATAGTGTCAAACTAGCATCTTTCTACAGGGATGTCATCTGCAAACACTGAAAAGAAAAAACCCGCGAATAAATGTATCCCCAACCAAAACCTAAAGGAACTACTACTAGGGTTGGAGAGACCTGCTGAAAGCAATTTGTTACCCCTGCTATCACCGATAGCATCACTTTTCAAAAACACACTGAGCTCCACCTTGAATCACTGACTTCTTTCCTTTGCTACCCCTCCTCTCTTGATGGCCAGAAACCTCATTCTTATTTCCAGCATTTTATGATTTCATGTATACGTGCTTCGTTTTTCTCACTAACTGTGGAACTCTCCTCAATTCAGGGGTGAAGGAGGATTTTTATCTTATTGCTTCTCCATTTATCCAATGCATCCCCAATACATTTGTCTACTTTGCTCATCAATAAGGTGACCTCTGATTTGTATATATAAAGGGTGAGATGTCTATGCCACAGATGATCTCCTTGGTTGCCTGCCCATACAGGGACTAACATCGGGGGCATGAGGTGTTTCCTGAGGGGTGGAGGTCCTGTTTGCTTAGCTTTCTTACAGCCCATCTCCTGACATGGTCATTCTGATGCCTTGCTCCACCCTCTCTTCTCTTCCCTAAATCTGAGCCTTCCCAGTTCTGCCTGTACCACATCTTGATAATATGCCTCTAGAAATAGCTGAGGGTCAGATGTCCGTGCTGAAGTGGACACATCTGCTAGCACATTTTCATTCCACACAAGCTGTTGGCCATCAGGGTGTCATAAAGCTGACAAAGACCTTGTCTGAATCCAGCTCTTCATGATGATCTAAAGAAAATACCAAGACAACTATGGGATCCCAAAGGGCTCAAGGGTTCAACAACATCATTCCTCTCATTTAATATTCAAAAGGTCCTGAAAGAGAGTCCAAAGCCACTTGTGCTGCCAACTCCTTAGCATGCTTATGAGCTTCAACAGGTATTTACTCAAGTAATAATGTATAATATTTAAGTTCAAGTTAATAGGTATTTACTCGCGCCAAAGAAACAGGACTAGTTGTTTTAAAAATGAAAGCAATCTGGTTTTATTTATTCTTCTTTAAAGTAATAAATAATGCAGTACTAAAAATTGATCATAACATACTCTACCAAAATCTATTTTTAACTAATCGCACAGGCAGCAGACAAACTACCTAGAAATGAGAAAACCACTGCAGTAATATTTTAGGAGCACCCATACAGTGACTGCTTTGAATAGCCACTCAATTTTACCTTTCACCAGGTCTGAGCTACTGCAATCATCTCTGTTTTTCACTTCCTACTTTCAGGTCATGTTCCTTCTCTTGAATTTTAGAAACCGACAGAATGTGCTTCCACAGAAGAACGGAGAGCACAAAGGAGGGAAAGGCCAAACCCAAGTTGTGCATTACCAGTAAAATGCTGGTATTCCTCCTGTAGGGGCGTTACTTCTCCAAACTTCCATTTTTCTTAGGTGTCCTCACCTAGCCTTTTTTTTTTTATTTTAAAAAAAAACTGGCTTTATATTTTCCTCTTACACATCATACATGCCCAAATCATGCAAAATAAGACTGTCACTGCACTCATGGCATCCCTTTAGGCGAACACTTCCATCCCACACAGAGCAGGGCTAGCACTTCTCTAGGGTCTCCAGCAGTAACCACCGCACTGAAACCCCTCTCCTCCCAAAACCTGATGCTCCAGTTCACATTCCGTTCCGAGCAAGAGATGGTCCAGTGCAATATGCAGAACTTAAACACAGCAAGGTACCAAATTTATGTTCATCAAGGTTAATCATCAGACACCACACTTATAACACTTGTGTTAGTTTTATAAAACTCACTGTACTTACAACTTGTCAGAGGAAATCTTAATGTTCTTGACTATTGACCTATTGACTGCTTACCACTTCCTTAATTTTCTTATCTGAATACTCTCTCACGGAAAAAATAGACTCATATGAGCTGTGTGTACATGCTAAGCACAATGAAACAAACTGATTTTTCCCTAAATGCCTACAAAATGAGCTGACCTCAGAAAATTTTTCCTATGTTTAAATAATAAATATATGCCCCAAAAGACTTTTACTCGACCTGTCAAAGTATCATTTGTTGAATAATTGAAAGCAAGAGCACAAAAGGAAGTTATCATATCAAACATAAATACATTCTTTTAATTGCAATGATATGAAAGCTAAACCAGTCTAAAACAGGAAAGGGAAATATGTCTTGATTTTTTTTTTTGTTATATAAAAGAAACGGCGTTTGCCTTTGCTTACAGCTCATGTTATGTGATACTGCCACCTAGCAGGCTACCAGAGGAAGTCAAGTTTCAGCCCTTCTCTACAGGGGCGGGAGGGTGTGAAGGGGGAATTTCTGGAGAAAAAAAAAACCAACACCACAAAACAACATAAAAAGCCCAAAAGACTCAAACCAGAGATTTTCCATTTCTTCCCACTGGCTTCTTGTATATGAGCATGTGATCTAAAACTCTGTATGCAAGCCTGCCAGAAATCTTCTTCACCTACACAGAAACAACACTCATCTGAAGAGACCAAAAAATATTATGAAAAGTAAAAAGACTTGGTTAAAGTTTGCATGAGACTTAAAATAGAGTTCCTTTAAATTTTCCAGGGTAATCTTTTGGTTTTGCTTCTTAGCTGCCTTACGGTTTAAGAAAACAAAGTTTTGCCCCATATTTTGTAAGGTCAGTTGTTTCAAGGAAATTCAAAGGGTCTTTTCTTGACACTGAGATTTTTTATGGGCTTCAAGATTGGAAACTCTCACTTCTTGAGTCTGTAAACTGTTAATTCTGAAAGTTACAGCTACTTACACATAACTCAGTGTCTTCAGACAAGACAACTTGATTGAATTGAGGCTTGTGATTCTTGGGTGTCAAGCACCAAAGAGGCAGCAAGCCGTTTAAGTTTTCCTTGCCTACTGTGACAAGCTATTGCTATTCAAATACCTTCCCTAGAGAAAAATTACTCTTTATGATCAAGGATTATTTAGGTTCATTTTTCCAGCCTGGTGCAGGTGCAAGGTGAGATGTCCAGGCCTGCAGTCCCAGATGCCAAGACTTGCCGGTACCTATACATGGAGCAGCATGGCACCATACATGGGCTCGCTAGATGCCCAACGCCGCTCTGGCCAGAGCTCTCTCCCTGCAAGCGTCCCCTCTGATAACGTGTCTGAGAAAGGAACCTGTTCCTCCATCTCCTCTTTTGAACTTTTTCATGTCAGATTCAAATTGCCCTTTCTGTTGTTAGAACAGAATTTTCTATAGGAGTATTTAACTTGGGATGTTATAGAATTTTTAGACCAAAACTTTCAGTCAAAAAGAGACAAAGAATGTTGAGATACTTATTATTTACAGCAGAATTGCTTTCCTACCTGTTCCCCCATTCCCTTAGAAACTGCAATTAAAGCTTTTCAAATCAGTAACAATAATTTTGCATAGGCTCTTATTTGTGACGTTGGCACTAGAGGTGTAAATAACACGTGTTTCCCCTTCCCACCTTCCTTCTCAAAAGCTTGCTTTCAACCAACAAAAAAGGCCGTTTCCTACTACCTTCCAGATTATTCAATTCATTTTCTCAGTATATCGCTACTCGTCTCCCTGTTTACAAGTTCGGCAGGTTTCCACAAGGAGAAACGGGAATGTGAGACAAAAAGCCTTGTCAGCAGCGCTGAGGACAGCCCTCTGCCCTGCCAGAAGGCTTCCTGGGGTTAGATAGGTAGACTGGAGAGGAAGTCCTTTTTTGGGGACACCAGGGTATATTTGCAAGAGGGAGCAAACGGCGCTTCTGCTTTATGCAGAAGGAGAAATTAGCTTGAGTAGGTGCCACATGAGATTTCGGTCTAAGGAGAATCTGCCTCCTCTGGGAGTGGCGGTTGCCTTTGTGGGCATCTTGGCAAGGAGAGGTGGCTCTGTTGCTGCACGTCTGGGTTCCCCTCCCTCCTGAGGAAGCTGACACGTACAGTGTCTCAAATCCCTGCTAAAGACTTGGCATATCTGTATTTCATGCTACCTTAACTACTTTTTGAATTCTGGGGCAAATATTTTTATTGTTCTTTTGTTTGTGGCACTTGAATGTAACATAACTATTTTTATTTTCTCTTCATTGTATTTTTACAGATTTTGACAAAACTCAAGGCTACTGAATGATTTCATAATTAATATCTGCATAATTGCCACCTAATTTAGTGCGAACGCTGATGCATAATTTAAAACAGCTGTGCTAGATAATCACAAGCCTTAGCATGAGACAGCCTGTTGATCTTATATTCCTTTTCAGACATGGCCTACGAGTATTTAATTTTTCTACTGGATCTGCCTTTTAATTTTTCCTTCTTGGTTAAAGGGCACATCATAACCAGTAGAATAATGTTGTCACTAAATAACATCTTTAAGCAGCATTGTCTGTAATGCTGTTTTTATACCGTCCGTCTTTGGCCCATTTTCATTGCTGCAGAAAATGAAGCCATGTACTGTTCTGTACTGAAGTGATGAGAGCAAGACTCTTTAAAACGATTTGGAATTTGATACTTGCCCTGTAATAACCAAGAAAGCACCCACAGAGCTTGAGGACACAGCTTAAGACACAGAAATGCTGATGTCTAACCTCCTGTCCCAGTCAATGGGGTGTTACGACCTAGACAGTAAGCCAATGGAGCCTGGAGATCACTTCATGTGATCACCCACTGCAGGCTCAGGTCATTTGCTCACCAGGCTTTTTGGGCTAAGGTCTTCTGCCTTGTTCAGCTGCCAGTTCAGAAGTGTGCCGATTTGTCCATACATCCTGAATTGCATCTGTCAAGCTTGTTAAAATGTCTTGGATAACCTAGACATCCAAGGTTATCTTAGGACAATCGTAAACATCAGTAGAGACGTTTAGGCAACTAAACCAAGCCCTGCATGACTTTTGAAGGGTGAGCCAGACTATTCTCCAGACCTCATCTGACTGTGCTGATAATCTTCACAGTCTAGAATGGACGCTTAAACCTCTAGCTTGCACGTAGACACCCATACATGGAAAGCAAAACTTAGGTGTCTTAATTTCAGGCTGAGTCCTAACCTTCTAATCCTGGTAGGACTCACCCATACGTACACATAAATGAAGCAATAGCAAGGCTTTCCACTCAGAAATTTAAAGCTCCCCAAAACAGGTGTTGGCATTATTCAAAATTGAAATTCAGTCCCAGAATTCAGAATAGTACCTCTCAAATAATGTCAGGATAGATCACCATCTGTGAAATCTTATGGCTACCTGTGAGTGAAGCTGAGCAGGTTAACAGTTTCCTTGCTTGCTCAAGTACAGCTTGTCCACTAGCTACAGGAGTAATAATTAAAATCTGTGTTCAAGATCTCTGAAGCATATATTTACACACAAGTACTGTATTAATATTTTAAATGAGAACTTTTACATACCTCTGCCCACACGCATGCACTAGAGGGAGCTACGACCAAACCCTCCACATACATGACCTAACGCTGCCTCTCACTGTCATTTCACACTTTTTGGAACTTTGCTGGTTCCATCCTCCAGGAAAACCTTGTCAGCATCCCCAACAACTGAATGTAAGTTCATTAAAGATCTAACCCTAAAGTGAGGTTCCCATTCTGGTGAGAACAGCTGGAGCAGTTGTGAAGGGGGGAAAAGGACAGGGGAAGGACCTCTCACCTTTGACTCCAGGACTCCTCATGTACCTTTGGAAGTCCACCTGCCTTTCACTGGAAATCCCAATCTGAAGTCCCCCCTCCATCCTCTCTCATCACAGCCTGGCAGCTTGAGCAAGCAGGGACACACCCTCACAAAATGTCCACACACAGTGAACAGCAATACCACCAGCTCGTATATTAACTGAGTCAGTTTTTAATCAGGATTTGTAAAACAGAGTTTGCTAAAGCACTTTTGCTCCATTCTGTTTTCATTGCACTGAGCCAAAGTGACTCTCCTTCCCTCTGAAGCATACTGCAAGAAAATTATTTTGGTTTTAAAACCTAACTTCTGTAAGTTGGGAAAAGCAAGAGACTTCCAATTTTCCATATATTCTTAACCGGTGTCACCATAAACACACGTACTACGGTATAGCCTTTAACTCTACACAATCTTCTCACGTGCCTCGTGCCATACATTGAACACACAATGCGTAGAGTTGCTGGCCAAGCATGACCGACTGTGCATGTGTCAATGCAGGCACGTTTTGAGCTGTTACTCATGCTACTTTCAGAAAGAAAGATCAGACAGAAGACATGAGACACAGTTCATCTTTTTTTTTCCAAATACAAGTTGACAGCACACACTAAATAATTTACAAACCCAACAGAGCTGTTAGGGTTTTCTTAGCCATCAGCTGAGACTCCGCAACTTTTGGGATGTTGACTTTTCCTTCCACTGGTGCTTCAAGGACAACGGGATCATCATACTCAACCCAAGGAAGTCCAGCAATCTTTCCCCAGGCCAGAATACTAAGCCAAATGATATTGAGCTAAAACATTAAGCCCTGCTACGACTTTCTTTTCACAGCTGGCATTGTGAGGAGAAGCTGGGGGAGCTGAAATGGGATGGGCTGAAGGCTGCAAATAGATTGATTAAAAAAGTGCTGTAGAGCCACTGGAAAGAGGAAACCATATCCCACAGATATGCAAAGCAGTGTGGCACATACCTGGAAAGGAAATTTTATCTAGATGGGAATAAAAAAATCCTTTTCTGAAATACGCAGGAGAGTTTAAATCCATACAGGAGGACACAAACAAAGGACGTTATGACCATGAATAAAGTCTTAACCCAAGTTAATTACCTGCTCCTTCTGTGTTTCTTGAGCTAGAGAAATACTGCGAGTTAGGAACACAGAGTTACTATGGGGCCTTTCCTAGTGTTGTAGCTTAGTCTCTGACTCTTAGGAGACTAAATAAACAGCAAATTTGGAGATTTGCCTCTTATAAAGAAGAAGTAACTACTACTACTTTCCCTACTTTCAAATACAGTTTTTCACAGTAGCTTTTAAAGATTTGCAATGCCTAAAACAAAGACAGGAGCGAGAAGAGAAAAGACAGTGATGGCACACGCCACAGAAGCCGACGAGAAAAGCTGGTGGGGTGGGACCCGTCCTCCACGTGCAGTGGTGCAGAGCTTTGGTTACGCACCTACGCACCTCCTTCCACAAGCAAGAGAAAGAGGCAGGACCCTCCAGGGCAATTTCCCCTGCCCTAAGACAGACTTCTAAAAAAGCAGATGAACTGGATGCCAAACTTCCAAATGGCTGAAGTTAAACAAGTGGAAACCCATCCCTGTCTTAAACCATCCTTTAATTTCAGCGTGGAGTTATATGTATACACACACACACAAATATATGCAACTAAATAAATACAGACAGACACTTTTTACAACTCCTGTTAAATTTAAAATGCTCTAATCCTCCAATGCAAACAAAACCTGCACTGGGAAAGGAGGGGCGCTGCCTGCTATCCTGCTAGATGAGAAAGTGCATTAAGGCACACCTATGTCTCCCCAGTGGCACCAGTTACTCGTGTAAAAGTACTCTCATTAACTAAAAAGAAAAAAAAAAATGCTTAAAAAAAGACTCCTTTTGTAGGTGTACATGTATTTATTCTACTTCAGCCACAGTCAGCCCCTCTGGCGCTCAGGCATGCAGATGGCAGAGCTGCCCCGGCTGCATTCCTGTGCTCGGAGGGTCCTCAGCCAACCCCCTCCCCAAACCACCCCGTTTTCCTCATAGTCCCTTGGCACCTTCAAAGTCCCTCTGTCAGCACTTTGGGATCACCAAACTACACTGCATACCACCAAATGATTTTCTGCCCGCAGATGCTGTTCTGGGAAGGACAGTGAAATGCACCGTTTGCCCGCTGCGCTTTCCTCCTTGTCCCAAACAGTTTTTCATTAATACAAGCTAGCTCTCAGAAAACAACACACAAAATGACAACCCTCTTTTGATGAAAATGCTAGAAGCACAAACACCACAATGCTGGCGAACAAGCCTTTAAAAAAAAAAAATAGAGAAAATGGACTGGTTTGTGTTTCTTTCAGAAAGTAGGGAGTATTTCAGAGGTAGTATATTTTTCCTAAATTATTATAAAATAAACTTTTGTGGCAACTTCTATTTTTCCATGGGATACTTAAATAGTTTGGGGACCAACAGTGGAAAAAAAAAATATCTGCTGGTATAACGTTATCAAGATAAACATTTTCACTGATTTCCTTGTAATTCCTTGGCAGGTGGAGGGGAATGAATCAATGGCTGAGCGTTTCTACTTGGTCTGCAGCAGCTTGTAGGTCTGGCCAGGAGAACACAAGGAAAGGTGACAGGGACATAGCCCTTTGCTTTCTCTTGGTGAGCAAATCTGCTTGCTTCCTCCTCAGTTTGACCTCTCAAAACCTGAGGGAAAACAGCTCTCAGGTGGAAATGCCCGAGCGTGGTCTCAAAGCAACGGAAAATCCAGAGCGACCCAACTGCTGTGCAAACCCCTCTCCAGGCAGACGCCGGGCACGTCGGGGTGGGGATCTCTACAGCCCCAAGGGAGGAGTCAAAGCTACACCCTTTGAGCTGCAAGAAATACATCTTCCCTGGGAATCAGGTCCTGCAGGAGAAGGGGGAAACCCTACCAAAATGAAAACTGCCATTAACGTAACAAACCGCAGAAGAAAAGGAGAAAGTATCATCTTCCCTGGCCTGCCTCTGCCAATAACCCTAGGGGTTCTTTTCTTTGTAACAACGTCCTTCCTTAGGGAAATATAATTCCCAGGTTAAAGTTACACTTTCAAACATAAAGCAGGCATAGTCATAAATATCTCGAGTGCTGTTTCAATCACTAGTGTTTACAGAAAACATTCAATTTTGTTTCTCTTTTTTTTTTTTTTTTTTCCCAGCTGTCTTGTCCCATTTGTGATTTTAGACAGCTTCCGTGCTTACAAATTAGTCACTTCACACACCTCATGGAGAAAGCTACATTAACACACCTGAACATTTGAAACCTGTGATGATCTTCGTTTTGAACTTAGGAGTTAATAACAGACTTTTGTAAGTAGTCCAGTACTATGGTGATTCTAACTCCAGTTGGGTTAATTACACAGTAATTAGGTACAAACATCGCAACACAAAACACAGCTACATCATTATTTGCAACAAATGTTAACTCTAAATAAGTGCAACCTGTCCCACAAACACTTGCTATAAACGACTTAAAAATAAAAGTAAAATTTGATGGGGTAAACACAGAAAAAAAAAAATTCTCTGGGAGAATTTTTTTTGTTAAAAAAAATTAAAACAAAAATCTCAGCACTCATTTAGAGTTCGGGATCTTGTGAAAGAAAGCTTTAAAAGGAGCAAACCTGATTTGCTGTGGCTGTTGCGGCGAAGGGAACACTTGTTGCAGGAGTTGTTGCTGCAGAGACAGTGGCGGCCGTAGCGTTGTGCATCATGGGTACTTTCAGGAGGGGAACCATGGAAGCAATGAACAGGAGGGTGCAGCATTATGGTAAGAGAAGTGGTATTTTTGGCATGGTGAATATCAAGAGCGGCAAGCCATCGTCATGGGTTAAACCGGCAGATGGCATGCAATCACAGTGCAAAGCGAGAAAGCGTGGCGGAGAAATAAAAAAAAGGGAAAATAGCTTATTACAAGTACAATTAAAGGAAGGTTGTCAACACAATCGGCGATTCCCAGAAAAAAAGAGCAAGGACCACTGAAAACGAGGGCGTTATCTCTAAGAGGAAGATTGCTTGTGCAAACGAGGTCTCTACCAAAATAGCCCGTTACATGGGCAATCTGTTTTCCTCCAGTACCGATATAAAGCACTCCAAAATAAAACTCTACTAAAAAAAAATAGTGGTTTGTACTGGAAACTGATACATGTTTATGTTAATTTTTAAACACAATTAAAAATGAATTATTTTCATGTGTCTTCATTTTGAAGTAAGCCAGATACTCGCTGTCTTCCTTTATAATCCAATTTATGCATTTTTTTTCTACTAGCACTGCATAACTGTTAAGATTTTATCAGAGTTAAATTACCATCTGCTTTGAGGCAAAAATCAGGAGAAGGATGATAATAATTTTCCTGATTTAAATCCTACTTTGTTTGATCTAAAAAAGCCAGGTTGATTTTGTGAAAGTCATGGCTTTTGCTCATTTGAAGAATGAATTTTAATCATCCTCTTCATGGGAGAATTATTAACTTGATGTTTTAAAGGCTTGATATTTTAACTGCTTATCTGAGTAGTCCCACAAAAAAAAAAAAAAAATCACTGGGATAGTGCTATAGAATAGAAGAAAGATTACTTTTCTGTCTTAGAGGCTGCTGCATTGGACTTCCATTTTGCATGCCCAAAATGTTAATTCCAAGCTGCAAATATATTTAAAGGAGGAGCGAGATTCAGATCACGGGTTTCAACAGAACCTCTGTGGATCAAAGCAGGCATTTCTGGGAAACGCTGATAAAACTTTCTAACACACAGCAAAAAGGAGAAATAGGCACACCACTATGAAACTTTAAAACACTGATGAAATTTGCTGGCTTTTCCCAGTATTTTATGATTTTATAGTACTAGACAATATAAAATATAAAGAGAAATAAAACTTTGAAAACTGAAAAGCAGACTGGAATTCATGGTATTATGCTTTTGCAGTGTAGTTGTTATAGCAGGTGGTATCACACCTAAACTGCAGCTTTCATCTACACATCTAAACACTCTGCAAAGTCAACCAGAAAGAAGGACAAGCGAACCTTTAACTCTAGTCAGTGTCTAAATCTTGCCCAGGATTTTTGAAACAAGTGAATAAACATCATATACAGTACAAAAAGAGATCAATAAAGAAATTTGGAACCTACCAATACTGGTAGCGGGTGTCATGCACAAAACTGACCCTGCGTGTCATGCAATGATAGGTGAAAAAAGTGGATAAAGGGAAGAAACAGGTTAGCCGTTTAGAGTTAACATTCAAAGTGAGATTCAAGCATAACCACAGAGAAGTAAGTTAGTTAAATGAAACTGTAAGGTCATTCATAGTTTCGCTTGAACACAAAAAAGGTGATTATGTTCTTACTAAACCTCTACCTGAGTACAGCCTGTGGCTTTTGGCGTGTTTCTGTGTACACACAAGATACTCCATAAACTTTTTTATTTCGTACTTCTGTCCTTTCACTTAGTACTTTTGCAGCGACAGGTTTTTGTTTACCGAAACATCTTTAGTTAAATACCACACATCTTTGGTTAAATATCACATTACTTGGGAATTTGAGAACTCATTGCATAATTCAGACAGCTCAATGTCAGATCAATATTCACCAACTTTTTGATGTGCAGCAGAGAAAGAAGTTAAAAACTAGATGATCTCCAGAGGTCCCTTCCAAGCCCTATCATTCTGTGATTCTACGATTCTGGAATATTGTTCTGCGGGGGCTTTGCCAAATTTAATGTACTTATTCTTAACACAACTCCTGAGGTGGAGAGGTGCTTCTGACAAAAGAAAACACTACTGTGACAATTCCCTGAGCTAAACACCTCAAAGTTCCAGTAAAAGGCTCCCAGCACACCTCAGGGGTGCTCTGGAAGGACTGCTCACCTGCCATGAGGTTGAGTTTCGGTGCCTAGTCCACCTTTAACCTTTCTGGGAAGACCCAGTGAAAAAGAAAGGACAGGGTATTTTCAGTACAGTGCATATAGCAAGCTGGTGAAGGCGAGCATGTGAGGAGACTAGTCCCACATACAGGCATATTTGATAAGAAGTGAAATATGCTTCTCGTATTCCTGCTTAATTACTACTGCAGCCCCTTATCGGACCAACGCAGTAGCAGTGTAACTATGAATGACCTTACCCAAGAACAGTCCCCAGAGAATACACAAAGTTCCTCCTCTGGAGGGTACAGAAACACTAACAAACAGCCATGGGAAGAGAGAAAAGATCTGTTGTTTTTAAGATCATTCACCAAACAATAAGGAGAAGGTGACAAAGCAATCAACTGATGTAAAACAAACAAAGTGCAGAACTTGGAGGTAAGCCATGCTAAGTCAAGCCCCACACTTTTTATTAGGGGAGCAAGTGGTTAAGAAAGCAGAGAAGTTATATAAAACAATTAAGTTTTATATATATTCCAGCAGCAAAACTTGTCTTAAAATTTAACTTAACAGACACGCACACACAAGGAACACATTTGAAAATCATACCAGTTCAGAAAATATCACATAACAATTTAAAATCCAACAGCTAATGTCATGCATCGCTCCTTAGACCTGGGTGGCATGACAGTCCTTACACCCACCAAATCCAACCTTCCCAGGAAACGTGGGAATATCAGACGTAGCATCTTTAACAAAAAGCTCGTGACACCCACTCATATAGAGGGGCTTCCCCTTTCCTAATATTCCATATTCCTCCCATGCCCCACTCCTCTCTCTAACATCCTTTCTAGGTGCTGATGGTGTTCACAAAGAGCAGGAGGTTCAGCACTGTGAGAAAGGTTTTCTACTCTGGGCTTGGGTGCCATCTGCTATGTTATCCCTCTGTTTCTTCTTCTTTCATGCACTTGTTTTGGGGCTTGCCAACAACCTGGCCCTTGAGGTTTGGTTCCAAGATCCACCCTTCCTACCATCCGAAATTTGTAAGATAAAACTATAATTACACCCGTTAGTTGGAAAGAGGGATGGGCAATAAAAAGCACAAAGAATGAGCTACTTAAGGAAGCATGAGCACTCCAAAAGTCTGGAAAATATCCAAACGCTATTTCACTGAAAAAGGTTTAAACTACTGTATTTTCCATAGTTAATTTTAAATCCTTGGCAATGGCAAATAATAGTGATAAGCCCTGAAAGGGAGTGCTTAAGAGAAGGAATACTGCGTATCATACTGCAAATTCTCAGGGTTATAATGCAAAATAAATTTGTAAAAATTTCTGCATGATTGTAAGCACAAGGCAGTCCTCCATTCGTGTCCAAAAAGGCAATCTCACAATTTGTTTATTTGTTTCAAACAGTTCCATAAATGACAGTATGTTTTCTGCCACAGATATTCTGTGGCACCAGTATGCTAAAAATACAGCATGCTATAACTTACTATTACAAATACAGGGGCAAGCTCCAAGGTTGTTACTCAGGCCTTATAGCAAAATTCCATGAAGTCAAAGCCATCTGTGTTTGCTTTTATCTTTAAAAACATATGGGAAAGCTGATAGATCGGGAAACAATCATGTGTTGCGTTTCATTCCTTGCTTAACCGACATTATTTCTATCAACTAAAATAACACCGCTGAATTCAATGTCAAGCACATTTGCAAACACCTAGTTTTAAACGATTCTGGAAGTTCACGCTCCTTAATGTTCCGATACTAAAATATGTAATTCTTTAATTATAAATGAAAACACAGAATTTGTTAGGCAGGATATTTACCTTTGGGAAGTTTGGAGTGGGGGTGACTGACGTAATTTAGAGGGTTATGTCGTTATTGTCTACGCAAGCGCCTAGCACATTCTTTCTTTCGCAGTGTTAGAGACAAGCCCTGCCGCTGGCCAGGGTGCAGGTCAAGCCATCTCCGAATGCTCTGATTTTTACAGGGCTCCAAGCACCGAAATGCAAATGACATTCACTCATCTTCAGATCACCCCTCTGAAGAACTAGATAACCCCAGCTATTAGCCGCAAATGCTAGGAAAAGTTCTGGTGGTGTTCCAAAATGAAAACCACGAAAACGCATCTGGGGCCTCAAAAGCCCTTTAGTGCGCCCACAGGGGAGTGCTGCGTTTTGCCAGTGCTTCCACGCAGGTTATCGACTGGAAGGTGATGGCTGGTGCTCCCCGTCTCGCCCCGCTTGTGCGTGGCTGGGGCAATCCCCGCGGCTGCAAAACCACCCCCGAGGGAGCAGAAGGATGCGCCTGGGCCACGGCGCGCTTCCCGGGGCATCTCTGAATGCTTTTCCCAGCATTTTTGTTGAAGGCACTTTGCCCTCTCATCTCCTAGGAGAGCGCTGGCAGACCAAAGTCAAAATACAGCCAATTTAGGGTAGGAAAAAAGGGGCAAACTGTGGACGGTGACGAAGGAGGCTATGAACGTGAAAAGCAGCCTGATGGCACGTGGAAATTTCTGCTTGGATTCTCGTACTTTGCAGGAGGAATTAAAATAACGTGTAACTATCTGTGCAGACTTCCCCTCAAGCAGGGCAGGGAGCATAACAAAACCTTCTGCTAAGTGCAGCCGCCTGACACGGAGGTGCCACCTAAGGGACAGGAAACTGGCTCAGTGTGGGTGCAACGTACCTGTTGGGATAAACGCTGCGTGTTGCTGCAACTGAGCATTGGCAAGAGCCTGTTGATAGTGCAAGACACTGGGATTGAAAACGGCACTGGCACCATTGCTTTTTTCAAGTGCTTGTCTCTTTGGTAAAGGGTGAAGAACACCAGGAGGAAAGGCCTGTAAATAAGAAAGTTAGTTAAAATGGCGCCGTTTTTAAGACGCTGTGCGTAACATATACATAAATACGAAAAACTTATTATTTTTTAAAGCGGCTAAAGATGCCTCGCCATGCATATTAACTCAAAGCACAGCAATGTAAAATGAGTGAAATTTTGTTATTGATAGCAAAAGCGTGGTACTATTAACCTAAAACTGTAGCAGCACAACTACTGAAAAGAAAGGCCTTTAAAGCAACGAAAATGGCATTGCCTTTACACAGGTTTTCAAATATTATAGGGAGAAAAAACCACTTGTGTTTCATTGCCAAGTATTTTCTTTTTTTAAATTTAAATACCGTTTCCTATTATTATACAGATTAATGGATTATGTTAAGCGTTTTCAATTACAGAAGCAGTTTTATCTCAATTTGACTTTTCATGAGAGGAGATTTAAAAAAATGAAACCATGTTAGGAACCAAACTAAATCGTCTGCATTTATTACGTATGAGAATGAGATGGACAAATAGAGTTTCCGGTAAATTAACGAGTATGTGAAATCATTTCCGGTTGATGTTCAAAAGTAAAGCGATACAAATTTCATTAGTTGCTTCTCTGAAAAAAAACAAAAAAAACAAAAAACCAACAAACAAACCCAAAAAGCTACATGCAAAGCAAAAGGTGAAAGGTCAAAGTACCAGGTCTACAGTTGCTTCGAGAGGTCGCTTCATTGCTTTGGCAGTCGACTGAGTCTTTTAATAACAGGCAGCGAGCACATGATGGCAGTGGGCCAATGGGATTCAAGCGAATTAACATACAGGTAAACAGCAAGCAGAGGTGCATCATGGGAACGGCATTGCATTTGTGGATAGGTGAGAAGGAAAAAAATATTCTGAATGCAATATACAACATACAAAAACACTAGGCATGCACAACAACAAAAATGTCTTCTAAAGAAATGGATATTACATTTTGAATTAGTACCGAAGCAAAAATGCATCTACTATACCTTAGTTAAAAGCATATAAGAGAGTAAAATATAGATGTTTGAAATTCAGGAAAGTTGAGTAAAACAGCAGCTTGCAGACACTATTAAGCATCGTATAAACACTTCACAGAGATGCATAAAGTTTTAAGGATACGCCTATAAGAATTCCTGATAAGTTAGTTAAGTCACATTTTAAAGCGGAAAAATCAATTTGGAAGGCTACATTTTCAAATACAAAGCACTAGTGAAAGTTGTAATGCATTACAAATGCTACTAATAACAGTGCTTGCAAGGTGAGGGTCTTAATTAAGAGAAGTGCGTCACTCAACGGATTTAGGGTTCAAAATGGGAGAGGTTCTCCTTTTCCAATACAAAGCAGAGTAAGTATTATGTCTACTTACACTAACTTATCATTAATTCCTTTTTTTTTCCCCTACAGCTGGGTCATTTTTGTAGATTTTTTTTTCCTTGTAACTTACCACGTTACATTGAGAGGGAAAAAAAGTCTTTCAGAATTTAAAACATATTTTCTAAATTTTGCTACAACTTTCAGCACTAGCTTCAGGAGCAGGGAGTAAAAATACTGCTCTCAGTTCATAAGCGAACAGTAACATATGAGTTATGATACTAATCCAGCATTATTAATTTTTTAAAAAGAAAATATTTAGGCATAGTACATAAGCATATACATTTATGTATACTTCCATAATAAGATCAAACTTATGGCTGATATGATGGTATTCTGTAAAAAAATCTCATACAAAATATTACTTTCAAGTTTTATAGTGTAAATAATTCTTACAAACCTTTAGAAAGGAAAGGAAGATTTACATAGAAGTCAGAATTTTTACTTTTGTTTTTTAAACACAGGCTGGTATTTAGCTCTTTTAGGCTAGGCAGATTATGTCTATCTTGACATCCATATGTGGAAATAGGGAACAAAAGTGAAAATAAAAAGAAAAAGAGGACAAGGCACAAAATTCCTACAAACAGCTTACGGTCACAAGAGTAGCTAGTGCCAACAGGATATTTTGTAGGATAGCCCTCACTTTGCCTATTCCTTGTTTCTGGCTCCGTTGCACCTACATTGCATGAGGCTTCCCAGCGCCCTCCCCATCTCTCCTTCACCACAATTCTGGATTACACACCTTGGTCTACGAGATCTGCTCTTCTGTCTGGCGCCAAGACTGAGACATAACAAGAAACACCTGGCGCAAAGTGAGGACCTGGAGAGCCTTCTTGTGTCTGAGCAGGGTGCTGTGCAGCTGACGTGGTACTCTCCATGGGCACCCCCGTGGGGGCCATCACTCTGCACAGGGCACAGCCTCAGACCCACTCTGCATCCTCCATGGATGGAAGTCTACACAGAGGTGAAGCTTACAACTGAATTCAGCATTATGCGATGACAAAGTCCACAAACTCAAATCAACATCATTAAGAGTAAAGTGTTTCAGGTAATTACCTTTATTATCCAAATGCAGATCTTATCTGATCTCAATTGTTAACTTATTATCTCTGTGTTAATGATTGCCTTTCTCCACTTCATCTCCATGCTCTTCTTAACCTCACCTCCCTGTTCTGCAACTTTTTGCTGGCTTTCCCCTCATCTTCCACAGCGAGTTCAGTCTCAGGTTTTCCAGCATGAAGGCTTTAAGTTGATCTGTTCCTATACCTACCCATCAATCTTTTTTCCATGTAGACTCCCTCTCTTTTAAGGCTTTCAGACCAACTGTCCATTTTTATCTCCCACCTTTGTCTTTTCTTTCATTTTGTCCTGATAGTAAAACCTCCTTTGCCTCTTTCTGTTCCATCAAGTTCCTGCTCAATATTTGATCTCCTACATAACTAACCAAACAAATCAATAGCTACATACTGGAGAGGAAAAGGAAATAAAGACAATAATAAAAATGATCAAACGTACTGAGGCATAGCACTTGTCTGCCATATGTCACATCAGTACACTACAATGTCTCCTGGAATATGAGCATGATCCACACAGCAGAGGCCTGCGTGGATCTGCAAGGAGCTCCTGACTAAACTCTAACACAAGAAGGGAAGCACATGAGAAGTGGAAGCAGGGATGGATGGACCAGAAGGAATAGGGACACAGCCTAAGCATGCAGGGATGGGTTAGGACAGCCAAAGACCATCTGCAGTTGAATCTAGCAACAAAAGGAAGACCAGGGAAAACGTGGGCCTGCTGCTGAATGGGTGAGGTGACCTGGTGACACAGGACATGGAGAAGGCTGAGGTACTGCACATCATCTCTACTGGCCTTCAGGCCAGGGGGAGACCAGTGGGGAAGTCTGAAGTGAAGAAGATTTACCCTTGGAGGAAGAGGATCAGGCTTGGGAACATTTAAACAAACTGGATGTACACAGACCCATAGGACCTGGATGCGATCGCAGCCCAGAAGGCCAACCGTATCCTGGGCTGCATCAAAAGAAGGGTGGCCAGCAGGTCAAAGGAGGTGATTCTGCCCCTCTACTCCACTCTCGTGAGACCCCACCTGGAGTACTGCATCCAGCTCTGGAGTCCCCAGCAGAAGAATGACATGGATCTGCTGGATCGTGTCCAGAGGAGAGCCACGAGGATGATCCAAGGGCTGGAGCACCTCTTGTATGAGGAGAGGCTGAAAGAGTTGGGGCTGTTCAGCGTGGGGAAGAGAAAGCTCCAGGGAGATCTCATTGTGGCCTTCCAGTACCTAAAGGGGGCCTCCAGGAGAGCTGGGGAAGGACTTTTTAAAAGGGCATGTAGCGATAGGACGAGGGGGAATGACTTTAAACTGGAAGAGGGCAAGTTCAGATTGAACATTAGGAAGAAGTTTTTCACTTTGAGGATGGTAAGGCAGTGGAACAGGTTGCCCAGAGAGGTTGTTGAGGCCCAATCCCTGGAGGTGTTCAAGGCCAGGCTGGATGTTGCCTTGGGCAACCTGGTCTAGTGGGAGGTGTCCCTGTCTATGGCAGGGGGGTTGGAACTCGATGATCTTCAAGGTCCCTTCCAACCTAAACCTTTCTATGATTCTATGACCTGACAAGATGCACTGACAGGTGCTGAGGGAGCTGGCCAATGTCACTGCAAGGCTACTATTAATTATCTTTGAAAGGTCACTGCGACTGGGGGAAGTTTGTGGAGACTGTAAGAAAGTAAATGACACTACTGTCTCCAAAAAGGGCAGGAAGGAAGGTCTGAGGAATGACAGGGTGGTCAACCTCACCTCAGTCCCTGGGAAAGCAATGGAGCAAATCCTCCTGAAAACCATCTCCAAATACATGAAAGCCAAGAAGGTGAGGGGGAGTAGCCAGCACAGATTTATGCAGGGAAAATTGTGCTTAACCATCCTGACAGCCTTCTACGATGAGACTGACTTGGTGGGTGAGGGGAGAGCCACAGATATTGTTTCTCTTGACTTCAGACAGGTTTTCAACACTGTCTCCCATTTCACCGTCACGGACAAATTTATTCAGTACGGGCTAAATGGGAAACAGTGAGGTGGGCTCAACAGGTTGCGATCAGCAACACAAAGTCCAGCTGGAAGCCACTCACTAGTGGTGTAAAACTGGGAGGAGTGGTTGATACTCTTAAACCACAACAATAAACAAGATAGATGTGCTGACACTCAGAGGGACCTGAAAAGGCTGGAGAAATGGGCAGAGAGGAACCTCACTAAGTTCAACAAAGGGAAATACCAAGCCCTGCACCTGGGGAGGAACAACCCCAGACAGCATTACATGCTGGAGGCCACCCAGCTGGAAAGCAGCTTGACACAAAAGGCCCTCAACGTCCTGGTGGACATCAAGTTGAACACAAGCCAGAAATGTGCCCTCACAGCAAAGGCAGCTGACAGTATCTTGGGCTGCATTAGGAAGAACATCACCAGCAGGTTGAGGGAGGTGATGCTTCCCCTCTACTCAGCACTGGTAAGACCAGGTGCGGAGCGCTATGTCCAGGTCTGGGCATCCCAGCACAAGAAAGACACGGACATACTAGAAAACAGTCCCATAAAGGCCCCCAAAGATTAAGGGACTGGAACACATCTCATATGAGGAAAGGCTGAGAGAATTGGGACTGTTCAGCCTAGAGAAGAGAAGATGCCAGGTGATCTCATCAGTGTATATTAATATCTGATGGGGGAGTAAAGACTCTGCTCTGTGATGCCCTGTGACAGGACAACATGCAATGGGAACAAATTTAAATACAAGAAATTCCATTTAAATGTAAGCCTTGTGGTTTGGTTGTTTTTTTTTTTTTTTGTTTAGTTGGTTGTTTTTACTGTAAGCATTACTTAACCATGGAGCAGGTTGTCAAGAAAAGGTGTGGAGCCTCCATCCTTGGAAACTTTCAAATGCCAACTAGCCATGTCCTAGGCAATCTGCTCTAGCTCACCCTGTTCGAGCAGGGGCGGTTGGACTAGGTGATCTCCAGAGGTCCCTTGCAACTTCAACTATGAATTCACATTTTAATTTAGGCTGTACATTCTTCAATGACTTTTTATACTCTCTGATGCACCACATGAATATCTGGAGCTCCCCCAGTACAATGAGAGATGACACTGCTTTCTAATGCACTTTGCATTCAAGCTGTACGTGATCTACAGCCTCTTTCAGAGTGTCTTTTCCTTTCCTATTTACTTCAAAAGATGGGGTCACCTAAGATACCTGAGGAAAAATTCCTAAACTTCAGTGTACAGAAATATACAGGGCATTTTCTGGAGGGTCCCAGACTGCAGAATTCATTGACCTTCAATGGTCTTACAAGCTTAAAGGGGGCTTATAAGAAGGATGGGGACAAACATTTTAGCAGGGCCTGTTGCAATAGGACAAGGGGTAACGGTTTTAAACTGAAAGTGGGTAGATTCAGACTAGATATAAGGAAGAAATTTTTTACAATGAGGGTGGTGAAACACTGACACAGGTTGCCAAGAGAGGTGGTAGATGCCCCATCCCTGGAAACATTCAAAGTCAGGTTGGACGGGGCTCTGAGCAACCTGATCTCATTGAAGATGTCCCTACTCGTTGCGGGAAGATGGACTAGATGACCTTTAAACGTTCCTTCCAACCCAAACTATTCTATGATTCTATAAGTTTTGTCTGCAGTGCTGTAACCCTATCCACAATGCTCATCTAGAAGAGCACTCTCCAGACCACAGCAATGCAGCCAGCTCCCCAGCCAGGAGGGAAAACCTCTTGGACAAAATTTCAACCTGGGAGCAACCTGCAAGTAAACCCTACAGGTAAGCATTGGTATTTACGCCTACTTTCGCTCTCTAGATCCAATTGAGTATCCTTGGTCATTCTTGGGTGACCTTGCAGGCATGTGACTTTTCTATCACTTTTTTGTTGTTATTGTCATTCCAGTGATTTTTCATTCATTCTATCTGATTGTTTCAAATATATATTAAACAAAAAAAAGTTGGACTGTAAGGAATATTTTCTGTTTGGTAGTCTAAATATGCCATTTAAATCTTTTGTACATATTTTTCTGCAAAAAGTTACCCTAAATTACAGGTCCCTGCCTTCTTCTCCTGTGACATTAGACTACTAACCATGTCAATTCTGTGTTTCCAAAGATGCTTCATCTTGCTTTGAGGCTAATGTAATTCCAATTACGGCTTATTTAAATCACAGGATATACATCCAACCATTACTGAAGCACAAAAAAATTAATCCCCTCATCTCTCTCCTTTCTTCTTTAGTATATTGCCTAGAAATATTACATTCTCTAAAGAGACAATAAATACTGCACAATAGAAGCTAACTAGAATAAAAAACCCAATCTCCTTTGCTTTAATTTCTGGATGGTATTAAATTTCTGCAACCACAGGAAAGTTTAACTGAAAATCACCCAGTTTGAAACAGAGACTGGGGATACTATAACAGAAAGAATATTAAAACTTAAGAAATGTTCTTCTGTTTGGAGGTTTACTTTCTTGCATAACTTACTCTTTGTCCCTCAAAAAGTCTGGTCTTTGCTAATTTGCTAAATACAATAGCTTGGGGTAGTTATATACTGTACTGTATTGTGGTTTTGGTAGGCTTTTTACCCAGAGAATAACTGTATTGTCTATAACTATTGTATGCACTGCCCACAAGTCCACAAACCACATCTGCTTAATTATTCGTCCACTGCCAGCAATGAGGACAATGATTCTTTGATTTGCTGCCAGCAATTTTGTCTCCCAAGTCAGATCCTGCATGCTCGATTTATTTAACTTTATCAATACCACTCTATTTATATTTATCAGCTTTCCTGGTAGCAACAGTAAGAGAGATCCAATACTGGTAAATGGATGCACTGAATTGTCTGAACAGTTTTCAGTAACTAAAATAGTTTTCAGTATCTAAAAATAGAAAGCCCTCCATCTCTTTTCTTCTGACTATAGTTACTATGCATTTTTCCCATTTTAGTTGACTACTTTTAAACTCTGCTTTTCTAATTGAAAAATCGTATCACAAAGAGATTTAAGTAACTTGCCCATGACAGTGGGAGAGGCAAAAAAAGTCTCTAGGCGTGAGATTCACCTAACCAAAGTTCAAAAAGATACAGTGAACACTTTTTAGTCAGCAGGGATAGACATGTATGTACAGAGGGCAGTTCCATCTCATTCCCAGACAGGCACTAGTGGTAGATCAGTACTGGTTTTTCTCCACTACGCATGAAGTGTGACCAAGGCGGCTAGGCTAGGCTCAGTTATCTAACTGTCTGACATGTAAGGCGGGGTGAGTTGAACCCTAATACAGGTTTCTTTTCTACTACCCATCTCTGAGGCAAAAGCTCTCTCTTTGCTTTTTCTTCCTTTTCCTCCAAATTTCCACATGTATATCTGTCACCAAAGAGCTAAAACAGCGTATGTGCCTGTTTTCCAGGGGACATCAAAGCTCATCAGTTTTGTTTCTGTTTGGAAATATTAGGGCCAAATTTAACATCTAATCAAGGCAGAGAACAGAAGTGGTATAGAATGTCATTTGCTTCACTGTCTTGGATAGAAACACAGCGTTAAAATAAGGGCATAAAGAAAAAAGTGCTTCCTCCCATCAAGCAATAGTAATAATTTTTTAAATTCTTATTTTTTTACAAAAAAAAAAAAAAAAAAGAGGCAAAAGACAAAAGAAAGTATAAGCAAACAGCATTAAATCGAAGCAAAATAGGCATCAAAGAGCTTCTGTCAAAAAAAAGGCAGCCGTATATGCCAGCACTTACCATCACAGTCGCAGCTGCCGCAGCTGCCTGGGCTGCCACCGCAGCCTGGTTGGCTTGGTGTTGCGCCGCTTTGATTTTGGCCTGCAAATGTGCAGGAGGGTGAAAATACTTGCATTTCTCCCTCATGCAACGACCTTTTATGTAATCCATACACACGGTTACGGTGTTGTCGTTTGTGTCAATCATTGTGCTGTCTGCCGGATGCGCAAAGCGGCAATCAGTCTCTCCACGCGCACAGTTTCCCCGCTGGAACTCCCTGCACACCTACGTGCAAAACAACACCCGTTGCAGGGGAAGAGCTCGGTGCAACACGGAAGGGCAGGGAAGAGCCCCGCGCCCCCAAAAGACAGACCTGTCCCCTTCCCCAGTTAGTTCAAGTTTTTCAGCGAATTCAGTGTGATAAACCCTTCATCTTCTTCTGGGAGAGGGGAATGCATCTATTTTACCCTTACGTGCTTGGCTCCTCAGGCAGCTCTGTGGTAAGGCAGCTAAATGAACTTGACATGCAACAGAAGCACTCCCAAATGCCCTTCCTTTTCCCTGTCTGGAAAACATCTGGCAAGGATACTTGTTGAAGTAACCACCCCTGCAAAACTAGCTGGGAATCCCAAAATATTCAGGCCCTTTCTGACTACACTTCATATTCTGGCAGCTCCACTGGTAGGGAAGGAGTTCCTCTCGCTGGGACCCAGGCAAGATATCCATCAGATGCACTGCATTTTTTATGGAGCCCACAAACAAAATGAAGAGCCTCCTTAAAAATAATTTTCAAAACCAGGCAGAATGAACATGCTGATTTTCCTAAGAAATGGGCTCTAGACTCTACTGCTTAGGCTTTTGGGAAAGCACATTCATTTCCGCAAGAGTCGTTTGCCCTTCTCATGCACTTGGATCACAGATTCCACTGAGCCCCACCACGCAGAGATCCATCAATGCCGGGCAGGATCTGGACATAGCTGGGGGCTTGCCCCTTCAGCCTGCTCCAGGGTTGGGAACATCCAACATCTCCGTATGTAGCTCAAGGCTGAAGGGCTACGCAATTTCCCTAATATCGATGCATAAGGCTATAAAATTCCCCTAATATCAGCGCATGAAAATCAGGACAGAATTAATACTGCAATAAAAAGGTGCTTGTTAATCATCAAGGCATACCTTTACAGGCACGTATACTTGAGGTATTTTGGAGGAGACGAACTTTACAAAAGATGAAAATTTATGTTGATGTCTGTGTATTAAATTTGAGCAAACGCACTACCTTAAAAATAACAGTGTTTAATTACCACTGGCTGCAAGTGTAGAAATCCTGCCTGGTTACAAGGCCTTTATTTGTAGCAACTAAATTTAAGCATCGTTTCTGAAACAATACAGTTTTTCCCTCCAGGATCTTTCACACAGCCTAACAGAGGATTGCATTTCTAGTCACGGCGGTGTCTACAGTACCTCCAGTTTATCAGTCCTGAGGAGTTTCTGGGTAGCAGTTGAACCGGGGACTGAAACCGGTGGACTTCCAGGAACAATGACAGGCGGTGTGGGTAGGATCTCAGTCGGGACTAAGCCAACTCCCGGTGTTACTGGCGTTAGGTAAGGAGCAAAGCTAATAGCCGTGTTCGTTCCTATTGTGGGACCCACTGGAAATGTGGGCTGTAAAATGAAAACACAGACCAAGATGAAAAAAAACAACCCCTTAATCAAGATCTTATTAGTTGTCTTTTGAGTGTTCTTTCTGGCACTGATTCATTTTCTTAATCAAAAAAAATGTCAAACAGCTGGCAAAACACACAGCAGACTCTCTTCTTTTAATCACGTAACACATTCCAGCGGCATACTAAGAACCGCACTTTGTAGCTCTATTATTGGAAAAGAGGCTGCCGATGCAAAGGAAGTCATACTTTGAACCTGGATCTCTGTGGAGGTCCAGCTTACATTGCAGGCTTATTTACACATCTAAAAGTAGAAATAACATAGACTTTATTGCTTTTTCTCAATACCTGTTTTCCTTGGGAAAACAGGCTATTTTTTCAAAGTACCAGATTTCATGGGTGAAGCATTATTAACTATATTAAAGCCATATTTCTAATAAGAGTATATATAATGAGCTCTTTGGCATGTAACTTCCATCTGTTTGCATGCTGTATTTTGCCACCTCCTGCAATTACATGTTACTTACTACGGCTCACACATCGAAAAACCTCACCTTTGCGAATGTTTGTGTGCTTAGCTGTCACCAGTGGCAAGCAGAATAAATATTATAATCTCAGCTGGACACAATATTTAGAAAGGGATTATTCAGGCTTAGCTAGAGTTCATCTTACAAAAAAAAATTTGATTGGAAGGAATGATACCGGTCTAAAAATCTGTTTCATGCCTTCCTATAGCGAGTCAGTGAAGTCATGACCAGAAGAAAGAGCACTTGTGTGTGATGCTAAAATGCAGCCCTACCAAGGCAGAATGGCGGGTTTGTTCCCACCAGCTCCACGGGGGGTGAAGGCAGAACATCACCATGGTCAGACCACGGTCAGACCTGGGAAGTGCTTTAGTTCTGCAGAGCTGACGTTTACCCCAGAGACTGAAGCTATAATTATAAATGAGGAAAAACCATGCAGAAAAACAGGACACATCTCAGAGTAGCTTTGTCAGAAATTAAATTCCCAAATAAGCTGGCAGCTAGAAATGAACCACGCAACAGCAGAACACTAAGGAAACACTTAAAAACACTTAACGAAGGAGTGTCTTTGTCATCAAGGTGGCCTGCACGGCCTCTGTTGGAGAAGGGAAGCCAGCCATGCACAGTGTGTAGAAAATACGCAAGAGAAAGCATAGGAGCTAGAAAGTTTACTTCTGTCGGGGGGGGGGGGATGTTGGTTGGGGTTTTTTGTGTCTTTGGAGCCAATTACCAAATTATAAATGACTGTTAGTACCAAGAAGATGCTCTGAGCAGCAGATTAGCCAGGATACCCAACTGTACAGAAATGGCATCTACCTGCCCTAAAGAGTTAAAAGTTAATAATGCTCCGTTTTTATCAGAGATCAAAAGATTGATATCAAACAGCTCAGTTTGTAAGTCAAGTGCTAGCTAAATTCTTTAGAGCATAATAATGTACGTTTCTATGAAACAACAGTTCAGCTATGTTGGGGACAATATGCATTATGTAAAATATAAATAACAGCTTTGTATCAGATGTAATCTTAAGAATAACTCCACATGTCGAATGACTTCTATGGAATTTTCTTTCACTTTTTATCCATTTAGTCAAGGCTGAATCATCTGGACCCGGGAATTTATGAGAGACAGAGAAATAAAACCCGGCACTTTTATCACAACAATCAGTACAGAAGGCGTTACGTCAATGAAATTGCAAAGTTCAAATGATGAAATGGGCGAGTAGAAAAAAGTATAATTTTCCTGCTTTGATTTTTCTCATAATACTTAGAAGTAAAATCTCTTATTTCATGGAAACTTTTCCTGGTGAAAGCTCAAGCAGTAAAACACAAGGAAATATCAAAACACATTATGCCAATATATCTAGATACATTTTGGTGAATGTGTACCAGAAATTCAGGGACTCCTGACACCCAATTTTTGTTCATGCCTTCCCTCCTTACAGCAGATGCTTCAAGAGTAAAAACACATTTGAAAAAGGCATGTGGGGTGAGCATCCTGTGACCAAACACAGATAGCTTCCTCCGAGATGCTTACACTTGGCTCCTGTTATAGCCCATGGAAAGACAAAGGCACTTAAAAAAACAAATCATCTAATGTGAATGCAGACATCTGAAACAAGCCAAGTGAATGGTAATTTGAAGTGCCTATTTCTTTTGATAAACTATAAATGGACCCAGGAAGCCCAGCGCAGAAGTCGATGCCAACACTCCAGATGCCTCAAGTTAGAGGAAGAAATCCCACTCCAGTGGGATGCCTTACGCCAGACATTCGGCTTGAGAAAACATCATTAGCAGCCATGTGTGAAAAGTTTAATTCTGACTACTTGCCTTATCATGATTTGGAAGTCTGGTAAAATGAAGAGCTCAACTGCAAAGGCAGACCAGAGCAACTGATCATTTTAATGTACATCCAAAGATGCTGCTCATGTGTGCAAGACTCTAGTTTTATGTCACCTTCTGGATTTGAAGTGTCCCAGGCATCATACACATTACCTTAAGATAAAATGCTGAGTTTGTAAAGTACATGCACCAGCATTTCTCTGTCTTATTCTAGGATACTTCAGATTTCAAGAGAGTAAGAAAGTGCTACCCAGAATGACGTTAACCTTTGTTCCTGGTATTTGGATTAAATACTATTAAAAGCCACTCAAACCCATAGACTCTTGAGAGGGGAACTTTGCATTCCTACTTAAATAGCTTACTAGCAAATTATTGTTATTGTACAAATTTTCACCTTCAGAAGGATTATAGGTAAAAACCTTGCAAATCTAGACAAAACCTGGCATGAACTGAACACAGGGGGAAAAAAAAAAAACACCAAAGAGAGAAAGAAAAGAAAGCAAATTATTCTCAGATAAAAAATACGTCAAATCTACAGCAACACTCCATTATATCTTCAAATGCAAATATAAATGAACGTATTTCTAGCACCTCAGCAATTCCTTAAGTCAACAAATGGGGACTATTTTTATTGATACTAGTTTAGAGAACTTTTGCAGGTCAACATAGTCTTCTAGTTCAACTTTACTTACCAATAACACCATCAGAGAAATATACTTACCACTGGCTGTAGCGGTGTCCCTGGAAACATGAACTGCATTTGCTGGGCAAGCATTGCTGCTGCAGTTTTTTGTTGGATTAAGTTGTTCCTGCCATTGATTTCCAGTTGAGTTTTTAAGTGTGTTGGTGGATGAAGGTACTTGCAGTTCTCCCTTGTACAACGACCCTGGAAAAAGAAGTCACGCTAATTGGTCTACTGCTTTTGATGATAGCTTAATGCCTTTGAGCAAAATATTACACCATAAACTAAGCAAGAACCAGTGAAATACAGGGTGTTTCCTGGGAACTATGGAGCAGGCTGGGAGGAGCTGATGGCCTTGAGCTCTGCCTCAGCCCACTGCCTCTGATTGATCATTAAGGCTATTAACCACAGAAAAATAAAAGAGAGAAAGACTTTGAAACAGTATTTTCATTGTTAAGTACAGATCACTGCTATACAGTTACTACGCCGAGTATTACCCAGACTGCCTGAACTGCCTCTCACAGTATCTTGGCTAGAATTATGTTATGGGAACACCAGATAATGTTTTTACAAACGACATTACATTATGAACAACAGATATAAGTCTTCTTTAAGAGAGATGCAGCTTTTAAGCATATTATATTAAAAAATAATTGCGTGTTCATGGTGGTAAGGACCAAAAGTGGCCACTCTCTGCTTGCATTCTGTCATACATTCACCCTTATTCCAGTTCACTGCCTTCTGGCCTCCTGTTTTTATTACATCAGCACAACTTTGAACTATTTCCATTCAAGTATAAAAGAACAGAAGTCAAGCTTGTACTTTCACAGCCTAAATTTAGAAGCAGTGGATGGAGCTAAATCTGAAGGTACACAGCAAAAGGAGAGCTCCCAATCAACTTGAAAGCAGGAATTTTTAGACAGTTATGAGACAACAAGAAACAATAAAAACATGGGTGAGCAGTCACCTCTGAGATGGCCTGTGTTGCAGGAGATGGACACGGAGC
Organism: Vanellus vanellus; assembly: GCF_965231255.1. NCBI lineage: Eukaryota > Metazoa > Chordata > Aves > Charadriiformes > Charadriidae > Vanellus > Vanellus vanellus. The sequence goes on from NC_138905.1 coordinate 163,461,086, forward strand.
ACACCTCTACAAGCAGTGCATGCTGACCAAAAGGTAGGTAGAGCAGCATAAGACATGCTGATATGTTCTCCCCCAAAAGGGAAATCCTGGGTGCACCAGCAGGTTGTGCAGCTGCAGGGCAGGACGTGCTGAGGTCAGAAGCTCCTCCATGACACAGCTCACAGTCACAAAATTTTAAGAGCTGTGACCAGAGGACCCAGAGCATTAGTCGAACTGCATATGACACACCCAACTTGTAGAAGGTAAGTTTCCAAACGGAGATGTTTTTAAAAAGTACTTGTTAAACTTTCCATTCACTGATATAAGGGCTTTACAATTTGCAGCCAAGCAGGAATACCCTCCCATAGCCAGGAAAACATTAAGGTTCTTATGCAAGAACATCACACAGTACACACATACACTGACTCTGTGTATGCATACATGCGCACACACACACACTCTGCTACAAAACCTTCAATATCATAGAATCATAGAATGGTTTAGGTTGGAAAGGACCTTGAAGATCATCGAGTTCCAACCCCCTTTCATAGGCAGGGACACCTCTCACTAGACCAGGGTGTTCAAAGCCCCATCCAGCCTGGCCTCGAACACCTCCAGGGATGGGGCCTCAACAACCTCTCTGGGCAACCTGTCCCAGTGCCTTACCACCCTCAAAGTGAAAAACTAATGTTCAATCTGAACCTGCCCTCTTCCAGTTTAAAGCCATTCCCCCTCGTCCTATCGCTACATGCCCTTTTAAAAAGTCCTTCCCCAGCTCTCCTGGAGGCCCCCTTTAGGTACTGGAAGGCCGCAATAAGATCTCCCTGGAGCCTTCCCTTCTCCAGGCTGAACAGCCCCAACTCTTTCAGCCTCTCCTCATACAAGAGGTGCTCTAGCCCTTGGATCATCCTCGTGGCTCTCCTCTGGACACGCTCCAGCAAGCCATGTCCTTCTTCTGCTGGGGACTCCAGAGCTGGAGGCAGTACTCCAGGTGGGGTCTCACGAGAGTGGAGCAGAGGGGCAGAATCACCTCCCTTGACCTGCTGGCCACACTTCTTTTGATGCAGCCCAGGATACAGTTGGCCTTCTGGGCTGCGATCGCACACGGCTGGCTCATGTTGAGCTTCTCGTCAATCAGCGCCCCCAGGTCCTTCTCCTCAGGGCTGCTCTCCAGCCATTCCCTGCCTAGCCTGTATTCGTGCTTGCGATTGCCCCCACCCAGATCTAAGACCTTGCACTTGGCCTTGTTGAACTGCATGAGGTTGGCTTGGGCCCACCTCTCCAGCCTGTCCTGGTCCCTCCCCTCCAGCGTGTCTACCTCGCCAAACACCTTGGTATCATCGGCAAACTTGCTGACAAATTGCACTTGACCCCACTGTCCATGTTGCCGACAAAGATGTTGAACAGTACAGGCCCCAGTACCGACCCCTGAGGAACACCACTCATCACTGCCCTCCACTTGAACATCGAGCCGTTGACCGCAACTCTGAGTGCGACCGTCCAGCCAGTTCTTTATCCACCGAGTGGTCCATTTGTTGAATCCATGTCTCTGCTTTGAATGTCCCTGAACAACAGTGTTAATGTTATACTTGTTACTCAAGACACCGAAACACTGCTGATTCTGCGTCTAATATGCTATAAGGATGTAATAACTGCCTACACAGGAGTGAGTTAAACATGTCCAGAAAGGTTCTCCTGCACCAAGGCCAATGGGAATGCAAACAGCTATTTCCACGCTATTAAACTTTTGAGATCAGCCCTTTCCTGAACTGCACCTGGCCACGGTTTGGGAGTATGCTAAATGGGAGAGGCCAGAACAGTTCAGGAAAGCTGAAAACTTAAGAAAAAAAAACCTGGTCTCAACACTCAGGAACACTTCTGGGTGCTGTTTTAACCTGTTAGTATAGATGCAGCCATTTTCAGGACATCGTGCCTTCCTTCTGGCTTCTGTTGTGCAAGTCACTAATGCTGTCTGGTTTAATGAAGTACACAAAAGGAACAGCTGTTCCAGCTGTTGTCTGCTGGCATTAGCAGAACCAGAAATAGTTAAGATTTCATGGACACAGAAGAAGGCTGGCTCTTCCATTCGGGGAGAACAAGGCCACAGTGGCTTTTGAAGTACCTCAAGCCTGAAGAGTGTCTTCAGCCAACCCTCCACTCCTACCTCTGAAAGCACACGGCTACTATATACCATCATTTTAAGCTCTGCAAAGCAACCCACAGTGCACAAAAGACTGGTTATTTCAGAAAACTTTCCAAAATAATTCAACCGTACAAAAATGTACTGTCCTCTCTAAACTTATTCATGTCTGTGCCTCATTTACTAGTTTTTTTGAGCTCCCGGTTAGCAATGAACATACTATAAAAGAGCTGTGTGGCCCGTCACACTGCTATAGAAAGCGCTGTAAACAGATCAAGCCTTGTTGAAATTAAATGACCCAAAAGAAACCACAGTGGAATGAGCACTGAAAATAGTGACCAGATTAATCCAGCCCTAGCTACCGAAATTAAATAAATTCTGAGGCCAGCTTTCACTTTTTCGACCTACAATGGTTTGGGGAAAATGCCTATAAGCAACTTTTCATTCCTTTTTTAACAAATGTTCCATGTCCCTGTGAACTCCTGATGAGATTAGTTTCAGAGAGAAACCGGACTGATTCGAAACTACCGATCATTGCAAGAAGAAAAATTCAAACTTGTAGTGTCATCTCAGTCAAATGGGACCTGGGATATTTTTTTTTTACTAAAAAGTCAGATATCAAGTCCAACTGAGATGACAGCACATATCAACCAAACAGCAGTTCAACACATTGGTTGGGTCAACATCTACATTAAGAGTCTACTTTGGATTCTTGCAAAAACTGCTATGCTAGCAGGCCACCTCATAACAAATACACAGACAAAACGGAGTGCTTTAACTTTAGGATGCATCAGTATCAAGCCTCTGGAGTGAGGCTTGGTTCATCTTAAAAACCACAGCAGTTCAGGAGCTGCTCGACAGACATTCAGTCCTCCCAGCGCGTGGCGGCACAAACTCCGTCAGCAGGATGAGGCAGGCAGCAGGGAAAATAATTGTTTCAAACAACTTTTAACCTGCTCCCACATATGAGTCAGAGTCCTGAAACTGAGGGCGCAGACAGATTGCTCTGAAACTTGCTCCCTAGAAACTCCTGCCACCCGTGAAGTGAAGGTTATCAACAAGCACATCATAAGCTCTTCTGCACTTCCCACGCGAGTTCACCCCCCACCCCCCCCCCCAAAAAAAAATCACTTTCAATGAGCTGTTTCCTTATCTGCAATGGATAGTAAAGATGAACAGTCATCATATTAAATTCCCAGCACTCTGTTACTCCCCTCATCCCGCAAGGACAGTACCTACCTCTGACCTTTCATTTCTCTGCCTTTGTCCTCTACAACTAGCCTAGCCTAATGGGTAGGGCCACATCTCAGGCGGGTAATGGAAAGTTTTAGCAGAAAAACTACTTTTCTACTGCTAATTATCCAGACCGAGAACATGCTGTGGCTCGCATCAAGGGTGTGCCACAGGCTTCGTTCCAGTAAAGAAGCAGGAAAAGGAAAGGGTGCACCAAGGAGCTGGGAACTCTGAGGACTGCAGTGCCTATTCCCCAGGCACAGCAAAGAGAGGCTCTGCTTCTGCAGGGGCAATGGTCGTGGGAACTGCTACCTGAACAGCTTAATATCAAAACCACATCTCTTAATAAGCTATGTCACACCATTGACTTTTTTTTAAAAAAAAAATCAATAGATTTCCCAATTAAGAGGAATAGGTAGTTTGCCTAAAATCAGTGGCACAAGAGACTGAAGTGTATTAAAAAACTTGGTTTGTGCTAAGAATTATAATTTAAAAATAAGCAAAAGCAGGCAAGTGCAGAAGTAACACCCCATAACTTTGCATATTAAAATACTAAGAACTCATTTCCTGTCTACAAGTTGTACCGCCGCATCTCTGTCTTGAATATTTTATAAATTCACAGCTTTCTTCAGTATTTTACTATTGCTGTAATAGTAACAACAATAATAATAATTCATCCAGGCCCATGCTGGGAATTGCTTATGCATAATAATGAGTTAGTTTTTACTTACTAAAATTGCCTTTATCGTTCATAAAAATAAGATGCTTGAAGTTAAAAAAAGGGGGGAGGCAAAACAATGTTTCTTTTACCTCTTAAGCCAAGAATCAACTAATGCACCCACAACCATTTCGTTCAGGTACTGAATTCTGCTTTTAAGATGGGGGTCAACACATATTCTTAGTATTCTTATCATAAAAGTCCCACTAGTAAATGTAACAGCCCAAATCTATACAGTCGATCCACAGCTACTGTAAGAAACTTTTGTGCAGCACAATGTGGTGGGGTTTTTTTTAGCAAAAGGAGAGGCTAATTCAGGTTGGAAGGGATCTCGAGAGGTCCCCAGTCCAACCTGCTCAGAGCAGAGTCAGCTCTCTGAGCAATCTGATCTACTGCTTGACTGTCCTCACAATGAAGATGATTGTCCTTATATTCAGGCTGAACCTGTCTAGTTTTGGCTTACACCAGCTGCCTCACATCCTCCCACCATGCACAACTGTGAGGTGCTGGGCTGCAGCTTTGGACAACGTCCTTGTCCTTGAAGGTTGATCTTAGAGGAGGAGCAGCACCATGCAACGTGGTCTTCTGTTAGCATGCCTGTCTCAGGTTTGAACCCTGAGGGATACACGTTAGGTTTTCTAAACCATACAAACTAAATTAAGACTCCCTCTATGCTTTATCTCATTTTTTGGAAAGGCAGCAGCCATGGCTACCTGCCATCCTATCAAAGCAGCCATGTTATCTCTCATCTAACCAATCAAATAATTTATATTTTCCTTAAATAGCTGAAATGGGGAAAGTCCAGCTTGAAGCTGAGCATACACATCCAACGTTAATTGAGGCAATTTGCTGATACTATTAGTGGGAAATAACGGAGCCTGCCTTCTCAACCTCACAGGATAGGCTAATCTGACCTGGGCCACCCCATCACCTTTAAAAGACACGTTATCTGATGAGGAGCAGAAACAGGGAGGCCTGCTTCCTTGCAGACATCTGCCCCTTGTTCCTAACCCCTCTTCCCAGGGTATTTCCAGCTCCCCCCACCCACCCCTGTTCTCTCTAAACTCCCAGCTTCCTCCTGTACCCACCTCTCTCCTTCCTCCTCCCCCAGAAGACCCTCCCACCTCTCCTAACTATAGACCAGGAAACAACTCACATGATAAATATAACTTGCTCAAGCTGTGCATGTCCTGAAGGGCCAGCCAAAATGTGCACGTGGCCAGCAGACCACGCTCGGGAGCGGCTCAGTGCGTGCTCTAGCCTTTTCCTTAACGGGGTAGTTGTTTGGATCCCTCTCTTCTACCCAGACACTGATTTTTGCATAACCAGTAAGAATTTTGCAATCTGTCTTTCAGATGTCTGCTTGTAGCAACATCGCTTGAAATTGGCCAGGGTGATCAAAAGTTATTAGGGTACGAGGATGATGCTGGCAAAAAGATGGATAGTGCAATTATGCAAAAGCTGTTTCCTTATGAAAACAAGCTAAAACCTAACAAATGCAGATGAAATTGTATGATGTCCCAGGATAAAATATGCAGTCTTACGGGGGGGGGGGGGGGGGGGGGGAAGTATATGACTTCCAAGACGTGAATGGCTTTAGAAGGCATCTGAGCAACTGGTTCTACAAGGGCAAAAAGATTTTCTGGTTTCCAGCTAGATGCTCTGAGATCCAAACATTTCCTGGAGTGAGAAAAGACGCACCAAAAAAATATATATATTTTTTAAAAAAGTAATAATCACCTGATGCCACAGCCACCTCTGCTACTGGGGAAAAAAAAAAACAAACGCATTTTTCTGTACCGTGCAGCTTCAGCAAACTTGCACATGCTTGTAAAGATCAGATCACATTTTAATAAACTTGCCACTGTGGGCATGCTGGTTAGCCAGACATCACCTGCTTAATACTGGTATTAGATAGCTGAAGATATTACATACTGTTCAAACCTTGGCAGAGCAAGAGCTCGCACAGGCCACTGTCTGGGGCAGTGGCAGCACACAGCAAGAACAGCCACAGAGACAGTAGTGTCAGCAGCTGCGGAGGCACCTAAGCCATAAATACGCTTCTGGAAGAGTTTCTGACAAGAGCAGAAATTGTTCCTTCTCCTTTGGGATACCTCCTCGGCAGCCCCTCAGCAAATTCTGGCTGGGAATGCGTGTGGCCTCACCCAATCAATTTAACAATTTCACCATTACATAAATCAGGAACTTCTCAATTCCAATAATCCCAGGCTCCCTGGGGCTAAAAATAGAGCAGGATATTTTGAGATACTTAAGCTTCTGCTCCTGTCTGTAGACAGCTACATTGACTCTACCACCCCAAAACATCCAGTTCAAGTGTTATTTTTCAAATGCAGAAATAACAAAAAGCAAAACCAAAAAGATCGAAAGAAAACGCCGTGTATTCATATGCAGAGAGGGATGATTCCTCTTGTTCTACAGGACTTCCATTTACGCATTTCCCTATATATTTTAGTACATGAGAGCTCAAACACCAACAGCACTTTCAACACTCAAGTAAAACCACTAGACTTCAGTTTGGCCTGAGTTAAAAAGTATTTTCCATCTAGCATCATAATGCAGGAATGTAATTTTCCTGTGCAGGTCTATCTGCTTCCTAACTTCTCTCAGAAAGTAAAAAAAAAAAACAAAAAAAAAACCCCCACACCTCCATTAAAGTATCCCCTTTTCACTTGCTGTGAATATGTACCATCTTACACAATCTCTAGGACTACACATGCCTGTAGAGTTAAGCATATGTGCAGGGACTTTAGGGATTTAGTTAAGCCTTAAGAATAACTAGTCATAGATTTTTTTTAAATGTAACTTCTCATTTTATTTTTTCCTTAAGGTATACAAAAAAGCTTCAGACGTTTTTTGAATTTTGCATAATCTAACATCTCAGATGTGTTGACTTGCAAATATGCATGCTTATGAAAACACTCTTCCCTTAGCCTAAGTAAAATCATATCTAATTTTGTAGAAAGAAATGGGGATCAAAGTAAGACCCCTTATCTTGAAAATGAGACATACTTGAACTATTTGAGAAAAAGAAAAATAATTTCAAAAGGACCAAACTGTACTAGAAATATTAAGCTTTTGATGGAGAGTTTAAATGCCCCAAACTTCACACGTTGCCATACGTCTTACCAGCACAAAGACCTAAAGGAAAAAAAGTATTTCAAAAAACCACAAGCATCTCTCATATTACACTTGAAATATTCAGCTGTTGGATCTGTTCTCCTGGGAAAAAAAAAACAAAACACAAAAGAACCCAAACAAAAACCAACAACAAAAACAACTTGGAAACTTTGCTAAGAAATTAATTCTGTTTTTCTAAAGCCACCTTGCAAGTCCGCCCACCGAAGTTAGTGAGTATGCATACATATTTATACGCACCTACACACTTCCGTTCCAAGAAAAAGTAGAAGGCAAATTCACTTTCTTAGTTTAAAGTAGAAAAGGAAAATAAGGCAAAAAATTCTCAGGTGACTTCAGCTCGATTCAGTTTCCAACAAGCTAAGAAAACCCATTAGCTGCTCTTCTAATGATTTCAATTATTTGTAAGAAACTAAAAGCTGGTAAAATAAAAATGATCATTTTATTCATAAAGTTAAAGAACAAGAACTGCCTGTAACCGACAGAAAAAAATAGAAAAATATTGAAGAAAAATGGAAGTCTTACAAAAAGATGGAATGTCTGAATGATGTAAGAGTCTTAACACTAAAGACTTAATAGGAGATATTTATTTAAATGGAAAAAGACAAAATGTTCTACTGAAGAGCACATTTGCAATGCACAAAGAGCTCCGAGTCTCTCAAGATGCTCTTTCAAACAAATGTTGAGAAGGATGGCTATAGAGAATGGTTTAATAATTTGCCTTGCAATATCAAGGGAAGTGTACTCAATATTAAATTGCTCAAAAGAGAAAGAACTCAAGCAGATATTGCAGGCGCTAAAAAAAAAAAGACACTTATGAAATTGTAAGTTGTTTGACAAACATCCTTGAGAATTACTCCAACAAATAAGACAAAGAAAATTCAGACAAAGAAACAACAGTTTACACTAAGATAAATTTATTTTATTTCTGTGTTTACTGCCTTGAAAATAATTTGAGAATAATAGGGAAATAAAGATTATTCCTTCCCCAATTACGTAGCTCCTTTTCTTTTCCCATTTTTCCCCCTCACTGACACTCAAAATCTAAACCAATTATTTTTATCTTAGCTTCATGTTTGGCTACCAGCATCGATCAGTGCATCACAAGCAACTGTGGACAACCCTTGAAACAGATCTTCACCCTAACGCACACAGGCAACTTCCATGGAATAAGAGGCAGCCAACACATAGTATAGGGGAAGACCCCTATGGAACGAACATAAAGAAAGCAGAGGGAAACGTGACCTTGTTTAGTTAAAATTCTTCAAATGTCTGATTTCTGTTACACGGGTGGTGAAACTCTTCCCAGGCTGCGAAGTCGCCTTTGCAGGACTCTAACAAACATAGAGCTCCTCCCATGGAAGGACTAGATGCAGCCTGCCATGCGACTCAGGACAGGTTGCAGTAGCAGAGCGGCGATTTAAGCCCTCCAACTCTGCCCGTTCGCAGAAGCCAACGTATTTGCAGCTTCTTGCATTATAGAAAAAATGTCTGAAACTCTTATGGAGTCTCGCGATACCCCATTACCCACAGTTAACCGATGACTGGGCAGCTTTAATGCACCCACTCATCACACAGATCGAGTGTTTTCGTGGAAGACAGAAGAGAGCTGTGTAAATTGCAGGTGGGACTACAGGGTAACTCAAGGCAACAGGGATTTTTTGCTGGTAAACAACATACTCCACCGTGAAGTTTAACTGGACTTAACTGAAGAAGAAGATGGTAAGAGCTTGGAAAGAGGCAATTTTCTTCAACTTTTCTCAATATCTCGAGAGCAGACAAAAATAGCCACTCCAGAAGTAATGCTAGTAAAGGAAGGCAAGTTGTTTGACTGCAGGTCAGCTGGTAAGAGAAAAGGCAACAGCAGTGTAGCAGAACGGCAGAAGACCAAGCAAGAAGACGGGCATGGCATGACGCCACTTCCTCACATACCTCTTTCCTCACCCCCTCTACAATTCCCAGAAAAGCCTTCAAGCAGACATATGCTGACTTTAATGCAAGCGTGCTCATAGGAACAGGACTGAGATTAAATTCCCTTGGTTTGGAAACACCACTTTGCAATGAAGGGGTAGGCAAAGACAACTGCAGAACTGACAGTCAAGCCCTGAGACACTTTATTTCTCTCGTGGTAGCCTGTGAAAGAAAGCCACCACATCTCAGCACATGGACTACACCCTCCAACGTCCATACCACACGTCCTCCACCATAACCAGGTTAGAAAAGAAAGAGCAAGTAGTGAGGACAGGTCTTTGCTGCTGGGATGCCCATGTGCCCAAACAGTGAGCAGCCCAGCAAGGACCAGGAGAACTGACTCATACGCTGACAACAGTTCCGTCAACAACACAGCAGGAATCTTAACATGCCTTAGAAAAAGCCATAAAATCAGTTATATGGAATCAAAAAGAGGCATGAGACTTGCCTTGGCAGTGAGGAGCATGGCTGACCGGATGAGAAGGAGATGGGAGGAGAGCGCTGTGAAACCAACCATGTTAGCCTCTTACAGCGAGTCACCTGCCCAAGGGAGCCTAGAGAAGTTGCTTCATTTGAGAGCAGCAGTGAACCAAAAGCAATTTGGAAAAGGACCATTATTTGGAAGAGTCCCACCATATGGTCATCAAAACAATGTAGTAAGTCCCTTACATACCAAGGGACCCCAACTGGTATGCTATGGAGAAGTGCAGACCTAATGTACTGGAAGCAAGTGACCACCTTGGCCACTGGTGTGTCGCAGCCCCCAGCTCTTGAGCTGGATGCCCAAGAGCCATGAACTGCTATGGGGGCAAGCTGATCTGCTGTCGGCAAGTCTGTCAGCCACTCCTCGTGGGGACACTTTCATCCCGGCCAGGCCACCCTATACCTGTGTGTGTGCCGAACAACACGCTGGGGCTCCCAGTCCAGCTGGGGCTTACAGGGCCTCTTCCCTGCTGGGGATTTCACACTTTCTTGGCCAATCGCTTTACAAACGAAAGGAAAAAGTAAAGGCCAAGTTAAATCCACAAGTTTCCGAGGACACCTTACGCAACCGCAGAGGTGACAAGTACACTGTCTTGTCCCTCTGCAGAGGAGGAGTGTTTAGCCGCCCTCAGCGGCAGCGCTGGAACTGCAGCTGCGTTATTAATAAATCATCAGCTTCACTCCCAGGACGAGCCCACAAAGGCTGGAGTCTGACACTGGCTCCCAACTCACTGCAAAGTTGCTGAAAACACACAGAAACTTCTCGGTATTTTAGAAACTCCATGTATTTAGAACTGCATTAAAAAGCACAAATTAAAGAAAAAGCTTCTAAAAATGAAGATATATTTCCATTTCCAAAGGAGAATCACATATAAAATCCCCTGCACTATCTAGAACTGCATGAGAAGCGGCAAACAAACCAGTGAGATGCAAAGACACCCTATCACTATGGGAGCACCTACAGAGAGCAACCAAGTGCACGCAACCTGAAAGGCAAAAGGTAAGCGGGCACCTTTCCTCAACTTTTCTATACCCAGTCCGTGCTCCTCCTCTTCTGGGAACTGGGTTTCTTAACAGTGATACGTTTCAGTTGCTATCTTTTCTTGCAGTCTGACACACCTCGGATTTACCTCTTCAGAGAACGGGAAAACCAGCAGCAGTAGCAGGAGGGACAGTGAGACCCCTGCCCTGAAGCAGCAGGACATGAGAGTTATAGTGAGAAATACCCAGAGAATCAACAAACTGGATCAGCTTAAAAAAAACAGGGGGGAGAAGGGTGGCAAGAGGTCCAGAAATTCAAGCAATAGGAAAGAACGATGCCCCAGCATCCCAGTAACCAAAAAAAAACCCTTTTCTTTTTGCTGAAGGGCTCTCTGCCCCCTCCACCCGGTATTAGGAAGCTTCCAGAAGATCTAGCAAAAATAGCAAGAAGTACAAAGCAGTTACATTTATCTCAAATGGTAGCTTACAGAATTAGGCAGCTAAATCACGGTTATGAGAAAAGATAAGACACATTAGGATGTCTTATTACCTTCCTTGAATGCTATATTCATCTAAGTACTAGAATATGTGATTGTGGTCTTGAGAGTGCTTATACCTTCTCAATACTCTGGTGAAGGAGCAGATAATTATTCTCTTCCTTAAGACAGATTCAGCGCCAACTAAATAAAATTCTAGGTTAATCTCAAATTAAAATACTTCCTCTAGGTTTTGCAAAGCATGTATCTGTGACTTTCGGGGGAACACACACACCGGACTCCCTACCATTTATTACACTGCAACGACATTGTCAGTGTATTCTGATGTCCATGGTACCTGTCTTCATCAATGTCACGAGTAGATGTGGCGATACCAACCTCAATTACATGACCACATCTACAATTTTACACAACCTTCTTTCCCAGACAGCAAATAGGCAGTCGAATGGTATTTCTTTTAACCCTGACCGCCAGTGGGTAGTAGGACTCCAACACACGTTCATCTATCTCCCGGCCTGAATGCAAGATATTCACCTCCTCTTGGGCCTACCCATAGGGCTTGCTCTATAGGATCACAGTAGGAATGGCTCCGTTACAATTATTAATGGATTTCTCCATCTTCTTGTGAGACCAGACAGCGTTACTCCCACTCTGCACAGAATAAATTGAGACCAAATATGGTTAAAGAGCTGAGAAGCGCCTGCAGTTTTTGGATGCAGATCTCTGCCCTCCTCCCACTTTGCCGCTGCATCTGCATGGCACATGCAGGTACTCCAGTAGACTCCTACTGCTCTTGGGTTTTGGGGGTCCAACCACCTAAGGGCTAATGGTGAAGATGCCAGTTTTGGGGACTCACTCACTGGTCTCCAGAGGAGCAGTGAACACCCGACCAGGAGGCAACCTCCTGCCAACTCTGCCACTGCCTGCTTCGCTTGCTGCACCAGCACCCTTTGGATGGAGACCTGCCCCACTCCACGTGTTATCCCCTCTCCAGAAAGCTGTCTGTGACATTCACCCACTGAGGCAGAGGAAAATACAAGGCTGGAAGAGAGCACCCACATGCCTGCAACACGTTTTCCTCAACTCTTGACTCCTACTCAGTTCACCCGGGCAAACTCCCACCGTGTCCCAGCTCTCCTCTTCCTCTGCCTTTCCTCACCTTCAGCATCGCCTCTTCCCTGCTCCCGGTACCAGCACCTGACACCAAACGGACCAAACGCAGAGCGCACTGCGCTCGGTCCTTGGTCTGAAGCCAGCTCAGCATGCAGAGAGCCCGTCTGATCTGCACGCCAGCCCGCGCACGGCCTCTGCTAGGCATGCATAGATGGCGAGTTTTCACACTTACAAAATGACCAAATTTGGTTGAAATTTCACGAAAATAGCATAAGGCAAATCACTGATATCAGAGCGAACCTTCTGGTATTAGATCTCAAGGTTCAGCTGTAAACAATGAGAAATCGAGTTCATTATTGAACCAGTTTTAAGAAACACTTAAGAAGGAAAAACAAGGTATTTATGTCTCGGCTGTTTCTCAAAAATGGTTGCAGTGTTTCACCAAAACTTTAAATAAACACTGAGTCAGTCACTCATATGTTTCAGCCCATATAATTGCATTTTGAGAGACTTACAAACCACAGAAAAGGAGAATATTATTTGGAAAGTGGTGGGCAAGATTAAATCCAGGTGATGAAGATGGCACACTGTTGGTAATAAAACACTCATGTGTGCCTCATCAACACACCCGACCAAAAGTTAATGATCATAGGAACTGCAAGCACTTATGGAGAAATAAAAGTATTTAAACACAATGACAGTAAACAAAACTTTCAGTAACAGGTTAGAAATGAAATCTGCTGGACCATTTGTCCAGAAATATTTTAATGCAAGTAGTCATTACACATCCCAGCTGATGCACTCCACAGACAGAATAAAGAGTTACCTAATGGCATTTTGGAGAATATAATGCCTATAAGCATACAAATGTCATTTCAAGGCAAACTCTTTGTTATATTTCAAATTGCATCGAAAGGGACAGTGTACTAGTGTAGAAAGTCTTTCTAGTGTCACAGCAAAGCCCTAATGATCTATGCAGGAAGAAAAAAAAGTCATGACCATTTGGCCTGAACAAGGACCTCTTCTCTGATTTGTTTTCTTGAGCATTTTGAAGACAATACCTTCCCACCCTAACTCTTAGCAGGTAAAAAAAGTTCAAGTATTGACAGCCTATTACAATATCTACTATAAAATGTGCAAACCCACTTGGATAAAGGAACCACCTTTGTGATTTGTTCTGCATCCCCCTTAAATTTTCTACAGGAGACAAGCAGGCTCCCCTGCAACAGTGACAAACTGACTGCTTTCAGTGTCTACCTCCTGGAAGCCTTCACAGGTTTGGCACCACTCACATCTGTTTCTCAGGAGAAGCTAACACAGGGTCTGAAATACTGTTCTCCAGCCAGGAACCAAAGGACCACATAATTTATGACTTTCCTTTGTGGGTAAAGCGTTTTCACTGCCTGTACCTTATCTGAACAGCAGTCACAAGACGGAGATTCCCATCAAACATCTTTTTGTCAAATGCTTCCCTTTGTTTGGGTGCCAAGGAGGAAGAGGCAGGATGCGGTCAGAAGCCAAGGCTTCCATCACTGCTTTTCATGCCAAAGTGGCAACAACAACAAAGTGAGAAACTCTTGGTGAAGATTACACCACCTGCGGCTGGCAGACCTTCTCCCTGTTTGGTCCCAAGCAGGAACGGAGAAAACAGAAGCGCTGAGAACTTTCCTCTCTGGAGCAGGAAGGAGGAGAAGACTACAACCACCAAGTCCTGAAAACTGCACACAGACTTTGAGAAGGCATCAAGCTCACCAACTGGCCTGGCAGCATGGTCAAACCTTGTCTTCATCATTGCCAGGAGAATCATTCATCACAGCTACATTGCGGGACTTTGGTTTAAATAGTCTTTATAAATGTCACAAGGCTGAAGAACATACTAAACTAAAACTCCACAAACCAAAATAAAGTTTTATGGAAGAAAAAAATACATAATGATCTCATGCTTTTCACAAGACTGGCTCTTTCACAGCCAGGAACCATGAAGTATTTGTTTCTATTTTCTATTTTTATTTGTCTGATATGCACATCATAAAGTGATTACAATTGCCATGGCACGTCAAATTCAATCTGGAGGACATTCAGGTTAAAATGTAGTATGGTATGAAATGTTCATCATAATCAAAACAATCTTGATTCAGATTTTTCAAAAAGCCTTTGTAATTGCAGACAGTATGGAACAGAAGTATTTAAATTGCCAAATCAGTGTTTTCTCCCATCCTGCTGCTTTTTAGCGAAGAAAAATTGTGATGGATGAGTACCATTCATCAGGAGAAATAGTCAAAACATGAGATCACTAACCAGCATCTAGACAGGGTTTAACCAACTCCCTTGTTTAATCATTGGGGATTCAGCGTCTGGAAGGAGAGAGGGCAGGAGGGAGCTTAGATGACTCTACGAATTTAACACTAACATATTAAAAATATTTTAAAACATTTTAACCAGCCTGTAGTACCTAGCAGTATTCATCACGGCTTTCCAGCACAGCAGAGAGAGGAATCTCTTAGCTGACAGTGACCACATGAAGGTTGGCGTTCGTAGCACTGAGAGCTATTTTGCCATGTTAGCAAGACACCGACTAGAGTCAGGCTTTCTTTGTCAAATGTAATGTAAAATCATGCCCAAAAGATACAGCTCCTGATACAAGCTGTCATTTACCTCCTACCACTCATTCACAAGGCAATCTACAAAATATCACTCTTCAGGCTATTAAATCCCTACTCTATACTACTTAGTAAATAAATAAATCAATGAAAGCAAAAAGAAAGGTCTACTTTCAAAGATGTTTTCATATCTTCAGGCCAGTCTTGGGGCCACATAAGCTGCTCTGCAGGGGCAAGTATCACAGTATCCACAAACAGTTTGGAAACCTAAAACTCATTAGGGATCCTCTGGAAGACCTATAAGCCAGATGGAGCATCTTCATACGAGGGCAAAGCTCTGACCCCAGGCACTGTCAAATAGATTGCAAGCAAACAGATAAACGATGCAGGAGGTTGGAAGGACTGCACTCATCTCCCCTCATCTGGAGGCAAGCCATACACTACAGGATATGTGGATTATATACAGGCGGACCAACGGCATACAAAAAGTGAGGTTTTTGTAAGGATACCTCTAAAGATATGGCCTCTGATGGAGAGATTGCATTGGAGATGAGTTAAACACGAACGCACCCCAAGCATGTTGTTATTAGTTCTATTTGCTTTCGCTGATTTTTAGATACCTTAAAAGCAGCCTGATTAGAAGCATCTTGCCTTCCTATGGCAGGTCATGCGGAATATCACAAATAATCTCCATCCTCCTTGGCAAGTAACTTCAGTAGAAAAGAAGAAACTGCCATCGGGAAAAATGTCTTGTAATGAATTTTAAATTGACATTAAGACTACAGCAACGCTGTTAACATTTTTAAAGAAAACTGCCTCCTGCAGTAGATGTCACTGGGCTTTTTATTTATTTTGCTTTACCATCCCACACTGAAAGCCCAATGTTTCACCAGCAAGTATTTACCCAAGTTCTTCTCAGCAATGGAAGTCCCAGTCTCAAAGTTTCAGTGAATAGAGAATGCCAAATTAGCTTTAAATGTCAACTCTGCTTTGAGAAGAAGAAACACAGTGAATTTTAAAGGTATCGAGGCCTCAATAGAAGGTTCATCATATGTGCAGCCACCCACCATACTGTAGACTGGGCTTCATTAGTTTTCCCATGCTTTAATCCTGAGAACAATGAAATAGAGAGACAGCAAAGAATGGGGATGCATGCCTGAAGGATCCTCTTGGCTGGTTGTATTTAACAAATAAAGTGTTCAGTTTTAACTAGTTAAAAGCATTTGATTAGCATAGCATAGCAAAACCAAAGAAAAGGTAAGAGCTATGAAAAACCTTTTCAAACATCAAACAGAAATGAAGCAAGCTTATAAATAGAGTTGCCTGCAAGCAAACAATTTCTGGAATGTACTGGGGGAAGCAAAGGAGAATCCCACAACAAAGGAGATTGCAAAAGCCAACCCAGTTTAACATGTGGAATTACCAGTTTGGAGACTACAGGGAAACAATGCAAAAACACCATCAAGTCTGATACAAAGAACTTTTCTCAGCATTTAGCAAAAACCCCAACATAAAGGCCAACATAAAGGCCAATCATTAGGTAATTAAATATGTCTCTTTGGAAAAACAAAGCCTTACACAGAGTTGTTAACCACTCATGGACTACTAGAATTAATGAGGAACTGAAGGTCTCTTGGAGTAAGGCTAAACAATTTCAGATACATCTGATCACAGCTGTAATATGTGAAGCTATTTGAGTACCAGACAACAAATTATGTATTATCAAACAGCTGTCTGCCGATTTATCATGTACTTCTTGCAGACACACAATGAGCTGATAACCTATAAAGACCTCTAAAACATGATTCTAATGCTTTTTATCTACCTGTTATGCTTGCTATTAAAAACAAACTCACACACACACTAGACCCTAGATATCCAACAAAGTATTTTTTAGAGATCTCTGATTGCAGCTAAGAGGATGATGACAATCCTGCCATGATGGAAACATGATGGCTACCACTGCTCTCCAACACTCTAAAAAACCCCACAAACCCCCTAATGCTGTAGGGTTGTACAGGTTAACTAAGCATTTGCCAGTCTGGGAATGAGAAAGTAATTTTGTGACATTTCTCTTGCCCATACATGGCCCAAGCAGGCACCGTGGCTCATGGATCCAAGCAGCAAGCAGTCGACGGAGGCCGCTGGGGTCCCTCAGCTGTTGGACACCACACCGTACTCCACACCAATATTCGGTGCCCTCAGTTCCCACTGCCTCTTCCCACATGGACAGACGGATTATCCAGGATGGCTCTGAGTAGCCGCACTGGGAAGTGTGCGGTTGCTGGTGCTGTCTACGAGCCAATGTCCATCTCTGAGGGCCCAGCAGAAAAGACAGCAAAGAACCCCCTCACCTTAGCATTGGCAGATCCCACAAAACACGGGGTAGGCCAGCCTGAGCTTGTGTGTTCAAATAATTAGCTATACATAAGCACCTATTTAACGGTCTTCAGATAAACATCATCTTGCATTTGGAAAGGTAACTTACATACAAAACAAACTGCAGCCGGTCTTTTCTTTTGCTCATGTTCATGAGTAGATTAGGGGCTAACACTTATATTCCTACGTCTCTTTAGCTGCCCTGTAGTTAGAAAGAATAAATTCATATTCCAGAAGTTTAAATTTTTCTTTGTTTAAACCTAGAATAAAAATACACGTTGGCATTCCTTAAAATGAAAGTGCTCCAAGGACAGTGAAGTCAGATAAAAATATATTGCCTGTTGGCTAGTTCACCATCACTGGAGAAGTGAAAACTCCTGTTCTAAGTACCGCAGCCAGGAAGTATTTAGAATAGATATTCAGCCAACTTTGACTAACTCCGGAGCAACAAGTCAACAAAGCCCAGTACCTGAAAATGCACTGACAATTTATAACATAAAAATAAGGGTCACAGTTTTCAAAATTTCTAGCTCCTTTAAAAAATATAAAAAAAGAACGTACAGGCAGAAGGTGAATGCATCTGACAATAAAATTTCAAGCAAAAACAGTCCGTGAAAAACACTAACCTTGGGGAAAACAATTAAATCAGATGATAGTGCACATAATTATAAAACCAGTTCTGATGACTAAATGGGTAAAAGTATAGTGAAAGTGAAGTGAAAGTCTTTGATGTTCAAACATAGAATTTGCTGGAAAATTCTGTGAATACAAATCCTAATCCCAAGAAAACAGGAAAGCTTTTACCTTTACGTACAGCCACGTAAGTAGGCAAGATTAATGCCCAGGAATCTTAAAAGAACTCACTCCAAGGCTACCATTGCAAGACTATCTTCATTAGTCTAGTGTCATTAATAACAGCATTTCTATGATTCTCAGGCACATCTGGCTCCCTGCAGCATACCACAAACCTGTTACTGACTTCAGTGGTATATGAATTAGGAGTACAAAAGAAATTAACATTATAAGGAAACAGAGCTCACGTCTGCTTCTTAAAAAAAAAAACAAAAAAACCAAAAAAAACAGCACAGTAACTTTTTTAAAAACATATTTAATGATTAAAATTAATGTTAAAACACAGAAGTTTCAAAAAGAATGTGTGAAAGTTGTAGTTATGGGCCCTTAGAAGTTTTGCTAAACTGACTATTTAATGAAACTTTTACCCTCTACTGTTATGATAAATTGTTATGGAATTTGGAAAACACCCCAGTTCTCTCCTATTCTCCTTCCTGAGCAGCGGCAATAACAGCTACCAAGTCTTCAGTAGATTCTGTTCTCTTCTGACGTCCCTTTTCTCCTCTCCAGAGTGCAAGCTGGGGTAGGTCCCCTCTTTCCCTGCTGTTGGGGTCTCCACTCTTCTCCTCCTCAAACACTCCGGCTTTCTGCAAGTTGCACATTTTATTGCAACACACAATTACTGCCACTGAACTCAGCAGAAGGTTACAATTAGGAACACTTCTGTAATTACTTAGATGAGCTGTTGTACACCTCTGAATTTGTCTTCTGATACTCAAGAGCAAACCGCAGACTTCGCTTCTCAAGAGCCACTGCAGCTGCATACAAGTAAATAAATAAAAATCACTTTTTCTGACAAATGATTCAGCGTTTAAAAAAATAAAAACAGCTGTACTGTGTTAGACCAAGGTCCATCCAGCCCAGTATCCTGTTTCCAAAAGCAGTCAGCAGCAGATGCCTAGGGAGTAGTATAAGAACAAGGAAACCATTTAATGATATATATTGAAAATATTTTTCACATAGCCTTGATGGAAAACAGAGATGGAATTTTGACAGAAGAGGGGAAAAAAAGCAAAAGAAAACAAAGAGTCCAAGACACACACCCTTTGCAAAAGCGTGAAACATTCCTTTCAAAATAAAAAGAGAACTGAGGGGAAGATAAATCTTACAAATTTCCCTCTTTTTTTTTTTTTTTTTTAAATGAAGCCCACAGGGGCAAGGAAAAAAACAGAATCTCACTTGCTAGTCACAGAAATGGTGCAAGCACATACGGATGCACTTCATTGGCTAGACAACTTTTAAGAGGCCTTGACTATGAGTGTCAATGGCTTTTCTCTTGCAAAAGGGTCCTCATGGAAACCTACAGGTAGGTTTTCATGTCGTGATATCACAGTTGAGAGCTCCCAAAGTATTTAGATCTATAAATACAGCTTCAAAAAGTATATACCTGAGACAGAGGGAAAGCCTGTTCCCTTTAGTTGCCCAGATAAGGGAACAATCATTAAGGCATCATACTGGAAACAGGCTGCACTTAGAAAGGTACAGAAAATCTGGGGACATTTAAGTGCCCCATGAAAACAACTGGAGGTTTATGACTGGCTTAGTTGGACATGGGATCAGTCCCATGAGAAGTCATCCACGGGGACATAGGCTGGAGGGGCTATAAAGTCTCAGATGCAGAAATCAACTGCTTTGATTACAGTGTTAAGCTTCATGTCTGTGTTTTTCAGAAGCTCCAGATAAGCTAATGAAATGTGTCGATGACTCACGCTCAGTTGGCAATGGGAAGAGAGAAGAATCAGGGTATGACAGAAGATGATAACCTTGAAATCTGGAGAATGAGAACAGTATGAAAGAACAAAGTATTTCCAGCCAGCGACATGAACTCCATGCATCAGTTCAGACACAGACAGGAAGGTATTTGGCTACAACCTGGGCATGGAGCTGGCTGCACGGGAGGAGAACATCATCGATGCTTTGATCAACCACTGACTGACGGTGGAGTCAACAGTGTGACAAACCGTGGAAAAGGCAATCACAGCCCCAAGGGTGTATCAAACAAGGACAGTCTAGGAAAGGCAGCAAGCTCCTGTGGCAAGGCTTCTTCTATCACAGTGAATCTCTACTTGCAATGCTGTGCGTGCTTCTGGTCACCAACATCCAAATAAGATGGAGCAGGCACAGGCGAGGGCTGCCAAGGTGACTCAAGGAAAGGAATGCCTGTCTTACAAGCAGAGAAATAGAGCATGGTGGGTTTTTTTTGGCTGAATAAAACAAAGGCTGGGGGGGGTGGGGGGGAGTATGTCTGTTTCCAGTGAATGTTCCGGGAGAAGTGCGGGCGACAGGGAAGGGTGGCGGGAAGGGGCAATGCTGTTGCTTCAGCTGCAGACTGACAGTGGCATTCAGCTGAATGGAGGTAAACTGGCAGTGAATAAATCCAGGCTGGAAATGAGAAGAAGAATGCACATGAGAAGTGAAGCTATAGGAAAGTCTTCTGATGGAAGCAGAAAAAAACCCTCCCAAAACCCCCACCCACGTTTAATATGGAGATTAGTAAATAACTTTAGCGAAGAGGTGACGTGGCTGCCCATGATAAAAAACAGTACAGAAATCTCTGACTTTCGCAACTCCCTCAAAGCTGTCTTTCTAACCTGTCATTGATAAAATAGGCATCTGCTAACGTACATGGAATGGTATTGGGAATTCAAGAAGTCCATGCTTAATAAAGCACTAATAAGCAAAGTACTTGAGTGGACTCAGGTCCCTCCTGCCTCTGCAAAGCACTGACAGTGAAACACTGCAGCGGGATGCTTAAGGGGAAACCTTTGCTGAGCAGCAGGTGAGGTGAAGGAGATATATATAAATAAAATAGATATCACATATCTATGGAATATATATCATACATATGAGAAAGCTATTAAAAAATAAAAAACAATCAACCTCACTGGATTTTTGAGCCTCCAATTTGACACCGAAAAGCTGCATTACAGGCAAAAATTTAAAAAGGCAAGGAAAGAGTGCATTTAGATGTTACAGTATACCTTTCAAGGGTCAGTTTTGATGACTAGAGAAAACCTCATCAAAAGAGCCCACTTTCCCACTCAGAAGTTAACAGAGAAGATGACATCAAGCTTCAGCAGATACTCCAGCATGAAAAGAAAAATACTGTGTGCTTGATTGGTTTTGAGAATTTCTGGCCTGCCTTGTTTTTAAAAAACCTGGAAATGAAGTCTCACTCCCTGCGGGAGCAGACATTAAGACTCTTCCAGTGCAAATCAGCACTTGCAACTCACTCTCTGCACAGCTTTCAGCATAGTGGGGCTGTGGCTGTGCAGCCACAAGGCAGCTAGGAGATGTCCCTTGCTCAAGGGGCTTCTCATGCAAACTGCCTCTGCTTTGGGGAGCCCAGATTTAAACACCTGAGCCAACAGCTCAAAAGGGAGAAACCTGACATTAGGTACTACATCCAGAGGACCTAAATTAATGACCTGTTTTTCCCCCGAGCATTGGATTCCAACTGAAACTTCAACAACCAAGGTTGAAGGCAGAGGTAGACAAAGGTCCCTCCATAATTTTGGGTATGAATCTCTTCTCTGAGCTGCAGAAGCAATCTATGGTGCTTTTAATTCCTCTTAATTCTACTGCTTTGCCTTAATCTACCAGTTTTTGGGGTGTCAGGAACCTGCGTGCAAATTGCCATTGTACTGCAGAAGTGACTCTACATCCAAAATACTTTGAATCCACCAACTCTAGTGCACAGCATGTGCTAAATATTCCACGTGTTTCTCTCTGTATATATATATAACGCAACCTCTCCCAGGTATTTTAAAATGTTGTTTTTTGGATGAGTGAATATTGACAGGCACGGTCTGTATTTCCATGACACTCTGTAATTACCTAGAAATATGACCGAAAGAAGGGCTCGTGACCATAAAAGTTTGTTAGGTTTTTTTCCAGCTATGTTAGCAGGTCTAATAAAAAGTATTATCTCTCCCTACTAGCCTTGAACAGCTTATTAATTTCTCCTCCTTCTAAAAGAAAAAAAGAGTATAAGGTAAAAAGAAACAACAAACCAACAGAGTTACATCCTTTTGACAAAAGGGAAAACAAAGACACAAAGATGTTAAACAACTTTCTTCAAATAACATAGCACGTCATGTCAAAAGCCGTTATTTAAATAAACATCTTCCAATATCCAAGGTTATCTATTTGTTATCCAATAGAGATCTACTATGACACGAGTAGTTACTATGACTTGTAGACTGAAGACTTACTATTTCTGCTCAAAACAGGCAGACACAAGTATTTTGCAAGTAGAGGTGTGCCTAAATATACATATAAAGATTAATATATTCTGATTTACCACTCACCTATTTTAAGATTGGTATAAGAAAAAGCCATACCCGTGGCAGACCTATAACTAAGAAAAGATTTACAAATACTGTAAATTTTACACAGATTTTTAACAAAGGCCTCCACTGCAACATCAGACAAATGCAACCTTATAAAGAAAACAGAAAAAAATACCATGTTTAGGAAACTCTAAATAAAATTTAAGCATGTCCCCTCTACATGCTTTGGAGAAGAGAAAGCATATTAAAGTTACTGTATTTATATTGATAAATTATGGTTTTCTATTTAAACTAGAGTCTTCACAGTATGCACACAAAAAATGCAAAGTAAAAACAAAATCAAGTTAATACATTTTAATAACGATCCTGCAGATGCCATATCAGAAAGTTTCGGTCCTCCTTTCAGATCACTTAAGGTCTTTTTTCATTTTTGTCTATAGTTGCACAGCAAATTTTTATTCTGTATGATAACACTGTTCCGCAAGCCAGTATGAATTAAACAGCCAAGCCAAGGAACACGCGATACTGTCTGAACTGCCTTGTAACAACATCGTCACTCCTGTATTCTCTACACCTGCTAGTTTTTATCACCAGCCCAAAACAAAATGAGTTCTGGGAGAAGGTTCCTTCATGTTACATGCAACAGCAGCACACAGTTCTACTCACAGCTTTCCCCTTTCTATGCACTTGCTTTATTCTTACAAGTATCACTGAAAACAGCCCTGCATTTTCCCAACTGCATTGTCCTCTCTGTGGTCTCCTCCTGCCATCCACAGCAACACCGGGCGCCAGTGTCTGCAACTGGGCTGTGCTATCTCAGCAGTGCCACCTTCTACCTTTGGGCTGCTCTAGTCACACCTTGTTTCAAGCAATAAAGCAGCCTAAGATCACAAGCATGGCAGGACCAACAAAACCTGTTAGGTATATCAGTTAATTAACTTCTGTTGAACTGAACCAAAAATCAATTTGCCATCATTTCTCTATGGCGTCTAAAGAAGCTACACATTTATTAACTTATTGCACTACTTTTCCATCTAATGTTTCTATGTCTATATTGATAAGCAAACCCACTAAGTAGAATCTGGACATGTATACAGCTATGTTAGGAATTATTTGACCTTCACTTGCTACTTAATTAGCCCATGATAACATTTCACATAAAAAACTCGCTGGCTGTTTTCAGACCCCTGATTCTCATGTGCGTTACTGCAATGCATAGCTGATTTACAGCAAATCAAAGCACACCAGGATACAATTGACATGGATCACAGCGGATCTTTTTGCAACATTCAGGACTGAAAGGCAAATAGCTAATTAGAAAGAACAGCCTTATTCAATTACCTAATAATAAACTCCCTTGCTCATTAAACACATTACATACATTGTAACAGCTGGCATGCTCAAATATCTGATAAAGGAAAACCAGCTTATAGTATTGCTGGCGCTTTAGGGGAAAGCTGGCTAAATCTGTCGGGTGTTTTCTTTTATAGTAGTACCTGTTTAAAAGATCATCTATGCATGGAACAGTGGAGGACTTAATTACACTGAAAAAAATGTCAAGTTTGGGGGAAGAAAGACAGAGCAAACATCTCTTAGGCCAGCCCTGAGTAATGCCAAAGACCAGTTTACTCCTGCACTGGGATACGGGAAAAGCCCTGTGGGCCGCTGCCCTGAAAAGAAAATGAGATGCTAAGAGCTCAGGACAAAACGGCATATGGTTCTTACATAAAACACAGTCACCTCTGCTTCCAGGACATTTTTCATTTTTTTTCATCAAGTGGCTATCTAAAGCAAAAATGCCTCAAGAAAACCAGCAGCAGAGCTGGTAACGGCAAACTCCCTCCTTCCAGCTGAGCTCTAACCACATACTCCAGAGAGTAACACCTCCTCTTGCTCTCTCTTACTGCCCTTTACAATTTCTGTGGTGCTCTCTATACCATAGCTGGCTTCTTTGAGGAGTGTCATCGCTGACCTTCCCCCCCTATCATCTGGGATCCTTTCATTGCCTTGCACACCCATCTAAAATAAGACCTAAACATGCATTCCTAATGGAAATTTCCTTCTCCCTGAAGAAACGAAGAAAAGGTAAGTACCAACGACTCAGTAAGATAAAACTGCTATTTGAAAAGGTCAAGAAAGGAAAATAACATGAAAATTATGCTTAACAAGCAAGCAGAGGCTAAAGGTAAGAGGGAATGACTGCAAGCGGTCCTCTGCAACAGCTGCTCCTCAGTACAAAGACCAGTAGCATCACTGGGCGGGTAGTGCTGTGTGCACTGGCACAAGCGAAGGTGGGGGTTTTACAAATATGACTGCAAATCCCAAAAGCCAGGTTCCTTTTGGTTAACTGAGTTGTAAGGATCTCCTCTTGCCTGTGCTCTCGGAGAACCTCTTCTTTCATTTGAGAGAGCTTATAGGTCTCTCTCTTCCTCCACCCTACTATTTGGCTGCCTGTTTTTACAAAACTTGTAGGAACGTAATTATCCTCGAGACTATGATCTCTTTGTCAAATTCGGCTGAAATTGGCCAGTGGGTTCACAAGTTAGTGGGGGCGGAGGGAAAGGGAGGCAGCCTGACTGCATAAACCTCATTACTTCAAGAATCCAGGCTAAAAACAATTATAGCCAGAAGGTTCAATTAGAGAAAGAGAACCGTAGACTTTTCCTGCACTTCGAACACAAATCGGTTCATGCATACTAATCAGCTAACGCTACTCTTACTGAAGTAATGAGAGTTTTGCAGCAAATTAATATTTTTATCGATTTATACCAAGGACTGTCCCAGGCTGGAACTTCAATGGCATCAACGTGTTCAGCATGAAGCACAAAGTCACCTTCATGCCAACACTGTACTTTACAGATGCTCCCAGGTGCAGTATCTCCATAGCTCTATCCACACACCTCCATCTCTGCACATGCAAACCCCATGCCTTCATTTTTAGTAACACTGACATATATCGTATGACCTGTGCTACAAAGCACACGGGTAAGGCAAGACGCAGTTGGGGAGTAGCCTGCGTTTTCATGACATTCATTATTATCCACTACCTTAGGAAAAATACCATTAAGATACTTTTTGAAAAGCAAATACTTTTCCCCATTTTGTATCAGAAACCAACTACGCACATATTTGATGGCACTTGGCATATGTTAACATCTGTGAATGAAGTAATGGAGAATTGTATTTCAGGGGAACGGGGTTTCTTTGTTTCAACTTTCATGATTTTTCAAATGCATAGACCATATTCTCGTTAATTTATAGCTTTAAAATCTTCACAAAGAGGTAGTTATGGTTGCTATTCAATTTAAATTTGCAAAAGGTCACTTATCTTTTTATTTTTAAATAGACTGAGTTCGCTGTCATAACACGCCATTGCCTAGAAAGACTTTATTTCTTGTCATAGATAGCAAAAGATGAGCCCAGTTACATGGGTCGCACCTATTTCAAATTAATGAGTTTACATTGGCTGTTAGCATTACTAATGGTGAACTATAACGTACATGTTGAAAATGTTCATCAAGGGTGATGTTCTCCGTGAGGGTGTTTTTCTGCTACCGAAGATAGCTGCTTCTGGGTTTGGCCTATGCCCCAGCTTTCCTCTCAGCCAGGTCATAACTGCAGCAAATGCATCATCCACCTTTTTACTCAAAGCAGTTGACGTCAGAGTCTCCAGTTAGTACAACAGCTAACACTGCCTCCTGAGAAGGGCTTCATTCTGTTGCCATAGAGAAGTCAGCACGACCATTTGGAACACCCTGGGACATCCTGGTCCTCTGCATGGTGCCAGCAGATATGACACGCTCCTCTGACATGTCACTGGAAAGCCATCAAGAGCACTCTAGGGCACCTCAAACAGTATCAGATGCCTCTGGGCAACTGAATCAAGCCCAAAGACTCAGGTCCCAGCTCATCTAGCTCAAAAAGTTGGCTTGTGTAGAGTTTTTTTTATGTGGCTGGGCGTGGGGGTGGGGGGATGCTTGACAACAGCCACTGAGGCTTAGGCTAGTGTTGAACAAACTGGGTTTTATTTTTCGGCTCACTTTGAACCAACAGAGAAGGTCCCTGCAGCTCTACTAGCTTCCCAATTACTACTGAGCTTTTCTTACAGCCACTGTGTTACCTTCACAGGTGCCACCGGACTGATGCTCAGTAAGCTCCTCTCCTGACAACATGTAAGATGGTATACAAACCTGTTCAGTCAGAGGTATAGCTTCACTGCAGAATGCTTAAGGCTCAAACTGAATTTCAAACAACAGTAAATAAATCAGGTTTTTACAAAGTTTAGAAGACGTCTGGCCTACGGCACATGCAGGTGAGGAGCAGCAGCACACCTGATAGGCTGCTGGCCCAGACCATCCATGCAGCTGCCGTGGCACTGCACACCCTGCATCCCCTCTCATTCGAGCCAAACACAGCCAGGAGGAAGCAAGGGCTGAGAACTTGCAACACCTCGTGAAAAACGGTACATCTACACAGCAGTGATGGCACCAAGTCTTCTTTCATCAGGAGCGTGGCAACACACAGTGCCACATTGGGTGGCAATGCGTGAACCTGCGGGGATACAGCTGCCCACAGGGAGCAGGACGGCTCCGTTGGCCCCTCGGGTCCTCAAGTGCACACAAGGGTGTTGCTCCACAGCTGCCACATCTCGCATACATTTTCATGCAGTTTTCCACTGATGGTCTGCTTCTTTCTTTTTACCACTCAGTGATTTGTCTTTCTAAGCACTGGGGCTATCTGACTTTTTGGGGCATTGTTCACAACACCTTACCATGCAACTCATGGACAAAGCAGATGAGAAGCCAGTTTCTTTTCCCCATTATTATTTCTTTTCTTTGTTGCGGTCAAGACCTTGCAGGAATCTAATCCTGAGTGGCACAGGATGCCCACAGCCACAAGAAACACATCAATGTAGAAGAAAACAGACACTTATGATTTCCCCCTGAATTTCAGTTGTGGGACAAGTACCTCACAGAAGGTTTTCAATGACTTGTTCCAACATCTCTAAAACCACAACAGCTTTCCTTTTTTTTTTTTTTTTTTTTGCAATGGGTTTCCAATACAATCCACCTCCTCAAACACAAGGTGCCAGTCTTCATATGAGGAGATACCCGTTAGGAAAGGGGTACGGTTGTCCAACAGACTTGCAAATAAACTGCCCAATTCTTGTGGTGTTTGGTTTTCTAGATTTAAATATCTTTCCGGTGTTGGGGATGACCTGGACTAATAGCAACACGGGTCTTGTCTCTGCTAGGCTTTTACATCAAGATGCTCCTGCATCCGAACACAACCCTGTCTTGTATTGATGATGCAGTCTAAGTATAACAGCTTGGGAAGAACAGCTGACGCCTGAGCTCAGAGAAAGCTATACACACAGGGCCAAGGGAAAAAAGAGCCTGGAATGAAAGAGGAACCACCTGCCAGAAAAATAAAGGAGTAGGTGGGGAGACCTGGAGAGAGCAAGCCTGTGGGAACAGTGACCCGAGTTAATAGGGAGCGTGGGGGAGGAGTGGGCAGCAAGCAATTGCTCTTGTGTTCAAAATCCTAGTGATGGGATGAGTCAGAGACTCTGATTGAATTCTGCCTTCACTACACCCACAGACTGGTTATTATAAAGCTTAGGGGAGCACGGTTTGCTGCAGCAACAAAAACTACACTGTGAATTGGCAGGTATGTGAAGGACCCCCAAATGCCTGAAAATCTGGAGAGCATCTGCCAAACCCCGTGCCCTTCCACACAAGGTTTCCTGCAGCTCTAACCAGTCTGCCTAGCTGTTCTTCTTCGTGTAATCAGACTTAAACTGATAACCAAGTGGCAGCTGCATCTGAGATGAAGGGGTATGGCAGACTACCTGGGAACGCTCTTCGTGAGTCTCTGCTGGAGCTTCTGGAAGCAGCAAGTTCCAGGAGTTAATTCAGCCCAGCAAGACCACTGCCCTTGTCTACAAGAATAATGGGAGTCCCTCAGGATAGCACGATTCAGTGAACAAAAAGATGTATTTTATTACATCCTTCAGTTACTGTTCTTTAACTGCTCCTAGTGCTCATCCTCCTCCCCAGGCCAGGGGCCATGCAACCTGCTCAGCAAGTTCTACCACACCAAAAGTGACAGTGAAAACTGCTGGTATACACCCACTCCTTCACACCAGGCAGTCGTAACGGGCAAGGGAGGCAGAAGCTGTTGCGACAGGTCTCCTGCTTGTGAAAGGCATCTACTCTGATGACCGAGAGGCTTTGCCACTGAACTGTGTGACTGCGAAGAGGAGCTTCCCATGTCTTCAGAAGGAAGGAGGGTCTGGGTGGCTCAGCGATCAGGTGTCCAACCAGGCTCTCCTTTGAGAATGTAACTTAGGTCACATTAAAACAAGGTGTGCAGGTTTAAAATCTGTCAGGTCAGGTGGTGACAGGGGATACACTGACAGCCAGGACAGCTTCGTGCTCTCAGTGCTGCTGCTGAGAGAGACAAATGAAGAAACAAAAGAGGGCCTGGAGGAGGCTAGATAAGGCTTTTCTAACAGCCTACATAATGAACTTCAACTGGTTCAACTTCTCAGCTTTTCAGAGTTTCAGTTTGAGGGTAGAGACAGTGGCAGCAGGTGAGGACTCGTTCCTCTGAGTTGACCTGATGGCTAGTGCCCCTCTGCTGCAGGGGCCAGCCCCCAGCTCAGCGCTGGCAGCCCGCCCGGGAATCTGCCCCTGCGGGCACCCACAGGTCAGATCCCACGGGTGGTGGAGCTGAGCTGCGCCTCCGGACTCTGCTCCGAAACACAGGAGAAACACCCCTCTTGGAAGAGGGACAAATCCTAGCGAACAGCACAGCCCACTCTGTGGTGAGCAAATGTCCACAGCTTCTTTTTTTTTTTTTTTTTTGTATATTTTATTTACTTTTTTAAAAGCTAAATGCCTTGTAACACGACGGCTTATTTCTGTTTTGTTTGACTCTCTTCTAACCAATTTAAGCCAAGCTCATGGATTTTTAAAGGTGTCTGCCCAGCAGTTCAGCTAGTTGGTTTTTAACCCTACCTATAGTTAAGCCAGAAGAGCTGGCATGGAGACAGCTACGTGAATGGATGGGAAGGAAGCAATCAGGAAAAAGGAAGTGTTAAAGGAACTTGTGCATTCTGGGAGCGCTACAGGAGATAACTAGAAAATAAAAATAGAGGGCTTAGCAGAAAACAAACAAGAACAGATGACTGACAACACAGGGAATACCGAGTCCCTAAACTCTGAGATGGGGGGGTGTCTTCAGAAGGAGATTCTCCTTTCTTAAACCCCACTGTATCTCAATTTACACTAGATTGTGCTGCTTAAATTAATAGTTGCGAATTGTATTTAATGCAGTTCTTCCCTTTCCTTTGGATCAGCTCAAACAATTTGTATGGCTGCACGATCACTTGAACAGAAATTAAAAAGGGGAGCTAGGTGTGACAGGACACAGGACTGGGTGTAACCACCTCTTTTTAGCAGCCAGCTCATGGTTGCACAGGTTGGATATAAGGTGAAATACAGTCTCGGGAAATAGGGTGGCATAATTTCATGCAACATCTGACCCCTTGCACTTTATTCTGAGCTACAAAATTCCCATAGCCTGGAAAAGCAGGGCCTTCAGGAGGCATATGTGTCCCAGAACAGTATTTTCATGGAGTAGATTCGAAACAATGAGTCTGAACCAGGGAGGCCACTGCTGTTCTCAATACAGAGTGAGCCTACAGACTTAATTCGCAGTCATCTAAAACTAGCCTTGATTGACACTTTATCTTCACACCCACACTTTCATAGAATGGTTTAGGTTGGGAGGGACTTTGAAGACCATCTAGTTCCAACCCCCCTGCCATGGGCAGGGACACCTCCCACTAGACCAGGTTGCTCAAAGCCCCATCCAACCTGGCCTTGAACACCTCCAGGGATGGGGCATCCACAACTTCTCTGGACAACCTGTTGCAATGTCTCACCACCCTCACAGTAAAAAAAAAATCTTCCTAATATCTAATCTAAATCTCCCCTCTTTCAGTTTAAAACCATTACCCTTTGTCCTATCTCTATACTCCCTGATAAAGAGTCCTGCCCCATCTTTCCTGTAGGCCCCCTTTAAGTACTGAAAGGCCACTATAAGGTCTCCACTGAGCCTTCTCTTCTCCAGGCTGAACAATCCCAAGTCTGTCAGCCTGTCCTCATCAGAGAGGTGCTCCAGCCCTCTGATCATCTTCAGGGCCCTCCTTTGGACACTTTGTAGCAACTCAGACACAGGAAAGCTTCTGCCAGGTGGTGTTCTCAAACTACCTGTAATTTATTGCACTTTTAAAAATGAAAAACAGAGGTAGGTGAAAAAGAAGAGATGCGACCGAACTCATTGCATTGCTGGAAGAGGGAGCTCTGGATTCTGTGTCGCCGACCTAGAAGGTTTCAGTCTGCAACTTCACATCCCCAGAGCCCACTCCTACTGAAAGGGGCAGCCAACTCCCCTATCCTGCCAAAATCAGGTCACTGTGCAGCAAGGCAGGCAAAAATCACAGGCCCAAAAGGAACATGCCATTCTGTCACCCAGGAGAAATGAGTTTGCTCGTTTCAGTCATTCTTCCCCACCAGCTATAGGCACGGCCCTTGAACTCACCTTGTCTTTGAACAGTGTCATACCACATAACTGGGTGACAAGCAGAAATTCAGCCAGCTAGGACATTATAAACACCCAGTTAAATACTTTCCAGTATAGACAAAACCAGCCAATCCCCTCCGTGTATGGTGCTCACCTACAGTCTGTCCAGACTGCCTCACCTGCCAAGTTAGAGCAGGTATCACCTACTTCAAAGTGTGAGAGGATCCCGAGTCCTTGACATTTGTAAAACATTTAGAGACCCACAAAAAAAAAAAAAAAGAAAAAAAAAAATCGCAGGAGGGCAAATGACTACCTACTGCTTCCCAACTCTGAGCTCACTCTCTTACAAACAGCCTGCTCACTTTACAAAGACTTTGTTTTCCTTTTTCTAAATAAAGCTGAGTCCACGTTAAACAGATTCTTTTCAGTTCCAGATATTTCAACAAAGTGGATGTTCCTAAAATTTCTTTTTTTTCCTGGAACCCTTTTAACTTGGTAAACAGGTCTCTGTGTACAGCTTTCAATTACCTTTTATTCTGCGGTGCCAAATGAGACCAGATAGGCATATTCTTAAAAGGCTTTCATGAAAATGCAAATGAACAGTTCACGCTAGTCTGCTGGCTCAATAAATGGAACAGTTCGAAGTGTTTAGACACTAGTAAATAGACAAAAAATACAGAAAAAGCCATCTGTAGCCCTAAAGAAGCTTTCGTTTTCTTGTTACCACCATAAAACTTGCAATGACAGTATCTTCAAGATACTTCCTCTGTTATCTGTATTAGCTTAGACAACACATCCTTCCAGTAGCTGACCTGCAGAAAGGGTATAAATCTGAGTCAAGAGAAATAAGACCAGAATCTAAAACCCAGACTTGCCTGAGAACAAGAAAGTCAACTCCCACTAAAACACACATGATCATATTTTATCTGCCAAGCTTTTCCCTTCTACCCTTCTTAGACATCACCATTCATTTTAATGTTTGTTTGTTTTTTTTTTTAAATTCAGCTCAAGTACAGCAGTGTTGCGTGTTCTTGTCCCCACACATTACATTATATATTAGTATTCTATTAAAAAGATTTTGTTCTTTACTACTAGCAGTACAAGAAAGCCTTGAAAATAGGTTTGCTTATAGTGTCCAACTTGGAGGGATCTATACACGATATTTTAAATGTTATATATTCAGGTTCTTCACTTTTAAATTAAGCTACTTGAACCCAGTGAGAAGCATAAAAATATAAACAGAGCACCTCCTGGAATTAAAATTTTCTACTTAGACAGGCCTCTTCACAGACCCTTCCCACTGCAAAAACACTGCAGCATCAAAACGGGAGCCTGTAAGGGCTCCAAAAAGGCTTCAGGAGAGTTTAAAGCAGCAGACAAGGCTCCAGTTCTGGCAGTTCTTCCCCAGCATCCTCCATCCCTTCACCCACTAGTGGGGCTCTGGGCCTTGTCATGGAAGTACCCCTTCATTCACCTCAGGCACAGTCAACCAGATTAGCACGGAGACACTTTCATCCTCACATTATGCTCACTGAGGTCACTTGCCCAGTATAGTTTTGGGTGTGCCCATCTGGCCACACCGCCTAGCCGAGTCACAGGGGTCTTTCTGCTGGAGGCAACCTCACCGCTGGAGGCCGTGTTATGACCGGCTAACAGGCGTGCTTCTGGCTGACTGCTGCATCCGCCATCCATCAGGTGCAGAGGAATGAATGATCCATCTACACTCTCCTAACTCTCCCAAAATGCCCTGTACAGAACAGACCAGGCTCTGTCCTTCAGCAAAGAGTCAGAAACAAATGCTAAGCTGCATCTCAGAAGCCCATGAGGCAGAACCTGGCTTGAAATCAGCAAGTTTCTGGCCTGAATCTGAACCAGGCTCATTAGTCTTTAGCTATTTCTGTCTAGCCTGGAGCATCTCACAGATGAAGGATATTCAGAGCCCAGACAATCTTCAACAGCGAACATTTTGGATCCTCAAAACTGTAATCAGTCCAATGGATTGCTGTTGCAACTTTTGCCGGGTTTAAAGTCAAGTATTGCAAGGACAGGTATTCAGAGTCAACAATCCCTTTTGAGTTAAAAGCAAACAGGGTCCATTAAATTCTGTTGACCTTTTAATCGGAACCAACAGACCTACAAATATACTTCTTTAATACAGAAAAATTTGGATTCTGATGCAATCATGTTACTCCAGAAGCTTGGCCTAAGGCCACAGCACTAGCACTGGCAGAAGTGACCCAGCGCTCTGCTGGTGCCACACAGCCCCTCTCCTGTGGGTCAGCAGCAACTACACCATCAATTTCCTAACCTGGTGCACCACGCAACCACAAAACCAGCAGTGGGAGCACAAAGGAGGACATGGCACAGCATGGAGGCAGGTGTCCCTGGATGAGATTATTTCCTTCAGTTCCAACACCAGCTTTTGCTAGCTTATAACAACCCTGAGGCTATGGGTGAGTCAGCGTGAAGATGCTTCTGCTCAAACAATCACAGGATGGTTGAAGTTGGAAGGAACCTCTGGAGGTCATCTGGTCCAAACACCTGCTCAAACAGGGCCACCTAGAGCTGGTTGCCCAAGGACCATGTCCAGATGGCTTTTGAATATTCCAAGGATGGAGACTCCACACTTCCTGGGCAACCTGTGCCAGTGCTCAGTCACCCTTGCTGTGAAAAAGTGTTTCCTGATGTTCAGAGAAAACCTCCCATGTTTCAGTTTGTGCCCATTGCCTCTGGTCCTGTCACTGGGCACCACTGAGCACAGCCTGACTCTGTCCTCTTTTCACCCTCCCTTCAGGTATTGATATGCATTGATGAGATCTCCCTGAGCCTTCTCTTCTCCAGTCCCAGCTCTCTCAGCCTCTCCTTATAGAAGAGATGTTCCAGTCCCTTCATCATCTTTGCTGGACTCTCTCCAGTGGGTCTATACTGGTGCTTTGGCAGTCTGACCCACCTGGCAGATACCGATACCATACTACCTCACCTACCCATACAGGAGAGCGCGTGTCCCTTCCCCAAACAGGGGCTCTTCTGATCAATCAGCAGGTAACGGAGAGCCTGTTTCACAGTGCTGTATCTTGTGTTTGACCGACTTCTTAGGGAGCAGCTATAACTACCAGACACCACCTAAATGTAACACATACCTCAATCTGAGGCTAAAAAAATTCTCTGTCTTCCCTGGGTAGGAAGATGTTTATTCAAAGCGACTCAACATACTCGCTATAATTTATTTTTACAGCAGGTACACCAAACCAAGACAGTTAAAACGCTAAGTCTCCAAAGCTCTAGATATTATGTAAATAAACTCTAAATAATTGCCTGCATTAAAGTGTGGTTCAGTGTTCAGCAAGGAAAACAGCTCTTGTTTTTTTTAATTAAATTCTGATTTTATCTACAATTCTAGACTGTTCTGTTTATTTACATGAAACATTATTCTGCTTGTTGAGTGCCAAAGCCTTATTCTGAAACTGTATGATTAATACCAGTATTTCTGAAAGCTACACATCAAATAGATTTATGTGACTAATGACTTAAGTCCCTCAACCGGCAGTATAAGCAAACTGAGCTAACCAGGCACATTCTTGCTGTACGTACGGCGATTTACAAACACTCTTCTGAATAACTGAGATAATGGCTGTGAGGATACCAGTTGATACAGCCAAGAGCCATGCACTCGCAATGATCCCTAAAATCTTTTCATGCACCAAAACACATGGCTCCAACCCATGCTCAGCGGCGAAGAGCTGCGGCAATTGAAGATGTTATTGTCCCCTTATTGAATCTCCCTCTGCCTGCAGCAGGGTTGGCGGGAAGAAACCCATACCTCCACCTCTGCTGCTTCAGGCCACAGTTTGGTTTCTTGGTGTAATTCCATCTTTATTGGCAATTTAACCCAACAGACTCAACTAGAAAATGCAAGACGGGAGGCCCAGGAGCATGCTCTCTTCCACTGACTGGGAAGAGAGTGATGCTGGGCAGCGTGATGGAGCAGCACTGCTTCAGCCACCAGATCTTGCCTGGAGCAAGCTGGCTCCTCCAAGCATATGCCCTCCCACACTAGGACAAAACATGCCTTCTTGATTTGACTAAGTTTTTAACATGGTTTTGGACTTCTCTCTACTGAGCAATGATGCTGGTTGTCAGTAAATTATCCACAGCAATCCCTCAGGATTTCTCTTCACGGTATTATTAGCTTAGGCTGTGACTCCGGTTTCAATTCGCGGGCAATAACCATCCCTGCACAAAACTCTCCAGCTCAAATAGCTGGCACCTCCGCTGTGAGCTCCTTACGCTGCCAGAGAGCGATGCTGTCCTCAGGCAGCGAGGAAGAGCGCATTGCCGCTTTGGCCGGGGTGATGCAGCAGCAGCAGCAGCACCTCTTGCGCTGCAAACCCACTGCCCTGCCAGCCCGGGGGTGACTGAGCCCTGCTGCCTGCCTGCAGCCTCCCAGCCACAGCCCCGAGTCTTTACAATGGTTAAAATTGTATTTAAAAAACTTTTACTGACTTGCTTATGTTTTTTGCAAAAGCTACTTACCACCCGTTTGCCGCAGATGCTAGCCTGCCTGTTTAAAAAAATTTATCCCATTGGCAAGCAACCAATATACGAGAACCTCTACAAGGAAGCTGTTACAGTTTATCGTGCAGTAATCCATGGATTAAGGTCATTAATAGCACTCGATGACATACTGCAATGACTGCAAAGGTCCTGTACTGGCTTGCAGGATATACACAATGTAACCCCCTCACAAACATTTCACCTGAGTTACTTTCTTCTAAATCTTCAAAGGAAGAGAAGAAACAAGAAAATCCAGATGAAAGATGCCTAGCACAGTATCTCGCATTTCATTTAAAAAAAAAAAAAAAAGAGTATAATAAAAATAAATTCACATTTTCAAGTAACACTGAATTTTCTTCTTATTCACACTGATGTTTTCACAGTAAGAGTTGTTGGTGAGTAACCAAAATTTTGATCTACAGAGCTAAATTTAAAAAGCAATCCAAGACATTCTCCCATGCTCAAAAGACCAAGCCACAACTAAAACTTTCAAAATAAAATCTGAAATGCTCAATTTTCTCCTTTAATTATTTATATGAAATAAGCTTTTTCATTTTGTTGACATGAGAATGCAAATGTATCACCACAGAAAACACTGTGTACTCCCCAAATCCCACGGGGTCATTAAATTTCTTTTATGCAGTACATGAAGTATTTTCACAGAACTTTTAAAATAGTTTTCTAAAGCGTGCATGATGTCATTACCAAGTCAGAAGTTGATGGCCTAACAACATAATTGTTAAATATCTTCCAAAGGAGAGAATCCCTTCATTCTGTTCTAAACTTATGCTGTTATCTGCACTATCCATAATTATCAATGCTATTAATTTATCTCAGAGTCCCCAATACCAAGGGTAAACAACCCGTTACAGTGTCAAAATTGAAGTAAGGGACAGACAATTCTTTCTTCTGTTGATTTAAATGAAAGAAACTGCACTCTTTCCATATGATTTGTTTCATTAGGACTCTGGTAATGGCCTAGTACTGTGCTACCATGTATTTTCATTTGCCATGAAACAATAATAATTCACAAAATGTGCTCGGGAGAATATAATTGTCCCACCAGCTGTAAGCAATCCTGTATCCCACAGTCGTACCCGATTTTTGTAAACAACATACTGACAATGGAAAAGAAGATTCTTAGAAAGAAATCTTTTCAAAGCTTCAATAAATAAAAGTTATGACAAATAACATTTGTATTAATATACATCTTACCAAGAACAAATCACTTTCTGATTAACCTGCTTTAGTTGTAACTCATCACTTCACATTTTCCTTTCAGTACAATGTAGTAGTGTTTTCACTACATGTGTAATTTTTTTTTTTTTTTCTTACCTTTAAGGAATCAAAGCAGGCAATTACTCTTCCATTTTCAACCTGGCAACTTTTAGGGGGGTGTGCAAATTTGCATTCTTCATCAGAGCGCGAACAAGTTCCCCTCTGAAATTGTCTGCACACTTCTAATGTTAGCCATTTTGTATCTCTTACAGGAGCAACATTCAGAGCCATGATGAAAAGCTGATTTCAAACTTGTAAATTGCTGTCAAACAAATTATGCCAAAGAAATTTCCAAAACCAGTGACAAACGGAAGGGTGAGAAAAAGAAAAAACAAACAAACAATAACCAGAAAAAAATAATTTCAATTCCAATTGAAAAGAAAGTTGAAAAAAAAAAAAAAAGTGGGGGATGATTAACGATATCCAACGCACACAAAGCAGAATAAACAGAGAAAGTTTATCAGCAAGCAGTCACTCATCAATCATTAAGTCCCGCTTGTAGATTTTTGGCTGGGAAAAAACATGCTCAGTCGCATTTCTGTCTGTAAAACACGTGGGCCTGTTGATTGTATCACGGATGCACCAGCTTTAAGCCAAAGTCCTTCAGTGCAATGGCACTCCTTGATAGAATGTTAATTCTCTGATGGTTGCTTGCTGGTATTGATTACACAAGAAAAGCAATGCAGTCATTTGTTCATGTCCCAGGAATAGTAATTCTTCTTCCTCTTTTTCTGCTTTCAGTTTCCCATCAATTAATTGGCAAATGGAGACAGCTGAGGTATCTTCCGCCAGGTGTAAGATGAAGGCAATGTCCGGCTGGCAAAGACGGGCTATTGAGAACACGGGCGTAGCAGTCCTCGCTCATAAAAGTGACTTGACAAAGGCACTTTTTAAGTCACTGACCTGACAAAACAAATACAGTATCAGTTCACATGCAACGCATTCAAATCAACATTACAAAAACCTATAATCCCTTTTTATCAGATATTATAAACATACCGCCAATGCTCACTTATGCTTCTTTTTTTCCAAACAAAATCAGCCTCCTTCATGAAGAAGTTACGCGTGACAAGGGAATAACCAGTTGAAACACGTATTGCAGTCATATTCTAGGCAGCAATCCAAAAGTTTGGAATGATTTAAATAGATGAATGTGGCAGACACAATAATTAGGCACGCTGGTTGTGAAACAATTCAATCTAATGTGTTTAGTCTCCAAAACAATATACAAGAACCCGTTTCCATTAATTTATCATTTGGCCCTTTAGGTTGTGTTACTACATTATAAGCTGTTACTTGTTATTTGTTCTTCCTTAGAAATGAGGAAAGTGGTATTCTGTTCAGATTTTTTGTCTCTCCCTCTGTTTTTCAAGGGAAAAAAGTACAAGACAAAAAATTGCCATTCCAAAACTACAGGGGAAAAAAACCTTCCATATCCAGAAATAGAGTTAGTTTCCCTGTTAAGCTGAAGGCTGTTTCAAAAAGACTTCATGAAAGGGCTCACCACTACGTCATCATCCTCTAATGAGTTCTTTCTAATATGAAGCCGTCTTTATCTAAATTTTCCCTTGATTAACTTGGCTTTCACGTACCTTTACATATACATGGTTCAGCATCAAAATCGAAGACTTAAATATGAAACTTAAGCTATTTGGTGACTATAAAATACCTGAGATATTTGATAGATCAATAGATCTGAAAATCAAAGGGTTAGATATTATAAATATTTTTTAATAAAGGACTATATTTTAAACGTAGACAGTGAAACCACAGTCGTGATGTTTCCTTCTATTCAGCTTCAAAGAAACACAACTTTCACTTTGCAGATACCAGCCAGAAACAGTTGATGGATTATTTTTGTGCAAGAATAAAGAAAGAGGGAAGGACTAGAATAAGTGAGGTTTTAAAATGCATCAGTAAAAATAGCTCTAAAAACAGTCAGCTTTCCCATGCCAGAATAATTACCATTCTGTGCTTGAATCCATCTGACTTAATTGAAGTCAGTAATGCGAGTAAGAATTACTCACACACCGTTTCAGGAACAGATCTCAGTTTTGACTTCCAGGTCTTCACATCTAAAGGCTTTTCTATTACTTAGTAATGCTACCAGAAAGGGTTTTACTACGTGACCGATACCTCCACCCAAATTTGCTACTGCTAGCCTGAATAAAGGTAATGCAATACTAATTGCTCAAAAATCCATTTTCAAGTCCAATGTTCAATAAGATGGATCTGGATGACACTTAGCTAGCTTTACCTGGTTATCTAGAATAATGAGTTGCAAGAGAATTAATACATTTTTAAATAATTCTACACCATTGTAGCAGAGTACAGTACCTGAACTAAATATTCCTCAAATTAAATATTCCATCAATGTTGTCCCACAGCATCAATGGAGAGCGAGGTTAAGCTGAAAACGTACAAAGAGGTGAGAAAATACTCATAAATGTTGAAAAGGAAAGAGAGGGGGAAAGACAAGGAGAGAGCCTCTCCAAAAGAGCTTGTTGAGCTGATAGCTTGTTGGGCTGATGATTTAGCTGGCTAAATGTAAAAGAGGAAATATTCTCCCTAGAGCCACCCTTTCCAATTCAGAAATATCAGTAACAGTTTTCAGTAATAGATGTAGGAGACAGATGGAAATTTTGGGAAAAGGGTAAATGTTATACCACACACTGCTGAAAGTCACAAGTAGTAATACTCTACTGGGCTGCAGACTACTAAAAATGACAAAATCGTTTCTCAAGTAGTAGGTGTTAAGACTGAAGAAAACCAGACATTGCACATGGCGGCAAAGCAAACAGCACGCAGTTTACAAATGGTAGTAGCCATGGTTTTAAAAAAAATGTGCACAACAGAATCACATACGAGATTCATGAGACCGCAGCACCAATTAATATCAAAAAAGCATTTGGGGACTATGAGGTAGAAGACCTCATAAATGACCATTTTCTAAAGAAAATTAAGCATGAGAAGTTAATCTCAAAAATCCGCATCTTGTCCAAAATAACAACACTATCTGATTTCTCAAGAGGCATTAAGTGCTTCAGCAGTTTCTACTGATGCGGGCTTAGGAGAGACAGAGCCAAGACCTTTCTGAAGGAAGTCATGCATTCAGTAGAAGGCAGGAGCACACATGGTGGGGACAGAAGAACTTAAGAGCACTTCACCCCTACCACTTACACAGCCTGTGTGTTCACAGCCACAGCCTAGGCAGCTGCCATACCTCCTCTGCCCACCACCTCCATCAGGAGAGTGAAGGAAGAGATGCCACTGGGAAAGCCTGAACGTGAAAGAGAAGCAATGCAAGAAGGGAGAGAGGAAAAACAAACTGGGGGAAAAAATTCTGGAAGGAACCAAGGAAAGGAGAGTTCAAGATACGAGGAAAGAGCTCAAGAGAAGGAAAAAATGGGAGTAGAAGGTAGGAAAATGAAATGGCTGGTTGTTGAAGAGGAAGGAAAATAACACAAATAAAATAATAGTGGTAAAAAAGCCTCAGTAATATGCCTCCGAGGCCACAGGCCGTTACTAACATCACAGCCCACTCTGACCTTATATATTGCAAAGCCCACACATATGGAGAGTACTGGGACCTCCAGCAAGTGTGAACTCTGCTCTTCTTTCCACTGCTGCTTAACTTCTATTTGTGTCCCAATGTGCCAAGCAAAGTTAGCTGTCCTGCCAAGACCAACAGGATCTCACCAGCCTAGAGCCCTCAGCACCAACAAGGTCCCTTATCCCGGCAAAAGATTTGCCTTTCGGTTTGCTTGGGGGGTTTGTTGAGTTGTTTTGTTGTTGTTGTTATTAATGATTCCAGCTTGAGCCTACACTCCTTACTGTAGCTAAACAAACTACCGAAACTTCCACATTGACAACTGAGATACAAAGTGTTCTTCCTGAAGCTGAAGAAAACAAAACATAACAAGTATAAAAGAACTAATTTTGGTTGGTTGTTTTTTTTACAACTATTGCTGTTTATTTTCTCTCTCGCATACTTGGATCGATGGAATTGATCCAGAATACACATCTACAAATGCAGTTTTTCATAGGCTAAGTGAAAGAAATTCACGGACATGTATTTGTAAAACCTATTTAGCTTTAGACCCCTCCTTGCAGTTAACCATCGCTCCTCTTTTGCAAGAAGCTAACAAGGCATAGAGGAGCAGGAGGCTTTTGCCAGTCTCATGTTCTCTTGAGTGAGCAGGAAAGAGCCTGTGTTAGGCTCCAGATCTTCAAATCCACAAAATCATTTCTCCTTTTCAAAGTAAGCAAAAAAAAAAAAAAAACAAACAAAAAAAAAACACCACCACCCAACAAAAACAAACATTCCCAGTAAAAAAAAATATAAATCTTTAATTATTAAACAAGGCAGAGCACACAGATGCTAGGAGCCCCCAGAAAAGGTTCTCATTTTGAGGAACACTAGCCAGCCAGCATTTTTAGGACTTGCAAGCAAGCACAAAGCCCTGCCCTATTACAAACCAGCTGGATCTCTCAGCTGGAAAGTAGGAGCTCCTTCTATATACAAAATATGGGCTGCTCTGGTACAGTAGTTTTACTTATCAGACAGATTATGTGGCAACAGACTATGCAGTATCTGTCTAATGGAGAAGCTTAGGCTTCCTGGACATGTATTTATGCTTCAGCAGATAACATGTAGTAACAAGCAAAGACTTCATCTTCAAAAAGTCAACTCTGCAGGTGATAACTTCCAGTAAAGGAGCAGAGTTCTCTACACAGTCCCAACACAGAGCTCCAGTGGAACCACTAAGTTAAGTCAAAAGGCGCTAAAACAGTTTTTCACTTTTCTCTTAGAGAATTAAGCACTTTGTATTATTCACCACATTAAAATATTCAGTAAGAGATGTCAAGATTAATTTATTGCTCCTACTGTCAAAGTTTATCAATA
Source organism: Vanellus vanellus (assembly GCF_965231255.1). Classification (NCBI taxonomy): domain Eukaryota; kingdom Metazoa; phylum Chordata; class Aves; order Charadriiformes; family Charadriidae; genus Vanellus; species Vanellus vanellus. The sequence goes on from NC_138905.1 coordinate 163,502,810, forward strand.
TGATCTATATATTTCTTCCATATATACACACCATAAACTCAAGAATTAAGAAGTCAAAAAACCCTCAGGTGTACCTAAGAGGGATTGCAGTTTGAAGTATACAAACTCTTCTTTCCCAGCAAGCCAGAAGAGAAGCACTAAATATACATAGCTTCACAAGTTTGATCATTTACAAAGGTCTGTTTTAAAAATAAGTAATTTTTAAAAAAGTAAATCCAAAGACTCACTTTGCTGTGGAAGCAGGGTGTTCCTCCTTTAGGTCACTAGCAGGGGCAAAAACCTGTTGACTGTCAGGACAGATCTCTGCTGCCCAAATTGAGTTAAACACGTAAACTCAGGTAGGATAAAACTCACCTTCAGGACCTATCTACAGTTACCAAAATTGAGCTGCTGGATACTCTAATGCCAAGGGAATGTCTGGAGAACTTAGTTTTCAAACCCAGCATGCACATGCTGCAACTCTTCAGAGAGAGACTGTTAGCCAAATGTGGAAACACTTCCAAGAGGACCAAAGTCACATCTCTAATCCCAGGGAAATGGTAGTGCCCAATTTTAAGTCCTTGAGTCAAAGCAGGTTGGTGCTACAACTTGTATATGCTTACACATAAGCACAAAGTCATGCTGCTTACTACCAGAAAATCACATCCATAGTCTTAAATTTGCTTCAGGAATCTTTTAACAAAGAAACAAAACAACGACCCTGCAGTAGACACCAGGCACAAAGAATTTCAGGTTGAAAATTTAAGCTGTGGCTGAAAGTTTTAAGCAGCGGAAAACAGGCTTTTTACCCTTAGACACGGTTAACCGTAAGCTTCATTGGTTTCATGCTCCACAATACAAGTTCATGAACCAGTAAGGTCTTAACCACATATTACCTTAACTCAGATTCTCATGACATTCGTATTTGTCGAGAAGATAAACTAATCTGTAAGAAATAACACCCTCGGTTTAAGTCTGGACTTACTAGTTTCAAGTCAGTGATTTTACCTGGGACAGACAACGTGGGACAAAATATAACTATTCGCAGATGTCCCAGGACATCCTATGACATCCAAACACAAGGATTAACCAATGTGCCCCACTCTCCAGATGCATCTTCAGATCACTGACTGGCATTGTGTTCCTTACAAAGCTGCCTCTCCTTCAGCAGCTGACCACATTTGCAAAATCAACTTGTTTCATGGTTCACTAAGTTTAGAGCCAAAACCTAGTGAAAATATCCCCTGTATAAGTCTAATATGTAGGGATCCTTCTATAACCAGATCAAGTTAAGTATCTTGAACATTCACAATGGAAATACAGATATTCGAAGACTGACAACTACTGAACACTCACCCTTAAGGCCAAGAAAAGGCATCCAAATCCCACTAAGTTGTACCTCTTGTTTGCAGCTGCGCAGTGGACTCCACTTTCAAAGCACTCGGGACACAGACACACATTTAGGAGACACTGGCAGGTGCTTTAGTCCAAAGGATGGTGGAACTTTGCTTCAGTTTTTCAACTAAACCTCACTGTTGCATTCTTTTAAATGTAATGTTTTTCCCCATTGTTTGTGCTTTAAATAGCCTTCAAGGCCTCCAAACCGAAAAGAAGCTGCACATCGAAGGACCTCCATGATCCCACAAGCACACTCCAGCATCGCTTTCAATTCCAGCTACCTGCCATTTCCTTGACTCCCCCGCGCTGCTTTCTCTTGCCCTCCCTCAGACTCCCTGCCAAGGAAAGCAAGGCTGCAGCCTAATCCTAGGCTAAAGCTGCATCCCTTACGATCTGCCTCCCCACGAGCAGAATAAAGCCAACAGAGCAGCATAAAGCACGCCGCGTCACACGTGCTGGCCAACTCAACTGAGACATGCCCACCTGCCCATGCCCCACACCTGATGGAGCAGAGAGCAGAGCAGGAGCGGTGGGGCACGAGAGCACGGGCTGCAGCCTCGCTCCCTCCCCAGCACCCCACCTGCGGCAGGTCTGGCTCCTTGTTGCAAGCTCCTGTGATTATGATGCTGTATCCCACGGGACGTGCTCCCTGTCCCTGGAAAGCAAAGGCTGACTCTCAGTCATCGCACGCTAATTTAAGCCTCACTGTGAAAAATCCCCCACTAACCAATATAGAGAGAATCTTATGTGAAAAGATGCTAATGTGAATAATAATAAAAGTAATTTTACAGATAAATAACGTGAAAGTTGACGTGCTTTTAATCACATTTGAATAAATTACATTCTTAAAGAGAGAACATGCATGAGATTTTCATGTGGTAGATAAGCTTTTCTCACTCCATCAGCCCACCAGATTAGGAAACAGGACCAGAATGTGATGCGACAGCACAGAGGTATCATTCATCAGTGAGTACTATGCCAGCTTCATATTCTTCTCTTGAACCATTTTCTAATATTCGTATTTTTGATATGTAACTAAATACTAGATATCTAGTAAGCCTGGACAGTGTACGATACAGTTTAGTAACGCCTTTGCATAGATCAGTAAAATTACAGCATTAAAACCAGAATTAGGCTTCCGGCTCTTTTCTGAACTGTTGTGAAGTTACAAAAATAATATTCCTTATATTCAAGAAACAAGAGAAAACAAGACAGACTTCCATGAAACATCATTCGTTCTTTGATGGCAAATAAGAATGAAAAACCTTTCTGCCACCGTAACATTTCTAAGAAAAAACATTCAATTACAGTAGAAAGTGATGAATGCCTTTTCTTCCACAAATCTCAACTGAAACTTGCAAACATTTCTTTAATCCTTTTGAGGTTTGTTTTCTGGTTTCGTCCACTTTGTTAAGATGTTAAGCAGCTTCCATTTGGCATCGGGCAAACACGTATTGCTCAAATGAGGAAGAAGCCATAACTGCCCTATCAGAGAAGCAGCCCACTAGTTTGACCAGGTGGCTGGGAGCCAAAAATACTAAAATTCTAATCCTGTTTCTTGTACTAATTCAACCTGAACCCTGCTGAAGTCAAAAGTGTCCCGACTTACAAAAGAACCATTATTTATTTTATTTGCTTGACTTGGAGATAACTATTGCAACATCTCTCTTTGCCTGTTATACAACCAGAGATGAACACTTGTTAGCTGCAATTCAGCTGAACATTTTTTACCCAGAGTCGATCCTAACTATTTTAGTTAAGTCGAGAGAAATCCAGGGACAGGTTAGAAAACACCAGTTTGTTTTATTTAAACTGAGCATGACCTCCAAATATCAGTTTTGCTAAATGAGCCATATTCTCCTTGTCAAGATCACTAATGTGCCAGGTTCAGCCGTTTTAGTATGTCCCATGCTATTTACAGTATGGCAATGAGCCTCTTATTAAAACCTGCCGGTTCACTTTGAAGCTGGCTTTACAATGTAATAACACTAATGTCCTTTGTCCCCGGGGAAGCAGGTGAGGAGGAAGGTGTACCACTGACTGCAAAACAACAGACACAGCCTGGGACCTTTTCAACAATCCACTGTACTACTTTGCTAATGGACCATGAAATATTTCTGCTGAACTTAAGTCTGTAGATGACTGGAGCCCACAAGAGTATATTCGAACATCAAAGTGCTTCGAAGTCGTGCTGATAAAACTAATGCTTATTATGCTTCAGTTAAAATGCAATTGCAGAAAACAGTCTTCTAGCAAACTTGTGGTTGTTTGTTTTTTTTTTTTTTTTTTTTACAATGATATTCATCCCACTCCACTTAACCTCCTCTTCTCTTGGTCCGTACCTTCTCTCACAGTCTGTAACTTAAACGCTTCTTGCTTCTAAGTCCAAAGAAAATCTGATTTCATCCTCTAGGTGTATGAATTTCATACACAAAAATTCTGCTCCCACCTTGACAAGAGGGCAAAAGCAATTTCTGTTTCTGTGCCTCTGCGAGCAGAGTTAATCATCCCCAGCAGCAATGACGTTATCACTTGGCCTCTTGTGGCCACAAATGTTTTGCTTTTGGCAGAGTGCACCACATAATAGCTATTAATCAGACCCAGTTCCCCAGGGAAGGGTACCCCAGTGCATTAGGAGCTTCTACTCACACCCAGCTGCAGACATGCATTGTATTTATTTTTTTTTAGGGCTGTAAAAATATTTATAGAAAAGTGTGCTTATGTACTGTGAAATTTTTTACAGACTGGCATGGAGGGAACACATGATCAAATGACTGTTCTCACCTGCCAAAGGACCAACAACGTGCTGTTACACAGGAGCACAATTTAAAAGAGCTCAGGCTGTTGTCAATTTTCTATTTTCTCTGCTCCGGTTTCACACTAAGCCCAGAAGGCAGAACTCTTACTGAGGTATTTGTTTATGTGCCAAACAGCATCCATTTGCACTGAAAGACAAGGATAGGTCTGAATAAACCAAGGACTCCATGTAAATTAAGATATGTTGAACTCACAAGCTGCAAATATATTTAAGACCGCCAACAGCATTATTAATAATATACTCCTACAAATTACCCAGCTCAGGGAAGTTGCATGGCACATCCAACCAAAGCTCCGAGGCGAGGGCAGAAAGAGCACTACCTAATGCTATTAACTCCGACCGCCTCTTAAGCGCTAAACCCATTCTGCTGAACAGATTCCCTGCACAAAATCCTAGCAGCATCACTGTTCTAAGATAAAATACCTGCATTTCTGTGCTGTTTTCTCCATTTGCATTTCACCTGAGAAAAGGATACCAAAGTACACAAGGATGACGTTAGCAGGTCAGCCAAAAAGTCCATCTTGGCCAATATCCAGTCTCCAGCCATGGCCAATAACAGTTGTCTACAGCAAAGTGCGAAACCAGGGCAGGCAGAGCACAATAATTTCCATTAATCTTCTCCCAGCAACCTGTAATTGATGTATTTGTATTTAAAAGGTCTCACTGGATTTTTCTTCCATGGATTTGCCTGCTCCCTTTTTGAACGCTGCTCTGTCAGAAGTGTCTTTCATCGTCATGAGCGTAGAAGGTAGATTCCGAGAGGAAGCCTGGCTGGTTTTCACAATTGTTGACAAAAGCTTGGAATCTCAGGAGAAGAACATGAATATGGAAGGAAACACTTCAGGACTTCAGAGATTTACAGAAATTTGAAAACACCAGATGGAGCTGGGGAATAAAATGACTGATTACAAAACCCCTTAAGTAAATCTGTGTTGTTACTGTCTTTTTATTACTCCTGAATGGGTTAAACTAGAAGACAGAATGTACCTTCTCCCTCCAGTAAAAGTGGAGCTTAGAGAAAAGTGCTTTTCAAAACCTACCAGAAGAGGAAGAAACACCAAGACCCCTTCTTCTGCACTCCAAGCTGCATCACCTAGGAGCGTTCCCAGAAGCAATGCTTTCTTAGCGATCCAATGGAAAAGGAGGAACATCCAAGAGTGTGCCCAAAGGACCCCAAGCGAGCATACCCATCGCATTCTGCCAGACCCGGAGCATTTCACAACCATTTCAAACACATTTTGGAAGCAGAAATTCATCACAATGGGAAAGTGCTTCCACCAGGGAAAAGAAAAAACCTCAATAGTATCTTTACCTCTCAGAGGGTTGACCAACCAAGCCTTCATCTTTGTCCATTTTATCGCAAGGATTCAATTCCCCTTTCTCTTTTGATTAGTAGCGTGCAAGTTACACGCAACAAGAGTTTTATTTACTTCCAAAATTGAAGAAATCCTCGTGAAGCAGAACATTTGCAAGTGCTTTACTTCTTACGTATCTCATGGGACATACTGCAAAGCCAGATTAAGCGTCTATGTCAGAATACTTTATATCTTACAGCAGTTAAAAAGACGGAACAGCAACCTAACTTTAAAGTCACTTACGGAATAGCAGATTGTTATGAAGTACCTTCAAAGGCAACTTCATTTTATTTTTTTAAAATAATGTATTTATGCTAGCATTCAGACAGCAAATGTTTTATATAATAGAAGCTGAAATATTCCACTAAAAGCCATTATTCAAAGACCAGTAATGTTTTTTTTGACATAGCCCTGGAGAAAAAAAAAAAAAAAAAAAGTAGTATTCAACAGGTTATTGGTCTCTTCTGAAGGCAGGTTGCTGTTTTGCATTTTGAACAGAGAGATTGCTTCCTGCCTGATTATCTTTGGTCCTCCAAGGCAAATAAAGAAAATATCTTATCAAGCTCAATGTGAAGATGACAGTAAAAGACTTTCTTTTCAAAATTCACGCCATTTATTTGTCCACAAAAAAACCCCACATCATCTAAAACCTTAGAGGCTACCTGTGTTGTGTTTGACAATACATAATGGAAATTTATTCTCCCTGGTATAAAATAAATTTCCATTTACTGAACTACTATTCTGCTGTCAAATAAGTATCATGAATTTCGAAAGAGAATGCTTTTCCTCTAAAATTGTTTTTGGAACTGGTGGCAGAGAAAGAAGAGCTCTTCTCAGAGTACCTGCAAGTTCTGGTGAATTTCTGTTTTCCTGGAAATATTGAAAACTACTATTTAATCCTGAGGCAAATAACAGAGTTACAACTGGAAGGAATGTGCAGTAACTGTCTGCAGATACTGCCTACCAGAGTAAGAACTTTTTTTTTTCTGATCTCTAGGACGATGAATTTTGGGTTTGGTGTGCAGTACTGCTACTGACCTTCCTTTTTGCTTGAGCACTGATTAAGAAGCACTGACCCGATCAAAATGGGTCATATCGATCTGTTGTTTTAATTTTTGTAACATGTCTCCCTCCGCCCAAAAAGCTCACCACCCGTTGCCACTTGAAGAAAGTTACTGTTTAACCCAGTTTCATTTTAGAAAATAAACTTACTTTTTTTTTTTTTTTTTTAATAAGTAACAGGAGACAAAGTACTTAATGCACAGACAGGATGCACAGGAACAAACTCGGGAAGTTTATCAGCCTACTCTAACAACATCATATAAGTTCATACTTATTTTTCTGCCATGTGCATAGTTCAGTTGCCTGCAACAGTAAAAGGGGACATAAACTACATTCAGATTTCTGGAAGGAAAAAACCCAAACCTGGCAGTATCTCGTAAAAGGAACTTTAATATACAGAGCCTTCATTTTAATTTCTGTTAGCTTAGAAGTTGAAAAGGGAATGGATGTAGGCAGCAATACTGACCGTTTATGCAGCGTTAGTCCAGTACTCCTGTGTCCCAGACCCAGCCACGTCCCTGCCTTAAATCAAAATTCTTCTCAAAATTTACATGACAATCCCTCTCTATTTTAACGCAGCTATTTAATATGGAAAGAAAGCAACAGGAAAAAGTCCTTCCTACTATCACTAGGTTTTGTTGAAAACTTTCCTGAAGGAAATTTAAGTATCTCAATGCCTCAGACTGAAAGGTGAAAATATTGGGGGAGGAGGGGGGGAGAAGTATTTTAGCAGTATTGAAACAATTCCACCTCGACACTTTTTTATCATATTGTTGAACCGTTTTATTGTAACGTAAATATTATCGTGGATAAGCACACAGTTATTCAGGAATACATTGTAAATTGTGTTTCAATAGGAAAGTAGAAAAAGAGTTCTTCCATCCTTTGACACAACAAGTTGCAATACTTTTGCAGTGAAAACTGAATACGTTTCCCCAAAATGTTTTGACAGAGCACTTTTCCAGAGCTTTTTCTACCATCTCTGCTTACCTGCACCCACAGAGATTTCTCCCTCTTGCTGGGGACAGCAGTACTGCTAAGCGTAGCCTGGTGTTCACCAGTGCTTCCAAAGCAATGGATACGCTTGTGACACTGAGTACAGCGAGCAACTGGCTTTTGGCAAGAGACAGTTTTCTGCTCACATTGCAGCAGAAAATTTGGACCAGTTAAAATAAGTCTCAACAGTTTTGTCGTTTTCAATGGTTTAATTCTTTTGTTGCACTTGAAGCTTAGTCCCAAGCCACATTTTGTTTTGAACTGTATGATTTGCATTGCCTTGCAAAACTTCTGTGTTAAATTGTAATTCAAAAACTTCCCTGCATAAATCTCACCTTAATAGACAGGACTGTTTTTGAAATATAATGTCAAATTTTGTGTCACAAAGTCAATAAGTAGCACAAAAAATACGTTGGATTTGGTCAAATAAACAACATCAACAACAATATTCAGAAATAAAAAATTGTCCATTTATAAACAAAAATTGGACTGCTGCTGTTATGCTTACACACATTTCTATTCCAAAAAACAACTTTGCAAAAACTGAATTAACAGATTTCTGTGTTGAATGTGCTTCATTTTAATGCAATATTTGCTAAGCTTGTAAATAAGATTTTTATATCCTCTAACCTTCAGCCTATGTGCACACACTGGCACCTGACACTCGATAGGACTTCTTTCCATTTCATACATTTCCAGGAAAAAGCAGGTGAGACAAAATCAAACCAGACCAGAAAAAAAAAAAACCACGCAAATTAACCAACCCTCCCTCAGTCAAAACTATGCCTTCCAGTAATCCTCTGCAACTATATGGGTTGCAAAGTATACATTTGCAATATTTGGCTTTCACAGAGATACCCACTTTGTTACAATGCATAGACTCTAGAAATCTTGAAAATCTACCTGAACGGCCCTTTTCCGTGTTTATCCCTCTGCCCATCATCTGAAATAGTAGTAACCATGGTACCACTTTACAGCAACTGAACAGAACTGCCTGTCCACTACCAAAAAAACACTATTATACTCTGAAAAGACAGAAAGGGAGAGACTAAAAAGATGTGGTGGTATTCTAGTTTTATGCTTTCAGGGTTTCGTACAAATAAAGTTCACTCAATATACTTATTAAGAGGGTTTGGTTGGTTTGGTTTTTTTTTTTTTAATTTATTTACTAGTTGGATAGAAATCCACAATTTAAGGTCCCAGTTTTTTTCTTGCTTCGTTATTGCCAAACATTCACCAGGTGAGCAAGGTCCACCCAGAAAAATTTAAAGAACAATCCTGCTGATGCACAAGGCACAATGCAATTTAAATTTCCTAACTGCAGCATTGGAGTCAATACAGGCATAAAAATTTAAAAAGTTTAGTACTTTTTAATCAGAAAAGTAGACATATGCCTGCTGTTTCTAAAGTCCTGTTTCAGGGCAATCATTTTCACCTTGCAGTGAAGCACTCCAAAGATTAAAACCATCACATTTACCTTTCCCCTAAATGAAAAGTTTGATAACATTTTGGTGTCTGGAAGCCAAGAGAGTTGAGATACAGGTGGTCATCTTTACCAAAGCAGCCCATTACTAGTGTCTGTTTTAATTTTATTGCTCTTAGGAAAAAAAAAAAAAAAAAAACCAACACACAAACCACCACCACAACTCTATATTGATTCCTATGACAAGAATCCTCAAGTTTAAGGACCCACTACACAATCCTACTGCAGCACAGCTACCTCTCACCGACTTCACTGAGAGCCTGAACACAACAAGTGCATTTCATAAAGCCTTATCAGCCACGGGTATGTTTACAAGGAACCGTCAGATTTTATTAGAGAGTACAATTCTGACAACCATAGAGAAGAGCTAGAAAATACAAATCCTAAAAGCTCAAAATTAAGCAAAATGAAAGCAAATGAATCATCTCACCTTTGTAGGTTTTTGTGGAACCTAATTCTCTTGATGACATGAATCTTATGGATGTTAAAAGGAATTTAATTAAAACAGGTAGCTAAAAGTGCATTTGCAGATCGCATGAAGACTAAAGTTAGAGTAGTTGTTCATGGTCAACAAATTCTACAAAAGCCCCCAAACCCAAAGTCACACGGTTAAATAGTAAGCATTTACTTCTAATAATCTACTGCAATTTTCATAAAGAAATTTACCAACAGAGTTGTCCTCCTCTGCTTTGCAACATAACCATAAACAATAGAAGATAGTTTGCAGTTGACATAAAATTTTTGCAAAGTCATACCTGCAGCCAACGTGAAGAGTTACAGAAGGATCTCATGATAATGAGTACACCGGATGACAAAATGACGTAAGAGTTTAACATAAAGATAGGCAAAATAATGCAGATGAGAGGAAAAAATGAAAAACAATAAATAGTACACACACAACACCAGGTTCAAACAAGACACTGCTATAGAGGAAAGATCTCATGGACATTACAGGCAATTCAATGAAAACTTCAGCAAAATACTCAGCTGTTGATGGAGTATAAAGCAAGCAGAACACTTGGCAATATCACAGGAAAACAGAAAAGAATTACGCTACTACACATAGTCAGGAAGAATATGACATTCACACAGAGTGACGATGAGGGTCAATAAATCCTGCCTAGGAGGCAGGGGGCACTCAGTGAATTGCCAGTCGGGAAGCCGTGCAAAAGACTGTTACCTTTGCACATGGCAAACAGCTAGAGTGTGAAGTTGAATGGCAGCTGATGTACTGAAGGTCAAGAATACGAGTAAATTTAAAATAACTTTTCAACTTGAAAATCAGATTATTTAAATAGTCGTCAGAATCACCGATGGCTACTAAATTCAATGGTTGAGAAGGAAAGCGCTCCTCAGAAAGCCTCTCACCCCTGGCGACTAACAGCTAGTCATGCACCAGTCGAGACACATACTCCTGTCCTCAGCTTAGCTTTTTGCCTTCTCTGCCTTGGGATGGCAGCTCCTTACAAGTAGCCTTGTCCTGCAGCCAGGGCTGGCTACCGATCCATAGGGACACGCTGATCCTCAAGCCCTCCCATGAGAAACTCAACACTTTCATCTCCTATTTCAAACAAACAGATTTCAGAGATGGCAGACTCATTCCACCTATCTTCAGGCACTTAAATGAGTCACCGGTGACCAAAAAGCACAATCTCCTTCATCCTCCTCATGTCAAAGGGGAAACAGGCACCCTCTAAGGATGTGAAGGCACAGCTTTATCTCCTGGGGCCACCACAAAGCCACCAACCTAACTGGACAGACACATGCCCGCAAGAACCAGCAGATCATACAAGCCATTGTGCCACCTGCTCTGCACTCCAGAGGGATGATTTACCAACTTAGGACAGCAAAAAAACCAAGAAAAAACAACTTGCAGAAACACATGTTTGTCCTTAGGTCTCACTTCCTTGCCCTTCAGTGGTTGTGTCTTGCTCCTCAAGAGACTGGGGAGAGAAGGGAGGACAGAAAGACAGCAGGAAACCAGAGAGAGGAGGGGGTCTGGCTCCCTCACATCCCATGGAAGTGTCCAACCACTTCCAGCTCCACAGCTGAGGTCCAGGTCCAGAAGATGGATTTAGTTTCAGGTATTGCTCTCTGGCTTCTCCCCTTGAGATGGATGTAGTGGCTTCTTACCACTCAGGACCTTTTACACCAAGGATTAAGCTGCTGGCTTGTCCCCCGCTGGCGTTTCCACTTCAAAGAGCTGCTACTGTGGATACCAAAGCCTTTGAAAGTGGCCTCACTGCACAAAGTTGTGAGCATTAAATGAGGTCATTAAGAAAAAAAAATGGGGGGGGGGGGGGGAAGCACTGGCTTTATAAACACATCAGTGGAGCCACTTTCAAAGCCTTTAATGCCTTCCCCACTGTAGCAAAAAAAAAAAAAATCTTAGGGTGTTTTTGGCTTCTTCCCACCCCCTTAAAATTATGGCGATAAAGCAATCCAGCCACAAAACATGTCCCAGGATTAGCAGAGGGGGACTAAAATACACAAGGAAACTAGGGGGGGGGGGAAGAAAAAATACATGTGAAGAGAAAAGTTTTTAAACGCAAGGGCTCGAGCTGCAGGACAGCCGCGCACTGCCAGCGCACGTTCAGCATGCCAATAAGGACTGCAGCACTGCAATCCCTGGCAGAAGCAGCAGCCCACACGCTGGCCGCCTCCTCCTCCTCCTCTGCACAAGCCTCCTGCAAGCTTGAGGAGGTGCCCCCAGGTCCTGCTGCTTTTTGGGCTGTGGGGCAAGGAGATGAAGGTGGGAAAGGATGGCCTTGGTATCCTCGCAGCAGTCGGAGGCTGTAGCTGGGGATGCTGTGCCATGGGGGAACACAGCCGTCGGGGAAATCCCGTAGGTGTTACCGCAACCTTTTAAATAAATAAAACACAGGGCCGTGCTGAAGTCCTGAATCACTAACTGGATGCAGAAGTATGCTCCTGCCAGCGATGGTCTTGCCAGCCCCACCAGAAGCACAGCCAGAGGTGGCTGCTGACAAACTGGTGTGGCTGCAGGCTTGAAATATGCATAAAGCTGCTGGTAACAGCAGCGCAGATTGCCTGAAAAGTGGGAAGGAGTATCCCCAAAAAGATAAAAATGGAGTAAAACTAGGCTTTGATATCCTACAAGGCAGCCGCTTCCCCTGCCTCAATGTCAGGAGTCTCCCACAGAGGAGCTGTGGGAGAAGAACGTTAAGGTATAAACCCAAGACGCTGAAACCCAGCATTGAAAATCATCCTTCCGAGTGCTTGAAAATAAACAGAAGTCTTGCCACTTTGCAATTTCGGGTTAGTTTTAGTCTAAGTTCAGAACACTGCCCATAATACCTACGAAGTGCAAAAATCATGATGGATTCAGAAAAATGGGGGGCAGGGGCCTGAGCCATTTGGTATACCTGAAGCATATATAACAGAGCATTTAATAAAAAAACAAAAAAAAACCACTATAAAAATCCGCAGAAACCCAGGAAAAAAAGTATTCAGCCTGGATAGGAGAGAACGCTAGAGTGTTAAAAAAAAAAAAAAAAAAAGAAAGAAAAACACTTGCTAGGCCTACGTCTGAAAAGCGATCACACAAAAAAACATACTGAAAAGTTGCCTTCAGAATTCACAAAAAATAAAAAAAAAAAAAAAGGCAATTCTAAACAAGCCCTGGCTTCCTTCCATAAAACCACAGAGGGAACACAATTCTGTATTTTTCCTTACCTGTATTCTGTAATTCTGCCTATTGTCAGAGGCGCTGTACTCTCTGCAGGAGAGATTTTACAGCACGTGAGCCTCCAGACCGACCTCGTCTCTATTTGTGAGTTCAGCAACATGCGACACCCAGACCTTCCTGAAACGCTGTTTATCATCCACTCAGAAACTGGTAACAAATTATTGATCTAAAATTGAAAAAGTTATCAGACTTATATGAACCATCTGTTACTACTTCTTGATTCATTTATTTAAGCAACAACTGCACCACTAAATCCCTCCTACTATCTTTATTAGCTATTGGTTTTGTATTGCAGACATACAAAAATTAAAAACCGTATTTTTATGAGCATGTTTATATTACATATATGCGTATGCATTTGTGGACATACATCTAGGTGTAAAAAGGCAGGGGGCAGGGAGAGCGTAAACGCCTGTATTTATCTCTTTTGTTTACCAGAACTACAGTTGAGTTCTTCTAACTAGCAAAGTTTAAAGTATCACAAGCCCACCGGGTCCTTTGCCAGACTTAGGACTCCAGGTATCCTACAAGTCTTCTGCAGGAGTGGCAAGCTGCACACTGGCAGCTCTCAACAGCTTTAATAATCATCACCAGCACAAGGAGTCCCGTACACAATTAGTATTTCTTCATGTTAGTTATAAGGATTTTGCATTTAATCTCCTGTTGGGTATGCTCTTCAATTTTCACTGCCCCAAAGTTTTCATTTTTTAGCATGCTCAAAATACTAAACAAGAACTTTACATTGCCAGTGTTGTCAGGGGGAGAGCTTGGTGTTTTAACAGCCTTATTAAAAAAAAAAAAAGGGGGGGGGAGATTAAGAAGTTGGCAGATTCTAGGAAAGGACCACATGATTTCCTTCTTTGTGCACCCTCCATCCCAAATACAGCCAAAAAGTTTGTTTTTAAAAGGAGACTTAGGACTCCATATATCAATAACCAACAACTGTCACTGCATTTGCTAATAATGTATAAGAAGATTAGCTTAATTAGTCAAGCAGTTAATACTACTATTATTTGAACTAGTTTTCAGCATTGACACCTTCTTGAAATGAGTTTTGTTTTTCTCAGACTATAATTTCAGCCTGTTTACAGACCAGTCACACAGCACTGGTTTACACTAGTTAACTATAATTCATTGTATTAAACATATCAAATTAGCTTCACAATCAAATGCTGGAAAGTGGTTTTAAAAAGAAAAAACGTATTAACAAATTCTAAAGCAAGTGACTTTATTTTCTTTTGATACAATTTTATAACAGCCATGTGTTTTTATTCACAAAGGGGGGAAAAACACATAGGGCTTTGGGAAAAAAAAAAGTGTTTCTTCGCTGAAAGAGAAAAATATCCCCCAAAGTCAGAATTTTCCTGTAACATTAGAAAACAAGATATCACTAATAGCTATTAAGTGAAATTTAAATCTTAGCAATGTGTCTAATGATTTAGGAAATTAAAACCATATGTGAAATCATTAATGAGGAATTTCATTTGAACAAACTCTTTTTCTCATCTGTCAATACTATAAAAACTGAACATTTTACAGAGCTTTTTTACAAATAAGCACAGTACAGATTATTCCTGACACACTTGTGAGCAAGAGAACAACATTCATTCACAGCAGAAACAAGTTATCAGACGTGAGTGCCCGAAATCCCACGTAACATTAAGAGCTACTTTTCTTTCTCAAAAAAAAAAAAAAAAAAAAAAAAAAATCGCAGCACACGATTATTTTAGATTTCTGTAAAATATATGCTGACAAATTAAGAACTTCATTTTGCTTTATAAACACTCTGCAGTCACGACACTGTACTTCAGGACAAGTAACTCATTAGTAAACCCTACCTTCGGAAAATGAAGAAACTAATTCTAAACAGAGTAATTATTCCTTGAAAACAGACAGACTGCACACAGTAAGACGTTACTGCATTAATAGCTCTGATGACATCTACAGAGCAATTAAGAATAAAAGACACTACTAAACGAAGAGATACCAAAATCTGGTCCAAAATACTTTTATTACCAACTATTTACATAACAATTGTAAATACAGAGTTTACTGCCACCTCTACCCTCCAAGACAAAAGCATACCTACCTGTCTATATCAAGTATTTCTTGAGCAGGAAAGAATTGTTTTTAATCCCTTTGCTGCTTGATTGTCTGTCAATAGTTTGATACAAACTATTTGACTGAGTGATGAATGCAAATTTTCACTTCGTGAAGTATAGTATTATCCTCCTTATGCCTAACTGCAAATCTCAAATGTATGAAAAACATCCACTTAAATTATCTGAAAGGAAGAGACAGTCTCAAAAACATGAGATTGAAATGTTTTCTCTGTAAACTGTGCATGAAAATTATTTTATTTGCAAAAATTAAAAATTTAGCTCCCATTTTATAGCCTGGAAAAGATTATTTTGACTTTTAACACTACACTTAAACATTGAAAATTATAGATATTTAAATATACATATCCATACCCCACGGATTTTTAATAATAATGCTCTATACCCTGACATGCGTTTCAGTTGTTAACAGCGTTTGAAATTCTCAGAAGACATGAGGTTGAGTTTACTTAGAAGAGCATAGCACTTAAAAATAGCCGGTTCATAAACTGAAGATGTGCCAACAACCTAGCTGCAGGTCTTAAGCAAGTATTTAGGCAGGGAATGGGGAATCTGAATCAACCTCCTCTGAGCAGAGTCAGCTGCGAGGAGCCGGGAGGTGACATCAGGAGTTTTGAGCCCATGCCCTGTACTTCTCCTTGGAAAAGGGGAGGGACGGTTGGTCTAGAAGGGCCTATTTAATGCAATACTTCTCAAACTAGCTTAACTTGCTCCTGGGGCGGGAGGGGGAGAGAAATCTTATAACTTTCCCCAAAATTACACCATTGAAAGCTTTTCTAGGCAGTGAAAGGCTCTTTTATGTAATTTCTTCTTTAAGACATTGTATCTTTAGTCCTCCTCAGCTGATACACTTAGTTTTTCTGCCCACATCCTATTTGAATACAAATATTTATATACAATGTTCATGGCTATTACAGGAAAAATAAGATAACATTTTCTTGCTGTCTCGCCATTAGTCTTGAAAGAAAAAGAAGAAAAATGTTAAAATACCTGTATTATGTATTGTACCAATATGCTATAATGCAACTGAAGACAGCACGCTAATTTGGGTTGCTAACTGGGTGGGATCCGAAAGGTACGGAGCACTAGCAGTACTTATGGCAATCTAAGAAAGTTGAAGAGGCTTTAGGACGCCACAGGATGAGGCCATGTCCTCAGATCCCTCCCGCAATATGACAGTAAAGTTTGCTTCCAAACTAATAAATAATAATAACTCTATTCTTCCAGAACTTTAGACTTCTGCCTTAATAACCCTTTTCCTTCTCTCCAGAGCATTTAACATAAATCTTCTCCATTCCTTCCTGAGGCTCCTCCTTAGTAAGAAAGTTGATGTGCCTCTCAGCACAGTGAAATCATTGCGCTAAAAGCCAGCCTGCTCATTAAATTATTCTGCTAGCTGTGTGTTTTCTCATTAAAAATGTATAAAGATCAGATAATTGCAGCACATACTATTAACCTTGTTTTCCTTGTTTTTGTGTCCAGGTTCTGTTTTGCTGCCGAGACAAAGACCTGGAAAGGGCAGGGGAAACACTCAGCTAAACTACAACACAAAAAAGTCTCCCGGCTTGCCTTCAAGAGCACAAGGAATCATGGTGCAGTCAAAAATGCCCATACTTTTATAACAGGGTAAAATATTGTAATCTCATTGTACGGCTCCTACAAGTCTAAGACAGGCAGCCTTGGCTTTAGTTAAAGCCTCCGATAGGGAATTATTTAGATCAGCCAGTCTAATTCACCTAAATCTTCAAACATACCTGCTATAAACTTCACAGATTTTCAGGTTGACTCCTTCTCTTTCTTAAAGCTAGGAAGCACTACCAGACAACAACTCAGCTAAAAATCCAATTAGGGTAACAACAGCTCTGAAACACACTGACCTATTTCTTTTTTTACTTGTGTTATTTTAATATGCGTATACTCACATTCTATTTCTGAAGACAGCTATTTACACTGGAAATTATTTCCCTTTGAAAACAAGTTACCATAAAATCCAGCTATTGCACCCACGAAGAATTAATTCCCTAGAGAAACGTTGTTTCCCCGACTCCCCCAAGCAACACATACAGTATGCAGCATACTGCAGCAAACTCTTTAAACATTCAATAAAAGACAATGATCCTCCTACCTTGTTTAGCCCTGTCTATTCAGCACATTCCCAACGTGAAAAGGAACATCCAATATAAACAAACAGCCATATCTTTCCCATTGCATCATGGTAAATAATTTTCATATAAAATGATGAGCAGCCTGTATTATTTTTTTTTTTTTTGGCGCTTGGAAAGCCTTGTGCCTTATCTGGGGATTTTTCCTCAGATGATGAAGCAAAGACACAGCCTAAACTCTGTTGCTGAAAGACTGCAGCCCTTCCTTCTCCCAGAGCCCTCCCAGCATATGGCAGCCAATCACACCCGGCTTCGTCAGCCCTACTGCTCTTAAACTGATCCTAACGGGATGATTGACACGGCAACACAGCACTTCTAATGTGTAAAAACAATGCATCCATACTGATGAACCAGGAATTTCCCTCGCGCAGGGAAGGAGTTTTACTGGAGAGGTAAAGCGATACTTCCATGAAATAGCATATGCAGCAAAAGCAAACAACTCCCTTCCCCTCTGCTGCAAAAGCAGCTACACCATTTCTTGCACAAGAATTTCCGAAGCTTTTGCTAATCATAAACGCTTGCATGAACAGCGTTTCCGAAATTGCAGAACTGTAATGATGCTGTTTTGGTCGTGAAGGTGAGCTGTGCACCATAAACCAAACAATCTATCCTTTATTTTAACACACAGCCGAAACACGCTCCGATTCAGGCAGTAATATTTGCATTTTAATACTGCATAATCTTACTGTGCAGCGTTTGCATTTAACAGCACTATACGCATAATGTCTTTCCGAGTATTTGAGACCAGTTGTCAGGGACTGCAGGTATAGGATGCTTCTCCATGAAAACAAACTATACGACGGTGTTTTAATATCATTGGCAGACAAATCACAACAGCAGCATCCAAACTGCAGTTCCTGTGATTAGCTTGTAACTGATGTTCATTTGTACCAAGGTTCTGGCATAAGGACTATGATACCAGTTGCCATTTTCAAGTCAAACTGTGGGCAGCTCGATACGCTGGGTACGCAAGGCTGCTGTCAATCAGTTTTCCCTCAATTTCTGCTGAAGTTTTAAAACAAGAGTACAAAGCAGCCAAGGATTATTGAACAAGAGTTGCAATTAAGAAAAATACAAAAAGGAGCTTAAGCTGAAAGTCAATCTTTATCCAGAACAGGATAAAGATTGCAGTGCAATACTACTTTAGACAACAGTTCATGCAATTCAAGTCACTACATAAAAATGTGTAAAATTTATTTAAAATGCCACTAAAAGTTGAGAAATATGAATAGACAAGAGGAAACAAAGCTCTCATTCACTGGCAGCTCTGTCCCAAGGCCCCATTGTTTCCTATGGACTGTTTTGCATATTATAAATGTGGCTTCCCAAAAATCCATTATTCCTCTATCCCACAAGCAAAAACTCTCCTTCCCCACCACCATCCTTCTCCACTATCTCCCACCCAATTTGTGAAAACCCTCCCTTCCCTGGCACAGCTGAAATGCGCTCCTGCCGGCCAGCCCTCACTCTCTGCTTAATCACCCCCTGCACTCTGTTCTATTCTGCCCTATTTAAAAAAAAAAAAAAAGAAACAAAACAAAACCCAAACCAAAATAACCCCCCAAATAGTTGATTCTGGTGGGTATTGGGTGAGCCCAGGGACAGGAGTGGTAACTCCATCTGTTATTAAGGTGGCCTGGTGCTTCTTGTCGGCATTTTACACATTCTTTCGACTTTGCCAAACTCAAGCTGCCCGTGTTAAAAATTTTCCATGCTGGACATCTGCTGCAGGATTTACTTTTCTGCCAAAACGCAGTTTGCCCATTTCTGAGATAGCCTAGACAAAAATGTGTTGCTCTGCCACCCTTGTAACTCACTCACCAGGGAACTCTGGGTCCCCCGCCCACATCGAGGCAGTCTTGAAATTTGGCAGGGTGCTGATCCCTTGATTTTTGTGTTGGTTTTTTTTTTGTTAAATCAAGGTTACGGTTCTTTTTCTATAATTAAAATATTTCCTTATTTGACAAAGCTTTAAAACCTGCTAGAATTCAGCTGATACACACCATCTTTTTATTTTTTTTTCTGATCCCTACAGTGCAAACCTCAGAAAATGTGCTGCAGTAAGTGTCCACTGCCTCCTTCAGCCGTCCATCCGTCCATCTGTACGTGGCTGGAAAGGCACCAGCCCCACAGTGCGACTGAGCATGTAATGGGCTCAAGTTACAGGAGATTAGCAGGATTTCCCCTGTAACTGCTGCTCCCATCTGCCAGAGACCAGACATTGGAGCTGACAGCAGGAAGACAACCTCGCCTGTTGCTTTCATGACCCTTCGGCTGGTGCCCCACAGACATGCACGAGAGCGCACTGCAGAGGGAGCGCGAGAAAAGGTTGGGTGGACCAAAACATGACACAAAGCTGGGCAGAAGAGGGAGAGACAGCAATGAGAGGGAGAGGGAGCATGAGACACAAGAGACAAGAGTCTGGAAATCCTGGGTCTGGTCAAATACGAGGTTACAACAAGGAAAATGATGGTGCCCGAGCCGGATGAGGAGCCAAGGAGAGTAAGCATCACAGGCATCACCACTCAACAGGAGCCAGCCGTCCTCCCCATGGACCACATGCATGTTCCTAAGACAACACACACCAAGAGTTTTTGTGGTCTGTTAGTTTGCTTCTAAAAAGGGAGGAAAATTGCAAATTACCTCAAAAAAAAAAAACCCAACACAAACCCAAGACAAGTCACTAACATAACCCCCCCAAAGGCAAGGGTTCAGTGCTGCCTGTGCAACTCTGTTTCAGCACCACCACTTCACAGCACATACACTAGTCTTTGACCACTGCAGAGCTTCAACTGCAGCTGAACAGAGTTGAGGTGGTCCCAGGTATCATTGCCAGGACTCTTGAATCATGAACACAAAACTAGCATCCATGCGTCCACTCAGCTCCTCGTGCGGGTTATTACGTTTTAGTTCCCCCCTTGTCAAAGGATCAGAAGCCACTCAACTCAAAAGGGTGTGCTGAAAATAAATCACGGCATGTTTGCAAACCTTTCAGCGAGGCCCCATCAAAAAGCTCAAGAGAAAATGTATGATCTTTCTCAAAAATGGTGCTTGAGTAGTGTGTAGCAAATAAGTCATGAGTTCATGGACTGGAGAGAAAAAAAAAAAAAAATTAAAAATACCTGCTCTGTACATTGAGGAGTGAAGAGTTCCAAAGTGACTGATCTCAGATTGAGATGTGCCCATGTGCCCATTCATTTTTCACATCAGTTACAAAGAAAAAGGGCAGCATTTCAATTTTCAGGCCAATTTATACAATCCTATTATACATTTAATTGCAAAATGACATCGTCTTAGAGAAGCTGAGAAATTCAGATGTCAAACACAACAAAGAATAACAAATCAAGGTAAATCCCCAACTCAGAAAATGCCATCTGCTCCTATAATTAATGAATCAAGGGAAAAATGCTGCTAAAGGCAACTATTACACACAATTTTCTGAAGGGTGTAGATATAACTTTTGGAGAAAAGTGGACTATTTTCAAAGTAATAAAGAGGAGGAGAACTGGAACATGCAGAACCCACACAACTGTTTTTCCTTCTTCACTCTTGAATCACAGCAATTAGGTCTAATCCCAGAAACAACAAAACTTCCCAATTTAAAAAGGGAGCTTTGCAAGAAGCATGGAATATATATATAACACTAACATTGAAGCCACCAAGCAACTTCTGTGACATTCAGTGCTGCAGAAAGATGATTTTGAGCCTTGCATAGATGACCTATGGCAACAGTGACATTTTGGTAAGTTCAGCAATGGCAAGAACAACTTCAAAACTATTTCTTGTGCCAGTAATAGACTCTTCCCTTAGTAACTTCCCACAACTGCTACTACCAGCAAAACTCAACCTTGGTAGCTATGGTCTGAATGACAGCATAAAGAAAAGTCAAGGCAGTTGCCAAGATTTTAAAACTAGGCACCTAGACCTATTCATGCATAATACCACCGATGCCAACCTTTGCAAAATACCCCCCTCTCTCTCTCTCTGTTGGAGCTGAAGTGATGGTAGAAATCATTATAAGTTACAGAAATAAAGAGTAGTACCAAAATTCAAGTTACTAACTGGAAGCAGGTATGCTGTTCTGAAAGGACACTGCTAGGTCTAATTTTGGTTTTAAAAATATGCTTATCAGAAGAACTTTAAGTCCAGGATTTCAATTATTTTAACTTCCTAGCACCCAGGCATCCCAACATCTCCCTAACCTAAGAAAACTGGAGATCGATTGTGCACAGACATGAAAACTGACTATTCTATTTTCATCATATATGCTGAGAGAAACAGGAAATGAAAACACACCACAGAAGCAAGCATGTATTCAAGTTACATGTTAGGATTCAATCTTACCAAAATTAAGGTGGCTTCTGGAGGCCTTCCAAATCCCTTCTCTCCTTCTGCTGGTTGCACAAGGAATTTAAGCCACGTCTAAATTGTGAGATCCAAACACATGGGTTCAGGTATGTACCCAATCTGCATCCTGATCTTATTTTGGGATGACACCAATTCCCCATCAGGATGAAAACTGAGTACACATGCACCGTTCCTTCACAGGGTGGTTTCAGTTTGGAAGGGTGATGAAGGCACCAGCCACAGGAAAACTACAGCACACTCCAACCAGGCTTTGTAGCTGAACTTTTGAGACACGTACCCTGGGTGCCATGGAGAGCTGAGCTGCCTCTGGATTGTAGCCTTATGCACTTAGCTTGAAATATATTTGACCAAATATAAACAACCACATCTCACTGAGTCACTCTACTCCCCCTCTCTCTTTATAGTCACTGAAGAGAAACAGGCATTTGTGGGCTGTGATTCATCCTATCCCAAAGTAGCTATTCTAAGAGATTCTATCATATCCTAGAAGCATCTGTGTTTCTCTACTGGCTACCTCAGATGGTCACTCTTAGGCTCCTGCTATCATGTCCTTTGTTAAATGTGTAAGAGGTGAAATCTTACTAGAGAAGAAGCTTTATTAGGAATATAAATATTTAGACACTTAAGTTACATGCACTGGATAGCACTTTTGATTTTCAAATTCATTTAAAATAACTAAAGACATTAACATATAGCTAAATAACACCTGTATTTTGACAATGTACAGTTACAGCTTTGGTGTAAATCCTCAGCTTGCCATAAGCATGTTCCAGCTATGTTGCTATATAAGCTACATAAGCTTGTTCTCTAAGCTATGCTGAACATGTTCCAGGGTTTTTTTTCCCCTGACTGAACATCAATCCTTGCACTCACTCACGCTTTCTTCCTCTGAACAACTGATTGACACCAAATTAACCTAAGAGGAGTTGGACTGGGATCCTCCTCCTGATTTTCTTTTTGGTTTCAGAGAGAGGCATGTTTAGGGGGAGGGAAGGTTGGTAAAACAACCAATATCTTGCTGACTCTGTCTACATAGCTAGGTAATATAAACTGGCAAGATAACAAGCTAGGTAAAATAAACTGGCAAACCACCTATATTGCCTTGCTCTTACAATGCAGACTTATGCAAAAGTTTTTGCAGCAAAGTGAGTCTATTTTTCTTCATGACAGCTGAAAAAAAGATGTTTTCAATTTGCTGATCTGAAATACTAAATCACATGAGTATTAAAACATTAACATTTAAATTTTAGTCATCTAAACCTGGACATCTAGAGCCTTCTTAGATGCCCTAGGGAAATCCTGTTGGCCTCCAGTGTCCATGCTGGAAAGACTGGGTTACTGGTATGTCCTGGCTTATATCTGCCAGACGTCCCAGATATAAAATGGTCTAGTGTCATTTTAGATGCCATATATTTAGGTACCTGTACCCATCCAAAAAATGTAAACCACTTCCGCAATATATATTAGAATAGATCTTCCCAACTCTTGTGGCAGAATGTAAAAGGGTTACATACAACCAGAAATCCTTTATCTTCAATTGCTGAACCCTACTCAGAATAGATGTTTTATGAATCACAATGAGTGACAGGGTAAAGCACAAGCACTATTTAAGCCAGCAACATAAATGATAAATTCAAGGTAAATCCTTCTCTTTGCTAACTGACTTCATGTCCCCCTATTTTCTATAGCATCCACCACAACCAGGGAATTATCTGATGGAAGTCTCCCAAGTCTCTCACTCTAGCAGAAATAAACACCAAATGCTTAAGTCTTCATAAAAATGTATTTTGAACCCACAAGGTTATAAAGAATACTTTCCAAATGTGTCAAAGTAAGAAGAAAGCAAACATTTTACCCTTTAGTCTTTAATACCCAGTTGGAAACAATGCAAAGGTGTAAACTTCCACTACTCACTAATACATAACTTATCTTTAGTGAGATCCCTGTGTATTGGGAAGTTCTTCCACTGCTGATAAAAACATGCTCCTTCCTCCTCAGATCCTTCCATGACTAATTTCCTCCATAGCTATTGTTCTGGCCTCAAATTTGGAGTAGCTTCTATTCAAACCCACAACAGGAGGAAACCATTTGATAAATCATTGTGTCAGAGAACCTACTAACCTCATCCACAAAGTCACGTGGACATAGGAAAACCCCCTTGTGTTTCAGGGAGCATAGGTGGAAGATGCATATACTAAACTTCTGTGCCTTATCTTGAGAATTTGCTGGCTTCCCATAACAGCCAACCAACTGGGAAGACACAGGAGCAAGACTTGCCCTCCAAAAAGTTCCTAAATAATAAAAAATAATACTTCGTATAACTACATGAGAAAAGATTGTTTTCTGCAGGTAAACTAAATATTTTTTGATTTTCTATGAAGCTTCAGTTAT
Organism: Vanellus vanellus; assembly: GCF_965231255.1. Classification (NCBI taxonomy): domain Eukaryota; kingdom Metazoa; phylum Chordata; class Aves; order Charadriiformes; family Charadriidae; genus Vanellus; species Vanellus vanellus. The sequence goes on from NC_138905.1 coordinate 163,526,651, forward strand.
CAGCCTCTAATGTACCCCAGATCCTGCAAATAATTCAAGCAATGGCTGCAAATAATAAATCTTCTGACCAATAGTGTAATGAGGCCTCTAATTATCCTTTAAATCCAAAAGCTCTATTTTATTACTCCATTATAAACCCAAAGCAAAAAAGATGCCACTGAAACTAAGCTACATTTTGAATTTTCCCATCTTCAATTAGCACAAAAATAATTCAGCTCACTCTTTAAAATTATCTTTTAAGTCTTTTAAAATTATTTAAAATTATCCCATTGTTTTTGCACACTAGTGCAATACAGGTGTAAAACATCCCATTGCTATTTAACAGGTGATGCAAGCTCCCGTTTCCCTACAAGCTGTCATTTAACATCCTGAGCCTGTAGGGTAGATGCTCAGGGGCATGCAGCAAAATCAGCAAGCAATCTCCACTGTAAGCAGAGAAAATAGGCTCCAGGAGACTTCACAGAAAATGAGAGCCAATTGGATAATTTTTGGTTTGTTTTTTTGTTTGTTTTATTTTTTTTTTTAATCAGTAAGAGTAGGATTGAATCCCTCACACTTTTACAGCAATTAATAACCTGCACATGTAAGAGCAGAGGTCTCCGTATAATTAACAAAGCATTACTTTGGCAAGGAGGGAAGGCCTGGAGTATGTAAGTACAGGGTTTTATTTCTTTCCGTGAAGTATGGATGACAGGTAGGAGAAAGCTATGCCAAATGAACTGCTGGCAAGCAACTAGTCTTTTGGTTAGCAGGCAGCTCTGTTTTGTGAAGTCTGAGTTTGTGTTCACATAGGCAAGCTCTTCTTTAAACAGTGGAGTTACATGCATTCAGTCATGAGTTTTGCACCAAATTTCCATTTTCACCTCAAAAGAGGTTGCTTTGTCTCAGCTTGCCCTCTGATTACTGTGAAGTGCCACGAATACTTTTATTTGTATGTTTTTAAACATTACATGTAGATCTTTGCCCAATTACTCTGCCACATAATACTATATACATGATCATGAACCTGCATTTTTCCCTGATGTCTTGTAACAGAAACAAAAAAAATAAGTAGCTGTGTACACAGGAAGAAACAGGAATTGTTTTCACTCGGAAAAAATAAGCAAATGAGTAAGAGTAACGAAGAACAAGAAACAAGGTCCTCTATCAGAAGCACTAGGTGCTAAATGGCAGCCTGATCTCCAACGACAGCAAATTTCAAGCAGCACACATCAAGATTTAATCCTACCACCTCAAAAATGAAGTAAATTACAGAAAGAATGCCTCAAAAATCAAAATGCACACAGGACTTCATTCACCAGAGGTCCAAAGACAGAATGGAGAGTTTATTTGTAGGGAGAAATCTCTGAGTGGATAGCATCCAGCTTTCTAACAGGACATACTTCATGTCTTCCGTATTTTTCTGACTCTCCTCTCCCTCCCTCCCTCTCAAAAAAAAAAAAAAAAGTGTTATAAAATTGACAAAGTCATTCATTTGGCTATTCCCCATCATACCAACTCTAATAACAATAAAATATTAGCACTAATACATATTAGTAGAGCCAAAATAAGATTAGAAGGCATCCTGTCTGCTAACTTTGGCTTACTTGAAGGTAGTAGTAGGCAAAAGGGACTGCAGAGGAAAACTGCAAGATGAAGATTACACAGATCTTTTGCTTTGGGGTATATAGTCTTATGAACTCAAGATTGTAAGGCCAAATTCACTGCAGTCCACATGCCCTCTTGGTGATCATAATGCCACCTCATCCCCTGAAGCCATCTTTAGCGGGCCCGTGAGGAGGGGTTTGCCTGTTTGAGAAATATTACCATCAAGGAGTTCTGCCCCTTCCCTCTGGGCCAGGTGAGACCAGAAGAAACCTGTTGACAAAAATAACCTGCACGTTCTCAGGTCATAAACACTTAGGCCAACAATACTGATCTCAGTATTGGTCACTGAAGCATTACTGTATGAACTACAAAAGCTGTACTGAGGACATGAAATTAAGTTTACCACCAAGTATCCCACAGTAGCTGGTCAGCTCAGTTCAAAGTTGCCTAAAAAATTTTTCATTTGGGAGGAAACTGAGCCAGGCTCATATAAACTTTGGTTGGAAGAAACCTCTGGAGGTTACCTAGTCCAGCCTCTGACTAAAAACAAGACTATCATCAACAGCCGATAATGTCAGCTGTGGCTTTGCATTGATGAGTCCTGAAAAGCTCCGAGGATAGATACTAGCTTCTCTCGATGACCTGCTGCAGTGCTGCACTACCTTCCTAGTAACAACGTTTTCCCAACACCCAACCTGAATCTCCAAAGCAACAATTTGTTGTTATTGCCCCGTGATGCCATCTGGAACTACTAAGCAGACCTTGGCCCTATTATCTTCATAATCATCCTCCAGTAGCTGTAAACAGCACTATTTGTCCCTTAGTCTCCTTTTCATCCAAATAACGAAGCCCAGCTCCTTCAACCTACACCCCTGCTCATAATAGTAGCTCTTCACTGGATCTAAACGCAGTAATAGGACTTCACCTGAGCTGGAAGTACTGCCTTTGACAAAAGCCATGACCGTGTGCTCAGTTCTCAATGGACAAGCTAAGGAGACTTCCATCTCTCTCTCTTCCGTTTACTGTTGGCAGCATATACAAGGGAATATCACTCACATGTTTTGCATTTGCTTCTTTTGATTCTTCTTTGAACTGCTGACAGGAGGGGCAGGTTAAAAGCTCTGGATTCTGCACAGAAAGGTCCACAGAATTTTCAACCTTACTATTTTGGTCCTTTCAGACATTTTGCATATTGAATGCACTTCCATTTTACAAAGATATCTATGACCAAGCCAGCTAACAACAAAAAATGAAGTTACCAGTGATTACTTTCTAGAAGAGTTCTTTACAGGTCCTTCAAAACACAAAATTTGATGCAGACTCTCTCTTCCAATTATGGCCATCTTCAAATATTTCTTTTTGAGACAATGTAACTTCCAAGTGTATTGCCAGCTCAAAAAAAAAAAAAAAAACAAACCCTTTAAGGGTATCCCATTCATTCTGCTCCTTTTTTCAGTCTACTATGCAGAAAGTAACAAATAACTATGAACCCACTGACAAAATCCTGCTGAAGTAAGCAAAGTGGAACTACAACAGTTTCAATCATTTCTCCTGTTTAGAAAACTCAGCGTCTCAATCATAAAAACCTTCTGCACAGTTCTACACAAACCAACATTTCCCTCTTCCCACTCTTGTTTCCAGGAGCAGACGCCACCAGGGACTCAGTAGCAGCAGCAGCAGGGACAGCTCTAGCAGGTTTGGCACTGTTGGTACCACATAAGAAAAATGCTTCGATCATCTTTGAAATTTGTAAAGAACAATGAGGTAAGCTTTCTAGAAAGCGAGAACAATGCTGTAATAATCCTCCTGTCAGCCCTAGGGCCATCGCCACAACTCAGATGACCAAACAGCTCTGCTGCTTCATGAGGGAGGAGTATTGAGCTCCACCCAGCTCTAGCCTCCAGTTATTGCCACACTATTAGTCAAGAGGCCTCTTTATAGCTCAGAAAGCATATTGATTCCCCCCCAACCCCCTTTCTCTAATTCACAACAGCAAGGACAGGTTATTTCAAGAAAATGACTGACTGAAGCCACCGACAACACCTCCTTCTGCTGGAATGTGCCCTAATCTTACCATTAGGCTATTACACCCTCACCCTTCCTGTCCACACTCACCCCTGCTCCCACAGGATGCACATCCAGGTCTAACTATTCCCAGGATTCAACAGCTTGCACCTCCAGAAAGAATCACCGGGTGTCCATGCCCCTCCTGTGGCACCCAGCAACCTGAATGGCACAGTCCACTTCATCTGCCATGGTATAAACTGGTATGGGCTGTTCAATGAATTAGGAAAAGAACCAGAGAAATCAGATACCTTCTAAAAGCTGCAAGTAGCAGGAGAAACATACTCCATCACAAACAGGAAGCAAAAAGCATAAACCATTATGAAATTAAGTGAATGAATTGAGTAACATAAGACCTACCTCTAACTGCCAACAAGGCAATACACAATCCCAAGAGCGAAATACCTGATATGGATTGCATCACCCAAAGCTGTCTAGATGAGATGTAAATCCCATGTCTTTTTTTTTCCCCCTCACCATACTGAGTCAAAGAGTCAGGCACAAGCAGATGGCAGGAAGCACTTTGTTCACCTGTTCTGCAAACATGAAATCTAAGGTGCCTTTAGTAAGGCATCTTTATGAGATTTCATTAATCTGAAAAGCTAAAGCTAACATTTACTCCCTTAAAGACCACAATAAACAGCTTTAGCAAGGCTAACACTAATAGCTTTTAATGGAAGGTAGCAAAATGTCCTAGAATTATACATTTTCAGAATTTCAACAAACATATCGACAAGGCTAAACATGCAGAAGTCCCCCAAAACTCATCTTTCCATGTTTTGTATGAAAAGCCAGTTTCCACATAGTTCCCTTGGCACCTTCACAGGTCACCTCCAGTCCAACCTGTGGAGTTGGTCATATTTTGGACCTGGCCCTTGAAGTTGAAAATTAAGGATATCACAATGGTACTACTGTTTTGGAAAGAGCATCACCTCATTCAAGCAAGTGAAAGAATGTCCAGTTTCCCAGCAACTAGGGAAAGCCTCAGTAGAGCAAAGACCAAGAAACTCCAAAATCTTCTCCAGCTCACAGATGGCCAGCAGGCCAAGGGCCCGAGGGCTCAAGGAACCACTGACTGGTACCACCAGCAATGATCAAAAATACAGTCAACTCCTAAGAACCACTGCTCCAGTAACACACCCCAAAATCACCTTGATGTTTTCACATCTCACCCCATATACACTTCAGACAGAAATTCCAGATTTGAGAACAGCAAATAGAGGCCGAAAAAGTAATGCATGAAAGCCTATGCTAAGATCTTCAACGTTCAGAACTTAAAACGTCCCTATAGTGATAGAGCACTGCAACAAAATATTCTACTTCATGAAAACCTTGTGCAGTTGGAAAGCCCTCTCAGTTAAGAACACACCAACAGTCAGCTTACACAACCCAAGTTTAGTACATTTAGAGATCCCTGTACCTTAAAATAAGGTTGTTGGTTTTGTTTTGTTTTTTTTCTCTGGGATCTGAGAATTCAACCTTCCAGACCTCCTTTTTGATACCATCAGGCACAAAATATCTGTCTCTCACCAGGGAGGCAGGGACACCTCATGAGGGCCCACAAAAACATGATGAACAGTCTGGGGCCTTCCTGGATAAACTAGGAGCAATGGGGAAACAAGCAGCAGCAATCTAGTAGCAGTGGGAAGCTGCTACCCCATCACTCGATCCTTCCCCTGTAGACACCTATGAAGCTCAGTTCCCTCTACACTGCTCTCTAACATGAGTGTCAAACCAGCAGAAGAAACAGTCTCAAATTCTCTTAGTGTGGAGACACAACAGACCTATTTATCCTTCAGCACAAACAGCTGCAGCACCATCAAAATGATCCACTATTGAGGAGTAGCTGAAGTTAAACCTAAACCTGGAATTCAGTGGCAAGCAGAGGAAAACAGTGTCAAGAATTTGCAGCCACAGACAGACCCTGGTTTTGTTGCTTTAAGATACATGATCCCAACTGGTCATAGGTCAGAAGTATTTCTGGACTTTACACTGACATTATACTTTCATACTGAAACATTACTCAGCGACAGCATTGCTGCCTCAGCTCTATCTAGGCAAAGAGTGACCTGTGTCTCCAGTACGCTGCAGGCAGGTCATGAAGCCTTCCAGTCTAGGAAATCTGATTGCTCCAGAACATGCTATGTCTTTCCCCAGTAATACAGTCTGCATACCATCTTCCTCCCATCTTCCAGGCTGATACCTCACAGTGCTCAAACACCTACCCGCAATCTTACAGCTCTCTGTGGCCATGGCTAGGGCTACCTTAGGCTCCGCAGAGGAACAGTCCCTGACAATTGTCACTGTCATCAGTCACCCAACGTGAGCCAAAAACATTGGTGTGCAGCTGTAAGCCAGGATAAACTGTTGCGTTATTCAACACTTCAAACTCTTTGAAGACATCTGCTTGTCCTTCATACCTGTAGTTGATTGAGCCGTAGTGACTCCATTTTTACTCCAAATTTAGTTTCAGTGTTTCAGTATTGCATTTCTCTGAAGCCATAAGCGAATTGATTGTGTCAAACCCAGTTATCACAAATAATCCAACCACAACAATCAAGACAGCGAAAAGCACAGGGGAAATAGCAGCAGTAGAAAAGAAAGAGATTGTTTTTGTTTTAAAAGGTTTATTCACCAGAAATGAGTGACTTGAAACTGAAAAGCATTTTTGATCAACACTCTTCATGACTTTCACATCAATGACATTTTAATGAGCACTTTCTAACTAGCTCTACTTACCTCAAGTTGCAAATGAACGTGGGAGAATATTGAAGAAAGGTATGGGGGGGGAGAAAATTCCATCAGGCATTTTATTTCTTGGATGCCTGTGAGAAAGTGAATAATAATTCATCTGGGGAAAAGTGATCCAGCAAAGGTTCGATTGGTAAAAGACATCTGGAACAGAGTAGTAAGTAGACAGAAAGAGTCTGAATTATGATAGAGGGACATGAAGAAAGATACAGTGAGATCTGGAAGCCAATTAGGTTACTTTGTAATTCTGCAAAGATGAAAGTAGCATGTTCACATCTGTCCTGAGTACTTCAGTCCCAGACAGCTAACAATAAACTGCCAGAAAAAAAAATTATAGAAGAGCAGTAAATGTGATTGTAGGACTGGCTGGAGCCAACTGAAGTGAGATTTCTACCCTGATAACTGACAGTATGAAAATACCTTCTCTGATAACAGGTTTAATATGGTTCATAGCTCTTTATTTCTGTTTTTATTGGCAGGCTGGACCAAATTCTGAAACCTTCCAGTAGAACCACAATAAGACCTATGAGGGCCTATTAAAAGTGGGGGAAAAGAAGGCAATATAAACAAGCAGACTGTTCACTCACCTAGCATGGCATGAGTTTCAGTGAGAACATGCCAAACCTAAATAAATTAGGCTGTATAATTTTACTCAGCAGTGTAAGGAGTAAAATAATCGTGCAGTGTTGCTGAGATTCCAAGAGCTACCCAGAGGATGCAAAAACATGTAAAGCTGTAAGGCAGCAATGGGAATACCAATTTAATACACTTTTTCTTCTTCCTGCAATAAATTGTTAACACAACTTTTTTCTAGGGTCTTGTAACAGAGCTTTTAACTCAAGAAAATGCAAGACTATGAAGGTTCCCAAAATGGCAGTCACATGCCACTGGTGGCAGGATTCACATACCACTTTTGCTACAGTAGGTATACCACAGTTTAAGGATCCTTAGGTTAGTAGAAAAAGTAGTCTATTTAGTACTGCACACTACAATTCTCAAGACTCTGCAACCAGCAGAGAAACTACAGAGCAGCTGTACTAGAAGAGATGAAAATTTCACCCACCAAGTGTTAGCAGCAAGTAGACTTTATTTTTAATCTTCTTATGACAACTGTTATTCTATAAAAGCCAAATTTAAGAAAATGATGCTCAAATGAAGATTTCAGCATCACAATCCCAAACATACCACCAATACCAAAGATTTGAGATTTTGGCAGGTCTGTTCATGTCTAAAACCAGGCCACTTCTTCAGAGGGCAGGCCGTTATATGATAAAGGAGCTAAATTTCAGAGGGAAAGTATGCTGAGGTGACACATGTCATGTCATCCACCCACCTATCTGCACAATGCAGAAGTACCACTCCAATGGTGACAGAAGGGATACCACAACAAAACAGCCCATCTCTTCAGCTATAGGAAAACATTGCTGTATAGCCACCGCCTTGCAAGTTACCTTGGATGGACAGACAGACCCATACACTAGTGCAAATCACTGCTGTAGCCCACTGCTATCCCAAGTTTCACTTGCATGTAGGTGAGCCATAGCATACACCAGCAACTATGGCAAGTGCCAAAGACTGACGTGCCCCAACTTGGAGCTCCCGCCTGTGTCAGAAGTTTTGTTGCCAAGATCTACAATGAGCAATACTGGCTGGCACCCCCCGACCACCTTATCACAGGAGAGAGAAACCGCAGGGCTCAACCCGGGGTACATACACCCTTTAAAAGTGTATGCAGTTGACACGACACAAAAGGGCCTTGTCCATAGCAGGAAGAATTACATGCCTCCCAGCAGCAGTATCAGCTGTACTGGATGTATGCAAATAGCAGTAACACCAAGTACAAGTTACAAATTGGCATAACGGAAGCTGAAGCAACATTTTTTTAAAACACACTCAAAAACTGTACGAAAAAAAGCTTTCCACTAGTCCTTGACAGTAACTTTAGAGCATTTCCCAGAAGAGTTTAAATACGTATTTGGCCCTAAAGCTTACCATGGATACCTTTTTTGTTTCCACAGTGTGGTATGTGCACACAAGAAGGGAAAGGGAGGACAGATGGCTAAATCTATGCATATTTACCAAGGTATGAATACCACGTTAAAATCATAAGCATTAGGCCAAGTCACATGTTTAAAATTAATTACATTTCCGCTACTACCTACAAGTCCACACTGCTTTAAAAATCTACAAGTCTGAACAAGATACGTCAGTGTGACATGATTGCTTAAGTATATTAATCCCATATGGATATGCTCTGTAGCTGAACTAAAGGCAACACAAGTTGTTCCGTGCTACTGTTCAAATACATATCCAGCAACATGACCGCTGTCTGTTCCCCTCCCAGCCGAAACGCAAACGTGCCTACAAGAAACAGAAACCAAAACATCTGGAAACAGAAGCCTATAAGCAATGTTCTCATAGCTCAAAAAAATATGGGTAGGTGTATACATAGGCAAGTGTATATCTGAGTGTATATACAAGGAATAACATATAGGGTTTCCGCACAAAGCTAGTCGTAAGGAAAACATTTAGTTTCTGACAGTTTTTCCCCTCCTGTCACACTCACCTTTAGGGGGGAAATCCGCCCCCCAAACCTGCCCAGCGTTATTCCCTGACGATCACAGAGAGCTGAAGCGGGGGGTGGGGGGTGTCGCGATTCGAAGGAAGCCACTGGGGCGTCCCCACGGAGCCCTCTTTCCTCTCCCTTCCAGAAGTAAGGAAAAACTTAGGACTCCCGCTCGCTCGCTCGCTCGCTGCTGCTGCTCCTCCCCGCAATGCACGCCCTGCCTGCCAAACGCTGAGTTCACAAAACCATCAATCACCCGCTGAACCAGACGCGACGGGGCGGGCGGCAGAGCCCCGCCAGGCTCCCCCCTCCCCCGGGGAAAAGAGCGGCGGGGGCGGAGGGGGGGGGGGGAACGTGGGGGGGACGGGACTGGGGACGACGGACACCCGAACAAGCGCAGCAAGCGAAGAGGCCGAGAAACGAAACTGCCGCCGAAATGGGGGACGTTGGGGGGACGGGACACGGAGACGCCGCGGGACCCGCTAGGGTCTCCGTGTCCGTCCCCCCCCCCCCGCCAACGGCGGGGCCGGCCCTGGCGCGGACGGCTGCTTTACCTACCTCGGAGGAGGCGAGGAGGGACACACACACACACACAACACCCGCTTCTCCCAGCCGGGCGGAGGCGGCTCCGTGCAGCGGCTTGTCACCTCTCCCGCCGCGACCGCGACGGCGGCGGCTGCTGTTCGCGTAGGGGCGGTGCGGCCCCGCCTTGCCGGGGGCCGAACACCGCCCCGCGCCGCACCGCCCCGGGGGCCGGGCCTGGGCCTGGGCCTGGGCCTGGTCGGGGCCCGCCCGCTGCAAACCGCACCGCCCTCTCTCACGGCGGCGTCCCGCGGCCGAGGCCTCGGCGGCGTCGCCGCTGTGTTTTACGGAGCGTTCGGCCCACCTCGGGGGGAAAATCCGAGCGTTTCTTCCCGAAAAAGCACGGGGCGGGGGGGGGGGGAATGGCTGCGGAGGGACCAAAATGTTGGGTTTGAGGCGTGTTGGTTGCTCGTGCTGGAGCCATGGGATTCATAGAATCGTAGAATCGTCTAGATTGGAAGGGACCTTGAAGATCATCGAGTCCAACCATCAACCGAACACTGCCAAAACCACCACTAAACCGTGTCCCTCAGCATTACATCTACACATCTTTTAAATACCTCCAGGGATGGTGACTCCACCACTTCCCTGAGCAGCCTGTTCCAATGTTTGACAACCCTTTCTGTGAAGAGATTTTTCCTAATATCAATCCTAAACCTCCCCTGGCATAACTTGAGGTTATTTCCTCTTGTCCTATCACTTTTTACTTGGTAGAACAGACTGACACCCATCTCACTACAACCTCCTTCCAGGTAGTTTGTGGAGAGCGATGAAGTCTCCCCTCAGCCTCCTTTTCTCCAGGCTAAACAACCCCAGTTCCCTCAGCTGCTCCTCATAAGACTTGTTCTCCGGACACCTCACCAGCTTCGTTGTCCTTCTCTGGACATGCTCCAGCACCTCAATGTCTTTCATGTAGTGAGGGGACCAAAACTGAGCACAGTATTCTAGGTGGGGCCTTCCAATGCTGGAGTGTCACACCATTACTGTAGGCAATTTATTGGAAGGAACAAATGCAGGGTTTGGCTCCTAGAGCTCATTCCTCCTAGATTTTGACCCGAATTCGTGAACAGTTTCTGTTCCCCTGAAGTGAGGTTTCCAGGCAAAAAAGCGTTCTTCCCCTCGTCTGCAGCAGTCAGTGCAGGCCCTTGGTGCCCCTTGGCCCCCCGTGATATGATCACAGCTAACCCCTGCTCTGTGGGCTGGAAGGGCTGAGGCCTCGTCTGACAAACTCCACAATTCGTTTCCAGGTGGTTTAGGTCCCTGAGAGCGGGCTCTCCAGAAAGTCAGCCAAGGAGGAGATGGTCAGGCATGGCCAGGAGTGAGGCCACAGCTGCCCCAGCCTCAATGGATCTAACCTGCTGCAGCATCTCAGTGTAAGCGGTGATGGTGGGAGGAAAAAATGAGAAAGTATCTGCACTTCAGTTTCAACTAAATTCCTTTAGTCGGTCCCTGAGGTTTTCTGCAAAAACCAGTAACTGAACTTTCAGATTTCTGCTACTGCAAAATGTGTTAGTTTTGAGAAAGAAAGTGAGCCTTTCAACTTAGCCACCTCCTTTGGGGTTCAGAGGCTGAAAAAGAGACAAAAAGAAAACCCCCCCTCCTTTTTTTTTAAAGTAATGAGCAGAGCAATGAATTAATATTTTAAGGCAAATTGGAAACCAGTTCTAACCAGTCTGTTCAAGGCGACCCCATGGATAAAGGTGTTTTAATATAACCAATGAGAAAAAGTATGTTAATATTGCTCTACTTTGAAAGGGAAATATAATAAATGGAATAAATGAATTTATTTATATATCCATATATATCCATATATCCAGAACCTAGCTGAGGATGCCACCAGGTACAATAAGCACCTGCCCCCCCGTTGGTAGGAGGAGGGAATGGCTTTTAAAGGGGGGGAGAAAAAATAAGAAAAAAAATCTGCTGCTGCTGCTCCAACTTAACCCACTGCTGAAGATGGTAGTCTCCGGGTGACCAGGAACAGCAACAGCAACATCTCTACCCATTCCTTCCCTCCATTTGTGCAGTTTTGGTCTCAGTGAATGGCAGTTCTGTGAAGGAAAATAAGCAAGGCTGTAAAAAATTTTACTGGCACATTGTTTTTTAATCTTCATTAAAAGAGAGAAAGTAGAACTGAGAAAGACATTGAATATGCAAAAAGCCTCAACAGGCTATTCCATCAATAAGACTTTAGTACACAGCTGATATCATAAAATGCAGGCTCTCCTGAGGCCTTCTATTAGGCATCCACTCACAGGGAAGCAGGATTAAATATATTTCAGGCCAAATCCAACATGTTTTTTTTACCCTGCTTTTAAAAACCTCACATGAAGTGCCCATTCTCTTCAGGCAACTTGTGCACATTAACTGTTTTTGCACAAGCCCCTCTTTCTGCAAACTAACCTGATTAAATTCTGCCTTGCTCTTGTGATTGTGGAGGACAACTAATAGTATCCTGTTTATGTCAATCTTTTACATACACCTCTAAAGCTATCATGAGCTATATTTTCCCTTCAGACTTCTCTTTTTGATTCAAATTGTCATGTTTTCCCAAACTTTTATCATTCCTGTTGCTCTCCTCCAGACTCTTCAACGTAATGTCCACAATAGGACACTGTGGACCAGCCAAGCCTCAACAGCAATGAAGGAAGTAGAATATTTAATGGCAACTTACGTATAGCATGTTTGCCAGTAAATCCCTCAATGAGATTTGTTCTTGTTGCAACGGCAACTTCATGTTGACTCATTGAGTAGGGGGTCAGAGCCAACAGCACCCTTTCTTCGCCAGCTACTCCCTGTATGAATTTCATGCCTTCCTAAGCGCCTACCCAGCACTTGCCCTCATCATGTTCATTTTGGATACTTTCCACAGATGGAGAGTATTTTTTAGGAGCAATAGTTTATCAATGTGCATTCTGAAGTGGCTTATTGATATTAGAACACAGATCATTAATTTTGCTTTTTTCTTTGAAAAATAATTTCTAAATCAGTTTAATGAGGCTTGGTCAATATTATCCTACTTTGAAAGGTGCAGCCTAGAAAATTGATGAGAAAGCAAGACAAAATACCATTAACTCTTTAATATTTGTGGGTTTTTTTGTCTTATTTGTCTTATTACTTTTTTTATTAAGAACATACCACAAAGACTGAAGGTATTTTACCATTAAAACAAGGTGTATGAATGGGGCCATCTGTATTTTACAAAATGATAAAATGATATTCAGAAATTTTGCATATACTTAGAGCCGATCTGTCAAATCTTTTAATAGAGCATGAGATACATTCTTCTGGTCTCCATTCTGCTCTACCACCTGCACCTCAGGGGCTTGCCCTGAGGCCACCAGCCATGTCCCCTGCCTGGAGTCCAGGAGCTCACACCAGCTAGCCTGCAGAAGGTGCCAGCGCACATCGGTTTTCCACCAGCAGCCATCCCCCGCCCAGTGGTGCCCTCATGTGTCTCCATACTTGAATTTCAAACATTGGGATTCCAGGAATTTGTTCGACTTTGACATGACACTAGAAATCTGGCATACGCAATCTGTATGCTGTGCAGCCCCTTTCTCTGGAGCCTCAGATCCGTTTGGGAATTTCACACAAGGGAAGATGCGTGGAGTGAAATAACTTGAAGCCATACTGGCATAAGCTGTGCTTTTAATTTAATAATAGTGTTGAATAATAGTACCAAGACAATCCAACAACCTGGTTTAGATCATGGCAAACTCCTAAGTTCAGACATGAATTTTCCTTGCCACTTAATTTTCAGGGCTACCAATAAAAGAAACTTCACAAAAGACTCTTTTTAGTGTCTCTATATTCACATGCTGCAGCAAGGGAAAGTTGGCATGCTTTCACTGACATTATGCCTGTCTACACAAGTTGAGATTAATTTGTTGTTTCAAAGGCAGTCAAGTCAGTTCAACTCTATCTCGTTTTTTTAAAGAACAGAAAATTTCAGCTGAGTATGAAGTTTTCCTATATGTGGGCACCTATATGTACATAGAGGCTATTAGGATTCATAGCCAGTGCTGTAACTCATTCTTTTCTTTCCCTTTTTTTTTTTTTAATGGTAAGGAGAAAACGTGAAACTTACCCTATGAAGTCATGCAAGTTAATTGAACAAATTTAATGCTGGAGCATCAGGTTTCCATAAACAATTCACCCAAAGTTTGTGCAATGTCATCATCCAAGGAAACAAAGTCTGCAAGCTGCTTCTCCTGCGCAAGTTTTGCAACGCCTTTTTTAATGTATGCAACATTAAATTTGCTCATATGACAACTGGGGCATCTGCCCCATCTGTTCAAGATCCTTTTTGGAAATAATACTTCAAATACCTTCACAATACATTTATTAGGAAATTTTACAGACCTTCATTATTTCAGCACTTAAGGCCATCATGGATCGATAGATTACAGATTCTATGTGCCACATGCTATTAAATTTTCTCAAGACACAGCCACAGAGAGCTGGTCCAATGACTTTGTTGCTCATCTTCAGCAGTCACAGCAGACGCTATCTTATCCCACAGCAAACTGAGCTTTGTGTGCCATACTCAAAGAAAAAGAGAAACTAAGGTTGGCCAAGGGCCTGGTAAGGGCTGGCTTCTTCTTCAGTCTGCGGTTGTGCCATATGATGACCCTAAGAGAAAACCTATGCCCTGTGCTCCAAAGTAAGATAGGGTCTCCCTGACTTGGAAGCAAATTCTTTCCTGTTTATAAACTTGTTGAACGCTTTGACACTTTGTTCACTGTGTGAAAAAAAGCCATAGCAGACAAGCATCTGAGAATGAAGGTTCTCCATATGATTTCAGAAAATGAGTGCTTTCCCACTGATGTTCCAGCCCCAGGAGAGATTCATTTCCAGTGTGTCAGAGGGAGATAACCCTCTACCCACAAAAAACAATTGGGCTATTGTGCATGAGAGAGGAGCCTTTCCTTACTGTGACAGCCAACCAACTGAAGTCCAGACATACAAGATTTTAATATATTCTTTGTCTTAATGAAGAGCTGCAAATGTAATGAACATTCTCAGGGCAATACAGTGCTTATATCCTCCAGCAAGACTGCAGAGGGACATCTCTATACTACTATATATGACTCTTCTCTGACGCTATGACCAAGTGACACAGTATGTGTTGCGTGCACATGGCTAAGCTTTCTTCTACACCCAATAAAGCTGTCTGCATCTCTGCTGCCTGGTGTGCACAGTTATTCCCTGAGCTTAGGGGACAGTGGTGTCTGTGTGTTCAGTGCTGTCTGAAAGCCTGTTAGCTGTTGTGTAACTGTATCATGTGTTAGGTAGTCACTAAACAGTATGGACCAATGCAGATTGCCAATGCTGACCCCATACTCTTGCCCTGTGCAGTTTACTTGTATACACATAACCTCAGAATACTCAACCAAAAGAAACATCAAGAAGAGTGCATCAAGAAGAGTGTGGCCAGCAGGTCAAGGGAGGTTATCCTCCCCCTCTACTCTGCCCTGGTGAGGCCGCATCTGGAGTATTGTGTCCAGTTCTGGGTTCCCTGGTTCAGGAATGACAGGGAACTGCTGGAGAGGGTACAGCAAAGGGCTACAGAGATGATTAGGGGACTGGAGCATCTTATGAGGAAAGGCTGAGGGACTTGGGGCTTTTTAGTCTAGAGAAAAGACTGAGAAGGGGATCTTATCAATGCTTATAAATAGTTAAAGGGAGGGTGCCAGGAGGATGGGAACAGTCTTTTTTCAGTGGTGCTCAGTGGTAGGACAAGAGGTAATGGGCACAAACTTGAACACAGGAAGTTCCATCTTAACATGAGGAAGAACTTCTTTACGTTGAGGGTGGCAGAACACTGGAACAGGCTGCCCAGAGAGGTGGTGGAGTCTCCCACGCTGGAGACCTTCAAAACCCGCCTGGATGCCATCCTGCACAACCTGCTGTAGGTGACCCTGCTCTGGCAGTGGGGGTGGACTAGATGATCTGCAGAAGTGCCTTCCAACCCTGACCATTCTGTGATTCAGTGATTCTGTGAAACATGCAGCACTATAACTATTCATCCTGCAACTAGGCTAAACTATATGTGTGGAAAAGTATTGTGATTAGGTTTTCACCCACTTAGTAAGCGTGAGCCCTCCAACTTCCCCAATAACCTATTCCGTCAGTTATGTTTGCTGCTAGCACGCTGTGTCTCATTTCAAGCTTGTTTTTAGCCAACTTCAAATTTCCAGCCACCAAAGTGTTGTACCTTTGACGCCCAGGTTCAAAAGCCAGCTGTGACTGAGATCTCTTCTTTGCTCGTTGCTATAACTAGCAGTCAGTTTAATTTTCTTCAGTCTTTGATAAACAAAACGCACTGCATTTCTCAAGCCTCAAATTGGAAAACTCCTTTCTGACCTCAAGTCTCCTACCCTGTAGATAGGGCTAGTCTTGTCTGATCCCTCATGGAATACGCTGTATTTGGCCCTTTTAGTTTGCCTTCTGGTTGAATTGTGACTCTCAATCAGATGATTCAGCTGCACTGACATGCTCTTCAATATTTACTATCATCTGCAAACTTACCACAATATTTTATGTTTTCTAGATCATTGATAAAAGTGCTAGGCAAAAAAATAGATCTCTGGGAAAAAAATCCTCATCACAATAATTTTCTTTGTTTATGTCTTTTTCATTGACAGTGACATCTGGAGATCAACCAGTGAGTCAGTTTTTAATCCACATAATGTTAATTTCGTATAATGGAAGTTCTTTAAAATCAGTGTTATTGTGGTATTGACTAAATAGCTTTGAAGGAATCAATGGCTGTTACGTGAACACGGTTGTCTTTAGCACTCAGAATTACAGTTTTCAAAGCAAGCGAAGAAGCACGGACACCTTCCCCAGCAAAAGAACTGTAGTAAGATCGACCTTCTGGGATGCCATCTTGACTGATTTTAATGATATTTTTAATCTCTAAATTTTGTTTATAAGATCCCAAATGAGCAATCTCTCTGCTAAGGTTATGAGTGACATCATTAATTATTCAATAGGTCCTTTCAAGCTTTTCAAAACTGAGGCAACTTTGACAATACTCTTCTGGAATTAGGCATGACCTAGGGAAATGCCTTTATTAGCAGTTGAAGACAGGTACTCGTTTAGCTCTGTTAAGACCGAAGTTTAATTTGAACAGATGCTGACATGCTTGCTTTCTTGCAGGTGATGTTTATTCTTTTTGCCACTTTCTCACATGGATACATAACTCCTTTGCTCCAAATACCAAACAGAAATCTATTGGACTGTTCTTTTACTGTTTACCCACTATACTTCACACATACTTGATGTAGGATTCTTACTTTCTTTTCCTCCTACTACTTATTAAAAGTGCCTTTTTACTGTATTTAATCCAGTTGCCCACTAGTAGTCCAGCAAATAACTTTTTTTTTTTATCATCTTGTTACTTTTAATCCTTGTCATTCATTTCTTTTTTCCCCACAAATTGATTTTATATTTTCTAATTTCCTCATTTCATTTTTTAACCAGGGTGGCTTTCTGCCCAGTGAAAGCCTTACATGCTAATTGTGGCTACCTACTTATCCAACTGGCTATCTTTGAACAACTGGCAGTTTCTCTTAATGCTTCCTACTTCAAAGCTGTGTTCTCCATCCATTATGCTGACAATGAGTCAAAGCTTTGGGTAATTAGCTCTTTTAGAGTTTCATAGATGAATATTGGTGCTAGCTTTACATGTTTACGCAAATGGAGTGTAATCAGATTCTAATCGGAAATACATAAACAACAGAGTAATTTTTAGAGTGACAATTAACTGTTCTTTGTCAAAAGAAGGTCTGATAATGAGTCATTCCTTTTGGGAGCAGGGTATACGGCATTACGAAGCTTTAAAATGAAAATAACCCATCTCCTTGAAGTTTACCACTTATTTTTTTCATACAAGCTATCCAGCAAACATTCCCTTGGTATGGTATGTATTTTCCATCTTGATGTTTTATATGTAGTCCATAAGCTTTAGCATAAAACAGTTTATCATTAGGCAAGATCCAAATGTTTTGGCAATTCATATATAGGAGAAGATATTTCATGTGTTTTACCCTATAGGTTTTTAAGGCTAGTAGAGACCGCAGCAATAATCCAATCAGGTCTGCATTAAAATAGGACCTACATTCAGGCCATATACCTCTAAACTCATAGCATCGAGGGGTCAGATGTTGCACCAGTTATTCCTGTTGCCATGACATTGTGTAAATCAAGGCAGAATTTAATGCTGCAAATGCTTATCTGCTAGGAAAGTTGTATTTTTAAAATAGCATTCTTTTTGGGTTTGTAGAAAACGCTATCCTGTATCTGTTTCTACACGTTTTTTTAAAATATCATTTTTGTACCTAAATGTAACTGAACTGTATAAATCTGTAGAAGGATAGCACACATATTTTTAACTATTGTTAGTTCCCTACCAGAGAAGTTTTCTCAGACTGATTAGTAAGGTTGCTAAAGTTCATACTTTACAGTTTCACCTACATCTATTTAATAATTTACAGGGTGGGAATTGCATCACTGAATTCTGTTTCAACAAAGCACTTAACTTTAAGCATTTGTTTAAGTTCATCACTATTTGTCAGGCCACTTAAGTATGTCTTGAAGTTCCAGTGGAGCCTTGGTATGTTTAAATGGTTTGCTGAATAGAGATAAATTGAAGTATATATGTTTGGTTTTTGTGTTTGTTTTTGGTTTGGTTTTTTTTTTTTTTCTGAAATAGAGACTTATTCTGCAATTTAATATACACTTTCAGTGTTTCTCCTACTAAATGTCTAAGAATGATAGAATCATAGAATCATAGAATCGTCTAGGTTGGAAGAAACCCTACCTGTTTAAGAACTTTTATTTTAAAATTACCTAGGAAAAATATGCATTTTTTTTTATAATTTATCCTTTGAAACACAGAACAAAGCGCTGAAATATCCAGTGGCTTATAAACTATTGTAAATTTTTAAAATGTGCAAATGACTGTTATAGGGATACGCTCAATGAATACTTTACAGATCCCTAAAGCTACTGGTGCAACCTCACAGAAGTTATGTCAGAGTTTTATACCCATGCAGCACTGCTGCAAATGGATAATATTTAAATAATTCGGTTCCTTCTACATGCAGTGCATTGACAAGCACAGGTGCCCTTCTAGCTACCTGAGCCTCAGTTGTGGTGTGAAAAAACAGTTGAGAGTTTCTGGAAGCACAAAGGTGCGAAAGTAACATAATAAAGTAAGTTGCGGAAATTCTGACATGAAAAATGAACATTGAAAAGAAGATTAATCTAATCCATTTAATGAAAAATTAATCAATTTAAATTAAAAAAAAAACAACAATTTTAAAAAAAAATGTAAAGTAGAATTGTCCCAACTGCAAGGAAGCAGGTTCACAACCAGGCGATACTGAGTGCCCCAGTTCTGACTGCCATCTGAGTTGGGTATTGCCACATACTCGGAGCAATCAGAGAGCAAAGGCATGGAGAGGCCAGCCAGGAGCTGCAGATGAGACAATCACGTTGGGTGACCCTGGCAGAACGTAGAACTCGAACGGAGCAACCGATCAGAGCAAAACCAGAAGGGTTTTTATTTCCAAATCAATAGAAAGAGAAATACAAAGTGAAGTTGCGGATGGGAAAGTGATGCATGCTTTCACATCTACATAATTCACCACTAATGTATGATTCATGTAAACGATTTCTTGTGGATAAATCCAGTGCTGCACTGTGAAGAAGCAAATGCATCTGTAGGTTACTAGTAGGGTATCTGGCACTGAATGGGGAAATCTTGTACTTGATTTTACATCTTGTACTGATGTTACATATGGAGTAAAACCCTGATTTGGCAGCATCCTATTTCTAATTGTGATTTGGCTAGTCTGGACCACATTTAGAGCATGTAGGATACAAACAGTGTCTTAAGTATGTTGAACCTACGCTTTTACACTTAAATGGCTGTGTATACTGTGTTTTACAAATCTGAAGAGGCACATATGTTTGGTGTAATCCCCATTATTTCATCTTTGGCTTTTCTCTCCTATGAATTATTGAGTGCCCTGTTTTTTTTAATCAATATGTAACTTGAAAGACCTTGATGGTGGATGTCCTCTGCCTACCAAAGTTAGTGTCTTCTTTATTTTAAAAACTTAAATAGAGCTTTATTTGGGGAAAAAAAAACCCACAACGTTAAAACATGTAGCTGTGAAACCTGTTTCACCTGGAAGCATTATGGAAACATAGTACTTCGCCACTAGAAGTTTAGTTGTGCTTTGTGACGCTAGAAGAAGTTATGTTAGACAGTATATGAATATACAATATAAATTCATTTTCCCTAATCCTATGGATAAAACACCCATCTTTAAAAGTATGGTTGTTTTATAGCAACTCATCTTAAGGGAGCTGGGTAGGGTTGAAATTATGTAAGAATATTTCTGTTCCGTTTTGATGGATTTTGAACTGGATTCTGAAAACCAGCTGCAGCTAAAAATTGCAACCATATGAATTCCTAGGTAATAACGAAGGTAAGCAGGATTTAGCCCTTCTTATTCTGTTATTTTACCTACCATTATCTACCTTCAAATGTACCATTGCTGGGGCACTTGAGTTCTCCACAAAGCAAATTCAATTCAGTGGAACTATAATACAAAGTAAGAGTGGCACCATAGAAAAAATTAGTCAGGCAAAATGGATATGAAATCACTGAATAATTAAAAAAGTGCACTGTGTATAAATTCAAGAGGTTGCTGCAGAACTATTTCTGTTAGCGATCTTTCTAATAAATTTGGAAAACCGGAAGAATACACAGAATAATTAACTCAGTGGAAATCTCCATTTTGGGCTTCAATTTCTCATTGCAAAAACAAGAGCTGGGAGACTGATACAGTCTTTTCAACCCCCAAGTAAAACTACCACAGTCTTTTTAAATACTCAATAACATCTTCTGATGCATGATCAATACTTCACAGCACTTTGCACTCTTCGAAGTGCAACATAAGTGCTACGAATTCAATATAATGTTAGACTAAAGTTTAATAGGCTAAGGATTATATTCATTTAAGAGAACGCTATCAAGTCAGAAATTACATTAAAGTAAGTCCTCTTATTTGTGTTATTGATTAGAACTAGCTACATTTTCTTTTAAGACTCAGTGCTGTTTTAACACAAGACTAACACCAATCCTTAACTGCCTTATTTCCTTTACTCTTTCCCTGCCTGAGCCATCACAGGGTTTGTATGCTTCATACCAATACTGCAATATAAACAAAGTCCCCATACCTTTCAGGCAGAGGTTTATGCCTTAATAGTCTGCAAAGAACTTAATTCTTTGTATTGAATATATATTAACAGATTGTCTGTCACAACATCCTTTTTTTTGTCTTTTTCTGTCTTTTAATTATGGATATATCTCTCTATACGAGAGGATTTCCCTATTTGCTCCCATCGCTCCTGCAATAAATTCAGTAAATATTAGTGGTAAATAGTACTGTTTTGAAAATACATCTTATGTATAGGTTTCCTGAGATGGTGCCTTGTATGTCAGAGACAGACAAGACTTAAAGGCTCCCTGGGGGATGGCCGAACAGCCTTGGCACGCACACCACAGGTATACATTCTCAGTGCATCAGGCTGCCTGGCCTCAAGAGCAGTCTAAGCAAAAGGAAGACTTTATTTCTAGGCCCTGCAATGACGCTAACGAGCAACATACTAATCCAGAGCCAGAGCGCATGGAGAAAAGGATGTTTTTGAGAAAACGTGGCTTCTCCGGGGCAAAGATGAATGTGAGTGACAGAGGCTCTGGAAAGAAAACAGTTTTGTCCAGAACCCAAAACATGCTGGGCTGTTCTAAGGATGGAAACTGGATCTGTTCCTTTCCTGTCTCTGAAGAGGGCCACCCCAGTAATTAGATGAAATAAAAATGTGTGTGGGTTGTTTGCTAAAGAAAATAATTTTAAGCAGCACTTTACTCAATTTGCTAATAATTTTCCACTTGCTTTCAGAAGGCTCTTTTCTCATCTTAACCTCTCATGACAATGAGAGGTTGACCCAGGAGATACAGAACCATCTGATTCCAGTCAAAGAGGAGGAATGCTATGAAATTCCACACCTACCCATGAAAGGAACTAAGGCCTAATGCTTAAAAGCACGCACTCATTTGCTCTTCCAAATCACATGCTTTACTGTATTTTATAAAATGATTGCACACCATATGGAATTAAAATAGCATCTGGGAATTGGCTCAGAATTCCAAGTTTCCATATAATCCTCAGCCATATCTTTCCTATTCATACACATACCTTGGATATCTTCTGAATTATTTATAATATCTACTTTTTAGATGACAAAAAAGGCTATCTATGTTGTTCGTCAGGAATTTCTTGGCCTGCTGTATTTTTTATTCCAACACACAAGATTGGAATTTTATGTCCCTCTTTACTTATAGAAATCTGTACACCATCATCACTACCATTTTGTTCTTGCATTTAAATCCCGATCCAAAAGATTTTCTCTGATAATCATTTTATTAGTATGGAAAGCAGCACCCATATCGCTGTTTCCACTCTGGCAGATAACGCCGAAGACCCTTACATATGTTTTGCAGCTGTGTACCAGCACTGCAATGCTTCCAACAGATCCTTCCATGCTCGACGCACACACACATATAGAGAAAGTCTGATTAATATTCTCCATCCTTTATAATGATGGGTTTTGGGCAAACGGAGAAGTGGATGTCTACAACCGTTTCAGCTTCCCAAAGAGACACGTGAATGAAGCCTGCTGCACAAGTTCTTATTGCTCATCAGATAGATCCAGAAAGAAACAACAGAAAAAGGGATAGATTTGGACACATCGTTTTATTACACTGGAATTCCTTACAAGAGGAGCTGTGATACGACAGTGTTCTTCAAATTGTCTTCTGGAGTATGTGAAATGGCAATGAGCAGTGACTGATATTACACTTGCATTATTTACAACTCTTTAAAAGGCAGATTTAAATTATTCTTTTAGTTACTATGGTAATCTAGGAGACCTTTGCAGCCTCCAGCTTTTCTGAGTAAGGAATGAACTGTTGCTTCAAAGCACTTTCAATATCGCTACAGAATATTATTTATGAAGTTTTTTTTTTTTTTTTAATCTTTCCCGTTTATATTCGTTTGTCTGGTAAAACATTAGATTGCTGTCATGTAGAATGGTGACTTCAATACAATAATTCTGGCACCAGATCTGTAGACAGTATGGGCTAAAGATGCCCAGAGTTTTATCCTCATGTGTAATGAAGTAAACCTAGATTTGCCCCATATCAGATCATAAAGGTACTCCTGATTAATAAAATCTGAGGTAAAAATTTGGAATTTATTTTTTTATAATGTTACATCGACTTTTTATTTTTTTTTGTATGTTTTCATTGAAGGATTTACATTGGAGGTAAGATTTAAGTTACCCTTACAGATGCTCTTTTTCTGTTGACACTTATGAGAAATATTTATAACTACTACCTCTGAACTTCATTGAATAGTACTAAGCACTGATAAACTACTTTAAAATATTGGTCTATTACTCAATTTTCATAGAATCATAGGATGGTTTAGGTTGCAAGGGACCTTCAAGATCTTCTAGTTCCAACCCCCCTGCCATGGGAAGGGACACCTCCCACTAGACCAGGTTGCTCAAAGCCCCATCCAGCCTGGCCTTGAACACTTCCAGGGTTGGGGCATCCACAACTTCACTGGGCAACCTGTTCCAGTGTCTCACCACCCTCATAGTGAAAAATTTATTCCTAATATCTAATCTAAATCTACTTTCTTCCAGTTTGAAGCCATTCCCCCTTGTCCTGTCACTACATGCCCTTGTAAAAATTCCCTCTCCATCTTTCTTGTAGGCTCCCTTCAGATACTGGAAAGCTGCTATAAGGTCTCCCTGGAGCCTTCTCTTCTCCAGGCTGAACAACCCCAACTTTCTCAGCCTGTCTTCATACGAGAGGTACTCCAGCCCTTGCATCATCCTCATGGCCCTCCTCTGGACCCACTCCAACAGGTCCATGTCCTTCTTATGTTGCAGGCGCCAGAGCTGGACGCAGTACTCCAGGTGTAGTCTCACCAGAGCAGAGGGGCAGAATCACTTCCCTTGACCTGCTGGCCATGCTTCCATGCAACCTATATGCGTATAAACAGATTTTTAGAAAGAATTACATAGCTATGAAAGGTGATGGACTGGGAGATCCCTGAGATCTTAACTGGCAGAGAAGGTGCAATGCCAAGTAGTGCAGTAGTGCAGGTTTGCATATATTGTCTCACTATTCTGCCAAAACCCCAAATGAAAGCAGCAACCGGCTTAAGAAGGCATTTCTGTCTCTATGCTCCTCCACCTGCTTACTGCCCAGATATCTGAGTTATTTGTTAGGTCTGGTGGAAGTGTGGTGGACAGTTTTGTGATACACCTGCCAGTCTTCAGGGAAATCAGCCTGATGTCACCTCAACTGTTTTAGGGAATGGTTATCCTGATGATAACAGCTTTCAGTTATTACTGACCTGGATTGGATTTGAATCACAGATCAAAAGATTAGCTTTAAACTTAATTTATAGTTGATTTTTTTCTTGTTTGAATGTCAGTGGATATAATACGTATTACATTCATTCTGGGCACAACTCCCAGTGTTGATTATATATTATAATTTCAATTAAAATATATATTTTTTAATTTTCTTCTGCTGCATTTTTCCCAAGTTTGTAAAGGTAGGGGCACTTAAGTATTCAAGAGATTCAGGTAGGCTTTGCATTCAAATCTCTTTGTCCAACCTCTTGTATACACCACATTGAAAATTTCACAAAAATATAACATAACTTACAAGTTTGTGTAAACAATCATGTTGTAGTGGTAGCCACCATCTTAGGACCTCTGATAGCTTAACTTGTTTCTCTGGTGTTTAAATCCGTTATCTACGCAGCTTCACAACGTAAGTAAAATTCAAATTGATAAAACTCATGCTTCTTTCCAGAGGAAGCCATTGAAATAAAAAATCTGGATTTTTCCACCTCATTATAGCCCATTCTTCAATTTCAAGCTACTTTTACATGCTCTTTCAAGAGAAGGCATATGGAATGACACTGGTTTTAAGTTACATGAATTGCACACATCTTGTTGATCTGAAGGAAATGTTGAACAAGTCACCAAATATAATTAGAAAATTAATTAGGCTGTGTCTACGTTGACATTTAGGCTTGGACCCTTAAAGCAGTTTTGAATCAAATTCCCCAGTTGTTCACACTTACTGCACATTGTTGCGTAAAAGGAATGGGTTTTGTATATACAAACTAGATTTCTTCCAGAGAAACTAAATCTCGAGCCCCACACCAGGTGCTCCCCAAATGTGCTCTATCCCCATGCAAGGGTCCAAACCACAATGCCCAAACCAAACATCAGACAGTTTCTAACTGCACGTGTGCCAGAGACATTTGGTCCAGAGCACCACATTAGACCTACTCTGAGTCAAAACTCCAGGCCATATTTATTGAAGACGTAGGAGGCTCGGCATCTAACTACGTCTATTGATCCACTCCTGATGCATCAAATTGCTGGCTGAGGTACACATAGCCTCTGTTTTCTCTACATGTGTAGGTTTGGTGCAGCTAGAAGGAGGGACGTCTCTGCATGCTTTTTGCAAACCGTTGTGCAACCCTGTGTGCTGAGACAGCCATCGCTGTGGTTGACTGAATCACAGCTACTAATCCTTGTGATGAGATGTGCTGATCATCTCACTAACACTACTCCGTGGCTACTGTGTGGCTCGGCATGCAGGCCAGCTCATGCCTGCCCACCAAAGAGTGCGTATCCATCCTCAGGGCACTTTTCCACATGCACTGGACGTGATTCTGCATGGTGCTTCCTTAAGAGCAGGAAGATCACCCAAAGACGCCGCTCCCAGGCTTGGGGCCTGTTCCGGTGCCCCTCGGAGGAATGTTCTAATGATGGCATGCAAAATTATACAACGCTATCAGATTTCAGCCAAATCAGACCAGAGGTCACGTACAACACAGAGATGTCTGGAAAACAGATGCTCTGGTTATCTAAATGTATGTGGTTGATTGCCTTTTTCACGTTAATGAATAGAAATCATGGAAAGCCTTCAGATAAGAGATTAAAATAATCACAACTGCAGCGGGTCCAAAAGGTTCAAAAATATTTTGCAAACACACTTAAAAACGCAACAGCTCTGATACTACAGTGAATACTTGACACAAAAAGTCATCTCTGTCAATATGTGTAATGTTGCCCTTATTGTTGTTGATGAGATATTCAGCATAAAATTCTGAGGCTTATTTTTATGCCTATTTGTGGATTACTTCCAGCAAGTTGGTTTTACAAAACAATCCTTACAAAAAACACACGGTGTAGCTCTTTATAGAAATATATTTCCTATTCCTCTTTTTTATAGATACTTTATAGTCCACCCATCTTATCACATAAAAGGAAAAACACTTTCATTACTGAGAATTGGCTTTCATATGAAATAGCATAGCTAGGTTGGCAAATGAATCCTTCCTTGTTAAAAAAAAAATCTGTTTTCATTTCAGTCTTTTTTCTTTATCAACCAAAGTAAAGATGAGCAAACTTCAAACATATGTTCAGTACTTCAGCTAAAAATCCACCAGTTTATTTGAAAAAGACAAACTTTAAACAAGCCAGAAGACAGTTTCTCCCTCGTGACACAACTTCGAAGGACACCAGAACACTGACTTGCTTGGCCAGAAAACCTTTTAGTTACCAGAAGTGACAGTTCATGCATACATTTAAGTACAAAGTTCTAATGCTCAACATTAAATGCTCGGCCATCTCTACATGCACTGTGCAAAAGAGCTTCGCTTTCTCTTTTTCTGTCTTCCAGTTAGTTCAGCTGCTTGCCTGTACTCATCTCTCCCTTTCTTATCAGACATAGAGACATCGTAAGACTAGTATCTGTAACAGCTTGTTCAAAAAATAGCATTATTGCTGCAGGGTACAGAGGACTGAAAGACCAAGCAGCAAAATTTGCTACTGTGAGATTTATTCCTATGAAGTAAATGAGGGAGAAGTTAAGAAATTATTAATCATCTGCCTTAAAAGATAAATTCTGAACACAACCTTGAAATGCTTTCCATCATTTCACAGAATTTCATTTTCATGAAATTGATCTTACTGCCTAAAACATCAAGCAAATGAAAGAAAAGGAAGCAAAAGCTTAAGTTAGTAACTCCTGGCTGTCCTAGACCAAGACAAGTCATCTTCACTGTTACAGAGATACTCACTGAAGCTGTTGTTGCTAGCCAGAGATTCAAAGTCGTTGTATGGCTCAAGGCATTTTAAGGAGATGTACAGAAGCAGAAGGTAGTTTGCTGTAGTGCAGCTCAATAGTGAAAAGAGTTGTGGGTAAAAAAGGGCCTCTTGCCCTCAGCAGTTCTTCAAACACACTTGTTGCACAAATGTAAGTACTCCCTTGCTGCTTTTGAGAACAAGTCTTAAATCAGCTGAGATAGTCCTCTCGGAGTCAAGCCAAAATGAATACCACTTAGTCCTAATGTGACCTCAAGGACTGGACTCTTGTGTGCAGCTCTGCCCACCCATGGTTAAGAGAGAGGAGCTGAAATTCCAACCGTTGCAAAAGATATTCAGATAATCCAGGGAATGGAGAGCTTGTTTTACAAGAGGAAGCTAAAAGGCTTTGGATTGCTTAGTCTAGCAAAAGGGTAACTGGGGGGGAATATAATTCATGTCATGTGCTTGGGCCTGTTCCAAGCTGTGGGAATTCTGACCAGCAGACCAGTATACACGTGCTAGCTGGCTAACGGGCAAGCCAAACAGACCAAAGTCGTGCTGGAGCCTCTCCAGCCGTGGCCTGCTGATGTGGTTGCCTACCTAGCAAAACTTTTAGTTCTTCAAAACTCATGAAAACTTAATATCTGAACTTTCAGTCCCTCTGACAAATTCAGCTGAACCTGAGCCGTGGCTTCAAAAGGTACTGAGTCTAGAGCAGACTGAAACAGACCAACTGACAGGCAGAAAGACAGAATCAATAGTTTCTTAGGAAAGCAGCTGTGGACGCCTTATTAAAAATGTATAGTGACAGTAAACATATCTTAAACAAGGAAATAACAAGAGGTATAGACAGAGGGTAAGGGAAGAGCAAGAGATATTTGCATGGGTTGAATAAGCCAAGAGTGAAAACAGCTCTTTTGTGACTTTGATCGGCAGGAGCAGTATATTACATTTTGAGCTTCTCCATTAAACAAATATAGACTGCAAGTAGGAACAACTACATAAAAGATACAATAAACAGCATAATATATTATTATTTCAGACTACAACAATCATAGTTTAAGGAATTGCACTGAGGGAAAAAAATCAGCAATGTGGTTACTGAATCTGGTTGCAATACAGTCTGCCTACTATAGGTGCTACATTTTAGCATTTAAACGCTTATTTTAAGAGGACTGGTTCACCAAAGTACCTGTACAAAGAAAGAGATGGGTGTCTCTGAAGACCTCTACCCCTTCACTTCTTAAAGAATTTGCAGCCTTACTTGGGGAACGGTGATTCAGCAGGCATCTAAAACGGAGGTACAAGTCAAATATCCAACATGCATGGATTGAACATAACCCATACACATATGAACATATGTTCTCAAATCCTACTTTTTTTTAATCAATACCTTACCTTACTGATTGCAAGGGAGCACACAATTTCATTATTTTTCACACCTGTACTGTGAACAACACTGTTTCCTGGTCCCCAGCATCGTAAAGCATAGATCCCTCTCACGTACATTCAACATTTCAGCATTCCACTGAAACATTTAAATCTATTTAAGCAGTTGGCTTGGAAGGCTGATTGAACGATCAAATAGAATTGACTTCCAGCTGCTGTCATTCACGAGTTTCTGTAAGAAAATGTTGGGGTTTCCTCCCTTACAAGTTATGAGGAAATTAAATTCTTTTTCAGTCACAGTCGTTTACAGGAAGCAAGGCAAAAGTTAAAGACTCCACAGACCATCGAACTCTAAGGACTTGTAGTCAAGAACTAAATTTTATTTGAAATACTCAAACATTGTTGTCTTGCACTTATGGTTTATAATCAGCATGACCCATTGATGACACTTTCTGCTAGTGGCCAGGGCTTAATGAGCACTAGGTATCAGTTGCAACAGGTTGCCAGTTATATACAGACAGATTTTCTCAGGGGGATGAAGGCAATGAGAAATGGTAAAAGAAGATTTTGTGAGGGGTGGAGGGGGCCCTGTACCACCTCCAACAGGAGGACTGCCAGGAGGGTTGGCTTCTATGTCATTTGTGTGGAGCAGCATGGCTTCTGAGGCGTACACCCACAGCATAGAAGAACTGGGAAAAAAAAGAGTGCAGGGGATCCCATGTCACTTGTGGTCAACTACAAGGAGGAGTGCTGCATCACATCAGTCAGCCCTCCAGGCAGCCAGGAGACACCTTCCTCCAAATCACTGAAGATGGCAGCTTCTCTGCCTTCCAACTGCCAGAGGCAGTGCCTGCAAAAAAGATTGAAATATGGACGTTGGAAGCTACCTAGTCGCCCTTGTCTTCTGGATTTCTACCAGAAAACACTAGAGAGTGAGAGTAAACCATATGGAGACTCAGAATTGCAGCTTGACAGAGTTTTTACAGAGGTGGGCACTTTTCAACAAAATACAGACTCCTAAAAAAAAAAAAAAAAAGCAGAGAAGGAAAAGAAAAGAAAAAAAGAAACAAGAAACCCCAGCCTTTTCTCTCTTTTTTCAGCCCACTGGCATAGAGATGAGCCTGGCCTTTTATTCTGGGCTGTTTTGCAGTCTAATTCTCTACAGGAAGCTTGTATAATCTAATAATTGCCTCAGACCGACTCCAGGCCAGTAACTGGATCTGAGCAGGAAGACCAGCCCATTGCTGTAAAGCCTCACTGAACTGGACCACCTTTCAAGATCAGGTCTACCTAGCCCCATAATCATGGAACAGTTTTTCAAGTGAGCATGATGTATTCCAAGGCATATAATTTATTTAGTACTTACGGTATCTTAGCACTTGTGTGAGACATCAGAGAGTGCACAGCAAAACAGAATCTTGGCAGATGGACTGGATGATCCAATATAATGAAAACCTTTCATTTCTAACATCTGTAACAATGTCTCCATTTCAGGCATCTGTGACAATGATCTTTACTTGCTGTATTTTGGATTAGCCGTCCAAGTGATATCCTTTCCAAGTATTAGCAGACAGAATAATAATAGCTCATCGTTGTAGATGGCAGCAGGCATAAACAGTAGGAGACATTAATTATCACCCTTTTGGTTTACAGCAGCAGAAACCACCATTAAAAGAAAGAGAAAAAGCCCTAAGTACAAGATAACTCTCCACTATCAAAGCTTCATTTCCTACCAAAAGCTGACCTAAAAAGGAAAATAAAGTTGAGATTATGACAAATTTGTTTGAGGTCTTTTAATGAAGTACAGAGGCAACCTGGTTAAATATTTTTAATTTTAATCTGCCTATTGGTTACATTTGAAATTCTGACGTGTAATATGTGGAGAACAAAAGGGATGGTGATCTGAGATGTACCAGTAGAAAGTGAGCGCAGGAAGAAGGAAAGGACTTACTCAGATTAAGTGTTTGCCTATCTATTAGTAGTGACAAGTCCAGAATAAACTGGGACAAGAGGTTAGACGGCAGAAAGCATAAAATACCGTTTCCACCACTGTTAAAACACACAAAAAAAGTAGCCAAGTTATCTTTTGCTTGCTGTGACAGTAGACTAGTATCAACTTTCTTTGCCTTAATTGCATTTTCTTATTTTCATTATTATGTTAATAAATCTGCTTTTTATGCTACAAATATTTTGGGTGTTACTGCAGGGAAGGCTTTCATAAATGTGGTGATTTTTTTGGTATCAAATCAATTCATAGCAGTTGAAGCAGTGTTACAATCATTAAAAGCATAAGGTTCTCTATCTGTATCATGCTTTCCAACTTTATTACTAGTTCTGTGATTAGACAATTTTTGTCAAGGTTTTAGAAAAGGTAATAAGAAGATCACGTTAGCTCTAAAGTTTCCCTCAGAAAGATATGGATTAGGGAATCTTCTCTCAAAAGGAGATGTGATTAAAGCTGAAGTTATAAGAATATACCAGAAATGTTTAAAAACGATTGGGATAGAATTGAACTTAAATTATGTAATGTGACTTTACTCTGGAGATCTTTCAATGCCAAATCTGTGCCTTGAAATAATCCTGCAATAATTCTGTTTTAGCAGTTTCATCTATTTTAGATTTTCTATTTGTAATCCTGAAGTTGACTAGAGGTGTTTGATATAAAAGCTGCATAGAAACCGTTCAGGAAAGAGCATGCATTAAAAGCAAAATCTTTTATCCCACAGAAGATCTGACACTGATCCAATTGACCCGTCACAGTATAAACAAATTGCTGCTGTACCACATCAGCTTTCCCAAAACCGACCTGTGTGATTTATTGGATTGTGTGTTTGTGATCTCATCCTTGTGGTTTTCAAGGCTAATGATTCTTCATAAGCTTATTGTTGGACATTTCTAATAGCCTCTGCTATGTATCTGACATTTGATATATGCCAAACCCATTCAATTTGATCATTAATGCAGCACCCCAGCTCTGCTTTTCAACAATATCTAATACCAACATTTGGATGAAAGTTCCTGAAATCTCCCTTCTGATGGGATTCTAGGAAGGACAATTCTGGGGCATGGAGAGGCACACAGAGCAACCCCCCTTGCAGCGGGGTCTTCAGCTGAGGTCTTCAGCTCAGGTATCAGTCTGTTCAGTAATAACAGATGCTTCTGCACAAAGCTTGGTCTAACAAAACCGTAATTTATCATTCTTAAAAAAGGCTGTAAGTCAAAGAGTGCTTAACAGTTTAAGATGGCACTGCCACTGAAAGAAGGGGTCCTCAGTCTCCTCCACTCTCTGCAGCTCATTCCCACCTCTGCACCACCGTTGCCCTTTTGTGGACACAGCTGCTTCCATAGCCACATGCTCAGTCAGGCGGGAGATCGGGTCAGGCCCTGTGTTAGCTTTCGGTCTGCTCTGTTCCCCAGCCTAGCTCATGGTGTGACCACACAAACATGTATGATTCTGTAAAGCAGGGAGTGAGCAGCTGGGGACCAGTGAAAGCTTGTTCTGGCTTAAAGAGTTCCTCAAATTACAGACTTGGCTATGAGCCACATGCTGTGATGGCTACTCATGCTGGTCAAGTCCTGAAAAGACCCCTGGGAACATCAGAGGGGCTTACCCTAGTGAGGTAAACAAATAGCACAATGGCAGGCTAAGCTCAGTGTCGCTAGATAACCCACGTGTGAAGGGAAATTTGGGTTTATTTGGGATTCTTATTCAGGAAGGACAACTGCTTACCACCAGGGAAAGCTCAAGTGAAAGCCTTTCTTCAGTACGCAACCATATTCAGCAACAAAACCCGGCATTAGATTGCCTGAGAACAGCACTGAGAAAAACGCCAAAAAATACTACGTACCCATTATATTAAAATAAAACAGGTTGCAGAGTGATTGCACCATCTGCCAACAGGGCACGGTACAAAACAGAGGTTGTGGATATTGAGAGGAAGGCAACAGGAATGATTAGGAGTACAGAAAAAACATGTGCAAATAGATTGAAATGATTGGGATTGTTCATTTCACAAAGCAGACATTTAAAAGAGAACATGATAATAGTATTTAAAGTAAGGAATGGTGCAGGCAAGGTAGATAAAAAGCTTTGTCGAGACAGCTTTGCTCCCTGTCTCAACACAAGACTATGGAGACATTCAGTGAAATTGTAAGGTAGCAAATTAAAAACTGATAAAATATATCACTTTTTTAGCACAGTATATAATTAGAGGATGCGTTGCTGATGCAGGCAGTGAGGTGTATGGGGTAATTTGAGGTTTCTTACCCCTCAGTAATAAGCTACTTAGCATACAGGGTAAGGTAAAAAAGCATGAAGTTAGGCAGCTCCTGTAGAGCAACACTGATTGCCACCAGCTACAGTAGCCTGCTGTCCGTGCCAACTTGTAACCGTCTACCTCTTGTCTTGCTGAGGGGTTCGTAGTTCGATGAACAGCAAGACTCCCATCTTCTGATTAGGGTAGGAGGTTTCTATTCAAAGGAAGTCAAATACGTCCACTTCAAGGGATTAAAGATATGCAAGCATAGAATCATGTAGAAGGGGATTTCCTAAAAAGGAATGGTCTACAAAGGGATTTTCACTGTATACAGAAGAGATACATCACCACAGAATGCATCTGTTCTATTTCAGAAGAGATAAATTGCCATGTTTAGGCCAATTTGATGCACCTGACCCTCAGTATGGAGCTGAGGTGACAACGCCTGTTTTCTCACTGTTGGGCGAGCAATGAAGACCAACGCATGAAAGTCATGAAAATAAATCACTTTGGAAACAAGATCTAAGGCAGCATTTGTCAGAATTAAATAAAAAAACTGCACATAAAACACTTCACGGGGGAAAAAGAAAGGCAACATTTCAAAGCAGACTGTTGACAAGTGACATTATCCTGTCACCTGCTACAGACAAACAACTTGCCGAACACACAGATACGCTGCACACAGCCATATTTCACCGGTGGGGTTTTGTTTTGGCTCCCAGAGCCTCTCCCTATGAAAAGGTGTGCCCACGAGACTGTGACTTTGCACCCCCACACCGGGATTTCCCTAAGGAGGCTTTTGCTGCCCACAGGAGCAGGCAGGTCCCCAGCCCCTGTCATGGTGGGGCTGGTGGCCCTCTTGGCCACCCAGCACCACAGTAGAGCAGCTACCTTGAAAGATGCTGCTCCTGCACGTCACTTGCATGGGGCAGATGGCCGGAAGCTCTGCCAAGACCCCAGAGGGAGGCTGATCACCCAGATACTCCCACCCAGAGCAACGGAAGGAGGGAAGGGGTAGTCTGCCCCCTGAGGTGGCCAGCGGCACCATGGCAGGCCATGGGGCTCCTTGCCCAGCACGGTGGGCAGCGCTGTGAGGTGTCCCCATGGCCCGCCATGAGGCGCTGGTGGTTGGCCCCGGCGGCAAGGCCTGTATGCAACGTGGCTCCTAGACCAGGAGGTCCTCTGCCACCCCAGGGTGTCACAGGGAGGGTGACACCTTGGCCACACTCAGGGCCAGGCCATGAGGGCACGAAGGTGCTGGCTTCCTGGCTGAGGGGTGCCGTGACGCTGTGGTCTGTGAGGCTCAGGCTCGATGGTAAAGAATCCTGGGGAAGGCAGCAGGAAAATGATGGTATGGTGTGGTGTGTGGTGTTCAAGTGTGAAGGTGTACAGGGCCAAACAAACCTAAATAAAAGTGTAACACCACATTTATAGTACAGGTGGAGAAGAGAAAGCCACATGATACAGTTGGGGTACAACATAAAAACAAGGGATGGTTTTATTTCATGTCCTTGGAGCTAACAACCCCTTTGAAAGAAAGCAAGACCAAGCAGTTGCTATAATTTTAGTCGCAAATCTACTGCTTTTTTTTTTTGTAAGAGGAAGCAGAGACCCAGAGAAACATTAACAACCGTATTGGTTTCTCCCCCTTTAAGGTCCTTCTCTGTCCTCTCGGCTCTGCCCATTTGTGCTCTAAAACTATTTCCCTCTTTGGTGAGCTGGGTCTACCAGGCCAGAAATCTGCTCCCTCTCAGTCCCCTCCGCTGGTCTGTCCGGCAGCCACGGAGGTCACTCTTCCCCCTGCCCCGTCTAAAACCAAGTTATGGCAGCAGCTCCTTTGCTTCATTTTGGAATTTTCTGCTCTTTATGCAGCATAGCCTTGCATACACCGTTATCTTCTCTCTTCCTTAGCCCTATTTTTCATCTTCAGTAATGTTTGGTTTTTATTCTGTTATGTTATTCTGTGTTTGGTGATTGAGCTTAGGAAGGAGCAGAGTTACTCATTCTAGTTATGGACAGATTTTTGCCTTCCTGCGATATAATTTTGAATATACATTTTCTGACTTCTCCCTTCCATCCTGTTCATGAGGGATGAAACCCTCACAGCAGCACTGTGGTAATTTACGTTTTTTTGGTATGCAAGGTGGACCCACACTCTTGTAAGCATCTAAGCATCTTTGGTTTTAAAAAACACTCGAGGATCTGGACTTGGTTATTAGCGTAGTCACGGCCAGATTATATTACTTTAGTTTGGTTGCAGTTTGTTGACACTCTGTGAGAACACAAGCAGAAAACAAGACAATCATTTAGCAAAGTCCTTGCAATTTGATACAGAGCACAGCAACTGTCCATAGAAGGTTAGGACCTATTTGTCGAAGAACTCACCAAATCATTTTTGACTAGCAAGGTCAAAAACTCTAGGAAATGAACCAGAAAACAATCTAAATTGACAAGGACATTTTTCTATGGAGATCTAGGGAGCTGTTTGCGCAGAACAAGCATCTGCCTGGAAGGTTGCAGAAGACTGTGGAAGACAACGTTTTGGGGGTTTTATGATGGCAAAGCTTTTTTTTTTTTTTTTGATAAAATAATCTTGTGTTCACAGACTACTAAGGGGAAGAGTTATACCCAGACTGCCAGTATGTCTGGTACACAAGGTCATAGAATTATAGAATCATAGTTTCATAGTTTGGGTTGGAAGGAACCTTTAAAGGTCATCTAGTCTAACCCCCCTGCAACGAGTAGGGACATCTTCAATTAGATCAGGCTGCTCAAAGCCCCGTCCAACCTGACCTTGAATGTTTCCAGGGGTGGGGCATCTACCACCTCTCTGGGCAACCTGTGCCAGTGCTTCATCACCAAAGTTGATAAAAAAGTGCGGAATTGGCACCCTGAAGTTGTCAGACCTTGATGGGGCATACCCACACAGAAGAGAGCTCACTTGGTACTAATGGCGCCTGTGCCAAGAACTGTTAAGTTGTCTCAAGTTCGTGGAAATGTTGGCAGTAGCACTGAACAGTACCTCTATATTTACTGAGTGAAGAAACAAGAGGGAGAGCAAGACAGTAGTAAATCCAAATGACCTATTTGTAAATGTTGAGGTCATCACATTCATTTTGTAACAGCTTTTGTTAAGCAATATTGGCTATATAAAAGTGCTCAAAATTGATGCTATTTTGGGCACGTTTTTCTCAGAGGAAAGCTGAGGACCATTTTGGCATCTAACCTCAATGTATGTCCAGTCACTGTTTTGAAGGAGAGCTACAATAAGCCAATGAAGTCAAGCAGAAAATACTGGGCATAAGTGAGAAAGATAAAAAAGAAATCCAGTGTTTCTCCACATAGCTAAAATAGACCAACACTGTTCGTTAGTTGAAAAAAAAGCTGCCTGTTATGTCAGCAGAGGCACAAGGTTCAGAGTTTACCAAGAGAACCAAAGCAGAGACAAATGTTAAACTGCCTGACTTCTTAATGTCAACACAACTTCCATTCAATAATTAAGTATGAGACTGACCTAATGAGACAGGCAATAACCATATTTCAGGTTCAGTGGTTCTCAATAACAGCCCTGGAAGAATGCAACCAAGACTGGAGACAGCAAAGGTATTTTTAGAAGCACTAATACTAGGGCAGTGATTAGAAATAAGGATGCTTTTCTCAGGTAATGAGTATCTTAACCAACAGTGTAATTCCCAACATTTTGAGACCAGACTGCGCCAGAATTTAGGACCAAAAGCATATATAGGAGCATACCTCTACTAAGCAAGAAGCAAAGACTGACTGCTTTCCTGCTTGAGGAAGGAAAAAAAGGGATGTCTACTATGAGATTTTCTATAGTCTAATTAAGAACCAGCTGTCTGCTCCTTTGGACAGGGAAAGAAGAAAGAGGGAGCCCAAGAAGCAGGATAGAAAACTTAAGATTGGACATGTAAAGGAAAAGACCAGCACTGGCAGTTAATGGAGCATGAGGAAGGAGACTTCATTAGGGCCGTGGCCAGCCGGTGTATAGAGGATGTAGAAAGTGCTTGACCTAGTGCTTTAGTCCCAAGCAGGTCTGTGAGAAACAAGTCCAAGGGAAACAAGTTCATGCCATCAGCAGTCCCGTAGTTCATCATACAAGCCTCAGCTTACAATTAAGCCAAAGGATGCAGCTGTGGCTTGGTGGCATAGCATGGTTCCATGCATGTAATTGAGACTCCCACCTTCACACCACTTCTTGTGGAAAGAAAATGCTGGCGGTGGTTTTTATTTGGAGGAAAGTGACCCCAGAAAAATACTGTCAC
Organism: Vanellus vanellus; assembly: GCF_965231255.1. NCBI lineage: Eukaryota > Metazoa > Chordata > Aves > Charadriiformes > Charadriidae > Vanellus > Vanellus vanellus. Next base: position 163,563,403 of record NC_138905.1, read on the forward strand.
CCTAAGCCTCAGAAAGAAATCCTGTGGAATGAAAGATTGCTTCTGTGTGGCATTTTCTTCTAAACTTTAGGTGAACATATAGAGGTTTTGGTCTAACTGAAGACTTCGTAAAAAATCAACAATGTAATAATCAATATTTTTGAAGAGACATTAAAATTTTCTTGATGTGTCTGGCATCCTCGGTTTATTGAACTTAAGATGAGGTTTAAACTAATCCATCAATATTTTGTGATCTGCCGTTTACAGCTATTGAACCCTAACATGTGTTCATCAATGGAAACATTAACAGTGACTAGTACTGCTAAAAATTGGGTATTGCAATGGGACTACATGTAACAAATAAATTCTCTTGACCCCAATGAACGTAAAATATTGCTGGGTTTTTAGTAACACCCAGTGGGATGCAGGAAAGCATTCCTGCTGGTATGCTAAACTGTTCTGTGATCAATAAAAACTGTATGAGAACACGAGACTAGATAAATAAAACTGTCAATATAATTAGTGTATTCTCTTCTCCCAAAGTATTGCATTGCTCTTCTGTACCTCTGAACTTCTGTGCTCCCGCTGCACTGCTGTAGCTGTTTCACATTTTTATCATCTGCTATTTTGTTCTGCCTTCTCCCTTGTTATTGTTTTGCAGTGTGTCAGGGACAGAAGAGGAGGGAAATAATGTTGTGGTTTTGTCAAATGGCTACAATTGGGGGAAAAAAAACCCCAAACTCACTAACCAAAACAAACATACTAGCTCTTATCCGTGACCCATTGTGAGAGCAATAGGATGGGAAGCAGACCTTGAGCTACCAACAGCCTGGTATTCTCTACATCTACTTATTCCCGCTGTGCAACTCATCAATACCCAAAGCACTTTTGATACAAAATCCTAGGTCTGCCAAAACCCCATACTGTGCAAAGTGACATTTGCCAACCAAAGTATTTATGTGTCTTCCCTTTCTCCTTGCTTTTCCACTGACGCTCCTTTGCCAGTCATGTTTTCTCATCTATGGGCTAATGAGTGAGTTAGTGAGTGAGTGTGCCTACAGTACTCAGCACATCTACTCCCCAAAATAATGCCTTTTAATGACATTTTACTTTGGGGCTTTTGAGCAGCAGAATCTGGTAGAAATTCGCAGAGTATCAGACCAATGTAATCTCCAAAACAGGTGATTTCCAGTGCCCATTTAATCAGGTGGAAATGGCCATGCTTTAAGAGAGGTGAAATGGCCAAGTCCTATTAGATCATTGGTGCTCATGGATGTAGTAGCCCCTCCGTGTTCAGTAGTCGTGTCAACACATTTAGTAAATCCCATTGTCTATAAATTAACCTGATTCTCAGTGTAACTTGTACTGATACTGATTTGCATCATTTTGACCCACTGGGAAGCAGTGATAGCTGGTGACACTGCGTATAGTGTGCAGTAGTTTTGTGGGAAGCAATTATGTTGCAGGAAGTCCTCTACAAGTAGCGCAGATGAAACTGGTTTTGTTTCTGTGTGCCCAAGACAAGCAGGGTGATTTTTCAGCATCTACCATGCAGAGATAGTGCCCATCTGCAGAAGGGGAGGACTGGCAGGGTACAGCGAAGACAGTCTGCTCCCCGGGGCTGGGGTGATGGGAGTGGAGAGGGCTTCCCGGGCTGGGGGGTGTCGGGGCAGGACTCAGCAGCCAGGGCCCATCTCACCGCCCCAGCCAGGAGCAGGGCAGCGCCCCGGGCATCGGACACCTCCCTGGGGACCGGCTGAGTCTGGGATGGGACCTCAGCCCTGGCTCAGCATGGGCCAAGCATCAGCTGGTTGGGGAAAAATCCCAGCAGCAGGGTGTTCAACTAGAGGTAGAGTACACAGGCTGGCAGTCCTAGAGGCAGCACCAGGTTTTCCAAACTTCACTACTGAAAACTGTTACAATTTCAAAAACATCCTGGAAGATATATATTACTTATACTTCATTCAAAGCAGCTACTTTGAAAACTCTCTTATGTATCTCTAAATAAGCGTGTATCCTGCATTTAACATTTACTAACCTCTGAAACAAAGGCCACTAAAGAGCTGAAAATACAGTTAATTTGCTGGTGAAAGTAGTTTGTCAATTCCTAGTAGAAGATCTTCAAAGGTTAAACAGCTATATTTAAAGTAATTTGAACAGGTTCATGATTGCTGGGAGTGTTCTGGAAGCTCTGGGCATGGTGAGAGCTAAAATGTTGCCTTCTTGGTTTTACAGAAAGACATCTGAATTCAGTCATTCCTTATCTATGTATTTTTTTTATAATTATGGTATCACTGAAATAGATTCAGGGGGTGGGGGGCTTAGGGAGAGCTGCTATTTTGAAAAGGTTTATATCTCTGGCAAACTGGGAGCCAGGGTGGGGAAACAGGGAAGTTTCTGTCAGAGGGATTTCAGACTGTTAGGACTCACTGAATGGATGACAAAAAACATAACTCGAGAAGATGGAAAATAGTGTACATTGGACAGTACATTACATAGTTCCTTTATCCAATGTCCCATGAAATGAAAAAAACAATCACTGTTTGGGTTTTGTTTCTGAACCACAATGTTCACTGAGCACAAATGGTGAGCCACTTTTCCTGCAGGAACAAAAGGCAGTCGAGGCATATGTAACTGTGTATACAGTGTGTACGCGAGTATGTAAACATTCCCCATGTCCTTCTCCACAAGCACGTTCTCCCCAGGTTTTTCTGTTCTGCTGAATGTGCGATGTGGTAGTTATTGTACAAGATCTAAAGACCAAAAGGTTTTGAACTAGACAGTGCCAGACCAGATATCAATGTGCTCCAGTGTGGAGCAAAAATATGTTTCTCTGTCATTTACTATAGCGAATGGGTGAAGGAAGCGTCATTCTTCCCTCTGCTTGAAGACCCAGTGACTTGCTGGTCACAAGTGGTATTCCCCAGGGTTCGGTACTGGGTCTGGTTCTCTTTAATATCTTTATCAATGACCTGCATGAGGGGATTGAGTGTACCCTTCGTAAATTTGCAGACCATACTAAGTTAGGCAGGAGTGTCGATCTGCTTGAGGGTAGGATGGCTCTACAGAGGGATCTGAACAGGCTCGATTGATGGGCCAAGGCCAGTGATATGAAGTTCAAAAAGGCCAAATGCCAGCTCCTGCACTTAGGTCATAACAACCCCATGCAGCACTACAGAGTGGCTGGAAAGCTGTCTGGCAGAAAAAGACCTGGGTGTGTTGGTTGACAACCGGCTGAATATGAGCCAGCAGTGTGCCCACAGGTGACCAAGAAGGCCAACAGCATCCTGGCCTGTATGAGGAACAGTGTGATGAGCAGGACTAGGGAGGTGATTGACCCCCTGTATTCAGCACTGGTGAGGCCCCACATCAAGTACTTTGTTCAGCTTTGGGCCCCTCACTACAAGAAAGACATTGAGGTGCTGGAGCGTGTCCAGAGAAGAGCAACAAAGCTAGTGAGGAGTCTGGAGAACAAGTCTTATGGGGAGCAGCTGGGGGGACTGGGGTTGTTTAGTCTGGAGAAAAGGAGGCTGAGGACCTTGTTGCTCTCTACAACTACCTGAAAGGAGGTTGTAGAGAGGTTGGGGTCGGTCTCTTCTTGCTAGTAACAAGGAATAGGACAAGAGGAAACAGCCTCAAGTTGTGCCAGGGGAGGTTTAGGTTGGATATTAGGAAAAATTACTTCACCGAAAGGGTTGTCAAGCATTGGAACAGGCTGCTTAGGGAAGTGCTGGAGTCACCATCTCTGGAGGTATTTAAAAGATGGGTAGACATGACACTTAGGGACATGGTTTAGTGGTGGTTTTGGCAGTGTTAGGTTGATGGTTGGACTTGATCTTAAAGCTCCCTTCCAACCTAGACGATTCTATGATTCTATGACCCAACTCTGGTGTACTGAAAGAAAGCAGAAGTTTATCCTATAATCTCCTGCAAACTCTAATTCCACATCTAAGTAATTTCCTGCGTATACCAAACTCCAAAATGTTCACACCATCTAGCTGAGGGCATCTAAATGAGGCGCCTGCATTGAAAGCTTAGTCACCCATGGTCCCTGTGGGGAAAGTGGAGGGAGACAGCCCTCTAGAGGTGTCTATTTTGCCCTATTGAGATATGAATTCTTTTCTGGAAATACCATTATAGGAAATGTTAAGAGTCTGCATTCTTATTCAAGTATTTCAGTTAAGTAGCTAAAATGAGAGGGCATGAATTTTTCCCCAAAGTCTCAAACAGAAATTCCATCCCTGGGATTTCCATTATCCAAGACTTTGAACTATTGCTCCAAGATGTCTTTAGTCACTGCCCAGGCTCCTTATAGAATTTATTGCAGATGGAGGACTTGTAAGCACCTTCCTGGCATCCCGTTGTCATCTGCAGCTTCAGGGCTCCTGAAGTGAACGCAGTGAGGAAGCCTTGGTGGCCAGGTCAGGGTGATGTGTGAACAAGGTTGCTGTTAAGCAACCAACAAGGCTCATTATAGGGTTTTCCAGGGCAAGGGGAGGGGAACAGTGGTATTAAAATGCATATTGTTCTGGGATGCTTTTGTGCATTCCATATTCTCTATGACCAGATCCTGAAAGGCTCTGATACTGAAGTACCCGAACTTCTACAAAAACCTAATGTAGAGTTAGGAGCTTGGTTGCCTCTACCTATGGACACTACATTTAAGGGTATGAAAATCTGATTATCTGTTTATGAAAGGCCTTGTTTACAGGCATGTAAATAATGCAGAAAAAATTTATTGAATCATGCAAATACATTTTAGTTCTGCTTAGTATATTAAGAGTAAATGGCTGCTGTTTGGTATCCCTTGTGCAAACGGGGGATCCCACAGAACAAGACAGATCCTAAAAGGCCAAATTAAATTAGACATTTATCTTGCCCTAATGGAGTGGTACAAGATGACAAGAGTATGACTTAAGTCCACAAAAAGACTGAAAAGAAAAAGAGGGATAATACTACTTTTAAATCGTAACTGAGTAAGTTTTTTCCTTCTGCATCAACCCGGCTTGAAAGTCCAAATGACTTCTCATGGCAGCTAGTCTGCATGGTGCATATGGCATCTTGAAAAATATAACCTGTACTCTCAAAGCTTTGATAAAGTAATAAAGGCCTTAAAGAAATGTACAAGCGCAAAACATTGCCAAGCAGTTGCCTAGTCTGGGAAGGAGTTAGCAATTTGTGGTATGGCCGTGGCCTGACTATATGGGAGTGCTTGCTGTAATGCTGAGTACTGTAGAAGAGTGCTGGGGACTGATGCAGCTCTGACTCAAGCCCAGGGAAAACATTCCGCTGTCTTCAGTGAAAGCTGAACTGAGGCCTTGATTCCGAGATAAGTGGATCTGAGATAAGAAAGATCTCACCCATGGTAGAAAAGGTAGGCTGAGTTGTAGTCCACTTGACTTTATTTTTTCTTTTTGTGGTTTTTCAATTTGTAGATGCCCTTGCAGGCTTTTATCTATGCTAGCAATCCTATGAGACAGGAACGTTCACACTGATTTCATGGAATGGACTGAGAAGTTTCAAGAGGCTCTCTGAGAAGCACTTTGTGCCGCTGGCTAAAATCTAAAATACAAATCTACAAGTGAATAGGGAATTAGGCTAAGAAAAAGAAAAAAAAGAATGATACAAGAGACAAAAACATGGCAATAGCAACAAAAACACGTTTACCTCTGAAGCCACGGGCTATTACATTCTCTTCTCTGTAAAGCAAAGAAAGAATTAGAATTCTACTTAGGTATGTTCAATTGAAAGACATGGAAGTAGGGGATTTGAAACAGGTATTGATGGCTCTACATAATCGCTTTTCTGGAAAGAGAATAGAAAGTTCATCCTGTAATGCACTCAGAAAACTGCTTACCTAAAGTCACCATCATTTTAAGAGGAACCTCATTACGTGTGTATTACTTGAGAAAGAAATCCCATATATGCAAAGATTAAACAAAACAAAAATAAAAAAAGGAAAAGATAGACACTGAGTTTTATCTATCCACTCATTTCTGAAGGTCTCCATCACAGCAACATCTGAGCATCTGTGGATGCCAGCCAGACCTTCAAAACATCCACAGAACATGCTAAGAGTTCTCTTATTCAGTCTTAATGGATATTATTATTTCCTATCACAAGTTTCTTCTGAGTGGAATTTAACCTCTCCTACACATGTGGTTTTTTCACTTTCCGCTGGACTGTTTTAGCATTTGGAGAGGTCAGTGGAAGGAAATGTAGTAGGATAAAAATGAATGGTGTTTATTTTTCTTTGATTAGATCGAACAGCAAACTGTGAATTTGGGTAGACAAAGAAGCCTGTTATTCCATTTTTGGGTGAGATTAACTGCTAAGTAACACTAAAGCTTGCACAATGGTCTAGAAAACTGCTATCAGGCTAAAAGGATAATAAAATGTTTTGGACAGAAATCCAAACAATGGTGAATAATGAATATCTAGCGATCTATAATTCTGACAAAGGTTTTTCTTTGAGGCTACGTGTTAGAATTACATGCACATACACATGCTCAAAATACTGCAGCACTCAGCATGGTTTATGTACTTGATAAAATGCCTCATAGTAGCACAAAAATAGAATTACACCAGGTGCACAACAAACAGACATGCTACTTTTAAAAAAATCAAGTAAGCCAACTGGAGTGGGAGCCAATGAGAGCAGATGATCGACATATTTATTTTGAAAGCACCCAGAATGCCTCAACCTTCTTCAGTCACAACTATCTAAACTAAGTCATGGTAGTCCCAGATTCAGCTAAACCTGGTTATGGTTCTGTTATAAGGTGAAAGTAAGGGTAATTCTTTTACTTGGGCCAACTTTCTCATTTCTCACGACTGTCGTCATTGTTTGCTTTCACTGTCCATGGTCAGATAAACCTGGGGCTTCCTAAAGCCATGACCTAAGTTCATATAACTCAATGTCCAAATTAAACCACAGAGAAGTCCACAAATCCTGCCCCAGGAGCCCCAGGCTCCAGGGACACAAGCAAATAAGCCAGTGACACAAAGAAGCAAGTAGATACAAAGTCCAAGGGAAGGGGACATAATTGTTTTGGCAGAGCTGAAGGACAAGAATGACTCCTCCTGCCAGTATAGTGGTGTCTTTGAAAGAGGTAGACTGCAACTCCAAATTAAAACTGGGCATTCCTTCTCAATAATTTTTGCTAAGCAAAGGAAAATATCTTTGAATATTTGGATTCAAATTCTAGATTTTAATGTGAATGTTTGAGAAATAGAAGTTAAGATTGAGAAATTTTAACTTATCAGAGGAAAGCAATTCTACAGAACAATTTTTAAGAAATCATCTGGGTGGCAAGGAAAATCATCAATATAACATCAAAGCATGATCAATGGTAGAAAACAGGGGAACAGGATAAGCATATCTCTGGTGAGAAATAACGATTTCCCAGAATCTAATTCTAGCATCAGAGTAACCAAGATTCAGCAAAGTGGAAATTCTACTGATGTAAAGTTATCATTACCTAAAAGTTTTAAGGGAGAAAGTAAGCATCCTGTCTGTTAGCTATAAGGACAATGTACTATTTGGTCAATTTGATATCTTGGCTTTCAGAATTTATGGATGGTGAAAGCATTTCCTGATAAACAGCTTAGGTGTGAAGGCACTTTGTAGTGAACACAAATAACTGCATAGAATGGAATTAGAGAGGAGAGTCAGATATGAAGAGAAAATGCAAGAAAAAACAAGCAGATCTGTAATTGAGAGAGGAAAAGCAGCAATCAAAGGTTTTCTGTGAGCAGAGAAAAAAATTTTGAGGACTGTGATAGGTAGGTGAAGTGATAGGTAAGTGAAGTACAGGAATTGGACAGCAGAGGAGGTGGCTCTCATGGAAGTCCCTTAACGATGATACAGTGATTTTACCTTAAGAATGGGTTGGAGGTGTTCAGAGAGAAGGTTAGGAAACCATAAAGAAATCAAAAGGAGAGGACTTGCACAAAACTTGCAATGCACAAAGCAAACGTTTTTCATAGACTTAGAAAGAAAGCTGTTGACATGGATTTCAGTTGATGTGTTGCATTGGCTATGAGAAAGGTATCAAAATGGGGATCCATTTAATGATGTAGATCTCTCCTGGAACTGTGATAGCGTACTTCTGTCGATTAGCATTTTAATGAGTCATAATAAAATATAATATGCGGATGTAATCTGTGCACAAATGCTTGAGGAAATGAATGACTGACTAACAACCATTGCATAATGTCAGCATGGAGAAGTTATTGCCCAATTCAGATGTCAAAAACCTGCAAATAGAGATGCCTTAGTCCTACTAGGTTAATGTTCAATTTGTTCTATTACCATTCCAACCATCAAGGAACACAGGCAATAATATTTCTGATTTGGATATTTAACCTTTATTCCAGTAATTTCTCTTCTGGATGAAATGAAGCCTAGAGCTAAAGCAATCTAATTGACAATAAGGATCTTCACCTAATTCTGTGGTTAGCCAAGGGTCTTCACATAATAAATCTGGCAATATTTGCCCTTAAATCAATATTTCCAGGACAAAAAGGTCTGTTCTGTAGACCTTCAATTCCAAATTTATAGAATGCAGCCATTCTCAAATCCCGAGTTCCTTTAGAAAAACAGATAGTAAAGCTGAGAATCACATTTGCCATTTGCCATGTTTTTGCACTATTTATTAAAACCTCAGTGATGTCTGCATTCTGACCACAGCACAGGGACCCCCAGCTGAAATTATGTCAGGTCAGCTCCTAAGAAGAACAAAACCATCGTGATTTAAAAAAAGGAAATTGAAAAATGGTTGTGTTGTTTTTTATATTCTCACAATATTTGAATTGCGTGCTTCATCAGAGTAGAAATGGATTTTGAAATGTGTTTTCCATACTGTTGGCAAAGGTTCTTTCTTAAAAGACTTTTCTTGCACAATGATATTTAATGTTCTCAAGGATAGCATGAAGAGAAGGGAATACAAAGTACCGAATCAGGCAACAGATAGTTGGGTAAATATGGAATTTAAGACAAGGAGCCATTAAACACACTCCTCTTGCTTCAGGAGTCAGTCCTTTTCAAGGACAAGGGAAAAACAAAATGTACAATTCAGCTCCGTGGCTGTAGGTGTAACATTTTAATAGCTGGCACACTGCCTGTATCTGATGCACTCGTTCAAATAGGCAGATGCTGGATTGGATAAATGGAAGGGCATGTAAGGACACGGAGTCTAGCTCCTTGCTGCATTTATTATCACAATATCTCACTCACTGCAGAATGTGGGAAGAAAGTTCCCTGGATGTTAAGAGAGGCTTTATACTGACAAGCCGAGGTGGAGGCTTTTGCTGTGATTAATGGAAACTAAAGTCACAGAACAACTGAAACTATTCTATGTCCAACTCAAGTACCGCTCTTAACATTTACTGGTAACATTTACTCTCTCCCCCAACTATCAACTCAAATTTAACTCACGTGATTTATATTCTCACACAAGTAATCTTACACTACCAAATTCTTTATTAGCAGGTATTTTAAAGCCTGCACACTTTCGTTTTTATACAAAAGTCAAATACTTTTTTTTTTTTTTTTTTTTTTTTTCTACGGGGTATGATGGATGGTGTGTCTGATTAGAGACATCAGGTCTGTATTTCCATGGTCCATGGTCCATGTCACCCTATAGCATCCAGCTGGTAAAGCCCGGCAATCAGTACACTGATGACAAGAAAACTCACCATTTTAGAGCAGAGATATGTCGGGTTTTCCTTCCTGTTTGTTATGTTTTAGGGCTGACTAACTTTTGTCTCAACCAAGCCACTGGGAATATGATTCTTCTTTAAAAAACATATGACTACTTGGATATGATTCTTCATATGAATTTGTTTGAGTGCATTTGAAAAGAAAAACTAATTTTTGACCAGTGTGTATTCTTTTAGTCTTCGATGGTAGCACACCACACATTTTATGCACATATGATGTTATTATTGCTGAAAAAAGTCTCAAGAGAAAAGGTCTAACCATATCACCCAGTCTCTAAGGTAAGACGCTGGGATTTGCAGAGCTGCAGAGCACTTGCCTGCGCTGGGTGAATTACAGTCACGGAGGGGGCGATACCAGTCACCCAGGTATGAAAAACAGCTTCTTAGAAAGTATAGCCTCAAATATCTGTTGCTGCCATGAACAACGTCACAGGTGTCCATGAGTCAGCACTGCAGTCCGTCCTATTTTAATGCAGAGACCGAGCCAAAAACTTCCGCAAGAAAATAACACAGCGTGCAGCCGCGGCTGTAATGTGCGCAGGGATCCTCCCACCAGCTCGCAAAATGAATTAAAAAAGAAAGAAATCGTTTAGTTGCCCGTGCAGCCTTGGGTTTTGGTGGGTTTTTTTCCCTTTTTTTTTTTTTTTTTTTTTTTTTCAGTGAGTAATGACTGCTCTCTGCTACTTGATAGCCGAGGCTGGCAGCGCTATGGCAACCGGGCTGCGGGAAGGGCGGAGGGGAAAAGTCGCTTAGCAACTGGAAGCTTTAGAGAGGCAAGGCTGCTTTAAAGCAGAGCAGTTAAAAAATAAAATAAAATAATATACAGAAAAAACTAACAACAAGAAAAGCAACAAAAATTCCCCCCCCCCCCCAAAAAAAAACACAGTTGGTACCATCAGAAAAGATGAAATGATTAAAGTATAAATCACAAGAGCTGAGGGTTTAGAAGAGAAGGAAAAAGAAAAGGCATGACAAAGCCAATTAAAAAGGGGATAACAGCTTAGGAAAAAAAAAAGTAGAGATATTTTATACTGATCATCCAAGATGCAAGCTTCATCAGTGCAAACAATAGTCCTAAACCAGCCCACACTATTCCTTGTCAGATCTCAACACTGTTCCGCAAACAGGGACTCCGTAGGCAGCATCTCCTGGGCTGGGAGTCCAGAGGGGCTCGGTGGGTGCAGCCCCGCGCCCCCGCACAACCCCCGGGCAAGGCGCCCGTGGGCTACTGGCAGCGGGGCCACCGCTCCTTGGGGAGGTGGAAGGAGCAGCGCCTGCGTCGTCTTGCTCTTGCTCATTATTATTTATAGCCTTCCTCTGGCATGATAAGGACTCTATGGGCAAGAAAAAAAAAATAATAATATGAAAGGTTATCCAATACACCAATTCAGATTTTTAGTAATAATTTTCCAGAGATGTTTTTCCAGTGCTCCAGGCACCCTAGCACTTCATTAATAATGCAGTAAAATCCCAGCAACATTACATTAATCACTCCGGTGGGAACCCAGCCAGTCAGGCACCTCTTTTTCAGTTCTCCATCCTCAGCTTTCTCTAAGTACTGTCTCAAACAGACGTCTTTCACTGCATGCTTGGAAAATTGCCCAATTCGAGCTATTTTGGACTAACAAAGGAACAATTTCATCCAAAGACACAGAACCCCCACAGAGCTGCTGCCCTCCCCCTCTCTAGTGCAATGGGGGTTGGGTGTTTCTGCTGACCATTGCCCGGGCAGGGAAACATGAAAGGAGAGACTAAGTTGGTCTAACCTTCGCTTTTAAAGTCTACCTGGAGACCGATGGGGAGCTAACTTGCATCTGCAGGTACGAGGAGCCACAGACTCCTTGGGGAGCGCCAGATCCAGCGACTGAGCTGCGATGTTCTGCGCACGTCACGGGGTTTGGTTTTGGTGTTGTTTTTATAATGCGGAGAAAACAGTTTACTATTGGAAAAGCCTGATCAAGCAAAAATCAAAATAGACGCTGGGAATGTGTCAGTCTGGTCAAATATCAGCATAGTCAAGTCGCAGGCAGGTTGGCAGGCAGATCTGGATCGCATAGTTTGTTGTGTTTTGGGTTTGGTTTGTTTTTTTTTTTTTTTTTTCCAGCCAAGCAACCCAACCAGCAGGCAGAACGAAGATGCTGCCCAAGCTCCCGGCCACCCCTGCGCCCTGGCCAGCCCCGGCAGCTGGTCCTGTCCTGGCTGCCTGCCTGCTCCCTCCGACCCCGCAGCCGCCGGCTGCTGATGGGCAGCCGGCTCTCCATCGGCAGCCTCGCCACCTCCCAGGCTCCGGTGCTCCTGGCTGAACCAGTGGTTTTAGGGCTTATAATGCTACAGGATTTTGTGTTCACGTTTACCAGCAGCGTTGTCTCCCCAGTAGATAATGCTGACTAAATCGATACTTTACAAAGGCACAAAGGAGTCAGCTTGTGACTGATACACAATACTGGTTAACAAGACACATACAATGGTGGTATTAGTGGGAGGAAAGAAAAGCTCAACTTTCTGTCAGTCACAGGTTCATTAGAAAGTAAAGAGTTGTTAGCAGGCAGAAAAGCTCTTTAGATGTATGAAAATGGTACCAGTAAAAAAAAAAAAAAGTAAGAAAGTAAGAAAGGAAAAATTTATCTTGCTTTAATGCTGGTGGAACTAACTCTAACTGTCTTCCCTCAAGAAACCTTTTTTAATAGAATTCTGATATGTGTGCATTAAAAGAACAAGATGTATGGAAATCCCATTTTTCTTCATTAAAAATGCCCTCAAAGCATCTTACACACCCTTTGACCAGAGATTGCTACTGTCAACCTGAAGCTTCTTGAGAAATGCCATACATTATTGTAACACTAATAACCAATAAAAGCTTCCAGAGTTATAAGAAATAAATAACATGAAAAGTACGTTATCTTTTCCTTTTGTCTCTTCTAATGTTTTTTCTAGAGTTCAGGGAGGTCTTACGGTTGGAGGATGTGAGAAAGAGGTATATAAAATGCTTTAAATCCTCCAGTCACACACAGTTAAAACAGGCTAATCATTGCAGACAGTCTGCAAATTTTTCTTCAGAAAAAATTCAGTGATTCTTGGGTTTAAAAGTCCGAGAGAGATCCCAGCATGCCCTAATAGCTAGGTGTTTATTCCATCTTTTTTTCTTTCCAACAGCTTTGTGCTCATCAGATGAGCTGTCAGAGCCTCCAGCACAGCCTGGAAGTCCTGATCCTTTATTGCTGTACAGCATTTTTGGCTGACAAGTTGTACAAACCTTATTGCAGTTCTGTTTGTCTTGGAGCAGAAATGGCAAAATGTAACCCACCTCACTCACATGATCTTACAGCTCAAATAGCCAGAGATTTTTACTTTGGCTATGGAATAAGGTACTGCCCTCAGTCTAGGACATAAGAATCCCGATATGACTGTGAATATGTATATTCACTCATCTTTTTACATTCTCATTTACCCCTCCACTTGAAAAAAGTCCCGAAGGTAGAAAAGTCCAGGTATATAAAACATCAGTGTAAGACATATGGGTATTGTGAAGTGCATGGTCACTATCATTTACTGGGCTGCTGGCTGCCAGTGACACCAATAAGCTATGTAAGCTGTAAGGGTTAGTTTTGCCTTGCTTTGGATGTTATATACTGCAGCAAATAATGTATGTGTTGGTAAGGGCAGGCAAATGAATTATTTTTTTTTGTTAAATGGTAACTTTTGGGAAAAGACAGCAGTAGGATCTAATTTTAACATAATTCATAGCATTTGTTTTCTGTAACGATATTCTAAATTATATATACCTTTAGAACACAAATGAAAACAAAAATATGGAAAAATGAACATGATACATGCAACTGAAGATTGTCGTAACAGATGCAAAAGCAAGCTATGCTTACTCAGGCCACCTGTTTTCTTTGCTAAATTTTGAGTATGTCACCTTGAAAGTTTGACGGTCTTCACCAGAAGTTTCTTGCACCCTGAAAAGCCTGACCGTTTTGTGCTTCTCTATGCAGGGACACTCTATTATTGTGATTATCATCACTGAGAAAGCCTGTGAAGACAAATGTGTTGCCCGAGTACCATCTAGTGGAGGGAACACTGTAGAGAGATATAAACGAACATGCTGGACCCACCACCTCTCCTGGGGCTTTCCTGGCCTCTCTCCCTCACCTGCTTCACCACTGCCCTCTCTGCTGCTGCAGTCACATCCACTGCCAAGCACTCACTCCAGAAGCCATTGCAGAATTTGCAGAAAGGAGAAGAAATTTGAGGTCAGAGCCAAGCCCATCAGGGCAGGGTCAGGTCTTTGGGGAAAGAAGATGCAAGCCGTCTTCAAGTTGCGCAGAGACTTTTTCAAGGGTGTCTCTCCTCGAGTACCACAGACACTACCTAGGACTGAAATGCCTTTTAATAATACAGACCATCAAGCTTAAGAACATTTTGAAATTTTACTCTGTTTTCTGAAGAAATTTATAGGCAAACCACACGTCAGTGATGCCACCTGTTTCTTATTTGACAGCAGCCATCTGGACAGCAAATACTCTAAAGCCAAGAAAGTCACTGCAGTCTGCAAGGCAAGATAGAGAGCTGCAATTTAAACGCCCGAATGTCAACCACAACATGAAGAATCATATGCGGCCCAAGAGAGGGATGCATAAAATGGAAAGCATGCCTATAGCAATAAGCCTTGCATTAGATGAAAAAATTATTGGATATGTAATCTACGGGCTTGAATGGCCTCCTGCTCACCCTCTTTCTGTTTGCAATGACCCTCTTTCTGTTTGCAATGACAACAGAGAAAGCCTTTCCAGTGATTAAGCCAACTTAGAGGTGGAGCAGGCAAAGCAAAAGTAGCAAAAAGCCCAGGGGATGCACCTCAGGACCTCATTCTTTCACAACCCTGGGACAGCAGGGAAGTAAGGGGCCTGTGCACACAGCTCCAGTGCAGCTAACTTCTGGCCACTGGCTGCTAATCTGACTCTCACCTTCCCCTAATCTTCCTCCTCAGTGTCCAATCAGTCTCTTCATTTCCCTCTCCTCATTTCCTTCCACCCATCTCTCAGTTTGTTTGGTTCCTAAAGATTAAAAGAAAATGAAAAAGTAAAACCAGAAGGAGCACAGGAAGAGTTACGGCCTGCATCTCATTGCAGCAGGGCAGGGCTCTGCACAAGTAAGAATAAAATTTGATAGTGAGTATAGGGCAGTAAGGCAAGAATAGGGAAAGCATTGGAAACAAGTGTATAATTTGCTTTTGGATGGTGGGGTACAGAGCCAGGCAGAATAAAAAGAGCAATGATTTTTAGTACTGCTGGACTAGCTGGCAATGCTCCCATCTTCAGTCTGAGTGCTGATTTTTAAACTATGCAAAGTGTCTCCTGGGATCACCAGAGCGTATCTGTAGATGAGACCCAGGGGAGGAAGGGCAGGCTTCAGTGATGGGCACTAAGCACAAAAGAAGTGTCTCAAGGTAGCAGGGAGGCAAACAAACCAACAACCCTTTATTTGCATTCTCGAGGTTCCTTATAATAGTAGTGGCCACATGGCAGCAATCAAGAGAAAAATTACCAGTGACGAAAAGAGGAGGGAATTACTGTCAGACAACAAGGTAGCAGTGTTCACTATAGTCTTAGGCCATAGCTGTAGCGCATATTAGTTATGATTAGTATGAGAGATCCAAGATACTTTGGAATCAGACTTGAGTATCTGATGCTTTCATCAGGAGATGGAGTAGAAGGTCTTTCCCATGTAATTCTCACAGACATAGATAATGTAAGTGTGAGAGTGTTGTCTCCATGGCTGTGACCTATGCTTTGTCCCGCTGAGACAGGCAGCCCTACCTGACACCTGCAGTCCTTCAGAAGACTTTAACTCAGCCTCCACCTCCTTCATCACCAAGGGGGAGCGTGCCTTCAGCAGCCAGCTCCACGCTGGAGGATCCTGAGGAGGCCCAAGCCAACGTCCCCTGTAGTCTCAGTAGTGTGTGGAGACGCTAAAAACCTAGCGTGGTTATCTAGACTAAATTTCTTGCTGCACATGCATCTCACACTTAAACTGTGTGACTTTGTATGAGAACATTCAGCTGGACTGGTGCCTCTGCAAACCATGCCCCAAGACTTGCTTAGAGAAAAGGTCCAGAGAGGTAGGCATGGTAATTCCTGAGACTATTAGCCTAGAGGAGATGGCATGGTCATGGGTATCAATGCTACTAACTGTGCAGCCGTGCAATATCCCTGAAGCGTAGTCTGCAAGAGGAGGAGGGTGTTCAAGTAAGCACAGGCAAAAGGAAGAGAGGTAAAGAGCAGGAAGAGCCCGTCTGTCTCTGCCGTGTGATGAGTCCCATGGCACTTCCCTGCTGTGTCTGTAGGCTGCACTGCCAAGTGAATGGAGAGCCTTATGCTATTTCCAGTGTCTTGCTGGGAAAAGGAGAGGACATTCGAGATCAGTAATAGAGCTTTGGCTTGGTTTGCTGAGTGACTGCTGGCATGTGCCGTGCTGCTCATTGGCAAGATCTGGGAATGCTACCAAAAGCACTCTTCTCACTGGAAATTGCCTTTACTGGTCTGGAACTGGCTGCAGAGTGTCCTGAGTGAGAAGTTTGCTTCCCTCTCCTAACATTAGTCACTGCATGTGGCAGGGGAAAATTTAATGTTCCCACAGGAGCATGAAATCCAAGGGAGATCTGCCCAGGGTTGGTATAAAAGGTTTCTCTCCAGTCTTGGTGTTTTCCCTGCCTCTGTTCCTCTGTCCTGAGAAGGGAGCAGTACCTCTTTTGTCCCAGACTGCATGCAAGAGTCTCCTCAGCCAAACCAGTTTCTTTAGGATCCTGCCCTGCAAGCGCTAACCTCTCACCAGAAAAGCACCTGGAAGGCTCTCTGTGCTTGGGAGTGAAAGATTGCATATTCCTCTATGTCTTCTCCTTGCCTGACAGAGATTACAGTGTATTTAGCCTAGCCCAAAGGGTTGGCACTCTCAGCTCATCATTCCCCAGCACTTGAAACACCGGGCTTCTGGGCTGGGAAATGGCAGTGGTGGAAATGTGGGCAATGTTTTGGAGCTTCTTAAGCTCCTTGGACACCAAAATAGAGACTATGTCTCAGGCGGAACTGTGGAGAGTTGTACACCACAGTAAGCTGCGTTGAATCCCCAGTTCAGGTCAACAGGGGAAGCACTTCTCTGCTGCGGTCCTTGCTCTCTTCAGTGCCTGGGCTCACTTCTGTGAACTAGTTCACTCCAGGACAGCACAGACAAGACTGCACCAAATGCGACTCCTTCCATCCTACACAATCTTCCAATGCTATCCCAGCAGGTTTTACACACTGAGACATGCCATACACATATGCAGCTTCACGTTACAAAGCCACCACTCTGGCAAGCTGCAACACAGGTTGTACGTTACTTCAGACATCTTGAACTGGGGAAAAGCCACATGAAAAGAAGCATTTTCCATTGGACCGCATAGGCACCACATGGTATGAGATGAGTCGCAGGGGCAAGAGCTATGTAGCATGGATCTGTCTGTGCTTGCCACTTGGCCTCAGCACTGAGGATTAGCGCCTGGCTCTCTTCTATTCAGCAGTGTAGCCACAGAGTCTAAGTAACCTTCTCCAGCCCTATCACAGCTAGAGTTGTAATAACATAATCCTATTATTCTTAATATAGCTCAAGCTTGGGAAATCATTGACAAATTCAGCCATCTTCCATAGGTTCACTTTCAGACTCTTCGAAGGATAAGATTCAGCATTTCTGAGGAATAATTTCATGTTGGTTTAGATCCATATCCTGCATCAATAAATACATTCTAGGCCAAAGAACACATGTGTAGAGATCCGGTTCTTATTTCTTCAAATTTCTGTTATATTTGAGGAGATTGCAGGTTGCTTTGTTTTTTCTATCAAGAAGAAGTATGATGCCGCATGCATATGGCTGCGATATAGATGCTGTATTCAATCAAATTTACCAGTCATTTCAAGAGCTCTTCAACTGAAATAATAAATGAAACGTCATGGACCTAACAGTGTTCTCTTTATACTGTAGCAGCCAGAGTGAAATTAATTCATAAAAGGAAGGCCAGAAGGATTTGGCCAAACACCTATTTAAGGAAGATTTTTTTTAAAAAAATAATCTGTTGTATTATTTTTAAAAAATAATCAGTGTCTAGCCCACCCTAAACCACGACACTTCAGGAAGATGTCAGATTGATAGCATGAAGTGCCCATAACCAATAGTACAAATCTACTCAGTTAAATGGTTGCCATCTGTGTATTCTGGCTTTTGGTAACATAAACAGCTTCTGATATATTTGGACTCAGAACCAAAACTAGAACCAATAAAGCTTCCAGAAATCATAAAAGAGAATAAAAACGTATGAATTTATACATTTCAGTAACTCATATTTCACACTTGTAACTCAAACTTTATTCTATGACTTTATGACAGAAACAAGAAGAGGGACTACAGTTACAGCAGCCAGAAAATGTCTTTGTCATTGACAAGTATTAAGGAAAGAAACAGGATAAGATGGCTACAAGAGGCTCAGTGCCAGGATATAGTTGAATAGACAGCTGTGATATGGATCCAGCCTGCTATGGGCTTGCCTGAGTGGGTCATCTCTATTACGACTGGACAGTAGCATTGTAACATAAAAACCATTTCTTTCATTGTAATTGTTTGCATTTGAAATGTGAGCTTCGAGTAACTTGATTCAACCATGAACCAAATATGGATGACCAACAGGATGACCACGTGCAATGTGGCCTTGTGGCCAAGAAGGCAAATTGCATCCTGGGGAGCATCATGAAGAGTGTGGCCAGCAGGTCAAGGGAGGTTATCCTCCCCCTCTACTCTGCCCTGGTGAGGCCGCATCTGGAGTACTTTGTCCAGTTCTGGGCTCCCCAGTTCAAGAAGGACAGGGAACTGCTGGAGAGGGTACAGCAAAGGGCTACAAAGATGATTAGGGGACTGGAGCATCTTTCTTATGAGGAGAGGCTGAGGGCCTTGGGGCTTTTTAGTCTGGAGAAGACTGAGGGGGAATCTTATCAATGCTTATAAATACTTAAAGGGAGGGTGCCAGGGGGATGGGAACAGTCTTTTTTCAGTGGTGCCCAGGGATAGGACAAGAGGTTAACAGGCACAAACCTGAACATAGGAACTTCCATCTAAACATGAGGAGGGACTTCTTTCCTTTGAGGGTGGCAGAGCACTGGCACAGGCTGCCCAGAGAAGTTGTGGAGTGTCCCACACTGGAGACATTCAAAATCTGCCTGGACGCCACCCTGAACAACCTGCTGTAGGTGACCCTGCTCAGGCAGGGGGGTTGGACTAGATGATCTGCAGAGGTCCCTTCCAACCCCTATCATTCTGTGGTTCTGTGAAATATAAGTTGGTCTGTTCTATGGTATGGGAATACTAGTCTAACTTACCTGTTCACTTAAATCTCTGTGCTTACCCTACCCAAGGGAGCTTATTTTGACTTTCCTTAAATCTTTTAGAATTCCTAATGGAAACATAGAAAAACTCCATTTTGAGGCAGATTTCTTTGGGAAAAAAAAAAATGAACCAGTGCTGTGGAGTATCATTTTTGGAAGGAAGATCATATTTGAAGATGATACTATTTGCAGCCTTATCTAATGCAAAATGTTATTCCCAAACACTATTGAAGTGCAGTTGGTTTTTAGAGGAAAGCTGGTAACTGTTTTCACAAATCTAGCAACAATATGTAGTAGTTCTATACTTGGCATAGAACCAAGGAAATGCCACCAGTGTTTGAAACTGCAGGAGTAATATGCCTGTTGCCCATCTCAACTGAACTTGATCCAGAACACTGAAGTTAATATAGCTCCTCTGTAGGGGGAAAAACAAAAATTGGGCTTCGAAATAGAAAGAAGTCAGGAATTTGGATTTTCTTGCTCTCCAGCTGACTGCTCCCCAAGAGCACTGTACCTTTTCTCAAATACACACAAAAGACCAGAAGACTGGCAGTGGCTGTAGCCTGCCCACATCTCGGTGCTGTTCAAATCACAAGGCGCTTCTTTGCTTTGGGCTGGAAGAGCTTTGGTGGTGATGGCTGGTGGCGGACCCAGCCAAAACCATGCGTGAGCTGCAGAGCAACGGAGGTCGGATTGCATAAAGCGATGAAAGCAGCAGTAGGTCTGTCTCAAGCAGGTACCTAGATATATAGATGGGGTATATTTCATTCACAGGCACTTTTTTAAACCACAGAGTAGTTGATTTTATTCAAAGCACCAGAGAAAACACTGAAAAAAAGAAATACCGTGTTGATTTTCAGTGTTTTCTGAGGAAAAGAGGAATTACTAGATCCGCAAAGGAAATTAGGCACTAGAGTGCTCTGTGTTCCACTGAATAACTAACATAAAATGCTTTGACATTCATTGCAGATGAACTGGGATCCAGGCTGCTATTATACCATGTAATTGCCAAGGAAGCAACTGGCTTCAGTTTCCAAGAACTGAGTACAAGTTGTAGCATCATGAATGACACATCAAAAGCGCCCGCAATGACAGCCTCATTTATGGCAACGCTAATGGCAAAAATCATCTTCCTGCTTTACATTGAGCTGGGTTGGAAAGTCCTAAACAAGATGGGCAATCTGTCCAAAAGTCTGTGAGTATCAGGTATTTTAGGAAGTAAATTATAAAAAGGGTTTTATGAGGTATTTTGTGAAAATATCGACTACCCTAAAACTCTTTAAAAACCCAGTGTTCTGTGCCCATGCTGAATAAACCACATAGTAATTTATGAACGTAGCACTATAGTTGTAAGTATTGACATAGTAGCTGTGCTATATTTCATATATGATAATGGAACATTAATCTTGGGAAAAACAATCCTTCAAAGCTGTAAGCCTTTGTCCTGCATGCTTTTGGGTTTGTTTTTTTTTTTTCCATTGAATTTGAAAAAAAGTCAGTTGGACACTGCAAAGGCAGAGGGACAGACGTCATAATTTCCCTTCTGCCAGCTGAAAGGATTTTATGGGGACATTGAAAATATGAAATGCTTTGTTGAATAGTTGGCACTAATGTCTTTTTTTAGGAGCAGAGAGGGAGAATAGCAGTTCCTTTTCATGGTGTCTGGAGAACTTCTGTCAAAGAGGGACTCCATAAACAACTGCCATGCACAGTATTTGGTATGCACAATGCTATTTAAGCAGTTAATTTAAATGGGAGGTAGTGCCCTACACATTCAAAAGGATTGTTTTCTTTCTTACTCTCTGGTTCCCAAAATGGGTCTTTGTCAAAATGTAGTTTATAACGTAACCTACAACATATTTTAATAGCATAGCTGAGATGGGTTGTTCTTCATCTAAAAATTAAAGGGCCCCACCACCACCATCAGAAATGCCGCATTACCTTTGAGGTTTGGCAGGCTTTTAGGGTCACCTCTCTTTAAATTTGAAAATGCATGCTCACATTCAAGTTTTCCTGCTAGGAGGACTCAATTTATTAACTTGCACTTATATGGACGGCTATTTTACTGTTTCTTTAACTGAACTTTTACGCTGGCTGCCTGCTGTGTCCTGAGTGCTGCGAGCATTTCAGAAAGTAGGTGCATGCTGTGAAGGCAGCCCTCTCTGTAAATAATGTTCCAATTAATAAGACAATTATACAGCACTGCAGTACTTTATTGGTGTTCTCTGTTGCTGCAGTGCTGGTCAGAGCACAGTAGTTAAGATACCATCAACCTTTTCGTATAAGCCCTTCTCTCCAGAAGCTCAGACTTAGAAATTCATACCACTCTAAAAATTCAACATAGCGAAGAAGCAGAAAGGCATGCAGTGTTTTTATATAAAATTGTTTATAGATTATATGAGTAAAATTAAAACGAGAAGCAGGGATTTGGTTTAGAGTCTTTTTATATGAAATGCTTTCTACTTTATGGGTTGCGAGAGTAAAACCAGATTGGAAATGTATCTTCAGTTACGTTTTAAAATGTTTACTATAACTCTCCAAAGGCATTTTAAACTGAAATTTTACAGGTCATTAGTCTGTTATATGAATGGGTCCTGGAATGACTGTAGATTGAAATTTCTGAGGTCCAGACACAAACTGTAAAGATCTGGGTAGAATTTAGCTGCCCCAAACAAAAGATCTTGTACCCCCCCTGCTGAGCCACTGTGTCACTCCGGGGATCCTGCGGTCTACAACCGCTCTGCTCTTATAAACAGTTTAAAGTTCCCCAAATACCTCGGTTTGTGTTTCTGGGCACAAGAAAATGTTTCTGTCTAAACTACTTGGTACCTATGTCATGTCTCAGCCCAAAAGAGATGCAAGAAGTAGTGGCTCTTTTTCCTTCTGGGCCCTGACACTGTAAGGGAGCCTCAGACTATCCTTTCTCAGGTAACGATGCCCTGAAGGGCTATCAAAATCCCATTACTGCTTTCTTTTAAATCATGTGAGAAGAAGATTTTGTCTTTTTTCCCGTATGACAGCTGTCTCATCAAATAGTCAGAGAACTAATGGGAGGAGGAGGATGTCCAGGCTGAGGTCAAGAAATAAGTGAAAAAAAGAAAGCAGAAAGAACAGACCTTACAGCCCAGTGGCAAGAACATGCATGTGCAGAACATGCAGATGACAGTCCCGGGTCTTTGCATAAAAAACAGATACAGTCTTTCATCGGGTTCACCTGTGAGCACATTGATATATACACATATATATATTCAGTGAAAATGCTATGAGAATCTTATAAAGTATATTTCAGATGTAATCAGCACTACAATTACTACTTTAAATAGTACCAGCATCATTTTTCCATGTCTCTATTGCAGTTCATTCAGCCATTACGTACATTTTAATTCCACAAGATATAGAGTGTCTCTTTTGTATATTCGTGCAAATTCCCGCGCTTTGGAGGTCTAATACTCAGTTGGGATCCTTCAGCTCTGTGATAATATCTAATAAGTATCAGGTTTGCCTGTCTTGTGCACACGTGTGGTTATGCATTTTTCAGATTATCAGTTTGGAAATCCATCTCCTTTCTGTCTTTAACAGCTCTCAGGTTGTTTACCGTGCCTTAGGTTTTACATTATAAAATACAGAATACAAACTTCAGAGGCCTTTTTAGTCTATTTGATGTAAAATCCACTGGAGAAATACCTGTCCTCAGCACCGTTTACCTAACAGGTTCAAGCTGTTCTTTAAGCTGACCATCAGCCAAACCACATGAATTTGCACTATTGTTGTCAAAGGATGGGAAAAAAAAAAAAACAGCTGTTCATGTGCCTGCATTCACTTTTCAGAAGCTCTGCAAGGTCAGCTACTAAAACCAAGCTGTGACCTTCACTCCAAATTAATTTGACCTCAGTTTAGGTGCCTGTGGTGAGGGGGTCCACACCTGTGCTGCGTATCTCATCTCCCATTACACCCAAACTGGCCTCATCAGTTACTAAAGTCACTGGTGTTTTAAGATGGAGTGGAATTGCTCACTGTAGGATGAGGTGACTGCAGCCTACACACTACTGACTGTATTGTCCTGCTTTCCATCCCCTGTGAAGAAAACCTGGATTATTTGTTCAGCTGTACTGAGGTGAAGCCACTCGTGACTTCAGCATTCCTGCTGCCCACAGAACACGGGCAGACAGGAAAGCCATCTTGTCATCGGTGTATATTTATGCAGGGTTTTGACACTGGCTCAGTATGGTGACAACTTGAGAAGAAAAAGAGGGCTCTACATTTATTGCAGGTATGAGAAACCGGGGAAGTGGAAGAACTAGCAAATCTAGCTAAGCTACTGACAACAACTTTTATGGGGCCATATGGCAAACTAGGTCCAGAAGAGTAAAAACCACAAAGCTGTTGCTTTCCCGTGTTGCAGAGAAGGTTTCCCCTATGAGCCACACTGAATATCACTAGAGCTCATCATGTTTCAGCACCTGGATGCCCAGCTCAGGATATCTGTGCCACAACATGTGTGGGCCGCATTATGCTTACCTGCAACTTCATACCAAGAGTTTAATATGAGTAGGGTATGTACATCGCTTGCGTGTTTCAGAGATGCTGGCACGTGAACCTGGCACAGCACAGATGAGAATATCAGCAATAGGAGAAGCCATTTTCATTGTCTGAGCAGAAAAGCATGACACAGCTAATCTGGTCGCAAGGTGTTTTGCATGCTCGCTTTTGTCCCTCAGCTCCGGCCAGGCTGTTTACAGTGCAGTGTGAAGGCCTCGGGTAGCACTTACGTCCTCACTCACTTTAATCAGGCTGACTCAAGTGCAAAATAATGTCACATTTGAGAAGACAAATTGTATTAGTTGAAACATTACTTTGTGAGGTGACACATGAAGGTCTGTCAACAGCCAGTGGGAACCACTACTGTGAGACTAAGAAAATACGGGCCATTTATAGATCACAGAATCACAGAATTATCAGAGTCGGAAGGGACCTCTAGAGATCATCTAGTCCAACTCCCCTGCTAAAGCAGGATTGCCTAGAGCACATTACTCAGGACTGCATCCAGGCGGGTCTTGAAAATCTCCAGGGAAGGGGACTCCACAACCTCCTGAGCAGAGCACGGGCAGACAGGAAAGCCATCTTGTCATCGGTGTATATTTATGCAGGGTTTTGGACAGTTGCTAATGAGTTTCATCTCCCAATGCCTGCAACATATAAAAAAAATGTTTTCATTAGGCTTTCTGGGGGTGAAGATGTTCCCTCCATTGGGTGCCCAACATATTGCAAAGGAAGTGCACAGGTTTCAGTAGGGCCTGAACCAGACGAAAGGCGACTTGGGGGGCGGGGGGGGCGGAGAAAGAGGAATCACGATGCAGAAGGAGACACAAATAGACCTCAATAATGTGGGCTTTCTCCACTGGATTCATTTCTGTTCCTAATACATCACCTCTTCCCAATGTTGTTGGTGCAAAGGTAGGAAAGGAAAGCTTCTGGAGGAATCCAGGTTTCCCCTTCATGGGGGCTGTGGGAAGGCATGGAGTCACCTGGAGCGGGAGCATTTCCATGTGTGTATGGCCGTGGGGAAGAGAGTGATCAGGAGGGAGGTGTGCCTAGGAGCCAGGCTGTCCTGCAGGCCTTTGGGAGACATGAACGTCCTTGCTGTAGAATTTAGGTGGAAAAATGTTGTGACAGCTAAGAGAAGGTTGGGGAAGGAGGGATGAGTGAGCCAGCTTCCACCACTGACCTTGTCTCCATCAGGAACCAGTGGGAGCAACGACAGCTCTGTCCTTGTCACACCAAAACCCCTGCTGTCCTGCAGATAGGGCACTAATGACTAATGACTAATGAGGTTTATCCGTGGCAGCCAGGGCTCAAACACTATTTTGGGTGCCAACCACCATATCATGCGGTAATTTTACAGAGGGATGTCACACACAGATCCCAGTGCCTGTTATGGAGATTGATGTGGCTGGAAGTGCTGAGCAGAACGTCTATTTTTGTGCTGTTCCTGTTACACAGCTGAACAGCTGGCTCTGCACTCTGACAGCGACCGAGGAAAGCCCAGCATGGCTTAAGAGCGAGAGAGCAGAGCACAAGAGAAGTGCTGCGTGGGTTTTTGTGATGCCCCGATCAGGTTGTCAAGATCCTTGAATACTTTTGATAGTGTGTAAGAGAAGCAATAGCAGCAGAAGAAACAGTAAGAGAACCAAGACTTGCATATGTTTACTTTATAAATATATATATATGTATTTTAAATAGTTTACATTTAGGTTTCTTCAGACACGTTGCTTTGGGTTTGTCTGTGACATTACTTTTTCATTTCAACGTTATATTCTGGAAGCACTTACTATGAAATCTATAAATTCATACAAGCTTTTTTAAGGAAATCCCAGTCTTCTGATCAGCTTTGTGGCGAGAGACTGTTATATTAGGTCACTTGTGTGATTACTCTCCAGTGCTTTCCTTTGCACCGGCTTTATCGTAAGCTAAAGACTTTGCCAAGAAAGCAGGCCGAAATGAGGGTGGAGACTGATTATAACAAAGTTATTTTTACGACCATGAAATTAAGTCTTATCAAGTGACAGCATTATCCTGTGGTAATAGACAAATTCTTCTTTGTTCGGAAAAGCTAATTTGTATATAAAAAAATTCAGGCTGACAACTGAAGCATGATGGTTGATATGTGCAAGATGACTTGCTTTCCCAGGTTTAGCACGTTTATTGGAGCTCTGAAAGCTCAGATGAACTGTTTACGTGCCTAACCAGTGGCCCAAAATGTAAGATGTTTGCAAACTTCATAATGTTTTCAGCAGCTCCATTTCAGGCTATTGAAAGCCATTAGTAATGCACCACAATAACTGGTTAAAAGAAAAACATACTGTTCAAACAAATCTCCATTAAACTGTCATCTTTATTTTTATACTTATTTTATTGCTGTTACGGGGATTTGTGTGTTTTTTCTCTGTTTTCTCCGTCTCTCCATTAGCAAGGGGTAGAAAGCGACTGCCTAAATGGACTTTTTTCATGTTTTGAATTGTACACAAGTTGAGCACTGTGCACAGAACATGGCAATAACACACAGTGGTGCCGGTTTTGTTTGCAATTAAGCGGTGCAGAGTCATAAAGCAAGTTCAGCTAGAGCTCCTACAAATATCACAATGATAACTTATGTCTGCTTCTTGCTCATGGGCAAATAACCTTCACCTGGGCCAAACAAACCGTAATGATTCTGGCCTGTGCATTAACAGCAAATAAACGTCAAGGAGGAAGAATAGGAAGTTTATTAGTTTGACATACAAATAATGAGTGGCATCATAATTAAGCTTTTAGTATTTAAACCGTAAATGAAAATTAAAATAATATAAAAAATGCTGAGCAGGCTGTCAGAGCACTGATTTTTTAAAGGCCAGGGCAGAAGCCCTTCCATGCCTCCCTGGTGGTGGTGGCCTCCCTGGGGTCCCCACTATCTCCTCCCCACAGGACAAGGAGCGAGGCGTTAGGGTTTCCCCACTGTAAAAATCAGCGAGACCCACAGGAGGGGTGCTCAGGGTGGTGGTGGGCGGCTGGGCTGTGCTGTGAGGAGGGGAGGCAGAGACTGGCTGTCCAGAGAAGGAGGAAACTCAACACTTCTCCCAGGTGCCAGCAAAGGACAAGGGGTGACACGCTCACTGGTGGCAGCAAGGAAAATAACAGCAATATGTAAGGAAACAAAATCTTCCCCGTGTAGGTGGTTAAGCATTGAATCTGCCTGCCCAGAAAGGTAGTGGATCCTTGGAGCGTTCCAAAATTAGACTGGTGCTTGTTATTCCAGTTTTCTGTACAAAGTGAGGAACACCAGCAGCACCATGGTGTTTTGCCCTGCACTTGCCTCAAGCTGAGTTAGTATAGAGATGTTGCTTACAAATACTGTGCCTTGTAGCAGCATGACTGGTAAATATTTCTGGTGTCAAGCTGGCTTAGCCACCCATGCCTCTGCAGTGCCCACCGACGAGCCAGGCTGTGAAGGTCAGAATATCCTATAAACTGCATAGTATCCGCGATGCCTTTTAGCTCCTGCCAAGTCACTTGCTCGTGACTGCAGGGGGAAACAAATGCGTGCCCTTGGCAGCCGTGTGGCTTTCGCTATGCTACAGTATTTGATCACATGGTAGGCGTAGCATCAGCCGCAATGAGCTTTTCTTCCCCCACTCTGTTTTTTTGGTAGCTCTTTTGCAGTTCTCTTCCCAGTCTTAACAGTCATTTCAGCGTTTATCTCACTTTGGGAAATCTTTAGTGCAGCACTAACTCTACCTTTTCATTTTCCTGTGTGAAACTTCAGACTGAGTTTTGAACAGATAAATTATTGGTGTGATACTAGCAGCTCCAAGTTACTTTTTTAGTATTTCCTTTCAACAGAAGCAAAAAAAATCCAGGCTGCACCAGGACAATTTTCCAGCATAACCTCCCCTGGTGAAAAAATTTTCAGTGCTTTCCGTGTAGGCTAGAGTTTGGTGAACCAGGTTAGTGATTAAAAACAGCTGAGACTATCTTTTTGGAAAACACTCTTTTTACCTTGAAAATACTGCAGTATGAGCAGCCCACTGAAAGGTATTTTAAACCATGATACATAAAGTTCACATAGTGTAAGAAAGGCATTAAACTATAATGTCAGGAATGCCAGTTGCCATTGAAGGATATGGAGCTGGTCAACAATTTAATTAGTGATTTGAAAGCACTGATTAAAAATATCCTGTTGTCAGCATTAAAAGATCATATACTCTTTTAAAGACAGTGAATGACCAACGAGCGTTCCAACTATAGTTAATTTCATTCTAGCTGCACCTTTGTAACATTTTCTTGACTTTCATTGAAAATTCTAGTCTTGGTCCCTGCTGAAAGGCAACCTGTTTCTGAAGTTTAAGCAAAAATCCTAAATGAGCTTTGAACAGGAAAATACTGCAAAAAATACCTCTTCTGACACAGGTATATACACGTATACACATATATTGTATCTACACACCTTATTGATTTTTCAAAACAACTATTTGGGCAAAGTGACAGGAGAAAGATATTGAAATTTGGCCAGAATATAGCCAAAGAGATGACCCTTTGGCACTCTGGTTTATATTGCCATGGTTTCAGCTGGGATGGAGTTAACTTTTCTTCCTCGCAGCTGGTGTGGGACTATATTTTGAATTCGAGATGAGAGTGGGGTTGATAGTGCACTGGCGTTTTTGGTTGTTGCTAAGCAGTCAAGGCTTTTCTGCTCCTCACACTGCCCCACCAGCGAGCAGGCTGGGAGTGCACAAGAAGTTGTGAGGAGACACAGCTAGGACAGCTGATCCCCCCCAGACCAAAGGGATATTCCACGCCATATGATGCCATGCTCAGTATATGAAGATTGAGGAAGAAGAAAGAAGGGGGGAAAGTTTGTAGTTATGGTATTTATCTTCCCAAGTAACCATTACATGCGATGGAGCCCTGCTTTCCTGGAGGAGGCTGAACACCTGCCTGCTGATGGCAAGTGGTGAATGAATTCCTTGTTTTGCTTTGCTTGCGTGCACGGCTTTTGCTCTATTTATTAAACTGTCTTTATCTCAACTCACGATTTTTTTTCTCACTTTTACTCTTTGGATTCTCTCCCCCATCCCAACTGGGAGGAATGAGCGAGCAGCTGCATGGTCCTAGTTGCCGGCTGGGGTTAAATGACGACAATTGTCTTACTTCAAAGTGATGATCCTTTAAAAAAGAAGAAAAAAATGTGTTTTTTTCAATACAATACATATTTTGCTTTGTATAGACTAGCCATGTATTGCCCCTAAGGCCCCAACGCATACGTGCATGTGGCTTACTGTATAGTTTACTTCTTCAGCTATAACGCACTCAGCAAAGGTATGGAGCAGACTTTTGTAGACAATAGCAGGTAAGGCAAGGCTGCTTGCAAACATAAGAGTAAGCTCTCGCATTTATATCAGCAAGAGCATAAACAGTTGCAAAAAGAGAGGGGAAAAAAAAACCTTTCCAGTAATTATTTTAATGTATATATTTACTGTTTGGGGAGTTTTCCCTTCGAGCTCCTAGCAATGAATGATATCATGGGAATAATTATTGTTACATTTGGGTAACATTTTTTTGAGAAAACAGTTAACATGGCAAAAATGGTGGGTTTGTTTTTCCCCATGCCAATACCAATTTTTGCATTTTTTTTTTAATCTGGAATCGCAGCTGGGGTGTAATGGGAAGCTATGGTCATAAGCATTGCGGACAAGATTCTGCCACCCCCTGACTAGGTGGCCAGCAAGCTACAGTGCTCACTTGGGAAGTGGGGAAACTGGGTTTAATTTCTGGTACTTCCCCTAGGGTTTTAAACCCAAATATCCTGCTTCTCAGGAGCATGCTGTACCCACCTTGTTATAAAACAGAGGATGGAGCAGGGGAAATGCCCTCAAACCCTCTTGTTGATGGCACAAGACCTTGAGTAGCTGAGCATCCAGCAGAGCAAGGAGGAGAGGCCCTGTCCCCTGGTGAGCAGCCAGTCCTTCCAAGTGAGCAACTACACTCCTTCTTCCTTCCCTTCCCAAAGCCCTCCTGGGTCGGCACTTGGGTCACAACTACCCCGTGCAACTCTACAGCCTTGGGAAAGAATGGCTGGAAAGCTGCCTGGTGGAAAAGCACCTGAAAGTGTTGGTCAACAGCTGGCTGAATATGAACCAGCAGTGTGCCCAGGTGGCCAAGGCGGCCAACAGCATCCTGGCCTGAATCAGGAATAGTGTGGCCAGCAGGACTAGGGAAGTGATCATCCCCCTGTACTTGGCACTGGTGAGGCTGCACCTCAAATACTGTGTTCAGTTTTGGACCCCTCCCTACAAGAAACATATTGAGGTGCTGGAGTGTGTCCAAAGAAGAGCAACAAAGCTGGTGAGGGGTCTCCAGCACAAGTTGTATGAGGAGTGGCTGAGGGAACTGGGGTTGAGAAAAGGAGGCTCCAGGGAGACCTTATCGCTCTCTACAACTACCTGAAAGGAGGTTGTAGCGAGGTGGGGGTTGGTCTCTTCTCCCATGTAACAAGTGATAGGACAAGAGGAAACAGCCTCAAGTTGTGCCAGGGGATGTTTAGATTGGATATTGGGAAAAATTTCTTCACTGAAAGGGTTATCAGGCATTGGAACAAGCTGCCCAGGGAAGTGGTTGAATCACCATCCCTGGAGGTATTTAAAAGATGGGTAGATATGGCACTTAGGAACATGGTTTAGTGTTAGAGTTGGCAGTGTTAGGTTAATGGTTGGACTTAATGACTTTAAGGGTCTTTTCCAACCTAAATGAGTCTGTGGCTTTTAAACAATATGGATCTGTACCACAGGAGAGACTGGCAACCAGCCAGCCTTAGAAATATCGTTCAGGTAGCTGAGGCAGGCAAATAGACCTCTTCCTTAGGACAGGCAACTGTGGTCTACTTGAGCCATAGGGTAAAAGCTAGCAGGAGCAGGTCAGATTTTGGGAGGCTTTCAGTAATATAGTATAGTATTTTATTTCTTCTGCTTGTGTTGATGATCAAAAATTTGGTTTAGTGTTTTATATTACAACATACTTTTTTTTTTTTCATTTACTTTTTGAGTGTACACTATCTGTGAAAAGTGAAAGAGGATTAAGATGTGTTTCATTATCTTTTTACTTTTTTTAAAGAAACAAAAACACAATGTGAGATTGGAAGGAAAAAAACCCACAAATATTGCCAAGAATAGTCCATTAAATGTTCATATAGCACCATAGACACCACTGTGGTGCCTGAACACTGCCCAAAGGGCTGTAAGTGGCCTGGAGACCATTTGTTAAATACAAGTTTGTTTAATTTTTCTGTCCAAGACAATTACCTTGTTAGGAAGTTTCTAAAATGCATTTTATTAGGTTTTTTTGGTGATGTTTGATCAGTTTTATGTCAATTTGACTTCATGGTGAAGTCAAAGTGAAGAGCACAGTACCTGTACTGGGATGGAGCTGGTGGTACCAGCATCACTGATATCCGGGGCAAAGTGGGTCTTCACCGAGTCAATCCTAGGACCATTTTGCAGCCTGCAGGAACCCTCCTCCAGGGATGACGTTTACCTTCACCATGGAGGTCTCACAGTGTCCTGTCTCTTCTCAGGACAGGTCATGATCTTTGCCTTAGCACTTCAGCAGTCCAGCACTTGAGGATGAGCTTTACTGAAGCATCATGAAGGTAAGGACAGACACTCTCACCGTGAGATGCTGAAGAGTGGAAAGTCATTGTAAACAGGAGATGGCACAGCCGAGCTGTTTGCAATAGTCTTTGCAGCTGAGGAGCTGCTTTATGCTCTGTATTAATATCCTACAAGGGAGCACAGAAAGCTCAGGAATATTGCCCTTCAGCACAGTAAACGTGTGTATAGCTACTGCATGGCATTTATAGAAGCATTACAGTCTAGTATAATAGTTCTGTTTCAAGAAATATATAAAAGAACACGCTTGCATGATGTTTTATAATCACATATTTGTGTCAACATATGTCTACAAAGCCCAATTTTCCTGTCCTACCAAACTTCTGCTCACAGTAAAGAAAAGTGCGAGGCCGGCTTAACTCTCCCACATCTTTTGTTTGCCTGACAGGCATGTGGCTGTGCAGTGAGCTGATAATCAAAGGCTTTACTTCAGAGCAGCTATAATTTTTCTAATCCCTCCATAAAAACTTATAAACCTTACAGAAATAATTCATGTTTGAGCCTATACCTCCAAAGAAGGTCTGTGGGTGTTTTGTTTGGTTTTTTTTTTTTAAAGGTGAAGACATTAACACCTAATGGCAAAACTTCAGAACATAGCAAACCTGGTGTCAAATCTTGGATCAAAAATCAGGTATCCTGCGTTTCTATGCTTGACATGGCAGACGTAATGAAAAAACAAGAACAGGGTGAAAAAGAATTTTAATTATGAATGCAAACAGGCAGCAGAAAACTGGGTGTGCAGGTGGGGGTGTGTGTGAATTCCTGAAATTCTCAAGCCGAAGCCTGCTGCTTGCCAGCTGCTGGCTGTAAATTTTCCTCCCACCTGAACCAAACATGGGACATCCTGAATCCTCCGATTAATAGACATGAGATGAACCCTGCAGTTAGGAGGCTGATCGCACGTTGTGCTTCTGCACTTAGACTATTTAGATTGGGAAAATTAGGCTTAGTGGGCTGAAAAGAAGAGCTGGTATGGATGAGAGGGGTGCCCAAAATGAAGTAGCAGTCTCAGAAAGAAGAAGGGAGCCTGGAAAAAAAGCAAAGGTCTTGCCTGAAGGAACAACCTGGCAGTGGGGGAAGATGCAGGAGAGCAGCTTGTGGCCCATGACGCCTGAGACTCTTAACGAAGAGCAGCAGCACGGCGTGAACCAACCTGACTTTCTGCTAGACCGTCCTGGGCCAGCAGCAACCTCCCTGCTGAGGTGGATGGTGAGACCTTGTGACTGTAGCGCTGGGGTCAGAGACGGAGTGGGTGTCTCAGAAAGTAGAGTAAAACTCTTGTCTCACTGTTTCTTAAATAAACCATAGTTATCCGGAGCCACTGCAGGCTGTTGTTCACTGTGTCTCGCCCATGACAGCAACCTATTTCCAAATGATCCTTTTCAGCCAAATACAATTCCCAAATAATGGAAAAGGCTGGATCCATGAGGTTTCCCTTCATGTTACCTGAATCCCTTGTTTAATTAGACTAGTACAGTTGCCAACGTTTTTTTTCTCCTGTCACACTACCATTGTCTTGCATAATCTCCTAGGTGGATGTGACTCACTGTTACGAAAGAAGCTGTATATTGACTTCCTCTGGAGAAATTCAAGAACTGCCAGACTGACATACACCCCTGTCACTGTTTTCACTAGGGTTGTTAATAACACTGCTAATTTGATAAAGCTTAGATTTTTCAAAGATTCTTCTAAAACCAAGCATTTAATGCTTGACTGAGATCTCCGTTGCAGTGGGTATAGGGTGGGATTCAGAAAGAAAGGAGTCTGTGGCAGATGCGTATTAGTGAAATATCTCACCTTCAGCATCTCTCTCAAGTGGTGTCCTGGTTGTGTAATTCCTCTGTTCTGCATCACTCTTGAAATTGTATATCCACAGCAGACATTAATAATAAAGACAATTGGTGTCTCTTTTTGTAAACACCTTCTGGTCCTGTACAGTGAAACTGAGTTTCTAGGGAGCCAGACACAACTGGAAGTATTTATGTAGTTGTTATGCCAAAACAGTGGATTTTTTTCTGGTAGGAAAATTTTCTTATGTGAAAAGTCTTTAAAATGGTCACTATTTCAGAGAGAGCCATTTTTGATAGGACACCACCAGCCAGAACTCCAGCAGAAGTCAGAAATTACTGTGATTTCTACACATTGCTAAGAAGTGAAGTTTACTGTGAGGTATCGTGAGAGTTGTCACCCCTGTGAGAGCAACGAATATTTCTCTTCAGGGAACCTGATTCTTACAGAGCCAGAAAAAAAGACCAAATAATAGCACAGGTGCTCCCACAGGTTGCAACTTTGCAAGCATTTTACCCCTGCCTGGCCACTGCTCCAGTCTCTGAAGATACTCAAAGGGACATGTTATTAAAAAATAAGTGAGGCATACCGACACACACAATTGTGGTATGAATTTCTCTGCAGCCTTTTGAAAGCTCCAGCCCTCGGTGCTTGAGGGATAACTGCAATGAGGTGGTTGCACAGCTGCCAGAGAGCTGTTGAGCAGTGAGGAACGCAGGCTTGGTCTGCATGGCCCAGGCTGGTAGCCTTCCGTTGACAGACATTACACTATCACAGATACTGGAGTGGGTTTGGTTGTTCTTCACCCATAAGCCGGAGGATCTTATGGAGGTCAGTAATGAGTGGTGTCCCTCTGGGGTCAGTACTGGGTCCAGTCCTGTTCAATATATTTATCAATGACATGGATGAAGGGATAGAGTGTACCATCAGCAAGTTTGCTGATGACACGAAACTGGGAGGAGTGGCTGACGTGCTAGAAGTCTGTGCCACCTTACAGCGTGACCTGGACAGGCTGGAGAGGTGGGCGGAGAGAAACCTTATGAAATTCAGCAAGGGCAATTGTAGGGTGCTGCACCTGGGGAGGAATAACCCCATGCAGCAGTACAGGTTGGGGGCTGACTTGCTGGAGAGCAGCTCTGTAGAAAGAGACTTGGGAGTCCTGGTGGACAACAGGATGCCCGTGGGCCAGCAATGTGCCCTGGTGGCCAAGAAGCTGAATGGCATCCTGGGGTGCATCAAGAAGAGTGTGGCCAGCAGGTCAAGGGAGGTCATCCTTCCCCTCTACTCTGCGCTGGTGAGGCCGCACCTGGAGTTCTGGGCTACCCAGTTCTAGAAAGACAGGGATCTGCTGCAGAGGGTGCAGCATAGGGCTACAAAGATGATTAGGGGATTAGAACATCTCTCTTATGAGGAAAGGCTGAGGGACTTGGGGCTTTTTAGTCTAGAGAAAAGACTGAGAAGGGGATCTTATCAATGCTTATAAATACTTAAAGGGAGGGTGCCAGGGGGATGGGAACAGTCTTTTTTCAGTGGTGCTCAGTGGTAGGACAAGAGGTTAACAGGCACAAACTTGAACACAGGAAGTTCCATCTTAACATGAGGAGGAACTTCTTTATTTGAGGGTGGCAGAGCACTGGAACAGGCTGCCCAGAGAGGTTGTAGAGTCTCTGACTCTGGAGACATTCAAAACCCACCTGGACGCCGTTCTGTGCAACTTGCTGTAGGTGACCCTGCTCTGGTGGGGGGTTGGACTAGATGATCTCCAGAGGTCCCTTCCAACCCTGACCATTCTGTGATTCTGTGATAAGACGGATGGCCAAGAAATTCTCCTTGAGCCCCTCAGTACCCAATTTACTATTAGGTTTCCACTGGTTTATGTATCTAAATGGCATGTTTTTGATGAGACAGGCAGTTCTGTATGATTTAGCAGGCCCCCAACACACATTTCAAAGACTAAGCTAAAAAAACCCCAAACCTGTACCCAACCCCACCCCACCCCACCCCACCCCCCAAATATACCTTTCATTAAGGATGCGATATACCTTTCTTTAGGGATTCAGAACAAGGTGTGAGTACAAATCTTGCCTGGGAAAGAAAAGGCATCAAGGATATCTTATTGCAGGCTTTCAATAGTTAAAGAGGGCTTATAAGAAAGATGATGAGAGACTTTTTATGAGGGCCTATAGTGATAGGACAAGGGACAGTGGTTTTAAACTGAAAGACAGTAGGTTTGGATTGGACATAAGGAAGAAATTCTCTACGATGTGGGTGGTGAGACACTGGAACAGATTGCCCAGAGAAGTTGTGGAGGCCCCATTGTTGGAAGTGTTCAAGGTCGAGTTGGATGGGGCTTTGAGAACCTGATCTAGTGAAAGGTCCCTGCCCATGGCAGAGGGGTTGGACTAGATGATCTCTAAATGTCCCTTCCAACCCAAACCAGCCTATGATTCCATAAAAGCTATGGTTTTCTATGCAGACATCTTTTTACCTGAAAATAAAGTTTTCATTCAGTAGCAATTATGATCAGCAGCCACACTTCCCCCGCCTTCCCCAGGTCTCCAGCCTTTCAGTGGAGAACGCAATACGTTAGGCAAGAGGGACATCTACTGTCCGGCATGACCAACAGCCGCAGAGCTGATGCATCGCTGTTCCGCTGGCTGCTCCCCCGACCTCCCCGGGTTATAAGGACATGGGGGGAAGTAGACTCTGTGCATTTCTGCCCTCAGTTCTTCAGTCCGTATTGTCAATTAAAATGAATGAGAGTCATTATATCAGTAAATATTGGCAAATCACCCAAATTTCTGGTTGATGAACAAAAGTGAAATTTGGAGTCGTTAGTATGAAAGCTAGGACACGTATGAGCAAAGCAGTACTACTAGCAACCCAAATCCATTGAACCAAGAAGGTGGGAGCTCTCAAGAATTGGGGGTATGTAACCAGAGAGCCAAACCCTTTTTCATTTTGAAGAGGGTTCTGCAAGGAATGAGAAT
The DNA here is from genome assembly GCF_965231255.1 of Vanellus vanellus. Taxonomy (NCBI): domain Eukaryota; kingdom Metazoa; phylum Chordata; class Aves; order Charadriiformes; family Charadriidae; genus Vanellus; species Vanellus vanellus. The sequence goes on from NC_138905.1 coordinate 163,599,487, forward strand.
CCAGGCTGTGAAATCAAACTCAAATCAAATAAGCCATTTGAATGCTGAAGTATTTTGATATTGAAACCAGATTGCAACCTAATCTGTGAACGCAGATCTCAAAGCTTCCCCACCAGGACTTGTGTGCACTCCCTAGCCTTCTTCCACAGTGAAATACCTTCTGAAAAGAAACATTCCTGTTAAACAGAAGCTTGACAATTTGTTTATCAGAAATTAGTTTAAACCAATAGAAATATTTTTTCAGGCCACAAGTCAAGTCAAATAAGTAATTTCAGGACACAAATTTCTGTTTAATCCCAGGCTGCTTTCTGCATGTGAATGCTGGGGGCAACTAAGCACGCACATATGCACACAGCCATACATGTCCAAATCGTAGGTATGAAAAAAGAATATAAAGGACTGCACAATCTTGAGTACTAATAGAATAGGAAAATTAAGCTATTTCAGCTAAAACCTTCTTTTTCGCAGCCTTCATGACTCCTGAGAAATAGGAATTGGACAGACAAGTCTGGCTGGTAAAGAGGACTCTCTAGCTGTGGTAAAGGATTGGATGAGGTCTGGGTAGCTTTGCTATACCATGATTTGTCTTTCCTGAAGCAGTAGGATACTTACATAGTTCTTTCTCTTGAAATGAGGACTCTTTGATCTCACCCTTGGCTTTTACAACTTGCAGACTTCACAGCATCATCAGATCCTGTAATCAAGCAGATTGGAAGGGATGGGAGGCCTCCAGTGCAATTGCCATTTTCAGTATTTAACCACAAAAAGGCAGCAACGGAGGGAATAAGGGAAAACATAGGCCCTTGCGAACACCACCTGGCCCATGAGCCAGCTGAGCACACAAGGGCAAGAATGCGCAGACACCATCAGACTCGCTCAGGCACTGTTTAGGACTAAGAAATATTTGACGAGAGGTGACCATCTCACCTAGATCTGTACCATCATCTGCTTTTCTAGTCTTCACACAGCAGCCTTAGAATCATAGAATCATAGAATCATAGAATCATAGAATCATAGGATCATAGAATCATAGAATCATAGAATCATAGGGTTGGAAGGGACCTCTGGAGATCATCTAGTCCAACCCCCCTGCCAGAGCAGGGACACCTTAGAGCAGGTTGCACAGGAACACATCCAGGCGGGTTTTGAATGTCTCCAGAGATGGAGACTCCACCACCTCCCTGGGCAGCCTGTTCCAGTGCTCTACCACCCTCAAGGTAAAGAAGTTCCTCCTCATGTTTAGGTGGAACTTCCTATACTCAAGTTTGTGCCCGTTACCTCTTGTCCTGTCACTGGGCACCACCGAAAAGAGCCTGGCCCCATCCTCCTGGCACCCACCCTTTAAGTATTTATAAGCATGGATCAGGTCCCCCCTCAACCTCCTTTTTTCCAGACTAAAGAGACCCAAGTCCCTCAGCCTTTCCTCATAAGAAAGACGCTCCAGTCCCCCAGTCATCTTTGTAGCCCTTTGCTGCACCCTCTGCAGCAGATCCCTGTCTTTTTGAACTGGGGAGCCCAGAACTGGACACAGTACTCCAGATGCGGCCTCACCAGGGCAGAGTAGAGGGGGAGGATGACCTCCCTCGACCTGCTGGCCACACTCTTCTTGATGCACCCCAGGATGCCATTGGCCTTCTTGGCCACAAGGGCACATTTCTGGCTCATGGTCATCCTGTTGTCCACCAGGACTCCCAGGTCTCTTTCTACAGAGCTGCTCTCCAGCAGGTCAGCCCCCAACCTGTACTGCTGCATGGGGTTATTCCTCCCCAGGTGCAGCACCCTACACTTGCCCTTGTTGAATTTCATAAGCTTCTTCTCCGCCCAACTCTCCAGCCTGTCCAGGTCTCGCTGTATGGCAGCACAGCCTTCTGGTGTGTCAGCCACCCCTCCCAGCTTTGTATCATCAGCAAACTTGCTGAGGGTGCACTCTATCCCCTCATCCAAGTCGTTGATGAATATATTGAACAGGACTGGACTCAGTACTGACCCCTGGGGAACACCACTTGTCACTGACCTCCAACTAGACTCTGCGCCCCTAACCACAACCCTCTGAGCTCTGTCTTGCAACCAGTTTTCTATCCACCTTACTGTCTATTCATCTAACCCACTCTTCCTAAGCTTGCCTATGAGGATGCTGTGGGAGACCGTGTCAAACGCCTTGCTGAAGTCAAGGTAGACCACATCTACCACTCTTCCCTCATCTATCCATCCAGTCACACCATCATAGAAGGCTATCAGATTAGTCAGGCATGATTTCCCCTTGGTGAATCTGAGTACTTCTGATAGCCTTCTTTTCCTCCACATGCCTTGAGATGACGCCCAGAACAAGCTGTTCCATCATCTTTCCAGGGATGGAGGTGAGGCTGACCGGCCTGTAGTTCCCCGGGTCCTCCTTCTTGCCCTTTTTGAAGACCGGAGTGACACTGGCTTTCCTCCAGTCCTCAGGCACCTCACCTGTTCTACAGGACCTTTCAAAGATGGTGGAGAGTGGCCCAGCAATGACCTCTGCCAGCTCCCTCAGCACTCTCGGGTGCATCCCATTAGGGCCCATCCCATCAGGGCTTCCTGAGCCTCACCTTTCTCCCTTCCCAGTGAGCTATGTGCTTCACTTCCCTGCCTCTCTGTTGGCTACCACACCCTCCTTCTTGCTTTTCCACATTCATGCTGCTCTTGTTTTGCCTAAACAGGACCTCTGCAGCTAAAGAAAAGCTGCATGTTCGTCTTTTAACTACTATGAACTGGGCACGTAAGTGACTCACACTGCAAACCCAATAAAGGGAAAGGGAATGAGGAAATAACTTTGGAGCACTCAGCTAAGCTGCAGAAAGGTCCATCAGTAACACCCACCCTTGGCAGAACGCACACCCTGAAAGCTAAGAGAAACCTTCAACAGGGTTTAGTACAAACAAGGCAGGAAGATTTTCTCAATGCCACGCCAGAGACAGATAGTAAAAAATGTCAGTCGTGAAAGCAGAGAACAAAACTAAGCACCATGAATGTCTAGTTAAAACACAGACTGTAGGCCCCCAAGTGTGATATATGATAAGACAGCCCTGAAATATATGTTCTGCAGTAGTTGCCTAATTTGCCATAGCACTACAATGCCACTGAACTTAAAGAAAGAAAAAGTGCTACAAATAAAACATCCCAAAGATGAATGTACCAATGGCATATCCTATCGTACAAGGGCTCATAGGTATTTTGGCATTCTTCAATTTTTGTTTTTGTTCCACTCCAATAAACAATTACAAAATGTGGGAAAATAAAATGGGATCTTTGGAATTACATGTCTGAAGGGTGTCCATCCATCCGACACGCGCCCATCTAACCTGCTAGGTCCTGCAGGCACACCAGTACTCCCCTGGGGACAAAGATGGTATACCAAGAGAAAAAAGCAGAGGTATTAGCATCACATTTTAGCAATCTGAGTTTCCCACTGAGTGCAGGAAGGAAGTACTCAGTGCAGGAAGGGGCAATGAATGGCCAGAAGAATGTGTGGTGTAGGCGCTTCTGAGGCAAAAATTGCCAAGCAGCCAACTCTCATGGGACAACTGCACCCTGTGAATTTTATGCAGAATCAAAGGAAAAGTTTTTCTCAAAGGAAAAACTGTGGGTGTGAATGAAAATATAGGCATGTGTTATGCATGTTTTAAATCACCTTGATGACAATCAGAGAATGCATTTCAATGGCGGACCCTTAAAATATCTCCATTGCAAGTACAAAAATTCTCTGTTGTAAAAAGAGACAGAGGGGATCAACACAGGTAGAAGGAAGCACATGGCCAATGAAGTCAGAAGAAGAGATTTATTAGGGGACTCAAGGGCAACTAGTATCCAACCCTTCTTGATGCCCATAATGCTTTTGAAAACTTCCTATCAGTCAACATGAAATCTGGCAAAGGTAGATAACACGTCTGAAGTCTTCAGTTATAAGGGACCCAAAACATCATGTCAAAGTCAGAGCAATTTCAAAGACATCCTTTGCACAGCATGAAAATGGTTCAGAACTGTATTTAGGGAGATTACACAGCGGATCATGTGGAATTAGTGTAAAAATACATGCTAAGGAACATCTAAATTTAAGCAAAGAATCCAAGCTAACAGAATTATTTAAGAAAATCTGTTTCCAAGGAGAAAAAAAAACAACTAGATTTTGCTGGGAAAGACAACAGGGGGATCCCATTTATTTTCTGACAGAAGGAGGCAAACTCTGACAACTGGATCACCTTAAGGTATTTTACCATGACACACATTTTGGAAGCAAGCTGAAGGCAATGTAGCACAGTGGTCAGACCTGAAAAGCAGGAGAAAGACTCTGACAAGGCCTACATTACGGAGGCTTTCCTTGCTGACATTGCATGATAAAGGTTGGTTTGCTGCATGATTTCACTGCTCTATATGATAAAAGTGGGCAGAATAATACATTCTTTGTTGAGTCATTGCTGGTGCAGCAGCAGATATTTTTTTTTTTTTTTTGGTGATCCTTAGACCCAATGCATTGCAACTCTTCTTCTCTCTGCCTTTGCCACCCTGGCTGATGGTTTCCTAGCCCAGGATATCTCTTTACATTCCTGTCTTTACACCATGGTGATGGAGAGGAAGATTTTCTCCATTTCTAGATTTTCCAAGAGGACAGGGATACAATGATCTCTCCTCTCCTCTCTCCTCCTGGCAGCACAGAACGCCTATAATCATCACTTGGTGCTCCAGTCATGCTAAGAAGGAGTACCTATGTAATCTGTGGATGATGGGGCAGGGAGCCCCCAAAGCAGGAAGGATTCTTCAGTTGCTACAGGTGAATATTAGGGCTCAGAAGGGTCGAGTGTACAGAACAGGCCACCTTTGACACCCCTCAGCAGAATCCATGGGGTAGCTTGGACACAGCTGCCTGGTGCATGCACGCTGGGGATGCCTAGTTTTTCTGCAAGTCTAGGACCGCAGGCAGAGACGTGGCTCCAGTCACGTTGCCCAAAATCCAGGATGGGGGCTGGAGGACCACATGTTCTATCTACCAAAGCCAATGGGAGGAAAAAGAATAGGCAGGAGAAGCCCAGCTGCTATTGTAGGATCCCCTAAGCTACCAAACTAATCAGGAAGAAGTATGAAAGGTGATTGGATTATAATGTTTAAACATTTCCACAAAACCAAAACAACCATTGCTCAAGGGGCTTCTCTCTCCTTATAGCAGAGACCCGTGTGAAGAAGTTGAAAGGCTGGAAGCACAAACTAGAGAGTCATAAAAAAATCTAAGGACATGATTTCAACTGTGGGCATGATTCACCTTTAGAACAAGCTATCAAAGGAATAAGGATTTTCCCTCTTTCTTCAAATCAAGATTGTCCCCCTACTAAAAAAAAATCTACAAGTAAGCTACTGGGAATTCTGAGCTAAATTTATATTTGTAATTGGATGTACAAGGCCTTGGGGATACAACCCTTTAGACTGGGTTTTCTAGAGGTCCTTCTAGCCTTTAAAACTTATGAATCTGTCCTGCAAAGTTGCATGATGGTATCGTCTCATGCTGCTCTGTGACAGTAGAAATATTTATGTAAAAGACATTCAGTGTTGGTTTAAAAATTCCAAAGTTGAAGAATCAACGATATTACTCAGGGGATTTGTTTTAGTAGTTATTCACCCTCACCAAGAAATACTTCTGCTTCGCTGCCAGCCTGGATTGGCATAGCTCCAGCTATGCTGATTCCAGGAGTCTCTTCCCATGGATGTGGTCATGGCTATCATCCATTCATGTTTAAATCTGTTCTCAAATAAACTAACCAGAGAGAATCCCTAAAGCCTCAAAAGTCTATCAAGGCATGTCACAACATTTCCAAGTACTCCATTCATTCCTGGAGCTCTTTTCCAGCTCCTCACAGTTTTTCAAAATCTTTTCTTGAACTACAAACACCAAGCCTGAGATGAAGTATTCAAGTAATCATCCTGTTTTAATATAATTTGAATCATAATGCCAGAGCAATATCCATTCTTACTCAAAAATACTGTACCAGAGCAGACAAATATAAAAAATGAATATAAATTAAAAAAATGAGCAATGAACTTGATATCCTTTATACATTGACAAAAAATTATAAATAAAATGCAGAAAGTTCTTCATCTATGTGTGTAGGGATAAACTGGGATTCCTGAAACCATACAACTTCACACCCCTGGTCTCTCCATGACTCCCCATATGCCCTTTGTAAAGGCTGTTTTTGTACTTTGTAGAATGTACAGTTTCCATGATGCAGAGTACTGAAATTACTACTATCTGGCAGCTAATCACAAGGTAAAAAGTGGTTTAAACTCTTTCTATAAACAATGGTGGTTCATATCAGTTGTTACTCAGGGATATATTGACAACTGTCTGTTTATTTCTGAATATTTGTATTTAGGAGTCCAAAAGCAATGTTCAAGTTCAAGGTTGATGTGGCCAAGCTTATACCAGAAAAAGTTACGGAGAACAGATTATGTATGACCAGTAAGCTGAAAGTCATTCATGTGAAGATGTCCAATATTGAAAGCATCAGGTAAAGAAACAGGACAGTTATGCAATCATTTAAAAAGTTATATTTACTAAATAATTCGAGCCTGATTCACCATTGCATTATGCAGTACATAATTGCTCATGTTTCCAGGTTAACATCTCTTATCATCATGAGAAGGTAAATAATAGCTTCAAACAAGATCTGAAATTAAGTTCAGTGTTGGAAAACATTCAAGTTCTTTTCAGCCTCATCTAAACATTTCCCTCTCAAGATAATAATTTTCCTACCTGTTCACAGAAGTTTGCAAATATTTAATTCAAAATCAAATCTGGAATGCTTATTCTTTTGAAAGTGTTTTCGTCATGGGGAAAAAAAAAAAAAACAAAACCAAAACCCAACAAACCCAGAGATAAGCCTGAAACTGGTGTAAGAATCACAGTTTTGAAACAAACTGAAAGTCAATGGAGGACAGTTAGCCCAAGAATCAAAATCCATTGAAAAGGAAGAGGGAAAGAAGATCAAGCAAAACATGTAAATACTCTGTAGGAGATCTCCACAAGGTCATAGCCTCAGCTAGCGCCACACACTGGAAAGCTAAGTCACCCCACAAAACCTTTAACTACCCCACCACGATTACCCCGGCACCTCTGGGTGGGCCCATGCTCCTCAGTTCACTGTGCAAAGGAAGTAAAACACTCATCGTAGGGCACCCCAGAAGGTGCCTGTGCCCTTCTTCCCTCTCCAAAGGGAGAGGAGATTTCTGCTAGCCCCTTCTTGAGTGCTGGTCATCACATACAAGGAAGTGCTGGTCTTTCTTCTGCTTTATTGCCTGGATGTTTGGGGAGCATAAAATGCTCCAGATCACACAGCAGGCTGGATATTTTTATCAAACCACGAGCAAAGTGAGCACATAATTTGACTTCCTTCCTAGTTTTCTTCATCCCTCTGACCACTGGACAAGTCATGCCAGCAGATAAGTGTATTACTCATGTAATATGGTCAGGATTGTTGCCTGGCAGAGTCATGCAATCTCTTTCTCCAGCAAAGCCCTCCTCCAGCCAGGTTGCCCTCACCAGCACATGCTCTTAGATACCTCTCCCAGTCACAAGACCCTGCTTGTGCCCCAGTTGCACTATCCCTGCTCTTCTCAGAGCCAGGTCCCTCCCTGCAGAAGGAGCAGCTGGTACCACCAAGCACCCAGTTTGGAGAGTGTGGGTACCTTCGCCCTCCTTGAGAGGCAAGGGTTTGATCTCAGCTCCCAGCATCCACCAAGCCCTCTGCAGGGCTGCCAGTTTGAAACCCTGCTCTAACCCCACCTCTCTCTTCATCTCCCACCTCTCCTATCCTGTGCTCTTGGACTGGGGCAGCAGATATTCCTTCAGGCGGGTGCTGAGGTGGTGCTGCTTCTTCCCTGCCTGAGTGCTGCTGGCCTGCCTCCCTCGCCGAGGGCTGGAAGCGCCTGTAACAAACCGCTCCAGCCAAACCGGACAGGTTACAGGCAGTCCCAACCCATTTTGCCAGCGGCACAGAGCAGGTCCCCAGGTCCCGCGCAGGTGGCAGAGGCCAGACAGGAGGACAGCACGGCCCCACCGCTGGGGACAGGACAGCTAGCCCGCAGGTAGGCGAGAGGGGTCAGAGCCACTATCGCTCAGCACCGTGGAGCCCACACCGCCTTCATCTGGCAGAGACCTGGGAAGAGAGGCAGAGCGTTCCCCGCAACCTGCCCGATAGCCCGGGGGATTGCGACAGCTTTCCCGGACAGTCTCACTGCACAAGCCTGTGGGATGTAAAAGCAAACTCTGCCAGCTGGAGTAGGGTATTTAAGGAACCAGCTATGAAGAGGAGAGAAGACAACACCCAGGATTTACAGGTAAAATACATATTTTGATTTAAAGGTGTGAACTTAGAGGCCAGGTGAAGTGGAGAGAGATGAGCAAAGGGTTACAGGATGATGGAAGCATGGAACAAATTAAACTTATCTGGGATGCATCCAAAACTCAAGTTAAATCCACATACTTTTTATGCATGGAGATACCTCTCTGAATTATAAAGGGTAAGGGAAGGAGGGCTTACATCTTCATCCCTAAATATATCATTTGTGTCTCTTAAATCTGAGCCAGTGAAGAGTCGAACACTGCGAGCCAAATCCTATTTAATTTATTCAGCAACACATCTGTGTGAAATATAGTCCAATTACAGGTATTAGGTTACTTTGCCATGGCTGCAGCCATTTGGCTTTTATTTCCAGCAGGCTCTAATTAAATTATCACAATGCAGGAGCAGACAATTTTCCCTTATACGTGACTGCAATTAAAGACATGCAATCACAACATTTTTTAAAGTGACTCCAATCAATTGGTTACAGTAAAGAATACCATGTAATAGAACAGTGACTCCACCGTTAAGACTGAAAGAGGGTTTCTATTTCAATAATCTAGTTCCCTTTTATTATGAGTTCTGCTTTTGGATAATTTATTTAAAGTTCATTATGTGTCTACAGCATATATCATTTGCCCTCAGCTTGGGCTGCAGAAGTCCCATTAAGGCCAATTACTTAGTGTGATAAAATCTGCCACAGTACAAACTGTTCCTTAATTAGATTTAAGTTTTGTCTAAGTTCTATTTGTAATTCAGACAGCAAAATAATAAGGCCAACAGCAAAGACTTGCTGTCTCCTTTCTTTGCTCCCCGTGGTAACCTGTTCGGTTTGATGTAATCTTAGGATAGTTCAGACCCCCCACCCGTGTGGGGTTTTTTGCAAGGCTTGTCCCCGCTTCGTGTTTCCATAGCCAGTGCAGGGCTTGGGGGGTGGCCCAGCCCGTGAGGGAGTTCCTTGACCCAAATCCAGCCCTATCAGAGACTTCACCGATAGCGAAAAGCACCGCTCCGAAAGCACCCGAGAGCGTGTGGCTGTCAGTAGGGACTGCAGTGGCTGAGTGCCACTGCTGCGCACTTCGGTGATCGTAGGTATTTACTCTCCAGCCCCTATAGGTTTGCTGCAGCAGCACGATGGTTGGTGGAAAAAAAGCCGCTGGCAAAATGATCGTCATACAGAACCACGAGGAAAGCGATGTGGGGAGCAGCACCCAGCCGTGCCCTTCAGCTCTCTCAATAGCCATGCACTGTAAACACGGCGGTGTGCACGGCCCTGGTGCTGCCAGCGGCAGACAGCGCGCCGTGACCTGCTACTGCAGGATGGGGCCTTTGCTATTAACCTGGTTAACCATTAGCCATACCAGAGGCTTCGTTTGTTTGGGGATGATGGTATCGCTGCATTACTTCTTAACTGAATTAGAGCCACGGGGTTTATCCAAACCATCCCCTGCACCTTCCCCAGCCATGAGAAGAGGTTTGAAGCTGTTTTGCTCTTTAAGAACAAATGCCAGTGTTTGGCATGCATCTCCTCAAGCTCCAGCTTCAGTTTTCAAAGTGTTTTAAATATGTTTGAGCCAAATGTTCTACACAAATTTGAATTCAAGTCCTGCAACCTGTCTTTGTGTGATCTCACAAATGAGCAAGAGTAGAAGCTGCATCAAGAAAATTCAGAGTGGAACAAAAAATAGAAGCAGTGATTCAGTGCGATCCATTTTAACAGATCCAGGCCACACTGATTTGAGGACAGGCACCATCCTGTAAGAAGTCGCATTCCTCTGGAAAAAATTACGCTAGACATTTATTCTTTTTTTTTTCCCATCAAAACAAAGAAAGCATTCACGCAAATGCGCTCACTGGATGCAGTGTTAGCAGTTATTTGCCATGTGCTTCAGTGGCTCTGTATTTCTGTTGTAGAGATTATATTTTGGTCTATCTTTACTTCCCTTGAATCCTGCTGAAGTCCCATGTTGTATCTTGCAAATGGCTGCTTTGCAAAGTTGGATGAATTTATTCTGAGGTTTCAGAAAACTTCTATCTAAAACTAATGTCAAAGCAAAACACCATTTAAAATTTTTACAGATATAGAAATTTGCATAGCAGCTAATGACAAGCCTAAAAATAACCTATTTCTTTGCAACATCAATCTTGTTAACGAGCTAAAAGAATGAAATATTCCTCTATCAGTTGTTTCCAAGGAGCAGGGAGAAAAATGTTAACCAACTCCAGTATCAAAAAGAATATGAAAACATTTCAACATCCACTGTTTTCCACTTAATTAACAAGGCTGCAAGTAGCTTTTATGGAGCAGCTGTGTTCTGGACATTGTACTCTATATTTTTGGTCAGTAGCACAACATAGTTAGTCTGTCCTTCTTTTCCACTTGACCCCTGATGAGAGTGGAAAGTGAACTTTATATACTGGGTAACACATCACACACCGTGGGGCTGGGAATCCCTTACATTACAACTTCATTGTGCCTGTGCAGCCCCTTCCCTGAAAATACATATTTTAAAATAAATTTGTATCTATCTCTTTATAGATATGGTAAAAGGCCTCTAGACTGGGATCAATTCTCATCAAAGCAGCGAGGCCCTTCCTTATTCAATAAAGGCACTTTAATAGTGGCACTGATGGGAAGTTGAAAAGAGAGACCTGGTTATTAGTTGTTTTGAACAGGCTACGAGAAGGTCTTTTCTGTTAGTGAACACTAAACATTTCTCTCTTCCTTAAGAGCTAAGGAAAAAACATGAACACAACAAATGAGGACTTAGCCAACCCCACCACCTGGCAAGACACTGAAGGTGATTTTCCCAACTGCACTGATATGGAAGTTGGTCTGAAGACTTCGTACCTTCCCATTATGTATAGCATCATCTTCCTGGTGGGCTTCCCGGGAAACATCATTGCAATTTGTGTTTACAGCTTCAAGATGAGGCCTTGGAAGAGCAGCACCATAATCATGCTGAACCTGGCACTCACAGACCTGCTCTACCTCACCAGCCTTCCCTTCCTGATACATTACTATGCCAGTGGGGAAAACTGGATATTTGGTGAATTCATGTGCAAGTTCATCCGCTTTGGCTTCTACTTCAACTTGTACAGCAGCATCCTCTTCCTCACCTGCTTCAGCGCCTTCCGCTACGTAGTCATTGTCCACCCTATGAAGTTCTTCCACATCCAGAGGAAGCGGTGGACAGTGGTGGCTTGCGCAGCCGTTTGGGTGATCTCATTGGCAGCTGTCAGCCCTGTCAACTTCTTGATCTCCTTAAAAGAGGCACAAAACAGATCTTTATGCCTTGACCTTACCAGCTCTGAAAACCTAGCCACAATCAGGTGGTATAATTGGCTGCTGACCAGCCTGGCCTTCTTCTTGCCCTTGCTGACGGTAACTCTGTGCTATGCGCTCATTATTTACACCTTGGCTACCGGGCCTCACACACAGGCTTGCTATAAACAAAAGGCTCGCAGACTTGCTGTTGTCCTCTTGGTGGTCTTCTATGTGTGCTTCCTCCCCTTCCATGTCTTTCGAGCAGCTCGGGTTGAGCTACGGTTGTGTCCAGTCAGCTGTTACGTGGAGAAGCAAATCCACTCCACCTATATCATCTCTCGGCCACTGGCTGCACTCAACACATGTGGCAACCTACTACTTTATGTTGTGATCGGAGGTAACTTCCAGAAGGCCATCCTCTCCCTTTCAAGGTGTAAATGGAGCAAATACGTCCAGCAGCCCAGGAGCAACAATTATGGGACGAAGTCAGAGATCGCATTGAAGTTATGAAGGAATGCCTTGAAGAAAATCCCAGCAAACCTAGGATGGCTTTGCTGCCGTAAGGTCCTGCAAAGGCAGGTGCGTTGATATGGTAGCAAGAATTGCAGCTGGCTTCGCCCTCTCCCTGCAGTAGAGCACTTGTCAAAAACCTGTCTTGGAAGCAGGTTTGTATATACCTCTCTTAGCAACCAAAGAAAGAGGAGTGAAAATAAAAGATTGTAAACCAACTCAAAGGTGAAATTTAAAACCACCCAGCCAGACTGTTTCCAAAGCCATTTGGGAAATGCAGGGTTGTCTCGCTCCAGGCTTTGCGGTTGATTACAGAAACACAGAGAGCTTAGTCTGGACATGAGAACAACTTCCATTGATTTCACTCTTGTCACTGATGTAGTGCTTTGTTTATTACAGCCTGAGCAAAATGCGGCAGATATTGTCACGGTTGCTGAAACCACTGAATTACATACTTAGAAAGCACCTCGATAAATCAGATGTTTTCAAATTAGATGGACCTGATGAACTTCAGCTTAGGGCACTGAGGAACTGAATGATGACATCTAAGAGCTGGCCGAGGGGAGGATGGGAGGAGTACCAGAGAAGGACATACGTGGTGAATACAAGGAGATAAATATATATACACAAGGAGATACATATATATATTAAAAAAGTGTATATATATATGGAAAAAATGGAGGAACAAGGAATTATCAATCACATTAATGTTCATCCCAGAAAAATACTGAAACAGACAATCAGATAGAGATAGTAAGTCTACAGAAGATGAATACAGGTGAGTACCAGCCGGTATGGACCTATCAGCTATGTACAATCCCAGGTCATTCTGATTTCCTACTACAGCAAATTAACAGGCTCGTACATGAAGGAAAATATGATGTCATGTATCTTGACTACAGAAGTAGTTTTGACACTGTCTGAGATGACACTCACGTGTAAGCTAAGGAAACACTCTGGAGGAAACTATTTTTGCTGGGTACAGAGTTGTGTGCAGAGTGGAGATAGTGATTTACTATCAGAGTAGGGGGAGCCACTGGTTGGGGATTTCACCAGTCTGTCCTGGGTTTAGGGCTATTTAGCGTTTTCATTAAGAAACTGGGCGATGAAATAAAGACCGATTATTATATTTGCAGGTGACATGAAACTGAGAGGACAAAATTAAGTTGACAAATTGCAACTACGGTCTGAAAAAACACAGGATGCTATTAGACAGTGACAGGTGCGAAGTTCTGTGTTTAAGTAGAAATAATGAACTGTGCAAACACAAAAGGAGAAAAAAAAACCAAACCTATTTAGGTAGCAGTTCGGCAGAGAAAGATCTGTGGTTACTGTGAATCACAGGCTGGACAGGAGCTGACAGTTTCAGTGGGCTGACAAAGCCTGCTGCGGCAAAAAGGGCAGATGCAATGCTGTGATGTATAAATAAGAATATAATGTGCGATATTTGTGTAGCAGCCCTTACACCCTCTGCAGCGTTGTTCCCCTCACAGCTGGAGAACCCTGTCCAACCTTCGAGGCTGCCCTTCAGGGAAGACACAGAGGAGAGGAGCGTGGTAAGAGCACTCAGCGAAATGTCCCAAGGGGAAGGAACAGGACAGAAAACCAAATGGTATTCAAACCCCTCAAGGGCAGACATCAGGAAGGACTTTCTCTCACAATGGGTGATGAAGCCCTGGTGAGGAGAAGAGGAGCTTCCACCCCCGCGTGTCTCTAGGAGCAGGCTAGCCAGACACTGAGCAAGAGGGGCACAAGCCTGCCTGGCTTCTGGAGGACCCTTTTGGCCACAAGGCTCTGCGATTAGGCATACGTTGGTGGTAACATTGGTCCTAGCAAAACAAGCGGTGCCTAGGAGCATTGCTGGCACCAGAACTCGTCCCACCGCACTGCCACAGCTCTCCTTGGGCCAGCAGCTGACCGGCAGCAACCATCACATTGCTGGCAAAGCTGGAGCACCTGACATGGGTTAGCACCATGCCCCTGAGTAGGACAAACAATGACACTGTAGTTTTTAACATGCCTTGTGGATATCTAAAATACTTTATTTGGTAAAGGCTCAATCATCAGATACATCTTTCAGAAGCGGTGCTATAGGCCTGTTGGCATGACTTCTATTTTAGACTGTCCTCTTCTGTACTGTTGTCAGTCTGAATTTTGCAGGTTGCCACTAGATGGTGATCAATCATGATCAAGCTACCTGGTTTCACATACGCATGGTTGATTCCTATCCACAAGTTATACAAATACACAAGACGATTCACATGAAATAAATCTTTTCTAACATAGATTCATAGCATCCCAGCTCTCCAACGTGGGCAAAAAAGTACAAATGCACCACACAAATTCTCTTCCTCTTCTACATAAGTGAAAGCACAAGATGCGTCTACCACTTACACATACACATCTGAAGGAGTGGATTAAAAATTATCTTTTTTCCACTCTCAGAGCATTTTTAATTCTTGTTCTCAGGAGCTTTTCCTTCTGAAGCCCAAGCCGAGCTTATCACACGCAGGCAGAAGCTCTTCAATACAACTATACATACAATATAAAATGGAGCAGCTAAAGGTAAAAAGTGTGAAATGGAAGTGTTCGAGGCTTTCCATCTCTAACAGCACGAGTGACAGTCCCACAGTTTCAGTGACTTGGGGAGAGACTACCTTTTTGCTTCCTCCTCCTCTCTTTCCTTAACATAGCTGTTGTTTGGTTGCCTTCTTCCTGTCTCACCTGCTCATCTACCACCTCTCTTCATTCAGTTTGGGCTAAACTAGCTGATTTTTAAGTGCCGAAGTAGACTAGGGAATGCTCCTGGGAGCTGCAGTTTGCCGGTGGGGCAAGAACCTGCAGGAGAAGGGCAGTCACATCTTCCAGGAGCATGGCTGGGTCTGGAAAAGGGGAAAAGCTCAACCTCAACGCAGTCACTTTTAAAGCATTCAAGGACTGCTCAGGTGCTCTGCAGGACGGTGAGATCATTATCTCATGTGACTCATTCCTTTTGCTTACTGTGAAGGGTGACATCTTGATAGCTTCTATTTTTAGCAGCTGTTAAGTTTACTGCTGAAACAAGGGTAAGTGCTTCGATTGCAGTAAACAGGAGACACTTTCCAAGCTCTGTACAACACAGCTACATAAATTACTACACTATTGCCGGCTAATTCACAGCATAGTTATGCTCCAGTAACCAGGCTTCAGTCAAAAGCCTCTGGTAGGTTTGTCTGCAAAGACAGTCACGTCAAGTGAAGCAAGCTGCTCTCTGCCTGGCACCACAGAGGAACCAAGAGAATAACTTTGCAGGGTAAACCTCTCAGGGGGGTGTCAACTCTGATGGTACTAAAGATGAAATTTTGGAGTTGCCGGGTGCTTTGGTAGACATGTTGAACCTTATTCTTCACTGTGACTCACGGACTGTCACAGATTGCAGCAGAGCTATTTTCTACTCTTAATTGTCCAGGAAGGCAATCAGCAATTATTTCCCTTTCTCCCCAAATCATGTGTTCCCACAAGAAGTGAAAGCAAAAGACCCTCCTTGTACTCAAACCTCCTAGGGAGCAAAAATACTGACTGTAATGTTCTGCACTAAAAAAAAACTCACAAAATCTGTTCTAATCTGGCTGCATCTAGCTGCCTTTCCAGCAATTCTGTGTCATACTGAACACCTAAGAAGACAGCGTGAAACAGACTGCATGTAGCATCAAAATGAATAGCTTAGTAAACAGCTAGTAGAGAGAAAGGCTAAAATAGCTTGAGAACGGTCTGGTCTTACAAGGGCTGTCTTTGATATTGATGTGAGGCAAGGCTGCAATTTTATCCCAATGTAGTGGTATGTGCAGTTGGGATGCTGCTGCATTAGCTGTACAGTGTAACTGTACGGTAGCGATCCACCGCATGAACTGGAGGGTAGCACCAGGCTCACCACCGAGCCACTTAGACCTTGGATAGATGTCATTTTGCTGATAAGGCTAAGCAAGCAGAATAAACTTTGAATGGCTGCTTCCACCTGTCAGTATTTTCTACTCTGAAAATGCAGGTTAAGTGAACCTAAACTTTAAAGCAGCAAACAACAAATGAACGTATCACTGTTCAACTCCTGCCAGCCCCAAACTGTATTTGCCTTTCCCTGCCAACATAGAAGGATAATAGATGTAAAGGAAAATACTTGATGTGTTCCCTTAAAGCTCCCTTACTTTTTGTGAAAGTAGAGGCATTGAGTGGTGCCAGCCAATGCCACTTCAATGTAAAGGTCACACAAGTCTGAGAAGGAAAAAAGAAAGTTTACCCTAAAGAAAATTTATTTCAAGGCCTGATTTCTGAATAGCAACTGAAAAAAAGCAGTACTTTTGACTAAGGTGTCTTGCTGACTAGATGCCCTAACCTACCAGGTGCTGTGGTGGCGAGCAGAGCGAATCGGATGCCTCCTAAAGCAGGAGAAAAAAAGTAAATTCCTGCTTTTAGTCAGAGCTGTACTTTGGAGCCCAGAAGGAGAAAAAGTAAGTAGGTAAACACTGAGCTAAGTGTCTTTCCAAAATGAAATTTAAAGCTCAAATGCTGATTTTTTATAACACACAGAGGGAACGTGATTTTTCAGGGTTGCTGCAGGCAAGCATAATGCAGAGTATGTTCAATCATTACTGCTAGAACCTTGAAAGGCATTTGAATTAAAGGGTATTTTATCTTCTAAGATCCCTTCTCCGATTCTTTGCTCCCCCAAATGGTTGATATCACTGATTTCTAAACCAAAAGAGAGGTGGTTGCCTGGAAGCTATAGTACTGGTGATGCTCTCCACTCTTACAAGTCAAACAAAGTTCTGAGCTTCTGGTTTTTTTTTTTCTAAAAAAGTGAAAGCTGTGTTTTTCCAAATTATTTTATGGATTTCCTTTTACTTTGTAAAATAGTTAAAGAAGATAAGGTGAAGAAGAAAGAAACACAACTTTGTGCGCAGACAGACAATGCCATACTGAATCCTAACAAAGCAAGGTAGAAGGCGGAGACATCTTCCTTCATGTGTTTTCATTAAACACAGTTGTATTTCCAGCATGCTTCCTGTTACCCGAGCTAGCAAACCTGATACCAGGTCCCTCCCTCTCCCTTCACTGCGTCCAGCCTGTTGCTCAAGACCCATCAGCTTTTTGGAAAAATGATTATGAAATTTATTCTGCCCCTTCTAATGGTTCTGCTAATATCTTTGTGGTTCCTGTTTACCCCCGATCGGCACGAGCCAGTTGGCTGCATCCCAGGGCGCTTTCAAGGCAATTCCCGTGTACCTGGCAGAATCCGTATTTTGTCAGTGGATCTGCGGCATGGTATTTTGGTACTACCGCAATAGCACCCTGTGATATTCTCACATCTCTTCTCTGGTTTTCAAGGACTTTCATGGTGCCAGCCACTGAGCAAACTGATGCCCTGCACCTGCAGCTGACAGGGCTAGAAAACACCTTCTCCGGGGGTGTCTCAAAGGGCATCCAAGGCAAAGCCTCCTGCTCTGCTCTTGTTACAGATCTGTTAAGCTGGGCAAAAAGGAGGTGACTTGGCACAAAAGCAGGGAAGCATTACGGGTGGATTTATTTCCAGCCCCCAATGATCCCAAAGGGGCAACTTTCCACTGAGTGAGCCAGGCTGGCCCAATCGCTTATGGCCTCAGCAATGATGAAGAAGACCTGGCAGACAGCGGCATACAAATGCACCGTGCAACAATTTCAAGCAATAAATCTTTTTGAAAATTCCCTTTTCCTTTCCCATCATGACGCTTTTTATCAAGGGGAAGTTATCTTAACAGACAAGGCGGCAGCACCTGCCTACAGGAGTGTCCTCACATTTACCTTTCTGCTAGTAAGCCGCTCTGAGATATTTATATATCGCCCCTATTTTACAGGTGATGAAACTGAGGCATAGTGGAGTTAAGTGACTTGCCTCTGGTCACAAAGCAAATTAGCAGCCAAGCAGGGAAGAGATCAGTTCCTAGCCCAGAGCTTTTACAAAGTGCATTTTAGGCTTAGGGTAAGATTTTCAAGGGAGTCTTGATTGCTCAGTCGTGGCACTTCAGTAATAAAAGTTGAGTTAGAGCAGTGTCTGCACTATTCAGGCCCTGGTTCATCCCCAGCGTCGTACTCTGCATCTGTGGAAGGAGCACTGCTCTTTTGCTTCAGAGGTTTTGGGGGACCAGCTCTTTATCACCAAAATTATTTGCCTACCACCGCGTGTGATCTCAGCTGAAAGCCAGTAATTAGCTTTATTCATTCCGTTTACAGGTTTGTATCTAGTATTTGTCAACTCGGAGGTTAACACAAGATATTAGCAGTATATAGGGAAACCTTTCAGGTTGAAATTTGTGCATCACACCACAGGTCAAGAAGTTGTCCTCTGTGGGGTGTAAAAGGTCAGAAGTAAGTTCCATAACTAGCAAGCTGCCTTCACCCAAAGGGCAGGGTACCACTGCTCAACACGTACGTATGCCGATGCTGGGAGAGCACACGGGTTCAGCTAACACACCTCAGAGCTGGGGCCAGCCCCCTCCCAGCACACCCTAGCTCAGATCCAGCAGCCCATGTTCTGCCTTCGGATATGGATATCAGAACTCTGCTTCTACTGGCAGAAGGGAAAATAGAGCTAAGATGCAGATTTTTTTCATACACTTTCTAAATTTCCATCCTTATTTCTATTCAACATGATTAATACAGCTATACTTATTTATCAGAGCTAAATATTTGGCTGACGAACACCAGTGAAAATCTAAATCTGTTGCTCTACCAGGAAAATATCCTAGCAAACATAGCCCCCATCCTTTTTTCCCCAAAATACAAACCGGAATCTCACTGAGGGAGGGGAAGGACAGCATCGTGGGCACCGTGTTTGCTGGAAACACCAGGAAAACCTGTCCTGCAGCAATTCCAGGCTGTGCCCAAGGGGCTCCCGCCTCCCGTACTCCCTCAGCTGGACCTTGCAGGTGCTATAATTCAAATTCCCACTAGAGGGTAGGCAAAACTCTTTCCAGATCGCTCTGCAAAAGCCTAAGTATGCGGGAAAACAGTGTCTGGTTTGGTAACGTAGGTTTGGGCTGGAAAAGCAGCAGAAAATAGGAAAAGGAAGAACCAAATGATGTTCATACCATCTGCGAGAGCAAGGTGGGAGCATTGTTCCAATTTTCTCTAAAGAAACACAATCTCCAGTTTATAACTTTACATCAAATACAGCTAGAGTGCCTGTGTGGTTATAAACATGTAAATCATAAATCAAATACAGCCCCGTGGATGTTATCTTAGAAGCAGTGATAGGGGCCAATTAATTATATCAAACAGTTAGAAAGGATAAATACAGGGAATTAGAGTTTATCCTCTTCAGAGCAACAGTGAATTCGCCCCCTCCTGATTGCCTGGCCAGAAACATCAAACTGCAGATTTATCCCTGTCTTTTATTATTGACCGCTCTACTATTGCAGAAAATAATGGCTTGTGTTTTCTCCTCACACATTTCTCCACTTCTGAAATGCAGACAGGTTTCTCTGAACCTTGCTGCAGGAGTGGAAAGTATGGATGTCATCAACATGTCTTCCTCTTCTTGGTCTCCCTGAAAGAGCAGATCCTTCTCCAGGTGAGCCTGACTGTCTCAGGGAACTCCCTGCACTGCAGATAAGGGTACTGGGAAAAGATTTTCTCACCACACATCCTACTTCTCCAAATCAGGCTTTCACACTGATTCAACAAGACCAATGCTAGAGAAGCCAAAGCAATTCAGAGTTTATTTTCTAATTTAGTCCCAGATCTACAAAGATGGCCTAAGACCCAGAAGCACCATCTATGTGAGTTAAATGCCATTTTTGAATGCTAAGTAAGGATTTGGTTTTATCTTCTTAAATGTAACTTGCTTATGCTGACAGAGGTATGAACCAAAGAAGGCCCATCAAAGAAGTGGAGCTCTCAGAGGCTTTCCGGCAGCTGGGACACCTCCCACAGCTAGGATAATTAAAGTCCGAATTAACTGTACTTTGGAAGACCAGCATAGCAATGTTTGCTACCACAAGCGCTGCACTATCTCGTTTCTCCCCTGAATAAACGTGGGTTTTTTAAAGGAAACGTTGCCCCTCTGTTCTGGATGCGTCCCATCTGCTGGTCCTACATAGTCTTGAGGGTGCCAATGACTCAGTCTCTCCAAAGGGAGTTGGTAAAACTGGATGAGGTGTGGCACTACAGGCAGTAGTCTCCACAGTTGTCACATCAAAGGCTAAATAGGAGGTGTGCCCAAAGAAGGATTACATTTGTGGCCCTAATGAGCCAAAGAAAGGAGCCCTTCAGGCAGCAGCATGTGTTTTCACTGCATTAAGGCACGTGAATCCGTTGCAAAGAGATTTTCACAGCACAATATTGGGAGCAAAGGAAGAAGCATTAATCCTGAAAGACAGCCATGCCAAATGCAGTTAAATTATATATTCTCTATCTGACTTGTACTGTGAGGTGTGAATAATAACTCTGCTGGACACTGACATGGGCTAAGGAGAGGCATCTAGTATTTGGTACAGGGGTGCATTTGGTGTCTACCAGACTATTTTAAGAGATCATATTTCTCTACCTGATGCTTATCAATACCACCTGTCCTTGCCATGATAACTGGGAGAGCTACTTCAAGTGATGTAGATCTCATGCAAAAATCTCCTGTCTTCATCACTCTGAAAAAAAAGTGATATTTTATTGAAGAAAGTTATTGTTATACAAGGGTCTGTGACAGCAGATGAAAAGTAGAAAACCTCTCTTGCAGGGAGTCAAGAAGCTGGGTTTGGTAAGGAACAGATGGATCTTGGCAGATGCGTTCTTTCACCAAGTAGTTCCCTCAGGGGGGCAGTTGTTAAATATCATACAAAATTTCATTTTCTTGCATGAATTGAAGATGCTGAAATATAGAGGGATGACCTTTATTCTGGGACCCTCATGCCTATCCACTTTTGAGGCCTTTGGAGATATTGAAGGCTGTTCCATCAGTTTAATAAAGCTTAAACCACACACGTGGCTTCAGCTGTACAGTATGTCCTCCTTGTTGCTGTCTTTCAGGGGTCCATGAAATGCATCATCTCATCAACACAAGTTTCCACCCTAAACCTTTCTGGTCCCTGGTGGATAAGCTAGAGATATAGGAGGGTGAAATGTCCAACTAAGCAGCTTCTGAACCAGGTCTCCAAAGATAGAATAAACTATACCACTGCTGAATCCCTCTTTCTATTGCTTGCACAGCCCTGTCTGGTAGAAAATTTATTGATAGCATTTTCGATTCTCAGAGAAGTAAGGAGGGGGGTTAGCAGTACTGCTACCTTGGACCTCCATAGAGTGGACTTTGGCCTGTTTAGGGGCCTGGTTGACAGAGACCCTTGGGAGGCAGTCCTGAAGGGCAAAGGAGTCCAGGAAGGCCAGACATTCCTCAAGCAGGAAATCTTAAAGGCGCAGAAGCTGGTTGTCCCCATGTACCGAAAAACAAGCCAGCGGGGAAGAAGGCGGCCTGGCTAAACAGAGAGCTTTGGCTGGAACTCAGGAAAAAAAGAGTATATGACCTTTGGAAGAAGGGGCAGGCAACTCAGGAGGACTGCAAGGATGTTGTGAGGTTATGCAGGGAGAAAATTAGAAGGGCCAAAGCCCAAATAGAACTTAATCTGGCTGCTGCTGTAAAAGACAATAAAAAATGTTTCTATAAACACATTAACAACAAAAGGAGGGCTAAGGAGAATCTCCATCCTTTATTGGATGTTGGGGGGAAATATAGTGACAAAGGATGAGGAACAGGCTGAAGTACTTAATACCTTCTTTGCCTCCATCTTTAGTAGTAGGACCAGTTGTTCTTGGGGTACCCAGGCCCCTGAGATGGAAGACAAGGATGAGGAGCAGAATGAAGCCCCCATAATCCAAGGGAAAATGGGTAGCGACCTGCTACACCACTTATAGACACACAAGTCTATGGGGCTGGATGGGATCCACCCAAGGGCAATGAGGGAGCTCATGGAAGTGCTTACCCAGCCACTTTCCATCATTTGTCAGCTGTTCTGTCTAACTAGGGAGGTCCAGTTGACTAGAGGTTAGCAAATGCAATGCCCATCTACAAGAAAGGCCAGAACAAAGGCTTGACTAACTTCATCTCCTTCTATAGCAAGGTGACCCACGTAGTGGATGAGGGAAAGGCTGTGAATGTTGTCTACCTGGACTTTAGTAAAGCCTTTGACACCGTTTCCCACAGCATTCTCCTGGAGAAACTGGCTGCCTATGGCTTGTGCAGGCATACTCTTCTCTGGGTAAAAAAATGGTGGGTAAAAAACAAGGGGTGTTCCACAGTGCTCAGTGTTGGGGCCACTCCTGTTTAATATCTTTATCAACGGTCTGGACGAGGGGATCGAGTGAGCCCTCAATAAGTTTGCAGACGACACTAAGTTAGGCAGGAGTGTTGATCTGCTTGAGGGTAGAAAGGCTCTACAGAGGGATCAGGACAGTCTGGATCAATGGACTGAGGCCAATGGTATGAGGTTCAACAGGCCAGGTCCTGCACTTGGATCACAACAGCACCATGCAACTCTACAGCCTTGGGAAAGAGTGGCTGGAAAGCTGCCTGGTGGAAAAGGACCCGGGAGCGTTGGTCAACAGGTGGCTGAATATGAGCCAGCAGTGTGCCCAGGTGGCCAAAAGAGCAGGTAGCATTCTGGCTTGTATCAGGAATAGTGTGGTGAGCAGGACTAGGGAAGTGATCATCCCCCTGTACTAGGCCCTGGTGAGGCCCCAGCTATAATACTGTGTTCAGTTTTGGGCCCCTCATTACAAGAAAGACATTGAGATGCTGGAATCATCATAGAATCATATAACGGTTTAGGTTGGAAAGGACCTTAAAGATCATTCAGTTCCAACCCCCTGCCATGGGCAGGGACACCTTCCACTAGACCTGGTTGCTCAAAGCCCCATCCAGCCTGGCCTTGAACACTTCCAGGGATGGGGCATCCACAACTTCCCTGGGCAATTTGTTCCAGTGCCTCACCACCTTCATAGTGAAATTTTTTTTCCTGATATCTATTCTAAATCTACCCTCTTCCAGTTTGAAGCCATTACTCCTCATCCTAAGTGCCCAAAGAAGAGCAATAAAGCTGGTGAGGGGTCTAGAGCACAAGTCTTATGAGGAGCAGCTGAGGGAACTGGGGTTGTTTACTCTGGAGAAAAGGCGGCTGAAGAGAGACCTTATTGCTCTCTACAGCTACCTGAAGGGAGTTTGTAGCGAGGTGGGGGTCAGTCTCTTCTCCCAAGTAACAGGCGATAGGACAAGAGGAAATAGCCTCAAGTTACACCAGGGTATGTTTAGGTTGGATATTATGAAAAATCACTTCACAGAAAAGGTTGTCAAGCATTGGAACAGGCTGCTCAGGGAAGTGGTTGAGTCACCATCCCTGGAGGTATTTAAAAAACATAGATGTGGCACTTAGGGACATGGTTTAGGAGTGGACTTGGCAGTGTTGGACTTGATGATCTTAAGGGTCTTTTCCAACCTAAATGATTCTATTATTGTCCTCTGTCCTGGCATGAAGAGGCAACATGGTATTTTACTGTGGCTTAGCAAACAGATCAGCAACTTACCCTTTCTGCCCTGGACATTTCAGCTCAATCCAGCTGCTGCCACGTAAGCGCTGAGGATAATCTCTGTATGCCAACCACTGAGGGAACTAATTCAGAAATACTGCCCTGCCCAAGATAAGAGAGATTGATTCGCCCCCTGAATTAGGGCTGACTTCTCTGTACCCAGTTTATTTGGGAAGAAACCATACATGCTGATTTCAGCTAATGAAAAAATTTCTGACGGAATACTTTTACCCTGCAAACTGCTGAATCAACGGAATTAAAATGCTTCATGTGAATGTCTTGAATCTATCAAAAATGTCCAGCTAGCCAAACAGTCCCAGACAAAGAACAGGGAGGCTGGTGATGGCAGGATGGAGAGGGGTGCTGCATCACATCGTCCATCGGGATGGTCCAGAGTTGCCCAGCTCCTTTCTTGGGCTGGAGCAGGTTTCTCTCTGAAATGCTCTTGGACGGGACACAAGAGAAACAAAACTTGACATTTTGCTTCTTTTCTCAGATTTTGCACAAAAGCCAGTGCTGCTGGGAGCTGTGGCTGAGCTGCTACTCCAGACACAGATAATACTGTTGAGAGTTTCAAGGAGAGCAGTGCAAGGCCCAGTTCTAGGACGTTTAGTGTGGCAGAATTTTCTGTCCAAGTCCAGATTATTCAGTGAGCTCATCCTTATTACATTCACTAGTGATTTGGGCAATGGAGTAGAAAGTATACCCTTTAAGCATGCAGATGGCAAGTGAGGGGACTGCCGGCATGCTGGCAGACAGCATTAGATTCAAAGCAATTTACAGAAATTGAAGAAATGGTTTGAAAGAAGCAGCATGCAATACAATGAGGACAAATGCAAAATTTATGTTTGCAGGAAAATAATCAAAACTGCACAAATCTGAACTAGCTGCTTAGGCAGCAGTACCGCAGTAAAGAATCGAAGGGCTACGCAGGTCACAAGCTGAGCATCAGTCAAATATGTTGTGCTGTTGTGAAAAGGGCAAACAGCAGAATGGGACACAGAAATAAGAGCACAGACTGCCAGGCAGGATGAGTAACTGTTCTGCTTTGGTAGCGTGTCTCCTGGGGTGACACATCTGACATTGCACTTCAAGAAGGATGGCGACCTGCTGGACAGGGAGCGGAACAGAGGTTCAAAAAACCAAAACAAAACATGTTTGTGGGACTGAGACTTATTCAGTCTAGGAGAAGCACCACTGAAAGAAAGATGATGGGGACCTTCACACATGTGACCTGTACATAGAAAGCAGAATGCCTCCTGCTAGGACTAGACCGGGAAGATGTTGGACATGAAGTAACATGTCCTGTGAGCACAGAGAAGCAGAGGAGTAGTTTGGTAGAGAGAAGATTTTAGATGAGGTTGAAAAAGCATCTGCTGGGGCTGCCAAGGATATGACTCTTTCTGGGGCAGCAGATGAATAACATGTTCTGAGGAGTTTCCTTCTACCCCACCTCCTGCACTGACATGGGGAAAAAACCCTTTGAATCAGGATAGAGGATTTCAGGAAAGGCAGTCATGTCTCTGCACACACCAAGATAATCCCATAGAGAGGGAAGGTGTCTGTGTTTGGCTCCTTGCAGTGACCGTGCCTGGAAAGCCAATAGATTAGATACTCTGCTGCGGTGAATTAACTTGGTTCCAAAGCCAGTGGTAATGCACCAGTTTACCCCTCCTTTGAATATGATGTGCAAAATCTGATGCAAAAGCCAGGTTAGCAACTCCCTCCTCAGGTTCCAGCAGGCCATCAATCACACCAATATGCTGCAGGAGATTTGTATGTTGACGAAATGCAGAGTAATTGCTAAAATACTTGGTCTGACCCCAAACAGCCTAACCATGCAGGACACTGTATTTTTTATATCCTTCAACGCATTGTATCATATCAGTTTATTGCAAACTATTAAACAGTCCCTTTTGAAAAACCAAAAAGCCAGGGTCAAGTGCCCAGAGGTTCTTCCAATTATCTTTTATTTTCTCACTTTTCTTGAGAAGTGTAATCTTCTGTCCCATAGTGATGTGATTTCTGCCATCTCCCTACCATTGAAAACTTTAATAAGTACTGCCCCAGTGTTTAGAATAGGCAGTGCCAGCTCTGCCAGCAATGACAAAAATACACTGCATGATTATTCTGTATCACTGGGTTTACAGAGCATTTGCTTGTGAAGGTAGTCAGGTTAACTGCTTTCTGCGAACTCTCTGCTTGGGCAGAGAGAATGAAATGCACATCCTCATCTTTCATTTTACTGGGTATTTCTCTTTCAAGACACTGGTCCAGCAGGAACCAGTTCCACCACAGACAATGGCAAAACTTTAATTTCTGAATTATGTGACTCTGATTTTCCAGTACTCACATTTTTTTTTTTTTTTTGCATTTGGCCTATACAAGCCAATGCAGTCAGTCCACTGCTCTGTCTTTAGAATGACACAATGACATTCACAGCAGAGCTCCCCAGCTGACCCAAGCATGGCGAGTAAGTGTGATGCTGTGTTAGTCGAAATCCTGCAAAGCTCAGAGGGAGATCTGACCAAAGCCCAGGAGTGGCCCCAAAGCCGGTGGTGAAAGGTAGCGCAGAAAGGCAAAGCAAGACAAAGCCTCTGCAGAGAAGAGCACCTCTCTTGTATTTGATTTAGATGAGCACAAAATAGCCAGAAGAAAAAGGTTAGATTAAAAAAAATATGAACGTATGAATTCCACAGGCTCAGCTTGCATTAATCATCTCTTTGAAGGCTATTTCAGCAGCCTGCACTTCCACCCAATCAGAATAGTTGGAGATCCTCATTTAATTGCCTGAGGATAATAATACTTAGCATTTAAGCATCATTTAAAGAGCACAAGGTTCTTTTCAAGGCAGTGAAGCTGCATGACTCTGGGGGGTGAGGCCGGCAGAGCAGCCTGGGCAAGTGGGGGAGCAGAGGGAGCTGCCTTCACGCTCCCACGATGGTAGAGAGGTTTCTGTACCAGAAGGGATGCAATGGGAGGGGTTTGGGATGAGGAGGCCTGAATGCCTTCCCTGTTCACACGGGTCTCTCCAGGAAAGCGAGGGAGGTTGCTCAGAAAAATATGAGACCTTTGACTCCACACCCAAGTGACAATTTGCGGGGCATTTCCTTGTGGTTTTCTAGTTCTGTCTCTTTTGCCACTGTGGTCAAGCAACCTCCTAATTTCAGTCTGGCTGAAAATTATCTCTGCTTATCACTTTATGATAGTAAAATTCTACCTGATAATTACTTTACCTTATCAGAAACAAGCACTAGTAATGTGAACAACTAACTTACCAGTTTATAACTTTAGTGATTGTGTGAAGAAAAGAATTAAAAGAGATAAGCTTGGGAGGGAAATGATGTTTTTAAAATATTAAGTGTATCCTACATGGCTGAGCTCCCTTCCCTGTCCTCCTTGTGCTTCTCTCAGCACCAGTCCTGCTGGGAAAGGCTCATTTCTGAACTTCGGCAGGTGGGAAGTGGGCCCAGGGAGAGACCAGCACAGTAACAAAGCGACCCAAGATGCCAAGAGCCAGGCATTAGCTAAGGGCTTGTGTTAGCTGAGGGAATGGTATCTGGTCAATAGAAAGGCTCATCTTTGGCCGTGTATATTAAATTCATGTATAGAGGGCTGTGACAGTATAAGTCACTTTCTGAAGACAAAGCTTTATTAGAGTGGCCCAAGGCAAAGGGCAGACTTTCCTTCGCCATAGCACCCCGCGAACAAATTACTAGAGCAACAGCACCACAACAGAATATATTTTCAATGACTGAAAACTTGCTTGTATGCTGGAGGTGACATTAACAGCACCCTTTGCTGAATCCCGCACTGACATATTACTGGAAGCCAAGGATGTACATCTCATCTCACAAGAATTTAGAGGCTGCTTCATCTTGGAATTGAAAAAATCCCAAAATAACAAGGCAGCAAATTGGTCCTCTCTGTTTTCAGATCGACTAAGCTGGGTCATTTTCAGGGAACGCCCCATTACCTAAAACAATTACAACTGTTGTCACATCTCCGATGAGTTTAGTTTGGCTTTTAGTGTCTGCTAGGAAAACTTTAACTGGCACAGCTGCTGTGTTTAAGGCCAGTTCATAACTGGGTGCTCCTGCAGTGCTTTTTATTCACCGTTTATGATCTTGCCTGTGCTGTACCGAGGTACCTGAGCACATACTGGCTTTGAGCAGGCAAATTGTGCCATTGTCTTTCTTCTCCCTGCTCCCCATGGGGCAACTCACCTTCTGAAAGTTCCACACTTATCTAAGGGCTGCAGTAGATTGTATCTTCTGTGCCTTGTAGTCGATGAGCACCAATTCACTTCAAGGACTAATATTAGCCATAAAAGAGTGCCTCAGATCCATACAGGCTATTTTTGGAACTGTATCGAGCTACTCCTGCTCAGCTGATGTGGGAGCAGCAGCATTGCTTATATTCCAGATTATATATGCAATTTTCCTAAGGTAAATTAAGGTAAAATATTCCTTTCCAGAAGTTTTCATTAACGGTGTCTATTACCTACGTAATTGGATGGCAGCATTTAACTGTGATTAATTTAGAGTTACTGTGCATTTAGGGAGTAAAAAAATGCTGCCCTTACTATTCTGTCTCAGGGGAGAAATACCAAGGGAGAGCTGGAGCTGATTTCCCCATGTGATGAAGACACACAGTACCATTCTCAACAGAACCGAGAGTCTCCCAGCCGTGGTCTGATAACAACCGTAATTAGGTATTCAATCACACACAGAGTAAGATCAGCCAAACCAGTGTATGCCTGATAAGGAAAATAGCCCATGGAAAGACTGTATGTTTGCTGAACCAAAAGTAAAACATATAATGAAAGTTCTTAACACTCTGGAGCCTAGCTCTTGCCCGACAAACTGCCTGTTTTCCTGCACAGTTATTAATCAGAGCTATCCTTGCCATTTCTACTGTGCTGCACCAGGTGCTATCATGTCTGAAGGTCTGACCCTGAAAGGAGTCTTCCACTCATGCCTGTGGATCAGGTTTTATGAGGTGAAAATGGCCTCTGTGCTGGAGGACCCTCATGCCTACGAGTCCCAATTACAGTCAAGTTCAACAGTGATTCTGAGACACCGCAAAAAACCCTGCTATGACCTCTTCCACCCCAAAGTCCGCAAAAGAGAACTGCCTGACCATTCGGAGGAAAGAGCCATTGTCTGCAACAAGCCGCAAAGCAAAATAAAAGTATTGGACTTTGTTCTCCACTTCTCTGTTTTAGCCTAGAATTTTTTGAAGCAGATTGTGTGCTCCAGGTATGCAAACTCATCTGTCATCCTGTGCACCCTGTTCACCCTGACACCACAGAAAGAAAAATACGCGATGAAAAGACAATCCTATTTGCGTCATGCATTCTGTGATTACCGACCCAGCCTACAGTATAAAGTTTTAAGAGGAAATATTTAATTAATAATCCTGCCACCAAATCATTCCAGTTTCCTTTCTATACAGTGACTAAGAGCAACATTTATATACACACATAAACTCTGCGGGATTTTATAATGGTTGTTCCAGGAAAGGTGCAAATAGCTAGCGTTTTGCTGTTGGATTACTGGTCTTGGCGATTCTTATCAATACTCATCAAATTAGGGAAAATGACAGCCCATCTGATAAATCAGTGCAGCCCGCCTGGAAGACTCTTGAAACAAGAGATTAGGGCTGTCTCCAGGGGGGAGTGTTGCTGGAGACAAGCTTCAGCTAAGGGTGGCTGGCTGCCAGCAACGGTGAGAGAAACACCACTGCACAGCAGGAACCCACTGTGCAACCTCGCTGTCAGCACCAGACGGTCTACTTCTGCTGCCCTCCTCTTGCCCCTGGTCTGTCCCTCTCACTGCTTCCCATAAGCCTTGGAGCCCGTGCATCCATGAGGGGAGCCCCAACCCCTCTCCAAAGTGCAGGCAAACTAACCCAAGAATAAGAAAACTGGTTTGTTTTCAGTCTGCTCACTTGTCCAACACATCCTGTGATTGCACAAGCACTGGGGCCGTTGAAAACATGTGGTTTAGGATGAGAGGAGGGAGGTGGTGCTGCCGACTCTTTTGACAGCAGCCTGCAATTAGAGTCACTTAAGTCGACTGTGAAACTACAGGGTGTTTTGATTTCCCTCCAACACTTGTAGAGGGGAGCAGCAGGAGGTCAGCCTTAAAGCATAAAAAGGGCCATGTTTTTGGTAAGGGTAAGATTGGTGTACCTACGGGCAGACTTAAAAGGTCCATGGACATGATGTGGAGAAATTCTTGGTGAGGAGAAAAGGCCCACAGACTAAAGAGCTGAAAGTCATACTGCAGGATAAGCCTTTATTTGTAGACATCCTCCACAATGCCAGGCAAGTGATTTCAATCAGATGTTCACAATTGGCCCTTGTTAGTTTATCTATAGCTTCCCAAGCACCTGACATGAGCCCCTGGGCCAGTTGCATGGCTGCAATCAAAGCCAATGTTTCCAAAGCTCCATGTGCAATGAGGAGTTGCCAAAACCCTGGTGAAGGGTGCATTGAGACCAGGGTGAAGCAGGAAGAACATGGTCTCTATAGCTGATGATGAGACAAGATTTGGGTAAGCTAAGGAGCACAGCTCAATCTCCATGCAGAGCAGCTCTGCATGAATGACCTTATATTAGTCACCCTGTCTTGAAATTGGTCTGAAACTGGGTGTTTTATTTTGTTTTCCTGCCCAGAGTCAGATACTTAGAGCTGACCCCAGTGCCTGCTCGAGGCTCCAGTGCCCCAAATCCCAGGCAGTTCTGGGCCGTGGTGCTGGGAAAGCCCATTTCTGCTTCACGGAAGGCACTGCCACCGCCAAGGAAGGATAAATACCAGCCACTGCTGCACAGGTTTTCTATTGCTCAGGGATATAATGGATTAAATAGTGGATGCATTAAATGATCCCTAACTATAATTAGCTCCCCCTGTGCTTATAACACTGCAGCCTCATGCAAATGGTTTCTAATGACACATGCAGTGTCTAGGAACAGGGTAATAGCTATTTAAACAGTTGCTGATCCCTGAGCTGGTACGCGACAGTGTATTTTACAATTACTGAGAAACTTCGGACATTTTTTAAAAGTACGCTGGGCATTGACCTAGAGAAAAGCTTGGTCAGATGAGAACACAGATGATGCCCTTCCCCTAATGGTAACAGATAGATAACGGGCTAGTTGTCAGACATTACTGCTGCCCCAGTCTTGATTGTCCCCCGCCGTTACCTCTCTTTCCCTGCAGTATGATTAGCAAAACAGATAGCCTTCCTCCAACTCATGCCTACAGTACAGGCACTCAAGGAGAGTCGAGACAGTCTTCCAAAAAATATTCTTATCTTTGTCATTCTCAGTAACTGCACTAGTATACGTAGTGCTCAGAAATGAAAGCTTGCTCATTTAATACCACATTCATAAGCCTCATCAGCGAGCAGGACCTATAAAATGTACCAAGGCCAAAAGGCTGCTGGCGATGCTAGGCAGCTGGGGCCTCTTTGCTAGCTCAGGGATTGGACCCAGCAGTTTCAAAATTCAAGATGCTATGACATTTTTTTCTCTTTATAAATAATAATCTCTTTGCATCTTGTTCCTCAAGCTAAGGATGATAATGAGATTTTTATTCAAGAACAGTCTTTTGGTTCAAGAAGCATGGAAAATTGCAGCTCTTGTGAATCATGAAGCCCGAAAGCAAAGACTCAAAAGAAAACAGGTTTGCAACTTCAGCTACCCCAGTAATAACCAGCCAACGCTAATTGGAGATCTTTTATTAACCAAAAATAAGCAGAAAGTTTGCCACAGTTCCTGAAAAGCGCATCATGCCAAAAGAAACCTTCATTTCTTACATGAGATAAAAATTGTGCTTTGTTACAAATTTGTTTTTAACGAAGACAGTATGTCGTAACATTTTTCACCTGACCTTGAAATGGCAAAACATCTTATTCACTTTGGTGATCAGGTTTCACTTCACAGGAAATGGAGAATAAATTTAATTTTCTCTTTCATAAACACATGCACGCACACAAACACACTAATTTAAATGTGACCTGATGCAATTTGAATACTACAGGTCTACCTCAGCACACAGAACTGCTGCCAGCAAAGCGTGATCTGCCCACTGAAGGGAAGACAGCATGGATGGCAGAGGGCAAAAGAGATCTCATACAGCCACCCAGGTCTGAGAGCTGATACCTGAGCCAGTAACTGAGGTTTTCTACCAGTCTTCTAATTTATGGCCACATGGAGTCTCAGTCTGCCAGGGACTGAATGTATATGGTTACAAAGCCATACCAAAACCTGCTTCACTGTAAGTAAGACATGAATACATTTCATTTGTAGTGCTTTTTGCTCAAAGCAATATCAAAGGGAGAAGCAGAATTGCAAGTTTTCAGGTAAGCAATATTTCTCCATTTGCAGTGTGGAGGGTTCAAGATTGCAGTGAAGAACCGATCAGCAGTGCAGGAAAACTAAACGGGGGATGAATCAAATATTATAGAGAATTTTGTCAAACCTTACTTAAAATATACCAGTGAGAGGCATAAATGTGGGTGACAGTGGTATCACCAAGCAGCAGAAAAGACAGAAAATGTGTATATCCCTAGCTTCTGCCTGAACGTAAATCTGGATTTGTTTAAAATAAGCTTCATGGTCTTTACCTAATGCATCTTTGACTGCAAAGCTGCTACGCCAGAGCTAACATTCATGTTGAAAAGCATTAGTGTTTTAACTAAATTATGGGGAGACTGTTCAAATTTCTTTCTGAAGTGCTCCTGTGTAACAAAGTGATACCCATCTTTCTGACTGGTTATGATGAAATAATTCCTGATTTGTCCCAGCTTTAATGACTGGCTTTGTCAGAGAAAATTTGTCATGTTCTACTAGTCATTGGGATAATGCAGAAACATCCATACAGGTAACATGCTAAATGCTGTTAACTGAGTCACATCAAAACCTAATTCTATACACAGGATTTCCAGGACCACAATAAGGTACACTTCTGTCTTTTTTCTTTTTTTTTTTTTTTTCTTTTTTAATGTGATGACTTCATCCTGGATGTTCAGTGTATCATTGGTTTACTTTAAAGACTGTGTTTCTGGGACAAAAGACAGGAATTTGGGTTTGGTAGTACACTGTCTAGCACTTTATGGAGTCACTTTAAAATATTTTCTCAGATGGGCTAGGTTAGGATCTGGAGGAGTGGTGCTCACTTGAGATGCTGAAGACCCACAGTGGCACGCCTCTTACCTTGCTTGAGACATCTAAAGGTTAGACATGCAGGTCTGAACTAGTCACCTTGGGCTGCCTTTGTTGTCAACGGAAAGAAACAGGTACGCCAAAAGAGAAAATCATTTATCTTAGAAACCTCTCTTCTAGGAAGATACATTATGTCCCGGAGGAACCTACATCTCTCCCTTGATGATAAAGGGAGCCTTAGGATGACTGGCTCCACTTTCATCATCTAACTTTTTGATATCTGAAGTTAGATGAGATGATTTTCATCCTTGGCTACTATCCTTTCAGGTGAAAATGCTACCAAGAAATGCTACCACAATGAGTCTTGAACTCATTGTGGAGAGATCCAAATTGGCCATGGCAGACAAGAAACTTCTTCAGAGACAAATTATCTAGTTCCAATTCGCACAAAATGGAAAGCACATCAGTCCCTTCACTCGATATCTATGCTTTCCACCTTCCCTCTGTGCTTTGAGAAACAGTCTTTAATCATTTAAATCAATTCTATGCCACTATGAAGCTTGATTTAAAAAAAAAATAAATTAAGCATTCATACAAATTTTATACTTTGATGACTCCAAGAGAGTAAGATTATAATCAGGGAACAAGCTATGATTATCAGGTTATGGGAGCATCAGGT
This sequence comes from Vanellus vanellus, assembly GCF_965231255.1. NCBI lineage: Eukaryota > Metazoa > Chordata > Aves > Charadriiformes > Charadriidae > Vanellus > Vanellus vanellus. Next base: position 163,633,055 of record NC_138905.1, read on the forward strand.
CCTGAGGTCTGTATCTGAACCTAACATCTTTTGGTTTTCATGAAACCAGAACAGCATGTCTGTTTTCATGAGCACAAAGTACTGATTAGCTCAGATTAATGAAGATAAGATATGGGTATGGTTCTGCTCTCTAGGAGGCTAAGACTAATTCACAGTTTTGCAAAATCTAAGTCCAACCTCTCTCTAATTCTCTAACGTGTGTTTCCTACTCCTGAAAGTTTGCAGATAAGCAATTGTCTTCTTCAATGTAGGAGGTTAAATAAAGCAAGAGTAAAATTAATCATTATCAAAATTAAACATAAAGGAGAGGGAAGGGTGAAATTAAACATTTGAGTGGGGTTATCTAGGTCAGAGCTGGGTGTGTTAGCAAATCCTCGTTCCCTCCCTCTACTATGCCTTGTCAAACATATGACATTTGCTCCAGCAAAAGATGTAATTGAATGTATTTGTCCCAACCAATCAATTAAAACTAAACATCTGATTTTTGTAAAGCTTTAAGGAGATTTCTGCAAACATGGCATCTGAACACACCAGCAATTTTACTGCTCTGCCAGGCCAAGCAGACCCGTTGACAAGCTGCAAGGATGAAGATTTCTTACAGGTGAAATCCTATCTCTCCGTCCTTTACGGCCTAATCTTCCTGGTGTGCTTCCCAGGGAACATCGTGACAATTTTTGTTTACTTTGTCAAGATGAGGCCCTGGAAAAGCAGCACCATCATCATGTTAAACCTGGCCATCACTGACCTATTATATACAGCCACACTTCCTTTCTTTATACACTACTCTGCTAATGGAAATAACTGGATTTTTGGAGACTTCATGTGCAAGTTTATTCACTTTTGTTTCTACTTCAACATGTACAGTGGTATTATCTTCCTTAGTTGCTTCAGCATCTTCCGCTTTTTTGTAGTTGTCCACCCAATTAAATGCTTTTTTGTTCAAAAACGGAGATGGGCAGTGGTGGCTTGCATAGTAGTTTGGATGATTTCCCTGGTGGCCATCAGCCCCTTAGGCATCTTAATCGCCCCGAGACATACGAAGAACCGGACGATCTGCCCAGACCTAGCTGCTGCTGAGGACCTTGACACTAGTCGGTGGTATAACTGGCTGCTGACGATGTTTGCCTTCTTCTTGCCCTTGCTGACGGTGACTTTGTGCTACACACTCATAATTTACACCTTGGCTACTGGGCCCCACACACGGGCTTGCTACAAACAAAAGGCTCGCAGACTTGCCATCGTCCTCTTGGTGGTCTTCTATGTGTGCTTCCTCCCCTTCCATGTCTTTCGAGGGATTCGGCTGGAGCTCAGAGTACGACCGGCTAGCTGCCACTTGAAGAACACGATCCTTTTTATGTTTATTATAGCTAAACCTTTAGCAGCATTAAATACTTTTGGAAACTTGCTGCTCTATGTGGTGACAGGAGACAACTTCCAGCAGGCAATCCTCACACTCCTCAAGTTTCGGACAAGCAAGAACTTAAAGTAGAAGAGACTGATGTCATAAAAGAGTTATGGAGGAGGAGTCCAAACCTGCCCTCAACCAGCCAGGCACAACCTCCCTGCCATCAGAGTACTCAGGCTAACCTTGCCAATGCCAAAGGATCATTAATCTGTTCTGTGTTTTGGAGTTACAAATTGATCATGAAAAGAGAAAACTTATAATTTAAAATAAAAAGCTTTAAATAAAATACTAAAAAATTACATGTGGAACTTCTCAGAAATTTCTCTGCATTTGCTTCCTGAATCCTTGATACCTCTTTTGGAGAATGGTCAACAGTTCCAGAAAAAAATAGCTTCTTTTTAGTGGCAGATACAGATTCAAGGTGGAAGTAATTTAATTTCATTTTAGTAGCTTAGAAGTTAAATGTCTAGTTTAAGCTAGGTGCCTGCCTTTGACTTGTTTCCTAAGCAATGGAGAGGGGCAAGACCCTCCAGAAGGCAATTCATCACACCTGTCTTGGACCTGTAGGAGGTTCATCTCACCTCCCTGGAGACATTGACAGGGTAGGTGTATGCGAATAAGCTAATCACCTGGTCCTCCCTTTATAATTTCCCATTATAGTGGAGAGAAATAAGCAGTTTTAGAGTATGATTCACTTAATTATTCTTGATACCTACATTTGGACAAGATGAATCATGACCTAGAAGTGTCTGTTTCTCTCCATTAACCATAGAATGCAAGTAGATCAGACACAGACCCAAATGTTCATGTCTGCCTTTACATAGCTGAGGGCCAGCTCTGGCACAGAGTGGGATGGATCACTCTCCAGAGGTGGCTAAAAGGGGAGCTTACACAATAAGAGTCTGTTCAGTGCCTTCAGTGATCGCCTGAAGTTTAATGGTGTAATAATACAAGACCAGTCCTACAAGGGTTTTCCATACTACTAACTGTGATTTCTGTCCAAAAGTGAGAAGTGAATGGATGCATAAATGTGACGGATCCATAGAATCATAGCATCACAGAACGGTTTGGGTTGGAATGGACCTTTAAAGGTCATCTAGTCCAACCCCCCTGCAACGAGCAGGGACATCTTCAACTTGATCAGGTTGCTCAGAGCCATGTCCAGCCTGACCTTGAATGTTTCCAGGGATGGGGCATCTGCCACCTCTCTGGGCAACCTGTGCCAGTGTTTCACTACTGACTTGTAAAATATGTCTTTGTTGTATCTGGTCTGAATCTACCCTCTTTTAGTTTTAAACCATTAGCCCTTGTCCTACTGCTACAGGCCCTGTTAAAAACTATATTTCTTATAAGGTCCCTTTAAGTATTGAAAGGCGGCAATCAGGTCTCCCTTGAGCCTTCTCTTCTCCAGGCTGAACAACCCCAACTTTCTCAGCCTGTCCTCATAGAAGATCATTTTTGTGACCCCCCTCTGGACCCACTCCAGCAGGTCCATGTCTTTCCTGTACTGAGGACTCCACAGCTGGATGCAGTACTCCAGGTGGAGTCTCACCAGAGTGGAGTAAAGAGGCAGAATCACCTCCCTTGTTCTGCTGGCTACACTTCTTTTGATGCAGCCGAGGAGATGATTAGCTTTCTGGGCTGTGAGAGCAGACATTGCTGGCTCGTGTCCAGCTTTTCATCCACCAGCACCACCAAGTCCTTCTCAGCAATCCATAGATAGTACAAAGTCATTTTTGCCTGTTTTTTTACTCAGTGAAGGTCTGCTTGGTCACACCAGGTGAGTAACCACTTTGGGTAATAACACAGTTGACGGGCAATAAGGCCTGTCTCACAGGAAAAAAAAAAGTAGACTTATAAGAATATGTGAGTCCAATACTTACAGATACCATCTAGAGAAGTTCCACGACCAGCTGAGGTACCCTAGCCAACACCAACACAAAACTATTAGCAACGTAATATTTAGAGCCCAAAAGTATGACCGCAGAGTGAATCCTCCAATACATTTTTATAACAGCCTTATTTCATGTTTCATTACTTTTGCTCTCCACTCTACAATGTTCATTAATCAATGGTAACACATGCTGCCGCAAGGGTCTCATGTGACACTTCTCCTTATCCAATCCCTCTATGTGTGGCCTGGTCTTCAAGTGACCGCCAGACCAAGATCACCAGACCATCATTCCCATTAAACACATGCCTAAGTGAATGGCATCTGGCCTGTGACTCCTCTGTGGCATGGGGTGCCCATTCACTTCTTCTCTCAGGGCCAGCTAGGGGAGAACACGCTGCAACAGCAAGCTACAGTTTTGTCAAGGGAAAGAGAGGAGATAATAAACCATCCCTGACATAGGAAGAGCAGGATGGGGAAAGGAATAGGGCAGAAGATGGGCTGTGAAGGAAAAGTTCTGGCAGAAAGCAGAGGATGAAGCCATTTTCCTGCAGAAATAGCCCATTTCATTTTAATCCACCCCTGGGTATTGGTCAAGGAAAGTTTTAAAACTCCTGCATAGTGCAACATGATCTCCCATATGACCATTACCCATCCTCAAATTGTGGATAAACTCTTTAGGTGAAGAGGGAAGCTCACCTAGTGCAGACCTGGAGAGACATTACATGAGGCAAACATCCAAAAAAAAAAAGTAAAGAAAATGCCCCCCACCCCATGTGCTGCATTGGTTTTGGCAGTCACCAAGGGGCAGCACTACCTTCTCCACTGCACTTAGAGTGCTTCTCACAACCGCTTGCTCCTGAGACACCAGAGGCAGCTGAACCACTATCAGAAGGCAATAGTGAACATGGCATCTTCACTGTTTTTTTCAGTTTAGGGTATCCTATCAACAAACCACCAAGGTTTTTTTTAAGCAGAATCCGGCTGATACAATATCTTTTAAGCCTCTACTGCATAGGGACATAAGACTTTCATTAACTCGAATTGAGTCCTATCTTAACATCTACATTGTGGAGTCTGGTTCTTCTGGTGTTTGAGATAAAAAAGGAACCGCCTTCGTTCTTGCAGCAATATAGGAGCAGTTTTTGCTTTCAACTTTAAATGAAGCTCTGCATTAGTCCCCTTTCAGCTCTACTTGATATTTTCTGGATAAATTACTCAGCACACTCATCTGTTTTTACATCTAGGCTATGTACTCCTTTTTAAATGCAAGATGCCTGGAACGTCTTCAGTACTACCATCATCACACGGAATGATCTGGGCAGATATCATCCTGAGTTGGCAAGGAGATTAACCAGATCTTGGTTTCTCAGATTTTTCTACAAACTGTGAAGAACAAAGCTATAAGCTACGTTATTATAAACGGTACATTTGCAATTTCAATAGAAGTCAGAGAAAAAGATATCTATACAAGAGTCCTACCTGCTCCCCTGCATCCCTCCCAGTCATTACTGGCCTCCTACTTTCATATTGCTCCATGCTGCAATAGCCTGCCCGCTTTGCATGTCCTCTGTGCATATATACTTGCATTTTATTTCTGCCCCCAATTCCCACTACTTCTCTGCATGTCTGCCGTGCTGATCACTATAGACCCATAACTGTTAGCAGGTTCATCCCTAACCTGGTATCATATGGTGTGACATTAGCCAACCAAAGGCAGTAGTCATGGTTGCTGTGGAGTTGTCAGCATCCTTTCACCTCTCCCTTCACCCCACTACAATTCGTCCTCAACTGAGCTAGGGAAAAAAAGGGAAAAACTATAAAAATCTTATCAAGAAACCTCTACCAGCCATCATGATAGTCAAGTCCAACTGCAGAACATGATCCTTGTATTTTAATATTCATATCACCACAGATAGGGAGAACAGTTCAGTCGTATTCATATTTTACTAATTTTTTATTTGACATCTGTAAGAGTTGTATTTGCCTTTTAGCTTTAATTTTAAGTATCGTTGTAGGTTTTCCAGAACTGCTGCAATGCAAAGGCTTGATATTCCTTCCAACAACCTCTAATGTGTTTGACTTAAGGAGAAAGAAACAAACCATGTTCAAGGAGTAAAAGACAGACCTGTATACTCAATCTGCCATGGGTAGGGCACCAATCCTTAAATAAGTATCATACTATGATCATTTATTGCTTATGTTTGTAACGTTCTCACAAGACTAGAGCACCGTTACATCCACATACAAGCCACAGAGATAAAAAGTCTAAATTTGTATTTTACTGTTATCAGCGAAGGCCCAGATCCATACCTCTAACTTTAGCGCCTGCCTGCACAGATGCGCAGGAGGAAACATTGAACTAGAAGAGAACAAGAATGACTTTTTCTCAGCAAGTACAGAATTTCTCTGGTGTCTGATTCCTAGCAATAATTAAAACAAAAATGACAGTTCCTAAAATAATTCCTTCTGTAAGGTAACTAACAGTGATCACTCTCATAAAGCAAAGAGTAAGGCTTAGGAATATCACTGTGTGTACCATCCTGCATGTGTTCTGCTCTCATCTTCAGGCTGATCTTTGGGATCTTTGCAGCAGCATGAGAGCAAGGGTTCTGCTCCCCTGAGTATTTCCAACTGGATTGTTTAAGGCAACAGATCCACCCCATGGAGTGTAGGAGGTAACATTTTAATGCCCTGGGCAGATCCACCAGCTTCATCCCCACAAAAGACATGTATCAGAAAGCAGGACTAGAAGGAGGAGCTCGACAGAATGTCAGAGAGTGAAACACTGTTCTCCACCTGTCTATACCAAGTCACTGCCTAACGGCCAGAAAAAACAGTGAGAAACCTTTTTGCACAAACACAGGAGAAACCCATTCAAGCAGAAACCCAGCTGGTACCAGCAGCATGGCAGTGGCTTGGGGACTTCATGACTGTGCCAGTGAAGAAAGGGACAAGGCTAGTTTCATCAGGTGTACGCCATAGGCACTTCATTTTATCCCCACCTCTAAGGAGACAGAAATATCTATTTTTAGGATGCTTAAAGAGCCCAGCAGGTAGTCTAAGCCTACCCAAGCAAGTAGCCTGGACTGACTACAGACCCATATGCATGTCATGCATGGGAGCACATGAGGGACAGTGAAATGGGGAGGGGAGGAAAACCCATCTCAACTGTGATGAGACTCTCACCTTCTCTGAATGAATATGATACTTCCTTTTCCTTCTTTAATATTGTTTTCTTTTTTCTCTGGACCCCTCTGCAGATCCCACAAGGATATGGGTCCACATGCCCAACACATCTGCGGGGAGGGAAGGCACCGCACACAAAGACTTTGGAGAGCAACCCACAAAACCAAGTCAGCTGGTTACATTTGGTTTAGAAGTGTAACTACACAAGGATGGACATAAAAAATGCTCTTTGGTCTTGCAGCAGTGGCAGAGGAGAAGAAGTTTCTGCCATTTATCAACTGTGTCCATTCCCAAGGAGTAAACATTAGTCTCAATTAAACATACCATTATTTAAGCACTGTGTGTAAAAGCTATGACTACCAGTAACCTTTCTTTCAGTATATGTACAAACCCAATGCAAATAGCCATCTAGAATATTCCCACAGATCCATCAGCAGATTTCCACTTTATAAAACCACCTACCCAGGCACTAACCTCAGTGGCTGCTCCTGGGTTTGCATATGCAAACCCTGAGGAACGGAGACAAGGATGACTTAACTTGCAAGAAAACACATGTGCTAGGCTGAGAGCATGAAACAGGGTTCAGGCATTAGCCACAAATTACGCTGAAATTTTGAATCTGTTATCTAAAGCCTTCCCAAACTCCTGCAATGTCTTGGGCCAGCATCACAGGCATAGTGGCAACAACAAAATAAATCATGGTTTTGTATAGTAGAAAGAAATGAAGTTGTTAGGGGGTTCTGAATTTTTATACAAAGCTGCCAACAGAGGTACAGTGAACTATTGCACCAATTTGCAGCTTTTATTCTCATTACCGTATACCAGAACCATGACAGAAGGTACAGTTCCTATGGCTCTTCAGAAGTGAGCAGGCTTAAGTAAGGAGTCCGGTTAACTCACTCTTCTGGTCACTTGGGCAACCTCTCACCAGAGGTAGGGAAACACAGGAGCAGCAGCAAAGGCGAAACAGCTGCATTTGTACCACCGTGTTTCTCCTCCACTACCTACTGTGGGGCTGAACTGAGTACATCAGCAGCAGTGGTCTAGCTCGTCCAAAAACCAGCAGAGCTGACAACTGATGAAAATCCGGAGGTAGAAAACTTCTACAAGAGTCGACAGTGCAAACCAAATCTCCTCATCCTGAGCAAACGCGGCCACCTGATTTTCAAGCTGTGTCTGGCACCTTGGCTCCAGCGAGGGCTGGGGGGGTCAGGCGTGTCCCTGTGCCTCGCTTTTCATGTCACCTCCATCCAGTGCTCAAGGTGATCTCCCTCCTTCCCTGCCTGGCTATGGCGGCACGTTGGAGATGAGGGCCGGGACTTTAGGCACGGAGATGCTAGCATTTTGGGAGAGCATTGCGGAAGGCTGACACACAGAGCCAGGAAAGGTGGCACGTGGGGCTGCGCCAGAGCACGCCACTCCTTGGAGGTTCCCGGCTGACAGTGATGTGTTGTTGGGGGCAGACGTAGGGGTTCGAGATATTGCTTGTACCTGCCCTTCCTTTTATGTGTGATGCAGAAACAAGCCTGCAGCAGGGAAACATTTTCTTTCCCCCTCCTTCCTCAAAAAGAAGTCCAACAACAGCAAAATCTTTTCTCTACATGAGTCTCGAGCAGGATTCCTAGCAAGTGAGCACGCGGAAAAACAGGGCAGATTTATGCCGTGGGGGTCTTCTCTGGAAGGGGACAATATCACTGTGCAGCTCAGATGAGGTCGGGGACATCCTGCCACCCACCAGCACAAGGGGGAGGGACAATCTGGACATGAGCCCAGTATAACGCAGGGTTGGTGCTGCTGATTCACCAATAAATAAGTGCCGGGCAAGTACAAATGCATGCTCTGGCCCCGGAGCTGACTGACCCTCCCATTGAACCAGAGAGAGTCACTTTATCTCCCCCTAATTATTTCCCCTGCCACATTTTATCCTCTTAGAGTTACAAGCTCTTTGGGGCAGATGTCTTAGTGAGTATTTGCACAGCAGGATCTGAATCCCGAATGGGCCCTCCTGGCATTATGAAAATTCAATTAAGGGCTTCAGCCATAAAAATGTAAATGATGTAGCTACTTATCATTTATGCGTATAGAGACACATAAACACACATATGCAGATACACATGCCCGGGGAAGCAGCACCTAATGCAAAAATAAAACTCTTTTAAAATAACAGAGCTATGTTGTGTTTAAGCCCCTTCCTTTGGATATGAATATATATTTCACTTGTTCCTTTTCTCTCCTGTAGAATAAAAATAGCGTGACACTGGGGACAGAAATTGGCTGAACAGAAATAACTTTTCAGGACAAAAAGCAATTGCTACAAAAGTAATTGCAAGAATGTGCAAAATCTTCTGAAGCAGTTTTCAAAAGTTTGTGGTGACATACTGGGTTAAATAAACATTATAATTTTTCAGATATCATTTTCTGCTTTATACAAGTTAATAAGGTTTTACAACTGATTTGAAGACCCGTTTCTAAGTATGCTGATTTATTTATATTTAATATCAGTAGCACCTGCCTATTTAGCTTCCTTTTTTTGTGCCATGGAAACAAGCTGGATTTGCCTTTGTGATAGATGATAATGTTCTGTACTAAAATGGATTTGGATGTGTGTTCAAGGAGAGGCTATTCAAGTCTAGGGTATTTGCTTGTGTAAATTTTGCTGTTAAGATGTTGATATTTCAAGACAATTGTGTGGCTCATTTTTGCACTGCAAAATTGAAGTGGCTCACTGTCCGAGCAGTTTAGGCTTATTCACGTACTTAGATGTACTTAGAATACAGAGAGCATTCTCATCTGACCTGTTTTAAATATCTATCTTACATTACATTGAGCTCTATCGGCCTCTTAAGATGGCTATTTTGTCCCACTTACTATAAGGGAACTGTTTTTTTCTCCTCTGGAAAAAAAAAAAAAAAGTGTCTCTGTCATCCTTTTTTTTTATTTATTTTAAATTTTCTTTTTTTCTTAGTAGGCATTCTGGGTAAAACTTTCTCAACTAACTTCAGATGACATGTAGGCTTAGTTCTGAGATAGCTGTCTAGGGCGTTTTATAGTCAGCAGGGAGAAATGGGAGCTTGGAGTGTCCAATTATCCTCCCCCCCAAAGTGGGGCAGATGAACTGTGCCTTAGAAGTGCCTGCACAGGGAGTCACCGGTGTTCACGCTTCTGACTTCAACACCCAGGCTTTGACTTGACAGACCTGGTCCACTGTGTCTCATCTGTAGGTTGTTTGTTACTTCTATATGAAAAGTTTGGGGAAAAAAAAAAAAAAGAGGAGTAGGTTTTGATTTTATGAGAGTTTTTTAAAGTATATCTGCAGGGCACTTTGGTGAATTTTTACAATGTCCTCTGGATCATCATTATCTTCAGGTAACCTAGTTTAAGAAGTCTAGATTATACTAATGTATCTTGCTAAATAAGAGGCTACAGTTATGCAGAAGAGAAGAATATAGAATATCCTCTATATCTCTTCTATATGCATTCTATATATTGAGAGAATATATAATAGAACACATGGAATCATGAAGAACTTAAAATAAGTGTAAAAACCGTTGAGGACAAGACCCAGATCAAATATGGGGTACCTGAGAGTTGGGTTGCCCCGGGCTCTGCCTGCATCCCCAGCCCCCAGGGAGCATCCCACCCCCCCAACCCCCCCCCCGCATGCACCCACTGGGGAATACACCCCGTTTAAGGGGTTGATTTACTTGTGCGAGCCAGGTGCTGACAGGACCCCGCTGTGTTGGGTGAGTGCAGGGCTGGCTACTGCCCAGATTTGTGCTAGGATTTGGCTTTGGGCGTCAGAGAGGAGCAAGAAGGGAACTGGGAAGGGTGACAGGAGCCCTCTCTAGCACTAAAAAGAAAGAGCCTGGTGAGTTACAAGAAAAAAGCAGAAAAAATATAATGAGCTTAAAGGATTTGAAAAAAGTATGAAAAGCTATAAGCAAAACATAAATAAAATAAACAGGCAGGGAGCCCTCACAAGGGAAGGAGAGAAAGACTCCAGTGTGTCAACATAGGTGCAGGTACACACGCACACAAACACACTGGAGTTAAGAGCTGGAAAAGCTGTTCAGAACAGTGGCTTATGCCTAAGTCCTGATTTTGGACATTTGAAGTCATACATCTCTGCCTCTGCAAACTTTCTGAGTTCACCGGAGAACTTTTCTGAATGGCCCTTACAGGAGCTTGTCCTAAAAGGATTTCTCATTAGACCCCTTTAATTTGCCATAGCTCTGAGATGGGACACGCTGTGACTGACGCCCTAAATGGGGTATTAAAAAAATATTAAGGAAATTGAGAAGTGCAATTTATGGGAGATTCCTCCCTGTAATGTAACCAAACTATTACATTTCTTCATGAAACTTCTGAAGCACATAATTTTCGGCAGCAAAATTGAGGGACCGCCAAGTGCCCGAGAAATACAGGTGACGGGGAGATTAGAGTGAGTGGCAGCCCGCAGGATGACAGCTGCTGGAGAGATATCTTTACCACCTGTGGAACCTGCTCCTGAACTGACAAGCATTAATGCTCATTCCTAATACTTAGTAATCTCTAAGCTACATGTGTAGTTAAAAACTGACACAGCTGAAAATTTGTCTCAGTTGCACCCAAGAAATGCCTACATCAAAGGATACGATATAAAAATAGCCTCCATTTACACAAGGATAATGCAGCATAATGTCTTAAACAAACACCGTGAGACGAACACGGAGGAGAGAGCTACGGAGGGATGTATGTGACTTATTCCTCGTGTCATGAAGCCTTCACCATATCCTGTTGATCCAGCTGTTTTTACACTCTCCATTCAACACAACCTTTGTCCTTTAAAATTTACAGAGACATACCTACCAACCACAGCAACAAATTAGGAGATTAGAGACCCCCTTATCTACTCACAGGATCTGTTTTCGAATAATCTGCCCTAGGTCTTCATAATCTAAATTTATTTAGATACCCAAAAGGCCTCATAAATACAGGTCGTTCTGATAGATTTTCCTATCCTGCTTACAGTATTGTTTCCCTGAGAGTATTGTGCTTTTCCTTCACTCTGGGGACTCCTGCAAGATCACGAGCTGGAAAGACACCTCTGCGATCCAGCCCAGCAGACCATGGGGCTTATTGCAACCACACACGGGAATCCATCTGTTCAGGATGGGACCCAACGTGTGTCTACAGCTCAGATGGTGGAAAATCAGTGGCCAAAACATTAAGTCCCTCCATCTGCTTGAGGAGAAAGGCAGGTACCCTTGAAGACTGCGGAAGGAAGGGCCCTTTCTTTATCCATCCACAGCTCTGACCCATGGCCCAAGCTCATCCACTTGGTCCTGCCTCCAGTTACTGGCAGGAAGCAGGCATGCCCGAAGGGATTTGTTTCCTCCTAAGACAGCTGGCATGAAGCACCTATGGAGTCTCATTTCCAGTCACCTGGACATCTGCAGGTTACACATCTGCATGCAGACGACACCAGGAAATCATAGAATGGTTTGGGTTGGAAGGGACCTTCAAAGTTCATCTAGTCCAACATCTTTCACCAGATCAGGTTGCTCAAAGCCCCATACGACCTGACCTTGAACACTTCTAGGGTCATCCACAAATTCTTGGGGCAACCTGTTCCAGTCTATTATACATTCAGAGAAGATAAGCTGGAGGTGACTACATCACCCTCAAGACATACTGAAAAGCCCAGACCTTGGGCTCAGTCTGGTGAGACCAAGGGCATTTCAGCCTGATTAGCTCTTGCAAACAGGCATAGCTCACAGTCCATGCAGGGGGACAGGGTCTGCAGTGTCACCCTGCCATTCCCAGCTGTTGTGACAGCCACCAGCCAGCTCCCTACCGGCTTCTTCATCTCTCCCTTCCCCCCAAAAGTCATGGACTGGGAACCTCTTCTTTTTCCCTGGAGCCCCTTATTTGCAGGTTTGCCTTCATCATTTACTTGCATACCCGTGTGATCCTTTTACCTCTGTTTTAAGATGAAGATTTACTTATTATTCAGCTTTCATTTCTGAGGCAGTGGTCATTTGTCACAAAGTACGTATCTCTATAAATATTACCATGTGGTTGTCACCCTCCCTTGTCTGGTAGAGTGTTTTCTGACACAGACTAATGGCACAGGGGCTGACTAGGGCCACCACTGCCAGCTCTGGCCTCACCAGTGAGACAGCATATTTGAGTATAACTACAGACTCGGTGGCAAGGTCAATGGAAAAAGGACCAGAGCAGTGATGAATACTGATCCAGCACAGCTCCCAGCTAGTGCCAACATCTTCTTTCATCCCTTTAAACAGCTACACCAGGACTTGCTCCTCCCACAAGCTTTGCAACCACCAGAGGCACTGGTTATCAGGTGTGCTTCTCAGGCGTGTGGAAAGTACCGTGCCAAAAACACCCCTCGGAGCAGGAGAGTTTATTTACCTTATTCTTGGCAGATAAATGTTTTGTTAAATCTGGCTGTAGCTGTCATAGGATAATTAATGTACATATCTTCTATCCGTGACTAGTATTTGAATAAGCACCTGCGTCTGCCCCAAAAAATTGCACGTCAGTTACATAGATTTGTCACCAAGAGATAAATGAATCCTATCTTCAAATTCATGATTCATGTGCTGCCCCAGAAAACCAAATGCTAAGTTTAATTAGCTCCTGGACTAATTGCTTAATTTTGTTTAAAAAAAAAAATCCTCTCAAGCATTCCTAGCCAACCATTTGGGAGACTACTGCTGGTCTAAGAGGTACTAATGAGCCACAAGCAGAAGATAAAGTCAACAGCAGATCTGGTGCCTGGGCACGCTGCCTCCCTCCGGCACAACACTGGAGTACCATGGCCGGGCTTGCTTACGCTTACTGCGACAGGGAGATCAGGTGGTTCTTCTTTCGGTAAGAGCCTGAACTTGGGAGTTGACCAAAAGGGTCCCAATAAACACATTAGGACAAACTGATATTGGGTTCACTGGTATGGACTCAAACACTCAGGTAAGCGTGAGTGAGCAGCACAATACTGCCCAAGCAAGAAAACCTGTGGTCTAAATGGAGGCTACGACTACACTGATGTAAATATGGAAGACAGCTCACATTTAAACCTGTCTTTAGTCCCGCTGTCAGTGAGATTTATTTAACTGCTTTACAGAATTGGGATTTAGGTAAATACCTCCATGTATATTACATAGGTAAGAATTTTAACATGGAGCTTTTTCAGCCGGTAATGCTTTTCAGATTGATAATTCTGATAAACACTATTAAGTAATGACTAAACAGTAAAGACAGTAAATTAATTGAATGCTTTTCCACATCAACCCCAACAGGACCTAAGAGTAGTCAGGGTTTAGCGAACCCGAACATTTAAGGAGTCTGAAGGAAAAATGGGGCCAGAATCAAGTCTGCATGCTCAAACCAGGAATGAATATCTAAGTGTAATAGAAAAGGTAATATTTATTCTTTTTAATTAATTGTAATTTTAATTAGTGTTTCAGTGCTCTGAAACACACAAAATGGAGTCTTGTTCACTGCAGGTTCTTTTTGAGGTGTTGGTCACCTCTGGTGACAGGTACAGATTTTCTTCCTTCCTACCTGACCCTTTGGGCTGAAACATGAGCTGTGGCTCTCTCTGTAGTGGCTACAGGGCAGCCCCCCTCCAATACTCAAAATTTACCTGAGGGCTCAGAAGCAACCAGCTCACCTCCGGTTCCCAGGATTCCCCCGTAAACCTAGAGGGAGTATCCTGCACTCAGGTCAGCGCAGAGGTGATGGATGATGTCTATGCCTGACAGTGTCAGAGCAAGACACTACACCAATGGCCTGCAGAAAACGTCCTCCACCAGTGTTGTAAAATAAGCCAGCACTAGGATACAATCGCCATCCATGCAACGCTTAAGGTAAGCTGCCGTTTATATACCTAATCCAAACTGGCTCCTATTGGGCTTCCACAAACATTGCCAGCAGAGGTGCACGAAGCCTCAGACCATGACAAGGAGCATAATAGTTCTCAGCAGTATATTTCTTGCAGTCTGTAACACACATTAACAGACAAGGAGAGTCAGTGGATTCATGTATCCACTGTAAAAGCCTGGTCTCACTCCTAGCTTGCTTTACTGGGAGCACTTTTTGTCAAGTAATAAACATCCCTCCAATTAAAGGCCTTGGCTCCAGTCCTGGGCTGCACCCTGTGCACCCCAACAGTATTGAGGGCTGCGAAGTTCAGCTCACACATGCAGCCATCAGGTAGGTGTTTATTTGCTGCATAATGCATAGTAGCGCAACCTGCACATTTATAACAGAACTCTAATGTTTAAAAGACAAAAATGAGTTCAAGATGGCTTTCAAAAGCAAGCAGGACAACAAAACAAAGCAGAGAAAAAAAAAAGTAGAGCCAACCTGTGCCACACTGTGCATAAGGAGCCCTGAACCTGCACAGTGCAAGAGCTGAAGCGTTTCTATCCCATGGGAGGTTCAGCTACAGATTGGACTCTACCAGTTGTGAGTAGCCTTTACCTCCCAGCAGTTTGGGCCCATGGAAATTATTTAGCTGGTGTCTAACCCAGAGGCAGGGAACTTTAGCTGAAGGTGCAGTCCCTGTCTGAAAAATGGGGAATATCCTCAGGAAATTACCGAAATAAGAAGCAAACAACAAAATATCCCCAGCTCCAGTTCCTTCTGCCAGTCTGCTCCTCACTGTCGTTCCCTGTGCTCTTCCTTCTCATGTCACAAATACTTTGAACATTTATTTAGCCCAAATACTGGATAACTGGATAACAACATGAGGAGGATCACCACTATTTTTCTGGTCAGTAATTCGGTTCCTTGGATAGTCAGGATAAACTACGCGGCCTTGGAGAGTATTCATCCACTTGGGAATTGGATTACAGCCTCATAAAACAGCACAGCGCTCCTATTATCACCTAAATAAAGCTGCCATCGTTCTGGAACAAATAGGTGGAAGCAGTCAGTCACCGAGTATCTGGAGTTGAAGCAAAGAATAATAAACTGACATACAGTTTTTAAGAAATTCTTCACAAGGAGGCAGATTTAATGCCCTGAAAGCTAGGCTTTTATACACACAAAAACATACACTCATCTTTTTTATCGCTGTCTTATCTAAAGCACTGCGGGCTCTGTAAAGACGGGATCCAGGTGCAACGCTTTCTGAATAGCTCATGATGACAATGCATCCACCGTATTATCCTCTCTCACAAGAGGATGCCTGAGAAGTTTCTCAGCATTTATAAGCTAGAAAAGGAGCTGGTTTTGTTGCAGCTGCCCAAGATTGTACCTGGCTCAATACAAAATCCTGGCTGATTAAAAACATCTCGCTGCAGGTTTCTGCAGCTTGCGGTGGAAAAACGAGCTGGTGAAAGATGTTTTTCCACAGCGTCAGCTGGACCCTGTTCTGACCCCACTGCTGAGCCACTAAACAAGTCAGTTTAAATTCTTTGCATATGTGTACAAGGGGACAGGGTCATCTTTGCAAAAATCTTTGGGCAAGTCCCTATAGACAGTGATTTGTAAGTGTGAAGTGCTGTCACTATTTTTCTCCTCTGGGTATGGGGGATGGAACCGTTCACCCTGTAGTCGTCAGGGGAGCACACATTTGCAAAATAAGGATGCACAACCCTTTTAAAAGAGCTTTTAACTAAAAGATCAGCTCCTTTTCTTTTCTAGAATTGCTCACACAGCTGTTTCACAATGATCATCAGGTAAGACCTATCTTCAGGACCACATCACCGTGGAAAAATAGTATCATTTAAGGCCTAGCATCACTGCTCACAAGCTCATATCGCCAGCATCTAAGAGCTTGGGAAGAGGCAGGCTTCCCTCACAAGGACTAGCACAGGCACCAAGAATGTGCACGTCCCCTCCTGCCTCCCATCTGGCCTCTCCCACTCCCAGTCCTTTGCTTCTGTTTCTTGCCTTGCGCCAGTGAGTGACAGACCCCCTGTGAGTCACTTTCCCCCACATAATTGCAGAAAACTATCCCAGAAGAAACTTCAACCTGTGCAGTTTTCTGCTATTGGAGTCGACTGAAGCAGCTCAGCCGGGAGTTTGAATAAAAGCCGAGCCTGCACAAGCTGGTAGAGAGTATAGGGAGAGGAGCAGAGACACACAGGGCATCAGAGAAAGGGGAGAAAGGGCTAAAGCTTCCCCCCGTCAGCATCAAAAAGCAATGAGGAGCCATGAAATTGGCCGGTCTGCCTGTGGAGAGGGATGTGAGCGAGCTCAGGCAATCCCCAGGCAACAGGGATGGAGTTTTCTGCTGTACACAAGAAGGCCGTGTCACTCCTGCAAGGAGCATCATTGGGATCGGTACCAGACAGCAGTGTCCACTTTGGGTACCCACACTTCAAATGGATGTCAAATGCAGGTTTCAGAACATAGTTACAAGAGCAAACATACTGAGAAACCCCTGATGTTCAACCTATTTGGCTTAACAAAGAAAGGGCTATGTTGGGTTAGTCTCATTTTAGGTGAAGCTTCATGATATAATCACTGCTAATAGAAAATTCTTTAATCCTACAAACAAATGCATAGCAAGCACAGCCTCTGGGCAGGAAACAGAAACTAAATTAACTGAAATTCAAAATGAGGTGCACAGACATGGTCAATTCCCCAGGACTTGAGGTATTTAAATCAAGGCTGGATGCCTTTTTAAAGGCCATGTCATAGCTCAACAAGAAGTTACAGTCTTCATGCAGCAATCTCTTGATACAGCTTTATGGTGTGTAATACACAGCCCCTTCTTGCCTTTAAAATTGCTGGAGGACCAAAATCAACAAAAAAAGGTAGGTTTTATTGTTGTACTGGTTCCTCCCTTGCAGCGCACTGGGCTCCTAAAGAGCCAAGTTGCATTTGCACCAGTGTGTGCCCAGCTCTGCTCCCCAGCAGTGTGAGGGAATTACATAGTCCTTAAACTGGTAAATCTAAGGAGCTGCCTGGACAGCTGTGCATGCTGGTGCTGCTGCGATGGGTAACAGCAAGTCGAGGGCCAGACCTGGCTGCCCTGGTCTCAGCAGGCATCACGTCCCCCAGTAGCAGTGTCCTGCTTCTGCCTCTTCCCAACGCTCTTGTCTCTTGTTGGCTTTGCTGCCCTCACTCGGAGCCTTTTTCGTTTTCAGTTATGGAAGAAATCACTGCTCAGAGCCTGAACTGCTGAGGTTTGCCCCACGAGGCACAAACCGCTTGCCCATATGCAATGTGCAGCTGGGACTCTGTGTGTGTGTGAGACATGGGGGGTGGAAAAGAGCAGGTACAGAAGAGGCCAGTGCTGCCAAAGCACAAGGGGTAGGAGATGCAAAACGTGCTGCCCAGACGTTCTCCCAAGGTGCATGCTGTCAAGGTCACCAGCAGGAACAAGCTGCTTCTCTCTTTCCCGGCCTATGCAAACACTTGCCATGCTCCAGCCAGGGTGGTCACTGTCCTTCAGGGCTTTGCAGTCCTCTCGAGTCTCTCCAGCTGGCACATGTGAGGTTTGAATCTATTCTTTCCAATATTAAAGTAATGTTTGAGCAAGCAGACATGGTTGGCAGGTTGTTATGTGCTTTAAGGTGTAAGTGACATCCTGGTAGAAGGTATTGGCCAGCAGTCCAGAGCTGCCAAATGGGACACAGGAGAGACGGAGCAGCCTTGAAGAGCTGGTGTGAGACCCTGACAGGGATCCCCATTCCACACAGGCTTCCGCTTCCTGCAGCAAAGGAGGGGACAGCAGTAGGCACCCCCCAGCCTAGAGGCCACCATACACTCCCCGTTCGTCCTAACAAAGAGCAAGTCAATTGTTTTTTTTTTTTTTCCAGCCCTCTAGTCACACTTCTCAGAGCTCAGCTTACCCTTGCAGCTTTAACACAGCCAGAACAAGCTCTGGCAGCATGATTCCCTTTTACAATCACATTTGCTCCTGCTGCCTGACAGATGAGGCTGTGGCAGCACTGTGGGATATTATGACATCCAGTGGTCACTCAGGTAAATCACAACTTCGTTCCAAGATGGCTCTCCACAATTTACATCCCCTAAAAGGCACAGGGGTGACCATGTCTTCCTTTGTACTGGAGCGAGGTGAGCACATGTTTAGGTCTCAGTGATAACACTATACTGCAAGCAAGCAGACCTCAGCTCATTCTAAAAACTATTTGTTCATAAACACGTTTAGCCAGCAAGGCAATAACTTGTTAAGGTGAACAGCTATCTGCTAATCATACCTCGGGAGATGGAGGTGCTATCCAAAAGCACAAACAGAGTTAGACTGTTTTCCCCCATTGTTGTGGTTTCAGTTGGGATAGAGTTAACTTTCTTACTAGCAGCTGATAAGGTGCTGTGTTTTGGATTTGGGATGGAAAATAGTGTTGATAGCACACTGGAATTTTTGGTTGTTGCTAAGCAGTCAAGGCCTTTTCTGCTCCTCACACCACCCTGCCAGCGAGCAGGCTGGGAGGGCACAAGAAGTTGGGAGGGGACACAGCGGGACAGCTGACCCCAACTGACCAAAGGGATATTCCATGCCATGTGACATCATGCTCAGTATATAAATCTGGTGGAAGAAGAAGGAAGGGGGGAACATTCATAGTAACCATTATATGTAATGGAGCCCTGCCTTCCTGGAGATGGCTGAACACCTGTGTGCCGATGGGAAGACGTGAATGAATTCCCTGTTTTGTTTTGCTTGCGTACACGGCTTTTGCTTTACTTATTAAACTGTCTTTATCTCAACGCATGAGTTTTCTCACTTTTACGCTTCCAATTCTCTTCCCCAACCTAACTGGGTTGAGTGGGCGAGCAGCTACGTGGTTCTAGCTGCTGGATGGGGTTAAACCATGACACCCATGGATACATGGGTTTTG
The DNA here is from genome assembly GCF_965231255.1 of Vanellus vanellus. NCBI lineage: Eukaryota > Metazoa > Chordata > Aves > Charadriiformes > Charadriidae > Vanellus > Vanellus vanellus. Next base: position 163,652,361 of record NC_138905.1, read on the forward strand.
CAAGGTTTCCCTCTTCTGTCTGTCCAGCTCCGGCAGAAGCAGAGACACAGGGAGCAGGATGCTGACAGGGCTTAGCAGCGTCAGTGAGCAGGACCCAGTGCAGCTCCTTGCTGGTGCAACCGGAGTGACTGACTTCCTTGATTTCCATGGCTAATTCTGAGGAAGGCATCAGTGCATTACTAAGCATAAATGCAAGAAGTGCAATTAAAGACCAAACTTAGGAGCAGTGTTATCAGGATCAGGATATATTTAGTCTTCCCCAAGGACAGCCAGTGATATAACCAGAATTATTACTCAGTGTTTTGCAGACGAACTGTTCTTTCAGACCCTGTGAGGTGGTGGTTACTTTCCTGAGTGTTGAATTCACTCCACTCCTACTCATGTCAGCAGCTTGGCTCACAGCTGACTTTAAGTCTTTTAGCTCAAATTGCCTTTTTCTCCCCTCACTAGTGCTCTCAACAGGCAGCTTTCCTGACAAGCACAGCAAGAACTAGATTGCTCAAGTTTACAACAAATTGGGAGAAAATGGAGTAGGAGCAACAAGGCAGCTGCTCCCCGTCGAACATCGCAGTAAGGACCCGCCTGCTGAGGAGACCTGACTTTCTCAGCTCCTCCAGGATGATGGGGACTTCAAAAGCTTCTTCCTGGAAGTGAAATAATAATTCTGCAGTCATCAGCCTTAGTGTACAGTTTTGAGGTTTTATACATGTTTCATTAAAAGACAGATACTGACAAACAATGTAATTTTACAAAGAACTGGAAAAATACCCCAAAATAAAGCTTTCATTTAAACAGAAGTCCTTAATTTTGGCACAAAGCTACTATTCCTTTATGCTACAAAGACAGTGCTATGAAGTTACCACTTCTGTATGTTCACACCACTGAACCCAAAATACTGCTTTTCTTTTAATCTCACTGCTGCCTGTGTGATTAACCCTCCACCTCCAGGTTGTGCCAACCCTGAGCACATGGCTTGAAATCCTCATGGTCCCTGAGGTCACAGGGCACTTGGCAAGAAACAACTGCATCCCATCCACACCGCAAAAGCAATGATAAGAAGCAATAGCAAAACTTAAGTGGAGAGATTGGGTGGCTATTTCGAATGTAATACAATGTTGGAGCTAGCACACCTTGCACGCAGGCCTGGAGGGAAAGATGTGGTGCCCTGAACGTCTCCATTTCCAGTGAAGGAAGAATTGGGCTGCTGTAAAGACATCCAGAGTTTGATCCAGTCCAAGTAAGAGGAACTACTCAGCACCTCTGTCCTCTTACGACCTGGTTTGCCTATGCAGTTTTAAGCAGAGGCACCTAATCCAACAGGGATTCCTTACATGAGAGATAGCATGGACAGTTAGGTAGTTACAGCTTTCTCAAGAGGAGGGGAGGGGAAGCTGGTCTCTCTGAGTTTTAAAAATGTCGGCAGCCAGGAGGTGTCCCATCCCCTTGGTCCCAGGGCATTTTGGAGAGGGGGACACCCTCTACACATCCTGCAGATGTGGGACACAGCTCATCCCAAGACCCCAAAGCAGCCTGCTCCTCCAGGAGGAGTGGCTGCTCAGGTGTGCATTTGGCACCGGATCCCCATTCAACAGGAGGTGGTCCCATCAGGAGGGACTGCTGGACCCCAGTAGAGGTCACAGCACCTGGGCTAAGGGCCGGCTCCCTTCTGCATCTGTTCTTTTTGTTCGGGTTTCCCTTCAGCCTGGTGTACCGGGCTGCAGGCCACCGCGCTGCTTCATGAGCAGCTTGGACCCCTCTGCCTCAGTGGCAGCCACCTCTGATGAGCCAGAGGACAAGGTGAAGGACAAAGTGAAGGACAGCTTCTGCTGTCCAATTTTAATCTGCAATTGCAAGGGTGTCAGCCTCTAATCCCAATTTAGACAGACTGGCTCCCACCTTCCATAAGAGGAGGTGAGGAAGAGCTTCCTAAATTGCCTCTCATCTATGCCTGACTGTGAGAGCTTTTAGTCCATTGCACTGCTAAGTCAAATTTTAACATGATTTATGTTAATGTCTCGGATACTGCATGGAGAAAGCCTGGGATCAATGGCTGGACAGCTACCACAGAAAGCCAAGGGGCTTAAGAAGCTGTCCTAGAGGTGTTCCTCCTGTCAATGTAAATACCTTCTGTTTCAGCAAAACAACAAGAAGACACGTTCATTTAAACTCCATGAGTGTGGCCAGGAGAGGAGCCTTTGTACGATTAGGCATGGCTCAGAGAAGGTTTAAGTGCTTTAGTGCCTCTTTGCCATTAGTGGCTGCCTCCCAGCTGAGACGCTGGGTCTGACTGGCTGTTAATTTGGATACAGCAATTAGAGGCTGAGCTCTGCTGGGCCAGATCCCAGCCCCGATGTGTGACGTAGATATAGCTGTAGCTGTGTTTCTGGCATTTGCAGGGAAAAAAAGACACTTGCCTTTGAAAAGATCAGGTTAAATTTTATACACTTTATTTCCATCAAGTGTCTCTTGGTAAGGGATAACGTTTGCCCAAATGAGAGTGCCTGGTACCTCTCCAAATCTGAGGAGACCTGCATTTGAGCTGATGACTTTAATGGTTGGGCCACTTTTGAAATAATAATTTTTTAAAAATCAGTATCAGGAGAACTGCTAGAAGAACTTTGGGGGAAAAGTCATGGTATAAAGAGTACATTATGATACTTAAAAGCTCACCTCAGTCACCTTAAGCAAGGTAACATTTTGGGGATCGATCCCCTCAGCATCAAGCTGGCTTCACATTGGCAGGGTGCAGGCACAAGCCTGACTTCCAGGAGGAGCAGTGGGAAGGAGGAAGGCCCACAGCACCTTTTTGCTTGGTGAAAATCTCTGGGAAAAACCCCAAGAGTGTGGCAGAGCCTGGCAGCAGCAAGCTGCTGGGGTAGGCAGGGGACTGGGGAGCAGGGACCTCTGGGTCCCCTCACCACAGGCAGCAGCATCCCCTCCACAAGCAGCCCACGCATGTCCTTAGAAGATATCTCCTAAGCTAATTTTCTTCTGGCATATTATCTTCCCCTGTGATGATGTGTCTGTTTATCAAAAGCATAGACTGCTTTCTAAATCCTTCCCAGCTCACTGCAAACAGCTTCACCTGACGTCTCAGCCCTTCACCCACCAACTGCGTGTGATTTTTCCCTTTCCAGCTTCTAGCCAGCCCCCCCAGAGGATATAAGGGCTTGTTGTTGTTTTCTCATTTAAGCAAGCTTTTGCTAAGAAGAGGTATCTGAGGCATGCATAGACTGTTCTTTAATCCTTTACCTCCCACACTTCCCTCTTTTCTTAAACCAAGCTGTTAATAAGAATGCAGATTACTGTAGCCAGGATTTAGAGCAAGAATTTGCAGTAGCCAAATATAAATTTAAAAGTGGCAGCAGCATGATCAAACCACAGCTCTGCTCATAAACACCTCTACAGTATATATTTTCCACAGTTTACCTATCACAACTTATAGCTATAGATACAGCTTTAAATGAGTAGGCCTGTTGTTAAGGATTTCCTGTGTTATAACTGACAGCAGTTCATATCTCAGTGTATTTAAATCTACACTAACTGTGAGTTCCCAATGTGATTATCACATGTAAATGGCCAAAAAAAAAGGAAAAAAAGAAGGTTAATGGCCCCACGAGTCCTACTGAAAATGGAGGATGAAAGTTCATCTGCATATGTAGCTGTGGTTCAGCGAGGAATAGAGCAACTGGGTGTCTCCCTGAAATTGCAAGTACAACATGGAAAGGGAGAAAAAGTGCCTTTTCTTCTTCGTCAAGAAGAAAAGTTTGATGTGGGTTTGAAAGCTGTGCTCTTGTTGCCCTTGCCTGCTTTAGGGGGTGGTGCGCTCCAGCCTCTCACCTGGGATGTGGGGGAATGAAGCGAGCTGCCAGAGAAGCAGACAGGTGGGTACGGAAGTAGAATCATAGAATGGTTTAGGTTGGAAGGGACCTTCAAGGTTATCGAGTTCCAACCCCCCTGCCCTTGGGCAAGGACACCTTCCACTACCAACCACCAGGTTGCTCAAAGCCCCATCTGACCTGGCCTTGAACACCTCCAGGGATGGGGCCTCCACCACTTCTCTGGGCAACCTGTTCCAGTGTCTCAGCACCCTCAGAGTAAAGAATTTCTTCCTAATATCTAATCTAAATCTACTCTCTTCCAGTTTAACACCATTCCCTCTCATCCTATCACTACATGCCCTTGTAAGACCTCCCTCCCCATCTTTCCTGTAGGCCCCCTTTAGGTACTGGAAGGCCGTAACAACATCTCCCCGCAGCCTTTTCTTCTCCAGGCAGAACAACCCAAATTCTCTCATCCTGTCCTCATAGGAAAGGTTCTCCAAGCCTCTGATCATCTTCATGGTTCTCCTCTGGACTTGTTCTAATAAGGACAGCTTTGTGTGTGTGCACATGTGTAGGCACTGAGAGCCACAGACAGCGTGAGCCCACATCAGGTTTAGGACACAGAGTTAGTCATAGGGCAAGCTGGGCTGGTGCTCAATTGCTTTGCGAACCTGCGGTCACCCGTTTGCCTCTTCAGCTCCTGCTCAGATGTCTTTTAGTCCTCTTTTGCTCACCGTTTTCCTGCTCAGACTCATGGTGGTACAAGCCTCAACAATGGTGGTGGTCAGACCGGTGCCCAGGATGTGCCAGGGACTCTGCAGACCCTAAATCATCCTGCTGGGAGGGATGTCTGGAGGTGGCTGCAGAGGCTTGGGGCTCAGTTGAGTGAAAGCTCCACCATGGCGGCCGTGTGTCTGTCAGAGGATGCCATTACCTCCCTCATGCCCCTCTTGGTGCATGAGCTGTGGCAGAGCAGGAAACCTGTCATTGAAGCTATTACTAACCCTGGTGTGAGGAGGGGTGTCTGCACAGCACCATGGCTGCTGTGCACACTCAGCTCTCCTCTTGTGCCGAAACCTCATCTGGGATCCCTTCAGCTCAGCCTTTCCTCCTCACCTCGGTGGTGAGTGGGAGCCATGGGACCAATGTGCTCCCTCCCTGAGAGCTGCTGCACAGCTTGGCCGAGTGGGGCCATCCTGCGGTTTAGCTTTACTTTAATGTACAACAGCACAGAAAGTATCTTTCAATGATAATTTACCAGAGCTACATCTCCAGAGGTACCTTCCTGATTCAGGAGCTTACATATGTGAGTTAAGTACCCACCTACCTCTCCTGCCTTTGGCCAAACCTTCTGCCAGCTGCTGGCTGCTGGGTTTGGATCCCTGCGCTGCTCAGCCCAAGGGCCATGTCCCTGCCTTCTCTTGTACGAAGCTGTACTGAAGGTTTGTAGGGATTTTTCTTTGTAAATTTTTTACAGTTTGCACCCAGCAAAAAAACTTACAATTAGACACATTTTAAGGGCGTAGTTTCGCCTAAGTACATTAGTCCCGGCTGAGTGCAAGGCAACTTCTTCAAAAAGCAGTAACCCATCACCGAAAAGGCTTATCCATTAGTACCACTTATGCTACTTGTGAATATTTAATACAGAATTGCCAGCAAGTAAAATGGCTGTTATATCTCTCAATTAAATTGACACATGCAGGTTATGCATGTCTCACATCCCCTTTGCACCCTTATTCACCGCTCACTCAAAACCTCCACAACACAGAGCTTCTCTGCTTCTCCTGCTGGCTTTCCCTGCAAGGGACAACAGGGAAGGACATCCCAACACCCCCCGACTCCTACATCGTGTGGCATTTAGCATGTGTGCCCCTGTTCAGGTTGAGAAAGCCACGGTCAGTGCAAGTGATATCAAATGAAAGTAAAACCTTATTAGCCGTGTTTCTGAGAGATGGTTAAGTTTTATATTGCTGCAGCCTCACAGTTCATAGCTAAAAAAGCACAAGACGTGACAGCGCATTCATTATTTAAAGATCCGTTTCAGTCAGAGGATGACAACGCTTGTAAAGGCAGGGAAGATAAAGCAGATTACATTTTCGAGTTCACTGCTAGGAGCACAGATCCCAATATTTAGGCAGTCCATGGCAGTGAAAAGCGACAGCCTGCCGATGGCTGTCTGCAACACCTCCAGCCTCTCCAGAGAGGGGATGGGGTGATGGGTGTCAGCAGGGAGGTCCTGGGTCTCAGACAGGGTGCAGACAGCAGGGTGAGCCCCTGGGGAGCAGAATTAAAAAAAGAGAGCATGCCCGACAAGAGAAGAGCAGCTATGCTGAGGGACTCGTGACCACAGACACTTTTCATCTTTTCTGCTTTATCACCTGCTCTAAGGACATCCGAACTCCTGAAATGCAGCAGCCCCGCTATGCTCTAGTCAAACTCGTATTGCTGCCGGCCAGAGAGATGTCTGGCAGCTGAAGGAAGCCAGCTTTGCTCTCTCTTTCCTTAGCAAACTCTTTTATGAGGTTCTGACCCAGACTCCTCAATCGCCTCTGCTCTTTGTACCTGTTGCTAAGCTGTAATTGCAGAAACTCCAGGGAAGAGTGGAAATCTTTGCTCTCGAACACTGTCCTCTTCAGAACAGGTGCCTGCTTGGTATGATGTATCTTTTGGGGGGTTCCCACATTATTCACTGCTCTCACCAGCTGTTCAGGGTCTTGGGTAAACATCTCTGGTGTCTCCCAGCCTGCTGTCTGCCAGCCCCCATCAACTCAGACTGGGCAAGCCTACGAGCTATGTTCTGTGGAGAAACAGAGGAGGCAGCTGGCTATGTCCACACTAGTGGCCTAAAGTGGGCCAGGACCAAACCGAGGTGCCGTTGCCTTGTTAATGTGCTCCCCAGTACAGGTCTGACCTAGCTTTCTCCCAGACACTGCCTGGGGACAATTTTGGGGGCTGGCACAGTCCAGGAGCAGCTCCTAACGAGTTGCACAGGCAAAGTCAGCCTGGTTTTGGAGGAGGGAACAGTGTCTGACCATGAAGACACGAGCTGGGTAACCCTGTCTCCCATGGGACCAAAGTACAAGCCATGGCACAGGCATTATTTGTGCAATCCCTGCCCACTCATCCTTCTTTTGTGCCACTGTCTCATATCCTGCTGCAATGGAGCTTCAACCCACTGAGCTGGGACCTTCCCTTACAAAGCTACATCTGCCATTACCTATGTTTAATGTTTGTGTTCCTGCTCACACAATAAATTCAGACATCTGCTAGGACTTTGCAGGACCGTTTCAATGTGGTCCCACAAAGCAACTGCTTAGACCCAGGAATTGAGTCATCCTCAAAATGACATTTCACTACATGCTGGAGAGCCTGTAATGTCACGTGTGTGAGGCACATTCAAGATCTGGCCACAGAAGAAGATCTATGAGCTACAACAATTGGATAACTACTGTGCAAATGAAAACAGTAATAGCCCATTTCCATACCTCAGACATTCTAAACCTTCCCTTAGACAAAATGCTTTCATCAGATGAACTGCACATCAAGCTCTGAGCTCTGAGTTTGAAGCTCAAATAAGTGGGGAAGTGAGAACACTCATCAGAACTCATCAGCAGAAAACGCCACCTTGTTCACTTACTATCATTTCAGCAGTGGGCTAACAAACTGAACAGTTAGGGCAGGCATCACCACGTGCAGGGCTCTGGCACTAGGAAAGCCCTTTTTAGCTCTTGAGTGTTGTATATTCAACAACAGTATAGCCTGTGTGTGTGTTGACCAATGCATTGACAGCCTAATGACATAAAAGGCAGAACATCCTATGTTTTAACTTGCTATGCTGTTGCTGTCCCCTGCATGGTTCTCCTTCAAAGGGCTTTTCTGTCTTCAGACTTCTGCTCCCTAAAATCATGATGTTTATTATTTCTTAAGACAGGCCATATCAATTACAGTAGCTAAAGAATTCAACTTGCCATAGTTTTCCCAGAAAACCTCCTTGATATTCATTACCTGCTTGGCAGATTGCATGAATTTGAATGCTGATGTTCAGAACAGAGCTTAAAACCAGTGTGATATATCTAGCCAGTTGGCGAACAGGACACGAGGTCTCATTTCCAGTTTTATTGAAAGGAAACATTAAATGCTCTGTTTTATTATAGCAGTTCTGATAAGGGCCATGTTATGCTAAATAACAGCTTCTGTATTAACTCAGGTATAGGTTTGGGAAGGCCTAAACCTAACGTGGATTCCACTTCTAACAAAACAGGAACTGAAGTAAGCTATATGTAGATTAAAAAAACTCTACATCTTACTTTAACATCCTCTCCTCACCCCCACAGCCTTTTCTACTTCTGACAGTCAAATTCCTCCAAATCCCAGTTTTCTCCCCATATAGTCCTTCTCCCAAGCACCATGTCAGCAGAGTCATCAGATGCTGGACCTCTCCAAGCAAGAGGTGCAGTGCACTGGATCTCTGTGGCCAAGACTAGCCCTTGACCTTTCTCAGTACCAGATGGACACGTGTCCTCCTTCAAAACCATTATTTAGCTGGTGGCTTAGGTTCAGCCGGCACCAGGTTACAGAGCTATGGTCTCATGTGTGTTTTCTGTGCTTCAGCAGGGGCCCAGAGATGGTGGCTGCAACAGATGGTTCTATGTAGTAAACCGTCACCTAGGGTATAATTTGCAAACATAAGACAAGGTGATTCAGATCTTAATGTTTGCTAGGGGAGGGGGAGTCGAGCCTCTTCATATTCAAGCCTGTCCTCATGGAAAACAATGGTAATGTTTTCCCTGCTATTTCTGAGGCCTATTTCACTTTAGGTTGACCCACACCCTGGGCTGGATCTTGTGTTTGCTAGTGCTTAAGGCACATCCTTGGAGATGGAGTGAGATCTCCAAAACAGTGCTGAAGTGTGAGCGCTGCGTACCAAGCATCAACCTTGAAACAGCAGCACGCATGTAAGAAAATATGTCTCTTTGTGCTGGATAATTTATGTCAACTTGAAAACAATTCAAGATTAAAAGCAAAATCTCTGTAGGAAAAAGAACATGAGGTCAGAACCAAAAAAACCACTCTCCACATGCAGGTGAACTGAAGACAGCAACCCAAACAAATCCAACCTCAGCCAACCATTCTCCCAAGGAAATACAGGTACCCAACCTTCTTCTTTGTTGAGATGAGCATCTAAGAGGTTATCATCTCTTTCACAGTCCCCCAGCTCAGCTGAAAACGGAGGAGAGAAGGTTGTTATTCACCCTCCTCCTTCCCCTTCACCTCGACTCTGCCCTCAGCTGAATGGACAGCCATGCCAGCCTCTTGGGAAGAAGGACCAGTAGGCTAAAACATCCTTGGGCCAGAAGGAATTACAACCTACATTTATAGATTTTAACCTCACTTCCTCCTCCCATCACATCTGCAAAGAAGAGAGTGGCATCCAGACCCACATGCACAAGGTCAGCACCAGAGCACAGGGAACGATGCACCCCAGTTTGGCAGAGATGCCCTATTGTGGCTGGGTAGATGCTAGGTGCAAAGTAGAGGGGAGACAGAGGCTCTGGGCACTGCCCTCTCTTTGGCATTTGAGATTGACTGCTTCAGGGCTCAAAGTGACGGGTCCCAGTGGAGCCCTCTGTGCTCCCCACCAACCCTTAACTCAGCACTGTAAGCGCCACTCCAGGAGCTGAGTGACCATTTTTAGGCATTTCAGTGTGAATATCACAAAACCCTTTGTGTCAGTGACTGGTAGTTAAAGAAATATTCTGCATTTGACCTGGCATACTGCCTTGGCATTGGCCTTTCCAGCAGAGGTCTACTCCTGTCTGCTTAGGGTACAAAAGTCTACAGAGACACCAGTGACACATCTCAGTCACACAACCATAGCTATTAAAAATCCTACAATTGAAATACAGGTTTTCATCTCCCTTACAGATGAGATTTTATTTAAAAACAAAAGGTGGAAGAAACTCTGTGATGGCACCTGTCTAAAGAAAGCCTGTGATGCTTATTGCAGCTGAAGGCATTTTGCAAATCATAGAATCATAGAATTATTGAGGTTGGAAGGGACCTTTAAGATCATCAAATCCAACCATCAACCTAACCTGACAAAACCACTTCTAAACCATCTCCCCAAGTACCACGTCTACCCTTTTTTTAAACACCTCCAGGGATGGCAAATCTACCACCTCCCTGGGCAGCCTATTCCAATGTTTAATAACCCTTTCAGTGACATTTTTTTTCCTAATATCCAATCTAAACCTCTCCTGGCATAACTTGAACCCATTTCCTCTCGTCCTATCACTTGTCACCAGGGAGAAGAGGTCAACCCTCACCTCTCTACGACCTCCTTTCAGGTAGCTGTAGAGAGTGATAAGGTCTCCCCTCAGCCTCCTCTTCTCCAGCCTAAACAACCCCAGTTCCCTCAGTCGTTTCTCATAAGAAAAAGGGGTTGGCAATTTATTAGGATTACCAAGATGTAACGAAGCTATGCAGGAGGAAAATCAGAAGGGCCAAAGCTCAGTCGGAACTCAGTTTGGCCACTGCAGTTAAAGATAATAAGAAGAGATTCTTTCAGTATATCAATAGAAAAAGGAAGACTAGGAAAAATGTAGGCCCACTGGTGAATGAGACAGGTGCCCTAGTGGTGGAAGACACAGAGAAGGCAAAGTTACTGAATGCCTTCTTTTCTTCGGTCTTCACTGATAAAGCTGTCCCTCATGAATCCTAAACCCTGGAGGCAAGAGGGAAGGTCTGGAGAGAGGAAGATTTTCCCTCAGTTGAGGAGGACCGTGTCAGAGACCACTTAGCCAAGCTGGACATTCATAAGTCCATGGGCCCATTTGCACCCGCAAATGCTGAGAGAGCTGGCAGATGTTATTGCTAGACCAGTCTCCATCATCTTTGAAAGGTCATGGGGAACAGGAGAGGTGCTGGAGGACTGGAGGAAGGCTGACATCACTCCAGTCTTCAAAAAAGGCAAGAAGAAGGACCCAGGGTACTACAGGCCGGTTAGTCTCACCTTTGTCCCTGGGAAGGTAGTGGAGCGACTCATTCTAGATGTCATCTCCAAACACTTTAAGGAACAAGAAGTTATTGGAAGTGGTCAATGCGGATTTACCAAGGCAATGACCAATTGGCACATGCTTGACCAATCTGATAGCTTTCTATGATGTTATAACTGGTTGGCTGGATGAGGGAAGAGTCGTGGATGTCATCTACCTTGACTCCAGCAAGGCTTTTGACACTGTCTCTCATAACATCCTCATTAGGAAGCTGAGGAAGTGTGTGCTAGATGAGGTGACAGCGAGGTGGATTGAGAGCTGGCTGTGTGACAGAACTCAGAGGGTTGTGATCAGCGGCACAGAGTCTAGTTGGAGGCCTGTAACCACTGGTGTCCCCCAGGGGTCAATACTCAGTCCAATTTTGTTTAATATATTCATTAATGACCTGGATGAGGGGACAGAGTCTATCCTCAGCAAGTTCGCTGATGATACCAAACTGGGAGGGGTGGCTGACACTCCAGAAGGCCGCGCTGCCATCCAGTGTGACCTGGACAGGCTGGAGAGCTGGGCAGAGAAGAACCTAATGAGTTTCAACAAGAGCAAGTGCAAGGTCCTGCACCTGGGGAGGAAGAATGCCAGGCACCAGTATAGATTAGGGGTGGATCTGCTGGGAAGTAGTTCTGAGGAGAAGGATCTGGGGGTCCTGGTAGATAGTAAATTATCCATGACCCAGCAATGTGCCCTTGTGGCCAAAAAGGCCAATGGAATCCTGGGCTCCATAGGGAAGAGTGTGGCCAGTAGGTCGAAGGAGGTCATTCTCCCCCTCTACTCTGCACTGATGAGGCCACAACTGGAATACTGTGTCCAGTTTTGGGCTCCCCAGTTCAAGAGAGACAGGGAACTACTGGAGAGAGACCAGCGTAGGACAATTAAGATGACTGAGGGATTGGAGCATCTCCCTTATGAGGAAAGGCTGAGAGAGCTGGGACTCTTTAGCCTGGAGAAGAGAAAGCTGAGGGGTGACCTTATCATGGCGTACAAGTATCTAAAGGGTGGGTTGAAGGAGGATGGAGCCAGGCTCTTTTCAATGGTTCCCAGTGACAGGACAAGGGGCAATGGGCACAAGCTGGAACATAGGAAATTCCATTCAAATACATGGAAAAACTTCTTTATGGTTAAGGTGACAGAGCACTGGCACAGGCTGCCCAGGGAGGTTGTGGAGTCCCCTTCCCTGGAGATTTTCAAGACCCGCCTGGATGCAATCCTGAGTAATGTGCTCTAGGCAATCCTGCTTTAGCAGGGGAGTTGGACTAGATGATCTCTAGAGGTCCCTTCCAACTCTGAAAATTCCGTGATTCCATGATTCGTTGACTTGTGCTCCAAATCCCTCACCAGCTTCTTTGTCCTTCTCTGGACACGCTCCAACACCTCAATGTCCTTCTTGTAGTGAGGGGCCCAAAACTGAACACAGTACTCAAGGGGGGGGGGGGGTCTCACCAGTGCTTAATACAGGGGGATGATGCTTTATCTTGTTTTGCTTGTCTCAGACAATCCAGCAGGGGCAGGACTTGTCACCCCAGGATGGTTCCCCTTGAGCCTGGTGTCAGTAAGAAGTCTGAAGGGCTTAGAGGAACCCAGGAGTGAGCCCCTTCCCCCAACTGGTGCCCATTCGGCAGCAGCCGCACTAGGAGGGATGTGCCTGGGTTTGCAGCAGCTCTCCTGGCCCTCCCTCTGCTCTTCCCCTCCACAAAAGCAAGATGTGCTTCCCAAGCTGGCCTCAGCATGGGTCAGTGACTACAGCTGACCTCTCCTCCCGCTTGTAACAGAACCAAGGCAAAACATGAGGAAATGAAAGACAGCGGCCTTGTTCGAGCTGCTTTTGAGGGTAGTCCATGACCTGTGCTACACCTCAGCCTGTGCCTGGGGACCGTGTAGGAGGGTGCTGAGTGGCATTGGCACAGCAGGCAGGGTGGCACGAGCATGTCCTGGCCTTCGTAGTTCAACAGCACAGGTACAGTGTTCACAAACTGGAGATAAAGCCCAAGCTACCCAATTCGGCAGGTTCTACCAGATCCTCAAGAAACACAAACAAACAAACTAACAAACACCACCCCCCAAAATGAAAACCTTAGGGTTTGTATATGTAGAGGCACGTAGAAATCAAGGAAGTGATTGGTGACAGCCAGCATGGCTTCACCAAGGGCAAGTCATCCCTGAAAAATTTGGTAGCCTTCTACGAAGGGGTTACAGTGGCAGTGGACAAGGGAAGACCAACTGATATCATCTACTTGGATTTTTGCAAAGTGTTTGACACTGTCCCACACAATATCCTGGTCTCTAAATTGGAGACATGGATTTGACAAATGGACCACTCGGTGGATAAATAACTAGCTGGACGGTCGCACTCAAAGAGTTATGGTCAATGGCTTGATGTCCAAGTGGAGAGCAGTGATGAGTGGCGTTCCTCAGGGGTCGGTACTGAGGCCTGTACTGTTCAACATCTTTGTCAGCGACATGGACAGTGGGGTCAAGTGCAGTTTGTCAGCAAGTTTGCCAATGATACCAAGGTGTTTGGCGAGGTAGACACGCTGGAGGGGAGGGATGCCATCCAGAGAGACCTGGACAGGCTGGAGAGGTAGGCCCAAGCCAACCTCATGCAGCTCAACAAGGCCAAGTGCAAGGTCTTACATCTGGGTCGGGGCAATCCCAAGCACAAATACAGGCTGGGCCGGGAATGGCTGGAGAGCAGCCCTGAGGAGAAGGACCTGGGGGTGCTGATTGACGAGAAGCTCAACATGAGCCAGCCCTGTGCGATCGCAGCCCAGAAGGCCAACCATATCCTGGGCTGCATCAGAAGAATTGTGGCCAGCAGGTCAAGGGAGGTGATTCTGCCCCTCTGCTCCACTCTTGTGAGACCCCACCTGGAGTACTGCATCCAGCTCTGGAGTCCCCAACAGAAGAAGGACATGGACCTGCTGGAGCATGTCCAGAGGAGAGCCATGAGGATGATCTGAGGGCTAGAGCACCTCTCGTATGAGGAGAGGCTGAAAGAGTTGGGGCTGTTCAGCCTGGAGAAGAGAAGGCTCCGAGGAGATCTTATTGCGGCCTTCCAGTACCTAAAGGGAGCCTACAGGAGAGCAGAGGAAGGACTTTTTACAAGGGCATGTAGCGATAGGACAATGGGGAATGGCTTTAAACTGGAAGAGGGCAGGTTCAGATTGAACATTAGGAAGAAGTTTTTCACTTTGAGGGTAGTAAGGCACTGGAACAGGTTGCCCAGAGAGGTTGTTGAGGCCCCATCCCTGGAGGTGTTGAAGGCCAGGCTGGATGTGGTCTTCGGCAACCTGGTCTAGTGGAAGGTGTCCCTGCCTATGGCAGGGCGGTTGGCACTCAATGATCTTCAAGGTCCTCTCCAACCTAAACCATTCTATGATTCTATGATTCTATGATTTTATGATTCTATGATTCTATACAAGGGAACATGCTTCTGGTGTGAGTTTCCCCATAACCTTGTGTTGGTGTGGCCATGATGACACCCAGGCAGCTTTCTCTGTGCCAGGTTAATTTGCCTCCTGTGTGAGATATTGTGGCCATGAGCCACTGAAACTGCTGTAACTATTCCTGACGGGAGGATGTCCCACGTGCAATGTCCCACCATGTGTAATATCCTACCAGCCCATGCTGTTGCAAAGGGGATCTTAATGGCCGTCTCCTCTGTCTACACAACTGCAAAACATTAGCATTACCCAAAGAGAAAAGATAAACTTTGGGAGTTTGCCAAAGGCTTAAACAATTAATAAGCTAAATTTCTTTCCCTCCCGCCTGAGATCCCAGTGTTGTCAGAAGGGCATCAAGGATTTCTCTTTGTTTATTGGAATTAATTTACTTCTTCCCCCAAATGACAACTGCAGCTTGGTTAAAGCAGTCAGTCTCACACTAATTTATTTGTTCAGCTCCCCACAGAAGTTACCAAATTAAAAATTGTCAGGTTTTGTAATGGCCTGACCTTTTCAAGCTGAAAAAGTTCAAAGTCTGGCCCACTGGGTCCAAAAGGAAAGCTGCCAAGAGCAGCTGCCCGCGCTGGAGCATCAATGTAAATGTTCCAAGAGGTAAATAGTCACCCAGAGAGCTTGGGAAAATATCTTGCAAGTTGAGCAAGAAGACAAGGTGCCATGTGTAGAGTAAATTAAAGAGCAAATACCTTTTTAGTGATGTATCCTAGGGAAAAGACAGAACTCAGATATCTATCTAATCAAACCTAGACACTGGAAGTTAATATATTTCCATACTCTGAATTCAAAAATTATAATAATATATAACCAAAAATCCAAGCTTGCTTGAGTAGACGCTATTAACCCTCTCTTGCCTGCTTTTCCTTTTTAATCATTGTCCTTATTCACTAGTTATCTTTAGCAAACTTATGATGCTTCAGTAACAGAGCCATCGTGCTATGGTCAACACAAATATACCCTTGGAGACAAGCAGGGTTTGTGTTTGCTGCAGTCTCACTTCAAGATGCTGCTGGAAGAGATACACCCAATCTTCCCTCTCACCCTGTTCCCTGGTGTCAGGCACTTGAGCACCTGAGGGAGTGGGGGTCAGCTTGAACCCCTTCTCCAGGTCTCCCAGCGTTTGCCATCTACCTGGTGGCCACACGACCACTGGCTCCGGTGTGGGGGAGGCCATGGGTCAGGGCATGCAGGCAGGGGAAAGCAAACCTGGCTTCTCCCCTGTCAGAGGACATCAAGCGTAATACAAAAATACACCCTGATGCCCCAATCCATTTCCACTGACATACATGAGCAATCCTACACACAGCCAGGGCCAGGCCACACAGCTGCTTACACAAGGGCAGGATCAGGGCTGGGTTTTAGCCAGGCACAGATGCAGTAAATTAATGCAGGGAAGGATGGAGACTAGCTAAAGCAGCGTGTTAGGATGCAGACCTTGGGCTGTTTGCTGTCACTTGCTCTAATGTGGATTTGCTGGAAGGGTCTGGGATTTTGTTTTTCTGTTTCTTTGCAGTCTTCAGAAGTGCCACGTGGGACTCCTGTGACTCCCATAAACAGATGACTTCCGATGTAAATTTACTGACACGTTGCAGCGTATAATTTGTTAATGGTCTTCCCACTAATGATGCAGATTAAAAACAACAGCTGACAAATCCTTGTCCAGAGAAAAGGTTACAGCTCTCGCAAGCCAGCAGGGCACAGAGAGCAAATCTGAGGGAGGAATTCATGCAGCTGTTCCTGCTTCCCATACAGCTGCAGCAAAGATGGGGTTAACGCACACATCTCCTTGGGATTTGTCTCATATCTTTGATGAGCAGAGAGAAAGAGACCGTGTCCTTCTTCCCTTTTCTAAGTCCCTGACAATTTTCTCAGGGACTAAAGAATTTCTTCTGGCCTCCTGGCTTGAGAGTTACCACACAGTTTAAATAGTACATGCTCCATGGGATACTCTCTGCATGGACAGAGAGCAGCTTTGGTCCTTTGGATTTTATTTTTTTTTAATCAGAGATTCATCCATTTTACTAATATTTAAGAGGCAGAGTTGAAAGCTACATGACCGTGCACTGTAATTACACTATTTCTGATAACAGTGGGTGTCTTCACAGGTTAAAGTATTTGAACAAAGGTTTTGGGGGTTTTAACAATTTTTGCCAGAAAAGGGAGGGCACTGAGAAGAAAGAATCAGCAGAGAGCTTAGTGACTAATTACAGCTTAGACAATACTGTTCCTGGTCCCTGAGATGATTCTGTTTTGATTACTGCACTTCAAGACCGTGTCACTGCCTCTACAGACCTCTCTGAAAACATTTTTCCAGTGGAATTGGGAAGTCAATAATTGATGTCACCAGGCTCCAGCAATTCCTGCTGTCTACCTGGCTTTTTTCTCCACGTGGTTGAAAGTACCAAGTACTGTTAGCTTTTGCTTATTGCAAATGTTTTCTTCCTGAAGAGTCTGGTTTTGCCTGCCTCCTACGTGTTTGACCTGGTGTCCCGCAAGCCCCTCTCAGCTTCCCTCCTCCCTGCCTTGAGTCACTGGAACTTCCTCCCCAAAAGCGGGTCCAGATCCCTTCCATTCCCTCCTCTGGGCTTATTTTGCTGTGATGAACTGTAAAGTCAAACCAGAAAGTGGGTCGGTTGCAGGGAAAGTCCATCGTAATTTTGTGCATGTGAATGACACAAGGCCTGAAGAAGTTTTTAGTGGGCAGGGAGAGTACGGAAAAACATCCCTGCAGCGCACCTTTCTTGCGGTCAGTGAAGCTGCATGGGGGTAGACGTAGTCTCTGGAAGTTTTATTTTAATTCTGAGTTTTGGGTGGTATATTGGGGTATACTTCAAAAACCTCCAAGGGACTCCCCTGATGGGTGGTGCACAGGTACAACACGTGATTTTTTTCCATGCTGCATCTCTCACCCATTGTACGAAGACCTCCCCATCGAGGGGCAAGGAGGTACTCGGGGTTTCAGGCAAGTTGTTTTGCTCACTGCTAATTAACAGTCTTGAATTAACTCTCCACTGAGAAGCAAAGTCGGATAAATTGTTGCAGACCTTAAAACATCTGTCAGCTTGAGGTTCCTTTCCTGGGATTTTGCTAAGAGCCAAACCCATGCACTAGATGCGTGGAGCAACCAGAAGCCAAAATTCCCACTGGGCAGAAGGACTCCCTTGTCCCCTCAACCCCTCTCCAGAGTCACCCCATACCCATGGGCAAGTAGCTTTTCCTGCCTGCTTTAAGAGAGAGTGTATCAATATTCACTCAGTATTTACAGCCTTGGCATGGAATGCATCTCCTCATAGTGCTGTATTATTTATAGGCTAGGCCAAACACCGGGGTATTGAAGTAAGGCTACAAGACATTTTCAGTTTCAGAAGCAGCTCATAAATAAGAAGTTGAGTCTTGTATTTTAAGAAGAAACATTAAAGTTCTTGTCCTTGAGCTTTACAGGAAAAAAACCTGAAGAAATACACTCCACAATACTGCCAAAATCTGTTAGCCTGATTCTTCTCCATCTCACCTCTGCTGTAAACCAGCCTGATCCCGGGGATGTGCTGCCAGCTGAAGGGAACCAGGCAGCTGCTGCCTCTGCAGTGAAAAGGCCAAAGCAAGAGGGATGGTTTCACCCCAAAAGTCTCCTTACTCCTTCTGCAACAGCTCCTTTCTCCAGCCATCTCTCGCTCACCTCCGTTTCCTGCCGCTTTCCACTGACTGACCTCATGGAGAAAGATGGCCACCTAACTTTCACCTGCTACTTTTATCATCTTAATCTGGGATTTCTGGGGGACTGGCTTATGAAATTGACTTTTGCTCATGATGAAGGCTGGCTTGCTTGCAACAAGTGAGGAACTGGGGTTATTTACCTCAAAATGGCTTTGTTATCTTTGAGCACCAACCCTGGGTCACCTGCACACTCTTGGAGAAAAACACACCACTGCAGCAAGGTATCTCAGTTGATCCCACTTTTTATGGCTTCTAGAGTGGTTGCCTCCTCACTCACGTCCCCCTACTGCAGACAACCAGTGAAGTAATTGAGCCTGAATTCTTGCATGCTACTGAAATATAAGCATTAAATCATTGTAATTATACCTTTCTGGCAGCTGCTAGGGTGGCAAGTTTGATTTTTGAGCTTCCAAACCAAAACAAAATTAATGAGATTTTTGCAGAACTAAAAGCCCCCCCCTTCTTGACAATCTCTGCATGTAGCTCAGCCGTGCTTCCTACTGTGTGTAAATAATAATGTGGCTATCAATGCATTTCTGCTATAATTTTTAAATGCAGTTGGAGCAAATTAAATCAGAAAGGGAAGTTTACAGCACTTCACCTTTTTCCATACGCGGTTTCATGCTGTTATACACAGTGTTCATCACATTCTCCGTACCTTATTTGCTGTGAGATATCTGAAATTCTTTGTCTTATCTGATCTATGATTTAAGATTCTGACCTTTTCAGCTTTCTGTAATTTCA
This sequence comes from Vanellus vanellus, assembly GCF_965231255.1. Lineage (NCBI taxonomy): Eukaryota > Metazoa > Chordata > Aves > Charadriiformes > Charadriidae > Vanellus > Vanellus vanellus. Next base: position 163,671,150 of record NC_138905.1, read on the forward strand.
CTGCCAGCTCACTCAATATGCCTTTGTTTATAGCCTTACAGCAGAGAGACCAAGTGAAGACGGGAGCTGCTTATGCGCTGGAAAGACAGAAATTTCCGTTTGTCAAAATTTGCGTGTGAAAGAGGGAGGCAGCGATATAATTTCAAAAGTTTTTAAAGAATCTGAGAATACAGATGAGAAAGGGCATTAAACACCCTTTCAGTATGACTTTCTGCTAAAAGAACGAACCAAAAAGCAATACCTTTCTGTTTATGGCAACCTGTGTGAAAAGCAATTTCAACACTAATAAAAACTGATTTTTCAGCTCCATGGCAAGAGCAGCAGAATGGCAGCATACATCTCAGCACTTTCATCAAAATGGTTGGGAAGGCAAATGAAGCCTTTATATCTGCTACTGGGATGTTATGACAGCGTGCCTCAAGTTCTGCTCCCCCACTGCCTAGGCAGGTGGCAGAATGAACTCTGGGGACACTAATCTGTGCTGGAGAATAGCTACTAAATTATTCATGGACGTGGACAGCGCAATCGAGTGCACCCTCAGCAAGTTTGCCGATAATACCAAGCTGCGTGGCAACGTAGACACGCTGGAGGGGAGGGATGCCATCCAGAGAGACCTGGACAGGCTGGAGAGGTGGGCCCAAGCCAACCTCATGCAGCTCAACAAGACCAAGTGCAAGGTCTTACATCTGGGTGGGGGCAATCCCAAGCACAAATACAGGCTGGGCAGAAAATGGATCGAGAACAGCCCTGAGAAGAAGGACCAGGGGGTGCTGATTGATGAGAAGCTCAACACGAGCCAGTAATGTGCAATCACAGCCCAGAAAGCCAACCACATCCTGGGCTGCATCAAAAGAAGTGTGGCCAGCAGGTCAAGGGAGGTGATTCTGCCCCTCTACTCTGCTCTGGTGAGACCCCACCTGGAGTACTGCATCCAGCCCTGGTGCCCCCAACATAGGAAAGACATGGACCTGCTGGAGCAGGTCCAGAGGAGGGCACGAAGATGATCAGAAGGCTGGAGCACCTCTCCTATGAGGACAGGCTCAGAGAGCTGGGGTCATTCAACCTGGAGACGAGAAGGCTCCAGGGAGACCTGATTGTGGCCTTCCAGTACCTAAAGGGGGCCTACAGGAAAGATGGGGAAGGGTGTCTTACAAGGGCATGTAGTGATAGGATGAGAGGGAATGGCGTTAAACTGGAAGAGGGTAGATTTAGATTAGATATTAGAAAGAAATTTTTCACTCTGAGGGTGGTGAGGCATGGGTACAGGTTGCCCAGAGAAGCTGTGGAAGCTCCAACCCTGGAGGCATTTAAGGCCAGGCTGGTTGGGGCTTTGAGCAACCTGGTCTAGTGGGAGGTGTCCCTGCCTATGGCAGGGGGTTTGGATCTTGAAGTTCCTTTCCAACTTAAACCATTCTATGTTTCTACGATTGTATGATTCAGGGTACTAAAGACAAGGGCTGAGTGTGAATTGCAGAGGACCCTAATGACACGGAATGACAGCAATAAAATGATAGATGAAATTCAGCTTAGCCAGGGAGGTTTCTCAGTTATGCTAAAAATGTCACTGTAAGCTTGGGCTCACCCAGTGGGCATGGCATCAAAGCAGATAAATTAAGAGTCTACAGATACAATTTATCTGCTTTAGATTTCTTCAGTTTACCTCCGTTTGTAGTACGCAGAAATAAAAAGACAGATTAGTATGTCCTGGAACAGGCAGGTGTTTCAGGAGATGAATCATCCTCTACTAGTGCCTATATTTCCCAAGCCTGGGACCATTATGACTCAACGAGAGTGCATATTTTGCCCAGGAGTACCAGAAATACATATTTCCTACATATTCATTCCTTCAGATACTTATTCCATTTTGTCATTTATTTAAATAGGTTTAAATGTGGAATAAACAATGTTGACTGATAAATTCTCCTTGGAGTTTAATAAATAAAGACACTTCTTTAAAACAAAATCTGGCGAAGACAAGGCTGGCTCAGACCCAGGAGAAATTTAAATTCAGCCCATGATCTGCTGAGCTAGCTGCCCAGTTCATCCAAACAGAAGATGAAACATCCTATGATTTGTTTATCTAAACCTTTCATAAACTGCAACTCATTCATTTGCCATTTAATTCTCACAAACATACAGCTGAGTAAGCCTATGGTTGTACAGTTTAGATGGTCAGTGCTGAGGCCCCATCCCAAAGTCTTGGTCACCACATGACTCACTACAACTGGTGTGGCTGTAGCTTCCATTTAACCCATCTGTTCTTGCTTTCTTTGCATGGAGAGCAGGATGCTTGCAGGGGGCAAAGGTATCTCTAACCCCCCCCCAGCATTAAGCTGGGAGCCAGAAGCTGAGAAGAGCTCCCAGTTCATGGAAAGCCACAGGAACTAAGTGCTTGTGTGAGCATAACAGAAGTCAAAGGGGCTCAAAAAGCAAGGGAGAGAAAGCAAGGAAAGCTGTGAGACTAGCAAAGGTCTGAAGAAGCTAACTTGAGATAGGGACCCGCTCCATGGTTCATAAAAGCAGCTTGATGCAGAGGAAAGGATTCGCTGGAAGAAGCATTAGTCTCCCTGAGAGGGCATTGACACAAATCCTACAGCATGCCCAAGAATGGTGGGGGACCGGCGCAGGGATTTAGTATTTCTTATTCTACCTTCATCTCTGAAATGAGTACTGTCTTAGAAATGTTCTGCATAACCATTTGCTACCACCAGCAACCAAAGAGTAGACAGAACAGAAAGCTCATGCGGCTCCATCTCATGGATGGACACTCTCAAGCCAGCAAGCCATTGCTGAGCTTCTGGCGATACTGCAGGTGAGAAAAAGCTCCTGCTCTCAGCAGTTTGTGCTGGATGGAGGACCCGATCTCTGTATCTGGTCCTTACATAAAAATAGCCCCCAAATGAAAGGCAAATGCATGTCTGGGTCCCTCTGACTAGGTATCCAAAGCATATGGGTCTAGCGTGTAGGAATCAATCCAAACTGTACGCAAGTGGCCAGCAGCGGTATTTTGACAGAAACATCATGTGCGGGCACCCAGACACAAGCATATACACACACAGAGTAACCTTCAGTCACTCATGAGGAGAACCCTCACTGCTCCCCTGGACCACACCTGGAGCTGTGCAGCATTAAAGTCTTCCAAACCGTTCATGCTTCCTTGGCAGTATTTATTTTCACACGGTCTCTTTGCTAAAACCCTGTCCTGACCAGAACACCATACACCTGCAGGCCACTCAGATTGCAATGTTAATTATAGTAACGATAAAGTTTTAGTTTGGTCCGTTGCTGATGGATTTCACCTAGGATTGTCCTATTTAACATCCAGACATTTATTAGCACATGTATTCCTGCATCCTGTCAGTCAGAAACATTTTCAGTTCTGTAGCTGTGACGTTATCATAAGCATCACCAGTCCCAGACCTCCAGTCTCACAGCTGAAGTAGCAAACCTAACTCTTAAACTTGCCGCAGACAAAGGGAGACATCTCTTGGATCCTGCGTGTCTGTGTGGCAATAGAGGGCTGCTTGTTTGTCACTGGGATGTCACGCCATGGCAGTGAAATCCCAGAGGGACTGCTGGGTGACCTTGCCTACTTTTGGCAGAGCACGGGCGGTTTCTTATGACCCTCGCAGACCCTACCTCAGGATGCTGGGCCTGAAGATGTATTAAATACTCCGTATAAAGCTTTCTGAGTAAGACAGAAATCCACCCAAACTGACTGCCAATTATTTCCTTGAAATTTGCATAGCTTAGCAGATTTTTCAGGGGATCTTCACACCCACGCTCGCCTTTTGCAGTGGGTGTCTCTTTGTCTCTCTGATGCTCGCACGCCTCCCCACTTCTCTCCTATTTATTTTGTTACCTAAATCATTACAGTGGTTTCAATCATCATCTTTGCACAGAGGGTCCCCAGATCAGCTCTCTCGGTCCTTAATTCTTCCTCTTTGGTCTTTGTCTCATCTTCAAATGTCTCTAGACCTATCCACTTGGAAGCCTTACTTCCATTTCAAGCGCAGTCTTTCCAAAAGTGAAGTGCTGCCCCCTCATCCCCTTTCATGGCTGAGGCTTCGCCTCCTCTAAAGTACATTCAGGGATTCCCCTGGGGGTTGCATGGCTGCCAGCTGATCTCTACTGAGGTGAAGGGAATCTCACTCAATGTTTCATTGTGAAGTGGTGAGCTGCTTACCCAGTGGACAAACTCCTGCAGTAGCCCCCTTGCCTGAGCAGGGCAGGCCTTATTGATTCTCACCGTTACACATTTTCAGCACTCTGGGCTTTTACAGGGCAGTAGGATTTATAAGTCTGACTTACCTCCATGTTGTCTAACCTCACTTGCTCATATTCGGAATTTTAGGGGCATGCTCACAAATTTCTTAGCAGACGCTGAAAGGTGTCACACCTCTTATAGACTCTGTAGCTAAACCAGAAATGAATGTGAATGAAGTCTTAAAAATCAAAGCCTTTCTCCAACCATACATAATACAGTCCAGCAATGCTGAGTCTCACTCTTGCTTTTAACTGTGCCATAAACTGCACATTACAGTATAATTTTCTGATGTATTTCTTGAAATGTAACTACGTATGTGGGAAAAAACTGTCTTCTGGTGGCAAAATCCATTTCTCCTTTGCTATATAGTAATATTTATCAGCAATACAGACATTTATTTCAATTACTATCTTGCTGCCCCTGCTTCATAACTGCTTTCACCCAGAAATGTAACAACATTCATTTTGCTCCCCTATCACTCACACTGCCCTGCAGTGCATTTTATTTTGCGCTCACAACAGGTGATGACGACGGACTCTCAGCTTCCAGAGGGTGATGCCTCCAAACGGTACAACCACCGTGGGAGCTACTTAGATTCCTAACTATAAGTCTCTAGGAGACAGACTGTTGTTTGGAGATCTGCAGGTATCTGAGACATCTACACAAGGTTTATAGATATGACAAAGCATCTATTCTGAGACCTGCATCCTTTGGGAGCAGCAGCTAGAGGTCATGCAGGCAACTTCATGGCACCATAAATGGCACTGGATGATTCTGTTTAGCTGCCTGAACTGCTTCCCAGTAATACGAACTCCCCATACCATCTGCCTTTCACTGTCACAATCCAGCCTTCACGTCCACTCAGCCATCAGCTTCTAAGCATTTGGTTTCAAAAAACAGTATGGGTTTCCAGAGGGTGACATCTGTCTCCCAAGAACCAAGCTTGTTTCAGGGCAGCAGCCAAGCAAGCAATGAGATGCTACCACCACAATCTACAGAAATCTGGAGATTACAAAGACCTCCAACCCTTTTGCTTCCCTAAAATATTATATCCTAACATAGGTACAGGTGGCATGAAAATATACATTTGCAGTGGGGATTTCATTAATAGCGCTGAAAGGGGCTATGAAAGGTTATCTAACACAGTCCCCTTGCAAGGCATATGTATAATTGTACCTAGTTCTTCATGATTATTAACCTGGTCATACCTGATATATTAGGAGTCCAGATGCATATACATACACATATATGAAGACTTCAAGAGCAAACCAGCAGTACAGATGAATTCAGTGTTGAAGTGAACGGAGCTAGAGAAATAAAAAAATGGGAGACCGATATGAAAATGAATTCTAGAGAGGTGCTGATTACTATAGGCTTGAACGGCCCCTGCTTACAATTGTGCTTTTTAAACAGTAGCTGTTTGAGTCTAAGGTGCTGTGAAGAACAATTAAGAAAAAACTAACCAGAACCTTTGAGAGCTTCTTTTCTTCTGTAACCCTCATCAAATGCTCTCTTTGTTGTATCCCAAGAGTAATTTCTCATGCAGACTATGTATTTTTTTTACAGTTAATACAGATTTCCACGGCGCTTAGCAGAGGTCAGTCGACTTTGATCAAAAAGTGGTGGGTCATAGTCACTCCATCCTAATTTGCCACAACAAATGGCCTCTTTTAACCAGAGTCACCTCCAGGGATGTGGCACATCTGCAAGGCTTGTTGTTGGGAAAATTGAGAAACGTGAAGAAGTTTTGGTCTGATAGAACAGGGGCCTGGACTACTCGTGGAATGAGCAGACCTAACAGAGGGCCTCAGCTACCCTGTAAAAGAGAGGTGAGTGTTTCCTTCTTACTCAAGTCTGTCCATGCTGCTCCACACTCCCACCCATGTCCTAGTTCACTGTATTCACGCACTTTTACATTGAAATAGCACGGCTGAATAAGCCATCAGCTCCTCCCAAGGTCCAGGCGCCCTCAGAAGACATAAGGACACACATACAAGGCTAACGGTGCAGCAACAGACTGTAACTTCTCATTCTTCCCCACAGCAGCTCATGAGATTATCCTGGCAGTTTGGACTGGTCCTCAGTGCCGCTGGAGTAGAAACGAAGTCCAATGAATTAAACTACCACTATTTGCATACTTAAGTCTTAATTCAATCCAAGTATGGAAATTCTGACACTGGTGTTGCTTGAACTAGTGCTGGTGACTGTTCGAGTCTCCGGTCTCAATTCAATCTGAGATAAAGCCCACCAAAGTCAACTGGAATCAAAAGATTTGGTATTGGGCCCAAACGTAATTAAAAAGTCAGTTATATTAACATGCTTTTCCTCTGTGTACATTTTGTTAAAAACACATAATCATGGTCACAGTGGATCTTTACTGATGCTTGAAACTGGCCTGTCAGATGCAATTTTAGTAATTTTTACAGCTGTGTAGATAAGATGGAACCTTTACTGTTTCAAAAACGCAAACAATGTTTATTTGTTGCTCATAAGTAATTCATGGACCCAACAATATTCAACAAAATTTCTTCATTTTTAAAAGATTTCTTAATGAGTATCATTTTACAGAAAACCACCAACAAATAAATACATTAAAACAATTGTTTTTGACATCACAATGGTTAAACACATTAAATAATTCATTAAATTGTGCTTTACATCAATGAAAATCCCTAGTTCTACAAACTATCTTGTCAATAGGAATAAAAGTAGATATGGTTACTCACAATACAATCTCTTAGTAGCAGAGTTCACACACATTATTGCACATAAACAGAAAGAAAAATCCTAAAGAATAAAGTAATTTACAGCCTATTATTTTACTCTTTCATCTTAAATATGGCAACTGATGGGAACTGTTGATTTATTTTTTTTTTTCACTTCCAACATTTATTTGAAATCACAGAGCTAGTGATATGGCTAAGAAGAGAGCCAAGGACATTGTAGGCTATGGAATCGATTCCCTCCACAAAATATCAACAAAGAAAGTACTACAAGAACCAAACTGAAAGAAGTGTTTCAGTGCAAACTGGGTGCCTTTTCTGAGTACGCTTTTGCCACATGTAGGGAGGATGCAGCAATCTGCTCCAGCAGAATGATTTTATTGTGATTGTTCATCTCAAACAGTAGTCTCCACCAGCCTGGAAACAAGATATTCGTTATCCCAGACCAAAAAAGAATAATTCCACATAGATTAGGGGAACAGCAATGGAGGGGAAAAAAGTGTCAGTGAGATAGGTTTTATGACATCAGTGCTCATAACTGGTACAAGACTGCGGGTGGGAAACAAGAAGCCGCTAGTGCAGAAGTAAGCACGTGTTAACGAGAAGGCCAACTTGAGAAATCTTGGTTTAGTAGTGGATGGCAAATCTGAAACATCTCCAGATGCAAAGGTGATGTGATTTGCCATTCGGTTTGGTTGAATGGATATGCTGCAGTTAGGAAGCTTGGCTCTGGATCTGACTTCCATCACTCTTTTTGTTCTGTTTTTAGTGAAGTGCAAATAACCACCGCGTATTGGGCAGAAGCCCTAGCAAGGCTATTGCAGCCTCACTGTTAACACAACTGCAGTGAAGAATACCCAACATCAGAAACGTGGGGTTTTTTTCTTTCCTCATGGTAAAAAAAGCTTTTTATCGTTAGCACTGATGAGTGGGGAAGAGAGGACAAATTTTCATTCCTTAATAAAGTATGGCCCAGAGGCAACGGGCTGAGTTCTTGGACTAGACATCGAATTACCAGGAACAAGTTTTAATGACAAAGCATGTTTCTCTGTCTGCTCTAAGCCTACAGTGAATTATAACTGGAAAAGGCAGCCAGTGCTGTGGATGTGATGGGTGAGATTAGCAAGTACATCTCCATTACAAAAGAATGAGATTTGTTTCAGCACCACAGTAGCAGAAGCCAAATTGCCTTGTTTAAGCAACAAAATAATGCCAGCAAGATGGACAGAAATCCTATAGCGTTGTTGCTCACGAAGGTTTTCAAAGAAACATGCCGCACTCTGATCTTATATGAGCCAGTGTAATTACAGTGAAGTCCATGCTGTCAGAGCAACGAAAACCTGCAGTAACAGAGATATGAACCAGGGCCTTTATTTTGCTTTTGCGTTACATTATTTCGGGCACAGCGCCCAAGAGGAAAAAAGCTGCAAGCCTGTGTCTTAGAAGTCAGCCTGAAAGTACTTCCAAACTGCTTTATTTGTCATGTGCCAGGAAATTCTGCTAAGGAAAACAGTATTGTTGGCGTAGTGAGTTTGCTGGATAGACTGCTGGAGCTGGGGAAGGAGATGCCAGGTCCTTCAGTCCCAGGGGCTCTGGGCAAGATCTCTGCTGCTGGCTGTCCCCCCTCCTCAACTGCTCCTGCACAACCAGGGCTATCTGCCACACAGGCTCCAGGGACAAAAAAACCAAGAAACCAACTTCAATTTTAACTAAATCCCAAGCGTTAAGGCAAATCCCATTAACATAGATGCTACAGCACATTAGCAGCTCCTCAGGACCCTAATCTTGTCTCCTGGGAGATGACTGAGGAAAAGGTTAGGCATCGCATTAAGGTATTGCCAAACTATTAAAGCTAATGTAAACCGCCCAAAGACTGCTTCGATTTTCCTCATTAGGCTTTGTTTTGTGTCAGGCAGAAGGAATAGTCTGGAGAACAGTTGGTATGCTTAGACAGCTGAAATGGATACTTACAGTCACTGGTGAAGCTGCAGGGAACAATTTCTGAGCTCTCTCCCCTGAAAAGGTAACACTGCATTTTCTAACTGAAAAATGAGGCGCCCATTGCCGTGAGCGGTGCAGAGAGGTGACCTGCTGGGGAAAGAGGCAGGGACAGAAGGAAGGGGACCCTTTTGTCAAGCTTAGGAGGAAGGGCTCCTAAGATCAGAGGGCTGGGGCACCTCTCCTATGAAGACAGGCTGAGACAGTTGGGGTTGTTCAGCCTGGAGAAGAAAAGGCTCTGGGAAGACCATATAGCAGCCTTCCAGCACCTGAAGGGGGCCTACAGGAAAGATGGGGAGGGACTTTTTATCATGGAGTGTAGCGATAGGACGAAGGGTAATGGTTTTAAACTGAAAGAAGGGAGACTTAGATTAGATATTAAGAAGAAATTCTTTACTGTGAGGGTGGTGAGACCCTGGAACAGGTTGCCCAGAGAAGCTGTGGATGCCCCATCCCTGGGAGTGTTCAAGGCCAGGCCGGATGGGGCTTTCAGCAATGTGGTCTAGTGGAAGGTGTCCCTGCCCATAGCGGGGGGGGTTGGAAATAAGTGATCTTTAAGGTCCCTTCCAACCTAAACCATTCTATGATTCTGTGAAAAAGAAGGGACACTTTACAACAGCAGATGGGCTGGGACGGATACTACTTCCTTGCTCATCTTCTTCCTTAATGTGTATTTGGCTGTGCACCTTTCCTCCCACATGGCTGGCTTCTCTCTGGCACAGCCCTGCTCCTGCCAAGCCCCCTGCCCTGCCTGCCTGCTCTGCCACCACTGCCCACCCCACCTCTGCCTCTACCAGGGGGTCCTCTGGGTCCCCCACCGGCACCCACAGCCCCCTGTGCTCATGGAAACAAGGAGTGCACCTGCAAACCCTGGACATGGTGTATCAGGTGCCAAAGGCATCCTTTCCCTCTCTTGCTGCAGGGTCCGCACCAAGATGCAGCAACAGGCCTGGGAACAGGGAGATGCAGCAGCTCTCCATCATCCCTGCATCACGAGCCAGAAAGCTCCTTCCCTTCACAGGTCCAGGTCCAGGTCCAGCCCAGCCTGAAGCCCCGGTGCCAGCAGGTAAGATGGCAGCTCGCTGCGAATTACCTGCACTGCACCAAAGGTGCAATAATACCAGTCAGGCTTAGCTCTTCATGCCTTGCTATCCTGCAGCCAGGACACCCAGAGAGAGCTTCAGTCCTAGACCGTAAACGTTTCAATTTAATTTCACCTCTGAAGGTAGGTGTCCATACGTGAGCGAGATGCATCTGAGTGCCTCTTCCAGGCGACGGGGATCCAAGCAGTATCGTCCGGGGAGTCTAGAGAGCTCCTCGCTCTTCTCTAGGGCAGACATCCCATGCTCAGCCAGGAGAATAATGATCTGCAGTCCCACGTTTTTGCTTCTGAATGCAGAGGTGGGAGGAGACGTACATGACCCAGCAGTGGAACAGCTATTAGGGACCAAAACCCACTGCTACTCATCCCAAAAGTAGCACACTGACAATCAGGCATAAAGCAGCACATTGCTACTAAACTACATTAATAATGAGGCATCATCCCAGTAGCCCTCTTCACTACTTAATAGCCGTTACGATATTCCATGTTTAATGTATTATTGTATGCATTAACTCTCAACAGGATTGTTAGATCATATTCTTGATATTGTGCATAGATAAGTAGCAATAGCATTGTTGGAAGAAAAGACAATACAGCATGCACTAAAAAAAAAAAGACTTGGAAACGAAGGGACAAATTTGCAAATTCAGCCTCTTTTTTCTGTAACACATTATTTTTTTACCGACTGGACAAAAACTTTGAATTTTGAAAATAAATGAGAAATGTGCATCCGCATCAGGTACTCCGGTATTTCTAATTAGCAAATCTGTAAGGTAAAAGCTATTCATGCATGCAATAATATACTTTCAGCATCTCGATTTAGCAGCCATGTTGAGGCACTTAAGAGAAATTTCCTCCTAATGCTTTACATTTATGCTAGAAGAAGAAGGAAAAAAGCTCTCTCAAAAGATCTATAATGCACAGGACCCTCTTTTTAAAATTTCACTATTACAAATGGAACAACATAAAATTTTGGAATAAACAGGTGCAATTTAGCCACAAGGATGTAATGTGTGGAGGAAGAACCCATTGAATCTTTTTCTAGACAAAGAAGAAAAACAGATACAGATCTCTCATCATGAAAACAATAAATTTACAAAGAATCTTCATACAGAGTAATAAATATCAAGACTTTCCACATATCCATTATGTATCCTATAAAAATGAAAGCTGATTTTTTTTCTAGCCACTACTGTAGTTAGACAGAAAACCAATTTAAATGGTATTCACTTGGCATCAATGTATTTTAACAGACAATATCATAAACCTGCCTACCTTCACAGACAATATATCTCCAGGCTCTTACAGCAAATCTGGAAAACGTCACACTAATATTTAAGCTTTTCCTGCTCTCTCTTTCCTCTTCCCTGTAGTTTGCTTGGCCCCTCTTCACCTTTTGCGAACGTGAAGGCTGATTTCATTGCCTCCAGCCAGATAATCTCCACGATGTGTGCCCAGCTGCCGTGTGGACCTCATTTCTCAAGGCTTTCCCTTTGCAACACGCACTCAGAAAGACAGCTGCTACCTGGCTGGGCACGGTACTCTCAACCGCCCCATCACTTCACTTATAAATCACCTCTGATTGCTGGCTAACAGAACAGAACAGAACAAGCTATGCCCCAACGCCGCATTTCCTTGGTCTTTTTTAATCACCTCAGCAAATCCTTCCCTTAATCAAAACACAGCATGCAGAAGTTTGAAGGGCAATACGCTTTCCTCCATTGCATTCACTCGAAAGCTATGGACTGCAGTTGCAAAGGACAGTATGAAATAAACCAGCTCTCATGTCACAGAGGAACCAAAACAGATTTTTTTTTCCAAATTTTCATTCATTTCTGCACAAGTTTTAGTAGCTCAGATTGTATAGGGTACATCTGTTAGCACTCTCTCTTCAACCCATCCTCATAGCTTAGGGCTTTGAAGGAAGTCTTTTTGGACAGGAATCTATTCTACTGTCATTTAATAACACTAATTAATGCTGACTGAGAAAAAAATACATTCTCCTCACTGGCAGAAACCAAGAAAAATGGAGACACGGAGGGGTAGTTGTCAGATGCAGCCTCATTTACCAAAGGGGTAGGCCTTCCTTGGCTAATTCCCAGGTAGCCAAGCTGCACAAACTCTCTGATCCTCTCATCAGTTAGTCAAGATGGAGAAGCGTCACCACCTTGACACCTGACTATTATAATCTTCAGTAACTGTTACTTCTGCTGCCTCTTCCCTTGGCCACTGGTGAGCTCTCTGCTCCCGCAGCAGCCGCCGCTCCTCTCGCCTCTTTAGCCGGTTCTTCTGATGCTCCTCTTGCTTGGAGTACTGGAAGCGCTGCAAGAACAGGTCCTTCGCATATTCATAAAGCTGCACGTCCAAGAAATTCAGCTCCTCTATCCGTTGCCGCACATCCTCACCGATGTCCACATTAGAGGCCCGCGTAACATTGAACTGGGTGAATGGGGAAATGAATTTCAGGTTGAATGTCCTCTCAAAGAGATACTGCGTTTTCCTCTGAAATTCCGTGAGCCCGAAGAAGGCCATGTTTTTCAGATTGTTCTTGGCGCTTTGGAGAAGAATCGTATTTCTTTCACTCTCATTCATAAAAGTCAAGTTGTAGCATCCCACCAGGCTGAGGTCTGCCAGCATGCGCACCTGGCGGTTGTTGGCCAAGTTGTAGCTACAATCCATGAATTCCTGTAAACTGACTCCAGACCAGTCGTCTCCTTCGTAACAGGTAGGCAGCTCGTCTGGTGTTGGGCTTCTCCCATCACACATATGAAGGGAAGTTTTCCATGTCGCACCCCTCTGGACATGCTTCCATTCACTCAAATATCGTGACACCGGATCCCTCAGCATCGTGATGTAATAGAAATTCCTGAAACATATCATTAAACACAGTTTTAAAATTCAGTGAATGTCACTTTTTTATTCTCCAATAAAATGATTACCAGCCACTGTCACCACCCCCTTCATTTTTTCCAGTGTAATGTAGGCACTTTAAGTGACTACTGAGACAGTAAAAAGCTTAAAGCTTCACAAATACTGTGAATAAAATACAAGGCAAATTGGGAGAAAGAGAGGGAGATCAAAGGAAATAAGCAGCTATCAGAGAAATGGAATTACTTTGACCTATCAACTGTTCAGTGGTAGTCACTTTATGCAAAAGCCAATTAACCGAAGTGTACTCCTCCCTACTTTGAAATGCTAACCCTCAGTAATACCAGAAACAGCAGGAAAAGAGATTTATACAACCTTGCCACCTCTTTTCTGGACTGAGACATGCATGCCTCACAAGACGCACAAGATGATAATCCATACAGCGCTTGGTCAGAATATAAGAGAAGGATGAGCAATTTCATGTGGATGCTGCAAGTGCTAAAAATATCACCATGTGGAAGACTGGCATGAGCCACCCTATTATTAAATGGGTTGGAGTGAAGATAATGAGAGACCCAAAATCCATTCATATGACTTAATTTTAGACAAGTGCTTGATTGAAATTAGTTATAATCATGTAGTACAAAAGCATTTGTTGATATAAAGATTATCATTATTCAACATCACCTGTCAAGAATACAAAAGAGACACCAAGAAATATTGATTTGAAATAGAGCAAATAACTTCAGAACTTACTTTGTCAGTTCATCTTTCAGCTATTGAATTCAGTTTGTACATCTATTTATGGCAATCTGAAATGGACTGCGATCGAGTATGCTTCAAGCAGGCTTTCACAGATTGAGTTTTTTATGTTTTATTCAATAAAAACTTACCTGAATTACAGGGTGATATCACAAAGACAAAGCAAAACCAAAATACTTATGATTTCTGTCAGCTAGAATAACCAGCTGAAGATTCATGACTAAAATTAACACACGGTCTGGTACCAAAATAGGCTCGAGAGTTTGCATGACTCATCTGACTGCAAACAATACATTAATAAATCATGAGCCCTAAGATTTCTTAAGAAAAGTCTGATCTCAGTACTCTTAAGCTTAGAGAATGATGAAGCAAGTAAGCAGGAGGCAAACTTGCCGCAGACATGTAACCGTGTAAATAAACCAACACTTTTTTGAGGGCCATCTCATATAAGAGCTAACTCCAGTTGAATGAAAAATCTCAAAATTGCTAACAATCTCCCAGATAATTATCTTTCTTTTTCAGATATTACCCATTTTCTGCCACTAAAGATTCCCCATAGCTTCTCCATAAACCTTCAGGTTTGTCATAAAGACAGATATTTTCTCATATATTCCTAAAAATGCAGATATTTTCCCCAGTGCAACCTAAGCAAAAGGAAACAGGGCTGAATGCTTTGTTCTTATTCATTTTGAGTTCTCCACCTAGAAGATCTATACTTTATCTTCTGGAATTGTGCAGGGATGAAACAAGGAAAGCCAAGGCCTCCTTGGAACTAAACCTGGCAAGGGATGTCAAGCTCAACAGGAAGGGCTTCTTCAAGTATACTGGAGGCAAAAGGAAGACCAGAGAAGCTGTGGGCCCACTGTTGAATGAGACAGGAGCCATGGTGATGGAGGATGTGGAGAAGGCAGAGTTATTGAATGCCTTCTTTGCGTTGGTCTTTACTACTCGGCCGAGCCCTCAGGAGTCCCAGGCCTTGGAGAAAGTAACGGGGAAAGAGGAAGACTTCCCCTGGGTTGAGGAGGATCAAGTGAGGGACCAGTTAGGTCAATTAGATATTCACAAGTCCATGGGCCCTGATGGGATGCACCCGAGAGTGCTGAGGGAGCTGGCAGAGGTCATTGCTGGGCCACTCTCCACCATCTTTGAAAGGTCGTGGAGAACAGGCGAGGTACCTGAGGACTGGAGGAAAGCCAGTGTCACTCCGGTCTTCAAAAAGGGCAAGAAGGAGGACCCGGGGAACTACAGGCTGGTCAGCCTTACCTCCATCCCTGGAAAGATGATGGAATAGCTTGTTCTGGGCATTATCTCAAGGCATGTGGAGGAAGAGAAGGCTATCAGAAGTACTCAGCATGGATTCACCAAGGGGAAATCATGCCTGACTAATCTGATAGCCTTCTATGATGGTGTGACTGGATGGATAGATGAGGGAAGAGTGGTAGATGTGGTCTACCTTGACTTCAGCAAGGCGTTCGACACCTTCTCCCACAGCATCCTCATAGGCAAGCTTAGGAAGAGTGGGTTAGCTAAATGGACAGTAAGGTGGATAGAAAACTGGTTGCAAGACAGAGCTCAGAGGGTTGTGGTTAGGGACGCAGAGTCTAGTTGGAGGTCAGTGACAAGTGGTGTTCCCCAGGGGTCAGTACTGGGTCCAGTCCTGTTCAATATATTCATCAATGACATGGATGAAGGGATAGAGTGCACCCTCAGCAAGTTTGCTGATGACACAAAGCTGGGAGGGGTGGCTGACACACCAGAAGGCTGTGCCGCCATACAGAGAGACCTGGACAGGCTGGAGAGTTGGGCAGAGAGGAATCTTATGAAATTCAACAAGGGCAAGTGTAGGGTGCTGCACCTGGGGAAGAATAACCCCATGCAGCAGTACAGGTTGGGGGCTGACCTGCTGGAGAGCAGCTCTGTAGAAAGAGACCTGGGAGTCCTGGTGGACAACAGGATGACCATGAGCCAGAAATGTGCCCTTGTGGCCAAGAAGGCCAATGGCATCCTGGGGTGCATCAAGAAGAGTGTGGCCAGTAGGTCAAGGGAGGTCATCCTCCCCCTCTACTCTGCCTTGGTGAGGCCACACCTGGAGTACTGTGTCCAGTTCTGGGCTCCCCAGCTCAAGAAGGACAGGGAACTGCTGGAGAGGGTGCAGCACAGGGCTACCAAGATGATTAGGGGACTGGAACACCTCTCTTATGAAGAAAGACTGAGGGACGTGGGTCTCTTTAGTCTGGAAAAAAGAAGGTTGAGGGGGGACCTGATCCATGCTTATAAATACTTAAAGGGTGGGTGCCAGGAGGATGGGGCCAGGCTCTTTTCGGTGGTGCCCAGTGACAGGACAAGAGGTAACGGGCACAAACTTGAGTATAGAAAGTTCCACCTAAACATGAGGAGGAACTTCTTTACCTTGAGCGTGGTAGAGCACTGGAACAGGCTGCCCAGGGAGGTGGTGGAGTTTCCATCTCTGGAGACATTCAAAACCCGCCTGGACGCGTTCCTGTGCAACCTGCTCTAAGGTGTCCCTGCTCTGGCAGGGGGGTAGGACTAGATGGTCTCCAGAGGTCCCTTCCAACCCTATGATTCTATGATTCTATGAATAAGGTTTATGAGGCCAAACTATGAACTAGGTTCTGCTGTAGGGGCATTTCTTGAACTACTATCTAATGGAAACAGCGTCTTGATGGATTATTTCACAGCAGAAGGGTTACAGCTGGAAGGATATAAACTAGGGAGTGCCATGGATGTATTTTCATTATCGCTTGCATTGTGAGCCACGATTTGTGTTAGTATCAGATGATACTCCAAAGGATGGCATTTCCAAAATAATTTGGGGCTCGGGTTTTCTGGCTGTCGCTCACACGTGATCAAACTGCACTTCAGCTCTTTTGATCCACTTCAGCTACTAACACAGCTTTAAAATCCCTCTTCACTACTCCTGCAGAGCAGGAAGGATCAGAAATCCTCTTGTGTGCTCTGCAGCATAGTTCCACTGCAAAAAGCACCATCTTTAAGCAGTTCAAGCACAGCTTTCCCTTCTCAAATTGGATGCTCATCTCACCTTGGCTCTACCTTGCATGTATGAGAGCACATTAAGAATTGCTTTCCAACTAACAGGACAAAAAGTGGATGCATTTCACTAATGCTGCGCAGGTAAAGCAGCCAAACTCTCAAAACAGCCATCAGCTCTGAGCGTAAGACATAGTTGTTGCAAAATCCAGCAGGCACTGATAGGGTTGTGACAGAAAATGACTGAAGCTCCAAGGGAGCAGAAATAAAAAAAAAAAAAATAGACAAAGATTCAGAGGCAGTTGCCAGCACCTACATTGACAGAGATGTGGCATCGGCTTAGTCCTTGTATTGCTGCCCCTCCCCTCTTTGGATAATTTTGGATGTTGATATGTGGTAACAGATGGGTTTAAAAGTTGCTCAACAATTATTTATACCTCTAATAATAGTTCTGTCTTTCCTTACCTATCTCCAGCAGTCCCAGTCAGGCATGACTCAGAGCAACAACAATTAACAAAAACACCTCCTTTGCATCAATCATTTCCATTTCATCCCTGGATATGTAAATGTGCTTCATGTGCAATAAACGGGAGTACGAAGCAAATGCAGGGAAATGAGAACGGTGCGTCTCTGTGTAACATCTGCAGCTTCCCTTATGCAGACTGGGCGAGAAAGTTTTGCCACTCTGTCGCCTCTCCTCCTTGTGCCTACCTGACTTCTGCATGTGTTTTCACTATCCTGACATATTCGCTTCTGGTTTGTGCATCTTGCAGAGCGTTGCCTTCTTGCGTTAGCAACTGAACGGCTTCTTCATCTGGCAGCCAACCTTTAACAGCAGCCCGACACACATTTAGTTTCCGCGGCACTAATAACTAAGAGTACAGCCATCCCCACTGCATTCACAGTTTACAACCTTCTGTTTAACCTTCTGTTCGTGAATCTCTGTCACCCTTTTAACCAATCTGAGGTTGGAAGACTCTAAGATTTCTTCTACCTGATACCTGTCCACGTGACACTGTTTCAATGCTACACAGAAGATTGGGGGATGCTGCGCAGCAGTCATGGCAAAAATTTTTCTTTCAGGGAAAAGGATGTCACATCTCTAGAATAATGATATAAGTAAAAATGCATAGGTCATGCACATTTGTTTCAGTTGGAAAATTATAAAAGTTATCTTAGAATTTTTTTTTAAAATGTTAACATTTATGGACTAAATATAGCAGCATTTTAGAGCTCTCAGCGCCTAATACACAGTGTGCAATCACACTAGGAATGGCTGAGGAGACGGCTCAAAATAAAGACAAAAAGTAGCTCATAAAAATATGAAAATGGGGATGGCTTTCAGTCTCTGCTTTCTTCACTGTTCAGTGAAAGAGCATCAGTTCAGCTATATACTGAACATGCCTGAGCCACTCTGAATACAGACGTGCACTTGTTCTCATCGGTGTAAACGACCCCCTTGCATTGCCCACGCTTGTTAAACTCCGCTGCCACCCACCGTGGGAAATACTCAGCAAAGAATTAAGTAATAACTTCGGTTACCCTGTTTGACAAAGCAAACTCATCTCAGACTTATTGGCTTCATTTCAACAGACTCCCATCATCGATTACTCTGCTGTCACAGACGGCCTTGGTGCTTAAAGGCTAGCCGAGCAGAATATGCTGGCACGGCAGTGAGAAGACGTTTTACACTAAATACTCAAAACGAATTAAGACCCATACAAATTATATCTATATCTATCAGCGTGTGCGTGCATGTGTGTATGTAAAAATTTACCTGGGAACCTGGCCATAAGCTGCAGTTGTCAATTAAAGAAAAATCATAGGAAATACATAGTGTGTATTTGCCAATGTCTCTTGTGACTGTCGATATAAACACGTAGACATGATCAAACACTTTAGATCACATTTCAAAGAACACCAGCCCACCAGTCACGATGTCAGCTCCTCCTGAAAGGAAACTTTATACAATGTCCACAGATTAAAGCATAATGTACTGCAATTAATGGGTTATCGAAGTCGCCGCTATGGGACAACTGATTTTTTGGACAGATGCTAAGTACCGTGATGGTCAGGGCACGAGCCTGATGACCCATGCAAGGGCCCAAACAAGCACCGTGGTGAAGCGTGGGCTGCACACTACTGTTTACACTAGAATTAAAAGCACTTGGGAATTCAGAAGGCTCTAGTCCCACCGGCATGAAATCCAGTCTCTTCATTAGCATTAGGCAAAAAAAAAACAACCTTTAATTAACAGAACAGCTAAAATGAGCTTCTAGTTATAACATCAGAACATGTATTTCTTTCATATTATAAGGTATTTTAATATAAATACTCTAATCTTACATTAATCCTTCAATGGTATTGCTCTGGTTTAGAAATTAATTTCAGAGGAGCAGATTCTGATGTCAGTGGAGGTGATCCCAAACCAGGGCATTTTGTCTCTTCTATCACCATGGAACAGACGTCCCGGCTGAGGGAGATTTACTAAATATGGGAAGGATCACTGCACATCGAGAACAAAAACATCCTCTAGGGCCTCCTGGGGAAGAAGGATGAATGGCATCTTCTCTGTTGCTCACACTCTCGTATGGAGCAGCCGGCACAAGCAGAACTCGCGCAGCTCTCTTGGAGGCTCAGAGAGGAGAAAAACCAAGCCATCCCCTCTTCTTTCAAAGGCAGGACCTTACGTGCAGGGAGTGATGAGCTTCATAAAAGCAGAACAGCGCACTCATAGCAGCTGATGCAGAGACAGAAGAGTACTTGAGGTGGAGAAAAAGAGCCACTGGAGAATATTTTGGAAGACACTAACAGTCAGAAGAAAGAAGAACCAAAACGAGTGAAAAACCCAGGTGCATCATAAAACCATCCACATTCTGGTTCTTCCTGGTAGGGGGGAAAATAAAAGCCCTGGTCAAGTTTACGACCCAAGTTGAGACAAGAAGTTAGCAGCTTTAATCCTGGAAGTGAGTGTGCTCCCGAGGAAAGGTCTGAAATACCCAGCAGAAGCCAGCCTGGCAGCACACTTCTGCTAACGACAGAGGTTGTATCAAGGTGAAGGGTTAAGAAGGATCAGCATTATGTGAACAAAAGCCTTATGCTTCCCAGTTTAATCCTGAAGTCCAAGTTCTCAGAGGCAGTAACAGAGTTAACCACCAATCAGCAACCTCTCTTTAGGCCAAGTGTCATCATTATGGGTAATGGTGAAGAGGGTAAACAAATGAAACAAAAATAAGGATAATGCAATACACAAACAATTAGGGAATAAGAGCATGCAACAAGGATGGTGGGGGGAGACAGAAAGCAAAGAAACACTGTTGGGTTGATCTGAACTGGGAAAAGTCATAGTATCATAGAATCATAGAACTGCCTAGGTTGGAAGGGACCTTTAAGATCATCGAGTCCAACCATCAACCGAACACTGCCAAAATCACCACAAAACCATGTCCCTAAGCACCACATCTACCCGACTTTTAAATACCTCCAGGGATGGTGACTCCACCACTTCCCTGGGAAGCCTGCTCCAACCCTTGCAGTGAAGAAATCTTTCCTAATATCCATCCTAAACCTACCCTGGCATAACCTGAGGCCATTTCCTCTTGTCCTATCGTTTGTTACTTGGGAGAAGAGGTCGACCCCTACCTCTCTACCTACCTCCTTTCAGATAGTTGTAGAGAGTGATAAGGTCTCCCCAGAGCCTCCTTTTCTCCAGGCTAAACAACCCCAGGTCCCTCAGCACCTCATAAGACCTGTACTCCAGACCCCTCACCAGCTTCATTGCCCTTCTCTGGACATGTCATCCCAGTCATCCTAGTGTAATGCAGATGTATCAGCTCATGGCTGGCAGCATTATTGTGCAGTGTCGCTGCATCTATGCTGTGCTTAATTTACAGATAACCTGCCCAACATAACAATAACAGAACAACAGTACTATAACGAAAAAGCTATGAAACAGTGCACAAACGATATGCATCTCCATCTGGCTGCAGGAAGCATCATAGAACTTATCCACCAAGTCAGATAAACACTAGCTAGCCCACAGACTTCTGCGGAGATGATGTAGCAACACGACATAGGTTTCTTAAGCTCAGCATCTGTCACAGGACGCTAGACCACTGTGATGGGAATGGTTTTCTTAGACATCCTTTATAAAAGTTGGTGACCTTAATACTGTTGGCTGTCTTCTCAGGTTTTCATGAGTTTCTTTACAAGTCTTTTACTGAGAGAACAGCTGTCACCATTAAGAACTCAACGTTTATCCAATCTTACCACATACATCACCCATTCAGCATGTATGAAAAACACTTAATTGGCTGTTTTCACAGAGGATCTGAGCACCTACCACTTCTGCTGTTTTTAAATGTGATGATGACACTGTGCTTACTTAAAACAGTGGCTGTAATGTCCTACTGACACTCAGTTACTCCACATTAAAAGAGAAATTTGAGAGAGCCATTGACTTTGGCAGAGTTAAATTTAAAAAAGAAAAAAAAAACAAAAACAAAACCTTGCATTTTGAAGTACAAAATGATAAACTTTTTGCCGTGGCTTTGAATCCAACCAGAAAAAAACTGGCCACTGTTTCCTTTTTCCAAATACACCATGAGTTTCTGTTGGTTAATTACTCTTTTTGCTATCCCAGTGACATGCAGTGCAGCTAAATCTGTAGGACATGCCTGCTTAGAGAAGGGACTGGATACTGCTTCCAGGGTAAGACATCTAAATGCAGTGGTCTACATATAAGCTACATGTCTAAGTGACCTCTGAAGCCAGAGGGAAGCTGTTCAACAGGGGCAGTGGTGTGTGTCCAGAATCACGCAGTTGACCAAAGGTAGGTGCCAGCTCTGGCATGAGCTGTATCACTTTAGAGGCTCCGTATGCATTGCACTGCGTACCTTCACCACAACAGGAGCATAGATACTCACCTAACTTGGAGATGTCTACATTGTAGGCACCTACATACAGGTGTTTCCACCCATAAAGTGAACCCCATCCCTGGAGTCCAAGGCTCCCTGCCTGCACGGCACGGACGTGTTCACAGAGCACAAGCTTCAGGCCAACCTCAAAAACTAATTAGTAACATAACATTTTGTAACGAGTGAGAAGTAACTACCGAGAACCTCCATTTCATGACTTTTTATACCAATGATATATATACACCGGGCACAGTAGGATATCTCTTTCTAAGTGTGTTTTTAGAGCTGGAGCATTCCCAAAGTAAACAGAAGTTTTAAGTTGTTTATTGTTTCACACATATCTCCAAACCAGCAGTTAGAAAACCAGCCTACCATAATTTTGATGTCCTTGCTGATATATCAGTATATCAGCGAGACAGAGGGAGGGCTTGGAGTCAAACAGCCGGGATTGTATTTCTGGTCCTGGAAAGCAAAGACGGTTGGGTTGGTTGCTCAGAAAGTCACTTGTGATGACACAGTCTGTTACAGGCAAGAGAAATGTGGTGTTTGGGCACTGGGAAGTACTTAGGAAATGGGAAACCTCACATTTCATTGCATGTTAACAGGGATACTCCCTGTCACCAACTTTAGTTTCTTTTACATTAATCTGTTCCTTTAAGATTCATTATAAAACTCCTTTGATTTTTCTGTTTGGAAATTGCAAGTCCTTTTTTTTGTTGTTTTTGTTGTTGTTGTTGTTTGTGTTTTTTGTTGGTTTTTGTTTGTTTGTTTGTTTTTTTGTTTTAATATCCTCTGAAATATCAACATAAATTCTGTATCTGTGCTATCAGAAAAAAAAAAACCAAACCCAACAGAAAAGCTTTACAGCACTAGTTTATTGTTTTGCATGGCTGTTGATCAGAAGGTTAGTGTCCCACACCTGATTACAGAATGACAGATGACAAAGAGTGTCTTTAGAGATCACTTATTCTCTGACAACAAAAAACTTTTAACAGCAGTGATTTAGGGTAATCCAGAAGTGTAGAAGAAAGAGAGTGAACCTGTGGCAACACAAATGCTGCATGTACATTAGGAATTTTTCCACCTGAAGAGTCTAATTTTCCTTGAAGTGAAGCCAGGGCAAATTCAGTAATGGTGTAGAGCTATACAAGCATGTGAGAAGAGTGAGAGACTAGGTAAGCTATTTGAACACAGCACTGGTTTAGATTTGTATTATATAGAAGAAAGATGACTTTCAAAATCCAGTGCTACATCTGTACTGCAAACAATGGTAAAAAACACATTTGTGGAGACAATTTTTTTTTTTTTCTTAAATACTTTAGGAATGAAGACAACTGGCCTGGGACTATGCAAACTGACAACTTTCTTTTAAAACTGTAGGCTTTTGGAGTTAGGACCTGTGATTTTGTGCTTTTTTAAAGTAATGAATAACCATTAAAATAATATCACATTTTTTAGATATCACATTGCCATATACCCTTCAAAATCATTAGTGAAAACGGATCTCAGGACCTATTGCTGCAAAGGAAACCGGGTGTGCTGAGACTTTTTTTCTTGTCATAGGAGTACAGAAGTTTGTGAGGATGCAGATTTTAATGAAGTATTTCAAAGACAAGTCTAAGACGTTAGGTGGGGACCAAACAACAGCCTTCCAGTACCTAAGAGGAAGTCAGTGAGAAGATGGAGCCAGGCTCTTCACTAACATGCATCGTAGGATAAGGCGAGACAATGGTCATAAACGGAAAAAGGGGAGGATCCACAGAAAATAATTTTCACTATGAGAATAGTTAAGCATTGGGAAAGCTTTGTCTGAAGAAGCTGTGCACCCTCCATCCTTGGAGGTTTTTAAGACCCAACTGGACAGAACAGAGTCCTGAGCAACCCCAGCTGTGCTCAGTGGTGACTCTGCTCTGAGCAGGGAGTTGGGCTAGGGACCTCCTGAAGTCCCTTCTTGCCCCAGGGCTTATGCCGTTCTGCGTGACAGTGCACAGCCTTCCATCACCAAATGTACAGTCCTGTCAGAAAACACATCAAACCAGAACCAACGCGTCAACTAGATCATACCTGCCCTCCCTTATTCCTTCCTGGCTACCCAAGACAGAGCACAGGGAATGTGCTTTGCCTTTTATGAGATAGGGTTTTTTTGTATGTGATTTTAACTAGCGCTATAACACTCTGAGTCAGCACACCCTGAATTATTGAGCAGCTTCATGAATATTTATTTCAATGACACTTTGTTCAATACAGAGTCTCTAGAAATTGGGGAGGACAGTGCAGCAACTACATGTCCCTAAATAAATTAATTCTGTTCACAGGTATCAAGTCTGGATCTTCAACAGCTACTAGACTAATAAAATGATGTAGCAACCCATAGTTTTAATACCAGTATTTTAGAAAGTGCACACAAATAGCATATGAATATGTGTGAGCTTTCTCAGCTAACACATGTTTTTCCTGTGTAGTTGCCTTCAGGATTTAGGCAGAAATTTTCAAACACGGAGCATAAAGTTAGGCACCTAACTCTATGTTTAAACATGTAGATAGACCCAGCCTCATTGCCAGTGAAGAAAACACACACAGGAGTAAGAGGTAGGGATGCTCAGGTACCCAGAATACATGGTCTGCTGATTTATTTAGCAAAAGGAGACTCCCAGAGCCATCCGAGTGCCCTTCCCTGCCAGCACAGATAACAGCACTCTATTATCCCCTTCAGAAAAAATCCTAGCCCTTTTAGAAATACCCTTTTCATGCCGTTGCTCCCATTGAAAAGAGCTTGTGAAGGTTGCTTCTCACAGTTAGGAACATGAGTCTCATTCCCAGACTAAACCTGGTCTTGTTCTACTTACACCCAGTTGCTCTCGGGTTAACACTGCAAATACATCAACAGGATTTATAAATATAACATCAGAGAAGGAGCAATGGCATTTAAGTCGGAGATCAGAGAGCAGTCACACCTCTGGGCTTTCATTTTACGAAGCTGAACTAGTTGTTACTGCCTCTTCTGGTAAGACAAGCCAGAAGTGACCGCTCTGCAGTCCCCCACTTACATCCCTTCACTCAGAGGTGCACCCTGAGTTTTCCAACATCGCAGCACTCCATGCTAGCTTTGGACAGGAGGCTCACAAAAGTAAGACGAGTTGGAAGCTCCTGAGATTGGTTCTGGTTTTTGTCCGCCCAAGCAGTCCTTTCCTGGCATTTGACCTTGCACGACTTCACATTTTGCTATAGGTGGGGAGAATCAGGCAAATTTCACATAAGGCCTCACAGGTGCCTTGTACAATAAGTACTTCTTCTCTCCACTGGCAATGTATTCTCTTATACACCCTCACATTGTTCTAATTTTTTTATGGGGCCACATAACTCTGGAAAGTCATACTATGTTACTGGCTAATACACAGAGGTGTCTCTGCTCTTCCCGTTTCAGCTGATAAGCGCTCAGTTGATAGAGGAAATTTGTTTCTCCTGGCCTCAAATGCATGATCTTTCGCTCTGCCTTACCAGACTTCATTCCACCTCTTCTACTGAAGTCCTCAAGGCCATTAAGCAAATGCCATTAACATACTTCAGCTTTTTGTGCCAACATCGTTAACGAAAACATGAAATAGGATCAGAGCTAAGACCAGCCCTGAGGAAATTAATTAACAACTTTCTTTTAAACCAGAAAGTTTCTCTGCCAGCACATCCCGTTTTGTTACCAGCTTCTTGTCCACCAGAAAATTCTTATGCTCGGCCTCATGTTTTCTGCCTTGTATCATAACTTTGCAGATGCTGCTCTATCAAACACTTTATTAAAAGCAAATTTCCCTTCTGCTATCAGAAACAGATGTTGGGTATTTACATGTCTCAGCCCAAAGTCTGAGAATTGCAGCCCCAGCTTTGCTGCGCCTGAGAACATAGAGAATGGTTAAGATGGGGAAATGACAATTTATTTGAGAGCAAAGTGGTCTGGAATAGAAATGTACGATTAGGCGATTTGATGGAAAAACAAATCTGCCACTTTCCATCAAACAACCTTGATACAAATTGTAAATCATTTCTTGATGAGACACAAATCTAACAAAGTTCCCTCCAGAGATTTTTGTTCTTTGCCTAAATTACATCAAGCTCAGTTGTTCTAAGTGTTCTTTAAATTGCTGGAAAGAATGAAGTAGCAAGAGTCTTGCTGAAAGAAGTATAAATATAAAATGCGATAACAAATCAACTAATAAGAATTTGATTGTTTTGCGAAGCACGTGCATAACAAAAACCTTCTACCTTGTACGAGACAGTGTATGAGCACACACAGGAGGAAATACTAGTCAAAAACAATAAATACATATAGTGTCCATAAGATTCATTACAGATACTGTAGGCGAGACCATGCATACCTTTGTGCCAGAGAGAATAACAAATCCTTTGTGGCCAGGACTGGCAAAGGAGGAATCCATTGCTCACATCACCCCCATCCTATCTCATCCCTATTGTGCAGAGATCATTGCTGTGTCCTACAAGAACTGCGAAAATCTGGGGCACGTGTGACATCTTTTCTCAAAAAGGTTATTCCTCCCATCTCTGCCTTTGCTATGCCACTGAATCGAGCGGAAAATGAAATAAGGATGTTGCACTACCGTACGAGCTGCCCCGAGCCCCAGCATGGGGAGGAACCCGAACCTGCCTTCCTCAGAGAGATGTTATGGGTACAGGAGAGACGAGCTAAGGGCATGACCTGCAGCATCAGGCGGCAGCAGAAGACAAGGACTGACCAGGGAAAAGATAGGTGACGACAGGCAAGGGACGAGAGAAGAGCAAACCTGGAGACAGTGCAGCAAGAGGGACCTGCAGCTCAAGCTCGTTTTGCCAACTGAGCCTCCAAGGGTTACAGAAACCAGGTTGGGAAGGGACCCTGCTGATGAAGTCTGATGGCTATAATCACGGGTAATGGTTTAGCACAACAGGACTCTAACATATCCCTTTTGAACACAGGACAAGCCACAAAACCTTCCTCGCTACCAGGCTGCAGTCTCTGAGCAGCTGCCAGCAAGGTTTAGAGCAAGTCCCTGTTTCAGGAGGAGTGTCCCCAGAGCGGGTTATTGCTGGGCGACGGAGCGAGCATGCAGCTCCGATGCAAAGAGATGGGGACGCAGAACTCCCGCCTATTCAGTAACACAAACAACATGAGGCTTTTTGCAACGGCTATAAAGAAAAACCCCAACACCCTACTTACTTTCATGCAGAATTATGAGAGATCTGTTATTGCAAGAGTCCTGGCTGCCGACAAGAATACACCTGATTGGGAAAATTCAATTTCAAAGAATCCCTGAAAAGAGAAATAAAAGGTAGCCAGACCCTTAAATCTTCTGACATTTATATTTCTTCAGTCAGATTTTGTTAGGTCTGAAACAGAGCATAATATTTATGTTAAATTCAACTACAATGTTTACTTTCATCCTCTTCCTTGTTTTTGAAGGAGCTGTTGCCATTCCATTTTATTTTCTGGCTAGGTAAGACAAGCAGTACAGGCATCACCAGTGGTGCTCTATGGCTGGGTGGCTTCACTGGAAACCAGTTTGTGCCACAAATGGCATGTACCAAGGCCCCCTCCCTAACCACGCTGCTTCTGATTTCCAACTAATAGCTCAGCTGCTGATGCTCTCTTCCAAATCTGGGATGCTCAGACGAAAGTTCTGTGGGATTTTTCACTGCAGCTCATTTTGAATCAGTACAGTAATTCTGCTCAATTAATAAAGTAATTAACAATAAAAAGGCCCAGTGATTGAGATCCCTTTGAAAGTACCTCAATTTATGCTCTCTCAGCTTTGCCTCAAGTCTTTATTAATTCTGACATCAAGCATAATGACCATAAATTATAAACGATCATCACAAAATCCAGGCATCACAACCATTTTCTTGTCCTACATGCTGAGTTTCTAAAATATCTAGGTTTGGTCATAACTTTTGAGATTCACCTCCCATAAGGTAAACAATACGACAATCTAGATATTAAAGAATTTCAGGTGCTTCTACTGATGAAAACACTGTAATAGTAGTCTTTCCTATCAATTCATTGAAACAATTCACAAAAGCTAAGACAATTGCTCAGCTGTAAGGCGAAAAGGCTAACTTTGTTTCTCCTAGCATTCCTCTTCTTGTGATGCAACTGTAGAGATTTTCTTGTAAGACATGAAGCGAGCAGATGACAGGGTACTTCAGTTGAATTCCTCTGAGACAGACCACTGACTTCCCATTTTACACTGAACTTTGTGTTTCTGCAGTACTTGATAGAATTTAAACAAACTCTGAAAATTTTCCTATGAATAGTACAACTCAAAGCTATAAACAAAGTTGCCATCTTCCTTCTCCATGGACCTAAGAGATTTCTCCCTTCGTTCGTTTAGACTACGTGTATATGTATATGTGTATGTATATATATATGATGTCCACAAGGGGGCCCTCTTATCTTCCCCAAATCTTAGCCAAAGCTTAACTTGCTTTCCAAAAATTTATGTCATGAAGTTTTTGTCTACAGATACTATGGTATCTTAGAAAAAAGTTTTTACCGACTAGAATTGAGTTTATGATAGAATTTTATACAACAAAACCTGTAATTTGAAAGGGAATCAGTTTTTATGTACAATTTCCACTATATACCTGGCATGCAAAGAACTTTGATAAAGCTTTCCAAGTTCACTGCTTGCAATAACCAGCCAAAATGAGACCTTTTACGCACACACACACAGACACACACACACAGAGTCAGCTCACACTGCCATGGCGAGGCAGCCTCCAAGATGCAGCAGTCTGGCTCTATGTTATATTGTAATTTGTAGGACAAGCCCAGGGTAAGGGACTATTAGTGATTTCATCTCTGTGTGAGTGCATCCCGTAGGCACCACAGCTAAGGTACAAATGGTATTAAAGTTATTTGCACTGTCCTCTCAACTCCCAGCAGAATTCAAAACCAAATCTTGTTTGGGATACCTTGTTATTTGCTTTAATATTCTGAATGTTTTATGGAGACAGTATTATATGCCCTCATCTTCTTAACTCAATCGTAGCTCTGTGAGGTTTTTATTATTTACCATACCTTTGACCTTGGAATATCTAACAGAAATTGGAAATCTCCTTCTTCTGACCTCAGATCTTACTGAATCAAGGCTCTGACACACATGCCAGGCTGTGCACTGCACTGTACCACTATCGGCTGTGGATGCTGTGCTCTGAGAAAGAAGGGAATAAGACGAAAACCAGCAAGCGATTACATGAATTCAGCGCAAACCCGCCAATCTGCTAACTCATTCCAGTAAATCTCTGCACCTTGATCTGCAGTGCAAACTTCAAGCAAAGTTTTCACGATTGCGCAGCAATACTGCCGTATGATATGGTCATGTTTAACTGCTGTCGATGACAGAGTTCAGGCTGCTGCACAATACTTGTGCATTCAGGTAAAAGAAAATATCCAAGGTGCTGATGGGCCTCCATATGAATTAGGGGCTGCAGCAAGTCACCAGGGATGCCTTTGGCTCTGCAACCCTCCTCCGGAATGGACAAATCCTAATCAATGAAGCACATCTGTACAGTGGAGGAAAAGCACTTCCCAATCCCTTCAGGCCATGAACTGACTACTTGAAGCATGACATTTGATTAGCCTTATTATCTCAACTCATTTATATAAAAATGTTGTTAGGGGCCGTGAAGCCATCCAGCCCTTATTAAAAACGGGCCGCAGTCTCTGAGCTGATGTTCCCACTCTTCTTCCTTTTTGTCTGTAAAAACAGTAGGAATTTCTTTTTTGAACTATCATCTTTGCAATTTTATTATTGTAAAATAACTTTCTCCTCTTACATTAGTGCGGCAGACTGTTGCCGTACCCCCTCACATATGCAAATAGGTCAGGCTTTCTAGTCTTTCCCCACAGAGATATTTGACATTGACACTCAACACGATCCAGCATCCTTCTGAACTAAGGCCAGGGGAATAGCGTGCAGGACTTTATTTTCAAATGTATCTCTCACGGAAATTAATGAACATCTGTGCAGACCTTGAACGCGAATTCAGGCAGCAGAAACAAAACCCATCTGAAATTGAGCTTAAGGTCTAGGAATACCTAATGGTAAGGATCTTTATCTTTGCAAGTTGAGGATTTCTTCCCTTCCCTTTGAAGAGCCAGACTGCTCTTGAGGTCACAAACTATCTTGCTCTAAAGGAAAGTGGATGATAACAGGGTTATAAAAGATATTTCTGCATTAACAAGGAGCAAAGTTGCTGATGTGTATCCTAAGTAACACAAAGATTTGAATACGAAGCATTCATTAAGATTCCTTTATAGACTCCATAAATTGCTTTCTGTTTCATACAGAATATGCTGTCAATACAATCCAGCAGTGATGCAAACAGGAAAGCAAAATTCAGGTTAAAATGTCATAATATCACGAACTTTTTTATACAGTTGTCATGATTTTAATGTTTCTATCTTTTATCTACCGGAGTAGATTACTTAGTCTGGGTCAGTGTTATTTTTGATACATGTACTGAATATTACATAACTTTACATAAATTAATACCTGTGAATTTAAAAAAGAAAGCTCATCAGTTTCCTGAGCAACTGAAGATATGCTACCTGCCCAGTAAAAACAGCCCAGAAAAGAAAAGGATGCGAACTAATCTGGTTTTGCTTTTTTGCTTTGAAGATGTTCCTTTTCAATGGGATTTTTCTAAGGCAAATATTTTGTTTCTAATTGTATCATTTTTCATATATGACAACACTACACAACCCGATAGACTCCCCACGTGCTGTTCAGCACTTGTCTCTCTGCTCTCCATCTTGCGATAGCCGCTGCTGTACGTTCAGGCTAAACTACGGCTCTGCCTAGATGAAAAGGAACTTTGCATGCACATAGACCTTTGTTCGCGACACTTTAATTTGCTCCATGGCCTTAATAAATACACCAGCATTAAGCATATTCATGCAAACCACAGCTCTAAAAATAACTCACTTCAGACATTCAGACGTTTTTCCACCTTGTTTCCAGTAACACCACTCTTACTGCCAGGAACAATCATTAGCACAAGCAGGGATTTACCATCAAAAAAAAAAAAAAAAAAAAGTCACATTTGGAAAAGCAGCAGGGATCCTCAGAGGTGTAGCAGAGGACTGGCTGAGGGGTCACATTAGTATTCCCTGAGCATTAATGGGAAAAGCCCGGCAGTGTAGCCGGGCCGCTGCCGTGAGGGGGGTAATCAGGCACAGGTACCCCTCCTTATTCATCATCACGGCATCCCACAGCCTGGCCCGCGGCGGAGGGATGGGGGCAGTGGCCACCAAGCGGCACAGTCTCCCCAAAGGCCCCGGGCAGACATTTCACTCAGAGGACAGAAATCCACCTCCCCCAGCCCAGTAGCCCTCCCCAGACCAAAGTCCCCCTCCCCCCAGCAGACATCCCAGCCCACCTTGTCAGAAGAAGAGGGGCCAGGAGGAAGGGATGGTATGGGCTCCTCCTTACCTTCATAAGGACAATCACAACCTGGCCCTAACCTAATTGCTTTTGCTTTTTGTCCCCGTATTCTCGACAGAACAGGAAGGTGTATTTATGACAAATGGTCCACAATGAGAGAAGAATACGCAGTTTCCTTGAAAGAGCTTTTTACTCTTACATGCAATTCTCTTTGTCTCATCCTAAACCACGCCTGCTTTAACTGCAAAAAGGCAAGAAAACTGAATATATAGAACAAACCAATGGCCTACAAACACACATAACCCAGAGACCGAACTTTGAATGTAAGAAAAAAAACCAACCTGATTTTAATGAAAAATCCAGGCTAAATGCCTTGGAGCAAAGGACCCGGGGATAAAATTCTTGAACCGGTGAGCCCTGAGCACAATCTCAATGCGAAACTTTGCGAAACAACATTGCGATTCATCAGAACTAGGAAAACTGCAGTGTTTCTCACTATGCATTTACTATGTGTGCATTTTTCTTCTTCTTTTCCTCCCATCTTCCCTCTCATTCTTTGGTACCACCTTTTTTTTTCTTTTTTGTCTTTTTTCCCCTTCTATTTCCCATCTTCTTTTTCCCCTCATTATTTGTGTTCTCACACAGCAGCAGGATAACTTTGTGCCTGGAGGAGCCGCAGCGGAAACAGAGCTTTTCCATGTGCCATGGACTGCTGGGCAGATAACGGAGGAAAACCGACTTTTTCCAAGCTAGGGTTAAGCCCATTTTCTCCAGCACCAAATTTCTCTGCACACTGAGCTGGCTGCAGACCTAAAACTGAGTGGGAGTGGGATGGTGTCACTCAAACCCCTCGTCAGCCGCAGTGCTGTGCCTGCAGCGTGCCGGGGTCGGAGCAGGGGTTGCGCAGCCGACTCACGAAGCCAGGCTGAGGGCAGGTCCAACCCAGAGATGTACTGGTTTATGCACGGGGCTGCTTCCCCACAGGCCATCTTCACCGCGCTGCCCTCATTTGTGCCTCACCCTCTACTATCTACCAGGATAGGGTTTTTTGTTCAGCTTGGTTTTTTTTTAATTTTAGCTCACGGAAACTGGATCCACCCAATTTTGGCATACACAAAGTCTCTGAGGGCTCAATTTAGAGCCTTGTACGTTACTGTCAGTTCAGGTTTTCTTAACAAATCTGAGAGCCAGAAATTATTTTGAAAGCCCCTGTGCAACTTTCGGTGCTGGACATCCTATAGCAGTTATAGTATTGCAACGGGAGTTTGCTCTGTTAAACTATTGCTGAACTTGGCTTTGGCTTTCTAAAAAGGCTTTAGAAAAATCATGTTCTGTAAAAACAGCTGAACAAAAACTGTCGTATTAAAAAGGCGTTCAAGAAGCTACTTGACTAGTTCATGGAATATAAACCCATCAAGAACTATTAAATACAGAGACACCTCCACTAAGCAAGAAATTCTCAACCATTGAATTTTTTGATCAGAGGAGTATATTCAGGGGTATCATCATTACATACTTGCCTTGTTCTTGTCCTTCTTTGACAACTCCACAGTTGGAGACAAGGTATTGGGCTAGTTGGACCTTTGGTCTGACTCAGCTTAGCCATCCCTGTGCTACTTCAAGACAGTCATACTTTTTTTTTTTTTTTATTAACATTGATGAGAGAAGTATCTCACATGCTGATGAGTTAATTCAAAGAAAAAAAAAGACAAAAGTTTTGTACAGTTTTAGTCATAAGTGTAAAGCAGAATTTGGATGTCACGCTTGCCATAGAAAATGTTCTCTCACCTTCAATAAGAAATCTGTTTTCTGTTTTCTTAAAAATGGATCTCACAATGTGGGTGTTACAAACGGCAGTTCTTTATCCACTGCTTATAAAAATGAACACTCTCCATTCATTTACAAAAAGACTATCAGAAAATCTATTATTACCAGGGGTTGGTAGGAGGCGACATCAAACAGCCTGTCAGCTCTGAAAGTACGAGGAGATCTAAAGCCAGTTCGACTCTATTGTCAAACTAAGGCCTCAGTACCCAACCTGCTACAACCGCGCAGGAGTTAATTTGGATTTATGAGCGTGCAACCACACCAGGATGATCTGCTTAGTTTTGCTGCCCGGCGTGCTTCTTCTCTATGTCTGCCCTAACTTACCTAACCTCTGCGATTCTTTCCAGATAATATACATTTCCTCGCTCCAGTGTACTAAAACTATATGAACGAG
Organism: Vanellus vanellus; assembly: GCF_965231255.1. NCBI lineage: Eukaryota > Metazoa > Chordata > Aves > Charadriiformes > Charadriidae > Vanellus > Vanellus vanellus. The sequence goes on from NC_138905.1 coordinate 163,704,447, forward strand.
AAGAAAGTAAATGACACAGCTGAAATACTAAATTCCTTACATAAATGTTGAATATCACACATAAAATTTAAAGGAGTACAATATATTTAATAACAATACTGTGTCAATTCCACGAGAAAATAAATGTATTAAGGCCTCTATTACAAGGTGAAATATTGTCCTCAGAGTTAGAAAATGCCAGAAATAATATTATTTGTGCAGCTTTATTTTGCCATTATGGTACCCTATTTGTTTGCAATAAAAATTACAATTTTTCCACAGGACCCCTGCTTTGTTCAATGCACAGAACAGGCAGTGCTCAGCAAGTGAGATGCCTGTTCAATATTTCTTTTTATCATCATCTGAAAGCATGTAGTTCAGTGTTTTATTTACAGCCTGTCACACAGACTCTGCTCAGGGTACAGAGAATGTCACATTTCCTTATCGCCTTTACTATCACCATCATCCTCGCAATACATTGCACTTAATTTTTTCGGCTTCGTATTTCCTACAACTCCTATTATAGCCATACCCTCACGCTTTTGCCCACTGAATCTTGATTTCTTTTGGGCTGAAAGGCAACCGCACCAAACCAATGACTGGGGCCAAATTCCTTCCTCAGAGAGGCAGGAGCCACAGACCTGCAATGGTCTCGTGGGCAATGGGAGAGGCAAGCGCCAGTCCCTCAGGGTGAGGAAGAAAATGAAGAAACATCTCTCACTTTCTAGACACCACCCCCAGCTTTTGACAAAAGCAGCTGTCACTACTATTTGGTGTGGCATTCACCTCTGCAGGTGCTACGTGCGCCGCAGGGCTCCTGAAGCAAGGCGTTCCCCGCTTGTGCTCCCTGAGAGGGACATGTGGGGCTCCCCAGACCCCCCCCAAGCAGGCAGCTCTACTGCACTTCCGCAGTAACACACCGGAGACTCCTAAGAAACCTCACGATTCCCAACTGAGGCTTCCCGTGACAGTGGAATCGGGCAAGGTTCTGAGTATGAGACTCCCAGCCTTGGTACTCGCTCCTGATGGCTCGGGCTCTCAGACTACTTCATTAAATACCGACATCTTTGGAAATCCGGCCGCCTCTTTCCAATTCCAGCTGGAATCCTGAACTCGAGAAACAATAACCTAACAAGCCTAAACCACGACACAGCATCTTGAAGATTTAGTAATTTATCTCCTTTATAGTCTTGCTGTGTGTCCTGATGGCAAGGTTGCATGGCCCAGGATGATGAAAAGGTTATCAGTATGAAAATATCATTACTATTAAACGATCCATTCTCTCTCTCTTTTTTTTTTTTTTTTTAAATGGCTGTCTTATTTTTCATTGCATCTTTCAGGCAGCACAATTCTTAATAAGGAAATGACTGACATTAATAAGGCAGTAATGTGTTTTTGGAGCCCTCGGTGGCAGATGCTAGGAATAACTAAGGCACAGGTAATGGACAATTAAAAGATGTTCACATGGCATAGCTTATTTTTGTCCATATATTTCTCATCAAGAAATATATTCTTGGGTGCAAGAACTGTCTCCAAGTAGTTGATAGTGAAAAAAAACGCCTAATACAAAAGGAGTATTTGATATATCCACAAATAACATAAACCTTTTTTTTTTTTAATCCAGAGGACATACGGACACAATATATTGTCAGTCAACCAACAAGTAACATAACATCCTTTAAAAAGAAGTACATCTAGGCTACAGAGAAAACTCAATCTTAAAATAAGCCTACCACTTTATACTGACTAACAAGCACAACTTCACAAGCAAAGTTACTTGAAGGGAAAACTAACAGTTAAAGACATAAGATGCAACTTAAAGACACATAAGTTAGATGGGCCTGTGCACTTTGCTGAATAAAGCCAGGCTTTAACTGCCTTGCTGAAACAGGATTTAAATTATTTGTGGACATTTAAAAAGTATTATCTAATTCATTATGCAGAGAGACAGTTTGAGTACAGTAAATTAGCTGGATAATAGGTGGACTGTACATGCTCTGAATTAAAGTAATCACAGTTTTATTTTCTCCGACAGGGATTTGTTCAGTCAAAGCGCAAATAAATGATGTAAATATGGGTAAGCAAATGATTATTGCAGCATTTCTTCAGTTCTGGAGATGTTTTGCATTTGTTTGTGTTTGAAACCTGACTGCTTCAGACCTCCTGAGTCTGTGAGGAGACACCACAGCTGACAAGTAAACATCTAGATAAAATGGAAGTTTTCTATCTTTAAAATATGGAAATATGCCCAAAATACAATCATATGATTCTCGGTGGGATACAATATCAATGATTATGAAAAAGATTATATATGATGTTTGATTTCTTCTTTTTCAATGACTAGATACATCTGTTTCAGACGATCAAAGCTTTGGAGACTCTTTGGAGCCAATAATTCCATAAAATCTTTGCATTCGTGTATTTCCTCTGGTCTTTGAAGTCTGTAGGACACTACTGAACTCTTGAATCTCTCTTTTCTTCTTGAACTTTCAGTAAATTGAAATATTGATTTTTGTGAGATCTATTCTAAATAACCATCTCCCTGATCTATAGACTCTTAGCCAAATTTCCTCTTACTCTTCCCAGTTGTGACCTCAGAACTGCCATGCATGTGCTTTGCCATGAAGCACTGAAATAACTGGTCTCTGTAAAACTGTTTTTGGCTTAAATGTCCTTGCTCTGGAAGCCTTGGGAGCGAACTCTGCCAGCACACTATGGTGTAGCACAGATCTCGATGGTTTGAGAACAGCTGTGTCTGGTTTTCCCTACCCCGTTGACATTTTATTTTAATTTAATTATGTGGATAAAACCCTTCCTCTTGGGAATTTGGCACTGGGAATGGGAACATTATCTGAGAGAGAAAACATGTAACTGGTACAGGCATTCGAACACAGATTTTCTTCTGAGGTCTCTCTTAAATGTTAGCTTCTCCTATTTCTAACCTATCTTTTAGGATGAAAATGGTAGTGTAAGCACATTCAAAGTATCTTCGGTTTAACATACTGCCTTTTGATGTCTGCTGATACATACTTCCTCTCACAGGACTTTTAGGTAAGACCTATTTCATCTGCTGTCAGCCAATGTTAAATATCTAGTCCCAGTCCCAGTCACCTCTGCAGTCAACAGAGGAAGGTGGGTACCTCCAGAGATGATTTATCCCCTCCTAAGACAGCTGTCTGCAAGACATGGAATGAGGTCGCCTCTGAAGGTGTGCTCCAGTTGAGCTCCATACAGTTAGATTGACTTTTGCTTGCAACCCCCTGCCACAGCGATCATCGCCATCACCCCATTCTTGATGTCAGTGAGGTTAGATAAAATACAACTCAATGACTGACACTCATCACACTGAGTACTTAACTGCCTGCGCTTGGTAGATGCTCCTTTCTTTTCAGAAATTGGTGAGCAACACAGCAATCAATCATAGTGTTTGATGACCAGCTGGCAAAGACATTTTCCCCAGATGACGTGCATTACATTCCTGGAAAGATTACTTGGTTCCATCACTTCTTTTACAAAATGCTGACTTTTAAAAGATAGTTATCTCTTTAGCACTTAAAAAGTTGAGTGCTATTGCGCTGTTTCACTGTTGTGCTGAGTTCTCCAGCTTCGTAAGTGGGGCTGCTCAGTGATCCATTGAGTCATTGGTTTATTGCCATATCATTCAAAACAAATGATTTATAAATTCATTTTTCAAACTTTTTTTTGTGTCGGAGCTTTTGCCAAGACCTGTTCATTGCTGTCAGTTGGCAGAGGACATTACGATGCTGTTTGGCACATTCATGGTAAGCGTGGGATTATTCGGTCCCTTCTACTTCTGATAAGAACCAATGGCATTGAGGGATTTCATTGAGAAATGCAGTGGTGGGTTGCCTGAGGTGAGCGCTTGATAAGTGACAGCAATTTTGCCCATAAAGTGTAAGCTCAGACACCAAACGTTTTAGAAACAGGGGATGAAAATTAGGCTTTTAAAGGTGTATTCCAGTAGAAGGTGTCTGACTTCTTGCGCAGCATGAACTTGCAGGGATTTCAATCACCACAGTGCAGGTATTAGAGGAGTGCAATCAATGTATACAAACTGCTGTAAAATCTAGTATTGTCCCATAAATCCATGAAAAAAATGCGAACATTTCTCAGCTGTTGACATGGTCATATAGACTGGTAATTAAATGATGGGGAAAAAATAGAAATTAACGTCAAGTCTAGAAATACTGCACAGAGGAACGTGTAAAGGGTGCTACTTTGATCAATGTTGTTGGATGCAATATTATCTAGTGTAATATACTATGATTAAATACTTTAAGATAAAAGATACCGAGTGCGCTAATTAATTATGATGATGACGACACTAAGTTGGAAGATGCCAAGTAACTGCATGAAAACAATATAAAGATACTTAGAGAATTTGGTAAAAAAAAAAAAAAATCATATAAAACGGTACGGGAACACATGAGAAAAATATAATCTGAAACAAGTATTTTACGGGATGGAAACATTTTAAGACTCAGAAATATGAAATAATATGGGAAGCGCTTTTAATATATACACTTTGGGGAAAAGGGAAATTTGTCACTGCACACTCAGAAGTATTCCATTGTATGGTATCGCTTTGCTAACTTAAGCATATTAATGTCTGAACTAATTACAATGTTTTGGGATAAGAAAAAATACAAATAAGCTGGAGGGAACGGCAGCAAAGTGTTGACAGGACAGGAACAAATCTATGAAGCTCGGTTATATTAACCCTTGCTTTTTGAGCCCTGAAGATAGTGGAAGTCAACTACAGCAATTTGCTCAGGACCGTGTCCAGTTGGGTTTTGAATATCTCTGAGGATGGAGACTCCACAACCTCCCTGGGCAACCTGTGCCGGTGCTTGGTCACCCTCACTGTGAAAAAGTGTTTCCTGATGATCAGAAGGACCCTCTCGTGTTTCATTTTGTGCCCATCGCCCCTGGTCCTATCACTGGGCACCACTGAGCAGAGCCTGGCTGTGTCCTCTTTGCACCCTCCCTTCAGGTATTTGTATGCATTGGTAAGTTCCCCCCTGAGTCTTCTCAGTTCCAGGCCAATCAGTCCCATCTCTCTCAGCTTCTCCTCGTACGTCCAGTGCTCCAGCCCCTTAATCATCTTAGTGACCCTTCACTGGACTTGCTCCAGTATACCCATGTCTTATACTGGGGAGCCCAGCACTGGGCCCACCAGCACTGAGTAGAGGGGAAGAATCACCTCCCTTGATGACAACGGTTGTAGGACGGGGTCCCTTAAGGATGATGCAAATTTAAAACTATCTAATTTAAAGGATACAAAGAAAGCAGGGAAAAAAATGAATTAGGGAAAAGTAAATGGCTAAACACTAAGGAAAGACAGGACAACAACAAAAATTTCCTGTAAATTTAACAGAAGAACAGATACCTGGATGGTGGAAGCACTATTTGCTCTGAGAAATGATGGCAACTGTAGTAACTTAAGTCACTTGGTGTTGTGCTAAGCATAGCCAGACCCAAGCACTGGGAACGAACACTGGCACTGGCAGAGGGAAAAACAATGTTAGAAAACGCAATATGTCTCTTCCATTTTTAACTTCTAGGAACATGTGTTGCGTCTTTTCTGAATGCTAGCAGATGTCAACGCCCTGCAGACTGGTTCCTCAGCGGAGGAGAAATCAGAGTGGATATACTCTAAAGGCAAATTGAGTAATTTACATTTAGACACTAATCCTGGAGCAGAGATTGTCATAAATAACACGCAGGCGATCCCTTCTTTCAAGACACTCAGCCGAACCCCAGTGCCCTGTTCCCAGGGAGCAACTTCAATCAAAGATATCGGCCAAAAGCAAACTCTCCGGCCTCTCACACAGCGATGCCCTCATCAGAAAGGTGTATTAAAATGTCAGCAGGAAGGAGATGCCAATCTCTGCATTTCCGCGCACACAATGACATTTTGAAAGCAGTGCCACCTGGTGACACCTGTCAAACAACACTCTGCTGCTCAGCAGAGCGTACACTGCCTCAGAAATACCTCAAAGGAAGATACGGAATTGAATGAGGCCAAAAGAAAAATAAAAAAAAGTGGATTTTTTTTTCCTGTATTTTATTTTATAATTCCTTGTCAAGTTTCCACATGCAAAAACCTCTTCTTTTTTTTTCTGAATAGTGATGAGAGCAGGCGATGGGTTTAATCACTGGCATCAGTTCCTGCCTGCTGGCACCGTAATTTATCTCAGTAGAGTGCAGCCCTCCCCTATGAGAAGCTGCCGTGCTATCACGAGTTACGAACACTCTCACTAACAGGGAGGCTGACCCATAACCAACAGTATCCATGTGTGGTACAAAGCGGGTTTTGAAGCACAGTTAAGCCGACGCAGGAGTGATCACACAGCCTTTAAATGCTGCAAACACCCAAACACAATCTGGAGCAGCATCTCCTCCTCACACGGCCAACACCACGCTTTTGTGATGCTGGCCACCGTGAGAGCGAGCCTTCTGCATCAGGAACGGGCCCTAGACAAATCTGTACATCGGGGTTGCTTTAGCGTAGGTGGGTCAGCTCTCTTCTGGTTCAGATGCTGCTCTGTCACAGGAAATCCGACCCTCATTCGCTGGTATTCATCCCTCTCTCTAAAACAGCTCTCTTTTTTTCTTTTTTTTTTTTTTTTTCAGATTCAGTTCCCTATCAAACTATAAACTGTAAGTATAAGGGAGCCAAGAACCTGCAGGCTGAGAGGCAAGCCAAAGCAATACCTTCTCCGCAAGCATCTCCAATACAGCAGGGCTGTTACACAAAGCAAAAAGCTATTGCTTTAAACTGTCATATCCTTCAGCTGCTGTAAAAGTAGTCTTTTATCTGTCCTCTGCATCTATTTTTACCTGCCTATTCCCAAGTATCAACATTCAGCCAGCAGAGAGAAATCTGTTGCTGCTGAAGGACTGTGCAACTGAAATTCCCCTTAGGTCCTATCTATGCCATCCTCTCTGTCCACTGAATGATTGACATTAATTACTTCAATCACAGCATGGACACCAGTGCTGGTGAAAGGGAAAGGGACTAAAGCACGAGCAAATGGAGGAAATTTTCCGTGGGAGGATGCAACACCTACAGACTCAACAGCAGCTTCTGCTGGTGTACTGCTGGTGTGCTGCTAAAATCAATCCCCATGCTAGACCTATTTGGATATTTGTATGCGTCCAGCCATCACAGTGTTTCAAGCCCAAGGAATGGATGGGTCATCCCATCCAAGCAGGAATGTATTATCATCCTTGCCGTTAGAGAGAGATTAGGTAATCTCAGAGTCACACGAGGAGCCTGCGGGAGACGGAAAAACTGTATCCAGCCTCCCTATGTCTCTGGTCACTCCTGATCCATCACCGCCTCTTTCCAAAACCAAACCGTCAACTACTTACAGACAAAAAAGCTGCTTCTACTTCATAAATTCCCAACTAAAGAAGAGACGGTAGGTGAGTGAACACTGAATGTTCACACCCGGCGTATTTTCCTTGCACCGTTCATAGACTGGCATGAAGTCAGAGGCAGGCACCACCCCACCTCTCTGTGTTCGTACCTATCACATCTGATAAATTTACATGTCAAGTCTGAAACACAGAAGAAAATGTAATTCACCTAACCTATTTCTCCCTGCCCTTTAAAGACAAAATTGTAGAAAAGAAGCTTGCTAAATGCGTCAGGTTGGCCGGTGATTTTTCTCCCTCTTCCAATTTGCAAATCAAAAGACTTGATCATAAAAAGATTAAGAGCAGTCTCTGAAAAACAGAACACCCAGTACACATGCAAATAATAACATCAGAAAAGAAAAAAACACTTGTCAAATTTCCCTTAGACTTCTGGGTGGGGGGTTTTTTGAGAAACAAATGTCCATTGAATTGCATCTGGGAGGTGTGTTTGAGGTATGTAGCCATCTAGCTCCTGAAGATGAGGCTTCTCTTGAAGCCAAGAGAAGCCAGAGTACCACCACGAGAGGTTCAGAGCTTTTTAGCCATTTTCTTGTTTCTCTTTAAAATGGGGATTTTTCTTCCTATTTAAAGAGCTATTAAAACAAAGTGAGAGCTAGTGTCAATCCATGTTCTGGATCTAAATATTTTAAAAGGCAGGCAATAACACTGAAAATATCTTGATGCATATATTCCACCATGAGTCATTATATTTTAATATTTCGGTGTCTGGCAAATCACTGAGTGCATCACTATCCACCCTGTGAGATAATTAAGTTTAAAAGTCATAACAAATGTAAAATAACACGTAATGAAACAATTCAAAAGCTATGCATTCACATTTTCCTTGGAATATTTTCTGATTACCCTCTTGCAAATTGTCAGCTACCCAGAGATAGTAAAATTGTTTGAATAATTTTAAGAGAAAAATCAAACACATTAACATTTAATAATATTTTATGAGACTCATAATTCTTTGGGTTGTAATAACCTTTTATCCTACTGCGATTAGTCACTTGGATCCATCATGTTGGTCCCCTGGTATTCAAGACAATATAAATTTTGAGTAATACTGGAAAAGGTAATAGAGAGCCAAAATTAATACAGTCCTTTGTGCTTGTAATGTTATTCCTAATGGAAGCTTTTTAAAAAAAAAAAATTTAAAACCGAACACGGAAGCAAATTGTGAAGAGCCAGAAGGTGACATAATTTGCGGGAGACAACACTGTGATGGGACCCTGGTACAAGGATTTAATTATTAACTTGAAAAATCACTGTTCTAATGATAGTTGTCTGAAACGACACTAGACACTGAAACTCCCTATTGTCAAGGCCAGCAGCAAGAGGCAGGAAGACAGTAAATCCATTTTCAACTTGATGGAGGAGAGGGAAATCTCACGTGAACGTCAGCAGCCCCCAGCTCACCAAGCCCACCATGCTGGGCTGTGGAGGTTCTACGTACAGCACAGAAGACCGCCGTATTTCTCCCACCTTCTTCTCATTGGCACTGTTCACAGTCACGTTTATCAATTTAATACCTTGGCTAATTTCACCCCAGAATAATGTTTGTTTACATAAATCTATTCTCCATGGTAAAATAGCTAATGCTTGAGCATTTCAAATGTTACCCTATTAATTGAAGACAGGATGGTGAGAGCAGACGTCCTATAGAAAATTACCACACTCTCCAATTGCCTGTGTTAGTCCTGCCTGTCGGTAAGTGGTGATTAACACCCCGCTGGCTGCAGCTGTACTTCTCAATATAGCTTCTCTGAGTAGGAGGATGCACAGAGAGTACCTCATTACTATGTCTTTAAAGCTGTAAAGCAAGGAATAATGCAAAATAAATCCTTTAAACTAAAGGTCATAGACCAGAATATGTCGGCAGGAACACCTGCTCGCACTTTTTTCTGATAAAATCACAAAGATAAGTGATTTATCTGCTTTTACTCCATTCCCTTTCATTGCAGGTATGCAGAGGCCACACAACTGGATGTTAATATTTCTCAGCCATAGCGGTACGCTTTTATATAATGCCAGAAGAAAAGCTTAGGAGCTTAGCTTTGCTGGCTGAGATGGCAGAGCTGGCATTAGCTATTTCCCCTCCTTGCCTCAAGCTTTTTATTCATCGCAGACTGGGGGAGAACAGACCAGCCATCCTGTTCCCTCCACGCTTCCAACACTGAAAAGTTTGTCCCAATTCAAGCCTCTTTTGTGGGCACGTTTAATCTGTAAACTGACAGGCCAAACCTGGCTGTATTGTTAAGCTGTAAAACCCAATAACCACAGACTTACATGAGAGAAAATTATTGCCTCACAATGCAAAGAAGTCATCATGGTCACCACCTCAATAGATTTTGGTCTCCTTGTGGATAATGCTTCTGACCAGAGAGGAGGTTGGTGGCTCCCCTCAGTCTCTATCTTGGTGTCTCTCACGCAAGTTACACAGCCAAGGGCAGATGACACCGCCGCATGTAAAACCTAGCAGCATGCTGGTGTGCTCCCATCAACTCCCTTTCTAGCTGGAGATAATCCCTCTGCCTTTTTGCCAGACACAGCACCACCCTGAGCCCCAGGACACTGCTGGGTGCTGCAGCCCAGCCCCTGGCATGTGGTGGGGTCACCACCTGGCTGAGATCAGGCACCCGGTCCTTTTCCAAAGGATCTAGCACCTCTTGGAAAATCCAGTCTCAAATATGAGCAGGGAACATACCTAAAAAATACATCCATAAATGATCAAGGTACAGTCTTGTTGCCCTGCTGCCTGCCACAGGCATGCTGGAATAGATGCAGCTTCCACCACTTCATCTGCCACAGAGGTGAAAGTCAGTCTTGGGCAGACCTCAACAAAGAAAAATAGAAACAAAAAGAAGAAAGAAAACTTGACTGTTGCTGGCGGAAGAAGTACAGGCTGATTCAGGAGTACTTGGACGTGAAAGATTTTTACTCAACTGAGTCACTGCAAAGCAAAGCAAAGCGATCACATCTCCCACTGCCACAGGAACTGAGCACAGCACCCCTCCGGATCACAAATGCCTCCTCAGACACACATGTAGACTGAGTTGTCCCCAGAAGACACCACCTCTTGCTGCACAGAATTATCCTCCCAGGCGCAGAGTTCTCCCGCATCTAGTCTGCCTGAGCAGCCTGCTGAGACCCCTGCCAGGAGGGGAATCGAGAAAACATCCACGTCGCGGTTCGGTGACTGGAAGAAACTGTATGATGGAGATTGAGCAACAGCTCTGAGAGCTCTGCAGAGCTGTCTTACGTCCTGGTTGGAGTACCACAATATTTTGGAGTTGAGGGCAGATTTCCTGCTGTTCCCTGCTTGTCTTGCTGCTCAACCAAAAAGATGCCAATGATACTAGTCCTGACAGGCTCTGTGATCAACCAACATCTACCTTCTACCCTAAACCCCTTTGTAGTGTTATTGTAACTTCAGAAATTACCATGTTTCTATAAACTTTACAAACCACTGCTGAACATACAAGCTGTGCCTTTTGTTTGTTTCTGAACTCGCTTGTTCAGGGTCCAGCTGGGACTAGGGATTATTCTTTGTCAGCTCTTGGGCTGAAGACTTTTCCTGAAATGAAAGATCTCCTTTCCACAGCGGTGGAAAATGCATCCTGCTGGACCTCTGAAAGACCAGCTTCTGCCATCTCCCAAAGTGCCATTGGTGCTGCATGAAGAACAGCCAGCAAATGTCAAATTCAGTAAGACCGAGATACGAGCTGGAAGAAAAAGGCAGCGCCCTCAAGAATTCAAAACTCTGTGGATTGAAGCTGCATGTAGGACATCACTCCTTCATTCAGTAGGTTCACTGGCAGATCTTGGGACCCTCAAGGAGCCACAGAAGCCAAGGGCACCAAGTATGACTGGAGACTGGCAGACTCTACTGCCTACCCAGCCTCTTGGCCCTCCCTGTCTGTCCTGCCTCTAGGCCAGGTCAATGCAGGTCTTCTGTAGGTAAGGAGTTTTGCTTTCCCCTTGTGTGAAACTGGGCAGACTGGAGAGAACACAAGATGAAAAAGTTCAAGCATACGATGGAACCACCATTTAGGCGTGTATTCTGCCCTGGCAAGCCATTCGGTGTGTAGTGGGATTCAGCTTTTTGAACTGACATTTAATATTTGCATTTCCCTCTAATGCACACGGGATTATGCCTGGATACCTGACAAGTCACCTTGCACTCCGTAATCACAACTGCCCGTTAGGATAATTAAACTGTCACCTAACAGGGGGAAGCTTATGAATGCAGGGGGCCAACCTGATGTAAGAGCCAAACGTGGACTACTGAACATTTTATTTAACTACTTACTTATTTTGTCAGAGATAAGAACAGTTATGAAACATGTGCCAAACTGCAAAAATTTAGCAGAGCTTTCCCTCAGCATGCCATTTACAGATAGAAGAACAGAAAAATTCATAATTACAAGAACTCGTCACATCTAGAGAATTACAAGAAACAGAATATTTTTGCTTTTAAATACTTGTGGGACACTCAGATAGTCTGGTTATGTCAGAAGGTTTTAGATTAGATTGATAATGCAAATATGTCAAACTTGCCCACCTGGAGAGATGCAGTACAACTAAGATTAATAAACATGTCACCAGGAAAAGCTTATGTACCAGAGTCTGCAGATTTGCAGCTTGAATTGTTGAGGCATTCTTGGGGAAAATATCCTTATAAAACAAAAACGTGAGAGAAGTTCAGAAGAGAGAGTCCTGACTGCAACAGTTCTTTATTTATGCCTAGAAGTATTACGGGGGGAACACCACCTGTTTCCCAGCACTGTTTTAAATCTGGAGGTACCAAGTGGGCCTCTGGGCCGTTCCCAGGCCACCGAATTTACCTTCACCAAAAATCCCTGCCCCTGGAATGCAGAAATCTGAAGGAAAATCTGAAATATGTGTACTTTTGCATGTGTTTTGGCTGAAATGGTAACTAAAGAGAGAGAAAGCCCTCAGGCAGCAGCAAGCTCCTTCCTCCCAAAGAAGATGCACAGCAAGACAGCAGAACAGGCTGGGAAGTCACCCCCACTACCACCAATGGCCAAGGCCACTAGAGGGTCCTGAAGAGAACTTCTCGCCATCAGGGGCAAGCGGAGGAACACCACAGCAATCAGTCACTGATCAAGGCAATCCCTTTCAACCCCCACTGGACGTATTGCTGCATGATAGGCCTGTCTTGCCATTGCTGTGTCAGAAACGGGCTACTCCTGCTCGCCCCTCGGCCAGGGTCTGTGCTAGGAAGGGATGTCAGTCCTTCCTGCGCCCAGCTGAAGTTGTGATGGCCAAGAGCAGGGAAGACAGCCATGCTCCTCCACCCCACACGACCTTGCTGACGCAGTGTCAGACCAGGCTGGCAAGAATCAGAACAACCGAAAAGAGAAGGATGCCGCCATCCCTGTCTCTCAGATGTATTCTTTAAGGCTGGTTGGAAGTACCTGCCAAGGGCCTCCATCAGACAAACCCAGGTCCCTTCTTCCATGTATCTTCTCACTAGGTTCAACAGCCAGAAAAAACCCTTTTTAAAAAAAACGCAGAGGCTGTGATGCTTTCAGCAAATTTGAGCCTCAACCAGTCATCGTTAGGGTAATCCTGTAGGGTAATCACAACCAGAGAGGAACCAGCACTGAGGAGGTGCCGCTTCAATTTGAGCCACACTGGTGCAGACTGCGTGGAGATCCTGTTACATGTACTTAATGTATATTAAATATAAGTGTAACATCTTTGATCCCATAAAGATTGATTATGTCTTATCGCATTAAAGGCGCAGCTTGCCATGAGCCAGTAAAAGTCATTATGGCAATCACTCGTCACTTGAAGATGGGCCGAAACACTTAAATCACACTTGAACCATGACATAATTGCTGCTTTTCTCAACAATGAGAAAATGTTTAATTAACCATATATTTTTTAATTTTTAAATCAATTAGCCAAGGGAATTTAATGTTTTAAAAAATTAAAGATTATAGGTTTTTTCCTAAGATCTACAATTAGAATTTCAAATTAAAAAAGGGAAAGGCATACTATTTTTTGAGTGCTTCCATAATTTCACTTAGACCCCAAAATAATTAACGACAATGCAGTAAGCTACCTTGGAGTATGAATACAGACTGTCCAAAACAGTTTAACACTTTTAAAGTCTTCTTGATACTTTCATAGTCATTAACTATAATTCAATAGTACGCTCCTGGGAGCTCCACACCTAATTACTTTTCATATGTAAGAAAAGTTTTACTGAAGTATTCATACTAAAAGCATTCTCTTGTGAAAGATTATGTCTCAAAGCTACATTAATGCAAAATATGTACAAATAAATGCATCTGTGTAATTCGTGGTGGCTTTTTGAAGTATTAGAACGAAGACTACAAAAATTATGAAAAAAATCTGACGTTTCTCTTAAAAAGAGGTATCTCCAGAAGACATGCATAGTTAATATTCTCCATATGCACAGCACTCAACTAAAAGATTTTCAGAAACAGCCTCATTCTATGTCATGGCAGGAAACAATATAAAACATACTGGTTATCAAACTGCTGGCATGAATTTTTACTGCATATAAAGAAGCATTAAATTGCAGCACGCGAGTTACCCAGCTGCCGTAACAAGAAAAAGTGCATACCATCACATTATTTTAATTCTGCAATATGGATTCTTCACAAAGCCGTTCTGCACAACGTTTATTTATTCGTGTTGTACATGACACAAAACTTCCCCTGATAAAAGGAAAACACTGTTCAGAAATAATTATGGTTCACAAAGTTTAAAATATCCTATAATCAGATTTTATTTAAACATATTAAATTTTAAACGAGATGCCTATAATCTGTTTGACAAATTTTGTGTAGTGTCTAGCACTGGATGCTGCTCTTGTTTGGGATTGCCTTCAGTAGGAGACCTGCTACCTTCTCACCAGGAGAGGAGCGGTCAGCATGATACAGGGGATCAGGCCCGATCAATCCAGGCGATCGATACAGCTGTAATCCTAATGTTTGTTTTGCAGCATGTCCTGCCTATGTGAGAACAAACACAAACAGAAAACATAACTTCCAAGCAATTAACCATCTAGAAAGGGCAAGCCGCCTTCCTACTACTTTCCAAGTAAATTTCAGAAGCTTTACTCAGTCACCACAGAAAACAAAGAGATGCTGTGTGGAGCCTGCTGCCGGGCCAGTGCGGCAAGCAGGATTTTGGTGAAGAGGCTGAAGGGAGAGGGAAGCACTCAGTAGCGGATCCGTGCTGTGTAATCTATCACTGCACAGCCACAGGCTACGACGCATGGTGCTCTCAGTGAAGCACCTGAAGGCAGCTCGGTAGGGCTCTATGAAGATCAATGATACACCAAAGAATACCATTAAAAGACCCATTCATCTTCCCCTAATCAATAATGGCCTTAAAATGATCTCTGTGACACGCTATTCTTACAAGCGTTGCTGCTGGGCTTCTTCAGCTCACTTGTCATCCTCTGGCTCAAGTCTTATTACTGGCAACTACTTCACACGCTCCCCTTGGTGGAGGAATTTGGCTACCACTGAAACTTAACAGACAGAATCAGGAAATATAAAAGTGGCATCAAGTTCAATGAAGGCACTGAAGCACCTTCAGTCTCTTCAATAACCTCTAATGCAAACGGGGCATGTGGCAAATGATTTTTTTTGTTTATCAGACCAAAGCAGTCTACTCTTACACACCGTTCATAGATTTTTGCAAGCCATTGCCAAGGGGATTCAGAATTAATGGAAAGCATCCTCAGATCTGAATAAAAAGCAATTAAAGCGAAAGAAGCAGCAGACTAAAAATGCAAAGTTTGATTTATGTCTTTGCACAGGCAAAGTGTTACATGAATTTGTGTCTCCTCCATCAACAGGGATTCTTGCCCTCCTGGGATGAGCTTTATCCTCTGCATGGAAAACCGAGGGACAGCCCCTGCTGCAGGGATGTACTGAAGCAGCATCTCAAGGGTTCTGGAGTCACGTATGTTTGTTGATCAGCCTGACCAGTGCCCAACCTCCTGCACAAACTGGAACTGCTGGCGGCCTGTGATGGCTCAGCTGCCTTCAGGGTTCTTGCTAGTGGGCTCCCTACAACCTCCTGGACTGCAACGTGAAAGGTATCTCTGTGGTCAGGGGAGCACATAGGGAGAACGGCAATACTTGCCGGCAAACCTTCCGCACTTTTTGGAAAGGTAGACAGTCAATTCCTTCTCCCACACACAGGCCTCACTGAAGCAGAGAGGACGCCCGTGGGTCCTCAACCCTCTCACCATGAAATGATCTTTCTAGGCAGTGCAGTATTCATTCCCTGAAAAAACAAATACTATGTTTTTTGCTTTGGCTGAGACAAAACAGATACTGCTGTTGGCAGGGGCAAGGGGGCTAACGCAGGAGTTAACACATAAATCCTACATAATCACTTTTATTTTTGCTGATCCCTCTACATTGGCTTGACCAAGCTGCTACGACAAGGTATCTTGAGCACGAATGTCAGAGTGACATTGCTATCTGCCTTATAATGTGCTTGGTCAGCATTGTTGAGCAGTTTCCCATTGCAGTCTTGAGGGCAGTCACTCAGAAGCCATTTAGGAAAGGCCTCCCACAGTCAACGTCCACCAGTAACTCTAAGAGACCTCCTGCACCTATGACACACAATTATCCCTAAGTTCACCACGTCTCATTTAGTGCTCTTTAGTGCTGTCTCGAGCACGGATAGAAAGTCCTCTGCTTTACTACCGGACTAGAGTTTAGTTCTGGTTCATTAAAAACATCGCTCTAGCTAAATGAATGAGATTTCGGTAGGATCTTGATAGATAACCATTTGGTAGGGGGTCACAATCATGATAGTATATAACTACTTTTCCTGCACTAAAACATAGTTTCACCCAAGCTACAAAGTTCAGATCTGAACCCATTGTGCTGGGAAATCCAAACCCCATGTATATATTTTAATTCAAAGGTGCACTTGAGAAAAGTACTGCTACGGACCGAGCTGAGAGGCTACACCCCTACAGCATCCAGAATTAGTAGCTTTGTAACTGAGCCTTTGCCCGAAATGATTCTCCCATCCGATGCCGCAACTTGCAACTGTGAAAAGGTTTATATATACTTAAGAAACAATTACAGCTAGGGATGAAGAAATAATTCCCATACCAAAAATATTTCTGAAATTAGGAGAAAATAGAACTTGATTTTGATTATAATTAGGTTTCCTGTGGTTAGTTAAATGTTTTCTCATTTACCCTTTTGTTCTACCAGTGTCATCAGTCACCTGGTTCTTCATGAACTATACACCATAGCGTACAGGCAAAACTGGCTGGAGACAGTCTCAGGACCAGCTTCTGCAAATGTGATGCCCCAGGCAGGAAATAAGCATGGGGCACATACATATTAAGAAAAATAATAATAATAGTAATTAAAGAACAAAGCCTAGCTCCATTTTATAGCTTAAAACTAATGTAGTCATTACACTGAGCAACAGGACTTTTAATTTCTAATTACGGTATTTATTTTCCTAAACAGATTTCAAAGTTGTTGCAAAAACGTGGGTAATTGTTTCACATGAGCAATTAAATATTAAAACTAAATAAACAATATTCATTGGATAATTATGTTGAACTACGTAATTGTTTAGGAAAACAAAAATTAATCAATATTTTATATTTTCTAGCCTTTGGGGAAGAAACCATTTTTGGACTTGCGCATTAGAAGTGGAAGGAATTTTCATATGTTGTAAAATTCAGACTTGAGCTAGTTCAGAGAGCTGTTTGCAAACTGGATCTGTATTTGCAACAACGGTAAAAAATCCAAAGAACATTTTTCACTGCTTAAAACAGACTACTTTTGAGTATAAGACTCCTCGGTGAGCTTTTATTTTCCTTAAAGGGAAAGGAAAGATTGGCGGGGAAGCCGAAACAGGGTACAACGAACACCATGAACTTCTCCAAATCTTTCTGCATTTGGTTCCGTTCCATTCCA
This sequence comes from Vanellus vanellus, assembly GCF_965231255.1. Classification (NCBI taxonomy): domain Eukaryota; kingdom Metazoa; phylum Chordata; class Aves; order Charadriiformes; family Charadriidae; genus Vanellus; species Vanellus vanellus. The sequence continues at coordinate 163,721,846 of NC_138905.1, forward strand.
GCTTCCTTGCTTTGCAGGATGAATCAATAAAAAATATTCACACCTTCAAAGGAACACAGAAATGGCGCAATTCCAGCAAGCACCCCATTTACTACCGATAGGTACACGAAAGATGGGTCTTTGTGATTAGGTGCTTTGGGTAGGCTCTCACTGAAGCTCACCAGCAGTTCATTAGCGCTGCTCTAATTCCAAGACCACTATCTGCGTTCCCACTTTTAAGTACCCCCAGTTTTAAGTACTTTCTACTATGCTGTTCTTCACTATAAGCATTCAAATAGCATTTTAACCTGAAGTGTTTCCTGGATCAAGTCATCGATCTTTCGCTGCGTTTTATCACTTTGAGACTGGAAATAAATGAAACCTTTTTTTTTTTTTTAACCTTTAATTGTTAGCTGGCATGAGAGTAGCATCATAAATTCGTGCCAACTATTCCCTAGATAATTCTACATATTTGTGCATCCATATGTGTTCGTTTCAATACATTATCAGTATTAACCAGCTGTTCCCTTTACTAAGTACAGGGAATACAAGCAATACTCTAAATGTTGATGTTGTCACATCTAATTGCCCAAAATAAACTAGACAGCCTTCTAGGGAAATGACAGGTATCAGTACGTATGCTCATTGAAGGATGTCTAGTGGACACTCAAAACAGAGCTTGGAATGGCAGAAAACACCAGTGTTCCCGCCCAGGTTTTAAATACCACGGACTTAATCAAAGCAAGCGATTGCAAAATTTTGAGCTTATAGATATTCCTCCTTCTTGGCTGCATGTGGATTTGTGGCTCCATGTGAGCATAGAAGAGCAATTGACTTGGTATTTGCAATTATTTTTTTGATGAGGAAAAAAATTTCAAGCAATGCAAAATCTTACAGAAAAGGAAAATTTTATTTGGAAGGCATACATGACAAAGCCACTCATCCTCTAGAAATCCAGGCGTGTTTTATAACTAAGAGCTTTGTAAAAAGGAGGCAAATTTCAGAGCCAGAAACCCGTGAGCACAAACAGTCCCAGACAATTTATAATTCTGTACCATAAATAGCTGGTCCATAATTCATTGACGGAGAGTTAATGAGAATATTTGTAACTAATACCCATAAGAAAGATAAGGGGTGGTATAATGTGGTTTACACTTTCCTACAATACTTTTCAAGGACAGCAGGGAAAGCTTCCTGACAGCAAAAAGCAACAAGAAATATTGCACTGACCTACCGATTTCCTACATTCCCATCAAAGTAATCCATGTGTAGAGACATTAAAGAACAATTTGTCCCAACTGACAGTTTCCAAATAACTAGATGCCTTATAATTGCTGGCATCATTAACCTTAATAGTATAATTGTGTAGCTCCAAATAATAATAATAGTAATATAATTTCTCCTCACTTCCAAATCATTGAGCAAAACCAGAAAAAAAATGATGCACAGAAAAAATTCTAAGAAGGAAGAGAAAGGGAAAAAGTTCCTAACAGATAGGAAGAGGAACTTTATCAGTTTTATCTGCCACAGCTCACAACCTTTAAGGAGTAAGTATCTGCACGTAAACTTCTTTAGACACGTAATAAATATTAATAATTGCCAACCGCCTATAGGTTTTAAGTGACCTTTTCAAACAACATGTCAGCTCTCTCCATTCGGAGGACGTACTGTTGAACATCGTATAAAACCAGCATTGTCTTGAATGATTCATTCCTGTGCACAGCCAGGCTTCAGCAACGCTACCTGCTACAGTAACCTCTAGTGAAGACACGCTGACATACTCTTTTATTGATAAGTTTAACCATGCATACAAAAAAAGGAAGTATGTTCCCTCTTCCTAAACAGTCAAAAAGGCCTTTCCTACCTTGTCTGGAGTTCCTGAGACATGCAAAGTTGGACACTGGTCACCACAAGTTGCCCCCTGCACTCAACAGAGTGGGAAAGACATCTCTAAAAGGCAATTAAGGTTGAATTATGACCCTCTGGGGGTAGTAGATGCCTTAGTCTACACCTAGTGGGAGATGAGACGCATTCGGATTAGAAACATCTACTGTGTTTTAAACAAAATAGCACATGTGAAGGGAAGGGAAAATTCATTTTGTCAGAAAAATCTGACTCAATAATTGTCATTGGTATAAAATAACCAAACTTTTTTTTTTTTTTTTTTTGCCATAATCATCTTCTTGGAAAGGGAAGAATACAATAGATCATTTTGTTCTTCTGCATTAGGAAGTGTAATGTAGCAAATGTCTGATTCAGCACATAAACATCTGGGTAAAGAGCACTGGACTTCAAGGGGAGACAGTTGCTCAGTGGTTAAATACGTGCATAAGTGCTGTATTAAATATAACCTCCATGCTTTGCAGTTCTCTATGTCAGTGAAAAACACAGAACTAAAGGATCTAACTTGAGTATTAATCTTTGGGAGAAAACCGCATTAGAAAGCAGACTCAGGAAGAATAGCCTCCTTGATAATGTATGAAGCTGGTCCTTGGCTCTGTTCTTATTTTGGCCATTGTTATACTCTTCCAGTTGTCCTTTACCAGTCTCTTCATCATCTCTTGACTCTTTCCTCACACACAAAACAGGGATAATGATCTCAGCTCCTCTAGGTAGTGCTTTGAGAACCATTGATAAAATGCTAATCACTACAATGAGGTTTTCTACAGTAATTATAATTGTCCTAAAAGACAAAAGGGTATGCAAAGGGGATAATCTTTAAGCTTTTAATTGTAAGGTATGTTTTGCAAAAATAATTATTTAATGAAAGTGGTCTGGAGAGAGGAAGATTTTCCCTCAGTTGAGGGGGGAGGAAGATTTTCCCTCAGTTGAGGAGGACCGTGTCAGAGACCACTTGGCCAAGCTGGACATTCACAAGTCCATGGGCCCTGATGGCATGCATCCGCGAGTGCTGAGAGAGCTGGCGGATGTTATTGCCAGACCACTCTCCATCGTCTTTGAACGGTCATGGAGAACAGGAGAGGTGCCTGAGGACTGGAGGAAGGCTGACATCACTCCGATCTTCAAAAAAGGCAAGAAGGAGGACCCAGGGAACTACAGACCAGTTAGTCTCACCTCTGTCCCTGGGAAGGTAATGGAGCGACTCATTCTGGATGTCATCTCCAAACACGTTGAGGAACAGGAAGTTATTGGAAGTAGTCAACATGGATTTACCAAGGGTAAATCATGCTTGACCAATCTGATAGCTTTCTATGATGTTATAACTGGTTGGCTGGATGAGGGAAGAGTCGTGGATGTCATCTACCTTGACTTTAGTAAGGCTTTTGACACTGTCTCCCATGACATCCTCATTAGGAAGCTGAGGAAGTATGGGCTAGATGAGGTGACAGTGAGGTGGACTGAGAGTTGGCTGCGGGACAGAACTCAGAGGGTTGTGATCAGCGGCACAGAGTCTAGTTGGAGGCCTGTAACCAGTGGTGTCCCCCAGGGGTCAATACTTGGTCCAATTTTGTTTAATATATTCATTAATGACCTGGATGAGGGGACACAGTGTATCCTCAGCAAGTTCGCTGATGATACCAAACTGGGTGGGGTGGCTGACACCCCAGAGGGCCGTGCTGCCATCCAGTGTGACCTCGATAGGCTGGAGAGCTGGGCAGAGAAGAACCTCATGAGGTTCAACAAAAGCAAGTGCAAGGTCCTGCACCTGGGGAGGAAGAATGCTAGGCACCAGTACAGGTTAGGGGCGGACCTGCTGGGAAGTAGCTTGGAGGAGAAGGATCTGGGGGTTGTGGTAGACAGTAAATTATCCATGGCCCAGCAATGTGCCCTTGTGGCCAAAAAGGCCAATGGAATCCTGGGCTGCATAGGGAAGAGTGTGGCCAGTAGGTCGAGGGAGGTCATTCTCCCCCTCTGCTCTGCACTGGTGAGGCCACAACTGGAATACTGTGTCCAGTTTTGGGCTCCCCAGTTCAAGAGGGACAGGGAACTGCTGGAGCGAGTCCAGCGAAGGGCAACTAAGATGATTAAGGGCTTGGAGCATCTGCCTTATGAGGAAAGGCTGAGAGAGCTGGGACTCTTTAGCCTGGAGAAGAGAAGGCTGAGGGGAGACCTTATTATGGCGTACAAGTATCTCAAGGGTGGGTTGAAGGAGGATGGAGCCAGGCTCTTTTCAATGGTTCCAAGTGACAGGACGAGGGACAATGGGCACAAGTTAGAACACAGGAAGTTCTGTTCAAATACACGGAAACACTTCTTTACGGTGAGGGTGACAGAGCACTGGCACAGGCTGCCCGGGGAGGTTGTGGAGTCCCCTTCTCTGGAGATTTTCAAGACCCGCCTGGATGCAGTCCTGAGTAATGTGCTCTGGGCAATCCTGCTTTAGCAGGGGAGTTGGACTAGATGATCTCTAGAGGTCCCTTCCAACTCTGAATATTCTGTGATTCTGTGAAGTGTAATTTCTTAAATGTTTACAATTCAACAAAGCTGGAAGCTTACAAAATTTCTGATTCGCCTACCTTCAATTCTGCCTTAGGTACACTGATTTTTTCAGTGAGGAGCCGCATCCAACAGCAGTGAACACTTTTTTTGAATCTATATTTTCTGATTAGAAGTACTGTACTGCTTTCTGCAAATGTATTTCCAGGGAAGAGTCCAAGTTTATCTTGCTTGAAGCCCTGATCAATCCTGTAATATCCTTATACTGCTGGTTTTGAATTTGGTGTGACCCATGCTGGGGCTTCTGTGTTTACTCTGTTCTGCTGCACTACAGCAGGCAACAGCTCAACAAACCTTTCTTTCCTGAAGTAGAGTATAATGTGATTGGTAAAAACTACACAGGGATTGGTGTACCTTCAGATGCACTATTTTAATTCTTGGGACAAAGGTGACAAGCTTCAAACTTAGCCACAGACATAATGTCCTAACTAGGAAAGCTGTAGAGTGGTCTGAGGACAGGTGTATGCACTATCTATCTCAAGTATTTTGAAATCGTGCACGTTCGCTGAATATTGCATTTTCCTCCCCACTCTATGCTCAGAGTTGATGCTTACATAGGAATATTATATTGTGGGACAGAGCTATCAAAAATCAAGATTTGATTCTTTGCCATGGTATATACACTTATATATTTTGATTTAAAAGAAACAAAACAAAACCAAAATTTGAGTAACAGATGTTTCCATAAAGGCTCGGCTCTATCAAAGCTATCTCTAGTGCACTATGAATATTCTTGTCAAAAGGGACATTTAAACACTGTGGCTCTCTAGAGCTGCCTTGTTGAGATCTATGTAGCAGGACTATTATGCATGGAACTCCCAGCAGAAAAGTTAAAAGCTTGAGACATCCTGCAGACAACCAGAAGCAATCATGTCATCAATCATCTCCAAATTTTATCCAATGCAACTCTCATAAACTGTTATTTAATATGGCTTTGTCTGGATAGAGTTCCTAGGAGAGCTCCTGCTTCCACACAGGGAAAGAAAAAAAAAAAAAAAAAAGATCTGTTGTTAATCTTTCATGCTAAGAAAACAAGATTGAACTAATAAAATACAATTAGCAAATCTGTTCAGCATAGTGAAATCCAGCCAAGCCTGCTGCATTAAAATTTTCTGCATTTTTGTTAATGCCAATGTTTGTCTTTTGCATTTTTGTAAATTCCGAATTATTCTTTTTTTAGTTGCATGGTTTATGTATTCTATTAGGATAACTGGACATGGGCATTGGGGCATAAATGTTATTCACTGAAAAACTCTGGAAAGGTGGGGCAGATTGCGTTTGTGCTTTGCCACTAAAAACCTCTTTTGTCTTAATCTTCTCTATAGACACCCTTAGGGCTATGAGAAGAAAATAATCAAAAAGAAACACACAGGTTTTCTCTTAGAAAATGCTGATATCAGCAAAGTACAGACTTTTTGTACATGCAGGTGATATTTTCATCCATTAATACCTCAACCAAGTATTATTGCTTTTTGTCACCTATAAAATTTATGTCATTTTTCGGCTGCAGACTAGCAGTCACATATTGGGAGATAGTTGTATAAACTGTATTTGCTACGTGCTGCATAGCAAGAGAGCTGACATTTCTCGGGAACAAGTCACCACGCTCAGAGGGCTCAGTGTTAGATTTGATATTCAGAGATATTGTTCATTAGGTTGTGACAGCTGTTGCCAAGCCTTTGCTTCAGAATGCACTGTAAGACTGAAAGCATACCAAGATCAAAGGTAAGCTTTATAAAAAATTACTGCTGTCGAACAGTTAGAAGAGAAAAAAGTCTGGCTACTAAAATCACGTAAGACTCCAGGACCAGATAACTGAATCTCACCTTAAACAAGCTCATCTCCCCTGAGATGAACTAGAAAACAGACCTTTTGGGACCTCTGAACTGAAAAAGTTTCTTAAATCTGTGATTGATGACACAAAAGGAACTCTGGAGGGATAATCAAGATGAAAAATACCTGCTCTGTGTAAATGAAGGTGATACCATGACTAGCATTAGTTAAAAACATCTTTCTGGCAGTTATAGTGACCAATGAGCAATTCTGCTATCAGTGTACTTTAAGAACCTACTAAGACTAAGACTTTAAAAGGGAGGCTACAAACAGGATTAAACATTGTACACTTCCAGCAGCTCTTGCTTAATTTGATAAGAACTGAAGAACCGTTCCTCTCTGGACCACAGCAACAGATTATTTGACTGGGGCAAGAGTAATCCTCAGAGTCATGTCTCCTGCCTTTGGGACTTCTGTTTGCTCATTAAAGCTAGTAAGGGTTATTCCACATAACTCTTCAGACAGGCCTAAATAATTGTGCCTTTCTGTAAAGCTCTTACCAGGAAAAAACTGCAATTTATAAGACTGACTGAGTCACATGCAGTAGTTTAATCGGTGTGTTACTGACTGATACTTTTCTTGACTTGTGCTGCTGTAACTAGGTTTTTCCAACTTCTTTTCTCCTTTGGCACATGGCTGTTACGTATCAGTTTATATAGACATACATATTTAAGCACTTGTGAAGAAGTACAGTTTACATTTTGATGCTTAATGGACCAATGCCTTCTGCAAGCACAAGGTAGATGTGTTGTAGGCTTCTTTACTTAAGCCAACCAGATGGCCATGTTATCCAATTCACTAAATTGTTCCTACGTGACACAGAAAGAGAAGATTGATAAAAATGCAATACAGAAAATGATGATGAAAGAGGAGCTAAAGAGAAGAAAAAATGGTTTATTGTTTCAAGTTGTGTCCAAGAGAATGTTACGTCCATTTGCCTGCGATCACTTATCGTATGAAATTGCACAGCTGTGATGTGGCCTGCTAGTCTCATTGTCTATTGGCATCCCTGTGTTGGTTGGAACTTCATCAGGGAAGGTACATCACTTCTCATCCGAGCCAGTGGGCCGGTAAATAGCAAACATCTCAGAGTCCCAAAAGGAAGGCCCTCATTTTTGAAAGAAGCGTATTTATACCTATGGAAATACTGGAATATCATTTCCCAAAAGATGTGTTAACCAATTATCTTCAGCCTACTGTATTCCAGCTAAAAGCTTATTATATTCAGCTCACAGGTTCCTTCTCTGTCTTTCAAAAAATATGCCTACTTCCCCTAAGGTGTTTCAAAAACAACAAGCTGTTTACAACAAAAAACAAAGTCCCTTCAAGCTAAGTCCCTTCAAAAGACCAGTCAACTCTCAAAATCACTCAAGGTCAATGACGTTATGAAAAGTTTCTTCATTCCAAGAAGCAGCAGGTCACGAGTGCGATGATTTCTAGAGCTGAACAAGAATGCTTTTCACTGGGAATTGTGGCTCATGTAGCAGTCAGGCTCCTTAAAAAAGTTAGTGGGTCTACCAGCATGCATGAAATGCTGTCTGGCCAACATCGAAGGATTCCTATAAAACCATCTGCCAACTCTTGGAGATTGGATCATACGGAGAAATAATGTAAGGAGAATTAAGTGGACCTCCTCTTTTAAAGTTGAGTTTATGCATTCACTCCAATCGTCTGGCTCCTGCTTCCATTTTTTCTGCTAGGAAACGTATCTAAGTCAAAAGGGAAGAATTCATTTCTATCGGCCAGTGTGACCCTGTTTGGTTTAAAAGCTTCTGCTCTGTAAAAAGCACAGTAACAAAACACACAACGCGGTTCCTGTTTACTTAATGCACTATTTCCCCACAAATTCTGGTACTGTCATAAATATAACTTCTTGCTTTTATTGCTCTGGGGATATTTCCCCTTTTCAATAACTCTAACAGAACTAAATTGTTTGTATAAATTTTGCCTTTTTTTTTCACTAGCATTACCAAGGTTTATGATAGTAGGCAATGTTAACATTTTTATGAACTTTGTTCCTCTAATAAGGCACTATAGGCAGAACTTTGGTCTTCTGAAATAGGCCAAAACTTAGACTATTCAGGGAAGAAGTATCTGGCACTTATGTGCATCAGGCATAAACACTCTCATTTTTTATGGCCACTGTTAGCCTGACAAAAGAAGCAGAGGGCCAGCCAGCTCCTGTGCACCACCACCCCCACACCCCCACTGTGGGGGTCCATAGGTTCTCCTTATCACAGAACTGCAGTGGTGGGAAAGGGTCTTGCTGGGGATGCATGCATGAGACACTGCATTTTTTTGAGCTGTTGGGTGAAATCCCTTTTCGAGATCTACTGCTCCTTTTGAAGCTGGCTCAGGAAAGGACACAACTCTACCTGGCCACCTGCTAGATGTGAATCTTAATCAGGAAGCCTCTATGGCTGCTGGGTTACCTTGTCTACTGCTCTTCTGGAGGTAACATTGCTTCAGGTTGTCCCAGGCCTGACCACAAGTGCCAACCTACACCTGAATTCTCCAACAGTGCCTTGAACTTGATTCTTCTCGCCACTCAATGAGGAAGGACTAAGCACTACTTTTTCCCCTGGGGTCGAACATGTCAAAAGGATTAAGTTCAGCTAGGCAGGGAAACGCCTATTTCAGGAGTGCACCGCCAGGACATGTGCACCATCGGAGTTATGGCCTGGCAGCAGCGCTGAGGTGCATTCTGCACTCCCGCCACCCGAAAGGAGCAAAGGAAGACTGAATGTCAGCAGCATGTGAATGACAGAGCTTAGCACCACTGCGGAGCCGCATCAAAACTACTGGGAGGAAATCTAGATACACCCAGCAGAAATTTAGTAAGTAGCATCGTTGCAATGCCACCTACTTTTTTCATTTGGATAACAAAGACAGGAAGAAATAAGAACCACCACAGCGTATATTTTTCAGTCTGTCCAGAGGTCACGCTGCTGCTACATTTGCTTTTCCTAACTTTTAGACAAAGTACTGTGTCATGTCCGAGACCTGCATGAGAGATCCTGTTCACTTGGATGAAAACCTGAAAAAAGAAATTCTTACTATATGGCACTGGCAACTTTTTATTGACCTTTTTCTAGGGAGGAAAATAATTTTAAATGTTTCTGTGACATATTTATAAAGCTTTCCACCTTCCTATCATAGGCAAAAATCCTTAACTCTTGTGTCAGTGTGCTCAAACCTAAGCACGCATAAGGTTACTCCTCTGGCTATACAGTGTCTTATCTAAGCAGTTTGCTTCTTTGTAGTACATACACTCCTTACAATAGGTGTAATTTCTTAAGACCTTACTTATTCATTATTCGTAAACAATATTTTTAGTACCAGTTCAGACACTTGTTCACACCGATTGGGTAATCACAGATTCGTGCATCTTTCTATGACTTCCTCAGTTGAAAAAAAAACTGCGGGAATTAAGATCCTACTATGGATGGGGCAGAGAGGGACTGGAAACAAAGGATATTCCTCCAAAAGAGTTTAATGGTCCCGAAGAGGGCACAAGGAGAAATGGTTTCTCCTCCAGCTCGCAGGTTGAAATACTACCACCAAAGTATTGTGAACGCAGAGCTTGAAATTCTCATTTAGTTCCCTACATGAAGTCTCCTTATCCTTGACTTGAGAAGAGCAAGATGAATTTCACTGATGGAGAATTTCAGGACAGTGCTTGATGCATACTGGCTTTATAATTAAAAATACACAACTGAAGAAAAGATGGTCATAAAATGTTGCCTAAGGCTATATCTAATACATGATGGTGTTTCAGTTTCCTCCTTACATTGTATTTTTATCATCAACCCAGGGAGTTCATTAAATCTGTAAAGCTGTTGGAAGTTATCTGACAGCGGATTGTATTACTAGAGAGAACTATCGATCCAGGCTACTCGATCCCATTACAACACACTTCCATAAAGCTTGCAAGAGGCAGCAATCTGTTGCTTCTGCACTGACTACAGTTATTTCTCGTGGATGGAATAATGAAATGTTTTCTGATGTATAATCATGACTGATTTTATCTGGAATAAGTAAAACAAGTAAAAGTCAGTCATAAAATATAGCATGTCTGGAATCAAAGGAAGCAAACTCCTCTGCTCTTCCATCAGACTGACAAATAACTAACACATTGTGCAGCTCCTTGTATATGACATTAAATCTCAATCAGTTGTTTTCCTACTGTGAGATTAAAATGGAATTATTTATCTGGAATATCAAAAAGGGCACTGCATCACAAACTCTAAACTTCTTGTTTTGATGCAGTATCTTTCCCAATAAAGACTAAACAATGTCAAATGGACTCCCTCATCACTGAAGATGTGATATATGAAACCTTCACCAGGGCAGCGAACCACCACTTGAATCTTTAAAACAATTATTAAACAGGGTTTATGTCATACGTAATTCTTATAACTGGAATTCACTAGCCTGAAATTCACAAGGAGGGACTCAACATAAGCAAATTTGTAACATGAAGGACTCGGAGGAACTCTATCAGCAGGTTTTACATAATGAAATACCAAATTATATGTACCAGTTTATGTTACCATATTGACAGCTGACAGAATTCTATCCCACTAAAGCAGCGTCGTACTTTCATATGATCATTTCAGTACTCACAGTTTAATGAAATCTGAATATTTAGGGGTGAGATTTTCAAAGCCTACTATGTGCACTAATTCTTTTTTTTTTTTTTTTCTTCTGGAGAGTCAGTGTTAGAGAAAAAAAAATATCTCTATTTTGCCTACTATCCAGTTCATGTGTAAGAATTCGGAAGTCACATCACGGAAAAGCCTGAACATGATCATGCTTTGGAGCAACAAAACACAACTTAGCTGCTCCCCTAGTGCCAAGAGCACATCCATGTTGAGGTGTTATTTGGCCGTATTACACCACTTCTGCAAAACAGTTTGTACATGCCAACACACACAGGACTGACTACCTTAGGGGAGGGAAGGGCAGTGGCAGGAAAAAGTCAAGGAAAGACTGGGATCATGCTTCGATCCAGAATTTAAAATTTAAGGACCTCTCAGCAATGCTCTGCTGTTAGGTGAGAGACCTGGGTAAGTGAGAACCTCACAGTCCTTCAGCCTGGCCACCGGTCCACTCACTAGCAAAGAGTTCCCTGCTGCCTCATGAACTGAAAAGGTCTGGTCCCTGCTGTGGATGCAAAGGAGTCTTCTGCACGTGATTTGGGTGAGACAGTTTGCATCAAGTGATGCATTTTGGCACCTTGTCCCACTTTCTTCCTTCCCCCTACACCTCTTAATCTTTAAATAAAAAACGCTAAGATGGCACAGTACAGCTGGTGAATCGAGAATTCTCCATGCAACAGCTCATTCATGTCATCACATGGATTTGGTCCTTGTGCACTATCTCACTATAATCACAAAATAAGATGGTGTGAGGGTGAATATACGTAATAGGAAGCTGTCAGTCTAACATCTGGATTATAAGTCATACATATGAAAGAACTAAATTAACTAAACTAAACAGCATGAAACAGCCTTACCTCTGGCGTTTCTTGATTTCCACAATTTGACACTGTAATACTCTTCTGAAAGCCTTTTTTTTTCCTGCATGCATGCATGTCTACCTCTGATACTATTACAAAGTACATTGTACTTTCATTGTATCCTACAAACGTCTGTTCAGTATTTGAGTACTGCTTAGAAAGAAGCATGACAAAATGCAATTTAATTTGGAAAAGGATGCTCTATAGATGCACTGTATGAAAGGAATCAAAATGCAGCAGAAGATGCCCCATGTGAGCCTGTGGCATCAACAAGCAAGAAGGAACAGAAGTTGTACATCTGGGCAACGGTTCGAGCTCCAGCTGCATCCATTGCTCATGGTTAAGACATGCAAAACTTTTCCCTGTTCTTTGCTGGGAGGAGCCCACCCTGAAGACCTTCCAAGCCGAGCTCCTCTACCCAGCTACTTCACTTGCATGGGGATAATAACCTGAGACCTTTCCACCTCTATCATTTTTTTTCAGCAGATTCACTGAGGAAAAACAGGCAGACAAACACGGCACAATCACATAACCTGGAAATACTAACAGCATCCTGAAAATTACTTTGATGTTGAGAGCTGAACAGAACCAGCATTTGATAACACAAACGCTACAATTTGACAAGCAAAAGACACACAAATTTGACTTGAAGGACAGTTGGCTGCAGAGAGTTCACACGTACGTTGTACAGCACGGTCAGTTCTATAATAGTTCTATAATTAGAGAAATGGAGAAACCTCCATTATAATGGTGTCCTCAGATGTTAACAAATCATTTCACAAAGGGCTTTATACTTTTGCACAGGGTGTTTTCAGAGTTTAGAACACTATATCAGAGCTTATTTCTGAAAACTTGACCTCAAACTCTGTGGCTGCTCCCCACTGGGCTTAAGAATTAGCTGAAGATGAAGCACAAATAATTCTTGCAGGTCTCCTACTGGTAATAAAGCAAAAGCACATAACACAGTAGATCTTTTCTTGCCATTAAAACTGCCCACTCCTTCCATAATCGTCAGACTGCCACATTAAATTTTCATTTTCTTCTTTGGAATGTAGCTTCTTTGTTTATTAGAGGCCATATAAAACATAGGTAAAATAAAGTGGAACTCTCCCCTTCCCTTCTCCAACAACTAATGATATGGTCTCCCTTTTCTCGCAAAAATGGCAAATAAGATGTGACACAGACAATGCAGCAAAGATATCAAATGTAACCCTGGGTTGGATAAATGGAGCAACAATTAAGAGAAAGATAACTTTACCTCTAAATATCACATTGATGGGAGCAGTACTGGAACATCACATAGCAGTCTGCCATTTTCCTTTTACAAGAGTAAAATAAAACTGGAGAACCTACATAACGCTTAACCCAGAGCTGGGAAAAGGTGTTATAGTGAGGGATTTAAGAGGTTAAAACTGTTTAGCTTTTCAAAATAAGACCAAGAAGAGATTTGATTACAGCAAAGCTGTACCTTTTCAGGGAGAAAATGCCGATATTAAAGCCCTATTTAATCTAATGGGGAATGACATAACAAGAACCAATGACTAGAAGCTCAAGCTAGATAAATTTAAATGAGAATTAATGCCTCTGCTTCTAGCAGAGAGGGTGATTAACCTTTGAAACAAACTACCAAAGGAAGTGCTAGATACTCCATTTGTTGAAATTTTGGATTAAGACTGTATGACTTTCTGGAAAATATCCTTTAGTCAAACATGCCAGTGGGCTCCACACGCGAAGTCTTTCTGTGACTTCCTTAAGAGTGGAATCTACTTCACTTCTTGAATGACAGCACTACAGCCTTACACACTAGCGCCTTCACTTTTATAAAAGCCCAGTTCCCTGCACATTAAGAAAAGCTTCAGTGTATTTTACAAAGAGGTTAAAGAATCTAAGACTAAATTGCTCCTCTTCCCTTCTGTCTCCACATCAAAAGCGAGGCAGGATGTATCTTCCATTTAGCATTTTCACTTGGAGGGCACATCACTGAGCTCCCAATAGAAAGAACACTGCTCTTCGATCCAGGTTCCGCCCAGCCCCATTCAGCCACACACCTTACTAAAGGGTACTGAAGCTCTCATTACAACGGTTGGAAAGCTACGCAGTGGTGGCAGTCGCGCAAAGTGCCCTGTTGCCTAAACTCCGATTCATGCCTCTAAAGGGGCAATCTCCATCATGTGGAAGGGGCTGTGGGTGGTTTGGGAATAATGACGATGCTCATCAGTGGGATGGCAACTACCGCTCTGATGCGCCCTCCAACCTGCCACAAGATCCAGAAGGACAGAGAGGCAGTTAAGTCAAACGCTTTTAAAAGCGTTTCATTTACTAAGGTACAGAGGGGTCGACTCTTGAATTACCACTGTATCTTATGACATGAAATTGTAATAAATTTATGCATGTTTCTTAACAGGATAATTGACTGGTTTTCCCTATTAGAAAAAGGTGGCATCTTAATTTAGGTGCAAATTATGTTACGCTCCCACCGTGACATCACTGAGAATAGAGTCTGTACATTTTGCCAGGTAATGCATATGCAAACACAGTCACCACACTCAAGTCATAGCCACCTTTCCATCCCACCCATCCTGATCCTTTCACTTTTGTCTTCTTATGCTCCAGAGCCCAGAAAAACTTTCCCCACTTCTTATACTCTTTTCCACCCGAAAGCCATCCTGTCCTCACCTACAGAGGTTTGCTCTGTGAAAAGTTCATGTGAGGGAGAAAAAACTGTTAGATGACACGGTGCTGTCTGTCCTTGCTATCAGCTGGTTACTTGGGTGACTTTTACAGTAAATAGGTAGTGGGCTAGCAATGGAGGTTTCACCACCAGCCACACCTCTCCTCTCCTACAAGACACTGCACAAGGCTCACAAAATTGTAGTTATCCAACCCAAGTGTATTTATTCTAAAGATGTCCATTCACTGCTTCACTTCCTACTGCTGGCTATGCTGCATTTAAAAAGTCCACCCCACTCACGAGCTATTTCTGAGGGATTTCTAATTCTGAGGCAATTGTCATTCCACAAATCATACGAAGTATTTTTGTATTCCTCACTGCAAAATGTCAAGTCCACAGTTTTGTACGATCCCTAGAAAATACGTTTAAGTTTCTCTTTGTTTTATGCCCATTTTAGCACAGTATGCTTCCCCCTACTTTGGCTCAGGCTTTTCAAGTTAACCTTGGCTGGATATTTTGACAGAGTAAAAAACCCTTACCTGATCTGTCACAGGCAGTCTTAAGGATACATTGGCTAAGTTTATGTAAATAGTACTTCCACCCCAAATATTTAAATAGCAAGTAATTAATCTGCTATAATAAAACTGCCCGATCCTGTCAGCTCCAAAGTTTCCAATGCAAAGAGTCCAACTGACGGAAAGAAAATTCTAATAACTAGGACAAAATATTCTGCAGTTCCAGCATCTGTATCACAGTTTATATATGACCCCCATAACCCAGACACAGATATGTAAACTCTGACTTCCTTTGTGAAACAGCTGACTCATTGTCTCTCCAAAAATCAAATCACAATGTATGTCTACCAGGTTTGACTAAGTTTTCGAGGTGTTGCATTTAGAAAGTCTTTACACTTTCTTTGAGGTATTTTTGATCACGGTGATATTTCCTGCAAGTATAAAAAGAGATATTGCTGGGAGGAAAACCAAAATGGAATATTTAAGTGTATTCATTTACAAAGTCTCCTTCAGCTTGGCTGAAAAATCAAAATGCTGCTTGCCTTGTTGTTGAGACTCATTTCTTTCAAACTCCTTAAATGTAACCAAAGAGTCAGTGCCAAGTACACCTCTCTTAAACCACCAGAAACTCTGACCAGTGAGTAAGGGACAGTTCACCCAACCAGCTCCTTTCTCATCCACACACTCAACTTGAAGTATCCCCAGAAATACATTTCTCTGTGGTCTCACCACCCCCTTCAAAGCCATGGCTTGACTAGGAAGTTCGTTGAACATTCTCTAAAGGGAGAATTCCACTCAAAAATTCCAGCATAAAAATTTCACACTCTTTTGTGAAGCTGTCAGTTTTAATGAGGCTCCTGAAGGAAATGTGAGACTCACCAGTCTGCTGAACAGCTCTGGAGAGCAGCTCTGTAGAAAGAGACCTGGGAGTCCTGGTGGACAACAGGATGACCATGAGCCAGAAATGTGCCCTTGTGGCCAAGAAGGCCAATGGCATCCTGGGGCGCATCAAGAAGAGTGTGGCCAGCAGGTCGAGGGAGGTCATCCTCCCTCTCTACTCTGCCTTGGTGAGGCCACACCTGGAGTACTGTGTCCAGTTCTGGGCTCCCCAGCTCAAGAAGGACAGGGAACTGCTGGAGAGGGTGCAGCAAAGGGCTACCAAGATGATTAGGGGACTGGAACACCTCTCTTATGAAGAAAGACTGAGGGACTTGGGTCTCTTTAGTCTGGAAAAAAGAAGGTTGAGGGGGGACCTGATCCATGCTTATAAATACTTAAAGGGTGGGTGCCAGGAGGATGGGGCCAGGCTCTTTTCGGTGGTGCCCAGTGACAGGACAAGAGGTAACGGGCACAAACTTGAGTATAGGAAGTTCCACCTAAACATGAGGAGGAACTTCTTTACCTTGAGGGTGGTAGAGCACTGGAACAGGCTGCCCAGGGAGGTGGTGGAGTCTCCATCTCTGGAGACATTCAAAACCCGCCTGGACGCGTTCCTGTGCAACCTGCTCTAAGGTGTCCCTGCTCTGGCAGGGGAGTTGGACTAGATGATCTCCAGAGGTCCCTTCCAACCCTATGATTCTATGAATTCTTGTATCCAGCTGGACCACAGTCCTACATGACCACCCTCATATATGCATGGTCCTTTGCTATGCATTATCTTAACTTACCTACAAAACATCTCCTAAATATCGCATCTACACTCAAAAGATGTCCTGAAAGACCATTTCTGCAACTGCAGGAACAGTTTCTACTGATTACGGTCAAGGGTCTTGTCTAGGTACGGTGTGGTCAATTCTGCAAAAGGAACTACCTGGGGGAGTTTCATATGACCAGGTTCTCCACTCAGGATGTTAATCAACAGGTGGAGGCCCAAAAGTAGCGTTTACCAATTGGTGAAGACATGGCAGGAACTGTCTGGGTGAATTTATAGTTCTGAGATTCCCAACTGGAGAGCTCCTGCACCGATTAGTCAAATACTTTGCTGTGAAGGTGGCTCAGTCAGGTCAATGGCCTTGTATCAAGTTGGTCCATTGTCTCAAGCCAACCCACTGTTTCATCCACGTACATGACTAACTGGGGAGCTCCCAGCACACAGGAAACTATTAATTTGGGTGTGTACACAGATACAGTCTTGACACTCAGCTACATCACAACTATAACTATACGACATGCCTTAATTTCATCCTTGCAGCTCTCTTGTAATTTACACTTCACAGCTCTGGCCACAGTGGGAATCGCCCCAAACCACAATACTTTTCATCTAATGGAATTTGAATAGTAAATGATACTTAGCTTTTACAGAGTATGTTTCACCGACAGAAATCAATGGATTATCATTATTTTTCCCATTTTACAAACAGAGTTCACAGGTAACTGTAAAACAGCAAAGAGACTTCCTCAAAAAAATCCTCAGCCTAGCACTGATACAGAAGGAAGAACAGATGTAGCAGAATTAGGGTAGCAGGCTTCATTTCTCTCCTCTCAAACCTTTCGTCAAAATGATGAAAAAAATGCTCACCTGGAAGGCTGGTATCATCACCTCAATTCAGCAACAAGGGGACAAATCCAGGAGATGTCAAGGGATCGGACAAGGGAACTTGTGGCTGAGTCACTAAGACCCACATTTTTACTGACTCTGCTTTACATGCTTTTACTCACTAAGCATTTTTCCTACATATCGTCTCAGAAAAGACATTAAGGATATAAAAATATACATGCTATCCATTTGACTATAAGACAGACCAGAAGCCACCTTCTCAGATTTATAATCTTGCCATCACTGAAATAAAGGAACCTGGAGACAGAATACACACAAAGAAAATCATAGCTTTCCTTAAAGCAAAAAACACCTCCTCACCTTCAAAATGTACCCTTTAGGATGCCCTCCTCCTTTTTAAGTATAAGAGTCCAGGAACAAAACCCATCATGATTTAGAGGAAGCACTAATAAATAAATTACAATTTGGCCCTACCATTTTTAGGATGCATGGTTCTTTTATTAAAATCAGCCTTGCAGCACTAAAATGAGAAATCACAGGAAATTAGACCTATGTTTCTGCTGCACTGCAATGGCTCTGAAAATACAGAGCACTCGCTGATTTACAGCACTGACATTGCCGATCCCACCAACTGATGACTACCTACAGGCTTTGATGTTGGTTTGAAATAGCACCGAACTTTAGCCAGTGCAGGAGTTTGATTATGGAGGTAATCTCCTCTTGCCCTATTCATTATGTTGATAAAACAGCAGCCAGCACTTCACATTAGGCAGAACTTCTACTTTAATTACAGGATTTTTACTAAAGCTTGTCTTTCGGTGACATTTCAGGAAAAGTGGAGTCTGCATGTGTAATGTAAAAACAACTAATTGATTCTGTATCGCTGTGCCTCCATTACTACTTGCAATAGATTATGTTTCCTGGTATTTTAAGTGTGGAAAGGTAATAAACTGTTATCCACTTGCTACCGAAGTAAATATTCTGTACGAAAAAAGGCCTTTTCCTGGATGGTAATGCAAGCATAGAATTAAGTTCTTTCATTGTATCAGATAAAAATTTATATTAAATATAAGAAAGTTTGATATGAAGAATATTTCAAAAAATGGTTATCGATAGATGGTGACAGATTACTCAAGTTTAAAAATTGAGTCAGGTGTTGAATTTAATCAATACATGATCGCAATGGCAAAGTCAGATTCATGAACATTATTAAGAGCAAACCTGCTAGGAATAAAAACTGGGAACAAGTGGCACCTTACATGAATGCTGATCTTCCCAGCTTTATCAGTGATCAGAAAGAAACACAGTTAGTAGCACAGCATTGCAGTAAGCCCTCTCATGGGCCACTGCATTCCTAAAAGTCTTAATGAAGGTCACAGGCTATGGGACATTACAAAGACTTCTAAAATTAAGTGATTTTTGTTTTCTTTTCAGGCATCGGCTGTTTTCAGGAATCAGTTTTAGTCTCCTTCATCAGGTGCCCAAGGGGTCACCTCGCTTACTTAGGACTTCTGCAGATGCATCCACCAATAGCCAAATAAGTCGCAACAAGCAAATGCATCGTGCCCTAAAATTGTGTATTTCTCTCCATAGACTGTAAGAAGAGCCCAGACAAGTAACTCTGATGTAGACATCTACAACTAGTCAGATAAATCCCACCCTTCATATCACTGCAGAGACTCAAGCCCAGCAACTTGGATATACACTTCTCATGCAAAGAGGATCAATATTTTCAAGCGTAAGCGCAGAACTTCTTTTCCAGTCTCACTATTTCCAGTGTAACACAGGTAATAAGTGACTTGCCACAGCAAAATACGCTTCACAGGCAGGAGGAACCTCCATTTAACAGAGGTATTGTCTTTCTCCTCTAGTGAGAGGGTGGAAATGCCTTACAGCAAACGGGAACTTGAGGTCCTTTATGCTTGGGTTGTACAGTATAATCTTTTTACTGCCTTATAGGCAATACCACATATCAAACCTAGGATTGCTCTGTTTGCACTATCATAATTCTAAACTTGTTGATAGATTTAATTCAGCCACCATTCCCCAATCCAAGAGGGATCATGATCACCTCACCCAACATTTCTAGTAGGAAAACCCAATTTGTTCCAGAAAATTACTGATCTAAGCATAGAATCATAGAATGGTTTAGGTTGGAAGGGATGTTGAAGATCATCAAGTTCCAACCCCTCTGCCATGGGCAGGGACACCTCCCACTAGACCAGGTTGCTCAAAGCCCCATCCAACCTGGCCTTAAACACCTCCAGGGATGGAGTGTCCACAACTTCTCTGGGCAAGCTGTTCCAGTGTCTCACCACCCTCAAAGTGAAAAATTTCTTCCTAATATCTAATCTAAATCTCTCCTCTTCCAGTTTGAAGACATTCCCCCTTGTCCTATCACTACATGCCCTTGTAAAAAGTCCTTCCCCAGCTCTCCTGTAGGCCCCCTTTAGGTACTGGAAGGCCGCAATCAGGTCTCCCTGGAGCCTTCTCTTCTCCAGGCTGAAAAACCCCAAGTCTCTCAGCCTCTCCTCATAGGAGAGGTGCTCCAGTCTACTTTCCATAAATTAACAGTTTGGTTTTCAAAAGTGACATGCCAGCCATATCTTAAACAGATACTGAAAGCCCTGATATCAATAGCAACACTCAGCACCAGATTGTCAATATGCGAGGTCTGATTCAGTCCTCCCCTTCATAAGTGTAACCCAGGTCTGCCCAGCTGCCACCATGAGTAAAGCTGCAATTATCAGAGAATCGTAGAATGGTTTAGGTTGGAAGGGACCTGAAAGTTCAGCTAGTTCCAACCCCCAGCCCTACGCAGTACGGCTTGTTTGCAGAGAGGGACTACTAAGTGGCCATTTAAAACAAACAAAACCAGAACAAAAATGCATATTGCATATTTTTGCAACATTTTATGCAGAAAAAGATTTAACAGGTGAAAGGCAATATAAAGACTTAAGAGCAGCACTTACCTTCCCCACCATACCCCCCCCTCCCCCCCCAGCTTGTCCCATGCTTCAGTGGGCTCAGCGATGGCTACTGCATCAGCAGCACGCAGCATGCTGGATCATCACTTGAATGGGAGCCAGCCAGCCATGGCAAGGATAGACCCATGGGCACTAAAAAGAAAAAAGTCAATTTTGAGGTAATTACGTGTTGAATGCCCTTCTTAACCTGCAGCTGTTGGGGGCATTCAGCACATATGGTTAAGGTTGATGAAATTTTTTAAGCCACTGAAATTTATAAGGTTACCTTGGCAGGTCACCCAGCTTCAATGTGGTTTTTTTTTCTTGCTAGTGTACACAAACAGCTGAGAGCGAGACGACACTGTTCACTGACTGTAAACGGGAACGCAGTCACGCTGCATCAGGAACCGCTCAAAGACCAAAACGGAACCAAAACTCCTCAGTGCTCCAGGGCAAATGATTGAGGGACAAGGAGAAGAAAGACAGGAACAATTATCCATCACCTCCTTTAAAGTGCCACATCACCGTCCTGGCTCTATCCATCCCTTTCCCTCAGCCTCAAAAGAGAGGGAAACATTTGGAAAGACGCTGCTTCCCTTTCTGGCTGCTGCATGCCTTTGCATGTAGGTAGCTCCTGCAGTGAGTAGGGAAACTCCTTATGGTCCTCAGACTACTTTTTAGCTCAGTGAGGAAATTTTAAAATACTTTTTTGGATGAAAAATTCCTTGAGAAAGATCACTTTTTTTTTTTTCAAAGAAACACATGGACAGGAAGGGATAGACTCACAGAGTCTTGACCACTTGCCATTCCCCTTAGATTTCTGTCACACATCTCATGATACCAGGTGTGTGGCTTCAACTACAGCTGAAGTGAGTAGACTTAGAATCATAGAATTGTCTAGGTTGGAAGAGACTCTTGGGATCATCGAGTCCAACCATCTAACCTACTCTACAAAGTTCTCCCCTACACCATATCCCCCAACACCACATCTAAACGTCTCTTAAACACATCCAGGGATGGTGACTCAACCACGTCCCTGGGCAGTCTATTCCAATGCCCGACCACTCTTTCTCTGAAAATTCTTTCCTAATGTTCAGTCTAAAATGTAGGTTTTCTCACTAAGATTGACACAAAGTTATTACCAATACTCAGCTGATATATAAAGAACCTTTAGAAAATAGTGACCTATACTGGCCCAGTATCTGCCAGCTTTTCTTGTACCCATTATTTTTGTGGGTAGCTCACAAGTTCATTGACATTACCTATGAACTGCTGTTGAGTGGCTGGAATTGAGACTGAAACTTTGCTTATATCACCAAGTTTGAATGTTGTCTGGAAGGAGCACTCGGTACCATGCAGACAGATATATTCAATCACTAGAGAGCAAATCCTCCTTTCTTAGCAATAAGAAAAGCAAACACCAGTTGTAAAGACTGCTGTAATGAACACATCAGGAGGAATTTTGAATGCCCGGTCTAACAAAAGTGGAGTTGATTTCTCCTCTGTCGTACATCTTGTATATATTATGCAATAAGAGATTGCACTTTTCTTCCACTGAATAGGGCAACATTTCACAGCACAATATTTCCCATTATGTTAACGGCAGGATCTGGCATAAAAGAGTGACAAATCCCACTTATGTGGCATCACCCCAAAATCCTGGTGAAGCAACCGCTATGCCCAGCGTTCCTTGTGGGGAATTCAGGGAGAAAGCGGCAATTATCAGAAATGGGAATTTCAGATGTTAGTAAAGTGAGTATGACCTGTGGAACACAATTGTAGTTTTTCCATACTTTCCACACTTTTTCCATACTTTCCATAGAAAGTCATTATTACCTGAAACAGACTGAAGTCAGTTGGGGTTCCTATTTCTAGTCAGCTCTCCGCACCGTTCTTCACTGTCACAGAGCTGAACCCTTGGCTTTAAGAGAAGCCAAGCACTGAAGAGATGTCAAGACCCAATAAGCCTTTGTGGCCTTGGTGGTGCCAGGCGAATTCCCTTCCCTTACTTACCAATCCCTCTCCTGCTCTCCTCTGACAACTGAGGGGCCTCAACCACAGCCTGCAATTAAAGTAGCCATGACCCCGCTCTAAAAAGTTCACCCACAGAAGAGAAACTATATTCTACAAATTTTCTTGCTTTTTAGTTTCTGAGTCGGTCTTTAAAACTGTGTCTGTTGTGTGCCGACAAACAGGGGTTACAAAAAGACCTGTACAACGCTATACGAGGCAATAAGACGTTCGCTGAACTGTGTGTAAAGCACAAAGCGAGAAGTCATCTGACTTGGAGGATCTGAAATGATCTTCCCCAACAAAAGGACATGGTTCCTTTGCATTGCATTCATCACTCCGTAGGAAGGTTCCAGCGTTTCACCCCGTACAACACAAGTTCAGCGTTATTACAGAATATTTCCATGCATGTCACTGTGGAATTGTGTTGGCATTTTCAGAGAACTAATCATGATAAATATGCTGCAAGCTTCTTTACAGCTTTTTAATGAACAAAAATGTAGAGCTGGGTGATTCATAGATGATGCAAGGTTTGGATGTTCAGTTTGCGTTACAAGAAATCATAATAGTAGGACACTCTTACAGAGTCCTTGCCACTTACATTTCTTCATGGTCTGATACAACAAAATGTAAACAGACCTGTCCTTTGGACATCTTATCCTTTTTGTATTGAAATTAGTTGCAAATCAAAGTACAGTCATGAAGTACAATGATCTAAACAGTGAATAACAGCAGTCTGCACTTAAAAGATGTGGCTAAAGTACATAAAATCTTCACTAGAAGCCGGGATTATTGAAGGAGTTCAAGGCAAAAAGAGGCTATGCATATGTATGGCACTAATATTGTGGAGTACTTGCAGAAGACTCAAAAGCATTTATCTTTACATGAAGCTGGTCCTATTGAAGAGTTTCAAGGTGTTGCAGACACTCTAACAGCCACATACTGGTCAGATGACTGGTAAAATCATGTGAATAAAGTACAATTAAACTGATATGTATGCATACTATAACCTCAACAATCTGTGTATTTTGACATAACATAGAACTTGAAAGAATTAAGTGAAGCTTTAAACATGGCAAGTGAAAAATCACCTATGTAATTGTCCCTTTTGGAAAACCAGAATAATTTGTGCTGATCAGTCTTGCAAAAGAGGAAGAACAAAAGCCAGGCATAATGGGCAAAGGCAGTTAAGCATCTCAGCCATCTGAAAGGAGGTAAAAAGATCTTCAGTTTTAGGAACAGACACTGAGCTACTAATTCTGCACATGGAAGACTTTAAACAATGATAAGTGTAGGCCATCTGCATGGGATAACAAGCCAAGACATCAAGTATTAACCAGAAAGTGAAGGGGAATCACCTTACGTTAATACTTTCTGTGTAAATGTTATTAGAAGCCCCTCATCCCCTACCCTGACTGTCAAGAAAGCAGGCTAATGTAACTAATTTTGAAAAGGAAGCCAGACTCCAGATGTGAACTGCCTGACGGAGGTTAACCGTTCTGATTAATCTGCAGTAGATAGCTTTATTGCAGGTCTGTGCTCTTAAGAAAGAAGGGAACAGCAACCCACTGCTGAGACAAAGTGTCACACAGTGGTTTCAAGAGATTTTCTTGGGCAACGTCCATTTAAAGCACCTTCTTCCACAACAGCTTGAAGAGCTGCATACTAGAGTACTTCATATTGCTACCCAAGAGTAATGGTGTTCACCAGCCACGTGCCTTCACACCACATCCTGATATATTCTCTAAGATATAAAGCAGACTGCACAATACAAATAGTCTAGCTGGGGCTACTGGAAATAATTAGAGAGTAGAATACTACCTACTGATGAGTTGTTATTACTGCATACAACTAAAAGTACCTAAAAATTCAACTAACTATATAGGCAATCTCAATTCAGGCAAATCAAAACGATTTCCTGACTCAAATGCTCCAGCCTCTAAAGCCAGTACAGGCATCCTGACTGGAACAGCTTGTAGATGTGCTTGTTGCTCCAACACTTCTGAATGGATTTGGAATTTACGTGACTTGCTGACCCATAAGATGGGAAGAAAATGAACTTTCCTATTTCTGCAGTAACAGTATCTCTGACTTTGGAGGTGGAAAGGAGAAAGGAGCTGAAGTGAAGAGCCCTCTCTCTTCTCCTTATTGACTGGGGAGCAGATTGGGGAGCAGACTGATTGAGGGGGCATGTCCGTGCAGGGAAAAAAATAACCTAAGTAGGTTAGCGATGGGTGATCTTTCCCTGGAAAATGAACCATTTTGTGAAGTAAGAGAAGATTAGAGAATTTTTCACAAGTCTGTCTTTCAAGACTCCAGTTTCAACTGGAGACAGCTGAGTGTCCACCACAAAGCGTGCTTCTCTGCTGAAAAAGAAGGAAGACAGCCAAATCAGAAAGCAGGGCAGCAGACTTGGAAAAAGTCAGCCAAGGATTTTGTCTGAGAGGGATTGCCTCTGGAAGATCAGAGACAGAAACTGGAAAGTGAGAGTTTCAACCAGACAAACTGCAGTCTAGAGAGGAACGGAGCAAGTATGTTTCGTGGTTCAAACCTCTGTGACTTCTGTAGTGCCGTCACTCAGTGTCAAGGTATCGTGCCCACTTGGCCTAAATGCTGCATCCAACATCCAGTGTCTTCCTTACCCACAGAAAAGTCAAACTGCGGTGAGTACTGATTTCTGTGAAGGAAACAGTTAACACTAAAGCAAAGTTAGTTTTAGTTAAAGTTCTCCTGCTGTCTACAGGAGCTAATTGCAATCACAGACTTCTTCCTTTCCCAAAGCACTAGCAATAGGTAATGGAAACATTTGTCATAATTATCCTTTCTGAAGAAGCACAAATCAAATAAAATCACCACAACACTAGCTGTCTCGAAAATGTATCAAGATGATCTATTTATAAATGTTGATATATAGCTAGAGCCTAAGACAAAGCATTGCCTGCGCCCACAATATAGTCCTATTCACTAATCACACTAGGACACCATCAGCACCTTCTCCTTTGAAAAACTGGGCAGAAGGAAATCGGAGAAAAAGGAAGGCTGAAAACCCCTCTCCGCAGTGATCTTATGTAGGGGCACTATATTTCAGCCCTGTGTGAGGCACTTCAGAAGACCCCTATGTTGTTACTATTCCTTTAACCATCCTTTAAGTGTTTGAACTTCACCAGAAGTGTGGGAAGTACGTGACAGATACACAGTTAGTATTTCCAATAATGACACAAATGAATGACATTCTATTCAAACAGTTTAGACATCAATGATCAAAATGAAAAAGCGCACTAGAAAAGAAAGGGGAATGTGTGTGTCAAAAAAACTACCTGTAGCTTGAATGATGTAGGAATAATTTAAAGGGTGCTATTGAGCAGCAGAATTCAAATGAATGTCAGGCAAGTTTAAGGCTAACATGCTCATAATTCCTTTGATCACAATGTTTCACAGTACTTAGCATGTGATGGAGAGCTTTCACTTATTTATGGTAAGAAAAGTAGGGTACAAATTATTAATAGCTCATCACATTCACCAAGTTTTAAAAAATAGCAGGAGGTAGGGAACAGCAAGTAGCGTAATGGCTGTTTAGAAAGCCGTTCTCCTTAGAAAGTTTTAAAGGAAGATCACATACAGCCCAAGCTGCTAAAATCCTTTAAAAAGACAATACAGGTCAGTGATGCCATTCCAGTGCTATTTCCTAGAAATCCCCCAGTGATGGAGAAAGAACGAAGCCAACATCCCTCCAGTGCTTTGTCATGTTGGTGGTTTTCAGTAGCATCCCAGGTTTCCAACCCAACACATACAAGTTCTCAAATTTGACTCCCATGGTAAACCAACAGGAAGAACGATCTGCTTTTGCTGGAACAGAGCAGAACTCTTCAAATAGGTTGAAAACTAGCATGGATGTCAGGACAGTGGAAAGAAGAAATTAAGTGGGGAAAAAAAAATCTACAAAACCACAAATCCAAACAAAAAAAAAAAACAACTAACCAACCAGAAAAAAAAAAAAAACAAACCGCCAAAACAAAAAAAAAAACAAACCCAAAGCAAGGCAAAACTTGCTGCCTCTGTAACATCCACATCCTACCAGTTCCCTGGGAAGCCTGAGTGGAAAAAACACATGTATTTCCTCTGCAGCTGCCCATAGTCTGCGTTTCAAATTCCATGATTGTACGTCTCAAGAATCAGGCCAACACCATCCATCCATCTGCCATCTGAGGGGCTGATTAGAAAACCTGTTCAGTTAGGAACTGGATGTCAGCGCTGACAGAGATACCTCAGGCGGTCATTCACTGCTCCCTCCCATACTTATGCTATTCCCAACAGATGTTTGTCCAAGCTTTTCCTAAAGAGCTCTACAAGCTCCATCTATTTCTTCATTATCCTTACTGTTGCAAAGTTTGCCTAATATAACCTGCAGCTGGCACAAAATACCAATTCCTTCCACCAAACAGAGACTAAGCTCGTTGAAAACTTCCACCGGCGCACTTAGATATCTGTGTTTACTTGTATTTTTAGAAGCACGCCTACTGTTAAGCCTGTATAAACTAAAAAGAGCAATAAGTTAACCATGACTTACATTTTAAGACTAAATAACAACTTGGACTGCCAGAGAACCTCAAGTTGCACTTTAACTGACTACATAGAAAAATCACTTCATCCATGAGTAATAAGCAGACACCACTGGGATAAAATGCACCATCTGCTTAACAGAACTCCATGACACTACACAACAGTTTATGATAAAAGTGAGATGCCAGGAGAAAAGCAAACTGATTTTAAACAATTCTACATCTTTTACTCAACAGTTCTCCTCCCTGTGTGTAATTCAAGTAACACCTGCTTTCCTCAGCGTCTAACATCTCCTTTTTCCTCCTTTAAGTTCTACCTAGCCAAGAGAGTTATGGCAGCAAAAGCTCCAGCTCTGATCAGCACATCATCAACGGCATTGTTAATTTAACTGCAAGGTCAGATTGCACCCTCACTATTCCAATATAACAATAACCAATATAACATAACCTTTGGCGCCTGACAAAACTGAGCTGAAAGCAATGGAAACATAAAATACTTAATTTCTCTCTTTTTTTTTTTTTTTTACTTCCCTTTTTAGTGGATGAAGCTGATCTTGTGAAATCTGTTTTAGCATCAGTTTCAAAAGAATTTGGGGTTTGGCTCATGAAGGCTGCAACTTTCAGCAGAAATTGGCAAAGGCATGCAAACTAACATGAATTTTGTATCGGGGCCTCACTTAACTATTTCAGAAAGCTGAACTGAACCAGCTTTGGTTTGACCACACATAAAGTTGCAGCAATAAAATTAGGACAATAAATTCACCTTGTATGGATGTTATTCTATATACATCTAGCAATTTCTCTTTGAAGGATGAAAAGCAAAGACACTTTCATAGAGATTAGCAGTCATACTGAAAAGACATACTGGCTCACACATACCCATAACTGAAACAGCTATATTGGTACAAAAATCTGTCCTTAGATTACAATGTGTAAGAAGATGCTTTTTCAGTTCTCCACACCACTGATACTTCATAATTCTTACAACTCAGCACAGCTCTAGCAGGAAAGACTGAGAAAAAGCCACGCATCAATTCCATACCACGGCGGTTAAGGCCGCTGCAAAAAATCAAGTCCTTTCTCTGTCTAATTCAGATGAAGGACATAACCTAAGTCTCCTCCATCCTGTTCCAGACTGTTGTCATTCTAGGGTAGATCACCAACTCCTTCCTATTGGAGCTGTCCTATTTTATAAGACTGATTGAGAGCTTGTATATGCAGAAAGGAGACTGACCTTTAGGCCAAAAGGATTATTCACCTAGAGCTTGCAAGGGTCAAACTGCTACACCAAAGGATTTATTATGCGGTGAAAGAGCTCCAGCATGGAAGAGGCACTCTGAGACAGCCGGTAGGCTGGTGGCTTGGACAGTCTCTTGCCATGTGGAAGAACAGAGGTAGGAAGACCTGACTAATGAATTCACGCACTTACCCGGTAAGGATATTAGGTACCATATTATTACCCACACCACGGATTGTCTCTCCTATTTTGATCTAAACTGCTTGTTTCACTAAGTTTTTACTGGAACTGATATTTTCAATTGAAAGTACTCTGTTTTGATGAGCGAACATTTTCTGATAAATCGCTTCCCAGCATATTCTCACTCTCATTTTAGATGGATACATGTCACATTCTGAACATCCATTATGCTTCCCGAACACCCTCAGATATTTTCCCATCTAAATGCTAACTAGAGGTGATACTGCCTACTTAGAAAAGGCAAATGAAGTCATAGCCCACATTACTATAACAGCAATAAAAGGGCAAGAAAATGAGAAGCTGTGCTATTAAACATGATGAAAATAATAAATGTTGTAGAGTTTGCAAATGGGCCGGGAAATATTTTGAAGTGCAAGCATTTTTCTTGCCAGTCTAGAACAGAGCCTGGTAATGAGGAGCAAGGTGCCACTAACAGACACGTTGCACTGAGACATGCTGGAATTGGTGGATCTTTCCTGCCTGCTTACTGCAGACTAGGCAACGAGTGTAATGCACTTGGGCTGAAAAAACTACTACCTACTAGAGGACAAGGCAAATTTCAAGGAGACACTAGCATATTACAGGGAAAATACCAAGATTTTGTTATACCGACCACTTTTTTAAGAACGACTGAAAGTGGGTCTCAAGGTCTTTTATAGTCAGGTAATAAAAATACAGAACTCTGCCAGAAAATCTTCCACCATAGCTGTAAAAGATATCTGAAGACGGGGGAAAAAAATCCCAAAACTTTAATAAATACAAGGAAAAACTGAATTTTTTCTTCTTGGGGAGCGAGATCTCTTTTTATAAAAAAAAAAGAGAGAGAAAAAATAAGCTCCCTCGATTTTAATATTGTCCTTGCTTAGGTACATCCTTACGGTTTAGATTTACCCTGCCACGATAAGGCTGCTTGCTGGTATCCGGCGCCAGGTTGATCAAGTATCGTTTACATCCTGGCCTTGCTGCGAGTTACGCTGAGCTAATCCACTTAGCGCACAGCTATCCATCTGCTGGCCTCAATCTGCCCCTTCATCTCTTCCTCAAAGGAGGAGGTGAAACCTCGTTACACTTACTGAGGCTAATCCCACATTAATCACGGGAGCTCTGGTAGACTGGGTGTTATTTCCCTCCTTACACCTTAAAAATGTGCAGTGATACAGATGAGAAATAATGAGTCCCTGAAGGTGAGCAGATATAACTCTTCTCCGATAACAGGTTCCCAGACTTTCACAGTGGGGACCACACCTTGAGCAGAGGAAATATGTCTTGCAGAGGCCGTTCGATCTCTGGCTGGAGGAAAAGAATATGCAAGATGCAAAATAAAGGCCAGCCCACACGGCACTGTTTTATCAATTTACTATCACAGGAAAAAACTCAAAACATTTAGCTACAGTGGTGCAAGTGTCTGTGCAGACAAGCCCTAACATTGATATAGTCAACAAAGGAGCAGCCACTTGCACTGAAAATAACCATCAGCTACACTCTCCACTCTTTTCCAGTTACTCTCAACTAATCCACTCAGAAACCATAATCACCCATCTTGTCATGGAAGCTACTAAATTAGCTTAAATGTGTACAGAGTTTAATGCAGCCACTCAAACATTTCAGCTTAGACAAGCAAT
This sequence comes from Vanellus vanellus, assembly GCF_965231255.1. NCBI lineage: Eukaryota > Metazoa > Chordata > Aves > Charadriiformes > Charadriidae > Vanellus > Vanellus vanellus. The sequence goes on from NC_138905.1 coordinate 163,751,954, forward strand.
GCAACCAGGACAAAGCCAACCTATGCAAAAAATTGGATTTTCTTGAGAAGCAAATCAGAAGCTGTGAAATAAACTCCAGGAAGACCCACGAATGAATACAACCCACACCACCCTCCGCTGAAGGAGCAAAGCACGAATCCCTGGCACTGCTCCCCAGCAGCAGGCACACGGAGCCGCAACACACTGAATTATTAAAGAAAACCAAGCCACAGCGGGCTTTAATTTTTCCACCAAGAAAAGGAACGCGGAAAGAGTGAGATATGGTACAGGCAGCTTAGCGTACTCTGGGAAGTACTCGGGTGCCGTAATTCAGATGCCATACCTTTGTAACACTGGAACTTCACCAGAGCAAAACACAATTCTGTTTGTACAACACTTTATTTTTAATTCGCTATCGTGCAATGGGTAGTTTACTCAAATTTGTGTTTTTACGATTATAGCTTCAAACCTGGCTTCTCGGTCTTCACTCCCTCTTAACACACACACACACACACACACACACACACACACACTCTCCCTGTTCTCCTGTTATCTACCTCAGTTTTCAAGAAAATTACATTGCTGTTCCATACATTTTGGTGTTTCTACAAACATGACTGGTTTCTCTGATTCTTCTTCAATGAGTTTGACAAACAATAGCTTTACAGTCCTTCTCCTCATAGCCATTTCCATTAATGGAGTCTGCCTTTACTCCCCACTCCTCTTAGCATCATTCTTACATCCTGGATCACGTCCTCTTTTCAGTTCTCACAACTCTGGCTTCATGTTGCAGACTTGAATATTTGGTGCAAAGCCAAAATGTTTTCTTCCGTTGTGTAAGACTGACAGAGGAAGCCTTTTTTGGCTTTCTGTAGAGTTAGGGCTGTCTGGCTAGATGATCTAAGGCAGCGTGTTTCAACACTATAGTGCATGTGTCATTCTGAAATTTAACAGCCATCTTGCCTCATGGCGTCTTTGGACCCCTTCACCTCAAGCCCTTCACTTATTTTCGCTGTAAGAAGCTTCACTTCCTATTAACTTTGATCCACTTCATAACAAATCAGAATTAATGTAGGCTAAGGAAGCCAGAAAAAATCAGAAATTAATTTCCAGCGTCCCGACATATAGCCTCTAGGGAAAGTGCAGGGCTCGGTCTCCAAGACTGCTACAAGCTGCAAGGACTTCCGTGGACAAAATGTTGTGACTGTAACTAAAAGGAAGCAACTGAAAGAACACAAATACCCTGCTATGACTTAGGTTTAAACAAGGACATAGACATTAGGAAAGGATCTGTTTTGTGGTAAACATGAAAAGAAATAAAACTAAGTGTGTGTGTTGCTATTTCATGACCCACTGTGCAAACGCTGCTGTAGGCACTGTGTTTTTTATTGCTCATTAGTAAATAATCAAGTTAAAAATAAGATGGTTGGGAAACTGCTGATTGATGAGGAATAAAATAACATGACATAAACATCTGTCTCCTGGTCTAATATGTGTTAGTTGAGGGAGATATTGCTGAGGCACTTGAATGCTCAATGCACTGATGTGATAGTGATTACACTGGGAACACACTACAGCTGCCATTCCCTTTCCCACAAGGAGAATGCTGCAGAAATGAGGGTCCTGATTGTCTACTTCCAGAGCATCTTTAATCCCCAAAGACTTCCACATGGCACAAACTTTCTTTCCATGTTAAACTCTGCTCCCGAGCTCCACAGCTCCCAGGCTCTTGCTTGCAACGTGAATCCCTCCTTTACTGGAAAACCCTTTCCCAGCTACAGACGGTGACAGCTGACATGCCCCCTCCCCCCAGGAATGCCCAAATACACTCGGTCAAACACAAAGCCGGACCTACAAAACAAGGAGCTTGCTAAGCTTAAGCATTTAAGAAAAATATCCCACACAGGTGTCCCTGCTTCATTAAGGAACTTCCCTGGCGGAGATGGAGCAACACACAGACTCTTCCACTAAGGCATCTCCTTCAGCGGTTTCCTCTGCCAGGCTTCAGACCTACAGAACTAAAATCACTAGTGAACTCCATAATTTACTCAACTTCTATCCTCTATCTACTGAACTCAAGTTCTATCCTCCGAAGAGGACAGAAATGCCATTCCTCCCCGATGCCACCTGCACCCTGCTCTTGTGGTCTATCTTCACACAGAGAAGAAAGGCTGCATTTGCAATGACCACCTCTCTGTATTATTAAAACCATAACGATCCCACACAAATACAAAATAGCCTCATCCTTTTCCCAAACTAAAGATCAAAATAGCGACCCAATATCTAACACTGCCAAACAGCCTGTCCTGAGAGCTCAAACGGTGCTTTGCGTTGTCCGTACTTCGAGAAATCAATGTGAATAAAACTACAAAGCTGAATAAACACATCCTGTAACAGATGAAAATAATTTTCAAGATTTTAGCATTTACCTCAGGTTATAATACACTTATTCAGACTTTTAACAGGCTGATTTCAGCCAGTTACGAGTAAGAAGATACCGATTTTATACTATCTACCAACTTTCCCTGGCCACACCACTAAAAATTAAACTCTTTATTTATGCAAGAGTTAGAGACAAAATGTTAGTTATTGCCAAAAATATTAAAACTTGACTCAAAAAGAAGAATCTTGATTTTGATTTTGTTTTTAGTTAAAGAATCAGCAGGGAAATGAAACAGAAGCAATCTTTTCAGAATTTAGTCAGAGTATAGTGTCGTACCCACAAAACTTCACCTGAAAAATAAATGCACGCAAACTGAAAACTCTCTTAAAAATATATATAAATGAAGACTGATAACAGATAATAAGTGAAAACAGTATGAAACAAGGCCAAATAAAAGAGTCCAGAATGATACTGATGTCTTAGATTTATGTAACATCCTCGTTTGCAGCTTAAAACCAATAAAGAATACGCTAATTTCTAATCTGACAATATTAAATTGGATGTAGGAAGCAGCAAGACGACGGGGAGTGAAAAGAATAGGCAGAAAACAGTACCTAGGAAGAATACAAGAGAGAAACAGCCAAGGGAAATAGGCATGACTGGTATACCAAAGGAGACAGAGACAGCAAAAGCAGGAATGAAAGTAGAGGCAGGCAGAGAACAATAAAGAATAATTTGCCATGCAACGTGGCCATAGTGAAGGCACAGCACGCTTGCCAATTTGCACAGAGCAAACACTGCGACTTCTGTGGCCAGACCCACATCCGATCAGACCACCATGAATGCCTGTCACCAAACCTACCAGTTTGCCTTTTGTAAGCACCACAAAACCATGTTTGAGAGTCCCCCATGCACACAGATCAGCAGGTCTCACACAACTAGAATCGTGTCTCTTTTGATAGGGTCCCAGCCAGCATAAGCACCTCCAACCTACTCAAGAGTTCTGTGGTGGGTTAGACTTGGCTAACAGCCAAATGCCCACCCAGCCGCTCACTCACTCCCCCTCCTCAGCAGGACAGGGGGACAAAATAGGATGAGAAAGCTCAAGGGTTGAGACAAAGACAGGCAGATCACTTACCAATTACTGTCATGGGCAAAACAGACTCAACTTGGGGAAAATTAATTTATTGCCAATTAAATAGACTCAGGTAGCGAGAAACAAGACGAACATTAAAACAACACATTTCTTCCCCCCTTTCCCATGTTCAACTTTACTCCAGATTCCTCTACCTCTACAAACCAGTTTCTGCTGCTCCTTCCATTCTCACGTTTCCGCTGCTCCAGCATTGGTTGCAGGGGATATCTGACCTAGCACCATGGAGCACCTCCTCCTCTTTCTCCAACCTTCGTGTTCCCCCTACTGTTTCTCACTTTTGTCTCCTTTCTTGTCTGCCTGTCCAGGCAGCTTGGCTGAGGGGCTCCTGCGGTGGGTCCGTGGGAGCCAGCTGGAACCATCACATAGGACCAGGCATGGGGAGATCCTGGCCCCAGCACTCTGTGTGTTGGAAGATGGGGTAGTATCTGGGACTGAAAAGGTCTGGCTGTGAAGACCCACTGGGTCAAGGACCATTGCATGCCCCAGTGATGGGAAAGGAGAGGCTAGCCTCTGAACAGAGTACTCCAGCCCAATGCCCAGAAATAGGACAGGTAAGTGGCTTCTCCCGAGAGCCACCTGGAAGAGGGTGAGATAGAGAGGAAAGGCAGCTTTATCTACTTGCAGAGGATTAGATAGTTTCTTCAAGGGCCTCTTTTCATCCTCCAGGGCCTTATTAGCCAGTTCTGCCCTTTGCCTCTTTTACACCTGCCACATTTCCCCCTCCCAAACTGCAGCTGTTCTTCTCACAGCCCTGTGAAGTTCCTCTTTCCTCCCACTGTCTCCTGTCAGCTCCTTGCAGAGCCACAGATAATTGAAACATAATGTCCTCCTGACCTTCCCTTGCTTTCCCCTGAGCCGAATGCACCAGGACTGGTAAACCAGCAAGTAGCCTCTGCACAAAGTGGCTGTACCTCAAGATACAAGGTACAAGGTGAGGAGCGGTATCATGAGGGTGCTGGAGATTGTGTTGGTGTCACACACCAAATACAGTGCACAGAGGGCTGGGAAAGACATACCCAGAGCAGCCATTCTGGTCAGGAGGGACTGCAGATCCAGGCCACCAGGCAGACAAAGCAAGCAGCATGTAGGGTGTTTGACAATGTCCCCCATCCTTCGCTAGGGCTGGGGATAAAACATGATAAGCAGAAGTCTGGACCATCTACACTTCACGTTACAATAATTACATTTGGTAATGCATTGACATTTAAGTGTATCCCCTTGGTCCCATTCAGTCCACGGCTGAAGATAGAGCTATTCACCAACTGGGGACCAGACAGTGCTATACAGCATGGCCCATGCAGGTACAGGGGGTGCAAAGGTCCATCCTGACTGCTGCTGCAGACACTTTTTTTCACCATTGCAGTTTGGATTGATCTTCTACTCTACACAGAAGTTGCACAGCTCCAGAAAACACCAATGAATTCAAAGAGATTAGGTAACACGGGCATCAAGTCATGCCTTGAACACCTTTATCACTATTTTTCCACAAAGCTGGTCAGCCATTTATTTGCAAGAGTTGGGCCACCCCAACCCCATAAGACAGCCACCGCGATGCACTGGTAACAACTCCCAAAAGGTCATACAAGAGAGGCAAGTGCACAGCACTAAAGCTCCCGAGCAGACCTTGAAAAAGGGCCTCCTCATCTACATGTTTTCCATGCACCAGTAGTCGCCTCATGTTCCAACATGGGATGATATAGTCCCAACAGCTCAAGCTCACTGCCAGGCCCAGAGCCTTGGCTGTCTGTGGACAATACAGCCACATTGGCAAGGACTGGCAGAAAAGCCGTCTTGACTGTCCTGTTCTCCAGACGAAAAGCAGCATGGCTGAGACAATATCAATTCGTTCAAAGTGTTCCTCCCAGCACACCTGCTGCAAGCACAAGATTAATTTTGCCACTACAGCATCCTGCGGGGCATGCTGTTGGAACGGGAAGTGATGCGTTTGGTCAAGCAAGTACCGTGGTATCACTGAGAAACAACATGAGCAGTAATTAAGGTTTTAGGTCCATGATGATATGTGAGCAATGGTGGCACGAGCATTGACACAAGCATTGCACCATGTTCATGTCATCTGCATTAGGCAGACAAAAGAGTGTGGTGGTCCTTCCCCCAAGGGCTTAAAGGGCTCCGTAGGACAGTCTCCCCTCAGAAGGCTTCATACTACGTTTCTAGTGGCAATGTCCAACCAAGCAGACCAAGCAATATCTAATCCAAAGTAACCCTCCCCAAAGATATATAATGAAGATGAGCAATATGTAATGTAATCACAGCTGATGAAAACACCATCAATTACATAATTTAAATGACTTAGGAATATTTGCTGGGAAGTAATGTTGCATAAAGAGAGGAATTGAAGAGATGACCTGAAAAGTTTCTTTTTCAGTTTTTACCAATCAAAAGGCAAAACATTTCAAAAGCTGTCTGGGACTTCTGCTGCAGCCAAGAACTTTTGGAGCTAAAACATGTATCACTTACAACTATATTGTAGAAAATTAAACTAGAAGATCCCAATAATTACAAATGATAAAATTCCCAAGCAGCTAAAATGTACAGTGTATTTAAATAAGGGAGATGCTAACTCTGCCTTGTCTGTACAAGCTCCTGACTCAAGATGGAATCTATTCAACAATACCTTGGAAAGCTGAACCTCTTCTCACTTGAGAGAAAAACACAAAAGGTCTTCAAGAGCCACACAGGGGAAATTCCTCCTGCTCCTACTGAAAGCATGGAAGTTCTTCCCCCAGCTTTCCTGCTGGTACATTTCTACGCTTTTTACCTTTTCTTATGCATACGAAGAAGTTTTGTCTACCTTTGCCAAAAGTAGTATTTTGTGGAGCCAAAAGGCTTAAAAGCTTCTTGGCCCCACTGGATAGGGTCTTGCAGTGGTTACACCCTGATATTTTATTTAGTCTTTCCCGATTCACTATTTCCACATTTTATATTGTTGCTGTTTTTGTTATAGTTGATGTTCTACTTTTGGATGTAGTTTGCTTTATTTCTACTCCACACTTTCCCATACAGACAAAGAAAATATATTTGTGTCTATTTTGAGATTATCTTCTCAAGGTCAGTTTCCCAGCTTCTCCTCTTGTCAGTCAGCCCAGAATGCACTTATGCGCAATGCTTAACTTTAAGCATGATAATCATCCCACTGTATAGTAATTTCCATAATGAACTCAGAGTAAAAACTCTCTCACCAGCTGCCTCAAAATTAAGAGACGTGGAAGGTCTCAAATCAACTGCCCAAGTTCATAAATTCATTACCACTCTCTTTAAAAGTTTATATTTACTAAAGCAAAACTACTGCAGTCTTAGGAACCCTACTGTCAGCATCCTTTCCTTCTGAGATTGCCATTTCCCTCTAGTGAATAAAGTGAAACCACCACAAACTGAGCAGAGTTCTGCTATTAGTGGTGGCTGTGCATATGCTTTGTATTAATAAAATCAGTTGCCCCAAGGAATTAGCCATCTATATTCATGAACTAAATGAAATAGTATTCATTGAGCACTTGATGACAGCACAGCTGCAGAACAGGTCAGTTCTTGTATTTAGGAAGAAATCTTTGCTTTCCATTGCAGATGAAGGATATTCTCTATGGGCTCAATAGTGTTCCTCCCAGACCCTTTTCTTCTTTCACCACTGCTTCAATCTCCTTTTCAATGTAACTGAGATTTTAACTAGTGTCACTAGATTGAAGTAGTTTCACAGTGAAACAAGAAAGCCCAAATGGAATTTATTTGGGAAACATGCATTAGCCGCTAGTAAGACAAAATGCAAATAGCAGGTAGCTTTTGAAGATACATTAGATGCCTTTCCTATGTTAAATGCTATCTTCAAGCCCACCTACTGTATCATGTTTATATTATCAACAAGGAGCTCAGCACTTGTCCTCCTCTCACCAAAAGGGTTCAATGTCCATTATTTGAAAACAGTGAGACACAACAAACAATGCACAAAGAAAGAGAAAAATAACAATGAACATGTACAGAACTGATCTTAGATAATAAAGGAAGGAAGCAGCACTGTGTGGTCAGGTGCTAAGTACAGTCTTTCATTAATTCTCTTTTTAAGGCCTTTACTTCCATTTTTATCTTTGCACTACATGTTTGTCCCCTTTTCAATGACTTTACCGTGACACGTGTGAAACAGCTTCTACTGGGAAAGGGGTTCAGAAGTCACATTCCCTTTATTCTGGGTGGTACTTCAGGAGAAAACCTCACAACAGAGAGACCAAATAAAGGCAGAATAACAACAGATCTTTCATTTCCAGCACACAGAGCTACAGTCATGGGATGTCACAGTGATGTATGCAGCCTTGATAGAGGCACTTCACCTGAATGTATTCATGTAGTGATTCACTGCACCAATGGGCTCAAGAGACTTCCTCCGTCTGGATAAACCCTGAGATTTGTTCTTATCATGGCCCCTCTGGTGCATCTGTTGGGAGCAGGCTCCCATCCTATGATTACTTTGCAAAAAATGAACCCATACCTTATCTAACCTGCATCTTCAGGACTTATTCTGTCCTCCTTTGCCCTCTACTCAACGATTCTGGTAAGCACAGTTTTCTCTTTGAATGTGGACATCTTTGCCTCTCTTCATTGCCAGCGTAATGCCCACAGTGCCCTATAAAGTTCATTACACACACACACCTGGCAGAGGATGCTGAAACATACGTCACTCTCACACTTCCCTTACTGCTTCAGAGCATTTTACTGACAGATCTCCAATGTTTCCAGGAATGGGGCATATTCACATAGACCAAGACACTCTGTGAAAAAGCAATTTCCAGAATTGGAGAATTTTGCACAGCTGGTATCTCAATGGTCATGGTTGTAAATGCACAGAGGGTGTAAGGTGATATGAAATAATATCTGTGGTATTACTTCCAGAAATATCAAAGCCTTCTCTGTCCCCCTCAGCCCATGGGGACACTTTGTTCTACTTCCACATCATGCCTTTTTCTATTTTTCCAGAAACAACATACATTCTTTGGTTGTTTTGTTTTTTTTTTCCCTTACAGGGTCTCGGCCCAGCACCATACACATACTAATACAGAAATTAAACATTTGATGAGTAGTTTCATGTAAGTTTGGAAAACAAGAAAATGAAGTAATTAGACTTATCCCCCAAAAATTACTATTAGGATTTTTCCAAGTAAAAACTCTCTCACCAGCTGCCTCAAAATTAAGAGACGTGGAACATCTCAAATCAACTGCCCAAGTACATAAATTTTTAACAAAAATTTTCAAGTTTGCAGTTTTAAACAAAACAGAGTACAGCGAAATCTTCTGGCAATGACTGTGTCTGCCAGGTAGTCGGAGAATATACCTTTTCCCTCTGAATCCAACTAACTTCACTCTCATTTACAGTTTCCCATTTGATTTTAGATAACTTTACAACATCATTCATTATTAAGGCTGGATTCAAATCAGTAACCTTAGGATGGGAAGTTACATACCCCATTTGTTACTCATTTCTCCAGATAAGCACTTCTCCCTCAAAATCATGCATCAGTTTTGAACACGGAAGTCACAGTTGATGACAGGGAGAAACAGTGTTCATTGAAGTGTTGCTGATGCACTCCTGAGTCTGACTAATTACACACAATCAACTGATTCTCTAACATCAGGATACCGAATGTTGCCTTAAATCACTCCCACTTGATGGGAAACTTTCCATTGCCTGAAGAGGTGAAAACAGTTGAGTTAGTAATGAAAATCAGATCCAACATTTTGAGAGCAATCTCTTGAAGGCAGCTACATAGAAATGAAGACCTTTAACCCTGCTCCCCCCTGGTTGCACAGAAAAGAACCTCAGCTCTCCTTTTTTCTTTCCTACAAAATTGAATAAATACAAGACATTAAAAACTAAACACGAAATACTTAAATGTGTGCAGTAAGGGTATTGTTATAACTCTTACTGGACTAAATTTGTATGGTGAGAAACTGGCAATGCACAGTTGTTTTCCAGGCTCTTTATCCAGGGAACATGATTCCACATGAAATTCCACACATTACGGAACAGAATCAGGCACTAGGGCCATAATCTAAAAATCAACATTCACTCTGGATCCAACTAATTCCACTTTTATTTAGAGTTCCCCATTTGATATTTGCATTAGCTAAAATATTGCTGGTCAAGACATCTTGAAACTCCATCCGTAACTAACATAGAGGAATCTGGTAGTGGGAGACTGTTTCCGTGTTTGTAAATCCCCATAGATATGCAACTGAATTGCTACAGAAAAAGCAAGACCAGAAGGCTAAGGAATACAGTAGCTGATAAAATAGACTAAGATGAAACCATTGATAGCGTGCTTCCTAAAACAGACTGTACCATCAACTCAGCTTCATTTCCCAACCTGAAAGTAAAAATTATTTAGGTGTTACAAATCCACATAATTAGCAGCTTGACTTATCTGTCAACATGGTCTCCAAACACTTCACAGAATCACAGAATTTTCAGAGTTGGAAGGGACCTCTAGAGATCATCTAGTCCAACTCCCCTGCTAAAGCAGGATTGCCTAGAGCACATTACTCAGGACTGCATCCAGGCGCGTCTTGAAAATCTCCAGAGAAGGGGACTCCACAACCTCCCTGGGCAGCCTGTGCCAGTGCTCTGTCACCCTCACCGTAAAGAACTGTTTCCGTGTATTTGAACGGAACTTCCTGTGTTCTAACTTGTGCCCATTGCCCCTCGTCCTGTCGCTTGGAACCACTGAAAAGAGCCTGGCTCCATCCTCCTTCAACCCACCCTTGAGATACTTGTACGCCATAATAAGGTCTCCCCTCAGCCTTCTCTTCTCCAGGCTAAAGAGTCCCAGCTCTCTCAGCCTTTCCTCATAAGGCAGATGCTCCAAGCCCTTAATCATCTTAGTTGCCCTTCGCTGGACTCGCTCCAGCAGTTCCCTGTCCCTCTTGAACTGGGGAGCCCAAAACTGGACACAGTATTCCAGTTGTGGCCTCACCAGTGCAAAGTAGAGGGGGAGAATGACCTCCCTCGACCTACTGGCCACACTCTTCCCTATGCAGCCCAGGATTCCATTGGCCTTTTTGGCCACAAGGGCACATTGCTGGGCCATGGATAATTTACCGTCTACCACAACACCCAGATCCTTCTCCTCCGAGCTACTTCCCAGCAGGTCCGCCCCTAACCTGTACTGGTGCCTAGCATTCTTCCTCCCCAGGTGCAGGACCTTGCACTTGCTTTTGTTGAACCTCATGAGGTTCTTCTCTGCCCAGCTCTCCAGCCTGTCCAGGTCACGCTGGATGGCAGCACGGCCCTCTGGGGTGTCAGCCACCCCACCCAGTTTGGTATCATCAGCGAACTTGCTGAGGATACACTGTGTCCCCTCATCCAGGTCATTAATGAATATATTAAACAAAATTGGACCGAGTATTGACCCCTGGGGGACACCATTGGTTACAGGCCTCCAACTAGACTCTGTGCCGCTGATCACAACCCTCTGAGTTCTGTCCCACAGCCAACTCTCAATCCACCTCACTATCACCTCATCTAGCCCATACTTCCTCAGCTTCCTAATGAGGATGTCGTGGGAGACAGTGTCAAAAGCCTTGCTAAAGTCAAGGTAGATGACATCCACAACTCTACCCTCATCCAGCCAACCAGTTATAACATCATAGAAAGCTATCAGATTGGTCAAGCATGATTTACCCTTGGTAAATCCATGTTGACTACTTCCAATAACTTCCTGTTCCTCAACGTGTTTGGAGATGACATCCAGAATGAGTCGCTCCATTACCTTCCCAGGGACAGAGGTGAGACTAACTGGTCTGTAGTTCCCTGGGTCCTCCTTCTTGCCTTTTTTGAAGATCAGAGTGATGTCAACCTTCCTCCAGTCCTCAGGCACCTCTCCTGTTCTCCATGACCGTTCAAAGACGATGGAGAGTGGTCTGGCAATAACATCCGCCAGCTCTCTCAGCACTCGCGGATGCATGCCATCAGGGCCCATGGACTTGTGAATGTCCAGCTTGGCCAAGTGGTCTCTGACACGGTCCTCCTCAACTGAGGGAAAATCTTCCTCTCTCCAGACCTTCCCCTTTGCCTCCAGAGTATGGGATTCATGAGGGACAGCTTTATCAGTGAAGACCGAAGAAAAGAAGGCATTCAGTAACTCTGCCTTCTCTGTGTCTTCCACCACTAGGGCACCTGTCTCATTCACCAGTGGGCCTACATTTTCCCTAGTCTTCCTTTTTCTATTGATATACTCAAAGAATCTCTTCTTATTGTCTTTAACTGCAGTGGCCAAGCTGAGTTCTGATTGAGCTTTGGCCCTTCTCATTTTCCCCCTACATAGCTTTGTTATATCTTGATAGTTCACTTAATGCTGAAAAACATAGACAGGAGAAATATACACAGAGTGAGGCCCTCCAGGCGCATGCCGGTCCATGCCCTGACACCCAAACCGCATCAGTGCCCTCCCCTGCTCGGCCACCCAGCTTCTTGGTTGTGCTCCTTGACATCAGCCTCATAAAAGGATTTAGACATCTACAGTGGGACTTCTGAGTAGGTCAGCTCTCAGCCTGAGAGCCAGGTCCTCAAAACACCCATGTCTTTTATGCTGTTAACACAAAACACCCAGTTTGATACTGGGTAGTGTACCCCAGAATTTTGTTTGGGTGAGTAACCTGACTGCTGGTTTTCAGAGTTATGACTGTTCACTCATTTGTGCTCAACCTTTAATATGACGTTATTTTGAAACACTTCATTTCATAACCGAAGAAAGGAGGGGGAACAAAGAGCCCCTAAACCCAAACAAGCCAATTCCCCACCAGTTTGGACATCCTTAGACTAAAACCAAGATTGTACCATTTATCTGGTTCCAAAGAACTGCACCTGTGTAAGACCTATGGAGAGGATCCTGGAGGATGTTTTGATGGCTCAATGCTGGCAATTAAGCCTGGAGAGGGTCAGAATTCAAGATACAGCCTGAACCGCAGCACTTAAGTTTCTAAATTTAAGGCACTGCTTTGCACTGTGGATCTCTTCTGTGTGTAACTCTCCCAACATCTTATAAAGAGAAGTCAGGCACCAACATCGCAGGTATGGATGCTCTTCCAGTGACCTGGAAATGCTGAGCACCATCAAGAACAGGGGCTTTACAGGTACAATGCAAAAGTGCATGGCATCATCCATGCATGGTGCAGGGTTTGGAGGTATTTTTCCTGACTCTCCTGAAACCAATCAAAAACACAGCGTTGAGTGTCATTGCTGCAAGAAGCAGAGATGAGCCCTGGGAAAACAGGCATCTGTTGACAGGTTCTCATCTCAGTTGCAGTCAAGAGTAAGTGAACCTAAATCAACCCTGGAAGATAAAACTTTTTAAGGTAGCTTTGCATCATTGTAACTTGAAATGGAACTGCAGCTTTGTATTTTAGAGGCCAAATCCTTCTTTTTCTTTGTTCTCTTTTCTTCTTTTTGCCTTTCCCTTGCCTTCTCTTTTCTCCAAATTAACATTTGAAACACTTGAGAATGCTAATTGAGTTTCACTTCATTCAGACAGAAAATAATGACCTCAAGCTAATAAGACAAGTTAATAGTCCCCTGCAGGTAAATTAACACAAGACCAAATGCTTGAAGACCTTGAGGATCACAACTGTTAAACTTAAGTATGCATTCAAAGCAACTCTGAGCATCTAACAAAGCAGGTCACAGATCATAAATCAGAGCTATTGAATAAAACCCTCTTCAAAAAACCAAGGGAACTGCAGAACACATGAAGTTAACTTTCTTTCAACATCTACTATAACACAGCCAACTGAAAGAAGATTTTAAGTAAATAAATAAAAACACTGAATGCTCAATGTGTATGGAAAGAAGTGCTCAACGATGGCACTAACTCATCCCCAAAATAAAAAAAAACATATTTCAGTAAGCCATCCATCAGAGATGTCTGCCTTTCCATTGCAATAACATAGCATTTTCTTCTTGTAATCACTTTATAGGCTTCAAAATACAAATTTGATTATATTATACCCGTGAAGACAAAACGCTTACAGAAATCACAATGCTGTTTAAAGTCACAAAACAAGTACTGCACAGCCCATAAACTGAAAAGTGCTATAAAAGTGCCCAAAGCATAATAGCCACTCCACAAATCATCTCGATGTTAAGATGGACAAAAATGTATGACTTAAAATAACTCATAGAAAAATATCCTCTCTCTTTAAAATATAGTTGTTGACAGATAAATGGGTAATTACGACAAATTACTCAAGTTTAAAGCCCTCTATTAAAATAGCACAAATGTGTTTTAAAAGTTAACATATGTTGCTGAATCATGTAGAAATTAATAAATCATGTAACACTGACTTAAAAAATAGACAATTATGAGAAATCCAAAATTTGGTGGTTCACAATAGTTTCATAGATATCACTGTATCATATAATCCCTTAAGCTAATAAATTAACTTGGTGTTTAGAATGAAGACAAGCTGTTATTTACAATTTTCTAGTTTTTATTTGGAGCTTTTTCCTTAATTACTTTTGGTTTCAGCACAACTAGCAGGTGTCAAGAGCATATTTTCTTTGATTGCACAAGTTCATCAAAAGTTAAGACACCAACTCTGAATTGAAAAAGCTGAAAAGCTCATTCTCCTCTGCCAGCACATGAATACTAATTACATGGTAAGAAGGGAGACCTACCGAATACAGAAATGAAAGGCCATGTGCACAGGTATTCTTGGGTGTGCAACAGTACAGGTAGGCAGCTGACAGACCTTTCAGATGCATCTCAAGGGGCTCTGTGCTGTAAAACCATTACAGTCCTTGGTTTGTTTGGTGCTTCATGTCAGGGCATGCCCGAGAGAAGAGAGAAAACTGTAGGATGCAAAGGCTCTCGCAGGCTATAGCTCGAAGAGGCTGAGGTCTGCCTGCTAGCCAGTTTTATTAGCTCTCCTGATAACTATAATAACAGCAAGGCTACTGAAGACCTAAGATTTACAGAACATTGTCTCCTTTGAACGGCTGCAAGCATAACCCTGAAACTTTACCTGCTGGGACACACTGTTGAAATCTCTGCATTGATAGCCGCTTAGATAGCCAGAAAACTCAGTCCAACAGTGACTAGAAACAGTACTAAAAATGAGTAAATCTGTTGCTTTGAAGTGAAAAATAGACATTGACAGAAATACAGTAATAAAGATAAAATAAATGCAATCACTAAAAGTCTGATTTAAAATTCTAGCTTCTTTTTTTTAAGCACCCATTTCTATTCAAGGAAGGGCACAAATCATGAGTGAGATAATAAGCAAATATGAAATATATCAAACAACATTTTCCACATAATAAAACTTAAACGGAATAATTTGATTGGCGCTTGCTAATGATTAAACTGCCTGAATTAATATTCTGGAGAAACAGCATTCTGGGTTTGCAAAGAGAGGTCTCAAAATTGAGTGTGAAAGATTGTTTCAATTAGAAAAAACTAGATATGAGCGGTTACAGTGTTTCCTGTTCCTTGGTCTTTCTTCTGGAAACAAATACAAAAGAAGATTAAAACAAACCACTTAAAATATACTTGCTTATTTTATCAGTACTGTCATTACATTAAGCTATTATTAAAGACTTTAAATCTTTTCTATTTAAGCCAGCTCACTTCTCCTTTCTGTGCTATTTCCTGCACGGCTTAGTTCTGGTTTGCAATTATTTTAGCTTTGATCCTTTCTGAACATTATGAAAAGCACCTTCTGAAGAAGTTTCTATTCAGTTTTTTCTGTAGGGATTACATGCATCATGGCGGTACTTTCCCAAACAGCGTTCATACTATCTGAACAAAGCTTTGCAATCAAAAGTCCGCATCATCCAGGTTTGGGGCGGTCCCTGAGGAACGTGAAATGGTTTCCAGAGGCTTCATGCAAGTACACACAGGTCACAGTTACAGTGATTGGCCCAAAGCAATGAAAACAAAGGTGCTCCAGAAAACATTTTGCTGCTTAGTGCCTTGATTGAACAAGAAAAGCCCTCAAAATGCATCCCACACCGTTAGAGCAGCACTGCTACTAGTCCACATACCATTCCAACTCTAAATAGTTCAGTCGCCTTCTCCTCCATCGTTTCATTCTCATTTTCAATAAAAATGGTTCCCCAAAGTCCTGTGCAGCATCCCACTGATCTGTTGCTTTGAAACTAAAGAAGAGTTCAGAGCTTTTACCAGAAGTATTGTGCTCAACACCAGTTTTTAGTACCAGTAGGGGTGAAAGTCTATCATGGCCAGGAACAATTAGGTAATTGGACCATAGTAGGAATAATAGAGACCAACCCAATTCATTTTCTTTTCTACTAAACCAAATAGTCATATTGATTACTTTTCAATTGCTTTAGTAAAGTTGTCTTAATACTTATAGCAGGTCCGACTCACCTCACAAGGAGGCCAGCATCATCCATAAATTTGGAGAAATCTAAATCTTTGTGTTTCCCAGACTTTGTGGCATCGCCCTGAATGCTACTGAATTCCACTTTGCTCCCTAAAAGTGAATGCCCAAAA
The DNA here is from genome assembly GCF_965231255.1 of Vanellus vanellus. Classification (NCBI taxonomy): domain Eukaryota; kingdom Metazoa; phylum Chordata; class Aves; order Charadriiformes; family Charadriidae; genus Vanellus; species Vanellus vanellus. The sequence continues at coordinate 163,767,984 of NC_138905.1, forward strand.
GATCTGTGTAATATTTATGGTGTGTTATACTGCTGTGTACAGCACTTTCTAGAAGCACCCTAATACATAAATAAAGCATACTAAGAAAACCTCAGTTTCATTAGTATAACTTGCACACAATTCAATTCCAGATGTGGCATTCAAATGAGTCTTAATTTTTCACCCTGAGGTATCACAGCCAGAGTCGCTCCGATCTACTGATTTATGCCAAAGAACTACAGGTGCTGCAGCACCTTGTTTAGGGAGAGAGAAGAGATAAGGCATTTCCATACAAAGTTCTGAGGAATTATGCATGACTCAACCCAAATTTAATACAGGTTCATATTGTCCTTGTTTAGATGCACATATGTAATAGACAAATTTAATAATATCAGAGATCTGCTTACAGAATTTCAATGCTCAGTGGGCTTAGTCAACTTGAAAAAGTCATAAAGTTGTGTAAAATATTAGACATTGTTACAACTAAAATCTTACATGACAATGACTGAAACAAGGTAGTGAAAAAAGTTAATTTTACTATTTCTTTGTGTAGTTTGTCAGTTCATCTTTTGCTGTTAAAAATATTCACAGGAGAGCAGAAAAAACGGTAAAAATGATAAAAGGATTTGTTTGCTAAAAAATAAAGAAATCTAATTTGTCCTCTTACTGTGAGCTCTCACCTTCTTCCGATAACCAGCAGCTGTGGCTACCCATTTGAAAAATTATTTTTTATTTTTTAAGCCTTCTCTTTAGTTTCCTCCATTCTTCTTAGGCTTGGGAAGAACTCAGCATGGACATTAGCAGCTCCTGCTCTCTTTTGGTTCCTTCTTTAACAGCAAGTCTTCTGTTGTGATGCATATGCATTAATAAATATGACTACTTTGGCATTGAATTTATGAAAAACAACTTCTGTTTTTAGTGTCTATTCCTCTCTCTACACTCTATCCTTTTACTCACCTGTTGCCTAGTCAAAATTTTCTGAACTTGAGCCAGTTTGTACATTGCTTTATAGTGCATGCCTGACTGAGGCCTTAAACTTTAAATGATATTCAAAGACACTATTCCTTGCAGAACTGAATAAAAATATTCTTAATAGGAGCTGTATTGGTTAAAAATTTATCCTACTGCCACGTAGCTGAAAAGTCTAGGGACCAGACACACACTGTGCTTCTTCCTATGTGTCTGCAAACACATTTCCCCAAGTAGCAGTGAAGGCCCCAATTACAAATGGTCAGGAGATTTTGAGAAAGTTAGTGGTTCTCTGTAACTTTTCAGCTTATAAGCCTCAGTCAAGCAAGGACTGAAAATGGAAACCAGGTGGCACTGACAGATATTTGGGAATAGAAGGTACGCAACACTTCCAGATCCCTGAGGCATCATCATTCTGCACCACCACCCAACCACTTCCCACACCACCCTCTCTGGTGTCTACCTCCAGCCTGAAAGGACAGAGCCTAGAGAAATCAAACATTCTTCACCTAGCTTGTTTTCAAGTCAGCCAACTCAAGACCAAGTAGACAACACTTTATGCATACAGCTGGTATATAAGGGTTTGCCTTTTGTCTCTCACTAGCATGAGGCTGTCCCTCCTAGTGATCATCAGCACTTGCTTGACAACCTGAACTTTCTGCCCATACCGGAAATGCATTTCATAGATATTTTTGCATTGGTTTCTACATCCACTGCCTTCCAGCTTTAGAAAAGCAAGTAACAATACTCTTAAGAAACAGAAGGGCTGAATCCAACTCACAATAATTACATGCCTAACTTAGTCATGTGGACCAGAGCAGGGGAGCAGGGCGCATCGGGTCTGCCCACCACAACTACTTACATTTCTTCTCTGGAGCAAATAAGTTCCTCTGAAATGCCACATAACAGGAGTATCTTCTTGCCTCTATTAACTCACAAGGAACTTGTGCGCTTCCAGAGGGAGCCTAAGCCTGCTCAAATTGTGCATTTATTTTCTTCAGTGAGAGAACAGGGTACCAACTGGACATGTAAGGCACCTTCGGTCACTCAGATCCAAGACTGGATTTAGCTTTTATCAGTAATGATGCAATTTGCATCCATATTCTGGGGAACCCTGAGCTGGGAAGGTCAGTTTGGCACACTCCTCATCCATTAAACCACCATTCTTCTTACCTGTGTTCTTCCTGGGCCCAGCTTCCACAGCACAGAAGGTGAAAGCTCTTGTTAAGGACAGCTCAAGGTCTAATAGTCAGGACAATTCCTGTACCAGGAGGTTAGATCATTCTTCTCCAGGTTGATCAGCAATCAGAACCTGTGTCCCCTGCCCTCTGGCTGACAGCTCTAACCATGAACAATAACGTAAAAGTGACTACTATCAAAATTCATTTCAGACCTGCCCGTATCTTTTTTCCTGGGCCTCTCTTGAAGATTTACACACCACTTTCTTAAATTCATCTGATAACACCTACAGGGCCCGAACCTTCCCAGGCCACTAGAATTAAGCATGTAGAGACCTTAGTGAATAAGTGACGAGTTCAAGAATGCAATTAGGCAGCCCTTGAAAGTCATCAGACTGGGTGTCTGTCTGGGCTTAAACTCTATGTATTGAAGTCTTAACACAGCAGGGTTTAGGAGTCTAATCTCATACTCATTCTTGGTCATCTACAAATCACAGGAGCTGCATCATAAACAGCTCATGATCCAGCCCTCAGCTGAATTTCCACAAAAGCAGAAATGATCTGAAATCTATGGCTTTGAACCGCCTATGTAGCCCTGAACTACCTGTATATATGGAGTGTGGTGAATAAAATCAATAAGTAACTCAAAAGGTCACCTAGCCATGAGTATACACAATCCTGACAGATATTCTTAAAAACCTTCAGCACTACTTATGGAAACTGTGGCCTCACGTCATGCATTCCAGTGTTTCATTACCCTCATCACTGAAAGTTATCCCTAATATCTGACCCGAATCTTTATTTTTTTTGTTAATGAAGTTTGTAATTTTGCTACTCTGTCCCTTCCTCTATGCAGCAGCATTTATGTATAAAGACTACATTTTTAGACAAAAAATTCCTTAATTTATTCTTAAGTTTCCCAAGTATCAGACTCCAAAATTATAAATCTCTGCTTCATAAAGAGTAATGTAATAGCTGCTTCATTAACTCAGACAGAGTAATTACAGTCATTTGAACAAGACTGAACTACACCCACCCAACTAAGCGCACCAGCACGATCCAAAAAGTTCCCAATTGCAATTAGCTGTTATTTTCTGTACCTGAAAGTATTGTGACCATACTGACACATTTGAGGGTTGCTGTTCCCCAGACCAGTAACCACATTATAAAAAGTACCGTAGAATATGGTAGCCTCTTGGAAAAGACTAAAGGACTGAGGGTGGTTGGAGTTCTCACCCACAGGACACTTTGTCCCATTGTCTGGTTCGTCTGAAGAAAAACTGGATGCCAGGAATGACAACCTGCCACCTTCCCTAAGCCTAAATTAATATCAAACAATTGTGCAAAAGGTGATACTTTCAGGATAGAAACATTCTCTACTGGAACTTGGGGGAAAGCACATCAAGATGCAAAAATCCTGTTTCCTCTTATTAGCATGAATCCTTAACTAATCAGGGCTTCCGATAGTTACATTATTTATTTTAAATTAATACAACATACCTTATGTAGAAAAAGCATAGCTCTCTATCTTGCATCTTGGGTGCATCTGCCTTAAATTGAAAACAAGGACCAAAACAAAACAAAATACACGGTTCAGAAGGACTGCCTATAAATTTAATCAACTCTGACCCTTTGTTCACCCACTCTCCAATAGCTAAGGAAAAAGGAATTGAGCTGTAAAATTTGTTCTGGGCAGGAACTTGGCATCTGCTATCAAGTCAGAGTCCAGAGCAAATTAGCATCACAAATTTCAAATAGATTGACTTAACTCACATAATGCAAAAACGCAGCTTTGATTTAAATCATAAAGGACTAAATCCAGGCAGGCAGTCACACCCATGCATGGGGCAGGAGGGATTCAGGCAAAGAGAGAACAGGGGGGAGAAAAGTCCCAAAAGATTTTGCCCTGGTAGGGGGACAGACTGTTTCACACCCGTTTTCCAACACTAATAGTAGATGTAAATACCGATGAATCCATTCCTGTGCCTCCCTCATGAAATGCTATTTAATCACAAGCCTTTGAGTATTGCATTCTTTGATCCTCTCCTTTTTGACTAGGAAGTGTCTCAAATTTCACACTTTCTGTCTGTTCTCTATAAATTTTATTTTGATTTTTAATTAGGAGGCACCAGCAGACGGCAAACCTGTTCTCTGTCAAGCAACTCCCAGCTTTAGAAGATATGATCGACGCTAAACCAGGGTGAACTCCCTACTCTCCAATAAAAAGCATAACCAATGTAACTAATGAGAACCAGGACTGCAGAAGGAACACCTCCTGGTCCAGAGAACCCCAAGAATGATCATACTCTTTTGCTGAAAAAGCAAACATCTGCTAAGTTACCAAAGTATGCTTTGTAACATTATAACGTGGAAGCATTTGTAGAATTTATGGTAATAAAGTGAAGGTGAAGTACTTTCTCATCAGTATTCCTCAGCGCTTTGTTATCTGAAATGCTCTTTTCAAAACATTTCTATCAGTCATCACAGATTACACTCTTTAGGGGAGAAGAGAATTAATGTGGCATGTGCCTTACCTGACTTCAAACTAATTCATGCTAGCGCAGTTCTGATGTCTTCTGTGTTAACTTGTACACCTGTTGTTGGCTCAGTATCAGAACAGAACCCTACTAGCTTCTGCAATGTGAAAAAATATTTGGGTTTCTTTGTTTTCAAGTAGCAGACAAAAGCATTTCATCAAACCTGTAAAAGGGATGGGATTTCCATAATGGGTCAGGTTCCTACATGGAATAAGGCACATCTAAAAAACTGCTCAGCACTCAACCACTTGGAAAAGGATCCACCACTGGATGAAGCGCTTAGTCTATGGTTTTATTCATAATATTAAATATTATTTTGGTAGAAGATTTTGTAGAATAGTGTCTCCGCCTATTTTCAGAGTTGTCACCTTCCCCAGAATGTATGTATAACTGAAATTATTTTGGCAGAATAATTCAGTTGAGATTTCCGGGCACTTCGTTTCCCCTGTATAGCACCATTTCAGGACACAAAGAAACATGAGGGCATTTTGGAGACAGCCACATTAACTACAGTACCCTTCTGCTGCCTGTCTTGTCCTGAGGAAGAGCTCAGCCTGTCTTTTGGAAGAATAGTTTGTAAGATGAATCAACGATGAAGGTGCGACCTGGAGAAAGCAATTTCATCCAGGGCGAAGATGTAATGTTTTACTTACAATTGGATAGCCACCCCAAACACATCTGTAAGCCCCAAACAGTTCTTTCCATTCATATATGTTTCAGGTGCAGTGATTTCAAAGATATTTCACTATGTGGTGCACATTTTGCAAAGCAAACACCAACACATAATTATATCCAATAATTATTTAAAATACTTCTCAAACAATTTTTTTTCTAAATTACAGTACTGCACAACTGGAACGATTAAAAATGATCATATTGTTTAATTAACTAGTTCTTCCTGATTTCTCCTACAATTCAGATTTTTCAATAACATTTAACTGCTCTTAAACTGAGTGTAATTACTAACAGCTCACATGAAATCCTAACTAAAATTGAATCTTTTAATAAACTGCTATTCTGGAAACGGTAAGGAAATACAATGTTTAATAATTAAGCGTTTCTTTGGCTAAAATCCCTACCTATTCCAAATGAACAACTAGTTCAACAGTCCAACAGCACAACTTCTATGCACAAAAAGCAAATATAAATGTAAAGTTAAAAAAGCCCAAGCATACAGTCTCTGTTTCAGAAACTAAAGCAACTGTATAGAAAAAAAGGGGATGTTGCATCCTATGTAAAAAAAAAAAACCAAACTCCCCAAAAAACCCCAAACCCACCAAACGATGCATGTTCTCACTTTCAGCTTCTGGAAGAGGTGGAAGGCAGAGTTTTGGCTTGGTTGAAGATAAAGGCCATGAAGAACATGGCTAAAGTCATGGTGGGGAGCTACCATTCCGGGACATGGCAAGGGATTGATTTCTACAACCAGCGGAAATGGTTAAGGGACAATCCAAGCTCTGGGAGGTACAGCAGGAGACTGTTTCTAAAAATGAAGGAAGTTACTAGCGAAGCAAATATTTTAGACTTGATAGATACTAAGGCGACATAATTGGGAAAACTAAGTGGAAGTAAGCTCAGTGAAGTTGAGAATAAAGCAAAAGAACCTGCTATTTTAAGGGAAGGAATCAGTGAGAACAGAAGAGAAGGGTAACCGTCTTGAAAAGTGGAATTTAACCTACCCAGGGTATAGGTTGAAAGGGTCTCCTGGGAGAGAATCATAAAGGATGGAAGTGTCCTGGAGACCTGAAAGAGTCTTATTAAATACAACAGCAACAAACTACACTATGGCAGAGGAAGGATACAGAGAACAGTGATAAAACAATATGATCGCATTTAGAGCTCTTCAGTGACCTCAGAATGAAAAAAAAAACACCCCAAACCTATACAGAAAGCTTAAATAAGGACACTTATTTAAGGACAAGAACAGAGGAACAGCATCAGCATGTGGGAACAATACTAGAAAGGTTACGACACAGGACAAGCTATACTTTGTAAGGGACATAAGAGGCAACAAAAAAGGTTAATAGTTAGAAGAAATAGAAAGGGAAACAGGGAAGTAGAGTTTATTTCTGTAATGGCAAAAGAGAGCACATAATGGATGATGCAGCGAAGTCTTAGTGTTCAATGCCTACCTTCCTTCAGACATTTATTCTCCCCCACCCCAAATTAAATAACCCAGTTTTAACAGCTGAACAGGATCATGAAGGAACCAGCTAGGAATTACTGAGTAAGTCAGAGGTATTTGAGTCCAGGCAGCCTCTGAACTGCTCATTATACTCTTCTAGGAAGTAGCTGAAACGTCTCTGAACCTTATCCACGTCAAAATATTGTCAACAATGCGAATTTGTTTAAAAGCAAAAGAATTGGACCGAAATCCCTTCTCTAACTAGTTCAGATGATGAATTTCTGCCAAAGACTTCCTTCTTAGGAACTCTCCCAGAGCAGAATATTACATGAGAGCCTAAAATAGCGCCCTTAATATTTTGCTGGAGCTGTTCCCTTTTGCACAAAAAGCTTTACCAGCAAATAGAACAGACAGCAAGAAGGAAAATACTCTCTAATACAGGTGATTAGACTGCAGGCATCTGGGTCCGAGTCCTTGTCCCAGTGACTGTTATCCAAAGTGAAACCATGTCGGTGGGGAAAGGCGGAGGATGAGGTCCGGTGCTTAGGTGTACTTCAGGTTCGGAAAGTTTGGGTTTGTGCCCCTCAGGTAGAGAGAGGAACTGAATGAAGTTCTCCCACACCAAGGGTGAATGCCCTAATCACCAAATTAGTTATGGGATTAACAAAGAGAAAACTTCCAATTAAGCCTTGGATTTTTTCCAGCCACAATTATTTGATGCATTCAAATGCTTCTGAGACTTTAAATCAGACTGTTCAGCAAATTTGCTGTTTCTCAGTAAATATAAACACACTCACACAGCCCTAATGATTACTGCCTGAAGGTGAACAGAGAAGGAAAGTTATAATTAGTTGAGCCAGGATACAACTTTCAGATGAAGCGTTCAGCTGGCAGTTGTGGCCTTCATCCCTGCCATCCCCCTTCACTCCAGCTTCTCCTGTTGGACACTCTCTGCTGGCAGTGCCAGCTGGGAAAACGCTGCGCTTCCCGCATGGCATGGCAGAGCTGGAGAGCAGCAGCAGCTACCTCATTGTAATACCATTTACATCACACAAAAATGGAGCATTAGAGCGTATTTTTCATAAGACACGCTTTTAAGCTCTCTCCATATGTTGCTACCACTGTTCTCACTCAGTTCTCACTCACTTCTCCCCCTTCTCATCTTCACATTTGCAAAAATAACACTGAGTTATTATTCAGTCTTCCTTACATAAGGCATATGTAGAGCACTAATTGGCAACAAAGGGTGGGAACAGCGCATTAACTAATTCTTGAAAATATTTCTTCTTCACGCATCCATTATCTCCTTTTACCAGGCTCATGTCTGAGTCAGCGGTTTTGCCCAAGCTGTCGTTCCAGGAGCAATGCAATATCCAGGTGACAACAGCACCATCCACATCATCTTGACATTCAGTGCCTATTGAGAAGGAGGGGAATGAAGCCAGATTTGACCCTGAGAAAAGGCCTGGGGAAAGCAGTGTGACTGCTCATCAGTGGACTTGATCATCGCCCCTCCTGAATGCAAACCATCAACATATTGCAGAGGATTGAAGCCAACCGTTCAAGAACTGCCAGTTCTTCTGCCCTTTTTCTGTGGCTATAAAATATGTTATCAAAACCATTTCCATGTACTTTCCTTAAGATGACTGGGAATTGATAGATTTTGATGGATACAGCTTTTCTCCACCTTTCTCATCTCTTCGCATGAGGAAATCATTGTTAACAAGCTGTAATTTTAAACTGCTAAATGGATTATATTGTGCCAGGAATTTTGTATTTTCTCTTTATATTTAAAGTCAATCTTCTTAAATGTTTCTGCTGTGTGCCAGCTGTGTTTTGCTTTGTGTTTGACTGCAAAAAAAACTTTTAAAAGAAGGGTCTGAATGGTCACATTTTTACAGCAGCTTCCCTTTAGGGTTTACTCATTATTTGAAAGGGGTTTGTGTTTTTTGCCTGCCCAGGCAATATTCCTTGACTGTTGTTTTTAGAAATTTAAATAATATCATTTGCCCATCAGTCTGATTACATGATGAATATTTTTTTCAAAACTACTATGACAACCTTTAGAGCTGTATTTAAGTTTCCAAGGAGGTTTACAGCCATCCTCTATTAGAATAATGGAAAAGAAACTCACCCCCATAACTATGAGGTTATGCAGTTTTTCTATGCATAGAACACTGAAACTACCTGTCCTGGTTTGGGGTAAAACAGAACCAATTTTGTTCAGTAACTTCGCTTCTTAGCTGGGCCTCTTCTAACTACTGAAATTAACTGCATATTGTGCAGACAGTGTTCACTCTCTCAGAGTGATAAGGCCAATTGTTTATAGCTGATGCCCAGGCATGGGATGCAGAGAGGCTCCTGCTTACACTTATTGTCATAACAGCCAAGGCCAACCAACTTTGTTATTTGCCACGTTGGAGGGTCGGAAGCGGAAAAGCATAGTGGGGTCCCACCTGCAGGGAGGAGCAGACAGGACAGGTGACCCAAAACTGACCAACAGGGTATTCCATCCCATCTGCCTCATGCTCAGTATAAAAGCTGAGGGACCAAAGGGTCACGGGCTCTTCCTTCAATGGCCGACGTCTGAGGAGGACTCTGTCTGCCTGTGATCCCAATCCTGACTCCAGATCCGGAATCCAGTTCCCGTCCGCCACTGAGTCCAGCCTGGGACTGCCCCAGTGCCAGCCGGTGACGTGATTGTCATCTCGGGAGCTTGATACGGTTTTGTATATATTTTTTCATTATTTCTTTTTATTTTATTATTAATATTTCATTAAAGTAGTTTAGTTTCTTCTAAACTCTTAAGTCTCTTTTTCCTCCTCTGCCTCTCTCTTGGTAGAGGGGTAGAGGGGAGCATCTGTCGGTCCCGTCTGGGGTCCCTCGGGTCCCCAGTGGTGGATTTGGCCTAAACCACGACACTACCAAATCTCTTATTTTCCACTGCAGGAGACATTATGACAAATCCATGTTTGTGGCAAGAGAAAGTAAGGTTCCTTGAGCAGCAGTCTAAAGTTCTAAAACTTTGCATGTCGTCTTGGATAACTGTGCAACTGAGCTTCCCTAAAGAGCAGCCCCAATATCCTTCAGGCCCTGAGTGGCCTTTTCCCAACAGGAAAATGTTGGCTTAACGAAGTGCAGGCTACGCTATTTGCTTTCAGTTCAAGCGCTGCGGGATGCCCCATTCTAAAAAGCCGCTTTTTACACTCAGTAAAGCCACATGATGAGTCTTCCACACACAAAAGTGTTGGCGTTAGTGACACAGGAACTAGGAATATACGACTATATGAACCTATATAACCCTAGTCCTATATGACAAGGAATCAAGCAAAACCTGAGGGGCGTGAGTGACAACTCACTAGGTAGCCAGAACCCATGCTGAACGCATGTGCTGCCTTATGTGACTTGTACCTCAGTGTCACGCAGCTTGTGCTAGAAAAAGGAATTCAAACAGGAAGAATGAACATCTGCTCCTAAGTGGAAAAAATGATTAATATTCACACAGGAATAGATGTATTTAAAGTACTCCTTATGGAATTCTAATATAGTTTAATTGTATTTGTTCAGGATAAGCAGCAGCACGTTACAGGCACCCTGTGATTAATATCACCTACAGAAAATGAAGAATTTGCAGCCAGCTGTAAATAGCAGTTAATACAATAGAGATAACAATTTGTTTTAATGAAAGTTACTCTCAGCTTTCAACTAGTTTGAGAAGCCAAAAAAACCTCTCAGGATCCATACTGCCAAACTTGCAAACTTCATTTTAGGTGTCTAGGAAAGCACTCCTCAAAGCAAAGAGGAAAGGTGCAGGTGTCTCCAAAGGCTTCCAGAAGGAAAACCTCTCTGCCCAGCTTTAAGCCTTTTTGTTACCAGATATGTTTGCCTAACATATTTGAAAAGATTCAACTCTAATCCCAGTAGTTAATGCTATATTCTTAAATCCTTCACTTTAATTATGAAATAAGTGCTCGTCGATCTTCCTTGCTTTCATTCTGGATGTAATCTCCCTTCCAGGCCTCTGTCACTAAAAATTAAAGGCTTGATTTCAGAAGTTGGTGGATAGCTTCTGCACAGGAAACGATCTACTACCAAAAATAGATGAAAAATACATAGAAAAGTTGTAAGGGAAAACTGAGAACTAGATATGCTGGAAAAACCCTGTAAATTTGGTATGTATGATTTTCTCTTGTTTTATGTACATATCTGCAGAATACCTCAATCAAGGAACACTTATTAAAGCTGAGAGAAACAGAATAAGTAAACATTCCTGACTGGCTTCAGTTATTTTCACCAAAAATAAACCAACTTACAGAAAAATGTATTTTTAATTTGATCTTGACATAAAAAGAAAATGAGGTTCATCTATGTTGTTCCTGAAGTTCTTCAAAACCAAAAAGCTGTGTAAGAGTTATTATTAGTTATACAAATCTTCGAAACTTGTTGCCATCCAGACTGTGATCACTAATGACTATGGAGCAGAAATCAAGAGTAAAAAATTAGCAATGAGAGGGTTTATCTACCTGAAGCATTAATGAGCTGCCCCATATTCTTCCTAATGACTTCAACCTCCACCTGCCTGACTTGTTTTAGTTCCTTGTTCCCATCACCATGAGGTTTTCATTTGACCTGCAGCCATGGTTTATCTCCTCTATTCACAAAAGCCTGTTCTTCTTCACCACATACGCTGCTGCTCTCTCTGAAGCCTCTGTTGCTCCGCTCTCCCTTTCCAGGCACCCTGAGCGCTCCTCCTTACCCTTCTCTACTTACATCCTGGCATCCAACTTGTGTGTGATTTAAAGCACATTAGGTCTGATGACTTTTTAGCAGAATTCAAGTCTTCCTCATGCCTCTCCAGTGACAAAGCTGCTGAAATTGTTCATCTTTCAATCACCTCTCTCTTGTTCCCTATACGCAGCCCACGCTGCCAGCCTCTGTGTCTGGATCATTTTAATATTTGCTTTCCCTGTGCCCATCTTTACTCTACAAGGCACCTTTAGTATAAACTGCAAAGCTGCCCTAGTGGCATTCACCATCAGTGACTCATCCACTCTTCCTTTAGCTTAGCCATCCTCTACTTCAATACCTTCATTTTAACTTCAAGGAATCCCACACTGACAGGCCCAGAGAGCTTTTCAATGTCCAAGATTTATCCCTCAAAATCCCAAAGCATTTTCTGTCGCTACTTCTCTCTCCACACAGAATCTTGCTGATTTCTTTGAAAAATACCAAATGAAAAATTATTTTGGCCTTTCTCTTCCTTTCAGTCCTACTTTCCATGGAGAGAAATGAGTCAACCTGGCTCTGCCATGATCCCCATCTCTCCTATGAAACCTATGCTTCCCACCTGTCTCATCAGCTGGGATCCATCTCACCTCACTTTAGACATATCTGCACTGTAGATGTCTACAATGCAGCCAGTTAGACTCAGCTGGTCATTTTTTTGCCTTTTCATCAACAGAGAAATATGTCCTCTTAGGGCACAATTCACCTCCCACAAGCCAGCTTTTAGAAGAGGACAGATGAGTTGTGCCCTTAAAACGTCTGCATCATCTATAACAGGAATCTCAACAGCTAACTCAGTCAGATGTAGCTGGCTGAAGGTAAGCAAGAAAACAAACTCCCGATTCACATTCCCTATCTACCCTACAGCTGTCAATGCAGGCTCAACATGACTAAGCAAGCATGTCACGCCTCCTTTCTTGTTTCTTCTGATCACCACCACAATACATATTTTGGACCTGCAACTTTTACATCGGACTTAACTTTTTTTTAAGATCCATTTATTCAGGAGATCACTAATCCCTGCACATGCTTTCAAATTAATGCAAAACTGCTCTTCAAATCTCCTCCCATGGTTGCCCATTGCCCCCAAACCTCAAAGAGCTGGGCAGATGGTACTCTGCTCTTGGGCAAAGGTCGTTGTTTATCACATTACCATTTGGAGTATTGACTGACATACTGTATTGTACTAGTAACTGTGGCAATACTGTATTGTTCTCTTCCTTGTTCTCCTGAAATTGTTTCTTCTCTCGTCTTAAATTTCAATCACAAATTCTTAGGGGTGGAGATAATATTTCTGTACTGCATTTATCCAGTGCTTCTTGCATTGGGGTACCGTATCATGACTATGCCTTTGAGGTATTATAAATATAAATAAATAACAAACACACACACTAACACAATTACATTTTGGTTTTGCTTACAGCTATGCAATTTTGCTTGTGCATTAAGCAAAAGAAAAAATTAGCCCTAGCATATGTAAATGCTTCTGTGAGACCCCCCCAAATTATAATATTTCTGTATATTAGAAATGCCATATAACAAATAAAAGAAGAGTAATAGGGAAACATTAGCAGATTTAAAAAAGGACCAAGTGGCAAAGATATAATTATATCTACTTTATTGCTAACTTGTAAGGCTCAGAACACTTTTGTACATTTACTTTCCTCTCTTTCCCTGACTCTGTTTTAGTTTCCTCCTTTTGCAATAGCTCACACACGTGATGGACTTGACAGCACTAGAAAAATAAGGCAAGCCTACAGTCAAAGTGCTTTTCAAATATCCATCCAGCTCTACGAAAAATATTACAAGAATGCCCTAGTTATTTTGATATTCTGCAACTGTAAACCTTTCCAAGTTTTCAAAGGTAAGGTTTTAAAGGCAATTCTTTTCATTTGTAAGAGGTTATTTAGTTATTCCCATCTGTCCCTCAAAAATCAGAAACTGTCTTCTTGGATGACAAGTGGAAGACTAAGCAAAGTCACCGCTGTAACCTGAAGTCTTTTAAGATCTCTTAAGCTTTTTTACAGTTCTGCTTATAATCAGTTCTACAGTAACAGGAATTTTCCCCCCCCAAAATAAAATCATTATCTTAATGTTGAAGAAGCATAAAGATATGAATGGAACACACAGCTTTTCACTACATAGACTATACATTACCATATTTAATTATACAGCTACTAGGTTAAATATATATATACACACATTCAAGCAGGGCCAGGGCTCATTTTCAGAGCTTTAATTTGATGATTTTTTTCTTTTCTTTAACTGTTGTTGATTGAAATCAGTGTCTTAATGTTGCACAGCTTTGTCTTTTGATTACTGCATGCGATTAAGGCAACCAGTGGCAGTAATTTTTCACAGCACTATAAACCAACACAAAGTAACACTTTCCAGTTCTTCATTTACTCATGTAACATAAAACATAGCTGTAAGTTCACTTGGATTCCAGTAATGCAGTTCATACGCAGATGACAGCCAACCACAGTCAAGGTAGTAAAGCTCTAACACATCCTGCCCACAATGCGAGAGAATCCTATGTTAGTTAAAGGACATAAGGTTATTTATTTTTAAATTGTCCATCCTTCTGCTTTTGAGTATGTTTCAGAAGCTGGATGGAACACATTTTCCAAACCACTGAAGTTGAGTAAAATTACCATCTAGTTACTTGTTCAACCTATTAACAAAGCAGTATCCATAGACCAGGTCAAGCAGGACTGATAAAATAAGTTATCAGGGCAAACAAAAATATCTCTGTTTTGCTGTTGATGATATATATAAAGATTGCTATTCCTACAGATACATCTTCTTAAGCCTGATAGGAAAATGAGTATGGAAATTCTATAGTCGTAAAAATAATTGCAGTTATGCACACACTGCAAATGCTACTGAATTATGTGCAACTTGCAAATAATAGGAGAGCGCAAGTAGGAATTTTGAAGAATAGTACACTTTTAAAAATTAGCTGTTTTGTGGAAACAAACTCTTCTTGGTATAAAGAAAAGCCAACAACAAACAGGACTTTTTTACTGGGCAGTGGTGAGGCCCCACCTTGAGTACTGTGTTCAGTTTTGGGCCCCTCACTACAAGAAGGACAGTGAGGTGTTGGAGCATGTCCAGAGAAGGGCAATGAAGCTGGTGAGGGATCTCGAGAACAAATCTTATGAGGAGCGGCTGAGGGAACTGGGGTTGTTTAGCCTGGAGAGAAGGAGGCTGAGGGGAGACCTTATCGCTCTCTACAACTACCCGAAAGGAGTTTGTAGCGAGGTGGGGTCGGTCTCTTCTCACAAGAAACAAGTGATAGCACGAGAGGAAATGGCCTCAAATTGTGCCAGGGGAGGTTTAGATTGAACATTAGGAAAAATTTCTTCACCGAAAGGGTTTTCAAACATTGGAACAGGCTGCCCAGGGAAGTGGTGGAATTGCCATCCCTGTAGGTATTTAAAAGACAGGTAGACATGGTGCTTAGATGTATATAGCACAATGTCAAACAAAAGTGAGAAAACACTAAATCAAAAGTCAACAATCAAAGACAAAGACAGCTTCAACTGTTTGTAATGACCATTTCTTACTCCATCTTTTATTCCTCATCCAAACCATTTCTTCCTTGGTGCATAAAGAAATACCTGACCCTGAACACTTCTGCAACGGTACTTCCATCTCAGCTTTCCACCTCCCTGAAGCTCACTGCTAAGGCATCTCCTCTACGAATTGGCACTTGCTCTGTGAGCTGAGGCTAAGCTGCTGATAGCCACTGGCATAACTCTTTGTGCACTTGACCAAACTTCTTGGACTGCCAATAGAAAAAAAAACCACAACAAAAAAACCCACAACAAACCAGAAGCATTCAGAAGTCAACATGATTTTTAAACATGTTTTTGTGATATTCTCTATGTCACATTCAGCAAGGGAAGTTTTAGTTTCCTGGGATATATAGTATTTTTCTTGCACTTCCTCTACCAAGTAGCTGTTGCACTTCTTTAATGACTTCTAACACTGAGAAAACTCAGGAAATATACTGCAATTCATCCGACCTGCATTTCACAAACTTCAAAAGAAATAAAAATGTTGTTAAAGCTGCATAAATGACAACTTAATCCCACATCAGATAGAGGTAAACAGAGCAAGAAGCCAAATTAAATGCCATCTCTTTTTCTGTTTTTCTCCTTGGACTGCCACACACCAAACATTTCATATGATCTATGAGGTTTCCAGGATAATAAAGCAGAAAGATACATTTGTATAATTCTTTTTGTATTTACAGCAAGACAAATTGTCTTGTTTTGAAACACCAGGGCTGATTGGAGTTGTACAATAGGGTATAAAATTGTCATTGCAGCAGTCTCTGTTTGTGTATACTCAAATATCACGTTGACAGTGTAACAGGAGTTGATTGCACTTTGAAAGAATTGTATCTACACATTGTTATCTGAACTAAACCCCTCAAACCTTGCTTTACACTTCCAATCTGCTAATTTTACTTTGTTTCTTATGTGTACAGATTGATTCAAAATGCAAATGCAAATCTGGATGAACACCAGAAAGTTATTTTTACCTATGTTGTGCTGGTTCTACCGAGATGTTTTGGTATTTACATAAAACATGTTTTCTGCTTGCAATTTTTCTTCTGTTTGTTCTGCATAAAACTGAAGTTATAGCAGCCAATGTTTTCAATGGTGTTGCCTGAAATTATTCTTCCAGTTTAAGTTTATGGCCTCCATAAAAGCAGACATATTTTAAAAGACATTGGGAACCATCCTATTTTCCATAAATTGATTGTGATCTGAAAATCTTACCCCTTACTGACCTAAGAAGACCAGATGCTGACAGGTTGCACAGTTGATACAGTCCATATACACTCCACCTGAATCCCAGAAAGGGCCCAGCATCCACACAGAGAAATCTCTAGTGTATTAACAACTTCTCCCCCAGACCCTCAGCCCTGGGGCCCTGCATCAATGCTCAAGACCAAGCAGCAGCGCCTTCTGCCGTGTTGTGCAGCTGTATGCAGTAGCCAGGACGCAGGTTTTGAGTGGGACCGGTTCACTTCACAGAACAAACAGCACAAAGACAGAGGTACGGGTCAGATCAAAGGGTCTGGCAGAGCTCAGTACCAGGAAGCTGCAAACAGAGAAGATTAAGTGTAAGCATAGATACACTCCTAGAACGCACCAACTTCTGATTCATGGGCTTTCTAATTCAGAGGGGGCAACTTTTGACTTCAGGGGATTTTTCTTTCATTAATTTGTTCGATGCCTTCTCGAACCTCTAATAACCTACAGCATCCATTCATTGTCCCCTGAGGGGAAAAAAATCTGTAGCTCAAATAAATGTTGCGTGCAGAAGCATTTCTTTTTCAGAGTTCTGCTCATTTTTGTCATCTATCTCCAGAATTTCAACTATTGACACAATTTTCTCATCCTATCCAAAACAGATTCTAAAATATGAAGACTATCCAGTTCTAGAAATCTCCTCCTCCCTGAAGTGAGCCATGAAAGCTCTGGCACTGAACAGTAGCTTATCACTCCTCCCCATTGCACAGCAACTTAAATCTAACAGGAATGACTAGGAGAACTTCCCAGCCTGCTTGGTGAAAGCAGAGAATGTTCTTCAACATCTGTACTGCATAAGGGATTTGAGTACACAAGATTTTAAAGAAAGGAGGGAGAGAGACAGAGAGAAGGGAACACCAGTTCAAGTCACAGGGAGCCAGCAGAGAAAACATACTTCACTTGAGGTCAAAAGCCTCAAGAATTAATTGCTTGAAGTGGTTAGGAATCATAGAATCATAGAATGGTTTAGTTTGGAAAGGACCTTGAAGATCATCAGGTTCCAACCCCCCTGCCATAGGCAGGGACACCACCCACTAGACAAGGGTGCTCAAAGCCCCATCCAGCCTGGCTTTGAACACCTCCAGGGATGGGGCCTCAGCAACCTCTCTGGGCAACCTGTTCCAGTGCCTTACCACCCTCAAAGTAAAAAACTTCTTCCTAATGTTCAATATGAACCTGCCCTCTTCTAGTTTAAAGCCATTGCCCCTCATCCTATTGCTACATGCCCTAGTAAAAAGTCCTTCCCCAGCTCTCCTGTAGGCCCCAACAGACACAAGCTTTTTTCTCACCTCTTTGTGGTGGAAATATTGATTGGCTTTGCATAAAGCTCTTGCACTGATAAAGATGAGCACCGGGTAAGCTGTACTGCATGGCATACTTGAGAATGAAAACTGAGCTCGAGACGCATATGGTCTATTGGTCACAATAGAGCAACTAAGTCACGAGACAGAAAATCCTCACCTACCTGTTAATCCAAAGTGATCCTGTAAAACACCATCAAAACCAGGTCATTACAGGACTCTGCATTTCCCTTAGTTGAACTTCATAAGGTTCCTGTCAGCCCAGTTTTCCAGCCTGTCAAGGTCCCTCTGAATGGCAGATCCAACCCGCTGTTGTATCAACTACTCCTCCCCATTTTATATTGTCTGTAAACCTGCTAAGAGTTTATTTGTCCTATCATCCAGGTCATTAATGACTATGTTACACAGTACTGGCCCCAGTATTGATCTCCGAGGCACACCACTGGTTACTGGCCTCTAGTTGGACTCGTGCAACTGATCACAACAAGCCTTTCAGCTTAGCGGTTCAGCCAGTTTCCAGTCCACCTCACCATCCACTTATCTAGTCCATTAAGTCCCCAACAGATGATAATATAACCGAACTGAATCAGACAGAAAATCCCAGAACCTTTTGGTGCAATGCACATCACTTCGTAAGTCAGATACTTCAGTCCAGTTTCATTCACCTTCAGCTGCAAGGTGCCTGCTGCAAAGAGAACAGTGGGACATGGACTGGTGTAGGGCACTGTCAGTGGTTGTGGTTCACTGAAGGTACAGATTTTCATTGTAGATGACACCACGTCACTGATGCTACTCCTTCCTTTGCTCTTCTCCCCTGAATATCACAGAATCACAGAATGGTAGGGGTTGGGAAACCATCTGGTCCAACCCCCCTGCCAAAGCAGGTTCACTTAGAGCAGGTTGCACAGGAATCCATCCAGGAGGGTTTTGATTATCTCCAGAGAAGGAGACTCCACAACTTCTCTGGGTAGCCTGTTCCAGTGCTCTGCCACCCTCGAAGTAAAGAAGTTCCTCCTCATGTTACGATGGAACTTCCTATGTTCAAGTTTGTCCCCATTGCCTCTTAAGGTCCTAAAGTGGGAAGTATATGTCCCAGTATATTACTGAGGCCTTTATCAGTAGCATATAACAAACTGATTCCTTTAAGGAGTGGATTATCTTATGGTCATGTGGCTTTTCTGGGACATGCTAATCACCGTGATGTCTGTCAGATGTCATGTTCTTTGCAACTCCACTAGGAGCAAAAGAGCTTATGGCAGGTCCAGAAAAAGGGTCTTCATTGTTCAGCTGCTTTGCAGGAAGCACACCCATCATCATGGTTTCTCTCTATCCCACTGTATGCCATGTCCAAAATCCACATGTTTTTTGTAGTGCCTGACTGGACCGTTGGTCACTCCCATCTAAAACCTGAAGAGTATTTCACAGGCCTAGTTTAAGTTTGACATCTGCCACTTAGACCTCTGTTGAACTGGTGGGATCCACATGGTGGGACAGGATCCACAAACCGGCACATCACGCTGTCACCCATTTCGTGGCGGAAGAACTACGGCACTAGCATTTTACAACTTGCCAGATAAATTCAAAGGCCACATGCAAGTGGGATCTAGAAGATTTTAATCTGTTTAGTGTGTCTTTGCTTTAATTCTTTTCAGTATAAATGGGATTTTGGTTAAAAAAAAAAAAAAATCAATAGCAGCTCTGCCTTTGAGCCTTGTTTCTGAGGGCTAAGCGACCCTTTAGCCTGTTAATCCATAAATGGCCTATTCCCCATTCTTTTCTGTTTCTCATTTCATACCTTTGATCCTCTCAAAATCTATTTTCCCCAGGCACTTATGCCTGTGATTAATTTGGATATTTCACACTTTGCTGTGTGTGGAAGTCAAGTTTACTTACAATCGTAAATGAACCAGGCTATAAATAAAGTCATCACCGCACAGTCTGATTCAAAGAGCTCCTTTCCTTTTCAGGTTGTTTTTTTATACATCCAAAGCATCTGTATTACAAGCTGTCAGTCCTAATTAGGAGGCACTGGACTAATTTCACCTTGTGTAGTTATTTGCCACCAGACAAAATGAATATAAAAATGCAGCTATTCTGTTAGCATACGATTTCAAAACTTTTGCACCCACAATCTGGAGCAGCACACTTTCCAGCTACAGTCTCATTATGAATTTTAAAAATGAAGGAATCATTACATTTCTCCTTTAATAAAGTCACATAAAATAACGCAAATTCTTAAGCAAAATTGCCTGGTTTCCAAACTAAACAGTCAGAAATGCCAAGATCAGTACCAACATCTCTTTTCCTCATTATTCCAATACTAGAGAAATTACTGAAAAACTGCATGTTCACTTCTGTTTTGTCAAGGATCATTGAGAATTTCACAATATGTTTCAGAGAATCCCAGAGCAGCAAAGCATCCCAAAATGTTTGCAGAGGATAAAGCACTCTGCTAATGGACTGCTGTCTGCTGATCCAGCGTAAAAGCAACACAGGTGAGAAGAGTAACTCAATAATTTGTGAAGAGCTTGGTGAGAGATGAACTCATCCATTTTTTTTCATCTATCAGGTCAGCTAATAAAAGATACCATTTCCCCCTGAAAATCAAAGCTCAAAAATGCGCGGCAAAAATACTCAGATATGAAATGAAGGCCCACAGAAAAATGCACTAGGAGGAACAAGCAAGGGGAAAAATTATGTTCTGCTTAAAAAAAAAAAAAAAAGCATACAAAATGCATTTACTGTATTTGATTAAGAAATAGGCAGGTTTGTATAAAACTCTCATCGGAAACCAGAAATTAATCTTTACCTACTTGTCAGGTGGGGGGCTTTTTTTCTTTGTTTTCTTTTTGCTAACCGTGATAAAAAATGATATAGGTAGTAGTGGGGGAGAAGGTGGGGGGAAGGTGCCAAGACAGCTACCTCTTCCCAGGCTCAGCTCTGGAGTCGCTTCAGAAGGAAGGAAGAATTGGCGGCACAGCCTGAATTTCCCTAGCAGAAATCAACGGCATGTCCTACATTCGCTCAGTGCCGGTCATGTCCGTGTACCTGCAGTCAGTAAGTGCCCTGGTTTATCTCCACAGTGAAGTTACAAAGCTGAAGCAACTTCTTGTGCAGGAAGGAGAATGCAAAACATGCTCATTGCAGAATAACATCTCATTTTTCCACATATCAAATTTAGAAAAGACTGATTCAATGTTTACGTTAAGCTTACCGAGCCACTAATTCCAGCGCAGGGGTCAATTAGGAAGTAGAGCCTACGGATAAAAATGTAAAGCTATGCCCTTATTCCCGAAGGTAGATGGGAAATGAGGAAACTGCGGGGAAAGTCAAGATAGAACTTTTTTTTTACAAAGTCGGGAAAAAATAAAAGAAATAACAAAATTCAAAAGATCCTTTACATGAATTTTGTTCTGTAAAGAAAGATTCAAGAGAACTTCAGTAAAATAAGTAAGAAAAGTCTCCCACCCCCGCTCTGGAAACCGTCTGCAGTTGATAAGTTTAAAAGAGTAAAAAAAAGGTGAAGCTAGGTTAGTGTAGACTTGGCTCCATCCTGCCATACAGGACAGAAATTACCATAATTAATTATGACATATGCCAACAGCACTCTAGGAAAGAATTACTTAAAAATTAATTTTAACATACCGTTAGATACAAAAGATTCGTATTATAAAGAAAAATTGACATCCCAGGTTAGTAATTTTCTTTTAATGTAAAACCCAAATGCATGTTCCTTTATGTCCTGTTAAGCATCCAGCATTACTTTTGGGGGGGCGTGGGGTTGGTTTTTTGGTTTCAGGTTTGGTTTTGTTTTTGTTTTCTTTCTAAGTACAGTCTTCCAATCTTAAACTTTCATGTAAAATTTTCATGGACGTTTATAATTGTGCTGGAAATTAACCTAACATTCAATGTTATTCCAGGACCAAAGACATTGGAAAGTAATTGAAATACTTTTCTGCCAACATATCAATGTCCAGCCATGGAACTGAACAGCTTCAGCTTCCACTGCCAGTGGTAAAATACCTAAGGCCATTTAGCTCAGCCTAGAACTACTAACATCTGCTGAAAAAAACTACTTGTGATCTATTAGCAAACCATAAGATGATTTCTTTCAAAGTTTTCAATAATTATTTTTTAAAGTATTTCTCTGAAAAGCGCAATAGATCATGGCAGTACCCACAGAATTGGTCCAACATAGGAGGCTGGACATCGATCTGTTTTAACATGAGCCAAGAGCGGCAAAAGAGAACTAAATCTCGCCACATTTAATTTTTACACATTGAACTGTCTAATCATATCCTATCTCCTCAAAAACTCCAAAGTAATATACTGATAACCACTCCTTCATATTCTACCGCTTTTTGGCTTTAGATACCACAGTTACAGAAACAGGAGTTGGAGCAGGTGTCATTTTTCTTTATGTCTGTGAGAAACACGCTCACTGTATTGAATTTTAGTCTGGCGCAAATTCGGTGGAGCAAAGAATATTTATTGCAGCGCTGGGAGTTTCACTGGGGATTTCTCCTCCTGTGGCTCATTTTTCCTTTACAAATGCTTGTTTTTATTTTGTATTCCTTATACTTATTCATGTTTCTTCTCGGAACATAATTTGCATAATCAATAAGTTTTCGGAACACAACCCGCCCCTGAGCACGCCCCCTCCCTTCTAGCGGTGCAGGCGCTATGCTTCTTCAGGGGTCTTCCTGGTAGTCGTTGGAGGGAGGCTTGAAGTCTTTATCACCATGTCCTTCTTGTGGCTTCTTCATTCTTTACACTCCTGTGGTTATCTTAGCTAACTACACCACCCTTTGTTCTGCAAATTTTCAGTAGTTCTAACTGTTGCTTTCGTCTGATATCCTATTTAACACTATCCCTTTTCCAAACGCACAGCACACACCCATCTTAGCTGAAGCCATAGCGAGCACACATTCATTTTAGCTGAAGCAAAATTTTTGCCAAATTACTTATTACATGTCCCACTCAGAATTTCATGTTTTTCGTTAAAAATACAACTATCTTCTAATTAGACAGGATTTGGAAACAGAAGGGGAGTAGTTACATATAAACATGTGCTCATGCTGCTTCAGTCAAGGTGACCAGACAACATGGGAGAATAATGCTTTGGAGACCTTCTTCACCCAGCAAGGTTCTTCCAAGGAAGAAGGAAGATCTTCATTTTGTAAGACAGAAGCACTTGAGAGGCAGTCACTGTCGTGCTATTGTCACCAAGCAGACTGGATTTTGTCACTGTTTCTAGCTCCTCCGCATACAGATACTATACATTAAACTAAAAACGTAGGCCCAAAAGAAGAATGTAACTCTTGGAACTTTGCACTAAGGTGCACTAGTCATGACATGCAATAGGTAAAAAATAAAAAGTATTTTATAGGAAAGCAACTGGATTTCTATGTTTTAAGAAACAGACAATTCGTAATACAACTGTCCTTTCATTGACTATGTACTATGTACATTAAGTCCTATAACAGAAAGAAAACATAGGAAAGTCATAGAAGTAATCGCTTAATATTTTTAGATTACAAAAGAAAATGAATATGATTATTTTTCATGTTGTTCCAAAAAGGCATTTATTTTTCTCACTAGCAGAGTAAATTAAGCTATACATTTTGATATCTGCAATAGAGTTAATTTTTTTTCATTAAGTTCAAGCAAATTTTCAACATGATCAAATACTGTTTATTCAAGACTAATGATTTGGGAAAGCTTGTTATAGCTCTGTTGCCTATGCTGGTTCTTTCAGCAAATCTGCTTTGAGTACACCAACGACAAATAAAATACCGTCTTATTCTTTTAACCTCTGTAGCATCATTCCCAGAAATTTGTACGTGAACACCTTAATGTATTTGCACTGATGTGAGCTAAAGAGTACTTAAAACACTGAAATGACACACTGAGGTCAGCACGCTGGTGCTTGGTGCAAACCTCCCACTTTCCTCCATTTCAGGGCTTTGAGAGCCCATCAGGTTCACCAGCACTTGTCATTTTCCGTTTCTTAAAGCACAAATAGCTTTCTACACAGGAGACTCGCAACAAAGCAAAGCAAATACACAAAACCAACCAAGCAAGCAGTCCCATCGTGTAACAGCCTATCCATCGGCCTGGGAGAGAATTTGCACTCAAATTCTTTTTCTTCACTTTTAGGAGTGGGAAAGCAGGAACCAGGTGCGAGGAAGCAAGCAGGAAAATTGCTGCATATATCTAAACCCACAGACCTCGTAGAAACATCAGAGTAAACTCTCCTGATTTTTGTCACAAAACTTACCACATGGGAAAGTTCTCTTGAATTCCAGTTTCTAAAGACAAATAAAGAATCTCAGCGCTTGCTTCTACACACACACACACGCACATATATACCAACCTATATTTCCTTCTAGCTTTCATTAAGATCAAAGTTGTGTGGCTACAGCAAAAGAAGAAATGTATATTCACTACCGAGCAGGCAGAGGTAATTTGTGCTTGAGGGTAAGCGACAACCACACCATCCTGCAACAACAAGCACATTTGCATTGATCACAGCTGGATTCTTGGTGGGTGGGAAGGCAGATGCCTCGCGTGCTGCTATCACCCCTATAAATCACGCTCCTTACAGTCCCTAATTTTTTTCTCCAGTTTCATTTTTTTTCTCAGACCTAAAACTGTTTGGGGTGGTCCTTCTTACTATACACCAAGAAAAAGACGTCGCAGAGCGGTAACGCAATAGGTTTTCAGAAGCCTCCCTTAACCCCCACGCTTTTCTTCAAATGCAATGGACTTGTTTCTTGTATCCTCTCTTTGCTCCTTTCCAGGCAAGAAATGGGTGCAAGTTTTGCAAAGCAGTGAGCAGAAATGGATGTAGAGTCTTATAATAGTAATAATGATGATGATAAAGATAATAATAATAAACTGAATATTATACTTAAGCTTGCAGTTGCCAGCCAAGAAGGCCACGTGGGAAATAAGTCTTGCATTTTCCCGGCAAACAGACCCACCCCCCACTTTAGTACCTCCCCACTAAGCCTGTTTATGAGAAGTAAAAACTAAAACCCCAAAACCACAGCAAAGAAACCCAGAGACAGAGCTTGAGAAGTTCTCAAAAGTGAGGCAATTAGTCACGGACAAGCTGAAAAAAATCCTTGCTGGTAAACTTTTAATCAGCACATTTAGAAAATCCTCAAGCCTCTTTTTGCAAATATTTCTATCAAGGCTCCTTTTCTCACAGAGCAAAACATGCTGTAGATTAGCCATTTCACAAAATGCACTCTTTTATTTCAGCATTTCATTTTCAGGAGTGCAGGTACGCAAACAGACTCGGCCTACCCAATATCCCGCTGCTTTGCCAAGAGCGGTCCGCTGTGCTTTGCTTTCCTGACCGCCTGCTGAAAAGCCAGGCTGCCGAGATTATGCCGCTTTTTCCAACACCAAGCCTGGTGTTTCCTATTTAAATAATTTACCACTAAAGTCCTCAAGTATCTGGTCCCCCTTGTGCTCCTCTTGCTTTTCCTGACGCTGCTGCGGCAGATGGTACAAATGGGTTGACATATGCCGGTTGCCTCAGTGCAGAGAAGGAAAGCGACACCATTCCAGAGACCCTCCGGAGCCCAGACTCAGAGGCTGAGAAAAGCCATGTCTGAATATTAAGTTGTGAGGGTTTGGATGACTCGATGTTCTTTGTGGTATCTTTCCTCTCTCTTTTCTCAGACCTCCTTCTGCCTATCCGCTACTTACACACCAAACCCACCAGGTGTTAGATGTTTCCACTGGACTGGAAGATGCCTTGTGAAGCACAGCGGTTATTTCCAGCACGTTATTCCAAATCCTTACAGGAATGTAATAAGTAATTGGTCAAAAAAATTTGCTTCAGCTAAAATGAATGTGTGCTTGCTATGGCTTCAGCTAAGATGGGTGTGTGCTTGCTCTGCGTTTGGGAAAGGGATAGTGTTAGATAGGGTATCAGACGAATGCAACAGTTGGAAATACCGAAACTTGCAGAACAAAGGGTGGTGTAGTTAGCTAAGATAACCACAGGAGTGTAAAGAATGAAGAAGCCACAAGAAGGACATAGTGATAAAGACTTCGAGCCTCCCTCCAATGACTACCAGGAAGACCCCTGAGGAAGCGTAGCGCCTGCGCTAGAGGGGAGGGGTTTGCTCGGGGTGGGTTGCGTTCTAAGAACTTATTGATTATGCAAATTGGGGGGGGGGGGGGTGGGTTGCATTCCAAGAACTCATTGATTATGTAATTGAGGGTGGGCTGTGTTCCGAAAACCCATTGATTATTCAAATTATGTCCCAAGAAGAAACATGAATAAGTATAAGGAATACAAAATAAAAACAAGCGTTTGTAAAGGAAAAATGAGCCACAGGAGGAGAAATCCCCTGTGTAACTCCCAGCTCTGTAATATTCTTTGCTCCACCGAATTTGCCCTGGACTAAAATTCAATACAGTGAGCATGTTTCTCACAGGAATATCATAGAATCATAGAATCATGGAATGGTTTAGGTTGGAGAGGACCTTGAAGATCATCAAGTTCCAAACCCCCTGACATAGGCAGGGACACCTCCCACTAGACCAAGTTGCCCAAGGCCACGTCCAGCCTGGCCTTGAACACCTCCAGGGATGGGGCCTCAACAACCTCTCTGGGCAACTGGTTCTAGTGCCTTACCACCCTTAAAGTAAAAAACTTCTTCCTAATGTTCAGTCTGAACCTGCCCTCTTCTAGTGTAAAGCCATCCCCCCCTTGTCCTATCGCTACATGCCTTAGTAAAAAGTCCTTCCTCTGCTCTCCTGTAGGCCACCTTTAGTTACTGGAAGGCCGCAATGAGATCTCCCCGGAGCCTTCTCTTCCCCACGCTGAACAGCCCCAACTCTTTCAGCCTCTCCTCATACAAGAGGTGCTCCAGCCCTCGGATCATCCTCGTGGCTCTCCTCTGGACACGCTCCAGCAGGTCCATGTCATTCTTCTGTTGGGGACTCCAGAGCTGGATGCAGTACTCCAGGTGGGGTCTCACCAGAGTGGAGTAGAGGGGCAGAACCACCTCCTTTGACCTGCTGGCCACACTTCTTCTGATGCAGCCCAGGATATGGTTGGCCTTCTGGGCTGCGATAGCACATCGCCGGCTCATTCTGAGCTTCTCGTCAATATGGGTAAACAGCTCTCAAATAATTTACAAACCAATCACCTGCTTAAAGTAAGTGGCTTTTGAAAGATTCCTTGAACTAAATGAATCCATAGAAGTGTGGCGCTTAATGCACAGATGCTCCCAGTAACAACATAACACCTTACGTACCTGACGGTAAGCTGTGCCTCCCCTTAACAGGGAGTAAAGGGCAGTACAGCATCAGTGTCTTTGGCTAGCTCTGCTTAATAAACTACGTAGGAAATTCTCATCTAAGCTGCATCTTCAGTGTGGTTTCAAGAAGAATGAGCAGGAAAGTAACATAGGTGCCTTTACAGTTAGCTTAAAAAAAAAAAAATAAAAAATCTTAGATTGGTTTGCTGGTCAAAATTGACAAGAGAACTGGCCAGAAATCTCTTGTGTTGTAAATGTTGCTAGGTGTTGTTTTATGTTGTGTTTTTCTTTTTTTCTTGGAAAAAACAGATTCACTGAAATGGAAGTGCCTCAAACAAACTTCTGAGTGGAAACAGGAAGGTAGAAACTCAACTGGTTTCCTGCCAACTCACCTGACGAGACCCGGGAAACCCCAACCTTCCTGGCAGTGCAACTTTGCCTGGGTATTCAAATCCTGGGGTCTTTCAGTTCCTTGCAAGGGTGTGAGGATACAGCAGGATGTCTTTCCAACGGGGATCCTAATAGCTCTGGAGCCACAGCTGGTACCAGGAGTTTCCAGGTGCTCAGGCAGTAGGAGAAGCTAAGACTCTGGTAGACTAGAAGTACAGAAATTGAGCTGCCAGTTCACACATTTTAATTTATTTCTTTTTAACTGAATATTTTCATTCTTTTGAAATACTTCTTCCTAAAGGTTTTCTTCAAAGGAAGATTTTCAATTTTACACCCAGAAAAAGGAAATTGAAAGTGACTGAATGAAATGCATCATCCTACTATGAAAGCTGACAGTTAACAACAAAACTGTAAGCAAATACATTAGATCATATATTGGCTACATTTGTGTGCATTCCCCACAAACAACCTAAAACCAGCTTTCTGTTTCTCAGAGCCTGGTGCTCAGTGATCTGGATTTCTCAGAGACCTTAAGACTTCCAACACAATTCACAAAAAACAAACAAATGGAAAGAAATTTGTTCAGGCTTATATTGTAGCTTCTATCTTAACTCACCACCTAGCATTGCTGTAGAACAAAATATTGAAAATACTATCAAGAATATCTACACAAGCAGTGAGGTTATTTGAAATGCAAAAGAGGCAGAAGAGTACAGAAGTATCTATCCCCAGGACACAGGAAGTGTACTTACTTTGTCCACCTTTGTGAGTTTTAACAGTGTTAACACTGATAAACTGTAATAACTGTATAAACAAAATCTTTGCAGCTACACTGACCTGCAGAGTAAAAATATTTTAGGGAATCAGAGGTCATTTTGTTCCTCCAAGCATTTTACATTAATTTTGCATTACGCATGCAACTCCACACTTTCCCATTTACTAGATATACCGTAAACTCTAATTGAAGTCAATAATATACATTAATAACCTCCAACTGTATGTTTACTAAGGTATTCTCAAGTACTCGATGCATAGCATGAACATTTCACAAACCATTTCATCTCAACGTGAAGATGTGCATGTTTTCCTGCTAGCATAAAGGCAAGGCTACAATACCAATATCTAACATACACATTGAGAGGATGTTCTTTGTTTTCTAAATCTTGTCAGCACTCATATGCTGGAAGGCATCATGGGACTAACTGGATCATATTCTTCTAAAATGTTACCAACAAATAGCGGAAAAGGTGATGCTACTCTTTTTTTTTTTTTTTTTTTTTACTTTTTTTTTTCTTTGATGGAAAGGCAAGGCTCCCCTGTTAAGCAACCTTTGCCAGAGACTAATTCACCGGAAAATTGCTTCTCTAGTGCTAGTTCTTTTTCCCCCTGTATTGCATCTGATTGTCTCCAGTGACAGATTAATACACAAACATGACAGACATGGCCAAGAATTACTTTACCTTTTCTGATTTCAAATTGCATATATTAAACATTGTTCTGTATTAATCTTTTCAATATACAAAGTATATTTTTCTAATACTATAACTAGCCCAAATCATGATTAGGAATATAAATTTTGCCAGTGTGTATTTTCTCGCAGCTTAGTTATAATTCTCTAAGGTTTTTATGTAGTCAGTCACTGAGGTAAGAAAGTGCTCCACATAAAGAACACAAAAGCTGAGGGGAAAAAAAATCCTTTCAGTTACTCTAGGAAGAAATGGGCAATTTCTTTGGATGGGCAGAGATCAGGTAACAGTAAAGTCCTTCCCAAGTAATAACCAAATTAGCAGCTTTCCACAACATCTCAAGATCTTTCCTACTCATCTGTGTATCAGCATGCCACAGATCTTGCTACAAATGAGGCAATAAGAGTTTTGTGGGAGTCCTTGATTAAGCTACAGACAACAATTGTGGAAATCATCAGTGTTACCACTGGACAGCACCTCAAAACCAAACTGACATGGAGATAAATGACCTTAGCCTAAAGAGAAGCTAGACATTTGCATCCCCCATCGGATTTCTGTGCATTTTTGTGCACCTAAGTGACATAACTGTGAGAAGAAACTTTGTTACGGTGGTAAAGTCTATTATTTTCTCAAACAAGTGACTACAAGACTGTGTGTAAAAATGCACTTTGAACAAAATAACCAGCACGTATTGCTTACCTCTTAAATAACAAGGAAGCATCTAAGTAAGAGCAGCTTAATAGAAGACACTCAGTGACAGCACTTGAATTATCATTGGAAAAAAATAAAAATAAAAAGGTTCTTTTAGTGCAACTGATGTTGTGCTGTCTCTTCCAATGAAATTCTCATTTGCCAGTCATTATCATTTTGGTGGAAGACTAAATTATTTGCTGCTTGTCAGTGAGGGGCAGAAATATAAGAAGTTGACAAGTTAGATGATAGAAATGAATAAAATTTATGTTCTTATGAACCTAATGGCAAGTAATTATCTCTGAACCAGCAGTACAAATGTGCTTTTTCATCATGAATACCTGACGTGTATTAGAAATTTCCAGAAGACATATTATTTATACAGTAAAGCAACAGAGTGGAAAACTTGTTAAATATATGGCTTCTGCATCCAGCATTTAATAGAAAAGTTTAATTGAGTGGTGAACCTTTTAGAAAATTTTTATGCCATGTTAAAAGGCAGATGCTAAAAAAAAAAAAACAACAACAAAAAATATCCCCCTAAGTCAACTTCCTAACTTTTTTTTCCTTTTTAGCATTTACCTAAGTCCCTGATTCGGCGGCATCATATGTGCTGGTTACAGACTCCAGCATTAACAAAGCTGGTTATAAGGGGATGCGTGTATATGTGTCTATGTAATACAACAGGCAGTATCACAAAATATAGCACCTCATTAAAATAGCGTTGAAGCTATAAGTTGACAGCCCCAAAAATTGCAGATATCAGAATTATGGTAGAACGCCCTACCTTTGTTCTTTTTCATGTGCTTATATACACCTATATACTCGGCACAGAAGTCTTGATGCACACTTCTTTTTTCTCTAAGATAGGAGCTCTGCCTCATTTGGATGCACAGCTCTCTGTTCAGCATTTTGTGTATGACCCTGTACCTCATTTAGTAAACAATATTCAGATCCTGCTAGAAAGACAGAATGTTTAATTTCCTTGTAGACTTTACAACATTACTCATCCCTTAAGTACTTAAGTGCTTCACTAATAATTTATCCGCACAATATCCCTGAAAGATGAACAGCTGGTATTATCCAAACTTACAGATGAGAAAACAAAGCACAGAGAAATCAAGGTCAAAGTTACCTATTAAACGTAGGCCCCTATTTTGAGTATCCAGATCACGTTACTGCAGAAGACACAGCACAGCTACAGCTCCGAATGTTCAAGAGTAGTTGGAAGGAACCACCAGAAGAAAGCTCCGTGAGCTCTTCCAGCTCTGAGCTGAACCGTGGTCGGGCACCCTCAGTGACAGCCCAAGCCCAACTTCTCCAAGACATTGTCACGGAGCAGCAGATACACTGCAGCAGCTATGGGAGACCTTCTGAAGTGGCAGCTGCAGGCCAGGCAGGGTATACTACAGCGACTCAAAGACACTAGATGCCAGCATGTGGGCAACTGCATTGGGCCCATAGGTGGTTTGGAGTACGGTTTTCTTTAGGAAAAAAAAGCCAAACAATTGGGAGATTTTTGCCATAGAGAGTTTCATTTAGCAGTTCTGTATAAAAGGAAACTGTTTTCATATTGAGAAACGTCAGGGATTCTTAACCTGCCCTGTGCATTAGTCTACTGAGAACTTAAATACATATGCCTTAAAAGTTTTAAGAAGCAAATCAGGCCTACTCCCTATATTTGGTTTCAAAGTACTTCTGCAAGAACTAAGTATTTTTAAGTTATGTAGGAGTACTACAAGCTCAACCTGTATAAAACTTATATCAAAGAACATCTTACAAACAAGTGGGCAGGAGTTGCTAACTGATTTCTGGAGTTGATACATCCAAAAGTGACTAAGCAAGTACATCTGACACTTTGGTAGTGTTGCTTTTATATCACAATACTTCATAAAAATCCCTGAGCACTGCCTTGCAGCAGAACAATGCGCAACAGTACAAACAGTTCTCCACTGAACTGACAATTCCAAGTGGATATAAAAAGCTACGTTGGCCAGATTGTCTTGGGCTCTTCAGCTAAACAGTACCCAGTACCTAGTCCTTTCTCCTTCCTTCCCAATTGGAAGGAGGCAAGTGCGACTGAAGAAACAGGACCACACCTACTCCCATAAGCACTACCCCTTCGATCCTCTCTTCCCCTGAAGAAATGCCCATGCTCTCTCATGAGCTAGCAGGAAGGAAGATCCAGGAGTTCTAAAGAAATAGGGATTGAAGAATTAACCATCCAAAGTAAATATCTGACAGAGGTGCTAAACTGAACACAGCAGCAGTATTCAAAGAAAATGAGAGCTCTCTTATGCCCCACATCAGAATCAGCTGTGAAGAGCAAAGGAAGGAACTGTTACTTGGTACTGCTGCGCTGCCTGAAAACACAGGTTCCGGAGAACTTCTGAGAAAACGAAGAAAAATGATTTTGTATTCAGTCAAAGAGTACTTTGGTACCACACAACTTAAGCATCAGAGGTGAATCTCAGTACTCTGACGATTTCCTACAAAAGATGTATGCAGAATTTAGACAAAAAGATCGTACAGCAACCCTGGAGATGATGCACACTGCGTATTCACAGTCCTAACTTAATTATTTGAAGGACTGTACACCCACAGTGATTACTCTCTAGGTTCTTCCATTCTGAGGGCTAAGAAGAGGGTATAGCCCACTTGGATTTTCCCCACATTTTACTAAAGGCTCCCCATCACAGGTAACATTAGTCTCAGGACACAGCAGTGTCCTATTATTAAGTTGGCACCTCAGAGAGTACAAACAACGGAAAGAGCTTAGTTAAGTGACAATAAACTTGGCTACAGTCAGAAATTTTCAGTCATCAAAGAAGAAAATGAGTGGTGGTGTAGTATTTGTCTTTACTGCCTGTCCCATTATCAAAATTTGCCGAATGCTGCTTGAGAATATCAAACCATATTCGCGCAGCAGTCCCAACAACTTCAGTATCAGAAGAAAAAGGTCTCGAAAAGCAGAACTCCCTCACAGCTTGCTACCCAAGGTTGGTACCCCAGAATGACTTTTCCGTTTTAGCGCATGAGAAACTCACTTCTTTCAGCAAGTTTGTTTTCACTGCGTTATTTCATGATACATAGAAAATGCATTTTATTGACAACAAATCTACAGTATTTACGTCTTTAACACAGATAAGGCTGCATGTTATTATCTGTTACATCCATCAAAGACTGACACCTATCAAGAAACAGAATTTCTCTTATATTACTTGTGTGTGACAGAGACACAGTATCAGTGAAAAGCCACAGGATAACAGCATTAGAACACGTGCATATCCTTCTGCTCATAGAAAAGTTAAGTATAATGCATTTCCTAACCCGAAATATCCCAGAAATCAGCCTGTACCTACCATACAACCTAGACTGTACATTCTTTGCTGGGTTTAGTGTATGTGGTTTTTTTCCTACCAGCAGAAGGAGCTCTTTATTAAAGGATAATCGTATTCATTCAGTTTGTTGGAGGTTTACAGCCTTCTTGGCTCCTCCTGGCCAGAGACCAATTGGCAAAGAATTTAAGATGTGTGGTTGATCTGGGGGAAGAAAGGAGAGAAAAAAACGCCAAACAAAGCAAACCCAAGAAAAGAACCCACAGAAGAACAGCAAAGGCAGTATGCTTACTCCATCAGCTTCTGAAAAAAAAAAAAAAAAAAAAAAGAAAGTTATAAAACATGCATTTGTGGGCTTTTCAGGAGGACTGCCGGCACTTGAAGAATGTACAAATGCTGAAATAACTACCTGAAGTCACAGCACCTGGGGTTTCCCCCATACACAGCAAAAAAGGCCAAAGAAAGTTCATTTTTCTGAAGTTGTAACACTTGTCTGATTAAAAGAATCAGTTTAAGCATTCTAATAAGATTTTCTGCTCAAAAGTAGAGATCCGGTGCCTGCTATTAAGTGTGGGGATATAGGCAAAAGGAATGCTTGAACTGGGCACTAAAAATGAATCCTCAAGCTCTGAGAAGTGAAAGGTTCCCTCAAGATTTCTGTTACTGTTTCTCAGCAGGCCAACACAAGCGGTAGCAATTTGGTGCTTCCAAGCAAAAATACTAAAGGTTTCAGGTCAGTTTCTATTGTCCTAGTAGGAGAGAAGATAAAGCACTAAACAGGAGCTACCTTCAGTTACCACGGATTATAAAAACCTGAAGGATTCCCTTTTATTTCAAACCCATGCTGGGCAAATCGGGTTACTTCTTGAATCAGAAGACTGCAGCATTAGCTTTCTGCAGATACATCATTACAGCTGTCATTACAATAGTTTTCTTCTATTTTCTATAGGAACCATAGGCAACTGTAAAATTTTAGAAAGTCCCTCTATTACATACAGATCTGTCTCTTCCCTCCATCTGATTTGAAGGACAATAGATAAAATCTCTAATTCAAGTGAATATGTGATGCTTTCACCTTCGCCATTATCTTCAAGTTTCTATTTTTTCCCTTACCCCCATCTTTTTTTTTTTTTAAATGTGGAATACAGTCATGCTTGTTTCCCCTAAAATATTTAGAAATATGAAGTTTTGCTGAGATTATAGTGTTTAAATCACACAAGCACGATCCCAGCCTGTGTAACTCTGTATAAATTCACTAATTTTACTCCATGTTTTGAGCAGAATACTTTTCACCCAAATCCATACAAGCTTGGTACCTACTTTAAGTCACTCTGTGGAGATGGACAGATATGCGCCACACGGCAATTTATCACAATCACCTTTAACATCTATGTGAGGGTGGACAAGAAATACCCTCTGTAAAGGCTTTCCCTCTCTGTTGCTTGGTAGCGACCACAAGAAGGCACCTAGATGATGAGCTCAGACCATCCACTTACACTTTATATGGGTACCTTTGGCAGGATCAGTCCTGTCAATCACTGTCACGCCAGAGTGCATCCTATGGTCCCACCAGAACACAGACAAGGAGGGCTTGTTCCAAGAGCTTTTTTGACTCACACCTCCCAATGTCCAAGTCATTACTTGACTGTCAGCGAGCACACAACCCCGTGCCCACCGATCTCATCTTATTCGCCCTTACCTACCAAACATACTACCTGACCACAGCACAAGCCACGTTTTTGTTCTGCCTGACACCTCACTGTGCCATTTCTCTCTGGAGCTCCTTCTCCCTGGCTGACCCTTAGGCAGGGAAGGAAAGTCCAACCAAAGTCTTTTAATAGCATTTGCATCCTCCTTCAAATTCTTCATGAAAATGTATCATTTTCTCTGGTCTTCTGCAAAACACAACACCTGTGCACTCAATTGGGCCACTGGTAACTCATGACTACTAATTTATTTACACAATCCTTCCCTCATCCCCCCCCCAAACAAGAAACTCCTTTGTCACCGGGCTTCCTCCCAAAGCCACTAAGTGACTGCATTTTATCTACCTCTTGTATCCTTCCATAATCCTAAACTTGAAGCTCTCCGGTTGTTTTAAACTATATTAGTACATACAGCCTACACGACTGTAAGAGCCTCTATCCAATGGCTACTGTCATGCACGTTATTACAAATAGCTGTTGCAGCCTACTGCTCCTGGGTTATAAAACAAATCTGGTTTTGAAGAGAAGATTATAGTATCTCTCAACCCTCCCTATAAACTCTGAGGATTTATCAGAGACTGACAACATATTGTTAAAAGTGTTAGCAAACCATGCCTAGTGTAGCCACCTCCTTTGAGGATTTCCCTGCAACTTTAGTAGTTCTTTTAAAAACTCCTTTCTGAGTTAAAATCATTTACAGTGATCTTTCTTTTCACATGAAACAAAGAGCTAAGCACCTATTTAGCTCACTAAAGCTTAATCATTAAGTTAAGGTGACTAATTTAGCACTATAACTACCTCCAAAGAGTCTTTTACCTCATTCTGAAAGGGCCTATCTTCCTCTGTTGACTAGAAGGAAAGTATAAGCAATTGCATCGCTAGTGCAGGTAAGCTGAATATATGCCTCACGACTGTGGTGTAAAGCTTGGAAACCCAACCTTTATGCGCTTGATAAATAAGAGTCAATTAAAATCTCAGTATTAACTATTTTTTTAAAATCCTTTCATTTTAAAGGTGGCATAATAGTTTCAGATCCTACTCCATGATTGCCAACATCTACCACATTGTGGAGAAAAATAATAAGGCACAGTGCTTTTGCAGAAAGTGTGATGGGA
The DNA here is from genome assembly GCF_965231255.1 of Vanellus vanellus. Classification (NCBI taxonomy): domain Eukaryota; kingdom Metazoa; phylum Chordata; class Aves; order Charadriiformes; family Charadriidae; genus Vanellus; species Vanellus vanellus. The sequence continues at coordinate 163,803,679 of NC_138905.1, forward strand.
TAATTTATGTCTAAGGAGACATGCTGAATGCACATTCTTTCTGTGTCAATGCAATTTAGCAAGTTAAGGCAGATGAAGAATGGAGGTTGTGAGAGTTTCTTGTTTCGCCTGTGAAGCTGAGCTCATTAAGACATGCCTGAAAAGTCCCAGTTTCTAAGAATTCTAGTGTGGGCTTGTTATTTGTTTATATTGCACAAGATTGTGAGTGTTACCATCAATTGAGCCCATTCTTTTTTCTTTGTATTTTATTTTATCACACACAGAGAGTAGTTGCTGACCTCATTTGGACTACGCTTTCCTCTCAGTTGACTTTGAAGAAAAACTGCATCAGCATCAACAGGCAAATTTACTAGTATTCACTCAACCATCACAAAGGTAAAAGCTCATGTTTCCCTGCCCTGGCATTCATCAAAGCCAGAGACACACACACAAAAGAAAAGGCACACTCCCACGACATACATCCAGTGATGGGAAACCTGCCACAGCATCCATTCAATGCTTCTCAAGCACAGTACACAGCATTTACACGGGTGGCTTAGTTTGGCCCCTGGAAATCTGTTCATTTGCTGTAATCCCTACTTAGCATCCACAGTCACTTCAAGAACCACATTTTGCCCGGTGAGCAGCTAGTTTGGTTATGCCCACCTTTTCTCTTTAACTGGCAAATAATTTGATGCTTTGATAAAGACTGTCAATATTCAAACACATTTATGATTTCAGATGGAAGGGGGAAAATAGAAATATTTTAGAATTTTTATATTTTAGACAATTTCTATTTTTCAGAAAAAATAAAATAGGAAGGAGAAAAAATAGAAGAAAGAATAGAATAGAATAGAATAGAATAGAATAGAATAGAATAGAATAGAATAGAATAAAGTGCTGAGTCTGTTGGTTCAATGCCGTTTTTTCTATATTGGGGATTCTGCTTATCTGGCTGACGGTTCAGAGAAGCTCCTATTTTCATCTTCTCTGGCGCACTGTCAGCGGTGATAAAGGAATAAGGGGGGGAGGGGGGAGGTTACCCTGCACTGTTGAGCATACCATTGACTTAACAGGAGAAAAAGGAAAAACTGACAACTAAAACTGGGTGTCCTGCTCAGAGGCAAAGCCTCTGATCTGTGCCACCCTGCAGCACCAGGGAACAGACCCACTCAAATATCTCTGCAGAGTGCCGCTCGTTAAAAGTAACTGTCTGAAACATACAGAAAGAACAGGCAGAAAGACAAGGCAGAGCAGCTTAGGCAACAACAAAAGAGCCAGTCCTGTGACTTGCAAAAGAAGAGATTTCTTCTCCCCCGGCCAACTGATAATTTTATAGGAGAAAAAAACAACAACAACAACCAAATCTAACCAAATCTAACAGTGAGTTAATGGATGAGAGGTAATCAGAAAGTTAAGACAGGAAACGTATAAACTGAAGGATTAAACTGAAGGACTGTGCTGGATCAGGCATTCATATGCCTGGGTGAGCTGGTTCAGGATTTGAAGTTGTAGAAAAACTTTGAGTTTTTTTGGAGGGGCTGTGGGGTCGAGCTGGGCTGCTTTTCAGCCAGCTCAGGTCCCTAGCCAAGATGACTGTGTGGCCTCAGAAGGGTTCATGCCAGCACAGCACAGCAGGTGAAAGAGCAGAAACCGCGCTTTTTTTATTGGTAGAGCTGGCTGAAACAGTACATACTCTGTATGGAAAATGCTCTATTTCTGCAGCAGGCAATGGCAATTTCAGGCAAGAAACAGAGAGGACGCGGGAGCTAATGGCAAAGTATTGGTCCTGCAGACTTCAAGTTAAGCTGTTTCTTAGAACGGCAATTTTAACTTCAGCTATTTAACATTGTTGCTAACACTATGAAAAATTACATGCTACAAAACTTGCAATCTTTTTTTTCCTGCCACACTTTCAAATCAATATGCATTGAGTGCTCTGTAACACTTTAGCAGCTCCATCAGCGTGTCCCTCTGCAGCACACCAGCAGAAGTCACACACACCGACTTCGTTCGGACACCATGCCACCACCCCACTTGTATTCCTAAATAATAGCATATGTTCCTCATGCATTAACCATCCACTATTGTGTCCTTTTATTTCTTTTTGCTTCACAATCCCACATGCCTGACACAGCTGGCCAGCTGTACTGATATGTGGGACCCTGGAGCAGGGATGAGGCTGTGGGATTGCTAGGCACTGCAAACTGGGTGCTTCCCAGCAGGCACCGTCCCAGCAGAAGCCCTTGTAGGAAGCATGAGCTCATGCTACAGCCTCACACTCACAGCTGTCTGCCATCTGCCTGTCACTCTATCTCAAGACACGGACTTCATGAATTAGAGTTCTTATGTGGTATTTCTGAAAAATCATGAGATTTGCTAGTTAGAATCACAGAACAATTTGGCTTGGAAGGGACCTTTAAAGGTCCTTAAAGTCTAACCCCCCCTGCAATGAACAGGGACATCTTTATAAACTCATAGAATGGTTTAGGTTGGAAGGGACCTTAAAGATAATCTAGTTCCAAACCCCCTGCCATGGGCAGGGACACCTTCCACTAGACCAGGCTGTTCAAAGCCCCATCCAGCCTGAACAGATCAGGTTGCTCAGAGCCCCATCTGACCGGACCTTGAATGTTTCCAAGTATGGGGCATCTACCACCTCTCGGGGCAACCTGTGCCAGTGCCTCACCACCATATCGTAGTAAAAAACATCTTCCTTATATCTAGTCTCAATCTACCCTCTTTTAGTTTAAAACTATTACCCCTTGTCCTATTGCTACAGGCTCTATTAAAAAGTCTGTCCCCGTCTTTCCTGTAGGCCCCGTTTCATATATTGAAAGGCAGCTATAAGGTCTCCCCAGAGCCTTCTCTTCTCCAGGCTGAACAACCCCAACTCTCTCAGCCTGTCCTCATAGGAGAGGTGCCCCAGCTCTCTGATCATCTTCGTGGCCCTCCTTTGGACCTGCTCCAACAGGTCCAACAGTCGCTCCTGCTTACCTCCTTGCTACTGTAATTTTCAATACTAGTTTGTGACAAAGCACCAACTAGCAAATATTGGGACCCCAATCCTGAGATGGGGGACACTCAGGTCCCCTGCCTAATCCACAGCTCCCACCTCCCAGCACAGTGCTCAGTCAGGGCGATGAGCAACTGCACAGGGGTTTACCCAGCTCAGGAAGATGGGCCACTGCACAGCTCCAAGCTGTCCTTGACTGCACCACAGACAGAAGAAACGTGCAAACCTACTATCAGATTCCACATGTGCATGTGTATTCCATATATTATAATTTTTCTAGATGCATCAAAACCATATTGCTTGATCCCATCCTTTCATGAAGCACATGATTGCAAAAGGGTGGTTTTTTTTAGTTCTACACTTCACATATCTTCATCTGTCTGTAACTGACTTTTTTTGGATAGTGTTTCCATGAAACCATACTGTTGACATGTAGGACCATGTGATCACACAAGCCTCAAGAAGCACCGTTTTAGTCACTGATTTGAGGAAACTATACCTGCAGTGAGCAAGGACGAGGCCCTATCTGCATTTCTGATGCTAACATCTAAATTCTCTCCTTCAGCAGAAGAAAGCAAATAATCCACCATCCTATGCTTCTCTTCAATATGCAGAAAGCTGGTTGCCCACCTAACCCTAAGTATTTGTGAAACCCTAAGCACTGGGAAGTCCTTCATTTTCCCACCTGACCTCTAAGCAAGCTCTTATCCTCAGAGCATTCCTCATCCATCTCCCTCCCCACTGCAAAGCAACATGCTGCACTTGCTGCACCTAAAGACCCTGGGACAGTTCCTGTATCATTCTTTGATCAGAGAAATAGATTTATTGTCTCTTTTGGACTTAGCAATCAGCCCAGGCACTAGGTCAGACCCAAACCGCCAGTGGCAACAAGACCACCTAAATTTATGCCTGACACAGCATTACTTGAACCAAGGGCATAATTCTGAGGGATGCTCACGATGGCATGGTGCAGTGCTGGTCAGCAGCTGGCTTGCAAATTGACCACAGCTCTGTAGATCAAATCAAACATTTTAATTATCTTGTATTTTGCAAGAAATCATTATTTCTCCTGTAATCACCACCTGTAAAATTACTGTGGGAGAAGGGAACTTTATAACCATCTCTGAGGCAGTCGGGCATTTTATTCTGCCTCCTTGGTATCATTCATGTCTTACATTCCTATTAAGCAGCCAGGTCTGACATCTGTCTCTTTAACCCACTCCCACAGATAACCACATGCATCTGCATGTAAATGATTAACACTCCCCTCTCATGAAGCCACACATCTTTGCGCTCCAGTGAGAATAACTGCTTATACTATTGCAAATAATAAAACGTGTCATTCAATCCTTGTAATAAAAGCTTAAAATCCGACGTGAAGTGATGTGGGTGTAAGTCAACATGAGTGAGCTGGACTCAAAGATAATTTAACACTATTTGTGGGATCAAAGATGAGTACATCGACTCTCCTGGTTCCTCTACCGTACCGTCATCCTAACGTTCAGACTTCTACCAAGAATAACCTATTACACACTACTCAAATCCCCACAGTGATCATTCCTCTTTGTCTACTCTGTCCTCTTTATTCTGGCATATAAATTACACCACCTTGGTTGACAAGGGAGAATTCAATGCTGATGTGTAGAACAGTGTAAATAACCCATATTTAAAACCTATCAAAAAGCTTATTTCTTCAGTATTCTTTACTGACAGGCATATGTAACCTCACGCAGCAGTACAGTGTTCCAGGAGATGTTTACCAGTGTACCCTTATCCTATTGCAATGTATTTGTACTTCCACCTTTTAACACAGTGCCGGTTTGTAACACATGTAAAGACAAGTATTCTGCCCTCCACCATAGATTTCCAGCCCTAAGTAACAGCTCCAGAGATGCATGTTTCTCCTAACTGTATCCTACCATCAGACACTAATATGAGAAAGGAGAAACACAGAGAAACCACAGCTAGCATTTTAAATCAAACTGATATTTAGTTAGAAAAAAGTTTTTCTTCCTATTCACTCTCCCAGGACAGTATGAGCTGTTTCTAGTTTTAAAAGTCTATACATAGAATCATGATGCATGACCTTCCTTCTTTCCCCTAGAATAGTATGTTCTTAAATGGAGCCCAAACCGTATTTTGCTCTTCTCAACTGCTGCTGGAAGTGTTCCTGCTCTTTTTCAAGGATCAGGCAAGCCTCCGCTAGAGGGAATGCTTAAAGGCACAATGAAACCCTATCTCCCACCCACAAAGTGTTTCTTCTGGATGCAATGGTACTGACGTTCTGTTCACATAACTTTGTGATGCCATTTTTTTAAAGCCTGAGCTACAAGAATAAAATCACATTGGTAAATGCACTGAAACGACAAAAGCAAAGGACATTCAGAAAGACAGGCAAGTATCCCCTTACAGCAAGGAAGTGCTGTACCAAAGCATTTCAAGTCTTACACAGCTACTATTTACACAGACCTTTTTGTGAATACACTCTCGTCGCCTGTAATTTATCAGCCTTGCCCAACCTACCCAAAAGGTGATCTAAGGGCTCATATGCCATTTCCATGGGAGATGGGACATTAAAATAATATATATTCCAGCTCTTTGATTCCCATTGATTTTGTGGGTAATACAATAACCAGAATGAGATAGCTGAAACCAATAAAAACTGATTTATAGCATTAAAGGCATTCTTTATAGCACTTATTTATGGTACATTACATCTGAAATCCAATTTCACAGGCTGCTGTTTGAAACTTTCTGTTCAATCATAAATACACTACATACAGCATAGCTCAGTGCCACAGAGTCAGATTATACAAATGCCTATGTTCCCAGAAGAAACTGCACTTCTGCTGCAATTGTGGTAAATGAGTTTGACAGTAATTTTTCCCAACCAACTTCCAACCAAAAAGTTCCAGTCAGCACTCAATAAATTTAGAATGTACGGTTACTCCTATAATCATAATAAACATCTATTTATTCATATACTTCAGTTATTGAAAAGGCATTAACAGAAATCACAGAAAACAAACTTGGCATATGTTACTTGATAAACTACTAAGTATATTTAAGCATATAAGTTAGCAGGGGAACTGTTTGAAAAGCACACACAAGCAGACACGTGGACCACTCCCATTTATGGGGATGGGAACATGACAAACCTGCTAGTTTAATTTTCGAAGGGTGAAAAGCAGGAGCTTCCTCAACGCGTCTCAAAGCTGCTCACTTCAAAGGAAGAGACCACATTCAGGTCACTTACTATAATCATTGTCAAGAAAAGGGCAAAAAATCAGATCTGACTTTCACAGAGGCACTGTCATCGGAATCTGGAGCAAATTCTTATTTATTTGAAAAGGCTTTACCCTGAAAGTAAAATCACTGCAAACTATGTTTGTCAGGCTTTATACAAATTTAAGTTGAAAGATGTTTTTTCCCTGTCTCTGATATGAAGGCAGACTTTGTCTTTGTGTGATGTTTCCCTTCTCGGTTATAAGAGATTATTTTTAAAGATGCAACTACAATGACATGTTACAAAACAGAGTACCTGTAGTGTTGCTACTAAAAGAAATAATGAAAGAAAAATCCTATTGTGGCATATCACGTTTTGCTCCTCCAGAGACACTACTCCCCAGAGAAATAGAGCAAGACAAAATTAAATCTCCAGACATACAGGAATACTCTTGGTCTTTGGTTCCTCAGCTATAAAGCCAGAGACTCCTGTGCGGAACAGAAAAGATATCAATATTGTAAAAGCAGACAGTGGCTGGAGACGTAGTGAGAATAACAAAAAATATGTCAACTTGGTATACATTTCGGGGTGGGGGGAACAGGAAAGGGGAACCTAAATCCCAGGTTGCCAGTTGAGAACAGACCTGACCTGACGTGTATTTTATATAAACCTCTGCAGGAAGCAGGAGGGAGGGAAGAACACTTTCAGTGAGGAAACTTAAGACTGCAAAGCATTAATAATTTAATATCCAGTTCTTTCACCTCCAGAACACCAATTCAAATCCAATTCACGTCAATGGTGACCCAAACTTATTAACTGGCCTGCATGTTGAAATGATATGATAGACTTAATTGGTTTCTAGTGTACATGAGATAAAGCTGGCCACTACCTTTGACATTCATAGCGAACTATACAACGGGTCGAAGACTACAGCTGAGGAACACTCCCCCAGAACAGACTCCCCCCTTCAGTGCAAGTTGGGACAGTTCCCAGAAGAAATACTCCCTCATACTGTAAACAAAAGGAACCTACCTAATATTAAAGCAATATAAAAAATAAACTAATGATAATTTATTAGCTTGTGGCATGTATTTTTCCAAAGAGTAGTTACTGTATAACACAGACATTTATTTTATTTTATTAATTTTTTGCCACTGAAAGAAAGGTTTGGCCACTAAAAGCAAGTATTAAGCAAGACCACACAGCTGGCTGATGCGGACATGATCAGCCATTCCACAGTTTGTATTCCTCTAAATTATAACGCAGATCCTACAGCTGTAGCATAGTGAACCCAAAACTCATAGATTCTTAGAATGGTTTAGATTGGAAGGGACCTTAAAGATCATCTAGTTCCACCCCCCCTGCCATGAAAACACACAAGAATGGAAAACAACGGCAGATCACGATATCCAGGTCCTGGTCCCAGGCAGAGAAACACTTCTCCATTTTCCTTGACATCATTTAAAATGCCTTCCACTTGAGAAAATACATAACTGTTTACCATCTTAGGAGTCTTCTGGACATTAAATACAGACTCAGGACACTCATGGAAAAAAAGTTTATATACATTTCACTGAAACAGAAAGATACCATAGCACCTCTTTTGAGTTTTAATGAAATAAAATTCACTAGGCTTGATCATAAACTGTCCACATCCACGTCAGGATTTCACTTCAAGACAAGGCATATCTAAGTACATAAGCGTATAGTATTCCCAAAAGAGATTTTAATGACATTTTCAGACCAAAGCCCTTTGCACATTCTTACATAAAACTGGTAGTACAGCTACAGAAACATTTTTTCCATTTTTCAGCAATCCAGTATTTTGCTTACATTGCAGTTGAATTTGTACAAGAATTTGTGAAGAGTCTGCTCAGAATATTAAATGCAACGTGCTAGCACTTTGATGTCCCTTCCCATGGAAAAACGTCCCCAACCAATCCACAAAACAACACATTTGAAAACCTAGAAATTCTGTAGTCTGTCTCAAGGAAAGATTAAGAGGGGCAGCAAAATTTGCAAATCAGAGAAAAAAAATCAGTTAGTCAATCTTAAAAAGGTCTGAGATCATTAGAAATACTTCACTCAGTGCCGTGGTTTGGCCTCAGCCAACAACAAAGAACCACGCAGCCGCTCGCTCGACTCCCACAGCCGTGGGAAAGATCGGCAGAAAAAGGCAAAATTCGTGGGTTGAAATAGTGTAATTTGACAGAACAGCCAAAGGGAAGAAGAAAGAAAACCAATAACACCGATAAAGGAGTATAAGGACGCGATTACAGTACCGCCGCGCAGCGCACGGACCGAACGAGCACCACCGCAGCCCATCCCCGAGTGGCGACTGCCCCCCTCTGCCTGGCTAGCGCCTCTTATAGCTGGGCATGGGTCACACCTGCCTCCCTTCGCTGCCGGCTCCTTGGGGAAATTAACCCCATCCTTGCTGGAACCAGGACACTCAGATCAACGTAAAATATTAAACATATTATTTTACACAATGCATAACGCTTAGAAAATTACTCGTATTGCTCATACTTCTGGATTTTTCATTAAACCGTTCCAACGTGATGAAAAAGGTGAAATTTATAGTGGATAGTTCACTGAATCTCTTCTTTATGTAGAAGTTCAGCCAAGAAGACGGAATGAATTTGAAAATTAATTAAAATATTAAATCTTTATTTTATGTTATAGATTGCAAACATGCACTGAATCCCTTTGTTCAGTTCCAGTAAAGTATACTCTTTGAAAAAGAATATACTAGTGTCAGAGGGATCCAAAAATACAGTGAGAACAGTAAGAGACATGAGAAATCTTTTTAAGCAGATAAATGACTAAAATGATAAATTATGCTTGTATTTGTGTTTTATTCCTCTAAGACAAAATAAAATTCAAAGGTAATACATTTAAGTCCGATTAAAGGATTTTTTTTAATTAAATATAATACATGCCCACAACTTAAACTGAAAGCTAGGCTGCTAAAAACACAAAAATACAATTCAGTGACATTATGGCTTATGACAACACCCCCAAATTACCCTAATATCTATTTTAATTTTATTTTCAGAGAAATATGTAACCCCTTGGACTTGCAGAAAGTGACAAATACAATGCTGATGCAGGTGTAATGCTTCACATTGACACATAGCTTTTCTCTGAAATTAATAGCATAACAGACACCAAAGTAAACACCTCATGAAATCTAGATCAATCTGGCTAACAAAAGAAAAGCAACAAAGAATCATGAAATGGATTCATCTGCAGCAGGAATGCAAACTTCACTCCACAGCCTATGGGGTAGACCAACAGGTAGATGACAGGACACACTAAACCTCTTCAGCACAAGTTTAGCCTCCAACAGCAGAGTCATGAAAAAAATATAAGTGTTTTCCCTGCTTATGCATTGTTTGCTGTTCCCTTCCTTCAGAAAGTTACTAAAAAAGGCAAAAAAACCCAACAGAAATGGAAAAATGTCTGGATAGGACCTCTTGAGGTCTCTGATTCAGTTCCCCAGAATAAACGCTTCCTCTCCTGTCACCCCTGTCAGGAATGGATTAAACCCCTTTTCAAAACCAGCTAAGAGGGCGATTAAAAATACAATAGCCATGCAACCCAGGAGGGACGTTAAAGATATGCCATATGCGAAGCCTGTATCTCGCACAAGGGGAGTCAGGTCCAAGGACAAAGGGAGGAGGTGTGCTGCATGATCTACAGCGAAGGATGGCACATAAATCTAGGAGCACGTTACCCAGAATCCCACCTAACCTCGCAGATGATTGAAGTCTCACCTACACTGCAAAAGGAGAGCCAGGGTCTGCTTCTCCACCCCACTAGTAGCTTTGTTTGCTTTTGGGCTACTCCCATCTAGCCCAGCCCAGACTGAGCAATATTATTTTTGTGTGTTTTCAAAGCACTTGAAATAGCTGTGTTGCAATAAGTAAGAACAGAGCTTTACTGCAAGACACTGGGTAAACACTTGCATGCCGTGGCAGGCAATGGACAGGCGTATGGCCATACTTGAGAGTCTGCTCAGATAGTGTCAGAGAACCGCATGGAAGAGAGGAAGATAAACCTCGTGCCTTTTTATCCATCATATTGTCCGAAAGCGGTCCCTAGAGCGAACTGTCCCCAGGTGAGGTGAACCCATACCTAGTAAAACCATCTGCCCTTAGGAACATGATGCACACCCCCCCAGGAATGCCTCGCTCCTGAGAAAGATAAAGTGTTACTGCTAAGATGGCCTTAGCATCAAAACTAGATGCCTTAGAAATGGGACAAACGGAGGAAAGAGAGTCCAGGGCCTGCACAGGAAGGGCATCAAAGCCATGTGCAGGAATGCTTTTATCACATATATATAAGCCCCGAGTTACACACCCTCAAAATCCTCTGAGGCCACAGGGAGGAAAGGCGCACAGACTCTGAAATGGCCCTGTGGTGCTCTCCTGCTTCCCGCACTGAAGCAGCTGGAGTCTAAAAGCCATTAGCTGGCAAAAAAAAAAAATAAAAAATTTTTTTTTATTTGGTTCAGACTTTCAGGGCAATTTAAAACACAGGATTTTCCCCAAGTTCTAAAAGTCAACCAAAAGACCTCTGCCAATGTTTTCCCACTGGTACGCAAAGAAAAATCTGAAAATCACAGCACTAAAAGTACACGGCACTCAGTCTGAATTCACAGTACTTCCACCTACCACAAAAAGATCCTCCTTGCATTAAAATCAAAGGATAAGGAAAGATGAGGCAGTGTAGTAAAAAGCAAATTTTAAATGGTGTTCCTAACACTGCAGAGGAAACATTTTATGACGCACATTATGCATTTTCCTCATTTTTCCTTTTGATTAGAATCTCAGGAACAGGCATTTCATTACTGTGCAATCTACCATAATTTAGGCACCAAAAAAAGCCAGTCTCAGCAATTCAGAGCGAAGATTTAATAGGATAATGTTGAAGCACACGATGAAGGATTATAATTATTAAAGCAAACTATACTTTGTATTTAATTTTCATTTATTTCACATCTAAAGACTTTATTATGTTTTATTTACTAATTCATAAGATTTAAAAATTTGTAAAGCGCTTTCAATTATTGATGTGACTCAAGCTTTCAAATATGCTCAACATGTTCCTGGCCTCATCATCTAAAGCCTAGAGGCTCTTAATTTGTCCATGTAACTTCTGTCCAGCTGTGCACATACAAAGAAAGGAGACTCCCCAAACCAGCCACCACCGCACAGTGTGAGACCTGTGGAAGTTTAACTTTGATTTTACAGTCTGATGTTACAAACCTCGATAACAACTGGCACGGGAGCCATCGCCTACACCCTGAGGATGGGATAGAGGGTATTGCCTTTTGGAGTTTTGGAGGTTACCTGGAGTACAGGTAACCATAGAGAACACGGTATCATCAGAAACCTTGCATATTTGGAGGGCTTCACCCACTATTTCTGTAAAACGTTAAGAACTTTAAATTAGAGACTCTCTACTGGAGAGTAGTTTTTACTTAATATCTGTGACAGGTAAACAAAATATACTTGCTGTATTAGGTCTAAATCTTTCAGAGAGCATGTGTCATATCATGAAAATTAGAAATTCTCGCTTTTAACTGACTTTTCCCTAATTAATCACCAAAGTGCTTCTTACGTTCCTAAGACCATTGTCAATGAAGTCCATAAACTCACTGCAACTGGGAGAGTTACGGCATGCCAGAAGCACTTCATAATTATTCTAAGTTGCTGAATAATTATTATGACCAGGTAGATCAAAGCCAATTCCCTTCGTTTTCAGTTAGAAGTATTTTTAAATGGTATTGTCTGCAGTAGCTGTACCAGACGGCAACCAAGACACCTTGCTGTTTTTTGAAAGTTCGTAACATCCCTTTCATCAGTTGTCTTCTCTACTGTAATCCAGTATTATATATTTCCGAGAGTTTCTTTGACTGAAAAAACAAGTCTAACTGCACAGAGAAAGCATTGCCTAATATGCACAGCCTTACAAACAGCTTTAAATTGGATCAACATATTTTTCATCTTTTTAAAGTTAATTTTTAATATTTTTGTAGTCATTAAGCTCATAGGGGTCTGAGCAGATTAAAAAAAAAAAAAAGTACTTGACTTCAAGTGGTGACCTCCAGAAATAGCTCAGAGGAATGTAATCCTTGCAACTGAAGCCAGTATCTAAGAAACAAATAGTAGCAACCTGCCAAAGCTTTCTACTGAACAGTGCAGCTCTATGAAGCTGACTAGCAGTTAGGAAGGGGAGATCACATTCCTGTTACCTCCACACTACTCAGTACGATTTATTTGAGTGGTACTCAGTTAACTTTGACTGTAAGAGCAGCAGGGTATGAGTGGTCAGGTATAAGCTCATTTTGACTATGCCTTTCTGATGTGATGAGGTATACTGCAGCTTCTGCAATTTTCAACGATGTTTGTACTGAAGAATCTTATCACATGTACATCCCCTTTGGATATTGATGGTGTACTCCCAAGAAGCTTCATGGGTTCCCACTCTAAGCTCTGCACTTTCTTGACTGCAGAACAGAAGACACAACCAGGAGACCTACCTTCTCTGATTTGTGTAAAGTGCTAGGTGATTCCCCTATAGCCACAGGCTATAAAATGTTCCTACTGAAGTCCTCAGAGTCAAGGAAGGACTCATTTTTGACTTTTTGCTCCTCCTAACAGAGACCCAGCAAAAAAACGTGGGCAGGGATGATAAAAGGCTGACAAAGTGAATAGCAAGGCACGAGCATGCCAAGCCTCACTTGCTTAGTTTGGACAAAATGCATTTTCAGTAAGTAATTTTCCTAAACAAAACAAACACTAAACCTGCCCATTACGAAAGGGAAACGCTCTCACACAGGGCAGAGAATTTGGGAAGAAGCATTTTAGCCCCTGAATTTTTAAATATTTTGATCTCCAAAATAAGGAGAGGGAAAGGGGAGGAGCTCGAGTTCTTGCAAAACTCACTAAACTCAGAAGGCGGTACCAAAGGATAAGGTCCCATTTCAGCGGTATGTGTGAGCACAGACACCGAACAGCCTGTCTCTAGGCAGGAGCACTGTGGAGCCTGCAATTTATGCTGCAAGGGAAGAGAACCGCAGAAAAAGCTCATGAAACCGAGTGATTAGCCAATAAAACGGCAAGTGAAATTCAGTGTAAACAAATGTGGTGCACATGGGGAAAACAGTAATCTGAACCATGCATTCAGCCTAGCAATGAGATCTTAATGGGCTGTTTCCGCTCAGGAACAAGACTGGGAGATAACAGGAATTTTTATGAAAACATAAGCTCTGGGCTGATCAACTGCGTATACTCCAGGGTTCGTGGGTCATCTGAACCACATGTCTTTCTCTTTTAAACAATGTATTTCAAATGTCTTTCTGCAACATATTTCTGTCGCAAACATCAGATTCTCAAGCTTGGGCTGTAATTTGCTTTGTGCTTCTGCACTGTTACTGTAATCACACCGGAACGGTAAGAACGCTCTATTAGGCCTATTTAGGTAAACCCTACTATGCAGTCTATTATCTTGGAATAATATTATGGTAAATAGTTCTTCAGCCATCTTCCCATCTTAAAAATAACAGCACAACACTCAACATCACTAGCCCTTTTTAAAAAAAAACCTGCACCCAGACCCAGGACTTACCCTTCATGGAAAGGGCTTTCCCCAAGTACCTAGAAATGCTCATTCCTTAAAACAACGCTCCCTGGAAACGCCTCACAAAACCAGGTCACACTGCTTATCCAAATAAGCAAAGCAGTAATGCATATTTACAGAACTAAGAGACTCAAATATTTTCTGCTGTTGCAGCAAAGCATAAAATTGAGGTCCAGTCTCTGAGCACACAGGCAACCACACACTAGCTCCTTCTCCATTGCCTCTGTTTGGTACAAAAGAGGCGAAATAGAAAGAAATGAAAAATGTTTCGCACAAGCTTCACGCTACTCAGCCTGTCAACTCTGTTAAATCTCAGCAAAGAGAAGGGTCAGAGCAGCCTAGGAGCTATTCAAAGTGTTCGAAGTCAGGTTGGACGGTGCCTTGAGCAACCTGATCTACAGGAAGATGTCCCTGTCCATGGCAGGGGGATTGGAACTAGACGATCTTTGAAGGTCCAACCCAAACCATTCCACGATTCCACAGTTCTATTCAAATTAATACTTTGGCAGCAACAACACAGGAGGTCCACATAAGCAGCTGAGAGTAACCAGAGCACAGCACTCCTTCACCACTTGCTCTCCTATTTGCACGCAGAGGGCTGCTCAGAAGAATGGGGAGAAGGACAGTGACAGGACCCCACTATTTATTCCTCCTTTGTAATCCCACAGCAACACAAGGACCATTGTGTTGAAGACACAAAGGAAAAAGTGGAATCACAGCAAAGGTTAACAGGAAAGATATAGTTCATGCCATTTATCATATTGTATTTGGTTTTTTCTCTTCCCCAAAAAGCATTCCCTGCCTGCACAGAAAGGAACTCTTTTTTTCATGATAAGGTAGTTTCGTGGTATGAAAAATTTAATAAGCAGATGGAACAGCAATCCATTATCCATTAAAATATTGCAGCGGGTTAATCCAGCAAATAAAAATGGAGAATGAAGCAGATGGCCGTTTACAGTTCTCTTGATTTCTTAAATATTCCTTCCCAGTGCACAGCCATTCTTGTATTTAACATGAAATGCACAGTTCTCACCATGTGCACATTATGCAACCATTCATATGACCTCATAAACATTACATCTTATAGAGCAATTATTTTTTATGCCTTTTTTTAAAGGAAAAGCTTTATCATTTCATGGCAAATTATTCCCAGACCTCAGATATCTTGAAATAATTTGAAGTAGCTGCCAACAGCAAATGATAAATCCACCAAATGCAAATATTTGCTCAAGATACTTTTTGGATGTATCTTAATTTTCTGGGTTCAAGAAATAATACAGAAAAAGCACTTTGACATGGGATTTGGATGTAATATTTCAAGTATTTAGTATTTTGTCAAACACACATGCCAGGAAAACAGGTATCTAAGCTCCTGTCTCAGTGTGATAAACTGGAAATAGCTGCTTCATTAAAGCGATTACAATTCTTACTGAAATAGCAACTGAGTACAGGCGACTGCTACTTTGGATTTCATAAAAACATATTCTCTGTCACTAAAAAAAGTGAATATATAAATCAGTGATTGTCTCTTAGTTGTCTGCATACATGGCAACCAAGTCCAAGGCTTATCCATATTCCTTGCAAAAAGCTGAGTGTTTAAACAGCTTAAAAATACACTTCCTCTATTCTGAGACCCACATAAAGTTAACAATTTCTAAAAATAAGTTTTGTCATTAAGATGCACTAAGACATTAACACACCAAGTGCAATTAGTATACCAGAAATTAAATCTGCTGTGTGCAAAAAGTGAGTATGAGTCTTATACACCAACTAATCTCAATTATACTGACAGGTAAAGAGGCACTTATAGACGTATTTTGTAGTGGGGCACTGCCCACTAGATAAAAAAAATAGAGTGTAACCATCATCAAGTTTTATACTTTTACTCCTTTTTTTTTATTACCACTTTGGTAATCTACTGCATTGTAATCCACTCCACTGTGCAAGCAGGACAGCACCCAGGAGAGGACAGGACTGCCTAGACAGAGCCAGAAGGACCTCCATGGAGAAAAGGCTGGAAGAGGCAAGGAAAGGGTCTGCAAAAGGAACCGGGCAGAAAGAAAAGATAGAGCAGGACAGGTCAGAACTGCTTTGGTAAAAAGAGGAAGGGACGTGCGCATCCAGAAGCACACTTTGTTCCAGAGATGGAATGAACCCTGAGATTTCCCCCACGGGAAGCCAGTTTGTATGAAGCTACTGGAAAAGGGCAAGTCAGTCAGAGGATGCAGCTGCTGACTGCTGAACTAGGTTTAATAGCAAACCTCTGCAGAGCGGAGCTCAAATTCTTCAGATCTGTGTCCATACTGGCTTATTTGCTGCTTTCTTCCCATTGGATCTTCTAAAACAACTGGAAAAGGCATGCAGAAAATTTTGTAGAAACAACCTTATGATGATTTTAAGTCAAGCACTCCAGAGATATAACGGCAGAAATTCGTTTCCATCTGCAAATTTAACTTGCTCGCGCCCACACACACACACTATACTTCAGTCTTTAATTGTCCAACCACAGTAGTTCATGGAGGTTGAATTCAAAGTGTGGGATCTCTTTGCAGACTGATGCCCAACAAAATCCTGAAGCAGCAGTCTGGCTGAAAGTGATGGCTTGTGAAGGGCACAGGAGGAGGTATTTGGCTTTTTAGGCAGACACTATTCAGTGGTTGAAAACCATAAGGGTCGACTGAAAGCACAGCAACTGGACCATGCTGATACTTCCCCAAATACACCTCTTCTTATTTACTACTCAGAGCAGTCCACAAGCAAATCTGATGCACAGGAAAGATGTAGCAGAAGCTTTGTAATGAAGGCATATGATGACAGAAATACTAATAGCAAGGAGTGAAAAGGAACCATTGTGGTTTTGGGGAGTGCAAAGAGATCTTACGCTCTGACGTACCTATTGCAATTACATCTTTAAATTCAGATGGCATGAATCCATGTCAGGAAGCCCTCAGCCTAGGTTGATTCCTGGAAGTACTCTCACAGATGCGTTTGAAATAAGTAAAAGCTCTATCTTAGAGTGCTAGTATAATGTCTTAGCATTACAGAATATTTTACAAAGCAAGGACTTTAAAAACCTAGGTCCTACAGGCCCAAATATAGTCAACTAAAGCATAATAATTTTCCCCTTAGTTCCTCAGTGGCTCACTCTCATCATTATACACCAGGCAAAACACAGTTCTCTGAGGCCCCGACAAAAAACACACATTTGTGAGGCGAGTAGTCCTTACTGCGATGAGGAACAGAAATTTCTTCTCACATAGCCAATTAAAAAAAAATATTAGTAAAGTAAGATATGGAGAATAGGCTGAACAAGAATATTAGAGTAAGTTATTATATTTAAGGGAATGCCATGCAATCTACTGAAAGAGCAAGGAAGAGATTGTGTATGAAAAAATAATAAGACATCGTTTAATTGAAGACTATTTCACAGGCATAAAAATTAAGTTTGTATGCTGCTTTGGCAAGCTTATTATGGTCTTTTAGCAATTTCTATATTTGCAACAGATTTATATTAATATTTCATGCTATACTGAAATAAGATAGATGCATTTAAACAGGAAATAAATGGTCTTCTGCAGTATTTATTTATATTCAGCAGTTTATATTTGTTTTTCTATTTCATATATTTAATTTTCATTTATTCTGAATAGCACAGAATATTTAAAATGGCTATTACGAAGTCAAAGATACTCTTACAGCATGAAAGAGATTTCGAGAGGAAAAAATTGTTGGTTTAAAATTGGAGCAAGCATAATTGAATAATGAGAAGAAATTTGAACCATCTAAAAGAATTATAATTAGAGCCCAAGTCAAAGATGACAAATTTCACCATTTAGAGCTATCATGATGAAAATGGTAAATATGAGTTGTCATGCTTTAATTAAAAAGGAGTGGAAATGGCATGAAAGCATTCATTGTTAAAATGTTCTTAGCACTGTAATTATTTTTATTGATTAAAGTAATTATTAATTCATGAACAAGCTCTAAAATGTTGATACTGTAATTCATGAAATGAAGAAAGGAATATGCCATCTCATTTATTTATGAAACTCTTAGATTTCCCTAAATAGATCTTTATAAATGCATGATAGCTAAAAAAAGCATACTCCAACCCGAGACAAACTTCTGAAAACATCAAAACTTGCACAGTGCAGTGCCTCACCAAGACATTTGCCTATCGGTGTTTGCCATGAAGTTCGGCCCACCTTTAAATTACACCATTGCTCAGCTGCTCACTGCAATTTGAATAGCTTTGCAGCAGAACTGCTTTCAACATATTAGCCTGGTGACAAGAATACTACTGATGCGTTACAAAAACAGCGCTCTCCTCTCCCAGATCTGTCTTACTCTTCCTCCTGGAGATCTGTGCCTGCATGGAAAAACAAAAATTGTGTCTGGATTTCTAAAATATCTAGGACATTTCAGACCTACCGTAGGTGCACAAGCTCGTCAGGATGAATGGGACCCCCTGAATAAAAACTGCATTGATACGCACAAGCACAGCAGTTCCTAGCTGTGTCAGCCTCACTGTGTGTATAGTGTATATGTAAAAAAAAAATGGCAGCTTCACTAGACTCACTGTATATTTGCTGTGCAGTGGTCCTCTGCCTGTCTGTGTACCCAACTCCAGTACATCCTGAATGGGCTGATGCAGCTCTTCAAGGGCTGTATCTGCACTACTGAAACGTGAGTATCCTTTCCAAATAGGTTGAGTTTGTGTTTCTTGGCTAGCGGGGATTTATAAGAGATAAAAGGGCTAAAGGTGATATGCCCGGAAACAGCCTTGAAATAATCACTGGATCCCTGCTCATTTGTTAGTGTAGTTATGATGTTTAGAATATGTGTAGAAATCAATACATCAATAATCAATACATACCTATGAAACAAGAGGACCAGAGCAAGTTGTTTTAAGTTAAATGGCTTTCAAGATTAAAAAACAAAACAAAACCAAAAACCCTGTGCAGCCTACTGATCATTACCACTTAGTAGGAGCTGAAAAAGTATAGCCATGGTAACATTTAAGGTCATGAGTTTCCCAGTGGTGCCTGATACAAGGAGAGTGGGTTAGTATAAAGTTCCATCAGCTGTGAGCCAGATGGATACCAGTCCTGCGACAGGATAACTATGAGCGTAAGCAGGACGTCAAAGAGATTTTAATTATGCAACAACTTAAATTTAAGTAAGAAAAAAAAAAGGGGGGGGGGGGGGGGAGAAGCTCATTTTGAGGATGTCAAGAATACTTTCTGTGACAGATTGCTACATGCTTTTGTTTAGGAGGCTGGATGAGGGTCATAAGTGAGAAACAGAGGGAGAACAGTGACTATTCATTTGTTTTTAATAGTCACAATTTTTCTTGCAGATTAGCTTTTCATGATGCCAGAGTCCTCGAGGAAAAAGCCAAAGGGGTGTTTTGTACGGCACACTGTGCTCACATCACTTGTGATTAGCCAACTGCTTCCATAACACAAGCACTCCTAACACAAACTGGAAAAAGAGAGTGAAAACCTGATGATTTTTGAGTTTGTTGCTGTATTTTAATAACGGTTCTGTCAATGCCCTTCTCTGACATAACACTCTGACTATAACTCCAAGACATGAAAAACTATGAACATACAAGAAATCCAGGCACTGTTCGTGGGCACTTAATAACTTTGCAAACTAGCACTTTGGGGCAGTGGAAACAAAAAAGGAAAATACAATATTAAATGGCGGACAGAATGCATGATCACTTAAAGAAGATATCCTTATTGTACATATTCTGGACACATTTATGTACTATACCTACACCTCTGACCTCGAGCATGCAGCAAGTCAGCCATTTACTGGCAGGGTCCATACTACACAACACACTACCCAGTCTACAACATCACGAGCCTGTACTGATAAAATAAGCAGTGCAAAGAATCTCGAGTGAATTACAAGAAACAGATGGTCTCTAAAGGAATTTGTGTGCAAAGATTACACTTGGAATACTGCGAAGTCTGTCAGAGATTGCCACAAGCCACTTGATGCCCAGCACAATGCCATCATACAAATTAAGGGCAGACAGAGTGCACAAATACACAGCAATCACGACATCTGAGCTCTGTCATGTCCTAAACCTAATACGACAACCACATAATAAACCACAACCATACGACTTCAACCTTCTCTATGTGAGGAATGCAATGGTGATCCGTGTCAATATGGAACAGTGTTGTGAAATAAGGGAACATCTTTAGGTTGTGCAAACACAGGACGTGCTGGGGACCTGCTGAGACAAATGTGTACAGGCAATTTACCATGTATGTCTTTGCTGAAAGGAAACATCTGTGGTGTTTGTTCGTTGAATTGGCCTAGGTTTTGGTAATCGCTGTGGTGTTTTGTTTGTTAAATTAGCCTAAGCTTTGGTGATCGCAAACTATGTTAAGTGAGATGTCTGTTGTCACACATGAACAAAAGGAGGTTTAACTGAAGGACACTGTCAGGAGGAACCCGCGTAGACTCGAGCAGATTCGAGAAGATTCGAGAAAGCCCTAGATGGACCATTGCGCCTGCGCAACCTGGAGGTGGAGACTCCTAAAAAGTAGTATGAATATGTATTAGGCAAAGTTATAAAGGAGATTGTATTGTTTTGTACGTGGCCGCCGTTAGTGGAATGGAGACTCCCTGGTGTGCCCAGCGTTGCTTTGCTTAATGTTCTATTAAAAAACTTTAATACCAAAATTATATCCTGGACTGTCTTGAAATTTATAACATCTATAAGGTGGAAAAAAACGTTTGCCTTGAAAAAAAGAGATGTAGAACAAGAACCAATCCCATGATCTTTATGTCCCAGCAACACCATGGGAACAATCTGTGTCATGTAAAATAGACACTATGAAATCCTGCAGAGCTTCATTGAGGACAATTTTGAGTATCATTTTGCCTAGCAAGCTCTGTGGATTCCTTTCTGGTTGGATCAAGCATCCTCCAGAAAGATGGCTACCAGAGAGGCCTCTGGAGCTACAACTGCTAGCCCTGGGGAAGAAATTCCACGCTGGACCTTGCTTCATGACAAACTGGACAAATCATTCATTTCCAAAACCTTCTGTAGCCATCTTAAGTTTCCATAGACCTAATAATGCAGAAAAGAGACAGACTTCTCTTCCCATCTGTTTTTACAGGAAATGAAGACATAGGCTTATTAAATGGAGATGATTAATCATTTATGGAAACATTCTCATTTCTGACAGTACAGGAAAAGAACAAGACATTAGCAAAGTCAGATTCTCTTATCTTTTCCACACCATGAAAATGCATACCATAATCAAGTCACAGAGAAGCCTGTTCCTCCTGCAAAGGAAGATGGGAGAATAATTCTGCTAGAACTGAAGAAAGTAATTAAAACTAGAAATAGTCAGCATTTGGGCTACAACCAGCTTTCAGAGGCGTTACTGCAAGGTGTGATAAACTCAGTATCGTTTGTTCACCAAACCTAAAAACTTACATTTC
Organism: Vanellus vanellus; assembly: GCF_965231255.1. Classification (NCBI taxonomy): domain Eukaryota; kingdom Metazoa; phylum Chordata; class Aves; order Charadriiformes; family Charadriidae; genus Vanellus; species Vanellus vanellus. The sequence continues at coordinate 163,825,023 of NC_138905.1, forward strand.
CACAAGAAGGCAACTGCTTAACAAGAGGTGGCAAGATGGCCAACATTTTACTGTGTAAACAAGATATGCATGATTGTGCAGGCAAGACTAAGCTGCAGGGTCAAGTTATGTAGACAAAGTATAATAAATTGTGAAAAGACTTGAAAGAAAGAAACCTTCACCCCAAGACCACTGGCAATACTAGTGTTTAAGATATTAATTTGTGTAATTTTAAAGGTGTTCGTTTAGTACTGCCAGAATTTTAGAGATACCTATAGCACTTAGATAAATACTTTGAGAAAATGTTAGATGAAGAATCCTTATAGAATTTACTAACTCCTTAGAAAAAGGGGGGGGACTGAGTCAAAGATATAGTACTAATTAACTAGTAGTAATTCATAACCTAAAAGACAGGCCTGATAAAAAATGGACGAAGCAAGAAGTCTTGAGGCATTGCCAAGGACAGCTCCTGATAACAAATAAAAGAAGGCCTTGAAAGGCGGCTGAAACCAACCCTGCAGTCTGGACAGAGACCAAAAAGAAAAACTGAGTCTGCGCAGGGACAAAAGGTTACTTGAAGTGATGAAGAAGAATTTGCAGCCTTCATCCTCAAGACCCTCAGCGACCACCACCACAAAGCATTGCGCAAGCGCAGTTAGGAGGAGTTTATGAAAATGACTTCTTAAAGCTAATTTTAATACGAAGCGGGAATAGGTTATACATATGTATAGCCGTATTAAGAGATCTTATGATTATGTAAAAAGTACCATATATATTTGAGAAGGCCGCTGCATTGAGTGCGCGCCGTCGGTGGAGTGAGACTCCCGGGCCGCCCAGCGCTGTTTTGCTTGCTGCCGCTTGCTAATAAATACTCCAAATTTTAATTGACTCTGTCTCACGTCAATTTTGTGAGATCAACATATAACACAAGGGAGAAGACCTGGAAAGTTACTCTGCAAACAGAGGAGAGACTGGTCAGAAAAATTCTACACCACACATGGCTCTGGCTGTCAGATGAGCAAATCTCACTCTTTACATCCTGGACTGTATTAATAACATCTATAACCACCTTACTTCACACAGGAATTTTTCATCATTATTTTTAACTACTGGTACTATAATACCTGTAGCCACATTTGTTTACACTGGACAAAATCTGACCTGGGTAACTCACCCAAACATATGCAAACTTTGAGGGAGGGGAAAAAAATCTCAAGATTAAATGCTTCTGTACCTCTAACTTCTCTAAAAGTGCTGACAGCTATTTCAGTTTGTGTTTAGGATAAACACTTGATTGCCTACAGTTTCTGAAAAGAGAAGAAAAGTATTAAGGAAGTGTAGTTTCCTATTTTGAATTGGAACACTCCACAAACAGAAGACATTATTCTATTTGTTCTCTGTCCAACATGTCATTTTTGCAGACTTTTGGTTTAGTCGGAAAAATAATATCCTGAGATGTTTATACTACAGATTTTAAAGACAGTTAACCTGCCAGGCTTTGGATCTCTTCAACGAGAACAGGAGATAAATAAATTCAGAGAGTCTTTAAAACTGCATTTACTAACTTTTCATTCTCATACCGGAAAGCATCAGCGAATAAAGTATTCTTCAAAGAAAATGCTAGGCCATTACATTTTAAACAGCCCAAACCATTTCCTCAATCACACATTGTAGTGTATGTCACTGGAGTTCAGTGATGTGCACACTAAACAGAGGTGATTAATTCTTTGTAGAAACAGTCTCACTTCATTTAGTGCAGGAAAAGAAAAGGACGTTAGCAAAGTTGGTCGGATTCTCCTGTCTTTTGAAAAGCACCATTGGAAATGCACATGATCTCAAGCACACCCTGAAGCTCAGTATGCCACTAACACGCACTCAGGTGGCTTCTTATCATGCCAGGAACACTCAAAGGCATCCTTGCACTGACTTGGTATAGACAGGAGACAGCTAAATCACAGAATCATTGGAAGGGACCTTTAAGATTGAGCCCAACCATCAACCTAACACTGCCAATACCACTGCTAAACCATGTCCCTAAGCACCATGTCTACCTATCTTCTAAATACCTCTATGCATGGCCACTCCACCACTTCCCTCGACAGCCTGTTCCAATGTTTGATAACTCTTTTAGTGACGAAATTTTTCCTAATATCCAATCTAAACCTCCCCTGTCATAACTTGAGGCCGTTTCCATAGCAGCAGTGTGCTCCTGCTATCGTGGTTAGGAGCACTGTGGACACAGCCACTGGGTCCCATCATAGCACTTCCTCAATTTTTATTGAGGCATTATTTAAGCAAGGAGAATTTTAGGAACGTAAACATCCTGCTGCTCTTCTTCCCAAGCTCTGCCCAGCATTGCTCAATCTACCACGCACACAAAAGCTTCCCATAGACTTAGACTCTCATAGAGCTACGTCTGTGGTCTATTAATTATATTTAAAAACTAAGTGAAGGGCACATATTGTGCAAACTCTAAGTCTAGAAGTTTAATCAAATCTCACAAGAAGAGGTGCTACAAAGACTCCAAAGCCTTTGCAAATTAGAAGCCTGACTTCTGCATGAACCCTCTCATCAGAACAGAAATCAGACTCGTTGTCCTTCAAGGACAGAAAAATCAAGCAAATTGAGTGATCCTACAGAATTAAACACTGCTATGAAAAGCTGTCGAAATTAAAGTGACTAGATGCCGTAATTGCCGAGCTGCAAGCTTGAATTAGCACTGAGTTAGTAATTGTATCTTATTTTTACAATACAGATAAACCCCAAAACATTTCCTTCTAAACTGCTAAAGTAGATTCCCCTATTAATAGGGATGCTAACAAAACAACTTCTGCTACAACAGAAGCAAATTTTAAATGCACCAAATTATAAATGCACCATCATTTAGTTTGATACTGAAATATGATTAAGCTCCCCGATTGAAATTAAACAAGAAAAGAAGAACTGCAGTCTTGCATGTCTTCACTGATAAAAATAAGGAAACCTCATAGCACCTTCTCCCCACAAGGGTATTTCCTCCTCGTCCCCTCCCTTACTTAATTACTGACTTCTTGAGGTACAAACTGTACAACAGACACAATGCAAAATAAAACTGCTCTACCATATATTATCAGAACAAGAAACCTCATATCTGTTTAAAAGTATGAGCTATTTTTTGCAGTTACTAATTAGCACTCAAAAGCCTGTTATTAGGTAGGATAAGGAAGAATTCAGGAAACTGAAGAAAAAAAAACAAACGTCCAGAACAGTTTAGCACTAAAGCAGCAAATGAAAAGGAATCTCTCATTAATTTCTTCTCCCAGTTTTACCAGCAAAGAAACCCATAGCAATTATTTTAAAGCACAATGACTGTCAAGTTGTGCATTAATTCAAGTTCTATAGCATTATAGGCATCAAAAAGAAATCTGCAAACAGTGCGGCAAAATGTACGTTTGCAAGCCTTGGCGGGTAATCATGTGGCTGAAGGGAAATGCAAGTGTACTCCCGCTCGCAATCTGCTGGTCTTTTGATGAAAAGAGAGGCCAGGATCAACCAAAACAAGACACGAGAAAGTTTTTAAAATATTTGTATTTTAAAAAAATCTCAGTGCCTTTCAAAAGTTTGGTATTGTTTTTTTCGAAGGCAAACCTCAAAACTAGCAAGAAGCAACAGATATATTCTGGTTTCCTTACCTCCTGCTAACAAGAAGGATGATGTAGTCATCTTTATGACCAGGATGTTGAGCACTTATGAATGTATTTTTATACAGGGGAACATTTTATTTATTCATTTAAACATATTTAAACGTGGTTTTCCTTTTTATAGAATCCTTTTAGTACCTTCAAAGACTAAAACAGGAGAAAAACATGTAGACTCACCATAACTTAAGCCTAACAATTTAGTAAACCATGCATCTGTTGTGAAATCCTCTGGAGTGCAAACACAAATACAATCTTGATAAATAGTTGCCAAAAAGATTTGATTTCAAGGTCCAAAAGACACTTGCTTATAAGATTCTTCACAGACGTACTAGCTAGTCCACTATATAGCAGAGATGCAATGAAAAGGAAATAAACCATTCACTGTTTTGTTCTACTGTTGTTTTATGTACAGTCTTTGCAGACTTAAAAGGTCTTACAGACTTTGCAGTCAAATTTCTATAGAAGACAACTGTAGGTTTTGTATTACAATTTAAAAATCCAAGCAAAACAAAACCAAAACACGCACACACACACACACAGCCTCCTAGAGACCTTCTTAAATTTGCAACTGAAATTACTTTCGAGGCAGAAAGGACAAAGTTCAGGCTGCGTCCCTTTGAACACATTGAAGTATGTGGCCACCGATACTGTTCGGCAGAACCCTTGCATCACTGGAGAGATTTACGCCCATGCTTTTCATGACTTCTGTTTACTACCCAAGCAAAGACCAATGACGGATACAAATGCCAGGTTTTCCTTTCAAAATAAGGCTGCAAATTATAAATTGAAGTGTTTAGAAAAAGGAGATACCCTCATCGATGGAGGTGTAGTTCCACTGCACATTCCCTGCTCACCAGCCAGCGCCTGCCTTCAGCAAGGAGTATTGTCTTTTCCTCCTAGATGGTGTTTCCCACCACAAGGAGATGTGACAGTAGTAGCCAAGATCCTTTTCTGCTACTCAAAAGTACTTGTCCTTCCTATATATTGCTGCTACAAAAGGGAGAGAGGTTACATTTATCAAGAAACAAGTAGGGTGTGTATTACAAAGGGAAAAATAAGGGAGCACACATTCTGGACCCTGAAACTGCTGAACTCCATACGCACCCTCATTCACTCTCCAACCTGTGCGCAAAACAGAAAGTGGGTCTCACTGGAAACGCGTTCTTAAGGACTGCAATATATGGATGTGCAAAAGGAGGGCGCAGTACAGTGAAGCAGAGAATTCTCTCTTTACATTTACGGTTTTTAAAGTTTTTCATCACGATACTTACTGTATGTTTGCTGGTAAGTTTTCTATGCATTTCACACAAAACAATTTAAGAAATTAAGAAAAAGAAATCCCAGTGCATTCCACAATTTATCAGACAGTGGCAACGCTTTCACTATAAATGCATTTCACCAGTGAAAGAAAATGCTGCCTTTTTATTAATTTTTCTGTCTGGAGACTAAGAAGCGGAACAAAATAGGAAAATAGCCCTCCAGCTTGTGTGCCAGAAACATTTCATTTAGAAGAACGGTCAAAACTTTCCCCATGAACTGAGTTGTTCAAAAGTACATCATTCTGGAAAAGTACTTAAAAATAAAATAAAATCTGTGTGCAAACTCAAGCGAATAATTTCTATTTCCATCTGATTTTCAATGCAAATGTAACTTGAATGAAAGGCCTATGTTAAAAGCTGAACACATGATTTCTGAACCATCCTCATCTGTTTCTGAACCCCAATTCTGCTCACTCTCTAGGAAGCCCAACATGACCAGATTGCCAGCGTAGGTAACTCAAAAGCTTATAGTTAACAGGTATGAATCTTACCCTCCCTCCAGCTTTCAAATTATTTCCTACAAAAATGGCAACGATTTCTTAAAATTTTATGAGAGAGTCATATTTGCAATTTATAAAGGATCTTTTTTGGAAGAAATTAAATTCACAAACCAATGAAGAAAGATCTCATGAAAATAAAACAAGAAATGCTTATTTTCTTATGACAGTAAAAAAGATATTAGTGCTGTGGAAAAATTCCAAATTCATACTTGGGCTGCTAAAGGAGCTGGAAAATTGTTCCCAAAATACACTAAACTTGAGAAATTGTAGGTTAATGAAGGCGGACCTTGAGACTGAAAGAATGCTTACTTAGTCTCACCCGTACCTTGCACTAAAGCCTTCACTGAAGTCACCGGGCTTTGCTCAAGACAGAGCTATGCCATTCTATGCATCACTTATCCAATTCTATTGCCATTGCCTACCCTATACTAGTTTGACATTTTTTGAAAATAATTATTATCATATTTTAGCCAGACATACCAAGTGGCGATTGAAGTCACTTATATGAAATTTCTTGAGCAAGTGTAGAGAATAAAGTAAGTAAAATCCTACAGTGAAATTCCATTCTTCATTGAACCCATTATTCTCAAGATTACAGAGGTTATGAAAAAGATGTATAACATATTCCATATACCCACAGTAACTTGAAAAAAGCAATTTAATTACTCCCATCCTCAATAATGAAGTTTTATCTTTGCCTTTGCACTTAGTTGAAATATATCCTTCATTTTCGTTTCATGTATTACAATATTCTGCAAAATTTGCTATTTTGGTGGACTTACTTCATCTAGAAGTCTTTTTTGACTTCATAAGAAGTATCAACTAAGAGCTCTTTCCATAAAGAGTTTTTTGATTGATGAACAGATGCTTAGTTCCTAATGATATTTCTGAGGTTAGTCTACTCTAAATGAAACATACTTAGATTAGCTAATTTTTAGTCTCTGAAGAATCATCTTAAATAAAGGTCACTGAACATCTCACTCTGCAATTAATAAAGATTCAGCTAGTAATTCCTTGATCAAATATTAGTATTTTTGATTGGTCCCAGAAGAAATATCCTTTTTTATGTAAACCTGGCACACGAATCAGAGCCACAGCTGCTGCCTGATATAATCAGCGTACAATATTCTAATCCCATGAACTCTGACTCAGCAAGCATCTGCTTTCCAAATAAACTTTATCAAACATCATTTTTTTCAGAACTAATTTTGTCAGCCAAGGTTTAAAAGGAGACAGATTTCAAAACCTTTCACAGAAACACTTTGAAGTCAACCACTGCACTTCAGCTTCTTTCCAGAAAGACCTTCCCTAGGAATTCAAACGGTTATTATACTGGGTTAGACTGTTTAATTAGTAAAGAGAGTGCTGTTAAGTTTTTTTCCCCAACAATTTACGTAGGCTTTAGTTAGAGGAGTTGTTGGATCCAGAGGGTTTGACATGCAAGTTTTAAATACTAATGTTTTAATATACCAATAATCCCCTGGCTGTGATAGGAACTAAAGTAAATTTATAACAGCTGCACTTAAGACTGTACATTGATTATTCCTCTGCTTCTAAGGACACATAGAAAGACATAAATAGTGGAGGTCCACGGCCTGAGACAACAGCTACCATTCTCTCCTACTACCTTGCAATTAAAATCACAATTTTGTGATTCCAAATTTCACATGCAGTCTGCAATTTCCTATACAGTTTGTACACTGAGATCCTTCCTAGCACCAACAGAAATCAGTTGCAGATTTTTTTAGAAATGAACAATGTTAATACCCAAACACACAACCTTCCATAATGCCTTTTTTTCTCCTCATCTTTTTGCATGAATGTTTTCTAATGTGCAATCATTCAGGTTGCGAATAAGCAGTAAGATTGTTCTCCACAGCTGAGGGCGAGCCAGAAGCAAGAACACCACAGTAACATCATCTTCAAAAAGGAAAAGCACAAAATTGTAGAAATGGTGTCATGGAACCATGTAAATCTGAAATCCAACCAGCTTCCCACTCAAAGCAGGACTATTACCAACATTATATCATTAGGTCACCTGTAGCTTTATCTAGCCAAGTCTTGCAAAACCTTCAAGAATGGAGACTCCACCACCTCTTTGGGTGTCCTGTTCCAGTTATGACCCACCTACTGAAGTTCTTTTTCTAATGTCCAACCTAAACCTCCCCTTGCAATGTTTGTGAGCATTGCCACTTGTTGTGTTCTCCGACACTACTAAGAAGACCTTGTCATTTCTGTAAATACGTTTCAAGGCTGTTAGAGTGCTCCTAGCCTTCTTTTCACAACTAGAAAAGCCCAGTTCCCTCACACAGGATGCGGACTCTAGCCTCTGCTCATCCACGGCACCCTTCCAGTTTCTCAACATACTTACTACACCAGGGTGCCAAACCAAAGTATTCCAAGTGCAGCCTCACAGGGGTCACACAGAGATGAATAAAAGCTCGTCTCCATTTGTTGGCCATGCCCCTTACTTTGACCATATACACCAGCAAAGAACCTCTGAGGAGACAGTTAGGCTGGTGTAAAGAAGAAATACAAAGGATCCTTAGCACACCACACACCATTCACGTTAACACTGACGGGTACACAGGTAAAATGAAACATAGAATACAAGGACTCATGCTCCATCGCTTCTTCTTCCCAACTTGGTGTAGGTGGAGTTTCCAAAAAATTTTGCTCCACCGTGAGGAGAACACGCTTTCTCTTCACCCACTTTAACTGTTAGCTTTTATTCATAAAGGCTTGCCATGCTATCTTTGCTAATTATAACAGGACTCAGAATGTATGGCTTAGATGGCTGGCTATTTTAGGGTGGATTAATTGCCCCCTGAAAGCATCTCTCTTACTCAAGTGAAAGTGGAGGGAATCTAGAGCTGAGACTCGCTGTGTGTCTGTCAGAGCTCTACAACATAGATACCTACAAATGAACTAGACATTTGGGGTGGATACATACAGCAAACCACTTTCACAATCTGATGAGGTTTTTTTTAAACCAGTACAAGCACCTCTTTCAAAAAAAAAAAAAGTTACATTATATCCTTTTAGTTATTGACAGGTTTAAAGATACACTAGTATAAAATAAAACAGCTTACAGATGAATTATTGCTATAATTGGTTAAAATAGTGTTCTCTTCACAAAATATTTCAAATTATGAACATTCCATAAGCATTCAATCAATATGGATTCATTATAAATAACTGTCACGTTGAGATTATATAAAGTCTGTTCCATTTTCTAAAATTAAAGAGTTGTCTAATAATCTAGAAAAGCTCCATTATAAGACTCCAGCTTTCTTCAGGTGTTACACAATTAAAATAAAGACCTATCTCTGTGTTTAAAACTAAATTTAAGAATTCGCATAAGACGTTATAATTAAGGTAACAGCATAAGAAACATTATTCCCTGTTATTTCTCCTAACTGCTAATAAGTTCAGAGTAAAAAGTATTCTGTATTAGTTGAATATCAAAATATGATTACCTAGTACAAAAATAAAACAGTTAATTTCAGTGGAAGAAGGCTTTGCAGAATCCTGTTGCGGTGCCGTGGGATGGGAAACTTCAGTTCTGAGACTAATTATTTTAGCTTAAGTTATATAGTCTCATTTTCAGAAATCTACTTGTACAGGCAAGATTTAATATTTTTATTAAAACTTTTGTTCAGCTCATAGTTACATGCTGGATTAGTTTTACTGATTCTGGTCTGCATTATTATTTTTAATCTACTACGCACTCAAAAGCTTCTGCAGTTCTATAATTGTTAATGACAAGTTAACAGCTGTAGTTTCAGGCCTCACAGAATCACAGAATCACAGAATCACAGAATTATCAGAGTTGGAAGGGACCTCTAGAGATCATCTAGTCCAACTCTCCTGCTAAAGCAGGATTGCCTAGAGCACATTACTCAGGACTGCATCCAGGCGGGTCTTGAAAATCTCCAGGGAAGGGGACTCATTGAGCTAGACCCAACTAGCAGGTCATACTCTGGGTCATGCTGTCATCCTCACTGAAGATTCAAATCTTAGGTCCAAGAGGCAGAGTTACGAGTGCTACAGAAGTTCATGTGACATGGTGCTCTTGGAACAGCAAAGGGAAAGGGAACATCATCATGAGGTTCCCAAAATGCTGGAGCTGTCGGAGCACATCTGAGAAAATCCCTACTCTTCATTCAGCCTAAGCAGTCTGAAATGGCAAGTGGTGTGGGAGCCAACATGCCTGGAATATCTGCCTTTGAGATGCATTCTCCAGCATGTAGCCTGAGAATAACAGAGGAGGTACAGATATGGTGGAGGAAAGAGAGTCTCCAAGGAGATGCAGTACACAGGCCGCAAAAGGCAGGGGAAGTAAGAATTCTCTGGCCATCCAAAGATGACTGACTAGAGGAGAACAAACCAGAGGCAGAAGAGATAGAAAGGGAAGAAAAATATCAATGTGGGATATCCACGAAGAACATAAAAATTGTAAATAAAAACTATATGCTGACAAGGAAGAAAAGTAAACAGGGAATCACAAGGGGCGGGGGGAGGGGGAAGTGAGAGACTGAAGAAAACAACAGAGAAATCCAGAAAAGAGAAAGAAACACTGAAGTCACAACATTTTATTTATTTCAGATTTATGCATTTCTATATTCATTTATTGAAGGCAAGCTTCCTTTTGAACTATCAATCATTTTTGCAAGATGTGACAAGTAGCTTTTCATCTAGGCTCCCTTTTTCCATTTCCTTTTTCTTTGCCTTTTCAAAGACCGACAGATCAGTTCACTAAGCTATTTATCACTAGCACTGTACAGCAAGGCAGCAATTTTGGGTGCACAGGCAAACACGCTCACTATTTCTCAATGACGCAGTTGGTCTCCTGACTCCAGCAATATCTGCAGGTCTACACAAGTATCATTTTTGTACACGCTTTTCAAGGCTGTTAAACATGACTCTCGTTCTTTCGTGCGCGTATTACGCACATACTTAACTTTTGAGTCCGTGAGTGTCTAAAAGACAGACAGCGTAAGGAGAAAGAGACATCACAAGAGCTTTACTCAAGTCCTCATCACCCACAGCAATGGAGCAATAGTTCTGGAAGTTATAAACTACCAGGCAGGCTCTCTGCAGAACCCCAACACTGAGAAGTTTCTCAACCAACTGCAGGAGCAGCCTGGAGCTCTAATAAAAGAAAAAAGGTATCTGCTAGAGGGAGGCGTATTATCAGAAGAAGAAAATTATTTGTTTGGAAATTGTTGAGTTAAAAGTCAACACCATGTCTGTGTAATATTGCCTCAGTAGGGTCAGATAGAAGGACTTCCATGCCATTTATATCCTAGAAGGTATGATGCATATGACAAAGATACATTTTTTGCAAGCAAGTTGTTATCGGTTTATACAATGTCCCCTTCAATCTATTAGGACAAAATTTGACCCCTAAAAATACGGTTTCTAGTAAGATGCAAGAGTCTTCTCATAACAGAAGCGGACTTTATGCATTAATGAATGGGGATGAATAGTTGATGTTGTGATCTTGAAAAATTTACATATTAGATGAAGTATGTCTCTGACTTTTGAAGACGGAAGTAGTAGTTCAGGACATTTTGTGTTCTCATAAGAAGGTACTTGTGGCTATGACTGCAGCGCAAAAAAGATCTCCATTAAACAAAGCAAATGATCCTGGTGGGTCCTTTTCTGCAATTCAGCAGAATACCCTGAACTGCCAGTTTCTTTGTGGGCAAACCAGCCGTTCTGGCAGGACTACAATAAAGAACCTAGCCCTAATACAGAGAGATTAGATCCTTCATAGCTAGAGGTAGGTTCCTAATCTATTTATAGACACCATGGCGAGGTAGATGAGCTTAGGCGATTCATCTGTCTGAGGCTATGAAATAATTTTGACGTGGCCTTCCTTCAGTATAAACTTTACTTTGGTATAAGGAGGAGTGCAGGAAAAGCATATGCAAGACCTTAACAGGAAAGCTTAAATCCGCGTGTATGCTTGCTTATATTTTTGCACAAGCATGTGATGTTCCTTCAAAAAAAAACCCCAACAAACAGTAAGGCAGAGGGAAGGAGGGGAGACCGCCTTTATTCTAGGGAACTGCTAAGCACAGAAAGAAGGACCTACCTTCCAGAGACTGCAGTGCCTGCCAAGAGAAAAGGGAGTCACAGCTCAGACTGGGGATGCTGCAGCTCACATAGACTGCCCAGAGCCAGGAGTAAACACCCAGACCTCAAAGAGATAGCTGGAAGGCAAATTCCTGAGTATTAGAGGAGTCAAGTGCATTTGCTGTGATTTAGAGCCGTTAAACTGCCTGGAAGCAAAAACCTTTTGAACAGACAGAGTGGGTAGCAGATTTTGTAAATCAACAAAAATCCTGTATGCTTTCTTTTCATTCCATCTTATCTAGCTACTCCGGGTTTTCTGGATATAAGAAGTTACTTATTCTAGCTTTGACTCAGATAAAATCTGGCTTGAGTTCAAAAGCTTTTTGTCTTCTTCAGGGAGCTTATTATAGGAGAAATATCTACGCACATCTACCCCAAAGGTCTGACTCAAGGCTTTATTCGCAGTGTAAATGAGGAAACCAGGAACAAGCCTTCATCTGGAGAAGACCTTATTTTGCCATGAACAGATCTCCTAAAAATTTACCACTTTGTGACCTTGCCAGAGCATGCTGCTGCATAAGCACGCGTAAGGACACATCCATGTTTATGCAGGACAAGAGAGCTAGAAATTAACTCACTTCCATCCAGAAATTCCCGGGAGACTTGCTGACCCTAGACAGAGCAGCGTGGCATACGGTGAAACTGTCCAATGCAATTTGGTCCCATCCCATGGCTTCCCAAGGAATGACGATAGTTTCCAACAGCTGTGCAGGGAAAGAGTGCTCAAGCCTGACTAATTGGCTGCCCTTAAAAAGAGCAAATACTGGCTGTAAGAGACAAGAAATGGCAGCAGCTGGAAGTTCTGAAGAGTGGTCTTCTCTGTGATTTGGATCATCGCAGGCAATTCACAGCATACCAGGCCTGACTAGGTTGATTGTTCCTGATGAGATATTGCCTCATGGAGCTTACTGAAGTGACCTAATGTATAGGGACCCAGTATGGAGGATTTCAAGGAAACCTCTGTGACTTTGTTTAGCAAAAGGAAAAAAAATAATTCAAGTCTACACAGTGTCTGAATGATTTGCTGTAACAACTGTAGGTATGAACTTCTTTGTGAAATACAGAGACAACTTAAAGGCAGAGATAGAACACCATATGCAGTACCAGCATCACGACACACAAGTTTTTTGGAAACAGAGTGAAGTCCAGTACCTTTCCTTCAAATTAAATTATTCACGAGGAAAGGATGAGTTGGAAGCTGATTTTGATTGAGTTCCAACTCATTTGATTGATTGCCAAATGTCAGGTACCTTGGTGATGAAGACTTTTTTCCCTTTCCTCTGGAGTTGCCTGAAGAGACTCCAATAGGAGTGAGGATGTCTCCGAAATGAAGACCATACACTCAGGGATCACTCACATGAGAGGAAACAACCAAACCCCAGACTTCTGTAGGGCAAGGGTCCGTATTACCAAAACAAAACTTGAAGAGAGATTTCTCTTCCTTTAGAGACAGATGATAGCACAGGTCATGCTACACTTAGGTCACTAGTTATATTAAAAGTCTTTGTGCTCTCCTCTACAATAGATGTGTGCTTTCATTAAAGTTTTCCACTTTCATACCTTGTGTTGCAAAAAAGACAACAAAAAAAAACCCTTAAACTGACAGAGAAAGCAACATCTTGTTTTCTTAAGAACACGGGCTTCCATGAGAAATCAAGCAGCTATTTTCAATCCTAGATCTCCATCTCCCTAGGTTTCCCTAGCATCTTCTCTTCCACAACTGTGTGCTCTAAATTGCATTTACTTCAATTATGAGATTGCCATTGGAGCAAATCAGGATGCCCTGGTCTTTAAAATGTATTTATCCAAGTGATGATTGACAAACATTGGCTTGTAAATGTTTATTGCTGCTTCATGCATTACTCCTCCCTTGTTAAACTGCTGTAAAAAGATTGCATATAATTAAAAACTTGATGGATGTATACATACAAGAGCAAGAGGCATAAGAAATTGTTACATTATTGCTTAAATGATTGAAGAGACCATGTGAGTACAGAAAGCTCCAGAAAATGCTGAAAAAGCCTTTGATTCAGTAGAGTGGAATAATATCCTAACAAGGTCCCAACGTCACGTTGTTCAACTGGACAAAAGTTTCTTTACTTAATAAAAAGACTTACAGGAAAGAGTAATATTTTCACTTTGCTCAATACACCAAGTCTATTCCCCTCTTCTCTGCGCTGCATACAAAGCAGTTATCAAATCTAAAATAGCAACTTTTATATTTCTTACTCGGTTATATTAGTAAAACTATCACAAACTTCCAAGTTTTATGAATTTAATAGTTTTGGGACATCACAGTATCAAAAAAAGTCTGGAAATTTTGCAATAAAAAAATTAAGAAAATGTTGTTTTAAAATAAGCCAGAATAAAGTTATTTATAAATACAATTCAGCTACATTATCTCTATTTTATTCCATCATTTGAAAATTTGCGCTATTACTTCTTTGCTAGACTGGATGGCTACAATCAAAATTAATTTTCTGCCTCAACTCATCTTTTTATTCCAGACATTTCTAAATCAGCTGTTCTCAGGAATAGAAATGAGCGAAGAATGCAAACGAAAAGATATTTCCTCTCATATAAAAAAAAGAAAAAAACAAAACCAATAAATATATGTGCGTGGTCTCAATAAACTCAACGCGCTGGGCAAGGCAGCGATCCCAAGCACACAGGTCCATTACCATTCCAGACAGTTCATAGTTACTATTGCTGAGACAGAGGTTTGTAGACTTTGCATTAACAAGTTGCTTCAGCATCCAAGAACAGCCTTGTTCTGAAAATCCGGTAATACATAAATTGAGCAGTTTCTCCACACTTTTTGTTCCCAAAGCAGCATCCTAACACTCAATTCAGGCATGTGTAGATCGACGAACCAATGAATTTTCATGTTGGTCAAGATCATGAAGCACACAAACTAGGTCAGCTGTATACGGGAGCTACTACATCCACATGGGGATGCAGTCATACTGCGTTTGGCTATCCCAGTCCGCACGTCACCTATTATTTATGATCAGACACCACAGCTAACCTTCATCATAGCTAATTTAGGTATACAAAATTCAATTCTCTAAATTTAGAGTTATTTTTGTCACTCTAAGCGTACCTTTAAGTTATAAGACCTACAGAGAAGAAAATGGATCAACAAGCAAGACCTGCTGCCTGGTGGATGCTTATCAACCCACTCAGATAATAGTCAGGCCCAGTGACAAGTAATTATGAATTGCGCTATTAACACGAGAGGCTCTGGTTTGAAAAGGACGATCTGATAGCTAGCATTGGAACAAACTCATCATAAATCATGCAGACTGGCAAATCAGACAGCAGAAAAAGCCATAAATCTTGAACATCTCGCAGCCTTTGGGAAGAAACACCTTTTGGTGTTGAAAGGTAAGCTATACTTCATGAACTTCGTATTTTTCTAAGAAAAACAGAAATAAACCAGTTTGACAGAGACAAAACTGTTGCACCCTTAGGGACTGATTAGTTCTTGTATGTATTCAACTGTCACTCTACACAAATGTCCCTGATACAGATGTCCAAGTGCAGATTAAAGAAAATTCAGAGTACGTCTGCCGGGCAACTATCTGGGAGAGTAAGGGATAAATTACAGTGCATAAGCCTTTAAATACACATTTTGCTTGTGCAGCATTTGTATAGCATTAGTACAAATCATAGAGTGAGCATCGCTCACAACTTCTTACAGCTTTCCCAGCGGCAGGTGTGCGACACATCTGCACTGTGCCAGCAGTCCCAGCAATACATCTGTATTGCAGCATAAATCAAAGAGGCAGCGCTTGTTTGGCAGATTTCCTCCTCAAATTCTGCTTATTGCTTAACATTCCAAGGTAACACTACTCATCCCAGACATCTTTTACATTCAAGAGAGAATAATACCTCTAGAAGGTGACTTACCTGACCTCTTTTAGGTACATGTCTCAGAATGGTGAATGATCCCTTGGAGTATGTATTTCTCCCCCTTGACTATAAATAAGTGAATCGCCTTGGATGAATTAGCCAACTAGTTCAACATATCAAGTCCGGACTTCTAAGTTACATGAAAAAAATACAGCCATATGTTTTAATTAAGATGTTGCTTTAGATCAATGGAAAAAAAAAGTTTACTTTTTAATCAGCATCCATAGGTTATCACTGCATACCTATATAAGTTTTTTTATCAGTGGAAATGTAAAGGAAACAGCTTGTCTCAAGAAAAGAGACAAAAAAGCATATTCAGACATTTGATTCTAAATATTGATACCACTAATAGTAACACTGTAAAGGAAAGCAATTTAGAAATTGTATTCTAAGTACAAAAATATTTATAAACAGCTGAATATTGATGCTTGAGGAAACAGAGCAACGCAGGAAGCATTATTATTTGAAATCGCATAGTCTATACGCAAGATATTTTTGAACAGTACTGTAATTCAAAACAGTACATGCGAAACGATTTTCAGAAGACCTATTAGTGACTATAAGCTTCTCTCAATTAATGACATCATTTTCGAGGACATTACAAGAGACAGGACAAGACATGAGACAATCTTAAAGAATCATACCTCTATTAGTGGGAATTAGAAAAATTATGCTGTTATCTTCATGTCTGGAAGAAAAAGGCTTCGGACTCACAGTTATGGAGGCATTAACACATCAGGTTAAAATTTAACAAGAATAATAGCAATAGACAGTGGTGTTACAAAACATATACTTGGCCATTCTAAATGGAAGTGGAAGGGGGAATAAAAGATCACCCCAAATAAAATTTTAATTAGCTTTTAAACTGGAGTTGTTTCCGTGTCTGTGATAGACTAAAGGAGATGAACACTTTTTGAAGTAAAATATGCAGAACTAACACTTACAATGCTTTTCAACATTTTATGTAAATCTGAACGCTTAAAATGCTCTCCACCATACTTGCACCACAAAACAACCAGTTGCATCTTTACACGTCCTCTGTATTGTTTCACTCCTTAAGTTACCTTGAGATTTCTTACAATATAATTTGCTACCCTGATCTCTGTGAGGCAGGCAGAGATGCATTAATGTGAAATTTCAGAGAAAAACACAGAGTAAATTATAGCATGTAGCTGAGCTGGTCACTAAAATGCAGGTAAAAAAAACAGGCAGCCAGGCAGATCTGAGATTTCAAAGAAAAACAAATGGAAAACAGTGTCTAATCTGCAAAGGCAATATCCAAAAGCCTATCCCACAACAGGAAGAGTGACTCAAAGCCAAATGGAGTAAGACCTTGCTTCTAGATACAAAGCTATTGGGGATTACTTTAATAGAGAACACTTAAGTAATCATGTTTGATGGGTGAGACTGCATCATTTATCAAAAATCTATGGTAAAATTTAATTTTCCATGTGAGTCAAAGACAGCAGTGGCAGCACTGCTTGTTGTTGCTGATCTGTGCCTGTTGATGCCTTCTGAAGTGGAAATGATGGATGCCACATGTTCTAGCTGTGATTAAATTTGCTTTGACAAAGCAGCATGGAAATCTGATTTTCAATAGACTCTTGCATTTCACCCAGTGCTGAGTAAACAGATACACAACATAATGCTATATGGTTGTCAAGCGGATGGCTAATTCATTCTGCCAGTCCAATCAATCTATCCATTAAAATATTACCTGTCAATATCAAGTAGGTTCAGCTTGGAAACTGCATGGAAACGGGAAGCTGTTTAGAAGTAAACACTGCCAAAGCCGAATGTGTCATAAGTTATTTCTCCAGGTTTCCGCAACAGCTTCAGTCAGCCCCAGTAACAAGGTTGGCAGAAGATTTTTGCTTCAGTGTGCTCAATGCTGCTCAAACCTATCACTGTCCACTCATGCCAGGGAATGAAGGCACAACGTACCAAAACCCTCTCTTCCTGTGTTACTGCTCGAAGAGAACGAAGCAGAGAATCACATTAAGAATACAGCTTATCTAAATGCTATTACCCCGGTACTTGAAAATACTGTACCTACACTACCCTCAGAAACAGACATCCTTCACACCTCCACTGATGGGGAACAGAAGTCGGCAAAAACATGCACAGCAACAAGAGATCTTTGACTGCACTGAGCTCAGGCACCCTTACATAACCTTTTAGTTTTACCCTTCATTTGGAGGAAATTGGGATAGTACCCACTAATTTTTATTGGCAGCAGTTCTGTGGACATTCCTGCCCTCTCCGCAGTGCCTGAGCTCTCCTGTCAGCTGTCATAACCACACATGCGTGATGCTCCTAATATTATCTCTGCTTTCAGCATTCAGCTCCTCAGCACACAGCAAATCACCATGGCAAGTGGTATGAGTATATATTGAGTATACCCTGTAAAAAAAAAGTCTAAAACATCAGTGTAATGACTTTTTTTTAAAAACAAAAGGATGTCTAGAACCATAGTATGGATGCTAGATTGTAAAACAACCCCCAGCCCTTTGACAGTGTCAAACAGAGCAGTAATTAGAGAGGGTTATTTTAAGCTTAATTGAATCACGATGAAAAGAAAAAACATGCTAATAAGCACTAACAACCACTTCCTATTCTTCCTTTTCCTCCGCTATTCAGACCTTCAGAACTTGAAAAAACAATCTGATTTAATATAATCTCCTTCCTAAGAGAAAGAGGAAAGGAGAAGATGTAATTCAAATTACACCAAGAGAAAGCTGAAAGCCTTGGCTCGTGGTCACATAATACAACAAAAGTTGCGTCCAGTGCAGAAAACCATAATGGAATAATGCTTTTTATTTACAGAAAATGAAAAGATACTCCAAGTTCTCATAAGTTTATGTGGGGACTTATGCTGTCAATATAAGACAGAATGAGACTGTTGTCCTTGTCGCCAACACTGCCCTCTAGTCCAAAACATAACTATATCAACACAGTTTCTCTGTCCATAGCTTTGCTTAACACACCTGGACAATTCCAGGTGATCATGAAGAGAAAGGTCAAGGCACTGAAGAACACCAAAAGATCACACCAACTGAACAGAACAACAATTAGTACCACAAATTTCATCAAAATCTGCCAGTCTGCTTACACGGTGCTGTTCACACACAGAACAAAATAATCAAGTCTTCAACCTGAGTATTATCTTGGCCTCTGAGAAAACTACTTCAAGCTTGAAATATGGTAGCTTCAGCATGTCTTTAAGCAGTACATCCATATTTGCATCACTTTGAAATACCTGCTTTCTTGTTTGTTTGTGGTTTGACTGGTGTCATGTTACTTGGAGCTGAAACATGAAATTCCACATCCAGACTCCACCTATTCAACAAGTCTCTAACAAGGACAGAGCAAGAGAAAAATTGTAAATATTAATACAAATCTTACAGAAAAGTTCTAAAATATTCTCTGAAGTAAGCTTAATATTGACATAAAAAATTGCTTTCAGAGCTTAGTGTGCTGATTCAGAAAGATAAGCCTGATATTTAACCCCAAACCCAAAAGAGAAAGATTGCTGGCAATACCTTTATTTGTGAAAAAATGGATCATAAGTTACTACAATTTATTTTGTGCGCCCTCACTGGAAAGAAACAGGAGACCTGGTTACCCAGGATATGGAGAAGGCTGAAGTCCTCAATGACTTTTTCACCACAGCCTTCACTGGCAAGGGCAGAAGGCAAAGACAGGTTTGAGACCACCTAAGGAACCTGAGGGCGTACAAGTCCATGGGGCCTGATGAAATCCATCCATGCGTCCTAAGGGAACTGGTGGATGAAGTTGCCAAGCCACTATCAATCATATTTGAAAAGCTGTGGCAGTCTGATGACGTTCCCACTGACTGGAAAAGTGGAACCTTTCAAACCCACCTTTCAAAAGAGGATAAAAGGAAGAGCTGGGGAACTACAGGCCTGTCAGTCTCGCCTCTGTGCCCGGCAAGATCATGGAGCAGATCCTCCTGGAAACACCACTAAGGCACATGGAAAATAAGGAAGTGATTGGTGAAAGCCAACATGGCTTCACCAAGGGCAAGTCATGCCTGACAAATTTGGTGACCTTCTATGATGGGGGTACAGCATTAGTGGATAAGGGGAGAGCAACTGACGTCATCTACCTGGACTTGTGCAAAACATTTGATGCTGTCCCGCACAACATCCTGGTCTCTAAATTGGAGAGATATGGATTTGATGGATGGACCACTCAGTGGGTAAGGAAGTAGCTGGATGTCTGCACTCAAAGAGTTGCAGTCAACGGCTCAATATCCAAGCAGGAACCAGTGACGAGTGGCATTCCTCAGGGGTCAGTACTCAGACCAGCGCTGTCAACATCTTTGTCAGTGACATGGACAGTGGGATCAAGTGCACCCTCAGCAAGTTTACCAATGACACTGTGTGGCATGGTCAACATGCTGGAGGAAAGGGATGCCATCCAGAGGGACCTGGACAGGCTTGAGAATTGGGACCGTGCCAACCTCATGAAGTTCAACAAGGCCAAGTGCAAGGTCCTGCACCTGAGTCACGGCAATCCCAAGCACAAATAGGCTGGGGAGAGATTGGATAAAGAGTAGCCCTGAGGAGAAGGACCTGGGGGTGCTGACTGATGAGAAGCTCAACATGAGCCGGCAATAAGTGCTTGCAGCCCGGAAAGCCAACCATATGCTGGGCTGCATCAAAAGCATTGCCAACAGGTCAAGGAAGGTGATTCTGCCCCTCTACTCCACTCTGGTGAGACCACACCTGGAGTACTGCATCCAGCTTTGGACTGTCAGCACAAGAAGGACACAGACCTGTTGGAGTGGATCCAGAGGAGGGTCATGAAGATGGTAAGAGCATCTCTCCTATGAGGACAGGCTGAGAGTTGGGGTTTTTCAGCCTGGAGAAGAGAAGGCTCCAGGGACACATAGCGGCCTTCCAGTACCTGAAGGGGGTCTACAAGAAAGCTGAAGAGGGAACTTTTTACAAGGGCATGTAGTGACAGGATGAGGGGTAATGGCTTCAAACTGGAAGAGAGTAATTTAGATTAGAGATCAAGGAAAAAAAAAATCACTATGAAGGTGGTGAGACACTGGAGTAGGCTGCTTAGAGAAGTTGTGGAGGCCCCATCCCTGGAGGTGTTCAAGGCCTGCCTGGATGGGGCTTTAAGCAACCAGGTCTAGTGCAAGGTGTCCCTGCCTATGGCAGGGGGGTTGGAACTAGATGATCTTTAAGGTCCCTTCCAACCTAAGCCATTCTATGATTCTGTGATTTTAAATTGCTCATTACGTTTTGTGACTTGTTGAAAAAACAGCTGTATTTATAGAATTTATTTCAAACTTCTCTAAAGCTGCTGAAGTCGTACCCATATCAAGTAATGCATTACAGGATGCAGATGCCCAAGGCAGCTCAGCCCCAACCCAATACATCCATAGCACTTATGCTGGTTGGACACAGCAATTTGAGTCAAAAGGAATGTAGGTTTGCAAATGGGGGGGGGGGGGGAGGGGGGAAAGAGTGAAGTTGATAAGCTCTGTCTTTGTAATTGCACTGTTCTTAATTCCACAGCAGCCCTCGTTGAAGACTTGCCTAGTTTCACCAGAAGACATTTTCACTTTGGTAAGAACATGCCAGGTGTCCCATAACCATCTTACATACTCATATATATATTCTGGAGCTTTGTTCTCTAGAATATTAATCAGTTTCTACACAGAATCTGGTTAACCAGACCTTTTTCTTTGGATGAAGTTGTGGGGAAGTGAAAGTGCAGTCAGTAGCTCTTCTTGTTATCATTTACAACTGGAAGGCATTTCTTCCTCTCCTGACTCTGGGCATCCTGACGTATATATCTTCTATGAAGGTGGTATCTTTTTCATCCACTTTGAAGAACGGGGTGGACAAGCATGGCTCTTGCCATACTGTAAATTTTTGGTGCACTTCTATTAGGAAACTTGCTTTGTTTTCAGGTAGTTCTGTTAAAATCAAAGTAGGCTGAGGTCAAAATCAAGTATTAATTTACCATATCCAAATTAGTCAATGCAGCTACACATAGCTGTAAGAAACAAAAGTGAGGAACTCAAGGAAAAATAGGATTTAGCCTACCTATACCAAGATCAAATCTGAAAGCCTCCTCTCCCCTTTTATCCAGGTGATTTTGACACACACTATGAGGTTTTCTGCATGCCCTATCCTAAGAGACAGCCTTAACCACAGAGACCCCACTCCTAGTGGTGTGCAGTCACTGTCACAGGTAATGTTCTCTTTGCACTTCCCTGGGGGTCCAGACAGAATTATATTTCCTCCCTTGAAATGTACTTACTACTTCTCTTCCACCCCCATAATTTAATTACTTCTAATTTATTCAAGAGAGAGTCTTGCTACTCCTTGAAAATAACTCCTCTTCTTGCATTCTCAAATGTGTAGAAGTTCCACGTTCGATTGAGTAATCAACAGCTTCCCATCTCAGTCAGAGTTGAACTCTTCCAGCCTCGCCCACTTACACAAATCTATGTACATGTTTCAATCTGAAGAATCTCCATTCCCTGAAGTTTACATTTTTTACATGTGTACATTCACAAATGTGCCTGGAACAAATATCTAACTCAGAGAAACATAAGCAGGTCTCTGTGGGCTCCATCAATAAGACAAGCAACAGCAGTTATTAACTGCTCTGGGATGGCAGTGGGCTGAGGGTGCTGACCCTCCTCCATCTGGCTAATGGGGTAAAGGAAATGGCTCCTGGTGATGCTGAGCTGGTGCAAGTTATATGGCTCCAAGACGGTCTTACAGGCTAGACAGGGTAACAGAATAAAGGCACTTCAGAAACAATGTCTTGAGGGCAAATCTAGGAACCCCGTTTTTCCAGATCTTTTAGAAGGAATTACATCCTGGAATTGCAAACTCTTACTGCTTTGAAGAAAGAACTCAAAATCCTCACTTTTGGTAAGGGTCTACTTGCAAGAAGCACTGAGCCAGCAGATAATTTTTATCTGCCTTCTTGGTGAGATTTCCTGCCCTTTATTACACCAGAAGACTATGAAAACTGAGCACTCTGAAGGCTATAGCTCCAATAAGTATTTTACTCTTAGAGGGTGGTGAGACCCTGGAACAGGTTGCCCAGAGAAGTTGTGGAGGCCCCATCCCTGGAAGTGTTCAAGGCCAGGTTGGACGGGGCTTTGAGCAACCTGGTCTAGTGGGAGGTGTCCCCGCCCAGGGCAGGGGGTTGGAACTAGATGATCTTTAAGGTCCCTTCCAACTCTAACCATACTATGATTCTATGATAAGTATTTGAGATGGCTGATGTTTTACTAGCTAAGTGATACACCAGCCAAATAAAAAGAGGCAATATTACATAAGGTATCTGAAAAGTTTCTACTAGGAAGAATATAGAAGGGGCAGTTGCCTGGTGTAGTCCAGCACAGTATCACATGGAAGAGATACACCATATTCAAAGGTCTAAAATCAGAAGTCCTGGAGCATTCAAGTGCATTGTCTAATTTTCATGGGACACAGGAGAGAAACTTTTAATTATCAGACATGTTATGAAGACTGTTACAAAGTTTCTAAGTAGAAATAAATAGCATGAGACACTGTGGTACAGGCAAGAAGCTCTAACTGGCATGAGAGGCATGGTTCAGACAGTGCATAATTCTGTTTCCATATTAAAATACTGGAGTAGCTCTATCTTGTTTTAGTTTACAAGAAAGGTCTACAATTTTGGCCCAATAAATTAGCACTGAAAGTTGAGACACCTTCACCAGCACTTATGCTACAATATACTGTGCAATTAAAAAGCTTCACTCTAAAATGTTTTAAAAATGATTCTTAAACTCTTCTGTCATTCATTTCAGAAGTTTCAAGAGCACTTTCATAATTAACTGCCCCATCTGCCTACATTTCTATGAAAATTTTCAAGTTGAAATTGTTGAAAATAATTTTTGAAGAATCCAAACCATTTGTAGAGTATAGAAAAGTATCAAACTTAAGCTCTGGGTAAATATACAGCAAATCAGAAAGCACTAATTTGAGTGTTGAAATAGGCTCTGGACAGAAAAAAAATGAGGCCCACGGAGTACTGTTAATCATGTCTTAACCAGATTAGCATTAAAACTAAGAGATAAATTAAGCAGAAGACACGAAGTAGTAGCGTTTCTCTCAACACCAACACAAACAGAACTAGCAAATTTATCTTTGACAAAATTGAAACACCTCGTAATTAAAGGAAAAACAGGGTAATATTTAATGAAAGCGGAACAAAACAC
Organism: Vanellus vanellus; assembly: GCF_965231255.1. NCBI lineage: Eukaryota > Metazoa > Chordata > Aves > Charadriiformes > Charadriidae > Vanellus > Vanellus vanellus. Next base: position 163,848,808 of record NC_138905.1, read on the forward strand.
TATCACCAGTAGCAGATGGAAGGAGAGACAGAAGATAGGTACAGAAAGAAGAAAACCACTATGTGAAAAACCTGTAGATAAAACAAAAACTTATGAAAACAAAGAAAAAATCCAAATGTGTCAGCCCTAAACATTTTCCTTAAGGAAATTTTATAGGAATAAACTCACTAGATGTAAACCTCTGAATGCAAGATTTCCAAAACAAGAGTATCTACTGATTTGGTTAATAGAAAAAAAACCACCATTTCTAAAAAGAAATATTCAGTAAGGATGAAATATTATTTTGTTGACAAGAAAAACGATATAGAGATCATGCCAGCAGTACCTGCAGTAATAGGTGATAGCTGTTTTCACAAATAATTTTTAATTATTGCTTCCAATTTAATTCTTGTGTATGGCAGCACAGTCAAATTGGTGTACTTGCTTCTGCATGGGTCCCTGCATAAGATACAGTCCCCTTTTGGGGGTTTCCTAGCTCCAGCATTGGTTGCCTACAGGCCACAGTTCTACTGGGAGCATCCCTCCTCTGCCATGGAGTATCTTTTTCCAGGAGGGCATCTCCAGCTGCATCTCCAACAATGTCCTCTTCCACACCTCTCTTCTGTTCCTCCTCGCTGTTCTCCAAACACATCTCTTCATGTATCTCCTCGCGTATCTCCTCCTTATGTCTCCTACTCCTAGCAGGTGAGGCTCTTAAATGTGTCTAGGCAGAAGCATCTTATGCTCCCTTGGTTGGCTGAAGTTTTGGCACGCTGTGGGGTATTTCAGAGCTGGCTTGAACTGCTTGTGTCTGGCACAGGACAGTTCTTGGCCTCCTCCTACAAGGGGTACCGCTGGCAGCACCCTGCTACTGAAATCCTGCCGTTTATACCCCATACACCAGAATTCCAGTAAGGAAAAAAATCACATTTCCACTGTAATGGACACACAGAAAAGTTGCACCCAGTGGCTGTAAAGACCTCAAACATCAAAAGACAGAAAAGGGCATTTTTCTAACACAGTACATCAACTACATGAACAATATGTGAGGGTGATCACAGTCTACTAGGAGAACGACATAAAGAGGAGGACTGAAAAACTCAAAAGTGAATTGTCAAGATGTTCACTAGTTTTTACGTGCACTCGGACATTGAAAATTGCTTTTGGGTTTGTTTTTTTTTTTATTTTAAGACACTAATTTCCATTTTTATAATTTCATAGCTAATGATACTCCAAAACAAATGAATAAGCCTTAGCATGTAGACAACACCTCAGAACATTTGGTATGTTCATTTTTCATTGCAAATTACACATGATTTGTCACCAATTCTTATCTTACTGCTTCTAATTATTAGCCAACACTTTAGAAAGTCAGTAACACCACAGTAGCTTACGAGTTGAATTTCAGAGGGAGAGAAAGTGGGAAACAGGTCATCCAATGCTTTTATCTTGAAAAAATACAGAATAGTTTTCAAACAAGCATCTTTATAGTTTTTTACACTTTTCGACACAGATCTACAGGTACGGGTGGCTGACGTTATTCTTGCAGCGTTGCATACCATTAAGGCATTCAACAGTGCAACAAATTTGTTGTTATCTTGGTTCTAGACAGTATGATATGTTTCTCTGGGATAATAGCAGACTTACTGTGTTGTGTACTATGCTTGTTTTGTTTCAATTTTTTGGACTCTACAAGCAACCTATCTGCTCAGCTGGGAAGACTATATACAATTTACCAGTCCTACTGGCTTCCCACATCAAAATAATCTGTAAATTTAAATTGCTTTTGTCATTATACAGTGGTAAAATAATATTCTGAAACCAGCTATAAATTCAGAAAGCAGTTTTCCAGCCAAACGAAAACAGACATTTGAAGAAAAATGAATAACTGAATCCAGAAAACATGTAGGTTCACTCTTCCACAAAGATTAATTTGATTCTAGATTATACACTCCTTGAAAAAAAAAAACCACAAATCAAAATAATTTATCGATTAGCAACAGACTATGAAGGAGGATGAGCCAACATTAATGCATTACCAGTGATAAGGAAACCTAGGAAATACTTTATGCCATTCACTAAGATAACAAAATAAAATAACTTTTATATCAATTTTTGCTTTGACCCATAGCATTTTGATGGATAGCATTGATTAATACATTGGTTGTAGCTCTAAGTTTTCATCCAACCACCCAAAATCAACAGGAATTTTGTTGTTATTCAGCTACCGTCAGGCAAAATCACGGGTAAATATAAATCACAATGTTATCAATAGCCCACAGGAGTGAGAGACTGAATAAATATATTTTAAAAAAAGTTTGGTGCAAGAACAGTTTATCAGTGATTAATAAGCAATATGCCACCAAGGTTTGCTACATAAATCAGGAAAGAACTGGCTGAGACAATGTTAGTCTGACTAATACCTTAGTTAACAGTCCACATCAGAGACCCCACTTCCCTCCCAGTGTTCATAACTAAGTATTTAGTCCTTCTGCTCTGCGAGCCCCTGCCAAGGTCAGCCCAGCTCCCCAGCCACTAAGACTGCCAGAGGTGGTGTGCACATGGAATGAGAGAATTGTCACACGCATATTGTTACCAGCCCCTGTATAATCTTCTTGTGACACACATTATTGTCTTTTACATTAAAAGCATAGGAAGGTTAAACAATATACTGCATAGAGCTTGCGTACCACGCTGATACACATGGCAACACGTTCAGACGTACGATACAGCTGAATAACTCTTGGCTGTTAGTGTTGGGCAAGCTCTGATAGCTCTATCATCGGATATTTTGCATACACAGTTTCAAATTACAGTGAATTATTAGTACGATTTTTACCAGCACATAAAATTAAGCCTTTTGTTGTCAAATATAAGCACACTCTTTCATCCTTAAATTCATGCATTAAATACTTACTGAGGACACAAATGAGGCTTTCAGCTATAGCAAGAGTACGTTAATTCCATCAGATGTTATTTATGTTTTACAATTAAAAAAATGGAATAAATAATTTGCTGAGTACTTCCTTTTCCAGATACTTGTTCACCCAGGACACTCAAACTTGAATCCCAATTAACTGAACATTTGTTTTTAAATTCTTTAGTTAAATGAGATCAAAGTCTCTGATTTGGAATATAAGTGACCACACTTAGGTTTGTCTCAATTTTTAAGTGAATTAAAATAAATCAAATTAAGGCCATGGCAATTCTGAACCAGAAAGGTTAAACAAGGATTTGATCTAATTTAACTAACATAAATTTGGCCATTTAGTGAATTCAAAGAGATGGAACCTAATTTAATTAATCTACTTTAAAAATCAATTTGGATTAGTTTTCCTGAATGACCCTGTGTAGACAAACCCTCATTCTCCTAATACTGATAAAAGTATTACTGTGCTAGCCTGCACATATTGATAAGAGATTATTAGCTCTTAGGTAACAAACTGCTGAATCAGCTAACAAATATCCCAGGTGGCAGCAACATTATTTACCTCTGCTAGACTGACCAAATTGCTATGAATTATTATAAGCGGAAGCATGCAGAGAAGTAACAACTTCCTATGGACTTTCCAAGCTCCCTGTCCTGGAATGATTTTGGTTTTGTACTGATGACTGCTATTGAAATAGCAATGAAGCAACACCAGTCAGTTCACATCAGCCAAGTATTCTCCTTGTTCATTTAAGTCCTGGTCAGCATCAGTGACAGCTTTCAGGAGAGTCGCACAAAGAGCTCAGGTTGGGTAACACCAAGAGCAACTGTGTCCTGTCACCCTCAGGTGCCAGATGGATATTCCCAGATTTCCATCACCTCATACATGCCCTATACTTGACAGTAGTAAACCAGCAAGCAGGAAATACTGGGGAGAGGAACAGAAAGCTTGGCAGATGACTTGTGGTGTACATTGAGTTTTCAGTGAAAGCCAGACTCACAGTTTGCACAGGAGGCAGGAGACCCGCACAGGTGAGCAAGGAGCTTCTGGAAAAATTAAAATGGAAGAAGGAAGTTTACAGAATGTGGGAAAAGGGACCGGCCACTTGGGAGGAATATAGGAACGCTGTCAAAGTATGCAGGTATGCAACAAGGAAGGCTAAGGCCCACTTGGAATTAAATCTGGCAAAGGATGTCAAGGACAACAAGAAGGGCTTCTTCAAGTACATCAGTAGCAAAAGGAAGACTAGGGAAAATGTGGGCCCACTGCTGAATGAGGTGGGTGCCCTGGTGATGCAGGACACAGAGAAGGCGGAGTTACTGAATGCCTTCTTTGCTTCAGTCTTTGCTGCTAAGGCTGGCCCCCAGGAATCCCATACCCTGGAGGTAAGTGAAAAAGTCTGGAGAAAGGAAGACTTGCCCTCGGTTGAGGAGGACTGGGTTAGCGATCATTTAGGCAAACACAACACCCACAAATCCATGGGCCCTGATGGGATGTACCCACGAGTGCTGAGGGAGCTGGGAGATGTTATTGCTAGGCCATTCTCCATCATCTTTGAAGGGTCATGTAGAATGGGAGAGGTGCTTGAAGACTGGAGGAAAGCCAGTGTCATGACAGTCTTACAAAAAGGGCAAGGAGGAGGACCCAGGAAACTACAGGCTGCAACCCACTTAGGAGAATGGTGATCACCAAATTATGAGTTAGAGTAGGTATTTTAATGCCTTCTGTTGAAACTGTGGTGTTGAGCCGGAAAAAAAAAAAAAAGCCTCATTCTGGGTTCAGAGACAGTAAGTAGATGGGACCAGGACACTGCAATCAGCAATAAGAACAGGGATATAGCCAGAGGTATCTCCACAAGCAGTCCTGAGAGCAGGATGGGCTGGACAGCTTTTCAAAGCCATGCTCCACATTAAATGCTGGCTCTGCAGCCACAACCATCTCCTTCCTGCTCCGTCTCCATCAGAAGCAAAAGTGTCCCAGCTGCAGAGATGCACTCTTATGTGGCTTGGTTCTTATTGGTACGCTGCCTGTCATGAAAACCACCACAAAACACCTCAATCCTATTCACTACATACAGGATGAAGACACACAACTCCAGATTGTGAATTCTGTCTACAGGACCGTATGTGTAAAGCCTAAACACTGCAATGCTGAAACCTCTAAGTCTAGGTGCTGTAGACAGAGCATCAAGTGTCTAGATTAGAGAAGCTCTCTAAGGCTGAGATTATCCAATCCGATGCCGAGAAAGTCAAATGAAGCAGTTCACACTTAATGACGGCCCTAGCAGAACTGCAGAAAAAGACAAAATGTAACTGATAACCAGGTATCGCAATAAAACTGCATCTAGAAAAATTACAGAAAATAAGTTTTCAGCTGTGGAGACAAATGACCTCATGTTTCAGCATCTCTGCCTCTCTTAAGAGGCCAGCGTCCACCTGAGTATTTGCTCTGGATTGCCATTGCCTCCTAATACCTACAGTTTATACCCAGGAGTTTCAGGACTAACACACACTTATATAAAAATAATTGTTATTTCCATCTGTGAAGAAGGCTTTTGTAGTTCCCAAAATTGCCACTGATTCAGTAGCATCCAGTTACCTAAAGCTACAAAAATAGTCGCCTCCAATTTGACAGAAGCAGCTGTGAGACTACCAAGTATTTACTGCAGCAATCCTCTTCAGCTCTGTTCTCGTGAGTCACTGCGTGGTGCGCAGCAGGGAGCACGAGGCTGCATGAGACCTCATGTATTTAGCTACAAATAAATCTAATCACTGTTGTTTCGTTCACCGTACTGAAAAGGAGCAAGTACCACACTTTTCACACAAGCACATTCAAAATCAAACTCGTTACAGAAGAAAGGTGGGGAGGCTTGTGAGGATTGCACTCCTGTTTGAGAAGATGAGCACAAGCCAAGACATTTCGGTTGAGATGATTGCCAGGGAGTCTGGGGTTTCTTGCATTTTAACTGAGGTATCACAGTATCACAGTATGCTAGGGATTGGAAGGGACCTCAAAAGATCATCTAGTCCAATCCCCCTGTCGGAGCAGGAACACCTAGATGAGGTTGCACAGGAAGGCGTCCAGGCGAGCTTTGAATGTCTCCAGAGAAGGAGACTCCACAACCTCCCTGGGCAGCCTGTTCCAGTGCTCTGTCACCCTCACTGAGAAGAAGTTTCTTCTCAAATTTAAGTGGAACCTCTTGTGTTCCAGCTTGAATCCATTACCCCTTGTCCTATCATTGGTTGCTACTGAGAAGAGCCTGGCTCCATCCTCATGACATTCCCCCTTTATATATTTATAAACGCTAATAAGATCACCCCTCAGTCTCCTCTTCTCCAAACTAAAGAGACCCAGCTCCCTCAGTCTTTCCTCATAAGGGAGATGCTCCACTCCCTTAATCATCTTAGTTGCCCTACGCTGGACTCTCTCCAGCAGCTCTCTGTCCTTCTTGAACTGAGGGGCCCAGAACTGGACACAATATTCCAGATGCGGTCTCACCAGGGCACAGTAGAGGGGAAGGAGGACCTCTCTCGATCTGCTAACCACCCCCCTTCTAATACAGCCCAGGATGCCATTGGCCTTCTTGGCCACAAGGGCACAGTGCTGGCTCATGGTCATCCTGCTGTCCACCAGGACCCCCAGGTCCCTTTCCTCTACACTGCTCTCTAACAGGTAGCTCCCCATCCTATACTGGAACCTGGGGTTGTTTCTGCCCAGATGTAGGACCCTACACTTTCCCTTGTTGTATTTCATTAAGTTATTCCCTGCCCAAATCTCCAGCCTGTCCAAGTCTCTCTGGATGGCAGCACAGCCCTCTGGCGTGTCAGCCACTCCTCCTAGCTTAGTGTCATCAGCAAACTTGCTGATAGTACACTCAATTCCCTCATCTAAATCATTGATGAATATATTGAATAATATGGGCCCCAGTACCGACCCTTGAGGCACTCCGCTGGTTACCGGCCTCCAACTGGACTCTGCCCCATTGACTACGACTCTCTGGCTTCTCTCCTTCAGCCAGTTCGCAGTCCACCTAATTATCCGATCATTCAGTCCACACTTCCTCAGTTTAGCCATGAGGATGCTGTAGGAGACCGTGTCAAATGCTTTACTGAAGTCAAGGTAGACCACATCTACCACTCTGCCATCATCCATCCACCTCGTTATTTCCTCATAAAAGGCTATGAGGTTGGTCAAGCATGACTTCCCCTTGGAAAAGCCATGCTGACTGCCTCTAATAACCCTCTTATCCTTGATATGCCTTGAGAGGGCACCAAGGATAAGCTGTTCCATCAGTTTCCCAGGGATGGAGGTGAGGCTGACCGGTCTATAGTTACTCGGGTCCTCCTTCTTGCCCTTTTTGAAGACTGGAGTGACATTTGCTTTCCTCCAGTCCTCGGGCACCTCGCCCGTTTCCTAAGACTTGGTAAAGATGGTGGAGAGTGGTCCAGCAATGACTTCAGACAGCTCCTTCAGCACCCGCGGGTGCATCCCATCTGGACCCATGGATTTATGGATGTCCAGGTTGCTTAACTGGTCTCTGACCCAGTCCTCATCGACTAAGGCAAACTCATCCATTGACTTGACTTCATCTTCATCCGGGGTCTCAGTGGAACAGGACTCCTCAGGACAGCCCCCGACAGAGTAGACAGAGACAAAGAAGGCATTCAGTAGTTCTGCCTTCTCTGTATCTTCTGTCACCAGGGCACCCACCCCATTCAGTAGTGGGCCTACATTGCCTCTGGTGTTAGTTTTATCTGCCATGTATTTGAAAAAGCTCTTCCTGTTGTCCTTGACCCCTCTTGCCAGGTTTAACTCTAAGGAGGCCTTAGCTTTCCTAGTTGCCTCTCTACATCCCCTGACAGCAGCCCTGTACTCTTCCCAAGTGGTCAGCCCCTCCTTCCATGATCTATAAACTCTCTTCTTCCACTTGAGCTTGCCAAGCAGTTCTCTGTTTAGCCACACAGGTCTCCTGGCTCCCTTCCTTGACTTCCTACGTGTCGGGATGCTCTGATCTTGAGCTTGGTAGAAGCAGTCCCTGAATGCTGACCAGCTATCCTGGGCACCTTTACCTTCAAACAGCTTTGTCCACGGGATTTCCCCTAGTAATTGTTTGAAAAGGCCAAAGTTTGCCCTGCTGAAGTCCAGGGTTGCAATTCTGCTTGCTATTCTGCTTCCACCAGCCGAGATCATGAACTCCACCATCTCATGGTCGCTGCAGCCAAGGCAGCCTTCAACCTTTACTCCTTGCACCAGACCCTCCTTGTTAGTGAGGACGAGATCCAGCAGTGCACCTCTCCTAGTCGGCTCCTCCACCATTTGCATCAGAAAGTTGTCATCAATGCATTGGAGGAACCTCCTAGACTGAGGCTGGCTGGCTGAGTAGTCCTTCCAGCAAACATCTGGAAAGTTAAAATCCCCCACGACAACCAGGGCCTGTGACTGTGAGGCCACTCTCAGCTGCCCATAGAAGGCCTCATCAACTTCCTCCCCCTGATCTGGTGGCCTGTAATAGACACCCACAACAGTGTCACCCCTGCCAGCCTGTCCCTTAATCCTCACCCACAGACTCTCAACTTGCTCCTCAACTGCACGTGGACAGTACTTGGTACGTTGTAGTTGCTCTCTCACGTAAAGGGCAACTCCACCACCTCGCCTGGCTGGCCTGTCTTTCCTGAAAAGGACATAGCCACCCATGACCACATTCCAGTCATGTGAGCTGTCCCACCATGTCTCTGTAATTGCCACCAGATCATAATCTCCTGACTGAACAAAAGTCTCTAACTCTTCCTGCTTATTCCCCATGCTGCGTGCATTGGTGTACAGGCATTTCAGGGAGCGAGCTGAGCACACCGATTTCACCCTATGGGTATGGGAGGCCTCCCGGTCTTTATCAATTCTGGAGTGCTGCCCCACCAATGCAAGCTCAGTAACAACCCCATCCCCCTTCGAATCTAGTTTAAAGCTTTCCAAATGAGCCCTGCTAGCTCCTGCCCCAGCATCCTTTTGCCCCTGTGAGATAAACCTTTCCCACGTGTCACTGTCCAGACCGGTGTCTTAGCCGTTATCAAAGAAACCAAAGCCCTGCCTGTAGCACCAGTCCTGAAGCTAATCATTTACTGACTTAATTTTTCCATTCCATCCCACATCATCACGTGAAGATGGAAGGAGAGAAGAGAAAATAACTTGAGCCCCAGAGTCCTTCACCATCCGCCCCAAGGCCTTGAAATCTTGCTTCATTCCCCTCAGGCTGCGGGATGCGGCTTCCTGCCCATCCATCTGGAATACCAGCAGTGGATAGTAGTCCGTCGGGTGCACCAGGGTGGGAAGTACCCTGGTGATGTCCCTGATCCGGGCTCCGGGTAGACTACACACTTCCCTGTGGTGAGGGTCAGCTCTGCATATCGGGCCCTCCGTCCCTCTCAGAAGGGAATTGCCTACTACAATTACCCTTCGTTCTTTTTTATCAGAGGCAGTCTTGAGGCGTGGAGTCAACCGCCTCTTCCTATATGACCTTGCAGGTGGGGCTTGCACCACATCCTCGCCTACGTCTTCTTCAAGATCCAGGGCCTCAAACCTATTACGGAGGGGCACCTGGGGAAGCTGAGCAGGTAGAGAGGGGGGTTGCCCATGACACCTAGCTGGAACTTGCCTCCACCCCTCATCATCTTTTTGGATCCCTACCTCTGCCCGACAGGGACAGGGCAGGGGATCCATCACCCTCTGGGGGGTATCCCCTTGAGGCCTTTCTGTCTGGCACGTCAGGGAGTTGCTCCACCAGTCAATCTCCCTTTCACACTCCCTGATGGTCCTCAGTGTCTCTACCTCCTCCTTAAGCTTCACAACCATGCTGAGCAGATCTTGCACCTGCTCACACCTCACGCAGGTGGAATGCTGGTCTCCCTCACCAGGCAGCAGCAGGCTCTGACACTCCCTGCAGCCGGAGACCTGAACAGCCACGGTTCGGGGCAGTTGCTCCGTCTGTGTCGACACAGTCTTTCTGATACAAGCTCTCTTTCTGGTGGAGACCATGGTCATATCTTCAAATACACCTTTGCTATTTATTTATTGCCTTTCCAAAGTATGTGAATATTGCCGTGTTGTTTAATTAATTATATTCAAATTTCATTGTTTTGGTAGTTTCTTAAACAACCGGCAGGAATTTAACCCCAGAACATGGCTGTACTGTTCTATTTCAGTGTTTTCTTGGTATTCTCCTTTCAAACTACTAGTGGCTACTGAATTCAAATTGCCTTTCTCTCCTTGTCAAGCATTTGCTGTAATGCTTCAGAAGTTCACCAGAGAAATGTTTGCGCAAGCCCTTGGGTGCTGAACCAAAACGGCTTAATACTGTGATACACATAAACTAACACATTTGCATCCAAACACTGATTATCCTTCAAGTACGTTAGCCGTTTCTTTAAATCGTTAGACTTTAAGCTCCCTCCATAGCAGGTTCTTCCTCATTTCCTAATAACTCTTCCCAAACATTTTCAGATGCAAATATAGCTAGTTGTTTTAACTGGAAGCAAGCATTAAGTAGTTTGGTGCGCATACACCAGTTTGTCCAATGCCGTCACACTTGGAGCTCCCATTTTTCCTGCACTGTTTGGGGATCCTAATTTTTAACACATACGTTTAAGAAAACACAGATGAATACAGATATCATTTAAATTTTCTTCCTCCTCTTTAAATTCAGCAGATATAAATATGCTACAAATAAGTAAATATTTAACAACTAACATGCATTCAGCATTAAGGTTAAGTCCTTGTTTAATTCTGCCTTGTGGGCTTTATACTTTGCAGCGTCTTTACTCTGTACCATGCCTTGCCTCTTGCATACAAGGAGAGGAATGTGGTTTTCTTCTTTTACTATTAATTCAAACATATATCATAGATATAACGCCAAAAAGCAATGGCAGGGACAACTGCAAAGCCACATGGAAGCACCTACACCAAATGCTGCTAGAAGAGAGTTGAGAAGATTGTTAAGGGAAAGGGTTATAGTCTCCTTCACACTTGTTTCCACTGGGTACAGCCTGAAAAAAAGGCAATATTTTAGTTAGATGCAGCTCTTCTGTGACACCCTAACAGTAGAACACAGCAAAAAAAAAATAATTTTTAAATGCATTCTCTTATATACCATCATTCCTGATCAAATACATACTTCATAATTCTTTGACTTCCTGACTTTCAGTTATTATCGTTTCCTCAAATATTTTGGGCACATTAATCAAATAATAAAATCAACAGGAAAACACACTTTCTTCATGAGAAGTAAATATATTATTTACTGAAGCAGAGCACATTTGTCTTTCTGAAATTTATTTTCAGACACTTAATTTTCTGAGAGTAATACAGATCAAAGAAGATGATGCCAGAACAAATGTGTTTTAACATCCTCAAATGATCCAGAGTTTAATTCGTGGTCCATACTGTCCCTGTATAAATATCTATAGCCTTAGCAATATAATATTTTACTGTAGTCACTTGACTAGACACAAAGCAGAGTTTTAAAGCATGTGAGTTGCCGTGTGACATGAACAACAGTGTTTTTCCCTTGAATTTAAAACCTGTACTGTTTGAGAAGCTCACACCATCTCATGACTTTAACATTTTTAAACTACAGTGAGAGTTTTCAAATAGGTGATGATATACTTCTGAAAAACTATACTCAGGAAAGAACCAAGGAAACAAGCTGAGGAAAGAAAATATGTGGGTAATGCTCAAAGAGTTAGTCCCCATACTGCCAGTTTAACCTACAGTCAATGTTCCCCGTGCTCACATGGGTAATAGATTTGCAACTCAGAATAATCAGATCAAAGGGAAAACAAGATGAAATTAAACTAGGAGTTTTCTATTCTATAATACCGTCTATGCTCCCACATAGCACTTTTCCTTAGTAAACATAAAAGCACTCGATTATAATTACAAAAAGCTAATAATTAACATATCTCAGGGTATAATTTACCAGGTGGGTTTCTATGCTAAAAAGAACTGCTGACTTTTAATGACACTAGTGAAAATAAATTTGGACTATTACCACCACGTTATAGGAAAGTGAGGGAAGAAGCACTGAAGATGCTGATGGCAGAGCATTTTCCTTTCATTCCATACATTTAAGGTCTAATTTAGGGATTCTCTTCTCTTTGACACAGCAAGTTGTCGCCACATTTCTTTTGAAAGTTGCAATCCTTCCCAGGTATTGCTTGATGCAGTCAGCAGGGGTCATGGCCAAAGGCAGCAGGCAGAGTTTATACGCTGCATGTCGCGGCGAAACAAGGGGGCAGGCACACAAGCAATGTGAACAGTAAACTTGTTTTCCTAGAAGCAGTGCACAATCCGGCTTGCAATTAAGACAGAAAAAGGTGTGCATCATGCTAGAGTAGTACTGTATGTGCTGTCTTAATTCTCTGGGAATGCTTATGAGACTAAGCAAAACTTGTTCCTGATCAGCACTAGTCTTAAAGTACACGCAGGAGGCTGGGTAAGACCACTCCATTATTGGAAGAGAATATCTAGTAGGTGCGGTACAAAAGTCCCCACCCCCTGAAGCATCAGATTTCTTAAACTGACCAAAATTTGTGCAGCGTGTTATCATTTCTTCTGCTACAGAAGCTGCCTAAGGTTTCTAGCTCACTTGGAAAACAGACCTCTCCGAACAACTTGCTAAAAATCTGAATAAAGAACCTAAAATTCCTCAGCAAACTATCTAGTTTGTTGCTCACTTTTTCCATGAGCTTTTCTGTAACACAGTGCATGCTTTCTGTCCACTTACAACAATATATTTCCCAAGAACTTGGTCATACTAGCAAATGAACAAAATCTAATTCTGTGTCCGGTTTTATCATGCTGTAATACAGGTTAATATGGAATAAACAATTGGTACTTCTTGTCATCTAGCTCAAAAATGCTAGCAGGCAGAATGTAAAATTTAAAAGTGGGCAATGAAAAAACACAGAGGTATTTGAAGTGCCTCATAAGGAACAGAAAATTGAAAGATAGGAAGCACAGAAGTAAGCAAAGTAAGGTACATAATAAACCAATGCAGAGATAACACTGACTGTTTTCTATTTATAATCTCAGAAGAGCAAGGGAAGAAAGAATGGAACTGAAAGGCAAAGACAATACATTTTAAATTAATAAAGATATCCTAATTTTTACATGTCTTTATTTTAATAAATTAATAAAGTGGTGTTTTTTTCCCTAAACTACACATAATTAACCACAGAAGTTGTTCCATGCATATACATATGGAAAAGATACTGACATATGTGTATCTGTTATCCAAAAAGCTTAGAGGGATTTGAAATGAGATTACATACTTACATAAAATGATGGGAATACACAATTACAACAGATAAGATAAAAAGAGCATAAACCCCTGCAGTGCTTCACAGAATAAACCAAGACAGAGCCTTATTATGCAGCATCACCAGATGTAGGATATTGGAAAAAAAGATGTTACTGGTTTGCTCCAACACAGCCATTCCTGATTTTCTCCATTGACATTGCTGAAAGTCAGGGAATGGGCAAGCCCACTTGAATTTGTTAGTTTTAGTTCAATTTGAGAATAAGAAAAGCATAGGCATGTGGTGGTTCAACCATTTTTGCTTAGATTATGACTTCAGCATTATCAGATGGCGCCATATTCTCAGAAATTTTCAGGATCTAATTTTTGTTTCAGTTCCCCACCAACTGTTAACTGGCCCAGACATCACTTATCGTTTTCTGTGAGAAAAGGAGACAGAAAATCTGACCTTTTTAGGGAACATCCCAAAGGTGAAAAAGGTTTTGAAATAAATGAATGCAGGAAAGGGTAATAATGTGTTGAAGCACCCAAATATAAGCCTTTTTTAGGCAACAGGAAGAAGAGCTACACAAAAGAAATTCTTTAGTATCACAATAATCAACTTCAGAGTTGTAGGAAAAAGGACAACAGCTCATATGAATGCTAGGGATGTTTGGGGAGAACACAAGAAAGGCTTCTGAGCCAGCTATTTACAACTGAAAATCTGTTAATTAATGGAAAGCCGGAAGGGATAACAAAGGATTGATAGCAGCCCACTGAATGCTGGAAGGCAGCACTTCCCTCTCAAGGAAGCTCTTTTTGGAAGTGTCATCAGCAGAAGAAAGCTGTCCAACATCACCCACTCGATAGCCCTCAGCGCCGTTATCAGGGTCAGGTCAGTATCATCACCCCAGGAATCCTGCCCGCTTCCAGCCCAACTAGAAGGCAGAGCAGAGGTTAAGGATGCAGAAGGCAACAGAAGACCATTGTGCCAGGAAGGGACCAAGTCAGAATCTTTAAAAGCCCACCCAAGTTCTGAGTCCTGGATGCTTGCCACACGAGGCAAGCACACGCCATGAGTTGAGAGGAAACAACATGGCAATAGTGATACAGGCTTTTGGTTTCATTATTTTCCTCCCAGAAGTTCACTGACAAGGAAATGTAGCTGGTGGTCCCACCCCAAACCCCTGCAGATCAGCGAAGATGTATGTAGTTCCCTGCAGCACTGGCCACCTCTGCTGTTCAGTCAGGAAAACACCAACCAGCCTTCATTGGGATCCTGTCTGTCACCCAGAGGAGCCTGGGGACAGAAATGATAGGGACACCACGGCTGCATGAAATTGCAAGTTCTAACAGCAGTTTTTCTTCCAGCACAGAATGATGGCCCTGGGACAAGACAGACCTTGTAGTCGTCTGCGTGTGTGTGCGAGAGCTAAAAGATACTACAGCAAACACTTTGGCTTTCGCTCAGCTGTAATGCGCTCCATTCCCTTCTCTGCAAATTCATGCAGCAGTTGCACATCCACCCAGAGCGGCCAGTATGCCGTCTAACCGGTGAGAGGTGCAGCTTCTCAGCCAAGCCAGCACAGGCAAATCTAACGTCTTATTTGGGAACCAGATACTACCTTCTAGTGCTGAATTACAGCTTCAGCCTCCAAAATCTATAGCGCAGACAGCAAATTGTCCCTATTTCACTACTGCCTCCGTACAACTCTCTGCACAAGTCCCTGCTACATTTTCAGCTGTAGTGAAGTGGCTTGCAGCCCTGTCATGCCCATGGCACAGCTCTCCAGCTCTGCAACCCTTAGACAAAGACAAGGGCCACCACAACACCAGTCCCTCACATCTACATTTGTTCCTCCTTTGCTTTAACACACAACTCAAAATTGCCTTCTCTTTGTTTCTGAGCTCCTTTATTGCTGTGTGGCACCCAACCTCGATTGTGCTGCCCTTTAAATCAACCCTTCTCTTCGCTTTGCATTGGCCATCAAAGATGCAGCAGGCATGAAAGGTCACATCACCAGAATTCCTTATCTTTAATCAGACTTCCCCCTCTGCTTTAATTGCTTTCTGTCTCATTTCAGATCTCCGCAGACTTTTTTCCCTGTCCCTCATTCTTGCTGAGGTTCTCCTTCGTTCTGTTAGCTTGTGTGATAAAAAGCTCATCTGCACACACCCCCCTTCTATTACTACTTATTTCTGTAGCTATGTTCTTTAGGCCTGCACAGGGTTTTCAGAGTGTAAAATCCATGGACAATTAAAAAAAAACAAAACAAGTCTAATACTCTACAACCTCTTACACCACATTATTGAGGACAAAGAATGGAAGCTTAGACTTCTTTCTGGTAAGGACAGATGAGAAGCAGACAATGAGGCTCTGCCCAAGAATCCTTGATGGGCTGGTGCATCACAAAGATCTGTTCAGATGTCTGTTACAGCTGAATGAAGCTAACTGCACTGCTCTTTTGAACTCTAGCCTCCCACACACAGCAAAAGAAACCAAAGAACAGGCTTACTATGTCAGACCAAAGGGTCTTTTAGCTCAGGATCTTCAGCAAAAAGACAAAGTGATCACACAGAGACAGATTCTAGGGATATACTCCCAGCCGTATGCAGACCAGCATCGTCCTCAGTCACAAGCATGGTACCTGTGTGGTTTGACAGAGATTTGTCTGTTTTGTGACACATTTTTATTCCATTTTACTCAATTTCACTTTGTTTTCTAAACCCATGTAAATGACTGGAACATACAATATCCTTGATCACGCAACACATGAAGAACCTCCCTTTGTTCTGAACCCTGCCATCTGTTAGCTTCATTTGTTGCCTCTGAGATCTGGTGGGAGACAAACATCCTGAATGAGAGCCACTCGCTGTTCACCTTTTCCATTTGTGCTTATTATTTCCACTGCTCAACCCTCTCATTCCAAGGACGATAAGTCCTGGTTTATTTAGTCATTTACTTGTGCAGAAGCTCTTCCATAACTTTTTTTTTTCCTTTATTACCCTGCATTGTACCTTCTGCAGTTCTATTCATTCCTTTTCAAGATGGGGGGACAGAACCACACGTGTCATAGGTTTCTGCAGTGCTGCCTGCTTTGCTCTTTATTCTCCACATAATCATCCCCAATATTCTGTTTCTTTGACTACTGTTGAGCACAGAGATAACATTTTTATGGAATTACCTGTTATAATGCCAAGATTTTTTTTCTTGAATGGAAATAGAATGTTCAGAGCTCACAGCCACACATACAAAGTTAGGATAATTCCCCCTCTCCCACTTCAACGCACACCTTAATATTTCATACAATTTCACCTTCCGTCTATCACCCAGGCACTCAACACTTCTAATCATATATTTCAAATTAGTATTAAGTTGAATAAATGTCCTTCTTACATGTTAGTGTTCACTTAGTGAGCTTGCCCAGCTTAGGTTACATTAAGCAGATGCCAAACCTTCAAAACAAGTAACAAATACTTGTTAGCTCAAGTAGTGTTACCCCTCCTCCGGTATAAGTTTACTCAGCTGATTTATTACTCACACACTGCTATTACACAGCGCTCTAATACCTTGACGTGTTCCATTCTGCCTGAGTGCAATCCAAGTAGATTTTTCTTTCTTCCCTCCAGGTAAATTTGGTCAGACAGGCTCAAAGCAACACTAACAGCTTACGACTGTCCAGTGGAGCTAAGAAGCATACACAGGGATGATTTCAAGTATTCATAGATGATTTGTTTTCCTTGTAATCAGTTCAAGCTGACTCTCTGCCTGCAAAACAACACATCAGCAGCTGACACACCAGAAGATACAGCAGAGAAGGCAGTAAACATGTATAGGTAACAACATACATTAGTGAGAAGATAGGTGAGCCGAGTGTTGTGACCAAAACCACTACACCAAGTTAATAGGTAGTTTTCCCTTCTGTGATCCTCTAAAATACATAAAATATTTACCCTTCTAAATAAATAAAAAGGTATCTAAAAAAATCTGTGACTGACCAGAATTTTTACTGTTTTATTTGTGGAATTTAAATCTTGTTTACATTGTGTCCTGTTTTTTCCTGCCCCAAAGGCTGGGGGAGTGAGGGGTTTATTTCCTGATTCGTTTCCTTATTTATTTAATTTATTTCCTTCTTCACACCTGGGAACTCCTGGGAATATTGCAGGCTTTAAAATAACCACGCTGGGCTTAGGACCATGCCCGAGATCTTAGCACTGTCTGGCTGGGCTGGGAGCCGGGGTGTCGCAGGAGGGTGGCAGGAGCAGGCGGGCACCTGGCGATGCACTCTCATATCAGGTAACCCTTACCACCGCCCAAAGAAGCATCTCAAACACTGCCCCCGCTTCCCAGCGTACAATTTGAGTCAGGGTTACACCCAGGCTAATAACTTGGTAGCAACACCTGCATCCCTCTGTCACTGCTCCTCGCGTATAGAGACGTGACCGTCTTCAGTCGGAGAGAGCTGCAATGGAGAGCCTGTTCGGTCCTGGGCTGTCATACGCCAGGAGGTGAGGAGAGGGGACAAGCAAAGGCCATGAACTCCAGAAACTACTGAGTTTTAGGGAGAAAGCAGAGCAGCATCTGCCACTACATTTTATTTTTTTTTCCACAGGGCAGGTGGGAAAAATCCTGAAGCCTAAACGGAAAGTCCGGCTATCTAGGGGTGGTTAGACCTGCGAAGCTGCTGGGGTGAAGGGCAAAGCAAAAGCAAAGAACCGCAGAACAGTAAGAAAAATCGGGCCTGAGCAGGTTAGGAAAGGCAATTAATTTGAACTAAGTGCAAAATTAACTCGGGAAGCAGAGAGCTGATTTATGTGCAGGATTGAGTTATTTTGTCCAAGCAGCAAGTCAAAGTCCCAACAAAATGTATCCACATGTGCTGTTCTGGGATGCATGTGACTGCAGCGCAGCAGTCCGGATCCTGAGCCTGCAAAGCTGGTTCCTGCAGGCAGACACCCCTGGCATCTGGAAAAGAGGTTTCCTGAACAGACAAAGTCATAGGCCGAGTCTGCCCAAGCAGCGGACACAAGAAACCAAGCGGCATTGCTCTTTGCTGTTCCCAGGCTCAACGCTGTGGCACAAAGGCGGGCGATGGGCAGAGGTGTCCCGAAAGGAGGACTGGGCAGGCAGCTCCCGGCTGGTACCCGGCCAGCTGGCTCAGCTCAATGTGCATGTCTTCTAAAAATATCAATAAGCATATTTTTTCAAAATAATAATAATAAAAAAATAAAAACAAAAGCCAAACTGCCCTGCCACTAGCTGGCTGTGTTAAAATGGAAACATGCTTTACAAATTGTTGAACTATTAAGTTGTGCTGTATGTATGCTGCTCAAAGCATTAAAGGGTTGGACAACAGCAGGGCACAAATATATGTATCTCTGACTTCAGGTTAAGATGCAGGCTGCCGTGTTTAGGGAACAAGGTTCCATCTCTGATACCAGCCCTCCACATCTCTAAATTTCCGAATCCACGTGCCAGGAGACACTGGATCAGGCAACAGGTCTAGTTCGCTGCAGGTGGCCTTGCCTTCATCATAAGGAGATGCCAGTGAGCACCCAGAGAGGAGCCATGGGCAGGCACACACTATGAGCATCTTTGACTGCAATCCTAATAAAGCAGTTCCGCAGAAAAATTCATGTACTTTAAACACAGGCAATAGTAGTAAGGAGATCCTGCTGGAGACATCTGAAACCCAGGTGAAAACTAGTAACTGTTGGTTGCTAACAGCATTTTTATTCATAAATGGAGATTGCAAGCACTGTTTCTCCTATTTTTATGTCAATTTACATTCCCATTTCAAGAATAGATCTAAAAAAAGAACAGTCAATACCACCCTCTAACCAGTTTCCCTTTCTTCAGAAAGCATAAAACTTCAGTACCTCAGAATTAACCACTGCTTTGCTGCCTAGAGCTGCTCAGAGAAAGACTCTTCAGTTACAAACACTTAAACAGAACTAATTTTAACCCATTTCTCAACCAAGGTTTTTATTCTAAACAGATGCTGAATTTGTTTAGTCCCTCTGCCTGCAGTGGTGAAGTATAGACAAGCACAGCTGTGGTGACTTCTGCATGTGCTGCCCAGATGTTACCTACTGCAATAGATAGAACACAATACAAAAAAAAAAAAAAAAAGATGTTTCTTTTTCTGTTCTTAAAATACTACTCATGGAAAATCTGGCCCTCTTGGATGTTCCATGATTATACTCACACAATGTTAGGCATATGCACTATGTATGTAAGAGAGTGGAAGGAATGTAAGAGAGATTAGGATCACAGCAGAATCTGATCCACATGTCTGGGGACCACCTTGAAATTATCCATATTCTCTTTCTGCTCCAAGTTCTTATCCATATTCTCTTTCTGCTCCAAGTTCCTGGTTCTCACAAAACCTACATTAGGGCAGTCTTAAACTCATACACTCTTATTTTGAAAGCAAGTCACTTGTGGTTTTTCATATCAGAGGAAGACTAGTTACAAAAATTGCATTTAAGGTGCTCAAACCTCTGAAATCCAGCTACCATATCTTTTACTGATTTGCCTAACTTCTTGTGATAGGCATGAAACTATTGTTATAAAAAAAAAAAAAAAGGAAAAGAAAAGAGAAAAAGCAGCATTCTACCAAAAAGTACCACAGAATACCCAGAGATAAAATGGCAAATAAATACCATGAAGTTTTAGGAAAAATAATTTCCCTTAACATAAGATTCAACTGCTCCAATGTAACCTTAATTTCCTTAATTTTTTAAGTAATAAAGTACATTTTGATTTTAGTATAGAAGTTCTTAAACAGGCTGTGTAAATCAAAAACAATAAACAATTTTCTCTACAGCTATTATCAGGTAATGCTTCAAAATAAAATAATAACACAGAGCAGAAAATGAACTACCTGCAAGTGAAAAGGAAAAAAGCCATTAATGGGACAGGGATACTGAAATATTACCAAGCCAAAATTGTCTACCCAGACCAATTTATTTCCTCTAAGTGCTTCATTTAACCCTCCTCGAATAAAAAAAATTATAAAAAAAAACCCAACAAAAAAAACCCAAACCTGTTTCCATTCTCTAATGTGTAAAGTTAAAAGGAAGGCAGTATTTTTCAAGTTGTTTACTAGGGAGGAAACTCTGGAGACTGGAGTTTAAATCGGGCTGAGCAATGACTAGCAAGGCAAGAGGACAGCCTGAAGAGCCTTCTGCCGTTCTGCACTTCTTGAGATTGAAATTCTCTCCTCTGCTCTTCCTCCAGTTAATAAATATGTAAATACAACCTGGTGGCAGAAGTATAGAGTGTGGGAATTAAGTAAGACTCATGGTGAAAGCTGGAGAAGCCAGTTACACAGCAGCCAGGCTACGCTAATAACCTCTGCTCTCAATGGGTATGGTCTACTGCAGAACGCATTTTGGTAGAAGCCTACTAAAATAGCATGTGCAGCCACGGCTTCACTTCTAATGTCCCAGCATAGATCAAAAAGAAGGATTCAACTAAGCCAATGATGGAGAAAAACTAATTTCATGGTAAAATAATTCTAAAATATATTTAAGGTACGTTGGTAAGGCTACTTTAAAGGGAATCTGCATTACAAAACACATAAGGGAATTGAAGACTATATTCTGATGTTCTCCAGCTGCTGAAAAAAAAAATAGTTATTCTTTATCACTTTCTGACTACGGTATTTTATGTAAACAATTTTCTGAGAAGAATACTTCTTCCTTTCTTCACTGTATTGGTTTGGGTTTTATTTTTAAGACAGAACAGAGAGAGCTGCTGCTTCTCTATCATCCAGAATTTCTTTTTCCTCTTAGAGGACACAGAAAAATAGGATGGAGAGAAAAATTGAAAATAACATTTTAACCAAAAAGGCAACTGTCTAAATGTGAATCCTAACATTTTCTTACGAGAAGTTATTTAGAACAAATGTAAAATTGTGGTTTGACTTTTACATATGTAGGTACTAGGAGCCACTGCAGAAAACTTGTCAGAGCAGCTGTAACTATACTTTGGACATTTACAGAGCGAGAAATGGAGGACTGTTCTGCAGTCTCTGCTGCAGCAAAATGTTTGCAGGAACAGCAGCTAAACGTTGGACAAAAATGGAATAGGTGGGGTTTTCAAACCTGTGCTTCTCCAGAAGCATAATATTAGATATTTGAAAAATACCGGGGATTCTGAAATGAGGACGTTAACTTTTGACTAGAACACAGAGTACCTGAAAATATCACTAGAGATTGTAGATTGCTACTGCATTCACTACCAGGTTAAAAACCCCCAATCTATTAAAGATCAAATTGTTAGTACATGAGTATTTTAAACAAAAGCTTAGCATAATTTTTTTCAAAAAGCAGAATTATAAGGGAAAAAAGAGCTAAGACCAATAGAAAAGAAATGTAAATACATTTAACAAAGAGCTTAATTAAAGCATGCAGTGCCGTTCAAAATCCAAATTTCTGGTTAATGCTCATTTATGTTTGCAATGCCAAACATCTTTACAAAAAATATATATAAAGAACATTTTAAATATAGCATTTTTCTCTCATTTATGCATCTTGTAACTGGAGAAGCAAGTCCTTTGGCCACCAAAAGCTAATTTCAAAATCACGTTATTTAAATTATACAGCTTTTTTGTAATTGCAAGGTTTTGTTATTTTTAAATGTGATGCCCCTAGACATAGCTTAACTCAGATGTAACACTGAGTTTCCAGCCCAGAACCAAAGGAGTATTAATTTAATTTCCATAATTTAAAAAAAAAGTTTAAATGGATCACACGTGGAAATAAATCGGTTCATTTTCATTTCATGCATAATGTGAAACTTAAATGGTCAAAACATGAAAGATGAGCACAATATGACACCACTCAATTATCATTTCTTTAACAGCTCTTACTGATAAGTATGATATATTTTGTTGTATGAATTTCAAAATTATTTACAAACCCCATAGCCAGTTGCTCTACAAAGGCTCTATTTGGAAGAAGACTGTAACAGAAGGAGTATTTTTCTTTCCTTTTTTTTAAAACCCAATTTTAGCCTACCATTCTCTTTTATAGGCACAAGCCTATAACAGCAAATTATCCTGTTGCTTTCTGTATATCCTCCCTCATCACATCAGATGCTGGAAATAGTTATGAAGGAAGTCTCATAAATGCCAACCTGTACTGCATCTTGACACGTCTGATGTGATCTGCACTGCAGCCAAATCAACCTTTATCTGATTTTTGACACTGATCTGTGTCACCTGTCCAAGGAACTCCACTGGTCACTGCAGCAATACTGCTGAGAACAAGTTTTACTTACACTCCAAAACGAGAAAATACAATCATCTCTCCTCGCAATATCCCCCATCTAGCCACAGACCTTTTTCTTCCATGTTTTTCTGGTTTCTCAGAAGAAAACTGTAAAATTACAGTTACTTTTATGCTTACAATTAAGATTATTATTAGCTCGATGGTTTTCCCACCTCTAAGGGATTTCTCAGGTGCTAACAGACCCTTGCTCAAGCACTATCTTAAACTATGGATTGCACTGCAGTCTTGTCTTATCTGCTTCTGCCTATATTCTGTATTCATTTCACCAGCTCCCACTCTACTCCCTGTTTGTTTTGCTAATGGACTTGCTGCCACAGCATACATAAAAGTAATAGTAATATGATCAGGGAATTTCAAGTCCCCAAAATGCAATCTCAAAACGTTTCGCTTTCTATACTGCATTGTTACTATAGCAAGTAAAAAAAGCTCACAGCTCAGAAAATGCCGAGAGCAAACAAAGAAACCTGAAAGCCAATATCGGACATTGCAGCTCGAACATCGGATGTATCTGTATGTGAATATTTATCCATTTGTAATTTGCATTTTGCTCTGGTTTTTTTTTTGTTTGTTTTTGGTTTTTTTTAAGCCACCTGCATTATTGTTTATTCTGAATTTGAATCATTCACTTCAGGTTATGAGAAAATATTTGAGGATGGTGAGGCACTGGAACAGGTTGCCCAGAGAAGCTGTGGATACCCCATCCCTGGAGGTATTCAAGGCCAGGCTGGATGGGGCTTTGAGCAACCTGGTCTAGTGGGAGGTGTCCCTGCCCATGGCAGGGGAGTTGGAACCAGGTGATCTTTAAGGTCCCTTTCAACACAAGCCCAAACCATATGATTCTATGATATCACATGGATGACCTTTTATACTGATAGACTACCTATACAAAACACTTCAGTCCTGCCCATTGTGGAGCTTTACTTTTGGACCACACGACTGAGTTGAACGGTGACCCTGAGCAGAGCAATTAATTTCACTTGATCCCAGTTTCTCTCTAAGAAATTATACTATTGCTCTTTTATCTCACCCTGTGAATAATGGCAAATACTCTGAAGGTGCAATTTTGCCCCAAAGGCTTTCCAAACCCAAACCCAGCATTAGCCCACAATGGCTGTTTCCAGTTCTCCCTGTGACAGAGGAGGGATGACACACAGCTCTTGCTAAAAACAAATGTGTTTCAAACCGAATGTTTACAAAGAGAGAATCATTATATGCAGCTAAGGAAAGATGGATAAAACTTGCCAAAATTAGTATTACAAATACAATATACTCTTTTAAAAAATAACTGTTGGATAGACTTGTAAATATTTAACCAAAACTTGTTTTCTGTTCTACCTCAGAGGCACATAATGATGGTATTTCCAGGGCTAAATTAACATGGCCAACATTCTGCAATGTAAACAGGCTCCTATTGATTAAATTAAGCATGGGGTGAACTTAAGCTGTTTTATCTGACTGTCAGTGAATGTTTTGCTGGCTGGGAATGTCCCCAAAGAAGAACAGAAGTGCTTGGAATCGATACTGTCCAAACCAATTTTTTCTCACTGTTATCAAGGACAACCCTGTAATTAAGAAGCAATTGCCTTAAACTGTCCACCACAGTACACAGGAATCAGAGCCTACAACAGCTACTGGGAGATACAGTTTGCATCTCCCTGGTGGGTTTGAATAATGTATCACCCAAGCAGGCTCTTAAATGTCTATAAAAGGCTTCATTGCAACTAAATTTTACTTGCTGGTTCGAAGAAAAATGCCTTTCATATTTACCTTGGTTTAAACAGGCATCATTCTGAAAAATTCAGAGCATATTAGATAATTTAAATAAAGTCAAATTAGTCTGAGTTTTTAGTTTTGTAATAACCTTGATATCCAGGAAATCCTAGCTACATTGCAGAACTATAGGAAATTTACTCTAATCCACAGAGATAATGCTGCTTATTGATCTGCCTAATAACCACTGTCTCAACACATTCAGGAATTTCATTACAGCAGTAGCTGTGACACATCCTCACAATGTACCTGTTCTGTCTGTGGTCCCATCACAGACTGCCCTCCTGAGATTTGAGGTTTGCAAAACATTTTGTGTGCTGGTCTTCTTTTTGTACCTCCTCACTCTCTATATGTTTATATCAAAAATTCCAAAGGTTTCAAAAAGAAAAACCTCCTGAAATTCGGATTACAGTAAGATGTAGAAATGGTTACCAACCAAAACAAGCATCAAAAAGTTCACCTTTAATTTCTAAAAGAGAATCTATTGAGTTGAACAGCCTTACCCACACACTTTTTTTTCTTTTTTTTTTTTGTTTTTAGATCTAGTTTATCCATATGAAACACGAACTGTTTTATAAATCACCTCTAAATTTGGCAGAATTTGGAGTTACAAGTCATTTTATTAGAAATAAGCATTAAGGTAGAATAGAAATAAGGTGAAATTATGTTCAGCTTCCAGTACAGTAGTCAAAACAACTGTACAACAAATGTTTGAATCTATTTATTTTGTCCACAAGCCATTTATTAGAACCTGTCTTGGCAAAGACATTGATTATTTAATAAGTCTCACGATTGAACTGTTTAGTTTCAAATGCAGCAACTGGCAAAGGATTTTTGGCATGTGTGTTCCTTGTTGAGAAGCTGTTTCCATATTATTAGATAAATTTAAATATGTATCTGTTTTAGGATAAACTTACCTAAAAAACGGATGCATTTCTGTTGTATATCTCAGAACCTGGAAGGGTCCACAGAACTTCTCAGAACGAGGTGTTTTAAAAAAAGGGTAGATGTGGTACTTAGGAACATGGTTTAGAAGTGGTTTTTGTCAGGGTAGGTTAATGGTTGGACCTGATGATCTTAAAGGTCCCTTCCAACCTCAGCAATTCTATGATTCTATGAGTAATAAAGCACAGGAGCTTGGAAGAAATGAAGCACTGTAATTTTGCCTTTGTATTCATTACTACTTCAATGCCCTGCAGACCTGCATCTTCTCAGCAAGCATTTGAATAATGTGTGGTTCCTGACGTGCTGCAGCTCATTCAAGGAACATCATCAACTTTATAAAAAGGAAAGGGGCTTTGGGTAAAAAGCAATTGCTCAAGTTAGATGATGCTTTATAAGTTATTTCAGCTGTAAGACAGAAAGGGTAAACTATGGAAATGTTCTTTAAGAAAGGAGATTGAACATCATGAAGTCACGCAAGACCTGTGTGATTGAGATGTTTTCCATTTATCAGGCAAGGTAAACAAGGCAAAGGCAATGTTAGCTAGAGATGAGAACAGAAGACATAGTTCCTCCAAGTTCAGAAAGCATTTTATGTGACTGTTGTTCCACATCCATGCTCAATCAGCTGCAGGGCAGGTCCCTAGCAAAGTAAGAGTAAAGAGAAGCAGCAATTAGAAACAAACGTAAACCAGTATTTATGGTTAATACCAGGCCTAATGATCATGGTTTGCATAGGAATTAATCTAAGTTAACTAAAGGAATGCAACAGTTCTTCTTACTCACTGTGGGGAACAGAGAAATACATACTGAGTTTTTTAGGCTAAGAATGTACACTGCTGTAATTTCAGGATGATATCAAAGTCATAGATCTTAAGTACAATTATTTTGGAAATTTGGTTCTCGTTTTAATATTTGCTTTATAAGTAAATATAGATTTAGAAACTTGGGGAAAGATTTGATAGAGCCCACTTGAAGCTGACAATACACACGTTAATACAGATGCAGAGAGATGTAACTTCCTCTACCCTCCACTCCAAAGATGGTTTAACAGAGGGCCAACACTATCCTATCTCCAAAACTTTCACAGACACACACCTCACAGAAACCCCCAAAACAGGCACACGGGGAGAGAACAAAATGCCTTTTGCTTCTATGGCAGAAAGGTATGCAAGACTTAAAAAGCAGAGGGGTAAGACTGGGGGGGAGCACTCAGTAGGAGGTCAGGCACCCTCTGAGAAGGGATGGGAGTTCTTGCTCCTGAACTGCCCTGCCTTATTTATCATCCAATGGCTACCTTATCAGGGAAGGGTATGAACAGGTTCGGACAAGGAAATGGGAATATGCAACTGCTCCATCTTGTTTTACAAATCCTAAGCACTATACTTCTGAGTGAGACTACTTTATTGAGACACTTATAGAAGCGCCTCTGCTTCTCAGAAAGTCATAAGTGAATGTATTATTTACATCATTCATTGCATCACATGTATACACGGTGATCTGTACACACTACAAAGGTTCTTCAGAGAGAAGGATACTCAAAAATATTCAAATCTATGTATGATGTACAGACATCTCAGCTAAGACTGCTTGCACTGCTAGAAATTAGCCAGAAATTCTTTATTGAGGGTGGTAAGACACTGGAACAGGTTGCCCAGAAAAGTTGTGGATGCCCCATGCCTGGAGGTGTTCAAGGCCAGGTTGGATGGGGCTTTGAGCAACCTGGTCTAGTGGAAGGGGTTGGAACTAGATGATCTTTAAGGTCCCTTCCAACCTAAACCATTCTATGATTCTATGAAACTATGAAATGTGCACAAGCAGACTTTCAGGCACCAAGGGAATTTAACTGGAGCTACATTACCTAAAAGTGCTTACGGATTTGAGGCTTGATAGAAACTTGGCAAAGGTTAGGATAGCACAATTAGACTCTGACACTTAAATTCCTCCTAGGCCCCACTTCACATCTATCAGCCTTGCTTGGATTGAGCTCTTAGCTGTATAAAGAGAAGAGAATCAACTTAAAATTAGGTTATGATTAAAAACCAATGGCTGTATGGAGGAAGAGGCAACTCTTATTGCAAGCTCAGCAGGATAACTAGGAATGAAAGAGAACCCTTTACTTGATATAGGAAGATGCTACTTGAGCCCTGTGGAGGACAATTCATGCATTCAAGAAAGGGGAATATTTTTAGAGTAACCCAGCAGACCCGAACATCATAAAGAAATTGATAAATGTAGCAAAGAACAAACCAGAAACATCCTTAGAAAATAGTGAAATTTTGCTGCTCCCACTTTAAACTCTGTTTGAAATAAGTAAAAGGAAACTGAAATAGCAGTGATGAAACTTTTGAAGCAATCATGTGAGGCAGATCCCAGGACTTTACACTGGGGATGTTCCATGTGAAATTTTCTGACATGGAAAAATACATCAATAAATTGATGCAAAAAATCCAAGTAAATAAATAATTAGCAACTGTAATGCTGGCTAACCCTTTCCCTTCTGAAATCTAATGCAGCTATCACTCAACCAAAGGAAGATGCTGTTTAAGACTGAAGGTTTTTATCCTGCTATCCTGTTTCTGACAGTGTCCATTAATAGAGACCTAAAAGAGATGATGAACGTAGGCCAAACTTGTACTGCTTTCTCCTTAGCATGTCCTTCCAATTTCAGTAGAGATTTCAGCTCACGAATTTCCTGAGCCAGAGATGGTATCTTTATGTTTAATAACTCTCAGCCGATTTTTCTTCCATCAGCTTGTCTTTTTCAACACATTAGACTTTTGGCATACAGAAGCATCCTCTGGTAAAGTTTCACCATTTCATTAATTCATGTGAAAAACTATCTTATGTTTATGTTGAACTTGTCACCTACTGACATTTAATAACTTTTCGTTCTTATATTACAAAAGGTAATGACAATCATGTCTCATATAAAACATTATTCAGCTAGAACATGGTGATACAAATGCTCAGAAGATCCCTTTTTCTTGAAGGAAGAAACCTAGAGAGAAAAAACGGTGCAAGACAAGTAACAGCAGAAGTATTTTTTTAATCTATTGAGTTTTCCTCCTGCCTTATTCTAGTTGATCACTTGGCACACAATCCTAAGTGTTTATTACATATTAAGTTTAGAGTTGTCATGCTAAGACTTACACATATATTTTTTATGTCTTAATTCTGCACCAACAGTTTACCATTCTGCAAGCAGTAATCAAAAAGGATAGGACATCCAAAGCATTAGCAGCCTCAAATCTCCCAGAGAAATAATGATCCAGTCTTCTTAACAAGGGGAGCTTGCAGGAAAGGAGAAGTATGCCATGGATGCCACTAATTAATTTTTAATTTTTCCTGTACAAGCAGAAAGCTAATTATGTTTCCTTGCTTGAACAGCATTTATATTTACAATAACTTGTGAGAGTTCCTTTTTTAAGACAGAAAATCCAAGCTTTATGGAAGTCACAGAATTTGTTGAAGTTATCAGGTTAGTTCTGCAGTATCTTTACATTCCATTTCCAAATTTTGAGAGACTACAAAAATAGCATTAGTTGGGTGACCCTACATTATGTGTTATTGTAAAACCACAGCCAACTGTTATGTAGTTACTATGACCGACTTGTTTTCTTTTTACAATTTCATATTGCAGTTTGGCTTTTTGGTAAACAAACACTAAAAGCTGATAATAAAAATGTAATGTAAAAGTAACATACACATTGTCTCTCTAGTAGACTATTTTAGACTCTAATTTCTGATGGCTTCAAAGTTCTCAAATGTGAATCACAGCTTTTTGGGGGTTTTGTTTTTTCTTTTTCCCAGAAACATGAATTATCTTTCATCGCTGATGAAAAAGCAGAAAAACCCACAGGGAAAAACATCCATGAGCCTTCCTCAACAATAAAAAGTATTATACTAAGGACAGACTTTTGCAACAATTCAAAATGTCAAAAATCCTTTTAGATACATTAAGAACGAAAAACAATTATGAATATGCAATTCATTTCTCAAACACATTTAGTCTAAATGTTCCTCTTTGCACAGTATCTTTTCTATTTGAAGGTGGCAAAGTATTAATTAATCCAGCACAATGAATCATCCATTGCAGCATCACAAAGCTTACATGATCACATTGTACATGGGTAAATGCTTATGTGTCTTTTACAGGAGGAAAAAACAGCACTGTCTAGATTTCTCAAATTCTTATTTTGGAAAAGAAAAGCAATTAGAACACAGTTTAATCTTGTACCTGAAAATTTTGCTTTTGATTTCCAGTTTCATTCTATTGGTAACTGGTCTGACGTTTGTAAACACATAGGCAATTTTGTATGGTAACATACAATAAAAGACTTTTGCATACACTGTAGATTATCAGTGAGCACACAGATGCTCTTGAAACAACAGCTTCAGAATATCAAGTGAAATTCAGATTGTCTAAGAATTTCAGACAGCATCTGAGACTCAAACAGCAATGCACAAACATCCGTTCTGCTAAAGTCTAAACTATAGACATCCAAGAGAGGAAGGGAGAAGAGAGAGGAAGGGAGAAGAGAGAAACTCTGCTTTGCTGAAATGCTCCTTGACTCTTACACAGACATGGTCAGATGTACTTTGAAGGCTGGCTGCTTAACCCACCTTGAGCTCTGCTACCATCCAAACCCACCAAACGCAATATGAACTTCACCCACTCGTCACTGGTACTGCCACACCTGCAGTACTGCGTCCAGTACTGGAGAAAATACAGCAAAGGGCCACTACGAGGATGAAAAACTGGAGCATCTCTCCTATGAGGAGAGGCTGAGTGAGCTGGGACTGTTCAGCCTGGAGAAGAAAAAGCTCAGGGGGATCTCATCAATGTATATAAATACCTGAGGGGAAGGTGCAAATAGGAGGGAGCCATCACTCCTTCCCTGCTACTTCCATCCCTAGTAGTAGCTGGCATTGGATGCTTAGGAAAAGAATATGCCATCCTATTTCACAGAACAATGCTTCCTTCCCTCTTCCCAACTCTCCAGCAACCTTTCATCTTCCCGTAAATTGTGGTTTAGGGATTCCCAATTCACGTCAATGTGCTTAATAGCCTTAGATGGAAGTATCCATCATGAATTTGTCTAATTGCTTTTGAACCCATTCAGACTTTAAGCTTCCACACCACTCTGCAGCAATGAATCCCACAATTTAATTATGCACATCATGAAGAACTGCTTCCCTCCATTCATTTTAAAGCTACTGCTCGATCATTTCACTGGATATCCCCTTGCTCTTGTACTATGAGAAATAGCAAATAATTACTCCTTTTTCACCTTCTCCAGGACATTAATGATTTTATATACGTCACTCTTATTTCTCCTCAGCCATTCCTTTTCTAAACTGAAGAATTCTTTCTTATGTTAAGTCTCTTCGCACAGAAGTTGTTCCTGGCTTATACAAGAGCATGACGGTTTTTGTTTATGCTCTCTCTTCCTCTCCTGATCATTCCTAACATTAGCAAAACCCCCTACAACGCCTCCTTTTCAAGCCAAATAATTTAATCTTTTTGTGTGCAGAATCCATTCCGTCCTTTACTTAATGCTACTACATCCTTTCTGAGGCTGGGAGACCAGAACTGCATCCATGTAGATGCCGTCCACAGTAACACAATGGTGTTTTGTTTTGTTCAAAGGCTGATACTACCTGGAACTACTCTATTTTTACCCCAGATTTTAAAATCTAAGCTTTTTCTTCATGAAAATAGGAAGATGTTGAATTAATATGAGAAACAGCCCAGGTCAAAAGAGAGAGAATGTATCTGAATTTCACCCCAGTCAATAGCTTTTTAAACAAATCTCAAACCACACATTTGTTCCTATGACAAATATCAGCCAAAATGTTCATAGAAGTTAATAAAAAGTCAATACCACCTTGGAAAAACATTTGTGTGTGTGTTGGACCATTTATTACCACTAAATGATGCAATGGCAGATAGTACGTTTTAAGGTATTGTCTATTCAAATATTAAAGCCATCCATTACCTTAACCACAAACACACAAGCCTAGCTTTCCTCCAATGTGCAGCACACAACAGAAACTGTTATCTGGATGACAAAATTAACACTGCAACAACATACACTAGACCTAAAACACGGTAGTGCTCTTTCATCAGTATTCATCTATGGAATATTGTGTTCCCTGGGCAAACTCTTGTGAGTTTTAGAAAGATTTCTTTTTTTCCTTTAAAGCTCTAGTCTTTCTCTGCTGTACCAAATTCCAGGCCCTTCATGTTTTGGAATGGATCTGTCTAGCAGGCAGTTACGTTCTACCCCCACGGACACTTTTTAGCCACTTCTTCCAGATGGCTTGTGTATAGGTGTTTGAAAAATTCCTCCTCACCTAGATCAAGTCTGGTCCAGAGATGAAGATGTGAGCAGCTCCATCCTCTGAAGATCCTATGTGCACTGCCTCTCAAAACTCCTGTGAGCTCATGGCACACTGCAGTCACCATCTTCACAGAATTAAGTAAGCTCTATTCTAGATTAAACACAGATAAATCAGACTATTTTGCTAGCACTCCTTCTGCTTCTTGGGAGTCACTAGCACTCTCAAACGGTAGAAGGAAGACTCTGTACTGCCCCTTGAAACAGCAGGAAAGAGGATAAATAAGCGTTTCAAACAGGAACTCAGAATAATGAGGAATATGAACAAAATAAATACGTAGGATAGAAACAACAGAGACAGGAAGGAAGGGAATGCAAAATGGCAGTGGGAATAGAGTATAAACAGAACCAGAGCAGAGAGGGATGGGATATAAAATGACAGCTTGCAAAAAACCTGTAGAGAACAGCATAAAAGGTATCAGCATGAACGTTCCTGAAGAGTATTATGTTAAGGAGAAAAAGAAAGATATGGGCTCTGAGAAAAGGGATGTGGGTGAGATTATGATAACGGGAGAGTACTTCAAAAAGACAGCTCTATTTTTCTAGGAAGTTTGCATTCTTTGCTGATCTCTCTAGGATGGTCTGTCATTCTCCTAAAATGCTATCTAAATTCAGCAGATTCTCCTTACTTGTCTACAGTAGGCAAGTGCCTGAGCAAAGTTACTGTAAACACCACTCTGTTGTCAGTTTAGCTCACCATCTCCTAGGGGAAAGTCCCTACAGAGATGACATTCTCCTCATGCTAATAAAAGCCTGATAGACAAGTTTGCGGTAAAAAAAACCTCAAACACCACAGATGATCCATCAAGGGGGAGGACAGGAGAATCCATAGAGTTTCAACATATTCAGATTTTCAAACCTGGATATTTAGAATCTTAAAACACAAAAAGGATGCTAAAATTTCAAGTCCACCACTCAAAAATCAGGAGATGAGAAAACAAACCCTGCTTAAGCAATGTTAATGCATCATCTACATGTAAGGATGCAATATGTAATTACATGATCATGTACTCTTTTCTCTATTAAATTACATAAAGGACAGACTAATCTGAGAATGTCAGTGATACTTGTCTACAGAATCAACCATATGGCTTTCCTTATTTCTGCTGTCACAAAACTTAGAAAGTGTGTAATGAATCAGACAGGAGACTTCAGAAGACAAGCAGATCATATGGTTCAGGGTGGTTTCTGCTCTTCGGATCTTTAGAACTGTATGTCATCTCTAACAACGCTGTGTAACCCCTGTACGATGTTGATCAAGACTCCTCTTTAAATATAATCACAAAGGTCCAGATTCTTGTCCACTAGTTTTTAAGTCAGATATCTACATCAGATGGTAGCCAGGTGGACTGACTGACTTCTTGTAGAGCTTTACTCCTCTAAAGACTTGGAAAAGGATGTTGGGCACCCAGAGCTCTCCATCTAGATGCCTTTCTGAATCTTAACTACACCCAGTATGACAGCTTGAGGTCTGATTCTTTATTTATTAAATCCAAATAGCTGTAACTGCTGTTGATATAAAACCACAGTAAGAGAGTACTAAACAAAAACGTCCATCCCCAGACATTCTCAAACTCTTCAGTCAAAAATTATTTATTATAATCTCTGTGCCTTATTTCTTCATGTGTGAGCAGTAATTACAGCACCACCTCACTTCATGGGGATGCTCTAAAGATTGTTTGCTAAGATCTAAGAGGTTGCTGTAATCAGGGAGGCGAGAGGGTTGTTTTTGTTTTTTTCTAATGTGCCTTTGATAACCTGACATCCTACAATGAGGGCTACAAAGAACAGCTCAGGGAAATGAAAAGATTGTATCTGATGTAGGATGTGGCTGTCATACAAAAATGACGCACAAGAATGCACAATGAACACAAGCAAACAGCAAGTGCGTATTCACTCAACACGACTAACCCTCTGGGATAAACGAGATGGGGATTTTTGCTGATGACAAGATGCTTGGAGAGTCTTCATATTTTCAAGAATGTTTTCTTTAAATGTTTTCAACTTTTTTTGTGTGTTAAAAAGAATGATAAAGATTCATACTTGTGCTTCTACATATCCAGTAACAAGGTAAAACCCCCAAAGTTTCACTGGCATTTCATTTTTGATCACAATAGAAAAACAATTTCTGTCTCACTTGCAGAGGGGAGGGAAAAAAATACAATAAAACACAAATTTATAAACATTAACAAGCCAGGTTGATTTCACATCTCCATAGCCCATAGAAGTCATTCCCCAGGGAAACAAAGATATGTTATAAAACTAAATGCCTTAAGAATAGCTTATTAAATAGAACACTGCATGGCTTAAGTACCTGTACTTGATGAAAATAAAGAATTTCTTCAGTGAACGCAGACTTTTTTACTACTTTCTGAAAAATACATATACAAAACTCATCAGGAGTGAATATGCAACTCAGTGAATCATCTGAGCAACAAATTAGTTCCATTTAATTCTTCAGGGTTACTTTATAAATTAAGTCTGATGAGATGTCTGAGTCAGTAGTGCTAGAAACATCAAAGAAATATACTCTGTTCATAGATTTTCACGATTTTGAGTTACTATGAAAGTGTGTCCAGTTTCCTGTTGCTTTTTTTTTTAAAGCTGTTCCCCAAGCGTCTGCAAGCATGTAATCATGGAATCGTGTATACTGCATTTTAAAAGACATTATTAGTTTCAGTGCTTTGTCTAGGATACAAAGTTAGTCACATAAATCACAATGTCTCTTAGGGCAGCAAAAGTGTGACTGATTACTGATCCTAGACCAGAGACCTCAAATATCATGTGTGTATGAATGCTACATAACATCACAAATAACTACCATTATTTGAAAACAGACTATCTGAAAATGATTATCTTCTAGTATCCCATTCTGAGAAGCGTCCTGATCTTTCTCATACCCTTGGTTATACAGTGTTAACACAGTGAAAGGGGGAGAATGCACTACCTTTCTACTACTATCTTTCAAATCTCGCTTCTCATTTGAAAGTGTGTATTGCCTCCACTACTTCATAAGGAAATAAAAATGACTCAAAGCACTCGTGCCGCATGTAGCTAGGTCAGATGGTTGGTTATGATTAAATTCTGCCTCAGCTTACTGACTTGAATAAATTCTAAGGCACACGGAACAAGATGATAAATTCTCACCCAAGAACACCAGCCACTTTTTCTAATAGCTAGATGATGTAGAGTGATTCAATATTACTCATGGGACATTTTAAAAGATAATCTTAGTCATGGCTTGTTGTGTTGATTTGAACAGAGTAATTTGCAAATTTACCAATGGGATCATGAAAGGCACCTAGAAACATTTGTGACAGATTACTGTAAAGGATAAACAACCTAAGAAAACTTTGAAGAGTATTCTCTCCTATTCACAACTACTTCTTAATTTTACTTTAAAATATTTTAATCAATGTCATGTGACAGTCTGTTTTATGTCACACAGAATGGGCCAATCACCCTGATTTATTCCTCCCTAAATATCAGGTGATCCTGGTTCAGCGCTTCACAGCACAGAATTATACCAAAGGCCAGAAAAATGGGCTTGCTGGATTTTTTTTCTTAATCTATTTATTTCCAGTTTCCACAATGCACTATACCACCCGGCATCGCTAAGGCACAGCAACTCACTTTTGCATACATGAATGAGTTTGAGCCCAGCACATATCAAGAATAAATGAAGAAATGGATAATGATCTGATTTGGTGGATAAGTTTTTAGGTCTTCCCACTGAAGGTTTTCTGATTTCATAAAGCATTTCTGCTTAAGCATATTCTTGATTGGCTCTCTTTAAGGAAAATAAGGTGCAACTTACTAGAATCTAATGTATTTTCCTTTAATCTACTAACACATACTGTATGAAAAATTAGTCTCATGAATACCTTCTTACCCATGAGATATATCTATATAGTTCAGAAGTGACATAAAATCCCAGCGATACGCATAAAGATGAAATTCTGATACCACACTTGAAAGATTTCAATACAAGATTTAAGTTTGTATGTAGTGTGTCCACTCCCATTTAATCTATGCAATTACTTCCACAGGGTAGTCATGAATACACACTACTAAAATAATTTGAAGATTGTATCTTTTATTATACACTGCTGCCTAGATAAATTAGCACTAAATATCAGTGACTAATACTGCTGGGACAAACTTCATAATTAGAAGAATATAAAGGATTGAAAAATTGGAGCATTAACATCTCCTGTATTCTGATAGTCATGCAATTGTTAATAAACTTCTGCTTTTACATGCAAGCCTGTGTCTTTGAGAATAACATTAAACATAATATATGCAGAACAGGAAAATAATCAGAAATTCTATAGCTGGTAGATCCAAAGGAGCATTTAGCAGAATTCTGGTGCACAAATCAAGTGTGATGCAGCTTGTACTCTTCATCCTCTCCCTGCAATACAGTTCCTAAATTCACTGGCCTTTCAACATAACAGTTTCCTAAGTAACTTTAGGGTATATTGTGCACATTTGGTTGTCTCCAGAATTAAGCAACTGGCTACCCATCTGATTATATCAGATTTGAGGCCAGGAAACTACAGAAAGCAATGCAAGAGCTCCCCAAAGAGCCAGTCACTGGATATGTTCACAGCATCCTACTAAGTACCAACTTCATGTGACTATCCCAAAACGAGAACTAATTTTTTTTCTTTTTAAAACAGAGCTGTGGGAAGAAAAGTTTCCTTACTTATTTGCCTCCCATGCTCATCTCTCCCCACAGGCTGCAGAATTAAAACTCATGTATCTTACCACCCTAATCAGCTCTGCAGCCCCCAGGTTAGACTGGTAAGACCACCTTCTCCCAGTCCTGTTGAAACTTGGTTAACAAAGCCACAACAAATACAAGAGCTATGGGGCATGGGGGTGTATTGGGCATAACTGGAAGGAGTGCGGTGGAACCTGCAAGGGTGACCTGTGGAAAAGAGGTCAGGAATTGCCCTGTGCTGGTCACTACCACTTCAGCAAAGGACAAAACAGACCCACCACCTACCAAAACTAGACAAACCAAAGGGAAAAACATATTTAAGAAATGGTAGTAACCTCTATGGGCAGGACAAATACTGGAGAGGAGAAACAAGAGCAGATGCCCAAGCAGGGGCAAACACACAGAAGACAACACAGGAGTAGGAAAACCTCTGAGGGGATTACGTTCCATGGAGAAACCCACACTGGAGCAGGCATGACTCCCAAAATGGACTGCAGCCTGTAGAAGAACACGTGCCAGAGCAGGACAACCCTTGAAAGAGACTGCAGCCCATGGAGGAACCCAGATCGGATGGGCAGAGCTCCTGCAAGGACTGCAGCTGTTGGAGAAACCCATGCCACAGCAGTTGAGCAACAAACAAGGAGGGGCAAAAAGCTCATGACCACCACCATCACACTGACCTCATGCTTCTGCGCTGCCTGTCGGATCTACGAAGGGACTGTGCAGCCAGGTGACTGCACACCAGGAAGGGGGAAAAAGTGTCTGGAGGGTGGCTGAGGTGTTTTCTCAAAGTGTTAGTTTAACTGCTCATCTTATTTATTGATACTGGAATCAGAAATTACAAGTTCATAGAAATCAGCAATAAACTAACTTCAGTGGAATTCCCCAATTCATGACAGATTTTGCTCACGCTGGGTGGTGAAGGCTCTCTCTTTAGTGTGTTTATTTGTACTTTGGATGCTGTTCAGGTTCTCTGCTTGCAGAATTGTATGAACAAGTGAGATGACAACAAAACTTATTTTAATGGCTTTGATGGATGGCCTTAAGTTATGGAGTCACAACACCAAATTATTGTTAAAAATGCCATCTTTTTCTGAATCAATTTGAATATTCTTGTAATTCTCTTCATCTAAAAGACATACATTTGGATTACAAGAAATACAGTAACCAACCTGTGGAACAGTGTCACAGAAATTTACTGTGCTATTACATGTGAAGTTCTGAGGCTATCAATTCCTCAGCCTTCTGGGCACAGAGTGAATCACCACTTAAGATCCATAATGATCCATAGGGACCCATAGCATTTTGCATAACGTATTGTACACAAAATTTTCCACTCAGCTATAGTTCTCCACAGGTAGTCTTCCAATTTTATCTTTTCAGGACAAGTTGAAAAATATGAGTTCAATATAATGGAAGTAGAAAGCTCTTCACCTCCTGGTTTAATACTTCTATCAAATAACAAGCACCGTGTTCCTTCCCACAGTTTTTTCCATAGTCTTCCACTTGTAGGTTTTCTCTATGCCATTTTTGAAGCTTTATTTTCCCCACAGCTTTCTGTTACAATGTATTTGGGTAGACAGGCTGGAGATCCAGCTCCATAAACTTTAGGTCTCTCCTCACAGTCAGGAAAATCTGTGCCTCAAATCATAGAATGATTTAGGTTGGAAAGGACCTTGAAGATCATTGAGTTCCAACCCCCCTGTCACAGGCAGGGCAAATCCAATCCTGGCAAATTTCTCAGCAATCCTTCAATTTCCAACCCCCTATCTTCGACTCCTGTTGACCTATAGCCACCTAAATGCTTTTCTTCTCATCTGATAGCTGGAATATGAAAGACACGATGCAACCTTTAAAAACGTAGAACAACATTAAACTCCAGAAACTTCAAGGAACTTGCCTTGTCAACAGTCAAGCACAGTTAAGAGTAAAGCTATGAGCATAACACCTGCTGTTCTAAAGTTGCTCCTGAAGCTACCACTTTTTAACTTTTTCTAATAATCATGACCACTACTCACCAGAATCAAAGCTTTTTATATACACACTGTATTAGTGTCCACCTCTTGTCACTGTCACGCCTCTACAATTGCCCTCCATGTCTGCTATGCCTTGAACACTACAGGTCACACAGACTTACTGGTCTGGACAGAGGACCACCAGAGATGCATACAATTACTATTTGCTCCATGTATTCTGCCTAAGTGCTGCTAGAAGACTATTTAGGCAGCCATTTCTATACATATACCTCATGTGGCTAAATGTTAACCTATGTGTAAGACCAGCTGTACTGGGTAAAACCACATGTCAGTCTAACCAACTCCCTCTCTCTAATAGCAGGTGCAGGAGATGCTGAAGAAAACGGCTTTTAGAAAGTGGATGAAGTATGCAACTAGCTCTTCCAATTTTCAGCAATCTGTACTTTAAAGACTCCTGAAGCTGAAGAATCTGTACGCATCCTTGTGTTTATCAGTCCTTGATTTACCTTCCCTGCCTAATCCATTCAGTAGACATTTAGATGTTTGTCCTTTGCAGGGATCCACAGAATAATTAGGTACAGTATGAAAATTATTTCCATGAATTTATTTTAGAGATGCTTACTGTTCATTATACTGAATATCCCCTAGTCTAGTGCTCTCCAAGACATTTATAATTTTATTTATTTATTTATATATATATAAAATCAGTTTCTCCTCAATTACCACTTTTGCAAACTGGAGAGCGCTAGTCTAATTAATCTCTCCTTGTACAGCAGCTGTTTCCTACTCAAGATGCAAGTGCACAAAACATTTATAAAACACTTTTCATTTTGTTCTCACCTCCTCTCCTAATCATTTTTAACACTGCACCAGCATTTTCAGCCTACTATCACAATGATTTCCAGACCTCTTTTCTGAGCGCTAATGGATAATTTACAGCCCATCACTGTGTTAGCAGCAACAGTTTTATCCCCTGTGCACTACTTTGAATTTATTGCTACAATTTCATTTGTTGCACTATTGCCCAGTCACTGAGTATCATGAGATTCTTCTGTAATTCTTTGGGTTTAATTTAATGGTTTAATTATTTGATGCTACAGAATTATGTCTTTTGACTATCTGTCCTTTTTCCAGATTTAGGAATATGTTGAACAGTACATATTCCAAGAGATTCCTCTTAGATCCCAGCCATAATTTCCTGCCAGATTTGTGGTAAACTCCCCCCACAAAGAAATACCACATTAACTACATACACTGCCTTACATTACTCCCAAGTTGAATTTGCTAACAAAACTCAACTCTACATACTCCTGCCCAACAAAATAATGATGCTATCTCCAAGATCCCAAAGCCTCGAAGAAATTAATGACTGGGAAAATGGAATTCATGGTCCCTGAAAAAAGACAAAGGAAGATGGGGGATGAGTGAGTTCCAGTGACTACCATGATACTGCAGAGCTCTGATCCTCCTGCTTCCTCAAACAGGATTTAATACTTGAGACAGCACCAATATGAACAACTGGATATTGTTTTTAGAAAGTATCAACCTTCACACGGAAATGCTTTGGTCAAACTGGCCCAGACTAAGGCAGCAATCCCACCACTAGCAGCTAACCTAGCAGCTCACTATTGCTTCAAGAGCAACAATTTTCCTCTTCCCCTACTCACACAATCCTTCGGCACCAGCTCTAGCATGTTTTGCATCCTTTCATGAGCTGATTCAACTCACTAGCCAGAAAGAAATTTAATTTATTTCACTAGCCTAGTTTCTTTCCAGGCTAGTGCATTTAACTGCTAGGCAAAGAGGTACGGTGAACATCAGGGACACTGAGTGGGAGCACAAACTGGCTCCTTGGAGACAAGTTCCTCCTGTCTCACACAGCCCCACACCATCAGGGGCAGGGGAGAAAGCAAGTTGCAACAGCAAGGCTGCCTCTCCCCCTCCCACAACATAAGAGCTTTAGCCTCCAACTCAAGAGACAAATATACTCACTCAAAAGCAGCAGTTTGCTTTTTAAATCACTAGATTGCCAGAAAATAAATGAGAAGCCTTTTTAAAATTGTATTAATAAATTTCAAAATCACATTTAGACTTACTACATCAAATTAGTCATCCCCAGATTATCATTTATTCCTCTAGGAAATATGAAGATTAATTGCCTGTAAATTCCCAAAGACACTGAATACTAATAATATCACTATTAATGTGCATTTACTTTAATTAAACTGCAAACAAGCCTCTGGTCTTGAGACTTAAATGTCCGTTCAGCATTCCAGGGAAACTTATTAGGTGTCGTGGTCAGAATATTATTTTCTATCAATATTATAAAAATTATTTGCAATTCCTTAGTGCCTATGATCCGTGCATCTCCAAGTGAATTTACACACATCATACAGTCTGATCGTGGTAAGATTCAGAGAGAGGAAAGCTTTGGAGTGATTCAGGCTGCTGTAAGAATCATCATCTGTACCAAAAAAAACCCAAGCCAAAATATGTACTTTTTTTTTCACTTGAGTGAATGAATTCAACATCTAATTCCTCTCCAGAACTACGGCCTGATGCCTTTCGGCTAAAACCAGGACATCGGGTACCGCAATCCCAATTTAATCCCACCTTATTAGGTGGGACGCAGACAAATCTGCTTAGAGCCACAGTGACTGTGCTCCCAGTTTCTAGAGCAGTTGTCCAAGCAGCAGTTGCCTTTGGCTACTCCATGACTTTGTATTAGTCACATTCGATGGCTGACGCTGCTTCAATTTATGCCAGTTAAGTGATAACTAATTTGTCCTGCTCTCAGCAACCAGGCTCTAACGCAGCTAAATCTCCCAGAAACGTGCAGTCAATTGTTATTAGATTATTACTAGAGCCTCCCCGACCTTTGGTGTCCTGAAATTAATCTGCTCAGGGACTGAAATAAGCATCTCATTTAGATGCACAGTATTAATCTCATCTTAAAGTATAATGACTGGAAGCCATTTATAAGTATTTCCTAAGGTATTGGAAACCGTTACTTTGTAGTTGACATTTCCAAATTACACACCTCCTGAACTATTCCATATGGGGCAAAATTGCACCTAATTCAGCCTCTCATGCTCTCAGCTATGTGGAACTTACCTTGCTTTACATTACAAAACTTTGTGCACACGTTAATCGATCCACCTTCTAGGGACTTGTTAAGTGTTTTCCTTAAATACCTACAACAACTGTTTTGTGCATAACTAGTAAAAGTGTTCAAAATAAAAATTATTTAGCTGCTGAAGTTTTCTCTCATCTATGCATATGCAGATTTTCTGGAAGCAGGAATCGTTCACTCTTTTTCTATACACTTTAAATTTGCAGTAGGTAGCTTTTAGCATCCCACTGCATCTGATCATCAGGGTTCTAAGACTCTTTTTAGTCTGGAGATAACATTTGGTTCCCTATATTACGTCCACCTATGTAAGTAGGTAACTGCCAAAGAACTGTTTTTCTCTAACTTTTCTCACTTCCACTGAATTTCCATAGAAATAGTGTAACACATTTCCCTGCAATAGAGATTAGGGAAAGTGTGAAGGGAAAATAATTGCCTGCTTCGCCTGTAAAATGATAAAATATTAACCACATTTATAAAACTTTACAAACTACAGAAAGTATGGAAGAATACCAGCGTTTTACTTGGGAGAATGACTTTTTGAACTGAACTCCTTTCTAGCAAAGGAACAATGATGTAACTTTCTGCAAACGTCAGAGAGTTGAACTGTAAAAGAGGATGAATGGGTAGTGAGGAGTTCACGGCTAAGTTTATACCTGACAGAATCAACCCCAATTCCCATCTGTTGTGGTCTTTTGGACCTATTAATTTCAGGGATGAGCTTAAACTTCAGTTAACAGATTGAGACAAGCTGTTTATTATTTTTCGATGTCTCTGAATATATTAAATTACTTGTTTAAAAATAAAAAATAATAGTAATAAAAAAATAAAATAAAATAAAAATATAAATAAAAAATAAAGCAAGCTCCAAGCAAGTCTTATACCTTGCAAGCAAGACTGGGGAACAATTTATGACTATCTGCCAAGAACTTTTTCTACTCAGTTTCTTTGAAGAAATCTGGAATTTTTTCTTAAGCAGTTTAGCACAGAAAACAACAGAGCTTTGTAATATAAAACTGACGTGACTTTAAACAGAAGTTTTATTGATTTGATAGTCACACTGAGCATCAAATACTTTTGCAGAGATGATATAGACATACACTAGTGTTGCAAAAGCATCTACAGGTGAGTAGTTCCCTAAATCTGCCACTGTTTCCTCAGAACATTTTATTACATTCCCACCTTAACTTTCAGTTTTCACATATCGAAACACTCATTAGTCAAAATAAATAAAAATATTAAAAAATTGTGAACAGAAAGAATTGTGAACTCAAAGAAAAGGAAAGATCTGAAAAGCTGCAGTAGCAATGAATTTAACAATCATTGTTCTTTCTACAGGAGATGGACAGGTGGACAACCGGGTGCAGAGGTGAAAAAAAACCTACTGAAGCCCAATACCAAACAAACCTGATCACCTTCCCCACCTGCAGGATGATCCTTCAGAGTCAAAATTCAAAAATGTATTCTATATATTGCAGCACACCAAATATAATACTTGGCTTAAGAGTTCCTTGAATTATAC
Organism: Vanellus vanellus; assembly: GCF_965231255.1. Taxonomy (NCBI): domain Eukaryota; kingdom Metazoa; phylum Chordata; class Aves; order Charadriiformes; family Charadriidae; genus Vanellus; species Vanellus vanellus. The sequence continues at coordinate 163,891,775 of NC_138905.1, forward strand.
TGTCACTTTGAGTTTTCAAAATAGTTGATACTCTATAATAGAATCTTCAAAAATAAAAAGAGGAGTCTAAGGAATGATGCAACATCTTAGGAAGGCCATCATCACTCTAGCTGTGAAATCTGTTTTTAGGTATCTACCTAGCCTGCTTTTAATCTGTCAGGAAATCCAACAGATTCTGCTTTGCGACTGGGGACAGGAATAGATGACCATCCCAGGAAGATCTTCTGTCCTGGTTTGAGGACTGTGACTATCATCTGCTGCTGACCTCTATCTATAGTAAGATTTCAAATTAGTTCTCATTACACTTGCAAACCTTACAGAACAAGTGGAAGCTGCTATTAACTCCATAACCATTCAAAGGAGGAATGACATAACACAGACTTACAGAAAGGCAGTAAATGGTAAGACACTGTTAACTGAACTCTACTAAAAACAGACTTTGACCCCCATTTCTCCTGCATAGGGGAAGGAAGACATAGAGGCTGTTTTCCTAATATATCTAAGTTTTTTAATGAACTGGTTCAGCTTGTGGCAGGTACGGTCAACAACAGAGCTTCACTGTTATTGGAGAGATCACAACAATTTTCTTTCCCATGATCTGTGATGCTGATAACTCATAACACGTAAAGGGAATGTATATCGCTTAACCAGAAGATGATAGTAACACCATGAAGAAGCTCATTATTTGACAAACACATAGCTCTTGAGGTCCTTCAACAGAAACAGCATGATAACAGGGTGAAAGAGTAAACAAAAATACAAATATAAAGTTGGTTTTTATAGAAGATCAAAACTGAAGCCTACACAGATGTTCTTTGAAGGAACATAAGGAAGGTAAACAAGAAGTGAAAAGAACAAATTATATTTGTAGGTGTCACATAACTGGCCTCCCTCTCCCAGAAACAACCACCACAACAACAAAAATTAATCTGAACTGCGTTGCCTCCTCCTTCTACAGATCCCAGATAGGGTTTTGATGGGGTGGACAGCAGAATAATTTTAAAGCCTGGACTTATATGAACTAGGGCCATCCCATCCAGACCAAAACTGGAAAAGAAATTCCACCCAGCCATCTGTACTCTCTACTCAGTCACAACAGTCTGTAACACGCAAATGCAGTATTCTGTTCATATTAGGAAGATAAGAAAGTAATTTTCCTTGTAGTCCAGACTGGAAGAGACCAAGCTGCTTTTTTTGCTCTCATGATGAACTGGTCAGTAACTCAAAGACTCAACTGTAACAAATGGCAGGGGTAGGTGGCCAAAGGTTTCAACAGCCATAAGACTTGTCAGAAGGCCAACAGACATGTGGTACCTTCAAAGGACAGACTGCAGGAAAAAGAAATAAAACCAGGAGGATTAGTGGACCTGAGCTTTGGAAGAACAGTAAGAGAGCAAAATCAGATCGTCTTTTCCTGACATGCTCCCTAATTGAGATTCAGATGTATGTACAACAGGTGCATGGTTAAATATACATGAATTAATAAAGATGCTGCCTGCCATTTGAAGTGGCACTAGAGCATCTGTCCCACCCCCTGCCTGAGGCTCGAGACTGACCTAGAACCAAAGCACATGCCAGACTATGAGGAGGAATACTCATATCTACAGTTTGCTTGGCAGACATTTCCAAGTCTATCTCTTGTTGCTAAATCAGTAACATGTACTTGACATAAATAATTAAATATTTCCTCCATGAAGTCTATGAAGTGTAACTGTAACAAAAAGAGGCTAGCAAACAGATGTTGCAATAACCAAATGATAACAAGTGGTGGGGATTAGATAAGTGTTCATTATTAGCATTCTCATACTCCACTATAGTGAAATATAAAAAGCTGCTCATGTCCACCAGGGCAACTTATCTAAATGAAGCTGGAAGCCATTTCCCTGTAACCTAGACATCATTTTTTATGACTGCTAATCAAGAGTATCCAACTAAATCTAGCTTACTGCTTTAATGGAAAAACAAAAATCAGAAACCAAAATTGAAATGTGACACAGAACAGAATCATAGAATCATTTAGGTCAGAAAAGACCTTTAAGATCATCGAGTCCAGCTGCAATCATCCTGCAAAAAGCTCAAAAGTACTTACAACCATCTTGAAAGGTTAGCAAACCAAGGCAAAACTGCAATTCTTTTGGACACACACACCCCTCCCCCCTCCAACTTTTTGCCCCTCTTATTTGATCCTGTTGGGAGCAAATATATGACCTGTAGGCATGAATAAAGAAGGGTTTATTCTGAATTTCTTGTCACAGTTCAAAGAAAGCATTCATAGAACAGTGGTTTTACTTGCTTTTGAGATTAGGAATTCTACAAGCCAGTGTCCAGCCAGTATCTTTGGATTCTGTTTTCCAAAAAAAATGTAATGAACAAACATGATGTGTGCCACAAAGCAGTAAGATAAGCCTGTGTGTTAATTTTTAACTGCCATGATTTGTATTCATTAGCCAACACCATGACTTATGTTTTTCCTATGAGAACCTGAACTCCTACTACCTATTGAAGAATTAAGCCTTTCTGTTCACAAATATAAGTTACTTTTGTAAATATGCTGCACTCAAACAAAGAACCAAGTCATCACTATGTACACATCATACTTCTCAGATAACCTTTAAAAATGCTGTGCCTCAAATACAGAATTACTTTAACAAGGTTTCATCCTTAGATAATCTACCAAGAGAAAAAGAAAAGGTACGTAGGAGAGAAGATTTTCTTCCCTGATGCAGAAGGAAAGGGGAGGGGAGGCTTTTTCCCAACTTGGGCCAGAGAAACTTTTTATTTACCTTGTTGATAAATTTAGTGTAGTATAACTTGTCACTACTGTATTGTATTATCATTGCATCATCATACTGTGAACATCCTAGTCATAAGAATATAACAGGGCTTAAAACGTACTGATAGTATTGCAGACAAGCAAGATTTAAATAAGTATGAGACGAATCAAGCACTGTGTCCATTTACTGGATCACCTGGAAGCAATGATCAGTGACACAGATCTCTTGCAACTGTTTGGATTTGAGCAAGTTTAATAAAACTTCACATAAAGAATATAAGCATTCTTCCCCTGCCTTAATTTTGGAGGCTGGAAAGGACAAGAAAAATTAGCATTGGTAATTACATGCAAACAGATCTGACATGATTTTATTTGAACAAATAATACATCATTCAAAATAGCAGAAACAGCAGGTGCTGAGACGGATTAGTGGTAAGTAATCCTCCCAATACTTCCTTGTAACAGCTGATTAAATTGTTTGCAAAACTACAGGAAAGTTGTCCTCTCTTAGTTTCTAAGAAACTCACATTGTAATTTATTTTGTAACCATTCCACCATACTGGGCATCCTATGTTTTAGTACTCTTATTAGAGATGTCATTAATATGTTATAAGCACATCCTTCGCATTTTTTATTTCTTCTGGTGAAGGGACCACCACCCTGAGCTACCGCGATTTTAAGTATGGGTCTGCATTACCCAGCCAAAACAAAGATTCCAGACATTACGGAATAGGACATGCTCTACCTCTGACTCCAGCCTACCTGCAGAACCCAGTTGCTGGGGGTATAACACATTTATGATTCCAAAATGCATTATGTTTGGAAGATAGCTACAGTGCAGTTATTCTGAGTTGCTTTCTTGGTGAATTTAGTCCTCTCAGGATTTACTTTGATGGAGTAAAAACTCAACAGTCTGCATTTGTTCATAGCTGGCCAATCTGTGTTGATTCAACAAAATACTAGCAGTGATTTCTTTTTATGCTAATATAATTTTTTTTATGCATAGCATAGCTATAGACCTTCAAGACTGGGGTCCTGTGAGTCCCATAAAAGCTTTCAGCAAACAGTGTCCCCTTTGCCATTTTTTCCCCCCAAAAGCAATTAAGTTTTTAAGAACAGATAATATACTAAGATACAACCATTTGAGTAATTAAACGCTTTTCACCAATCCAATAACCAACCGGAAAAATTTTTGGTAGGTTTGCTCAATCTCTTATTCCAGCAATGGTGCAGGTGTAACAGCAGTTCTTGTTCCACAAGTCTATGTTATTTATCACCACTGTCCTTTGTTACTTAAAGATCTGAGAAGATGAGGGATTTCTGCAATCTCATTGGTACATCCCGTGATATGCACTTCAAAATGTAGAAAAAAAAATTAACTATCATTCTTGCCTTATTTTCCCTAAGTCAATGTTAAGATTTTCCACCTCTTTCTACTCATGATCCTGTAACATTGTACTAGTTTCTCTTGATCTGAATGTATTTTAGAATAAAAACCTCACTGTTTCCCTCCACTTCCTAGCTATAGATATTTTCCTTGGTGCCCTTCCCTTACACTAAAGGTACTACCAATTTTCCATCTATATCTTCCTCGCAAACAATTTTAAATACCGTTTTCCGCAGTTCTGGGAAATTAGCCCTTTTGGTATCAGCTTGTGATTGGACTTGTCCTCTGTTTGCCTATACTAAATATAATCAGGTCAGAATTACTTGTCCCTAGGCAACCATCAGCTTCGAGTCCAGTGGTTAGTTCATCTTTATCCATCAAAATGAAATCCGGAATTGACTTACATATTCAATGCAATACCGGTTTGCTTTAGCAAATTATCCTCTATTTTCTAGTAACAATAGCTTGGTTTATGTCCAACTGCACAGACCTTCCACTAAATGTCTCTTAAATTGAAGTTCCCCCATAACACCACCATTTTATTAACTGTGAATTACAGAGGTACTTAAAGTAACTCTTCTCTTCTGTAGTATCATTTGATGATTGGTAACAGATCCCTCCGGCAGCATATCGATCCATACACATTCAAAAACCCATGGTTATATTCTCAGTAACTCTAAGAAACGAAATGAAGTCTTTAAAAAACAGAGTGATACCTGACCTGCTATTCTCTCTATCCTTCATACAGTGACTCTTAAGTCAGTTCAAATGATTCTACCAGTTACATACAACTTCTCATCAGACCTCTTGCTTGTTATCTAGACATCTACCATTATTGAAAAAGGAACTAAAAAAAAATAATAAATCTCCATCTTATATAGAGCTTCATTGCAATTTTTCTACATGAACCAAATTGTAGCGTGTATGCATTTGCCTTCCTTACCAACTTCATATGAAAATGGTAATTTAAAACCCTCTTGGCTTTTTGTATAAAGTTTTCAATCAAGATAATTAATCTTCTTCCTGCAGATGCAGAACTCCTTGTTTCTGTGGCTCCCCTGACTACAAAGGCAATGTAGGGTTCCACAAAAACTGACTTTCAGCTCGACCTCCACCAGATTACCTCCTGCTTAACCTCCAGCACTTTTTGGAGTCACAAAAGAGGGAATGCATAAAAATCTCCAAACAGATCAAAATCATCCTGCGAGTTTTGGAATTTTTTTCTTCTTTTTTATGCAAAACATACAATTGTCTTCCTAGTTCCCTTTGGGAACTATTAAGAACATGCATGGTGCATACCTTTGACTTCACTAAGCATCAGTGACAAAAGATCAGTAATGCTCTTTTTTCCTAATTCAAGCAGATCAACCTTATTTAAAAGGACAGATAGTTCAAAATTAAGTGATCATACAGAAATTCATTAAAAGGCATGGGCTTTCTGATAAATTATTCTTCCCCTTATTTCTAGTATTTAAACAGAATATAACAATACAAACAAATAAATCCTGTCTTCTATACTGAACTATTTTACATGGTTTCATTTAAAAGTTATACTTAAATACTGCTTAATATCAATTATTTTTTAATCTTAATTCTTGTAAAATAGTTTCACAGATTTTTTTAAGAGTCCAAAGTACAGAAGTATAGCTCCTACTTTTGATAATAAAATATCTAGCTTAATTTCAGCTCTTACCTCCTTGACTTTGCTGTTTTCTGAAAGGAAGTTGGCTATTGTCCAGCTTAACTCATGTAACATTTTGTTGCTTATGCTTAATGTAATTGCAAACATGACATGCATTCATAATTGAGTCCTAAGGGTAAGCCTAGAGCCTGAGTCATGCTGGAAAATGCTAAAATAAGAGTGGCTAATCTCTTCAAGAGCAAAAAGTGGAAAATATACTACTAATGAAAATAAAACAATAAAAATATCTATTATAGTTCAAACATGCTGCAACACCATTGCCCATGACATTGAGAAGTATGTACCCATTTTACTAATGAAATTAAATTATACTAGTTATAACAGACATGAGTCTACACAGCATACTTAATGAGTCTGTAAATCTAATTAGAGGAACCTGTGATAATCTGGTCCTGTCTGGACAGACCTGAAAAGCTGGAAGGCTTTCACTACTACACAGCAACAAATCTTAAAAACTTTGCAACACCACTTCTGATATTTGTCCCTTCCTCTAACTCCACTGAATCTGCTGAAAATGTAGTATCCTACACTACCCTATGAAGCCTTTCCAAAAAATTCTCGAACACTCGAATAACTGTGGATGCATCCACACAGACCTCCTTTGACTCTATGACCTATACCAGAGACAAATTATACAGCAGTCTTTATATCTCTTGGCTGTAAGGAAGGGGGAACTAAGATAGACTTCGAGCATGACTGATGGAAGGGGAGTAAATGTTTGCCTGGAGATTACTGATGGCAGCATCCCAAAAGTAACATGAAGAAATAACCCTAATGACCAGCACCCAAAAGCAAAATGAGGGAGTAACCAACAAGAATAGAAAATGACATATGAGATTAAATCATTCAAAGTAATGTTAGATTCAGAGGCTCATGTAATGCTCAGGCTAAGAGACTGGTGACATCATCTGGCATGGCAAAGTAGTTTTGGCAGAGGAGAGGGGGAAGATCCTCCAAAGACCTGGAAGAACATCAGCCAACAGGACCGATAACAGTGCAGAAGCACTGGAACCTCTTCCTCATCGTTGGATCTGGGACAAAACTCTATGTTGGTCCCTGACCTGGACCGTGGTCAGCATAACCCCATCCTGATCAGTGATGGAAGTCCAACATAGGTAGCCTCCCTCTGCCACCCATCGGGATGGATAAGCAGGGGCAAGACCCCCCTGGGAAGCCACGGCATGGACAGCAGAGAGTGGGCAACTGGAATAGATCACAGGAAGTCTTATTATTTGTTAGTGGTTTATATCGCTTTTTCTTTAGTTTTACTGCTTTACTAACTTCAGGTACTTTAATCAGTAAATAAAATAAGTATTTCAATTAAGCAGGGGTTTATCTATTTCCCTGGCATCGCCACAGGCACGTTAATCGATCGGCTGTCACAGCCCTCCTGTGACAAAGTTCAGTGCATAGCGTTCAGGCAGGAGGCACTGAAGTTATCGGAAGCTGCAAATCAACTCCTGCGCTCCAGTGCCACGGCTGCCCTCTGACAAACTGGGGGAGCACAGAGGCAGTGTGAGGCTGCCTCTGCAATAAATAAATATCCCCATTACTAACTCAGTAGAAAGCAACTTAAATGCTTCTTGGTACTTCACCCCCACTGCACAAAGGATCACGATATCAACTGTGTATTTATGTTACTAATGACAATGTGATGCTTGCATCAACGCCCACATCCAGTTTTAGAATACAGCATGTTATGTCTTGTTTTCCTCTCAGAGGACATAAGTAACCGAGACAAATTGTGTTAATAGGCACCAACAATTATGAATAACAAAAAAAAAAGGAGAATAAACCAAAACTCTATAGCACATTTTTGTATCTGGCTGACTGAAGGAAAAAAAAAAAACACGCACACCTACACCCCCACAGAAGAATTAGATTTCTCATAGAGCAATGGGAGACTAATGACCAGGAAGACATTAACATATGCTTATGCACCACAGCTTAACAGGCAGAGCAAAGCCAGATTTATTCCTCAAATTTACAAGGCTGAGGGATACTAAGATGGCAACAAGTCCAGTAAAAAAAAAACAACAAACAAAAACAAAACCAAAAAACACACAAGGATCTTCAACATTCAGTGTCCTAGAGGATACAGAAGAAACTGGAATAGCTTATGGTATTATGAAGTTATAAATCCAGTGTAGTAAAAAGATCAAAAGAAAAGCCTGCCCTTATGAAGTATGAACAAATCTTATTACTGCAATGGTATAAGCGTAATCAGCATTATGATGGATTTTACTGATCATTCCCATCCATACCTAAAGGAAAACCAAAAAATGGAAGTAGATTAATTTTGATGTGGGCCAGATTCTGAGGAAGAATGTAATAAAACTGCAATACACAAAGACTTGACAGCAACTGGTATCAGTCTATCCAAGCAATAATAGGAGATGAGACTGTAATACGTGCACAAAGTCCCTTTTCCCATAATGTGTTTCATTTTTTTCCCCACTTCTACAGCTCCAGGTCTACAAAATCTCCAGTTTTACAGCAAGCACAAAGGACTTAAGAGCTGTTCTGAGACTAAAACATAGAAGCTGGAAAACTGAAAACAAGACAAACCCAACCTTACAACTCTCACACAAGAGCACAATCTTTCATACTGCAGAAATGATGAACTACAAGAAGCTGAATAAGAAAGCCTGATCTCATTTTTCAGAAAATTGTAAATTTTTTGAAATTTAAGTATAGAATTAAACAGGATTTAAAAAATTAAATATAGCTCAGCAGTTAAACTAAATGAATTTTAAAAAAAGTAAATTAGAAACAAATATTGAAACACTGCCAAAAATGGGCAAAAGTAAATAAAGCTAAAACTGCCAGGCACAGCAGAGCAAGAGAACCGCAACGGGGCTGATTACACAGGGACTGCATTGACTTAAACACTAGGTTGCCTTAAGACCAACATGAAAAACAACAAAAGCCACAGTCTGCTTAAAGCTCCTAACCCTCCCAGCACAAACAATTTTAAAGAAAACTTCTTGTCTAAAACTTTAAGAAGAATCTTCCAGTGTCACTGTTGTAGTTCTGTGCACAGTATATTTGGGGAAAAATATTTTCTGGCTTGCTAAACCCTGCATAAGTAAATGTAAAACTCAACCCAGTAGTGAGCAGGAATACTACTAACCTTTATGTTTCGGGAATATAGTGAGAAGTCTCACCCTACCCATGTGATCACTGGATATCTTTACATTACAAATTTTATGAGATTCTCCTTTATTATGGAAAATAATCAGACACTTGACAAGGCCTCTTCTAAAAAGAAACCAAAAAAAAAACACCCAAACAAAAAAATAAATTTGTTGACATTGTATCTTACAATACCGAGTTTCAGCAAGACTAAAGAAAAACATGGAAGGTACTATCAAACCTGCAGTTCACTGTCCAGTCTGCAGTATCCACTCTGTGCCTGCTTACCATAGCAAAAATCAACAGACATCCCATTTTAAGAATTTTATAACAGAAATAAATGTAAGGGGACTGCATGAATGTAAGTGTAAAAGGGCAATTGGAAAGGCAAGCGTGACATCTCTGTGCATCTTCCTCCCCAGCAACAGTGTCAGGCAATAGCTGCAGGCTTTCACACAAGAAACATGACAGCTAGCAAAAACTGAAATAATACAATTTCACATAAGTATCATTCACCTCCTCACCTTCTTATTAGGCAGTTGAAAGTTGTGTATGAAACAGCAAAACTGTAAGCCTCTGTTTCTGTAATTTCTTTCAAAGCACAGAGAACAAGCATACTAAACAATTACGTCAGTACAAAAGTATTAAATAAATCAATTAGTAGACATTATATCTTATGCAAATTAAATATCAAAGTATTTCTCATTCATATTTCAAGCTAAGGATTAAGAGAGCAACCCAATTATTCACTCAATCTGCTCATTTAAGAATCCATCAACGAAAGAGATTAACATGCCTTATGGTTGTGGAACATGAGACAGCTTTGTCCCTGTATCTCCTTTAGTCCCATTTAATAAATGCAGTCTTAGCATGTATTAACATTTCTTAGCTGTCACCTGTGAAATGACCCTGAAATTAAGGTAATGAAGGCATTCAACTTTCACTTCTCCCTCATACCATTCAGTACTACAGTAAGCCAACTCAAAAAAAAAGCCAACTCAAGTAATTTATTTTTAGCAAACTAATCACTGTAAAATGGCTGGTCATTTTTCTTTAGGAGACCAAATAAAATAAGTCAAAGAATATTTAAATCACACTACTTAAAGTGTAACTGCGTAATGATGAGCCTGTAACCAGAGGTACTCTATTGCACAATTACAAGTGATTAGAAGAGTAAGAGGATAGCAATAGCTGCTTTACTTAAAAACCCACACCTTCATGTAGCAATCAAAAATACTTTTTCATTCACTGAAAACACTAAAGAAGAATTAGCCAACTGCAATACAGCTTGCCGTCTCCTACTACAATACATCCCACAAGGAACTGGGGAAGAAAATCAGCCCTGGGATTGCCATCTCCCGCTCTACCTACAAGCGCTGCCCCATCTACTACCGCACCCAAACCGAGGATGGGCAGAGGAAGGGTATTATCAGCATTTGCTCTTTGATGAGAGGAGAACATGTTCATCTCAAACTCATGGCTGAGAGCTCATTGTTCCAAGACCACTATCTCCTTCACTTTAGCATTGCTCTCAACCACCCGGGAACCACGGCACTGCTCTGAGGGAGCACTATCATGGTTGGCCACAATGTGCACCACCTTCCACAAACCTGAAACTGAAGCAAGAGAGGTTGGAGAACAGGAAATGAAAGTAACACGTAACAAGTGTCAATCCAGATTGCTTCTCTTTGGTCACATCACCTTATTTATAAATTACGCTTACAATACATGCATTGCTTAACTGGTTCTATATAAACAGTGTTCTGCATAACTCACAATAGTTGTTGGATTACTTCACTGCCTATTTACAACTACAAATGGCAAATACACACCTCAAAATCAGTACAACTTCTTACTGCTTACCACAAACCAGAGGGTTCAACGTAGATAAACGTTATAATAGAAATCTAACCTGAATTCCACCTTTTTTTTTCCCCACATGGTGTACAGCTATTAGGGTGACAGAATACAAGAGAGGGCAGAAAAGTAGTTAAGTACCTTGACCATAATAGCCTGCAGTATTGTTACAGAAAAGTGATTAAGACACAACAAGCTGTCACCTTCAAAACCAACTTCAAAGAACAGGCATGTTAAAAAATGGAGTCTGAAATAGCTATAGCAATTTCTGTATCAAGGAGACCTGAAGAAAGGCATTGTTGCAGAGCGCATCTGCATGAAAACACACATTTTTTTAAAAGTGTCTACGAAACAACATTGTACCTACTTCATGTCTACAGTGATGCTATGCAACAAGTCAATCCAATTTTTATGGCATTCTTCATATCCTAAAAACTGATTCTTTATTCCAAGTTCGCCTTTTTTTGGTATTCTGTCATAACAGCTTTCAACAGAGCACCACAACACAGCACAAATCCTCACAATAGGTTCATGCTTCAGGCATTTTATTTCCAAAGATTATTTGCTAAAGCTGTACTGATGCCTGCATTCATTTTCTGTACAAGTAGAATATAGAAGCAGTATAACTACATTTCAGTAAGATACACATCTGATCTACAGACCGAAGGTTGTCTCAGTTCTGAACAGCACACCGAGTATGCTAACTAAAAAGCTCAGTGACTGCAGTTTGTAAGCCTTTACACAGCCAATTAAACCAGGGGAATAATAAAGGAAGGGACTCACCACAATGCGTAGCTTCGGATGCACACTCTGTGTACCTGGCCACACAGTGGAGCCAGATACTGCAGACACTTGTGGAGGAAGCTTGTCTTTACGGTATCTATAACATGTGAAGGTATGTATCAGGCTCTTCCTTTTGCTCGACAAATATAGCAAAAGCAATGTGTTGGTTTTCCCCTTGATCCCCTCCCATTGGGGGGATATCAGGACTATCACCCACAGAAGATAAGCCTTGAACGTACACTCAATCAACTTTAATTAATTTCCATTGTTCACTGTCCCTCACTTTCTTGTTTGCGTGCACCTTTTCTCTACCGGTGACATTCAGACTCTCAGATTGGGATATAAAACTCAAAACCTTTTGGAGAAGCAGTGAGTAAAACAACTTAGGCAAGCTATGTACTCCTCAGTACATAGCACAGTATTTACGGGGTGGCAGGAACTAGTTTCAATTACAAATGGCTAGGATTATGAGAAAGGGCTGCTTTGTACATATCAGGAATGACAGTCATTTTTTAATAAAGTCACTGATGCACCCTGACCTCCTGTGAAGCATGCTCTCATTACCAGAAGTAACTCCAGCTTAGCTGGTTCTATACCATCTTGGACAAGGCTGCTATCTCACTGAATAGCCACTGAAAGAAGACTGCTGAACTTTTTGGTTTCTTAGTTATTCACGTATTTATAGGACGGCCATCTGAAAGGCTCAATCCTGGGCAAGCAGAAAGACTGCTTTCCACACACAGCCTATGTGGCAAGCATGGCCAAAGCCCCAGGTTCCACAGAAGGAGGCTTGGAGAAAAGCAGAAGCAGCTGCATTTTGTGACTCAGGAAAAAAAAAAAAAAAAGGCAAAAAAAAAAAAAAAGCAAAACGCCACAACAAACCAGGAGCCAGGCACAACATCAGGAAGGGACCAAAGACGGACACAGAGCTTACTCCCTGTGGTATGGGAGCAGGAGGCAAGGGAAGAGAGACAGAAATCTCTCAGTCTCCTGGTAAAAGCAATAAGCACCAGAAAGATACCTTTCCTAATTCTGATCCAGGAGAAAAGTTCCCAAGACAATCTGCTGGAAGGTTTGGCAAGCCCATGAGACATACTAAAATCAATTCCATCAATGTGGATTATTACACTTCCAGAATTCAAACCCCTTGAGAGAAAAGAAGGGATCTTGCAGCACTATATAAGCTGATGTAAAGTTGAATCCATGGAAAACTGCAATCATGTGTTCCAAAGTGCCCTGAGCTTTAATGCAGTCAATATTCTTGAAAGACCAGCTCTTCAACAGCAAAACTGTCACAGTCAGTCTGGGAAGGTGAGAACAGCATGTCTCTGCAAACAATGAACAACCCTTACAGTATCAGCACGGAAGATCAGGTTGATCTGGGAAACAGGAAAGGTCCACTCTGAAAGTACTTCCTCTATTTCCTAGACAAGATAACATGACCTGAAGGTGAAGCCAAGAACTGGGTGCCATACAGGTGTTGGATTGTCTCTCTTCCAGAGCTGGAAGGCAGGTCCTAAGAATCATAAAATGAGCCCTTACAGCTAAGAAACTGTCTTGTGACACAAATTGTGGAGTGACAGAAGCCACAGTTGCCATGACAAAGTTCAGAATTTACAGAAAGAGTAATTACTTTTGTACATTCCTGAGGGGACAAGATATATCTATAACGCTGTCTGGAAGGCATTTGAAACCTCCTTAGATAAACTAGCCCTTTGCCACCAAAACAGAGATACAGGACTAATCCTCCCAGCTACTAAGTCTCAAACTGCTGGTGATCCCACACAGGGCTCATAACTCAAAGCTCAAAGTGCTTTGTGTAATCTGCATGTAGTCTTGTCTCCTCTCTCTCATCCTCCCTTTCAAACACCAGTATTAATATATATATAGGGAGTTTCTATATCTTTTTATTTAGTTCAGACACTAATCATTTCATTTTGTTCACCAGTAAGTCCCCTTCAGGCCATGCTTCTATTCACAAAACCATCTACTGCTCAACTTAAGAGGGGCTTCAGTTTTTTTCCAGGACCTACTCAGAAAATCACACTCCATATGGGACAAGACCTGGGTACACGGCACGCTCTCTCATGGGCTGGTTTCCACTACCTCACCAGCACCCATAACCCCCACAAGAACAGTGACACCCTCCAAACAAATGTTCAGTCCTTTCACTGGGGCAGCTGAATCTCAATACGCAGACTTAAGTGCAGACTTAAGTAAAAATGTGCAGAGGCCACAGACAACAGAGCCATCATTTGCACAATCTCTCCTAATATCTCTAGCAAATTTACAAACCAAATCCAGGCAAACCCTCAGTAGGTCTATGTTGTCCTACTTCCATCAACATCAATGAAGCTGCGAAAATTTAAGGCAGCAGAGGATCTTGCATCAGACAAGATGTCATCCTTCTCAAAATCTTAACATGAAACAAATCATCTTTGCATTCCTCAAATGCTAAATACCTGTTTTCCCTTGCTCTTCGTTGTACTGCAGATGACAATGGAAATCACACATCGCAGATGTTTAGGCAAGAAGACAGACCCTCAAGGGTTTGGTTTTGATGCTCAGTCCAAACTTTAAATGCTTAACCAAACCTGTCAAAATCTCTTGTTGCCTCATAATCTAAGCACAGAACACCTGGACACATACAAATTTCCACAACTGCTTGTGCCACTGATCTAAGAATAAGATGATTAACGAAAACATTCAAAGGTTTTAGTTCTGTTTGGATAAAACAAGACATCAACAGTTTGGACTCTTGGCCAAAGCTTCTTTGAACATTAAGGACTACATCTGGCAAGGAATTTGAGTTAACGTCACACTGAAGCCTAATAGTCTGCACTTTTTGCATACCACAGAAGACAATAAATCTACTTTTCCTATTAAAAAAAAACAAAAGCTGATCTATTCTTAAGCAAAGAAGGCACAAACATATGGGGCCAGACTACCAATCACTTTTACAAGATATTGGTTAAAAACACCACACAAAATCGAAACAGAGGACTCAGTGTAGATACCATTCTTCTGGAAAGGCAACAGACACTCATAGGGCCAGAGGGGAGACCAAAAGCACCGAAATTATCAATGAAAATTAACCCCAAGCGTTGGGGAAAAAGCCGTCCTTCTCTATGCTTTGACACACATTTTAGCACAGAAATTTATAACGCACAGTGCTTAGAACAGGTTGATCAACTGAGCCCATCAGCTTTGTAATTTTTTTTCTTTTCATATTCAACACTGAGGCTGGCTTTCTCTTCACTTGTAAAAACGTGGTCAGCCAGTGTCAGCTGGACACTTCAACTAAGCCTTGGTTGTGACTGTGACCTTCCTGGCCGACTGCATTCCCAGTTTTGTGGGGGATTTTTTTTTGTTTGTTTCCTTTTAAAGTTTTAACAAAAGCCTTTTCTTCCCCATCATCACATTTATCTCAGACTGCTCAATAAAAGGCCGCCTCTTAAAAAGCAAGAATGGATGAGCAGAACAAATACTTATTTCATTTAAAATGAATACTTTAAAAGTTCGAGCAGAGTAAAAATATTTTTCCCTTATAAATCATCTACTCCCTGTACCATACTGTAGGTATGATTCAGTACCAGGTAGAGATACCTAAACATAAGCGTCTGCATTGCTTTCCTACTCAGAAGAGATCTATCTAGTTGCTACAGCCAGTGAATCCTAGGGTGCAACTCAGCTCTCCTGCAACAGACACCTATGGCTGGTCAGCTAAATCACTATTTATGCTCCGCCCTGTAGTGATTTTGTCTCCTTTGACTAGAATGGCATGCTCCTGGATAGATAACTAAATTACTGGCGTTTTATGCAGTCTCTTAATTTGGTATGGACAGCGAGTGAGACTTTAATAACCAAATCTGTGCATCCGATTCTTTGGTGCGGCACCGCTCCAGAAGAAACCAAGCATGTTCATGTCAGTGGAAATGCTGAACTGAGGATGCTCTACCAAACCAGGTTCTACCTGTACCAGCTCACTCATGCGTTGGACCAGTGGACCAGCTTCAGTGGATCAAGTCAGACACACTATTTGCTGACAAAACATGTGCATGAAGTGGTGTTGATGTTACCAATAATGTAAAGGTAGACAAGACCCTTGTTCCTCTGAGTTTTCAGTCTTACTACAATACAAAAATTTTATCTACTTGAAAGTCTTAATACAGAATATTTTTTTAAAATACAACAGGCTTTTGAAAAAAAATGGGAGCTCTCCCAGACAATATTCGACTCCGATTATTATTATTATTAATCTAGTTGTTGACTGCTTCCAAGCAAAGATGCTTTTGTTGTTATAGCACCCTCCACTCAAAATAGGAAAAACTATTTCTCCATTTATTCTTCTGAAAACTAAACTAACTGAAACCCAATTGTACAGACTTGCCACACCAAAGGCAGCAAGCTATTACATAGATGCTTCAAAAAATTACCGATTAACATCTTGGCTTTATTACTGGCTTTGCTGAAGTGATACCCTAAATTGAAATCAACGTAAATCTGAACCCCTTCCTCTCCCTACTGGCCCAACATGATGATCGTCCCTGGTGCGGCAATCGGATTATTTTCCCCTTTTAGTGTTTCAAATAGGCAGTGATGATGTAGTAAGAAGAACACCAAGAGCAATAAAGAAGGATTTCAGGGCCTTGGGACGACTAGTTAAGGGATCGGGAGCCCAAGTCTTGTTTTCTTCTGTCCCTCCTGTTGCAAGGAACGATGAGGGGGTTAACAGGAAGAGTCAGCAGGTCAATGACTGGCTCCGAACTTGGTGCCACAGACAGGGTTTTGGGTTCTTCGATCATGGCCTGATCTACAGAACACCAGGCCTGCTGGCAGCAGATGGGAAAAGCCTGTCTCGCAGGAGGAAAATGGTTCTTGGGGCAGAGTTAGCAGGGCTCATTGGGAGAGCTTTAAACTAGATTTGAAGGGGGATGGGCGTGTAACTGGGCTTGCTAGAGAGGCGCCTGGGCATAGTAGCTCAGCAATTGTGGGGCCGAGTGCTAGTACTTTTGAGAATCAGAAGGCCCACCACTCCTCAAGGGCAAAAACTACACACTCATTGGCTTTTCTGAAATGCCTGTACACCAACGCGTGTAGCATGGGGAATAAACAGGAGGAGTTAGAGATCTGTGTGCGGTCACAGGACCATGATCTCATTGCAATTACTGAGACATGGTGGGATGGCTCACATGACTGGAACACTGTCATGGAGGGCAATGTTCTCTTTAGGAAAGACAGGCCGGCGAGGTGAGGCGGTGGAGTTGCTCTTTATGTGAGAGAGCAACTGGAATGTATTGAGCTCTCCCTGGGAGCAGATGAAGAGCAAGTTGAGAGCTTGTGGGTAAGGATCAAGAGGCAGGGTAATATGAGAGACACTGTTGTGGGTGTCTATTACAGGCCACCTGATCAGGATGGGGTAGTTGATGAGGCCTTCTACAGACAGGTGAAAATCGCCTCACAATCACAGGCCTTGATTCTCATGGGGGACTTCAACTACCCTGATATCTGCTGGGAAGGCCACACAGCTAGGCATGTACAGTCCAGGAGGTTCCTCCAGTGCATTGATGACAACTTTTTGACTCAGGTGGTGGAGGATCCTACAAGGAAAGGTGCTCTACTGGACCTGGTACTGACAAACAAAGAGGGACTGGTGGAGGATGTAAAGGTTGGGGGCAGACTGGGCTGCAGCGATCATGAGAAGATAGAATTCAGGATTAAGTGTAGTATAGACAAAATGACAAGTAGAGTTGAAACCTTAAACTTCAGGAGGGTTAACTTTGATCGTTTCAAGGAGTTGCTTGGAGAAATCCCATGGGAGAGGGCCCTAGAGGGTAAGGGGGCTCAAGAGAGCTGGCTGCTATTTAAGCGTCACTTCCTCCAAGCTCAGGATCAGTGCATCCCAAAGAGAAAGAAATCAGGCAAGGGAAGAAGTAGACCTGCATGGCTGAGCAGGGACCTTCTGAAAAAGCTCATGTGGAAGAAGGGAGTTTACAATAGGTGGAAGAAGGGGCTGACTGCTTGGGAGCAATACAAGAACGCTGTCAGGGTATGCAGGGAGGAAACAAGGAAAGCCAAGGCAGCCTTGGAATTAAACCTGGCGAGGGATGTCAAGGCCAACAGGAAGGGTTTCTTTAAGTATATAGGAGACAAAAGGAAAACTAGAGAAAATGTGGGCCTGCTGTTGAATGAGACAGGTGCCGTGGTGAAAGATGATGCAGAGAAGGCAGAGTTGCTAAATGCATTCTTCGCTTCTGTCTTCACTGTTCGGGCCAGTCCTCAGGAAACCCAGACTTTGCAGGTAACAGAGAAAGTCTGGAGGGAGCAAGACTTTCCTTTGGTTGACGAGGAGCAAGTTAGAGATCAGTTAGATAAACCGGATATCCACAAATCCATGGGGCCTGATGGGATGCACCCTCGAGTGCTGAGGGAGCTGAGGGAAGTCATTGCTGGGCCGCTCTCCATCATCTTTGATAGTTACTGCAGAACAGGTGAGGTGCCCGAGGACTGGAGGATAGCTAATGTCACTCCAGTCTTCAAAAAGGGCAAGAAGGGTGACCCGGGAAACTACAGGCCGTTCAGCCTCACCTCCATCCCTGGAAAGATGATGGAACAGCTTGTGCTGGGTATCATCTCAAAGCACCTGGATGAAAAGAAGGTTATCAGAAGTAGTCAACATGGATTCACTAAGGGGAAGTCGTGTCTGACTAATCTGATAGAATTCTATGATGAAGTGACTAGATGGGTGGAGGAGGGGAGGGCAGTGGATGTTGTCTGCCTTGACTTTGGCAAGGCTTTCGACACTGTCTCCCACATCATCCTCACATGCAAGCTTAGGAAGTGCGGGCTAGATGAATGGACAGTGGGGTGGATTGAGAACTGGCTGACAGATAGAGCTCAGAGGGTTGTGGTTAGTGGTGCAGAGTCTAGTTGGAGGTCAGTAACAAGTGGTGTCCCTCAAGGGTCAGTACTGGGTCCAGTCCTGTTCAATATATTCATCGATGATCTGGATGAAGGGATAGAGTGTACCATCAGCAAGTTTGCTGATGACACTAAACTGGGAGGGGTGGCTGACACACCAGAAGGCTGTGCTGCTTTATAGCGTGACCTGGACAGGCTGGAGAGTTGGGCAGAGAGGAACCTAATGAAATTCAACAAAGTCAAGTGTAGGGTACTGCACCTGGGGACGAATAACCCCATGCAGCAGTACAGGTTGGGGGCTGACCTCCTAGACAGCAGCTCTGTGGAAAGGGACCTGGGAGTCCTGGTGGACAACAGGATGACCATGAGCCAGCAATGCGCCCTGGCGGCCAAGAGGGCCAATGGCATCCTGGGGTGCATCAAAAAGAGTGTGGCCAGCAGGTGGAGGGAGGTCATCCTCCCCCTCTGCTTTGCCCTGGTGAGGTCGCATCTGGAGTACTGCGTCCAGTTCTGGGCTCCCCAGTTCAAGAAAGACAGGGATCTGCTGGGGGATTAGAACATCTTTCATATGAGGAAAGGCTGAGGAACTTGGGTCTCTTTAGTCTAGAGAAAAGAAGAATGAGGGGGGATCTTATTAAGGCTTTCAAATACTTAAAGGGAGGATTCCAGAGGGATGGGAGGAGTCTTTTTTCAGTGGTGCCCATTGATAGGACGAGGGGTAATGGGCACAAGCTTGAACATAGGAAGTTCCATCTTAACATGAGGAGGAACTTCTTCACTTTGAGGGTAGTGGAGCACTGGCACAGGCTGCCCAGAGAGGTTGTGGAGTCTCTGACTCTGGAGACCTTCAAAACCCGCCTGGACGCCGTCCTGTGCAACCTATTGTAGGTGACCCTGCTCTGGCAGGGGGGTTGGACTAGATGATCTCCAGAGGTCCCTTCCAACCCTGACTATTCTGTGATTCTGTGATCGCTACTTTCTCTGCAGAGCCAGGGGTGACCAACTCCCCAGGTAACAACTGTGTTTACTTGCAGAAACAAAAACGCATCGCCCAGTCGAGCCTTGCCATCAATGGCAACAACAGCAAGCCAGCTGACTGAGGCTTCCTCCTAAGCAACACACGTAGCAAAAGCATGACCATTTTGGACAATAACCTTGCCTATCCACAGAGCCAGTTCTGCCTTTGGACCTCGTTTTAGATAAGCATATTTTTATCCAGTGCTGTCATTCTGGTGCCAGGTAACACCACTGTTGCAAGCTCTCTTTGTATTGTTCCCCATAATGGTGTTAAAGAATTAACAACGTTTAATAGCCTCCAGCATTTATTCCAGAAAGACAATCTTTTGAAGAGCAGTAGTTGTAGGAATTGTGCCAACTTCCAACTGTCTGGCAGGTCTTTTATTGCTGCTGTAATACATACAAAATGTGGAAATATCATGTGTTTTGATACCAGAACTATATACTACTAATGTCACAGAATACTATACTTACAGGTTGTGGAAGTGGCCAAATAACACAATAAGGCGTAACGAAGCAAATTACCAAAAGTACTTCCCTCCATTTCAGTATATTCTCATACATTAAATAGAGGTTCATGTTTCTCATTGACACTCAAAAGTGAAATGATGATTTTTGTCTCTATAATAAGCAATGTGAACCTTCTACTTGACAGCAGTACCTTTAAGGCTGAAAGCTTGCAATTTAAACAGGTTGCATAAATATACACTAAAGCAAGTTCATTAACTTAAATAGCCTAATGTAAACTACTTTAAGGCACACAAGAAATACAGATGATTCCTACGACATAATTAAATGAAGATGCTAGCAGCTTTAGCAGAGTGTCCCATATGGTTACCTCTGGTTGGGGGTTAAAGGGTTTGTGGCAGTAGTAATGGCAATGCTCAACTTCTTTCTCAAGGCAGCCTGGAGACTGCAGGACCAAACTAAAAACCCTCTGCTCCAACTTACTCAGTTGTCCATAATATCCTATAAATAAAACACACCAATGACCTGGATGAAGGGACAGAGTGTACCATCATCAAGTTTGCTGATGACACTAAACTGGGAGGGGTGGCTGACACGCCAGAAGGCTGTGCTGCCATTCAGCTTGACCTGGACAGGCTGGAGAGTTGGGCGGAGAAGAAGCTTATGAAATTCAGCAAGGGCAAGTGTAGGGTGCTGCACCTGGGGAGGAATAACCCCATGCATCAGTACAGGTTAAGGGGCTGACCTGCTGGAAAGCAGCTCTGTGGAAAGAGACCTGGGAGTTCTGGTGGACAACAGGATGACCATGAGCCAGCAATGTGCCCTGCTGGCCAAGAAGCTGAACGGCATCCTGGGGTGCATCAAGAAGCGTGTGGCCAGCAGGTCATCCTTCCCCTCTACTCTGCCCTGGTGAGGCCACATTTGGAGTAATGTATCCAGTTCTGGGCTCCCCAGTTCAAGAAGGACAGGGACCAAGGGCTACAAAGATGATTAGGGAGCATCTTTTTTATAAGGAAAGGTTTAGGCAGTTAGGTCTTTTTAGTCTGGACAAAAGAAAACTGAGGGGGAATCTTATCAGTACTTATAAATACTTAAAGGGAGGGTGCCAGGGGATGGGAACAGTCTTTTTTCAGTGGTGCCTGGGGACAGGACAAGGGGCAATGGGCACAAACTGGAATGTAGGAAGTTCCATCTAAACATGAGGAGGAACTTCTTTACATTGAGGGTGGCAGAGCACTGGAACAGGCTGCCCAGAGAGGTGGTGGAGTCTCTGACTCCAGAGGCATTCAAAACCTGCCCAAACACCATCCTGTACAACCAGTTGTAGGTGACCCTGCTTGGGCAGGGGGGTTGGACTAGATGATCTCCAGAGGTCCCTTCCAACCCTGACCATTCTGTGATTCTGTAAGTAGACACAGGTGCATACAATAAAAGTGTTTTGTTGTATCTTATCTTCACCCAGTTGCATAAAACAACAGGCCCTTACCCAGCACCTATTTCTTCCCATTGA
Source organism: Vanellus vanellus (assembly GCF_965231255.1). Classification (NCBI taxonomy): domain Eukaryota; kingdom Metazoa; phylum Chordata; class Aves; order Charadriiformes; family Charadriidae; genus Vanellus; species Vanellus vanellus. The sequence continues at coordinate 163,913,328 of NC_138905.1, forward strand.
GTATCCTCTGCCCACAGCTGCTGCTGTTTCCTCCTATGAGGATAGGAGTTAAGACCTTTGTGGTCTTCTCAAGAGATGCTTTGAGAACACCTAATATTCAGTAATATTTCTGTTAAATATAGTTATTTTAGGGAAAAGATTAATCTTATAGCAAAACATACAAAAATTTAATTTTCAATTTTCTAAACGAATGCATTATTATTGTATTACCATGAACCAACTGAGATGCACCACTGAAGCCTATGTAAAAATAAATAATGTGTCATTTAGACCCTTCTTAATTTTCACATAAAATCTTTCTCATGTTATTTAATCTCCATCTGCTCTAACAACAGCGGTCACACCTCCTACTCTCTAGGAATCCAATCTCACTCAGGTTACAATCCGTCTGATTACCATATGCTTTCATAGCCACTGTTTTCACACTGCAAGTGGAATACAAGAACGAAACACTGAAAAAAAAGAAAATAACACAAACCAGTACATAGTTATCAGCGAAATGCTGCAGTACAAGCTGCTTCCCGTTACTAGATAATCATTAACACAGTTTTCAGATCTTGATCATGTCACAATTACCTGTGCAAAGTGAATTGGAATTTTTATACTTTCCCTCATTTGGTTAGTGGAATTTGAAAGTATTTAGTGTAAAGTAGTCTTTCGTTCATTAGCACTCCTACATATAACATTTGTGAATAATCATAGAATCATAGAATGGTTTAGGTTGGAAGGGACCATAAAGATCATCTTGTTCCAACCCCTCTACCATAGGCAGGGACACCTCCCATGAAGACCAGGTTGCTCAAAGCCCCATCCAGCCTGGCCTTGAACACCTCCAGAGATGAGGCATCCACAGCTTCTCTGGGCAACCTGTTCCAGTGCCTCACCACCCTCAGAGTGAAAAATTTATTCCTAATATCTATTCTAAAACTACCCTCTTCCAGTTTGAAGCCATTACCCCTCGTCCTATTACTACATGCCCTTGTAAAAAGTCCCTCTCCAGCTTTCTTGTAGGCACCCTTCAGATACTGGAAAGCTGCTATAAGGTCTCCCTGGAGCCTTCTCTTCTCCAGGCTGAACACCCCCAACTCTCTCAGCCTGTCTTCATAGAAGAGGTGCTCCAACCCCCTGATCATCTTCATGGCCCTCCTCTGAAGGTGCTCCAATAATGACCATTTTTAAAAGCAAGAAGCCATTAATGCACATTTGTGCTTGATTAATTTTGTTTTACAGCTTTATCTTTCAATAAGTACTTTAGAGATGTGAAAATGAGAAAAGTCGTCAAAACCAGAAGAATGAAGCATAAATGGGGGGGTAAGGGGTGGGGTAATTCTTTTTGAAACCCCCATGATCCCAGGCTAATTACACTAATTACATACAATTTGGGCTTTACATCTACACAGCTAGTAGCTGGAGTGAGCCTATTGGGCTAATTGAGGCAGCATTAATCTATCTCAGAGGTATATTCAGAGGTCTGAAGACTGAGCAGCCAACCCAGGCATGACCCCAGGCATGACATTCAGCACCTGAATCTGCTGACACCACTGGGGCTTCATTGCTTCTTGTAACTCAAAAGCTGCTTGATTACACATACCCATGCCACAGTCAATTCTGGCTTTTCACTGGACCAACTTCTACGGTATCATCAAATGGTAATTTGCCTTACCTGTGGAGTAGTGTACAGGCATCCAAGATGGAGCCGTGATTGCCATCCTGAACTTCCACAGTGACAAATAGCTCAATGCTGGTATGATTCTGAGCTGTTCTGGACCCTCACAGATTTTGAATACAAACACTGGCTCCAACCTCTCATTGAGACCCCATCAGACTATCCTGATGCTACTGTTGGTGACTCCAATCCCCAGATCCACCAGCCCCAGTAGGGCCTCCCAGAACCACTGTTAAACTCTACCTGCCTGTCTCCACTCACCTCCAGGACTGACCAGAAGCTCAGGCACACACCCCATACTTCAGCTTCCACCTTTACCATCCTTAGGTTACAAAGTAAACCTCACAGAACAAAGACTGCATGAGCTGAAAATATACACTTTGCTGTGGAAAATTCTGTACAGAAGAAGGGACCTGTGGACAACCAAACCTGCCCGTAAATTCCAAAGCTATGACACCTTTTACTCGTCCTTTGAAATTTGACCAGTAGCTGTTCAGGGGATGAGAACTGTGCTCAACTCTCTCCTGCGCATCCTGTTCACCTAGTTATCTTGGTGAAGAGAATCACTATTCAGATGAAGTGTTGTTGCCATAAAGTTTCAGTTCTCCTTGTGAGGTTACTTTAATAACCCTTACACATTCAGCGAAGTCCGTGGTAGATAATCCACCAACTAAGGGAAATCTGCCTGGATAAACTTCATCCAAAGATCTTTTTACATGAACAGAAACTTAAAAAAACGACATACACACACACAAACACCACCAACACTATCAATCCTTTCAATGTTTTTTTCCTGCCATGAACTTCACCCTTCCAAATGAACGTTCAAAACTGAGATCTTTTGAAACACCTGCCACAGCAGATTCTTGAACCGTCTTAAACTTTGTCTTCACACTGAAGAAATAGCCGTCTGCTAGTTTTCATTTAACTCTGGCTTAAGTATTTAAGGCTACAGAAACCACGTTTATCTTCCATTCTTCTATTACAGCACACTCTTATGAAGCAGGAATGAGCCTCTGGCACCAGTCTGAGAATCAGAAACTCTGCCAATCTGATGTGTCCTTTGGGATCAGGTTGTGACTCTGGGTGATGCCTATTCGCATTGGTAATTTGAAGCATGCATGGAGGCCACTATCTGTGCTAAATTCATAGAGAATTCAGGGGAGATTATGAAATTAAACACGTTTTCATTATTTCTCTCTAGATAATTTGTGAGAGAGTCAGCAAAGGACAAGCAAAGATTCACCCACAAGCCCTGTTCCTGTGCCCTGTTAACAGTACAGGCATCACAAAAAGATGTTGTCTACATGGTGCAAGTCCTGCTACTTCAACAAGAGATGGATCTTTTACTAATTGCAACATATAGGACACTCCAAGAAGACAGACTGCAACACCTGCCTCTGTACACCAACTGAGATTTTGGCTCTGTTGCTTACAGTTGACTGTTCCTCACTGCTTACAACAACTCAGGTACTAGTGTACATACAGAGTGAGCAGGGTGACAATAAGTAAAACTATATTTTATGAGAAAGACACATGGAACACAAGTTTGGACAACAAGTTGATCATGAGGCAGCAATGTGCCCTTATGGCCAAGAAGGCCAATGGTATTCTGGGGTGCATTAAAAAGACCGTGGCAAACAGGTCAAGGGAGGTCATCCTTCCCCTCTAACTCTGCCTTAGTGAGGATGCATCTGGAGTACTGTGTCCAGTTCTGGACCACCCCAGTTCAAGCAACACAGGGAACTACTGGAGAGAGTCCCATGGAGGGCTACAAAGATGACCAAGGGAATGGAGCACCCCTTACGAGGAAAGGCTGAGACACCTGGGTCTGTTTAGCCTGGAAAAGAGGAGACTGAGAGGGGATCTTATCCATGTTTATAAATATCTAAAGGGTGGGTGTCAAGAGGATGGGGCCAGACTCTTTGCAGTGGTGCCTGGCAACAGGACAAGGGGCAACGGGCACAAACTGGAACACAGGTAGTTCCATTTGAACATCAGGAAAAACTTCTTTACTTTGAGGGTGGCAGAGCACTGGAACAGGCTGCCCAGAGAGCTTGGGGAGTCTCCTTCTCTGCAGATATTCAAAACCCTGCTGGACGTGATGCTGTGCAACCTGCTGTAGGTGAACCTGCTTTGGCAGGGGGGTTGGACTAGATGATCTCCAGAGGTCCCTTCCAACCCCTACCATCCTGTGAGTCTGTGAACACAATTCACCAATATCGATTACAGGCATATTGAAATTATGCAAGATAAGTTATGAAGATTGATTCCCCACTAGCTACCAACATATGTTGGCACAGCATACAGCAGTGGCACACAGACAGAAGTTAAAACAAGTTGTAGTCCCAAAAACAGGAGAGTTGCAATACCACCAAGAAGTGACGTGCAGCCCAGGTGAGGAAACAACAGCATGCTTACAGCATTCATGCCAGCTTCACCGCATTACAAAGTAGCTTATATCATCAATGTTCCTTGAGTGCCAATTTGTCAGAGACCAAAAGAACACCAACTTCAAGGACAAAGAACTGTATCTTCATAAAAACACAGGCATGAAAGTACTAGACAGGTACTTTTCAAAAAAAAAAGTATGTATGCATACATATACACACACAGGGAATTTCATTTTAGGCAAAGGAGAAGGAAAGCCATCCATTGAAAAGCTGCCGAATGTCCGGACAGTATCTATACTGTTCAATACTACGTCAGAGAAACGAAGTTTAACAACTCATGAAAACTTAGCCTACAATATTCTCCGTATTATACCACCCAAATACTTCAGGTGGAGACATCTGAGTCTTTAGAGTTCTAATTTGCACGCAATCACAAAATAAGACTTTGAGAGGCATATATTTTTTCTTATTTACAATAAAACCTTGCTTTGCATAAACAGACAGCTATTATAACCAAAAGAGCCACGTGCAGAAGAGCATTCTTGCCAGCACACTTGGACACAGCACCTTAAAAATACCCATAGTTGAAAATACCAATAGTTGCCAGGCAATTCTGACTGCCCTACACAGGAGTACCAGCTGGAAGCAAAATGACATTCACTGGGATGAAATCAGCCCATCAGTCCCAGCCCTCAAGGGAAAGAATCACTTCAGCTTTCCCACTTTTCCACCGCTTCACTGCTGCATTTCTCTGCAAGCAACCACCACTCATCCCTCTCCGCCTGCCAGAACACTGGCAGCACAGTGAAAAAAAAGCAAGACCATTCCAGTTTTATACTACAGATTTCTTACTTTTAGAGGAACGAGGAACACACCCAAAGGCAGACTTGTTAGTAAGATTTTGATTTATTTTATAACAGACCTCTCTCTTTTTTTTTTTTACACTCCATCAAATACTAGTATATTCACAGATCTAATGATAGGACAGTTCTCAAAAGTTTGATCACTTTTTCAGTCACACCACCTTGTTTAACTGATAGCATGCCCTCCTTTAAAGCCCCTTTTTTCTCCAGGATGTTAATAGTTCTTAGTAAATTCGAAACTAAACAGCCAGCTTGCTGGGTTGTCTGCTGTTACCAAACAGCTAACTCCAGCTGATGGACTCATAAACACAAGAGAGTGCTGTTACTGTTTGGAAATCAAAGTTATCCTTGCTGACTAGTCTGCTATCATGAGACATTCACCTATGAACACCCTTGGTATGATGTTTGCATATTCTGAAACTCAACCTGCTTTCTACACAGTATATACTAGTTTTAAATTTAAGATTAATACAGATTATCTCTTTTCAATAACAGGCTGGATTTCCACTCAGGAAGATTAAATGTATTATTTTTAGTCCTAAGTAATAAAAAACATTAAGAGAGCTTTTAGAAGTTGTTTTCAAGCACAACTTTCAGACTCTGAAAAGCCAGTTCTACATTTTCCACTTCAGAAGGGACTTGGTGATCCTCTTGTCCTCCCCCCATTTCATTCTCATTCAAGTGTAATGAAGCAACATGAAATCACTTTGCAAAATGTCAAAAACTCTCCACTCTCCATTCTTCATTTTTTTTCTGCACTGCTGCTGCAGAGATGACAGAGGCCACAGTAAGGAGCTAACGAATAGGCAGGTATGACTAAAAGGGGCACAGATTAGAAAATAAAACTGTCAGTAGTTTTTTCTTTGTCGTTCCCAGAAAAAAAACTTCAACCCTAAACACTGCAATACATTTGGGTCTTAGAAAATGCTCTAGAGACCAACTCCATGCCCCATAATAATGGAACTGAATTTAGCAGGACGACAGCAGAGACAAACGTGACTTGCAGCAGCAGTAAGGCAGCTGATAACAATAGTCCAAGAATTTGCATATTTCAATAATTATACTTGCAGGAAAGGGAATCTGTTACCTCCTACTACTGAACCAAAGGAACTGACAAAGACAGCCTAATATCACTGAATTGGGGTGAATAAAATTAATGGTGTATCTTTACTGCATTTCCAAGGGGAGAAGCAAAGCAACTGGTACTTAGACCCTACGCAAGCAGCCGTCCTAATGAACATCAGAACTACATAATCTGATAATGGAATTGCCATTATTGGTAAATTCAAGTGAGAGAAAACAGGTGTTGCCAAAGCTAAAAGAAAAAATCATACATCCCATTAAAAGTGTAGATGGGTCATAAATTCAAGTAAGATTTTAAATAGACTAAATGTGTGACACTGCTTGTAAACAAAAAAGATGTTTCATAGGGGCAGGGTTGGTTTGTTTAGAGACCAAAATTGGTGCTATTTTTCAGTTGCCAGAATAGGAAAAGCAAAATTTAGTATTCAAAGGGAAAAGTCTACTTTCTCAGCAGTTCATACTGATTCTGGGTGCTTAAAAATTCTCTTCAGGGCTGAGCAGCCAACTTGAAATCATTTGATATGACTCTTGAAATAATTCAACAGATATGCTAACAGAGAAGCAACTTGCAACCTTTTTTAATTTTGAACTTAGAAAAGTGAGTATATAAAACTGCACTGCATCCTTCTTCAATAGCTAAGGGATTGTTTCACATCTGCAAGCAGCAAGGTCTATGGAAAAGTGATATTTTACCTACAGAATTTAGCCTTTTGGTAGAGAGCTGCCATATTTTTCAGGACAAAATGTCAACAGCCAGTCTTTTAGAGAGATGTCCACAAAATCAGAGTTGCAACATGTAAGAAAGGAAGGGAGACCAAAAGAGACTTCCTTAGCTTGCAGTCTAAGTTGGATCTGTTCATTCCATGGGAGTATTACGGGAAAGAAAGCCACACATTGTACAGCACAAGAAGGTCACAGAATGGTAGTAATGAAAAAAGAAAATGACAAAGGCAAAAAGAAAAAAAAAGGAAAAAGGAAAAAGAAGGTAATGTCCAAAGGTCACCTGATATCTGATTTTTCTTTGGATATTCTCCTCCCTTCAGACAGAAGAGGCAGAAAGAGTATCTAAACAGATCAAAATTGGGAGTTGATAAGCACTCAGAAATCTTCAGTCAACAAAAATATTTAAAACATTTTCAGCTCACTACACCAAGAAACTTACTGAAGAAGTATTTCAGGGACAAAATATTAGTTTGAACACTGAAGCAACTATTCCTGTCGACTCAGCTTTGCATGGTGAAGCCAGAGGGTTCTGGAGAGGTGGACAGGGAGGGATAAAGAAATTGAAACATCCCTTATGCAGGTATTTTGAACACTAGCTTTGCCTGCTGATTTTTAAAAGACTCTACACCAACAATATCAACTAGAATTAAATGAATTTAAGAAACTTGTATACATTTCAAAATATTATTCATCCCAACCTCAAATTAAGTTATTGGAGGGGAGGAAAATGGGCAAATTAAGTTTTTTAAATGGTGCTTACATAAAATTAAGCAAGAGATGCACGTGACTTGTTTACATCAGAAAACTCATTAGATCACAAAGTAAGGATCAAGTACCAAAACCACAGCACGTAAGAAGAATGAAGAGTAAACACGGCCTATTGGCTCTACTAGATCTGCAAATTTAAGGTGGAAAAGATAACTATTTCTCATTGAAAACTGTAAGTATTTATGACAATTACAAGGGCCATCTTGAGAAAATAAATACAGATGTATTAATCTTATAGATAGGACTTGGCAGCATACCAGCTTAAAAAAAAAAAAAGTATTGAAGAGGCATGTTTTGCCTTGATTTCTTTTCCAGACAAAAGAGAAGAGATTTTAACAATGTTTTCAGAGAAAGAAAATGAGAAAAAGGAGGCACCGTCAGAAAGGCAACATTGGAAACAGTGCCGAGGACTTATTTACCTGGGAGGTACAAAGCTATTGATAAAAACTTTCAGTGATTACTCTCAGCTGGGTGTGCCAAACTGTAATGTAGCTGCTTCTAGTGTGATAATTGTGACTGCTAATGCCCTCAGTCAGATCACAAAACTGAAGCAAATTATAGAGATACTACTTAAACCACACCGTGAAAGCAAATGAGACCTGAATTCATTCCACTACCACTCAGGAACAAGTCTTACTAATGAGGTATGCCACACGCACATTGCAGGAGTGCGTTGCTGGACAGGTCTGTCGCTTTTCAATTTATAGTCCTGTCACAGTGTAACCTGAAGGTAATTTCAGTAGAAAATACGAACCTATCTCCCACTGCTTGCATTCAAATCTCATCTTCACTCAACAAGAAGCAACTCCCCACCGTGACCTTACTGTTTACACCTGGAGGCACAGTTCTTCCAACTGAGAGCCAAACGAACTGATAGTTTTTCTACATACAAACAAGTATAAATTGTTCTGAGGTTCACTGCAGAGATGGTACTTCAGTTGTACCACGTGCATCACTTCGATACACTAGATGACCCTGAGTAAGGATAGAAGACGAGGGAAGGGAGAACAGGCATGTTGGCTTAGGATGGGATAAAGGTATTACCAGATTCATTTTTGCAGGAAGTGTGGTTGTACAAATCTTTAAACCAATTATGTTCCCTACCACCGTAAGCCTTAATGCAATCCATAAGGACTTACACTGTCTTATGCTCATACACACTAGATGTTTTAAAAGTAAATAAAATTGTTAAAGTTTAGTAATTGTATGTATTGTTTCTGTTTAGGCCAAAAAAGCATTTACCTAAGGAGGTGCCATTCGCTCCCCTTCTCTCCCACAACAACTATTTGAACCCCCTGAGCAGCCTAAGTTTGGAACAAGTCCCTGGGAAAATGCATTAATGGGAACATCAAAGGTGAGGCTTTCAAAGAAGCATGGCAAACATGATTTCAGAGCAACTGTGTAATTCTACATGTGTATCACTCTCCACAGGACTTTACCATGTTAACATGTTACTTTATATGTACTTTTAACATCATAACACAGGCAACATACCAGGTTCTGCACTGTATCTGCTCTATAAACAGATAAGGACTCCATCAACATGCCTGCCTAAAAACCATTGAATTAATTTAGACCTGGAAATCTTTTCCATAAAGAAAAATGTAAATATTTCCCTTATTAAATAGGATAAACACAAATTATCAAAAAACCCTGTGAGTTTCATGTGACCACATGACCTCCTCTGAGCCCCTTCTCTGACATTGGTTCCGCATCCCCAGCAGCTTCCTAAGAGGTCAATAACAGATCACCAGCTTGAGGCATTTGTTAATAATTACTATGCCTCTCACATTACATCACAGGAAATAAAATGTATCATGACATTAACAGCCTTTTTGAAATCTTTACTGTCTCTAAAGCAATCAAATCACTAGGTCTTCCCTTCTACTGTTGTCTTCCCATGACATAAGCAAGAAATGCACACAGATGAATGGCTTTTGCACTTGATGTCAATATGGGTATTCTCAAAGTATACTAAATCCCTTAAAAAATAATTAAGCACCAAATCAACTGTTTAAAAATTCACCGCTACATTAGAACAATTTAAATTAAGCCAAGATTATAATATTGTTTGCTCAACCCAAAAGCAGATTATTTCACATAGTTCCTGTTTAGCTATGTGTAAACTATTTTTCAAAACATCTGACTGTAAAGACGGGCCAACAAATAAATGCAAATAACTGAGATAACTGCATAACTTATATTCAAAGTATAACGGTGAACTAGTTCTTTATTTTTTCCCCTACAGTAATTAAGCTGCTCAGCGTCCAGGTTTCTGCTGATAAAAATCAACATTCTACCATATTCTATTACCCAATTCACAAAGCTGTGTCTCTTGTGATTAGCACCTGTATTTTACCTGCTGATTCTTGTGGGGGAGAAGTTAATAAGGAGGGAATTTCCACAGGATTCCTTAAGTATCTAGAAAGTCTACTTTACTGAAAACTCTTTTGTTCCCGTGTGTTGTAACTTGTGACATACCTGTGACCTTTATGTCAATGAGGACAGCGGAATCTAGGTAGCTGAAAGTAAGGTAGGTTACCTTCTGTGTAGTACTCAAACCAGGAACTACCAAACATGGGCTGCAAGTTAAATTTAGATGTTTTGAGGTATTCACAGAAGTAATCCAAATTTCTATAATTTTAAGTGGAAAAAGAATCCAAACGTTTTCAGACACACATGCATGTTTTACATCTTACAAGTGAAAATAACTTAAGGTTTTAATTAACTAGAGGAGGAAAATCTTCTATTGGAGAATTGGCATCTGTTACCCATCAGCAATCATGGCAATGATAAACAGCTAGTGTTTGCTTGCAATAATATTTACAGGTTCAACACTTTTTAGTCCTAGCACTGGTATTTTTTTTTCATTTTTACTATGCAAGCAAGCACACAAATCCTGTAGCAAGCTAAAGAGGACCATCCTTCTAAATAGTCACCTAGCAACTAGTTAGGAACTAATTAGCTCACATTTTTATGTAACAACAACTGTCAATGAAGAGGATGCATTTCTCTTTAAATAGTTTAGAGATAAGTTAAAAATTATAAAAAAGACACCAATACTAGGAAAAAAAATCCCTGTGTTTCCAATGTTCCAAATGTTTCAAAACATTTGGGGTTGTTAATTTCATCAAAATATAAGACTGAAGTATCTTAGTATTAAATTCCTAATAAACCAGGTTCCCATGAGATAATTATTCAGGAATGTAGTCAGGTACAAAGTTTTTAAATTTAAAACCAACAGACCAATTTTCAGTGCAACTACTATTTATCTTATTTAATAACCAACCACAGTCTCTTGCATTTACAGTTGCCTCCCAATATCTTTATATTATTTTCATACACAATTTCAGTGTAAACTAACCAAACAGAAACTAAAAAGCCAGGCAAAATACAAAGGCTGAATACTCCAGTACTGAGTCTGAAGAGCAGTTTATGCTATTGGTGATATCTAAGAGTGGCTACTGATCTGCTTTGTCCACATAGTTATAATGGGAAGAATAGAGTAATAGTGTAATTGTTCCCGAAGCTGCAAACCTCCCAGCACAAACTGACTAACATGACATTGCAAATAACATTTGAATTTCAAAGGCACTGCAAGATAATATTTTCAAGGAAGCTGGACATGGCATTTTATTACCGACTGACATGGCCTTCACATTTAACATTACTTAAACTTCTATTTATGCTACTTGGAAAACTAATTATCCAACCCAGTCATTCTAACCAAGTCTGAAAGCTACCTAAAATTGAATTTGACTTCACCTCATTTTCAATTCAGTGATTAAGCCATAATTATATTATACATTTCCTTAGATTGTATCTGGAAAATAAAGAAGCATAACAATAGAATAAAGGATATTGCAAGCACCTTTCAAAGCTTCTACTTAATTCTTCAGTATTTACTAAGCACTAGAGAGAATAATGCAAATAAATAGATCTCCATTTTTATGAAATAGTTTGATAAAACATTTTTCTCAGTGCTATATGCTGTTGCAAATTCACAATTAACAGCTCTTCTTTATAGTGGTATTTTTTTTACAAAGACACTGAAAGGTCAGAAGCAAATGGAACACCTATTCTCACTGGCTCATACAATGTCTATAATCAACAGTAACGAATTAGAAATTCCTAATCAACACCTTTAGTCTGCTGCCGGCAGCAGACTCCACACAACAGTTCTGACAACAGTCTATGCACTCTTCAGAAGACCTACAAGAAGCAGTCATAAAGGCAAAAAAACCCATGCAGGATTCTTTGTTCACTTGTTTATTGTTGTTCACGTTTAGTATCCCTTCACAAACAATTGCACAATCAAAGGAGTGGGATCAGGTGCGACCTTGTATGGTTGGAAGCCAAATTCAAGAAATTCCTTTTCTTCTTCGCTTGTCTCACTCTAAGCTTTACCTATATTCTGCTCCCACAACTCTTTAAGATCTTTTGTTTCTAGAAGTTTTTCCAACTACTGCTATTTTTTTTCTTTAAATAATAGTAGCACGCCATGCTACCATGACCAGGCATGACCATTTTAGGACCAGTTCACCGAGAGCAGAATTAAGCTAACCACCTTTGTAATTCCTGTTCATGTGGTTTTTTTGGTTTGGGGCAGAGGAGGAGGTGGGGAGGTGGTGTTTGGTTTTTGGTGGTTTGTTTGTTGTTTGTTTGGGTTTGTTGTTTTTTTTTTTTTAAACGAACAACCCTTTATTATGAACTACATCAAACTGGACTTCAAGGGCTTTCTCCTAACGCTCAGGAGACATCTCCTCCCACCATCCTAAGAGATGCTCATGCACAGATTCATTGAAAAGGTAAGGTAAACAACTACGGATATTCAGAAACCACATTCATTAAAAACGTACACCATATATCACTGTATTTGCTGATAGCAATCATACTTTATGAAGCTCCTAGCTCTTACCAGGAACCGAAATACACTCCACCACTTCAGGTCATAGCCAAAAATACTGGTTGACAAGATCTGAAAGACATACAGCATGCCTAAACTACTCAATAATGAATAACTTAAATCTTATGCAGAGACAGGACATAAATCAGTCATTTTTTCATTGAAGTAGTTGACCATACATCCACTGGATGGCAAAACTTCCCCCTTAGAAGCAATTAGACTTCCTCATGCCTCTGCTAGGTCAAGCACATTGAGAAAGATCTATTGGACTACAGGTACTCATGATGTCAAATTGTTAAAATTGAAATAAGCGTCCTGTGGCCTATTTCTCTTTCTCCCTTCATGAGAAAGTTTCTATTGCCAGAGATTCTTTTTTAATCTTGTCTTCACTCTCAAGTTCACTACATCTTTGTCAAGGCGATAAATGCTGAAGCAGGAGCGTAAAATTAGCAGTGGCGTCCTGCCTTCTAGCTTAGGGTTACGAGGTAGCCATATTGAAACACTTCTAGCATTAGAGTTAATTAGTCTACATCTTAAAGACACTGAAGCATAGAGTACAAAGCAACAAAGTGCTTAGAGTATTCACAACATGTACTGCACTGCAGTTACTGTAGGTAAGCATACGTGCTTTGCAGCAGTGCAAGAATATACATACGAATGAGCCATACAGGTGCCGCTTACAGCAAAATCTGTCTTGCTTTGGTGCAGGTGACACAAACACCCACCTTGTGAACACACACATAGACAAGGGAGACCACCATTGTTAGATCTGCTCCCATTTTTGGTGAACACCTGCCACCATTATCCCACAAAGGCCAGCACACGGTATATGCAGTCAGGCATGACAGCACCCGTGCCCAAGCCAAGAACGAGCATGCCTAACTGGTTCACATACTTTCTAATTTGTCAGCCAAAGATGACAGCTCTAAGCCTAACAGAGGCCACACTGTGTGAGCAGGGCTGCAAAATTTCCTTTGCTGGGCAGCAGAATTTGAAGATTTAGGAACAAAGGGTGATCTCAGGAGAGGAACAAGAAAGAAAAAAATACCCACCCAGGATTCAATCCCTTCCCTACAAAGTAGCCGAATCTGAAGTAGAACAGCAAGAGGAATTTCTCTTCAAAAGCAATAGAAATTCAGCTGAAGACCCAGACCATCAGCCCACAGAGACACTGGCCTTGAAAGCAGTTTTCATATCCCACTTAGCTGGGGATACGTATCCCACTGTGCAGCTGTCCCGAAAGTTATTACAAGAGAATGACTCTGGCACTGATACTGCCCACACATGAAAAATACTGTTGGAATAAGAAGAGTTGGAACATGGACAAAAGATAACAGATGTTGTTCACAACATACAGGAGACCTATAAAAACACAATACAGTTGAGAAAATTCATATTAAGCCTCAAACTAGAAAGTTACCACCCCTTCACTTTAAGAAGTGAAGGCAGTTATTAGATGTAGAGAACAGTATAAGGGACCAGAAGTGCACCAGAACAGAATTAATATAGCTGGGGTTTTTATTGCTAAGAAGGAAGCCAAAGCAGCGAGATAGATTACTCAAAAGGACTTGCAGAGTGGATTTTGGGTGCCTAGGAAGCCAGAACACCGCTCAAGTGTTTTTTACTGATAGGTGACGATCAAAGGGTTCACTCCGAAGCTGCCTGCCTGCAGCGCATACCTGCAAGGCCACTGCTCCTCAGTCATGGAAATATATACAACAATGAAGAAGAATGTGGGTTTAAACAGCAAAACAAGCTGACACCTAAGCATAAGAAGGTGGCTTCTTTTTTATAAGCAAGGACCCAGAAAAGCCTCTAAAATTAAAACATTTAAGAAGCTTACAGACATCTGAATTGCAATTATTTTATTAATTCCAAAATGTCATGCTTCTTTCTTTTAAAGCCAAAATCAAATTAGAAGACAGTATTTCAACACAATTAGCACTGTTACTTGGGTAGTACCAGAACAGAGCACTCTCACCTTCTGAGCAAGAGGTTAAGTATACAACTGTGCGCATCAAGGAACTTACTCAAACACCAAGGTAAGAAAAGACGACAGACAGAAATTGAAGAGACAGATGTTGCAAGACAGTTCTAAACAGAAAAGAGTTCAATCTGGGACTCTGCCCCACAAATGCCATAGTTGGACAAATCCAATTTCATTAAGAAACTATTAAGAAAAAAGAAATTGTTAAAGACCAAGAAAAATGAGTTCTAACATGTTAAAATGATTAAAGCAAAAAATTACTTACCTCTTCCCCCTTCCTCCCAGCATCACTTCTTTTATTTTTATTATGTGCAGGGACAATAATATCAATAAGCTTATTGCAAGATTACAGTAGTAGCTGAGGGGTTAAGATTAAAAAACCTAGGCACTATAGTAATGGTATTGTAAAGTGACTTTTTTCTCCTCTTTTCACTGATCTTCATATAAAGCTGTATTTAAATGTTACCAACTTCAGCATCAGTTAATCATTTCCACAATTCTTTTATATGAAATCAGTCCCCCTTTTTTCAGTAAGTGGTGAAGGTGATGCCAATCCAAATGAAGCAATTATGTCAGAAATCAAGTCAAACCATTTTCCTTTTTATTCACTATAACAGTCTTTAAGTGTGATTAATCAAATCAACCTTCCCTTTCTAGGCAGGGCTGTAATTGCTAAGTGCAAATTAAAGCATATTATATATGACATATGATACTTAATTTGAAGACAAATTTTTATTAAGGTTTAAGTCAAACTTTGTTAAATGAGTTAAATATACCCACTGAATATATCTTAACATTACAAACCTGCCCTACCAGAAAAGAAAAAAAGTATTACAAAAATAATTCAAACCCCATAGATAATTTAATTGCTTGACAAAAAGCAAAGAGAAACAGTAATAACATGTTTGTAAGAATAAACAGAGTATCTTCACAGATCCTATCATGCAATTTAAAAATGGGATAGCAGATAATTCTACAGTATTACAAAACAAAACAAAAACATCCCAAACCTAGGATCTCAAACCTAATTCTTTTTCAGCATAATGCATGACAATCCTTCGCAAAGATAAACCAGAACTAAATTCACTACTGGAGTAAGCTGACACAACTTCTATGATTTTAATAATTGTTGACAACTGTTGTGAAAGCCATTGCTACCACTGTCCCCTAAGCAAAGAGGGCCAAGGAAATTATCCAGGTAAGGAATTTAAAGGCTCAAAGTTAATATTCTTATTCAATACCCCAAGGTTTATTTTACCTTCTTAATTTTGCACCTATTGATAACCATATCAATGCTTTCTAATGCGATTAAATACAATTCTTTGTCTCACTATGTAAGTAACTGCCAACCTACTTTATTAACAAAAGCTGGAACAGCATAATATTGTCTCAGAAATTCAAACAGGAAGAAGCAGCCTGCAGAACCTCTGAAAAGCTTTCACACGCTAACAGGAAAAAAAATCCCAAAACAAACCTACAAAACATGACATGTAATATTGCTTTAGTTCAAAAGAAAAAAAAAAGTATTTGGGGACGTAGGTTAGTAACAGAATCCATCTTCAGTGCAGAACAGTCAAAATACAACATATTAAAGGATGTGCAATTACAAAGAGTTAATCAATTACTTTTAGGAGCGTTTTGTCCTATGAATAATCCTCCACAGAAAGGGTGTGCCTCACCCCTAAGACTCTATTGTTTAGGTCACAGAACAGCTAATATCTGTATTAATAGTGAAACCTTATAATATATTTATATATAAAAATAATTCAGACACCTATTTAGTATCCTGTGCTTTAAGTACACCATCAGTCCTCTTAAAAAAACCTTACCTGAAATAACTACACCGTTGTGTATCACAGGAAAAAGTGCGTTGTATCAGAAAACACAATGTTTTCTACCCAATTCACATTTGAAGCCATCCATTTAGAATGTAAGCGCAAAAGTAAAATAATTTAAAGTAGGTGTGAGATTGTCATACACCAAGATAATTTCAAGGCTGTAAACACTCTCAGTTTAATGTGAATTAAGGCAGAACGGAAAAGGTAGTCAATATCTAAAATAAATTCTGGAAAGACTCTTTAGTTTAAGTACAACTCGTGTAACTACGCCATAGCACAAGCAGTGAAACAAGAACTTGGTCTCCAGCAAATTTGTCATCTTTATCCCATGGACATCCACAGCCCCGTCCCTTAGGTCAGCTTTCCTCTCACACATCCCGTGACATCCCCGATGGACAGTACACTCTGACACCACACATCCTATAAGGGATCTAGCAGCTGTATGACAACTATCCAGCTGGCTGCCACTATATGGAACAGGATACAGGCTCAGTTCTCCCCTCAAAAGGGAAAAAGTGTCATTTTATTTCCTACTTTCAACAGTCACAGAACAGAAATCTAGCACCTTTGGGAGCCCGATTTTTCTTTCCAATCTGACAATTGGCCAATAGCTTCAGAAATTATTTTAGGGAAAGGAAGATACATTTGACAAGTCACCTGACGGACACAGAGCGAGCCTTTGACCTCCACCTCGTCATGTCAGAAATCCAGGATGAAATGTCCTTGTGGGTAAAACTCACATAATCCAAGAGTGAATTTATTCCATTCAATTCTCATTTTTCATTCAGTAAGAGTAGTGTTTCCTGTAGGATGGATATATGTGAACTACTCACACAATGAAGAATAAAGCAGAGACTCTAAAGGTAGATTTCAAGAAGCCTTGGCTGCTACGAACCTTCTGGGTGGGAAAGCTTAACGCAGACTTATCTATTCCGCTAAGCAATACCTAGACTCCGGTACCTTTTTAAAACTTAAGTCAAGGCACACCTAAACCATAATACAATTACTACACTTTTCCCTTTGTTTTTCCTATTTATTGTTGAACAGCACTTCTAATTGGGTATCAGTAGTTTAATATCGTTACAAAGCAGAAACACGTTTATCACCTAATTCCATCCATGCTGCATTCCTGTCATTACATACATTTCAAATTACCAATTAATAGCTCATCTCACTTGCACTCACCTGGCATGGGCAGCAGGGTATGAGGAAGGCAAAGAAGAGAAAAACAAAAAGAGAGAGAAGAAACAAAAAAGTGCAGTTAACCAAGTAGTATAAGAGACATCTAACTCCCCACACCATGTCAAGACAGCATTTCATAGTCTGGCTTTCAGTCTAACAGTAAATACACCTTTACTTCTGAAATCTGACATTTTTAAATACGATTTTCCTTGCACTGTACACTTTTGGCAGATGCATATCTAACTCCCTTTACTATCTGTTATTTTTCCCCCTCATAAACAGTCATCCCTCAAAGCTAACCATGTTATTTGAGAAATATTTCAAAATTAATAAACGCTATGAAAGTCAAGCAATGTTCACTCACAGAAAGCAATCTAACAGCTCACCGCAGCAGGCAATGCAGAGTTTCCTTACCAGAAGTTTTAGCCTGAACACATGTCCAGTGACTTTACCTGCTGCAGAGCAGTTCCTCCTGTTTCACTGCTTAGATGAGGGAAACAGAATATTCCTCCCCAGCAGTGCTCAGGATCCAAAGCTTAAATCATCTCTTTCATGTGTGAAGAAGTATCAGATTCTAAGTTGTCAGTCATCAGAATTACTCTTTAGATGCATACCACACAATTATTTGCTGTCCATATAAAATTATTTTTCACCCTCTGGAAAAGTTTTGCTTTCATGACACAGTCTACCACAACTGCCACTTGTTCTAAAATTATACACAGACTGTCACTTTTTGCCTAAACATACCCAGACACTTCATGAAGTCTCTGGATTTACAAAGTTTTCTTTGAAGCTGCCTTAATTACAGGAAGGTTTTGGGCTTTTTTTCAATTACAAGTTGGAAGAAGGCAAGGACAAGATGATTAGTAGTCACAACATTAATCTTTTTGCTGTACCTAACAACTTCATTTAGTGTTTAAGACACAAACCCTTGTGGAGTTGCTGTTCTGTTGAGCTGAAGTTGATGTACTTTCTAGGAAGTTACTTCTACCTCTCCTGTCCTCCTCTGAGATGTAACAGATGTGCTCTCAGGAAATTGAATCTGATAGGAAACACTCTCACTACCTTCAGTGAACTCTTACAAGGCTAAACCAGAACAATAAGGTTCGCAAGTGACAAAGGAACCCAACACATCTCATTTAAATACAAAGACTTCTCTGACAGTGGGAAAGAATTCCTGCATGAGCAATGAGGTTTAGAAAATATACTCTCCGTTAATATTATCATTAACACTTAAGAAAGGTGTATTTTAAAAATTTCCAGGACAGACTTTACATACACTACTTTCATCACTGGAAAGGAATAACACCACTCATACAATACACATTAAACAGTAGACTCCAGACCTTAACTTCCCAGCACAGTTGAGCAGCTTCATGCTACATTAGTCTGGTAATGCAAAGAGAACCCAAAATAGAGACATTTTTAAGCTGGACTGTCTAAACCTCCAAGGAAATGAGGCTTAGCTAGTCCCACATCTGTTCACTTGTCATATTTAACTTCTAAACTTGCTGGCCAATTTCAACTAAATTTGATAAAGGGTTTGGAGACTCAAAAATAATTAAGTTCTTGCAAATGCTACAAAAATTAGAAGCTGAGTACAAAAGAGACACCTACATAATCTTACATAGCTTTCTAAATTATATACTCCTTATTAAATGATTAAATAAATACAAAACTGTGGAGATGAGGCTTAAAAGCAAAATTTATTTTGACCTGCCATTTTAGTGGAGGAGAATATTGGATCACAAATTTTGAAACAATTGCTAGGAAAAAAATGCGAACCAGTAAACTACAGGAAATGGGGAAATTTAGGGAGATGACCAAACACTTCCAGTCTAACTGAATGCTACAGAAGAGTCTATGCACAAGCAAAAGAGCAAGAATGGGGTCTGGGATACCCATGGCTGGGTCCTCCCCACCAGCAGACCACCATAGGGATGCCTCTTGAACAAACTGTACGCTCCTGTATAAGAACAGAAGGAAGGTAAGAGGAAGACAAAGGCATTGTGTAGACAACTGCAGAGTGATAGCACAGCAGGTGCAGGGTGGAAGCCAGGTAAGCAGAAAGGTGACAGATCTCAGGAGCAAAATGACTCCTGACTGTGGACACACAAAAGTAGGTATCTGCAAGTGTTATTTTCACCTAAACTCCTCATACAAACAACAGGCCATCAAATCCATTCATTCATGAAGACTAGAATAACCCCACTTGAGAGTCAAGTCAAATGAGGAACCCAACCACACCGACAAATAGAAGAGGGCTTCAGAAGCCTAAGAAATTCTAGGTCGAAATTCTGTGCCTAGACAAGAACTAGACTACAGCACAAAATGTGGTCTGGACACTGACAACAGCAGTAGCACGCTGAAGGAATCAGAAGCTGCAAAGCCGAGAAACACCATCAACAGCAAACGTCAAGACCTCACAAAGTGGGCAAGCGCTTAGTTGGGGCATAGTGCCCAAACAAAGAGCTGTGATAGACTTCAAATTTGGAGAAGCATAAAGAGAAGCAAATTTTGATATGGCTTGGATGAGCACACCAAACAAGTTGGTAAAACTGTTGAAGGGCTACTCTGGCACAAGGTACTAAGATTCAGTACGCCTGCAGGAACAAAAGAAGTCAAAGGGTTCACTAGCATTATGCTTAATTTTAAAAATGGAAACAGCATGAAAAATCATGAAACTTTTGCAAAATATTATAAAAAGGAAAAGCTTTGTGGGTGATCTCAACACTACTGTACTAAAGGGTAAAATGATGCACACCATCTATCTAGGTATTTGAGAAATACAAGTGAAAATCATATGGTGGAGCAAAAGAATAGCACAGGCTATAAGAAGCAAAAAATATTTTTTAAAATGGGCCTATTGAAACTATAAAATTATAATTCTGACAGGCCAAAAAATAGAATACAATAAATCATGCCAGAAAGCACCTGGAAAAGACACAAAAACTACAAATGCCACTTCTCAACTCAAACTTCGGCCACACCAAAAGACTAACATGACTAACGGGACACTAACCTTGAAGAAAATGTGGGTAAGTACACAGCAGTAAGCCTTGTAAACTATGCCAGACAAAGTGGGAGGGGAACTACTCTGAAAAACAGTATTAGTGATTACACAGACAAACAGGACATATTGCAAAAGACTGAACAAAGCTTTCGTAAAGCAGCATCATGATTGATAAACCTTAAAAGAAGGTTCTGCATGCAAGAAAAGCAAATTAGAAATCCTATGAGGCACTAGTAACAAAAAAAGCATCTTTCAGTGCCCTTCACAAAAAGCTTTTAAAACCACAAAGCTGCCACAGCATGAGGCATGTCCTTGCTTGGACAGATAACTTTACAGAAGACAGAAAAACAAGGAAAAAGAAATGGGCAGTACTCACCCTGGAAAGACATTGCACGGCAGTACTTCACAGGGATCTGCTCAGATCCACTGCACTCTCCTATCTATAGACTAACTATTCAGCAGCAGAGAACATCACGCCCTGGTATAAATTCATGGAGCAACCACATCTGCATTACTCTGAGCACTTCTGATTCCTCTTATCACTAAAAGGATGTAAATGGGAAAGTTACTGAGAAAGACAGCAAGCCCCTTCAAACACATGGAACAGATTAATCTGAGGAACCATTAAGACACTTGGACTCCTCGGTCCAGAAGATAACTGAGATATGACAGTAATTTATAAGATAATTAATAGCATGAAAAAGGAGACAGAACAACTGTTCAGTGCATCTTCCAATTTTTCAAGTACCTGCAACAGACCTGAGAAGTTTCATGTGTTTAAAAAGCAACTGGACATATTTTTTGGATTAAAATTTCTCCAAGCTATAGAAAAAAAAACCAACACAGGCTCAGAGAGTATTGCAGGGACTTTGTTCAGTGACAGTGAAAGTCACTATCCTCTTGCCAACAGAAGACTTTGGTTTCAGTCAATGCATCCATTTGCATATTTTACTGGCACATTTCACTAACCATCTTCAGATACTTCAACAATGTAAGATCCTCTACTTTTGTTCTAACCTTCAACATTATATTCACCATATTCAGAATAAGATAAAAAAAGACTGGTGCCCAACAAAGAGACAAAGAAAACTTGGGTTTTATACATGAATAATTCATAAGACAGACCTACTGGTGATTATTTATATCACCCCAGATTTCCATGAAAATCTGTATGTTACACATAAGTCTTTATAATAAGCTCCTATTACATAACCGAGCTGTGTGATCAACTTCAGAAGGCATCAAAATAACTAACCTCAGTTCTTTATATGCAAAGCAATGCTTTAATTATATTTCTTGGCCTTAACTTCCAGGGTAGGTTGGGAAGAGTCAAAGTAGTAATGTATGTGCAGCATCCCAAGTTTGCATCTTTTCCTGTAACATATGCAGCACAGACATAGTACCACAGAAAGAAATACTTCAAAATCTTCATGTATTCTACATTAACAAAGTAAGGCAGTTAAAAGGAAGCTGGGGGCACAAAGGGCAGAGGGGACCAGGGGGAAGCAAGATATGATAGTATTATACATCCCCAATGACGTGAACAAATTATTTTGTTTGCATTTAATCTCATTATACCCTCCTTCCCAAGCTCTGAATTTAATTTATCACTGTGTTGCTGAGCTGTCTGGTGCACAGGTAACACTTTCATATATTTTTGTGCAAAAACAATAAAAATTTGATCCTTGTTAAGGCTTCTTGAAGGAGAAACAACAAAACCGTAATTTATACTATTGTTATTTTCCAGCAAATAGAAAGGGAATTTGTTCCACAGAAACAGAATATTCAGAGTTTCCCTTGGGGCAGGAGAGGGAATGTTACTAAAACGGAGACTAAGTGGTTGGCTTGCAACCTGTCATAATAGGTTAACCAAAGTTTGAACTGTGAAAAGTTGACATAATACATGTTTTACAAGATGAGAGAAAAATTGAAAAGAGTTCAGAATTATCTTGGGGGGAGATACACATACTGCTATTTTAAAGAAAGCTTTTTTTTCAGGAATCAGTTCCGAATCAACGATTATTTCAAGAACGCGATTCAAAATCTACCTACAGAGCTGAAAAATATCCATAAGAGAACTCACACTTATTTCCATTTTTTAAACAGTTTCTCTCCAATACAAAACAACAAGAGAAATACAATTTGAAGAGTAACTTGGACTCTCTACGTGGCAGTAGAAGAAAGAACAAAAACTTTGAAGAGTTCTCATTCCTACAAAGAAACATGTCTTGAAAACATGCTGTAAAATTAAGCCATGCAGTGAAACTGTAGGAGATTATAGACTGTTCACTATCCCAAGATCTGTAGGATAACCCATGGTAATAGTTGAGAAACTCCAGTTATTTTTACAGGATACCTTCAGAGAGAAATCTCCAGAGAAAGACATAGAAAGTAATTACATTTAATATTGCAACAATGCCAACACACAGTGTTTCCTTTAATATGTTTAGGGAAGTTAGAATTTTAACAAATTCCTAGGGGGACTACTTTATCTTTAAGCAGTATTTGATCTTACAGAGAGGTAGGAGAACCATTCTCATAGCTATTCAATAGACTACTATATGCATCCAACACCATGAACTCCGTGATACATAAGAGCATAACCATTTAGCTCTTCATAGTCTGTGCACACTCAAATATTAGATTAGCAGGTAGAAGCTATGTACCCAACTTACTATACATGCAGACATACAAATATATGCAATTAACCAAAAGATAGCTTTCAAGTTTATTATTGGATTTGCATATTATCTTGTGTAGAGAGCACATTAGGCAAACTTCTTGACCTTTAGCTGCTAGATCTTTTGCCATTTTCTTTTAGCTCTCAGGACCACTACTCAGACAAGGTTTCGTAACACCTTAGGATGGGTTTTGATGACCCATAATCACTTCTGGATAGACAGTAACATATATACCCTATAGAGAGAGAGACTACATTTTTCAACTTAGAGAATCAGCCCAAGAAACTGTCACAACACAGCCTGAATAGATGTAGAGTCTTCCCACATTCTGAAGGCAACAAGAAACTTTGCAAAGACTGAAGTTGCAAGAGGGAACCAGCTAAATCGCACCTAACCATTCTTTCAGCTGCTGCCAGTGATACAGCAAGCATTGGAGAGAGATGTAGCTGCATCCACCATTCCCCTGTTAGCAGTTTCTTCTCTTTCAGGCTTGAAAGAGAAGAAACAACCTCTCCTCTGCAGTGGCAGCTGTCTCTTAATTTCTAAGTAAGAATCATGACACATGACAGCTCTCGGGAATAATGGAACTTATCAAAATGTTGAAGCTTATGCTACCAGCCCATAAGGCCACAGCACTTTCTAACAGGACACCTATGATGTCAAGATACCTTTATCTTCACAGTTACCACTTACATCCAAACAGCAAGGTATGCCTTATTCCTCTGAGGCTGGGACCGGCATTGGTGCTAATGTTCAGCTGCAAAAAGCACTGCTGGTACAATGGAAAGGAGCGTGAGAATTGGTTGGAGCAGTTTCAGCTGTCCTTTAAGAGTCCACAGTCCCCCAAGAGTCATTGCCAGAGGACCCTTAACACTTGCAGCAGTGACAACCACAAGCTGAAGCACACCATAGAACACGGCATAATGCAAGGGCACGTCTGCTGTGGTTTAGGCCTGTTCAAAGTCTCCGAGGGACTAAGCAGGAGGAGAGCCTCATGAGGATGCTAGCCACCAGCTGGCACACACCAGCTATACTGGGTATTCGCATTCCAAACACAGCCCAAGAGACATCTCTGTTCAAGCAGAGGCAAGTGGGTGGGTGGGTGCACACTGATGTGTACAGTAAGTAGACATAGTAAGTATCTATGTCTATAGGCCGATGCAAGTGGTAGTGGCCAAGCACAAGAGGAAAAGAAAAAAGAAAAAAAACCAACAACCCCCCACACACCAAGCCAGAGCCAAGACAGGATTTTTTAACAGGCCTTTGAAAAATAGCCCAATGTAATGAGCGTACTCTGTTATAGTGATTGTGGTAACATTTTAGAAAATGTTGTCTTCCAACATCAGTTTCATGCCAAATACTTCACATTTACATTAATGTAATTTGCTTGAAAGTCGTGTTGACACAATTTCATGGTGTTATACTGTGTCAGTATATACTCAGTGTTAAATACACTCTTTGTTAGTCACATACTCCATGTTAGTCACAAAGTAACACCCAAACAACTTTCAGGGAAAGGTGGCCTGTTTATTCTATCAGAATAAGGAACCCTTGATGAAAATACACAACTGAGCTCCATGCAGTGTACAGCAAGTGACAGATGCAGTTCACTGTGTCCTTCTCATTTTTGTGGTTTCAGCTTCAAAAACAAGTTTTCAGTATACAAAATGAGTCTGAGGAAATTCCTATATTGCTTCCTTTAACTCATTACATCCCCTGATTTAGGGCATACTATTCATCATGTAGAGCAGACCACATCATTATGATGTTCAAATAGTAAGAATACCCAAGAAGATGCTTTAGGGCGATATGGACCCGTCAGCAAAACCTGTGCACATAGGCAGTAGCTACTCAACTGAACCCATGGTTCTAATGTGGATATTTCTCACAAAATTAGTCAGATACAGCAGTTACTAATTTTAATCAAATTCTCACAATGATTTCTGTATTTAGCTTCAGTCCATGTACACTACACATACATTGTTTGTATTCTGTAACCATTTGATTATACGCTCTTATTTAAAGTGGGTTATAATACACAACATGGTAAAGACCTACACATGGAATTTACTTAGATGATCTAAAAAGTGGGATCATTGCTAACAAATCAATAAGCTTTTGGACTAAGTAATCTCCATCACCAGCCAGATCAGCTTCACCCATCTGAAGAAACCCACAAGACTTCCAGTACTCTTGCAACATTGATTAATGTATTCAATTTGGAGTCATTTTTGCATGTGAAGACTTTATTGACGCACTAAAACCAATTTAATTCTGACTTGTGCTGGAAGATAACTTGTTGCTTACATCACTGTCTCCTTTTTTATAAAAAAAAAAAAAAAAAAAAAAAAAAAAAAAAGAGTTCCCACAGACCTACCAGCTTTAACTTATTCCTAAGAATAGCTACGGCAGCACAGTAATTGTGAGAGAAGTCAGGAACAAAAAAAGAAGAGTAAAAGGAAGAAGAGTATGATTTTACAAAGAACATCTATGCAGAAACTCTTTCAAAAAAAAAAAAAGTAATGGAAAAATGGTTTTGCCTGACATCAGTTTTTACTGACCTGATTCTCTTTGGAATACGCTGTCTCAAAAGGTAACTTGTCATGTGCTCAGTTCTCCTCTCTTTTGATCTAATAATACACACAAGCAACAGTCTTTTGAAACTTTTACAGGAACACTGTCAGGTACTTAGTTCCTACTGAAGACAAAGTATTGAACTACACAAAAGAAAACCAGCATGATAAAAGTTATATATGTCTTAACTTTTGGGGATAACAAAAAGGCAGGAATAAATAGCCACAGTAAAGAGGAAGTAACACAAAAGGATGGTTGCAAAGCAAAGAGCTCTTACCAAATATAAAAGGGTGCAAGGCATACTTGACAACAGTTCAAATCAAGCATTAAAACAGTTGAGTGCATTCCAAATTCAGGGTGGGGGGTGTTTGCCTATTACAGGTAATATTTTATTAATACTTGACACCTGATAAAAAGCTGCTCACTGAAAAACATGTAAAAACACCAGCAGCGGTAACCTTACATACATTAAAATATATCATTAATTGTATTAAACATTCTCAAAACACTTAGAGAATGATCACTTACCTATATTTTTTGTTTCATGAAATTCCTTTGAATAAAGATTTTTGACAATGCCATCTTGGCACACAAGATCAAAAGATGTTTTGCTCCTGACTTTAGTCAACACATGAATTAGTCAAATCTCAGAGACAAAGCATGCCAGGAAGGGAAAGGAATTCTTCTGTTAAATTTAATGTGTCAATAAACAAAATGAAAAGGTAACTGTTATTGTTTAGTCAACTTATCTTCACATTCACGCCTCAAGTTCCACCAGGACGTGGAACATCCAAGAGGACTGGAGGAGTCCATGCAGGATAACTTGATCTATAGACTAATGGTTATTTTCATTTATTTTTAATAGTACAAAAAGACTTTTTTCCTGCATCCCAATAGATTGTGCACACATCCCACTTTGGAGACCACTGGTCTCCAGCACCAAACTATCTCTTACCTATGTACTAGTCCCACAGTGGGACAAGAAAAAGAGGGCTGTATTTTCAGTAATCTGGGACATTATAGTGCACAATGGAGACAGCTTTCTTGTTCTGCAGAAACAACCTTGAGTGGTACTCAATCACAACTCAGTAACAGTACAGAGATTCCTCTGCTGCTTCCCACAATGACCAAAGCAGCTGGCTCAATTTAGGGAGCAGAAAGCCCAGTAACAGTCAGTAGAAAGACCATCTATTTGGGCTTCATAATTTTTTTCCAATTGGCAAGTTACTCTTAATTTCATAGAATCATAGAATGGTTTAGGTTGGAAAGGACCTTGAAGATCATTGAGTTCCAAACCCCCTGACATAGGCAGGGACACCTCCCACTAGACTAGGTTGCCCAAGGCCACGTCCAGCCTGGCCTTGAACACCTCCAGGGATGGGCCTCAACAACCTCTCTGGGCAACCTGTTCCAGTGCCTTACCACCCTCAAAGTGAAAAACTTCTTCCTAATATTTAATCTGAACCTGCCCTCTTCCAGTTTAAAGCCATTCCCCCTCATCCTATCACTACATCCCCTAGTAAAGAGTCCCTCCCCAGCTCTCCTGTAGGCCCCCTTTAGGTACTGGAAGGCCGCAATAAGATCTCCCCGGAGCCTTCTCTTCTCCAGGCAAATTTCAGATTCCTTCTATTTAATACTTAACAGGTATTTCTCCAAAACAAATTTTAAAAGTGAAGACATTTGGTAGAAAATCAGGCAATTTATATCTATTCCCACTGCTGCTTCCTCCCAACTTGTGTGTGTATAAATAAGCACAAAGTCAGTCAAAAGGAAACAGTAGCCCCAACACATCCACTGCTTCAGCACAGCATCACCTCTGGTTGCACCTGACCACACTGGAGAAGCATGTCACACCACAACTCCATGAAGAGCATCACCATGTAACATGACCTCACGGTCTATTTACTGCTATACTGGCACAGTCAAGCCATACCTCCTCAAATAAAGGTGCTGGCACGAGCTCAGTAATAAGTGTTGTATCAATCAACTATTTGTGAGAGAGGCCATGCCTACTCTCTTATAAATAGTGGCTATTAAACAAAAAAAAATTCAAAAACCAGATGCCTTCCCTCCCAAGCAGGGAGGAAAACCAAATGAGATTAATATCAAAAAGAAACAATCAGAACTATTTCCTGAAACAGCACCTTGCTCCTATGGCAAGCTTCCACAGCATGCACGTGGTGGTGAAAGAAGTAACTTCTCATACAGACTCATTCCTTTACAATGCAGGTAAGGGGTGGGGTGGGGGGGTGGGGGTTGAATGACTAGTCCTCCAAAAAATTCCTTTTAACATTATGAACATCTACAAGTCATTCAGACATGCTTTATACATAAGGACAGTTAGAAACCCCACAGGAGACTGAAAAAAAAAAAAAATCAAAGTTTATGCTCATTTATTTACAGCTGAGTAACTTTAAGACTTTGATCAAGATAGAGCAACAGGTATGAAACAAAATTCTCAGAGCTATTCATTTCTCAGTTGCAATAACCCACTCAATTCAATCTTCATTTTTCTAATTTTCAAATTTCTAACATTCTGAAATGCTCAGTGTAAAGCTCAAAACTAGCATCTTTTATAACTTGATTTCAATAGCCTGCAAGAAGTAGTATTTTTCTCAGCTCCATTTTAACAGCTTTGATGTGCACAGCACACAAGAAAAACACAGCCGTGAAAAATTATAAAACAACCCAATTGGATACACTCAGCGTCTTAGTTCCTGTGAAACCACTGAAAGGCATGATAAATGAGAGATCTCAGAGAAAAGGCATTAGCTTGTGATTATAACTGCATACAGGAATACAACTGTGGTGTATTTGTTGATTGTAACCCCATCCTAGCCCTGTTCCCCTCCCATTTTTACTTTTTTTTTTTAATGTAAGGACAGTGCAGGGTGAATGTCTGGCAGATGTGAGTGAGAGCTGGAAGACAATATTCTCATTTAACTGCTTTCTAGGGCAGTTTGCCTCCTACATCATTCCCCACTGCAGATGTGCCCATAGATGCTCAGATGTCACAAGTTCTTTTTTAATGAGAAGAAAATACCAGCAATGATGAGTATTTAACAGGAGGAAAAAAAGAAAGACAGACACCAAAAAAAAGGAGTATCACAGACACTTAAACTGGGAAGAATATAACAGAGCAAGAGAACCTCCTCTTTCACAGCTATGAAAGGTACAAGACCCAGTTCGTATCTCCTTTCTTATTTATCAGAAACAACCTGCAAGTTCAGGGCGGCAAGAATAAGAGGTCCAGAGCAACTCTATTCAACAGCTACTGTTTTCCTCCACTCCCCAAAAAATTATTTTAAAAAAAGCCATAAGCAAGCAGAAGTAGCTCATTTCTGAGGCCCAGAGCCAGTTCTTGTGTGACCCTCAAGAAAAAGAAAACAGTTCCCAGATCCCAAAACACAAACGTTACCTTGGTGAGAAGAAAAACATAGTCTTCCATTACATTACACAATGTGGCCTAACATTTGAAGAGTACAGCTAAAACCCATGTGATTTAGAGTATTAACCTGAATACTGTTGGAGTTACTTGAAACAAACAAATTCAGCTTATCCAACACCAAAAACACACACAAACGCAGCCCATCATTGTAGGACTTGGGTATGTATTCTTTGCCTCTGCAGTATCTCCTTCTCCCCTCACCTTTGTATATCACAATATCTTAATTGAGTTACAGATGCCAGACATCAAAAAAACTGATGAGGAAACAGCATTTCATTCTGACAACTAACTTTGTATCTTTGTATATACTTTTTGAGAAGTCTCTTTTGAATTAAAAAGTTGCTCCATAATCTATTAAATTATTAGTGGACTCATCAACCTAAAATGAAAAAATATGAACACAGTGGATATAGATTAGAAATATATGGAACTTGGCAAACACTAAATATCAATGTTTTAGTTGTCAAATCTTGCTTTGCAGACATTTACTTACAACTCTTACTTACTTGACTAAATAGGAATTTCTATATAAACAGTTTACCTTTCTCTGTTGAGCTGTTTTTCCTCTATTTAAAGGCAAGGACATAGCTGAAATTATTTAGTATCTATGTGCTTTATACATTATCCGAAATTAAGTAGTCATTTTTCTACAAGGAAGGAATATGAAAATCATGTGCAAGAATACTTAAAATCTGCTATTTTTAACATTTTTTTGTTTCTTGCTGCAGGGTCCAAAATCCCCAAATTGGAAAGGCCCACTGCCATCTAGTTGTATAAACACAAATAAGCCTAAGAGAACACCCCAAGCACCAAGAGTAATGACAGAGGTGGAAGAGATAGCCTAGTCAGGCATGAAATTGATTTTATAATAGCAAATATCTGTTGTTTTCCATGTGCTAAGTAAATAATTCTAAAGAAGAGAGTAAAGATAATAAAAACAAAATCATTAACTGCTCCTACTAAATCAAATGAAAGAGAGAAACCTGTTCTCACATTGACCCTGAAACCTGTTTAATAGCTAATTAAAGCAATTACTCCAAGCATGACAAAGTCCTTAATCATAAACACCTTCAGATGCACAGGAGATTTTTTTTTTGTTCTTTCTTCAAAGATATTAAATTTTTATTTAAATGAGAATTTTATGCCAGTAGAACTTTCACCAGTTAGTTGCTACATTGTTAACCACTGACACAGTCCCCAACTTCATCTAGGCTGGTTAACAGGAGAGATATCCTGCAGACTTTACAAGATTTTACTACTCAGCAAAACGAATATTACAGTATTCAATAATTTCCACGCTTTTATAAAAAGATTTCTCTCAAGCACTTGAAGGTTGTCCTAAAATTGATTTTTTTTCCTCACATTCATAACCAAACTTCATAGCCAACAGAAATCCAGTATTATTGCAGGGTAACTACAAGAACAACTATGATGGACCACCCACCACCCTGCACACAGCATCTGGAATTCTGCACTCCTTCGCATCACTTTCTCTTTTAAGCTTACCACAGGTAACTTTTCTCCTCCGCCCCAAAATCATCTGACACAGCCTTCACTTGGATTCCTTCACTTGTAAGTTCCAGTCACAAACAATGTTTTATTTGTAATAAAGCTTTATGTTCACTAGCTTTTCATAGCCTCTTAATAATGACTAGTTATCTGCTGCTGTTCCTAGTGCTCGGCTGGTGTTAATTACGCTGTTGTTTTGAACACCGATCATTTTCAAGTTACTAAACATTTCTGTGCTGTAACAGTACACAGAACAATATCCTGAGCTAATGGCTTGACCATTATGAATTGTTGAGCTTGACAGTTTATCCAGTCATAAATTAGATAACTAAAATCTTAACAAAAAGCAAAGGCAACTTTATTAAACTTTACTTTGAGCTTTGCTATTTCTGCCTACACTTAAGCTCCAGAAGAACCAAGTATTCTTGTTTGGATGATCAAAAGATGGAAATACAATATTAAAAACACAAAAGAAATTCATTCAGTCCTATCCAGGAAAGATTTAGAGCAATTATGAGTTGAAGCAGGGGAAGCTCCCAAATAAATACCAAGTTGGAGTAAATAACCACATTACTAACACAGAAACATTCCAAACACTGCTATAGGGATGACACTGCTGCCGATAACACAGTAAATGGAAGTATGCTCTCTGTAAGAAATAGATATTCCCACACTGCTTTTAACCAACCTGTCCTCCAACTACTCTCTAAGTTTGCTGGTTCCATATGAGATTTTCTTCTGAAAGCCAATTTTAAGATTTTGACTGACATAATTTGTGTTTTTTTCTTTCTTTACACCTGTGAATTTGCATAGCTATGAAAGTATTATTCAGATAAGCTAGTGACACATATTCCCACCCTGCTCACTCACCCATTTTACCCCTCACCTACCATCCTAACAGTTTTTTTGCTGATGTGCTGCAAAATTTCAACAGGAAGCTACAACTAGATCAATTCTCCCTTGCCTATGATGAGCCTCTCATACCAAGGCTGAAAAGGAACCTCAAAATCTGTTTATCTTACTAATAAAATAAATATGCTTTAATAGCCAAAGAAAACAGCACAATTTGATAAACTTATGTTAAAAGCGCCTTGAAATATTTACATTCTTCTCCTGAAAATTAACCTAACACAGTGATAAAGCAAAACAATAGTCAACTTGCATACTATAAAATAGCCAAGAAATAGAAAACAAATGCTAAGCATGACACAGATCTAGGAGAACAGGTCATTTTATAAGAATATCTTGAATCTTAAAAAAGCATGCCTTATATCCACTTCAGAATTGAACTCATTTAATTCAAACAAGTAATTCGGGGAGAAGACTCCCTTTAACAACCTTCACTTCTTCAGTCTAAGCTGTCCTCAACTATTCCTAAGCTATTACCTTATTTCTTCATACACTTCTAAGGGCCCTCTTCCTTCTGGATTTTGCCAAGTTACACAAAAAGATAGCCATTTTTGAGCATATCAGATATAGACATCTTTAGCATTTATTTTAAAAATTCTACAGTCTGGATCCCTACAGGGAGGGCAAAAAAGGGAAAAAAACCTGACCGATAACTTCTTCCACTAACTTTTGAGCTCACTGACAAGCTTTAAACAAGTTTGACAAAAACACATCAAGTTCCTACGTATTTTATTTTAAGCAGTATTTTTCAGTACCTGGAAGAAATAGAAAGGTCCAAAGCACTGATGCTTCTAAGAGAAAGGCAAAGACGGACAATCTTTATTGTAACTTTGGGAATTACCACAATGTAAAATAAAATAGGAGAGTCTGAACCTACTGTCCTGGTTGAGGTAAAACAGAACCAATTTTTTTTCAGTAACATCGCTTCTTAGCTGGGCCTCTCTAACTACTGAAATTAACAGCATATTGTGCAGACAATGTTCACTCTCTCAGAGCGATAAGACCTATGTTCATAGTTGATGCCCAGGCATGGGATGCAGAGAGGCTCTTGCTTATACTTATTGCTATAACAGCCAAGGCCAACCAACTTTGTTATGTGCCCCATTGGAGGGTCGGAAGTGGAAAAGCATAGTGGGGTCCCACCTGCAGGGAGGAGCGGACAGGACAGATGACCCAAAACTGACCAACAGGGTATTCCATCCCATCTGCCTCATGCTCAGTATAAAAGCTGAGGGATCAAAGGGTCAGCTCTCTTCCTTCAATGGCCAATGTCTGAGGAGGACTCATGTCTGTTTGTCTGCCTGTGATCCCGATCCTGAATGCAGATCCGGAATCCAGTTCCCGTCCATCACTGAGTCCATCCTGGGACTGCCCCAGTGCCAGCCGGTGTCGTGACTGTCATCTCGAGAGCTTGATACGGTTTTGTATATATTTTTCATTATTTCTTTTTATTTTATTATTACTATTTCATTAAAGTAGTTTAGTCCCTTCTAAACTCATAAGTCTCTTTTCTCCTCCTCTGCCTCTCCCTTTGAAGAGGGGTAGAGGGGAGCATCTGTCGGTCCCATCTGGGGTCCCCCAGGTCCCCAGTAGCCGATTTTGCCTAAACCACGACACGTACTTTTTAGAGTTTTATCACTATTTCTTGGCTGATTCAAATTACACCAGAAAAGGCAAGCTTGAAATCCCTGCACATCTTTCCTGTTAAAAGGAGAAGTTATAAAAAATGGCTGCCAATTAAAAAAAATAATTGTCCCAATGTCATTTGAGTGGAGACCAGCTCTTATCATATATTCAGATTCTGCATATATCATAATGCAAACATGTT
Organism: Vanellus vanellus; assembly: GCF_965231255.1. Taxonomy (NCBI): domain Eukaryota; kingdom Metazoa; phylum Chordata; class Aves; order Charadriiformes; family Charadriidae; genus Vanellus; species Vanellus vanellus. The sequence goes on from NC_138905.1 coordinate 163,946,699, forward strand.
ACACGCACTAGTAAACAGAAACTATGGCTCTAAGGTTCTCCTGCAAAGTAAAAAAAAAAAAAAAGCTTTACAGATCTCCTTTCTGGTCTGTACTTCTACAACAGCAAGGTGTTTATCATATATAAAACAATTTTTTTTCTGTAATCATTCAAAATAACTCCATGTCCTGAGGTTGCTGACCAAAACCTGAGATAGCTGCTGCTATCCTCATTGTAGAAGGGACAGAGGACTTTTACTTATACACACCCTCACCCAGACAAATGGGGAAGGAGGAAGAAGAGAGAAGGGAACCATTTTAAAAGAAAAGTAGCACGGGACAGTTTGTCAGAAAGACTAATTGTTGGAAAGACAGTCAGTAGTGAGCTTTATCTCATTATGGCTTACGTACTACATTCAGAAGATTCTTTCCAGTCACCAAATCTATTCTAAGAGGTAGATGAGCCTTCACACCTGTAAGAAATAAGCAGTAGCATATGATATACTTTGTACACACACAGACATCTTCTTTACTAAGGTAAACATAAAAGACTGCTGAAACAAAGGTAAGGGAAGTCTTTACTACTTCACCATCTGTTTGCCATTTCACTTGTTCACTCTGGAAGAACTTCAGGGGCCATGGTGAAGAGCACAACAAAATAAATAACTCAAAGACAAGCTTTAGGATCCCTTTTTTCTATTTCAAAATGGAAAAACAAACCAGTTTTCTGAGCCATCTAGGCTTGCCCTCCTCAAAGCCAAGCTTGTTAACCAGTACCATTGCGAAATTCACTGCTGTAGTTCCAGAAGTTGATGCTTTCTATAATTAATTTCTGTAAGCGTCAAGTAAACATCTGAAAAGAGTAAAATGAAGCTTTATGGTTTCAGTGCAATACAAACATGCCTCAAGTGTAAATTTTAATTTCCTGCATCGAACCCTTCAACACTCCCAGAAAGCCCCAGTTATCACTACTGAGTCCAAATTACTTTATCCTCTTCTACCTACACTGTGAGGGTACAAGTGGGGGACGTCATCGATTGCCATGTAGGATTCCCATGATAGTTTCTCCTAGGCATACACTGCCAATAGGTATCACACACCTTCCTAAACACATACAGATGCATTCTCCAGATGCCAAATCCAACTAGAACTATCACTTTCAGTCAACGTATTTCAGAAACTACAGATCAGAAATAACAGTCTTGTAATATCTACTCCTTTACCTCACAGCCATCTATGCTATTCCCTGGAACAGCGTGTCTGTTCCCAATGCCAGCATGAAAAGAGTTCAAAGAAATTTTTTTTAAAGAAAAACAGCTTGTATTTCAGAAGTGCTACTTGAGCTGCCAGCAAAGGTTGTGATACCATGTATAAAACCACTATACCTAGCTTGTTTCATATAGGATGGAAAAATCTCTTGTTGTATTGAATTGGACAAAATTCTGCTTACTACACCCTGGACTCAAATATTTGTATGTACCCTAAAGCATTTGTACAACATAATGCTCACTTTTAGACTTACAAAAAGTTAAAAACTGGCCCTTAGATTCACTGGGATGCATCTAAGCCATCTCCTCTGTGAACTAAAGTGGACAGGGCCACAAGAAAAGATCACATTTAGCATGCCCAGGAATACATATAAACTTTAAATCTTTCTGCTGCTTTCATACCTTTTGAGCTCTTTGCATCTTTTGTATCCCTTCAAGCGTAGCTCTCAGGGGAAATCCATACACCCAAGCTACAAAAAAAGTAGGGGCAACAGTCAGATCAAGATACACCCATGCACTTTCATGTTCTGATCGCACTAACACACCTCTCCATGTGTCTGCTTCAACTCCACACTCCTTGCCAATAGTGGCGTTTTTTCCACTCAGAATTGCCTCACATATACAATAACTTTCAACACAAAACCTAAATACAGTAGACTGAAGACTGAGCATGCTGGAAGGAAGAGTTGGATGAAAGGAAGAGGGGAGAAGGAAAGATGGTACATTCACAATGTTTCCACCATCAGTCTAAAATTAGAGCCAAGGTAAGAAATCAAACTTGTTACTGAAATAAAATTTAGTACTTAGATATCTGGTTTTTTATTTATTTTCCCCAGAAAAAGTTTGCCCTCAGCAACCTGTCTTCTGTTCTAGCTGGTATCCAAACTGCAATGCTGCATTTCTCCGACAGTGCAGACTGAAAAGAAAATAAATGCAGCCACAGAAGCAAAGCATTCCCTAGGGAGATGCACAGCAATCTCTTATCTCTATCCAGAATAATTCTGTCTTGTGAATTTAGCTGGCAGTAACTGTTACCTATCTGTGCAAACCTCTGAGCTATGGGAAACTTTTTTATGTTTGGCAAGACAGGTGAGATACAGAAACTTCATAACTCACCTGCTTCTGAGTCTGGGAAGCAGGACACATGACAAAACCCAAAAGACTTTGTTTCTGGATGTAAGATGTAAACCAGGACCATTTAAGAATGAGGTTCCTATCAATGAAAGTTCACTTATCTTTCAAAGATTCACTTGCAGCTAAAAAGCTAGCATAACAACACTCATTTTTGTGACTAATCATTCGGATTTGTGTATTGCTGTTCATTTTACAAAGCTGAATGGAAAAAATCCTAAATTCAATTATCGTTAACTTTAAATTTAGAGAAATTCTTTTTGAAACACTGATTAAGTAGCTGGAACTCCTTGCTAATTGCACTGTCCTTCCAAAAGCTATCACACTACTCCAGTATCCAGAAGTTAAGGGAGCAAGGATAACCTGGCACCCTTTTTGCAATCAAGAAGAATGGAATGTATTCCGTTTCCTACCCCATTTAATAACTACATTTCTACTTCATTCTCTGTTTCTTTTAGGAAGAAATGTTCTAAAAGACTATCACACTTTAACAGAAAGACAACAGCCCCTGCTTGGTGCAGACTCCTCTTGCAAGTTTAAAAGTACTCAAGAAATAAATATACAGGTAGGAAGGTAAATCTCAAAACTGTACAGAAAAAAATAGTAAATCAAAGTTTTCAGGCAAAGGGAAGCTGTGTTTCTTTTAAAATAAACCCTAACTACATTTGTATGCTGTTCATAGTCATCAAGTGGAAGTTCAGCGCTTGAAACGAGAAGCAAGGATCAAGACATCCAACAATAGATGACAGGATTTAGTTTTTAGTCAAATGTATCTCCCTGCCAAACAAACAATTAGTGACATGCAACTCCTGAAACTGATTTGGATAAATTCTATATCATACCCTAAAAAAAAAAAAAAGGTACAAATTGCACAACCACACTAACAAGACAGAAGATGAACAATGCAATCCAAATCCTCCTTTGTCTTTAGGCTACGTCTCATTCCTGTAAAGAATTCTTGTCCGTCCTGCCTTGACTTGCAAGAAAAACAAGAACATGTGGGGTTTTTTTTTCAAAACACCCATACAATGTGTAATAAAATCAGTGTTAAGTACATCTACAAAGAGCTGAAGTTTCTTTCAGACTAACAAAGAAAGCAGGGGAGCACGGGCATCAGTCCCAGGGCTGGACTTCCTCAAAGCTGTCTACCAAAGGAAAGAGATGAAGACCCCTTGAATCACCTAGAGTGCACAGAAGCTCAGCCTGCAGGTTAATCTACGGAGGAAATTCAGAACAGCTCCATGAAATGGTAACCAAGCCTCCAGTTAATGGTCTCATAAGATATATAGATATACCAGATTACAGATTTTCTCCTGCTTCCTCTTGGCCTCTTCTTCCTCTCCAAATATGTTTACAAATACATAAAGAGGCAAGTAACACCCTCAACACACATTCAGCTATTAACTGAATTCTCCAGCAGAAGGCAAGAATGAAGCATCAGGAAACACTGAAATGGATCAGCTTTCAGCAGAACAGCAACATCCCTCATTGGCAACAAATGCGCTTTTCAAAAGTTTCTATGTCAAACACCTTCAATGGGCAACTAACTCATGTTGCTTTCTCCCCTCTCCTTGGAGGTGGCTATGGGGTGGATACAGTTAATTCAGCACAGGATCTAATCAGGGGACTGGAAACCTGCAGAGACATGGAAATGTCCATCTGAAAACACATTAAATACTTTGAGAAAAAAGATCAACTATTCTCAATTACAGTCACCCATTCCTAACATGCTTAAAAAAAGAAAAAAGACACAACAGAGTGCCTTTCAAGCTCTCTTGAAAGCTCCATTAGCTACTTCATTCCTGCAACAACAATCTAAAAAGACAGTTAAATAATTAAATAACACTTTATTTAAGGAACAAATGCAACTAATTACTCAAAGTAACAAATACTTGTAATTTTATGAGCAAATATGGACAAGATTAAGGAAAAATCAGAATTTAAAGGCCCCATTTTTGGGGTTTATTTGTTTGTTTGGGGATTTTTTACTATTTTTTATATAGTGCTGCCTTATTAGATTTAGAGGCTTAGTTAACCCATTCCCAAAGTTAACCCTCAACAGGTTCTTTCAGTGCCACCAGAGAATTTTAGAGACACAAGACAATTCCACCACCGCTTAACAACCTATGTAAACTCATTTCTGCTTTACAACTTTACTTCTTTTTATAAGTGGCAATAAATCATCTTAAGAGTTTATGTGCCCCTCTCCCCCCCCCCCCCCTTTTTTTTTTTAAAAAAAAACAAACACACCACTTTCAAAGTTAATTTTGAGGTCACTGACTACGTACCCACCAAAAGATACCAGTAGATCTCCAAGCAGAACCAAAGCCCTGGAAAGTCACGCTTCAGGAACAAAACAGCAAAAAGCATGTGCTGTTTATCTTTCTTCAAGCTAACTTGATATCTCTTCATTTTTTTAATTGTTAAGAGCAAAGATTTCCTTATGCTTCCAATCCAATTTCTTCTAGCGAAATACATACTGGAGATAGGTCTAAAAGAGCAGGCTCAGGATTCCTGCATGTCATTTCCAAATTAGAGTCCATTCAAAACCACACCTCTATCTTACTTGTTTCAATAACATCACATAAGTATCACCCACATAAAATCCCAATGAACTTACTTTCGTAGCAGTAATGAATGTCATCATAGCTACTTCTCTACTACATGAATTTCACTTAGAATTTATAGTACAGCAATTACATTCACAGGAAGTGAATTATCCCAATCTCTATCATTTCAGGCATGATGGCTTTAGTTACAATAGAAATTACTTCTTTTTGTGGGAGATTACAGTAAACACATGCCACCAGATTTTCTATTACAGGATGTTCTTGACCTGATTAAACTGTTTTAATTTTTTATTTATCAAAATGAAGTGATTGCCATTTCCCCCCCGTCATACAAAGCAGCATCTCTGTCATACAAATTTAAACTTTTTTTAAGTTCATATACACTCCTAACAACCCTACCTACCCCTCCACAACCTTCATAATGTCGAGAGATGGACCAGTAATCCTAGCTTGCAAATAAGGATAAAACACACTTTACAGATGTGTATCAGGACACAAAGAAAAGAAAGATCTAGTACTGTGTTGGCATTCTGGTTAACTCAGATTTTAGTGGGCAGTGTTTGCTTTGACAAGCCAGGGTCTCTCTCCACTCCACCCGCTCCTTAAATTTACACTGTTGACAATTAAGATTGCTGTTCTACATATGTGTGAAAGTTTACCTGAAACAGCAAGGGAGGAAACATGACATTCAGTGGTACCACACAAATGTAAAGTGAGAAAAGGGAAGATTCAGACATTAAAAGCAACGAATGAATATTCTTCTTTGTGTTTGTAACTTTCTATAAGGAACCCAGAAACTTTCAGAGAGAGTACATTTTCATGGTTAAGTACAGTTGAAATACTAAGCAAAACTACTAGTTAGCTGCTCAGACTTTTTCAAGACAAAACAAGCCAACCTGCTGATAGAATGGGGCTCCTACATCACAAACACCTTTAGAAGAAACATCTCCAAACAGCACCCAGGATGAAAGTAGGTTTTTCATTAAATTGTTATGTCTGTCATATCATAAATTATATTTCATAGATAAGACTAAAGACTTCAGATTTTTATACGTTACTTGAGTCCAATGTATTTCAGAGTATTAAAAGCAACAATTCTAAAGAAGAGACTAATGGTAACACAGTAAGACGAAAGACATCCTCTAATGCTGTGCAGTTTGGAAACAGCACTTAAAAACCACTGCTCTGAATAGCACTATTGTATCTAGTATACTAGTATAACTTCTAGCATTTGCTTACCAAGAATTACAAAGGAAACTGACAATACTGCAAAGTTCAGCAGGGACTTCAACTGAATGCATTAAAAATAAATAAATTACCTTTACCTGTGAAAAACAGTGATAAAGTCATTCAGACATCTCCACCCTCAATAAATAGACTGTCTTAAAAGTCTTTAAAAAGCATTTTCTAGCCCCAAAACCCAAAGTCCAATACCAAGTGAATAACATTTCATGTCATGTTATTTCATCTTCTGCAACTGGCATGCAACTGCTAAGTATTACTACAATCAGAAAAAGCAGTGTTAACATAGTCCTTTTATAAGCTGCTTTCAAACCACAATACCCAAACTTATATTATTGAAGATGTCAAAGTGACTGCGTAAAATCAACTGTAGTTACTGCATAGATTAAAATATTCTATTGTAAAAATAAAAATCTCTCTGAAAAGGGCTTATGCTAACACATTTTGGTTCAAAGAAACATTTCAACAACATCGATTACCTGCCAACCACCGACCCCAACTTTGGGGGATAAATCACCTGTTTTCACTGCTAGTTTTCAAAATTTCTTATCCTGGTCCTGCAGACCATGGACTGCAAACAACACAAGATACTTGGAATCTGAAAGCAAAAGCCAAATGTCTTTTCATGAGAAACCACTGAAACAAACAAATGCCTTTTTTCCCCAGATGGATTTCCGATAAATTTTTTCGAGCAGCAAAGAAGTTGCACTGACATGCTATCTATACACAAGTTAACCCTACCCTTGTGCTACACATTTTAATATGAAGAATTCCATTTTTACTTTTAAAGTTCTACTAAATACTCCATGTAATACTTAGGATGGGAAAAGGCTGACCAAATGGGCAGGACTGATCTGGAAGCTACTTGTCATCACGAAGGATGACAAATTACAACATAGATATTATATGTCGGGTAATCTTAGACTTAAAAGACCATCCTCAAAAATGGCCTTTGCTAGAAAAATGTTTTCGGAAAGCAAGAAAATATTTTCTTGGTTTAACTATTAATAAACAAAATGATAAAAGCTACTATATTCACTCTTGACAAAGCAGTGTACCAACACAATTCAACTTAATATGCTCCTTCAGCAACACTTGGATATTACACACACCCCCCGCAAAAGTCATCCAAACCAGAAATCTTAAAATCTGATGGGGGTGAACACCCTCAGGACCATGCTTTTTTATAAGATCATTTCCTCCCCACAGTTCCAGAACCAGGAGAAAGAAATATCATTCCTCAAGACCCCTGCACTAATCCTAATTCCCATTGAAAAGTCACCTCACATGTATTCTTCAGGCTCTGGAAATTAAACAACTAGAATGGGGTTAACAGGGGAAATGCTACCTGAACTACAAACTGATACTATCTGTTCTAGCAAATTTCATGGCTTTTGGATAAACAGGGGATTAATGCTGTGAAATGACACAATTAAAGCTTAGTTCTTATTGTAGATTTTATCCTGTGTATCCATTAACCAAATACCTCTGAAACAGTCTTGCAAACATTTTCAGATACTTCAATTCCAGCCCCATGATATGATGACAGCAGCCTAGATGTGAACACAGATTTTTTTTTTTTTTTAAAAGAGAGATACAGAGCTTATTGCTCATGTTTCAATCACTGTGTTCAATCAGGCATATCATTTTAAATCTCTGGTGCTGATAGATTTGCATTCTGGAGAATTCCCATGAAGCAAAGTGGATGTGTACCACACTCAGCTTTTTCTGGCACTCATACAACCAGTGGAAAGTTTCAAACCAGGGCCCTTGCAGGTAGTCAGGCTGGTCGTCTCTTCAAAATGCCACCCCTTGTTGCTCAAGAAACAGAAGTCAGTCCTAATTCTCACACTGAAGAACACCTCAGTGGGTCTACAGTCATAACTCATTTAGATTGGAAAAGACCCTTAAGATCAAGTCCAACTGTAAACCTAACACTGCCAAAACCAGTACTAAACCATATCCCTAAGTGTCTTTTAAATACCTCCAGGGATGGCGACTCAACCACTTCCCTGGGCAGCCTGTTTCAATGCTTGACAACCCTTTTGGTAAAGAAGTTTTTCCTAATATCCAATCTAAACCTCCACTGGTATAACTTGAGGCCATTTCCTCTTGTCCTATCACCTGTTATTTGGGAGAAGAGACTGCCCCCCACCTTGCTACAACCTCCTTTCCGGTAGCTGTAGAGAGTGATGCTATGGAAATTACACATGCCAGTCACCATAAGAGTGTTCAACTCCAGGTTTCTGCTGAATCAATAAGCCAATAAGAGATTCTTTTATGAAGTCTTTTTCATTAATAGCACTACAGCTTAAGCTGGTCTGAAGATGGACCTTGAACAAAGAAATCACTCGGCAATAATATCCTTACAATCTAAATTCCCCACCCCTTATGCAACAGTTCAGACCAGTAGTAATATTAAGGTCTGGGGTCTTCCCATTCTTCATTTAGTGCTTTCATTTCTTTTCCTATATCTAAGGTTGCAACTTCTGGTAATGAATGTAGCTTCCTTATCTTCTGACTTGGACAAGCTCTGGGGCCTTCTTTTATTGATTAGGTGGAAGTTCAACATATCTAGGTGCAAATTCACAACTTTGGCCTAAGGCTTCAGCAATCTAGCTACTAAAGCTAAGCAAGTTATGCTAAACAAGTTCTATATAAGTAGCATACCAAATTACACAGCAGCAATAAGGGTTTCCCTCAGCCTCCTTTTCTCCAGATTAAACCACCCCAGATGTCAGCTGTTCCTCATAGGACTTTTTCTCTAGACCCTTCACAAGCTTTCCTGTTCCTCTTCGGACACAGACCAGCAATTCATATGGGGGATACTTCAGACACTGGACATGTGAAAAGCAGTACAGCAAACACAGGGCTAAGGTCCTCTGCCATAAGGCAAAAAGAGTAGGTAAATGAGACATCAGTGTGGAAAATGTATCAACAGGGCAATTCACTAAGTGCTGTGAGAGCAACAGAAAAGTCTCTTCTGACATATATCAATAGAAAAAGGAAGACTAGGGAAAATGTAAGCCCACTGGTGAATGAGACAGGTGCCCTAGTGGTGGAAGACACAGAGAAGGCAGAGTTACTGAATGCCTTCTTTTCTTCGGTCTTCACTGATAAAGCTGTCCCTCATGAATCCCATACTCTGAAGGCAAAGGGGAAGGTCTGGAGAGAGGAAGGTTTTCCCTCAGTTGAGGAGGATCGGGTCAGAGACCACTTGGCCAAGCTGGACATTCACAAGTCCATGGGCCCTGATGGCATGCACCCACGAGTGCTGAGAGAGCTGGCGGATGTTATTGCTAGACCACTCTCCATCGTCTTTGAACGGTCATGGAGAACAGGAGAGGTGCCTGAGGACTGGAGGAAGGCTGACATCACTCCAATCTTCAAAAAGGCAAGAAGGAGGACCCAGAGAACTACAGACCAGTTAGACTCACCTCTGTCCCTGGGAAGGTAATGGAGCGACTCGTTCTGGATGTCATCTCCAAACACGTTGAGGAACAGGAAGTTATTGGAAGTGGTCACCATGGATTTACCAAGGGTAAATCGTGCTTGACCAATCTGATAGCTTTCTATGATGTTATAACTGGTTGGCTGGATGAGGGGAGAGCCGTAGATGTCATCTACCTTGACTTTAGCAAGGCTTTTGACACTGTCTCCCACGACATCCTCATTAGGAAGCTGAGGAAGTATGGGCTAGATGAGGTGACAGCGAGGTGGATTGAGCGGGCTACGAAGGGCTACAAAGCTGATTAGGGGATTAGAACATCTTTCATATGAGGAAAGGCTGAGGAACTTGGGTCTCTTTAGTCTAGAGAAAAGAAGAATGAGGGGGGATCTTATTAAGGCTTTCAAATACTTAAAGGGAGGATTCCAGAGGGATGGGAGGAGTCTTTTTTCAGTGGTGCCCATTGATAGGACGAGGGGTAATGGGCACAAGCTTGAACATAGGAAGTTCCATCTTAACATGAGGAGGAACTTCTTCACTTTGAGGGTAGTGGAGCACTGGCACAGGCTGCCCAGAGAGGTTGTGGAGTCTCCCACTCTGGAGACATTCAAAACCTGCCTGGACGCTGTCCTGTGCAACCTGTTGTAGGTGACCCTGCTCTGGCAGGGGGGTTGGACTAGATGATCTCCAGAGGTCCCTTCCAACCCTGACCATTCTGTGATTCTGTGAGAGTTGGCTGCGGGACAGAACTCAGAGGGTTGTGATCAGCAGCACAGAGTCTAGTTGGAGGCCTGTAACCACTGGTGTCCCCCAGGGGTCAATACTCGGTCCAATTTTGTTTAAGATATTCATTAATGACCTGGATGAGGGAACAGAGTCTATCCTCTGCAAGTTCGCTGATGATACCAAACTGGGTGGGGTGGCTGACACCCCAGAGGGCGTGACCTGAACAGGCTGGAGAGCTGGGCAGAGAAGAACCTCATGAGGTTCAACAAAAGCAAGTGCAAGGTCCTGCACCTGGGGAAGAAGAATGCAAAGCACCAGTATAGGTTAGGGGCGGATCTGCTGGGAAGTAGCTCGGAGGAAAAGGATCTGGGGGTTGTGGTAGATAGTAAATTATCCATGGCCCAGCAATGTGCCCTTGTCGCCAAAAAGGCCAATGGAATCCTGGGCTGCATAGGGAAGAATGTGGCCAGTAGGTCGAGGGAGGTCATTCTCCCCCTCTACTCTGCACTGGTGAGGCCACAACTGGAATACTGTGTCCAGTTTTGGGCTCCCCAGTTCAAGAGGGACAGGGAACTGCTGGAGTGAGTCCAGCGAAGGGCAACTAAGATGATTAAGGGATTAGAGCATCTGCCTTATAAGGAAAGGCTGAGAGAGCTGGGACTCTTTAGCCTGGAGAAGAGAAGGCTGAGGGGAGACCTTATTATGGCATACAAGTATCTAAAGGGTGGGTTGAAGGAGGATGGAGCCAGACTCTTTTCAATGGTTCCCAGTGACAGGACGAGGGGTAATGGGCACAAGTTGGAACACAGGAAGTTCCGTTCAAATACATGGAAAAACTTCTTTACGGTGAGGGTGACAGAGCACTGGCACAGGCTGCCCAGGGAGGTTGTGGAGTCCCCTTCTCTCGAGATTTTCAAGACCCACCTGGATGCAGTCCTGAGTAATGTGCTCCAGGCAATTCTGCTTTAGCAGGGGAGTTGGACTAGATGATCTCTAGAGGTCCCTTCCAACTCTGAAAATTCTGTGATTCCGTGACAGTTCTGATGCAGATGCATGCATTGATTGAACAGGCCAAACAAGCAGCATGGGTATTGCTTCTTTTAATAGTTTGCTAGGGTGAAGTGGTATTTCGCTAGAGGCAAAAAGAACTGAAGAGAAAGAATTAAAAATAAATAGGCCAGAACCAAGCATATTTTCAATTTCAGTTGCAAAACCAATGTAGCAACAATCTTCTCTTCTTTAGTATGAAAAATAATGCTGCTAAATTGCAATGTCACCAATGTAAAACAAAGCCTGAACACCAAAGAGTTTTTGGTGCTTGCTTTTTTTCATTATTTCAAGAGAAAACTGTTTGCTATACTGACATATTTTTTTTTATATGCAGTGAAGGGAAAGTACAAAAACAACTCATAAATCTAGTATGCTCTTTCTCTATATTTGAGTTTCCACTGAAATAAGACAAATTAATCTTCAGAACTATTTGAACATTTAATAAAGCAGTCTCAAAAATAAGGCTCATACTTGCTTCATTTGCTTTCAGTCATCAGGATTTTATTTACACATGGTTTAGTGTTTGTTCCAAAGTGACTGTACATAGGCCCCAAAAAGGTGTAGTTTAGGTCATGAAGGTCAAATAAAATCAAAGACCAGACAAATAGATTTGGGAGGGACCTTAAGTTATTGATCCTAAAAAATGCATTTTCTGTTTTGTTCCTGAAGACCTCAGACACTGGAAACAAATCTCCAGGCAAAACCTTCCAGTGGTTCACTTGTCTTGCTGTTAAGGGTCTGCCAAGAAGAAGAAGAAGAAGAAGAAGAAGAAGAAAAAGAAGAAGAAGAAGAAGAAAAAAAAGAGTTTTATCGCAATTTACTGTTGTTACTTCTTGCCAGGTCTATTAGAGATAAATGAGTCCTTTCCTCTCTATGCTGCCATATTATTACCACATGGCTTCTCAGTTGTATTTTTACAGGTTAGGATAAACAATCTACTCTTCACTCCTCCTTTGGAAGTCATACACTTTACACATTTTTCTGAATAAAGTAATGTTTCCTCTTTAAAGATGAGGAGTTCAGTGGTGGAAAGAGTCCATTTCAGAGGTGGGACCTGAGTCTCCAGACCTTCCCTTACTTTGACTTTTGGTCAAAATATGAAAAGAAACGCTATATGTCATGCACATGTCACCTATGTCAGCTCTTGAAATGTACTCTATGTAAACTCTTGAAATGGGATATTCACCAGTTAAGCAGAGAAAAAATAGCTTAGAGGGAAAAAAAAAAAAAGAGTATAAAAATAGGTATAAATATATACATTTTCATAGGTTAGGATAAATTATGTCTACTTTTCATTTCTCCTTTGGAAGTCACATACTCCAAACCCTGAGTATTCTTATTCCTGTCTTGTGCATCATGTTTACCTGGTACTTACCTCTCCTGAAATACAGTGCCCAAAATGGGGCAGAATAATGCAGAGGGTTTACCAATGCTGAACAGAGCAGAAACTTTACTTCAGGTGCAGCATGCCTGCAGATAATGCTCCTCTTTATACAGCCCAATATAACTTCCCTTTCATCAAAAGAGCTTGACATCACTGAATTACATTCAACTTAGCAGCTACTGCCTCATACCTTTTTCTGCAGATCTGAAAAGTAAATGAATTACTCTGAGGTTTCACGTGTGGGATTCATGTTAGTAGCTTAGGCAGGGAGTAGTGCAGAACCAGTCCTGAACTCAGCCCCTCATTTACTTCACATCACTTTTCCAAACTACCACCTCCCTTGAAATTCTGAAACTGTCCCTTCAGCATCCCAGCAGATGCTCTAAACTCTTTCAAAGATCCATATCATTAACACACTAACCACTGCTGTCTTCAGACAGATGAACCTCAGGACTGTACAGTAATTCCCTGTGAAAGTGGAATGCTGAAAACTGTGCTGGATACAGTTTGCAAACCAATTTTGAACCTGACTTGCATTTCTCTCCTCTAAGCTATTCTTCCCATGTTCACCTTGTGACTATCCCATTTCAAGAGCTTACTACAGGTCATGTGGAAGGCATCTAATGTTTCTTTTCACACCTTCACGAAAATTTGGTAAGCAAAAGTCAGGAGACTCAATACCACCTCTGAAACAGGCTCCTTTTCACCACCGAGCTCCTCATTTTTAAAGAGGAAACATCACCTTATTCAGAATGGCAATGTTCTGTTTCCTCTCTTAGCTGGGTTTTTATTATTTACTTAACCACTCAGATTCCCCCAGCTGGTCCTACCCACTTTTTAAAGTTCAAATTCTGACTTACCAAGGGAACTGGAGGGCTGATAGGGTCACTCCGATTTCATAACATTAAACATACAAGGTGTTCGGACAATACTATTCAAAAGGTTTTAAGCATGTAGCACATGACATTAGCACATCTAGAAGAGGATCCAAACAGATATCATTTTAAAGAAACATGGCTACTAAGTGTAGCCTTCATTCACACACTAAAAATTAGTCTGTTGTAAAATAAATCAGTATTTTAGTAGTTTGAATTTAAGATTGTTTTGTTTTTTGAGTAGTACTTTCCCAAAACATGAAATACTCAGTTTGACTTCGGTTGATCTTCAGGTCACTTAAATCCAGAAACTTGAAAGATAAACTGATACTTAACTCTTTCATCAAAAGCCATTAAGGTGATTAACCACATTTGGAAGTCTGAGCCTTGGTCTCTCTGATTCTCAAGTCCCCATCTGCAAAATGGTGACAATTTTTCCCTGCTATTTCCCATCCTATGAGGGCAAACTAGTCAGATAAGATGATCACAGAGACAATCTAAACAACTACATTGGTTTAATTTCTGTATTTTCTTACATAGATTTCTATACTTTTAAAATGCTTGGGCTTTCTCTATCTCATATCTTCATGCAATGCAAGATATACATTTATACACCTTTGTTTCTGACAGTATTGCTTTTAATGCTGGCACAAGTGCAGCAGAAACAACAGTAATCAATTTGATTTGGCCTTATGAAACAAGTGTCATTTTGATAAATGATCCTAATTAAGTTGATATTTCAGGTAGAAAGTGTATTGAGTTAATGTGTTGGCACCTCTCTAGTTATAGTAAGACAAGTACAGATGTCGCAATAAAATAGCAGTAGTACATTATTAACTTTGCAAGTCACTCAGTTTGCATTCACAGAGTTTGATCAAAGCCACACAACTCAGCAACTGAAAGAAAATGCTGATTTTAAGTTTTAATTATTCAGCAACATACACACGTAGTAGCTCCAGGAAGTTTCAAAGCTATAGGTCATTCCTTGATGATCCCTCTCCGGCATGGAAATGATTAATTAGTCTAGCTGCAGCACAGTACTTAGGGCAGAGAGTCACGTTTGTTTAGAAAACCTCACTCAAACAGCAAAAGAAAAAACCTGTGTTTCTTCTCTTTTACATAAATCTAATTACAGAATGTCCTGTTAAGGCTAAAAGACACCATGCATTTACATAAATCTAATTACAAGATGTCTTGTTAAGGCTAAAAGACATCATATGCTTATGCAGTGCTTTCTTACGCCTTGGAAGTCTTTGATACGTGGCGCACAGTTGGCAAATACAAGCTTGTTTTCCATTTAGCAACGGTAGTAGATAAAATAACACACTAGTCATCTGCTCCGAAGTCAAAGCAGTCTTACATTTTCCCAATTTTTCTACGGAGTCCTCTGTAGCCCTAAACCAACTTACTGCACTCAGCAATTTATACAAACTTGCAGCTACACTTACTACTAAAACACAACTCTCTTGCAGTGAGGAAGCTGCTTTCTTACTGAGCTCTCCCATGACAGGTACAACTGTAGAGTATTCGCTTGCAGCTCAAGCAGCCATAAGAGCAGTTATGACACAGTCAGGTAGGTACCCACAGCATCAGCAAGACTCCAGGCAGGTCTGTCACTGCAAGCTTGTGGTACTCCAAAACAGGCACTCCAACAACTTCTGAGAGAACAGTTTCCTCCCTCAGATACCACAGGGCTACATGCCGCTTCTGGAATCGACAATGAGCTGCCAGCCTGCTATGCAGTAAGCAGCAATCTAACTCAAAGGCTCCTCCCCGCTCTCAAACCACATCTTCTTGGAAACATTTCCAGAAGCACAGAGACTGAAAGGGACACAGCACTTCCTACCTGCAGAACATTTCAAAAGAGTTTCAAGAACCACACAACAACTACTCAAACCCTGGCCCTTTGTAAACCGTCTTCCCTTCTTTTATCAAGTTTGGCCTGCTAAAAACAAGTGTGCACTGAAAATAATTTCTGATGTTTATTATATCCAATTACCTGTCCCTTCAGGGATTTCCTCTTGCAAGACAGCAGAGAGAAGTGGTTTATTGTATTTTCTTCAGGTACACAAAAAAGTTCTTTCTGGAGTACAGAAAAAGATTCTGTTCTTGATATTTACCTGTCAAAAATCAGGATATTCTCCACTAGGTGTTTACCGCACAGAAACAATCTTGACATTAGATCAGTCTACTTTCATATTGCAGACCATGAGGCGGGGATCAGTCACCATGGTTGTAATATCTTTCAGGCTGACACATCAACTAAGCTAGTCTAGAAATGGATGTATCATGGGTATGACAACAGAAGAACATGACTGCAGGCAGGCATGTTTCTGTCAGATTCAGATAACTCAATAAAAAAATATTAAAAAGTTGCACACCATAGAAATATATACTTCTATACTGTAATAAGAACAGCCATATAAAGAGCAGAGATGGGGAGGGAGTAAACAGTTCAGTTGAATGTGACAGTAAAATACTCTTCTCTGGTCACAACATAATGGAATATTCAGGCATCATTCTAAAAAACAGGGCAAATTATACAACTTGATGAAACTATGTAATTAGTAGCACTGCCAGTCTTCATAGTTCTAAAAATTATTTATATCCACAAAATAATCATGAAAGCACCAAGAAAATGTCACTTTTAAACAGACACATGAAGACATAATTGGTTTGATCAATTTTCCCCACAACACTACATTCCAAGAAACTTTAGCCACAAAAAAAAAAAAATAAATTCTAGAGCAATCAGGATGTGGGGCATGAAGACAGACACATGTACTGTTACATTTATCACAAGATGAAAGAGACATGTAAGAAGTGTGGGATGTATTGATAATTATTATTTGTAGAAATACAGCATGAAAACAGCCAGGTCATCCACTTGGTGCAGAACTTAAAGTATCCTTCAACTACGAAGCATCTTTCTAGTATCTGACAACTCCACTTAGGTTTTAAAACCTCTATCAGGATTTCAACAACAGGAGCAAGTCAAATAAATTAAAATGACACAACTCCATAGCGGTGCGTACTCTCTCTTTCACTCACTAGAAAAAACTGTTTTGACATGTCATTTTGCATGTTTGGCACAAATACAAATGCCAGGCAGGCACTGGAAGCCTATGAAATTGCTCACATGATTTCTTTCAGGATTTTTTTAATTTCAAGAAGAAATGAATTTTTGATTTTCTGCAAATTTTGCCAAAAAAAAGCCACCATAACATCTTGCTGGATGGACAAGGAATATTAGGAGTCAAATATTTCTCCTCCCTTACAACAGTTGTTTCAACGTGGACAGATCTTGCAAGGCAGTCAAATAAGTCTTAATGCTTTAAGATCATTAATCACTAGTACTAGAGCCAAAGATACAGACTCATGTGCAAGAAAATAAGCAGTCCTAGCAAATGACAAAGTGCTCTGTACACTCATATCCACTCTTCAGAGATCTGTTCATGTTCACTCTTGCCATTAGATAGGGAACTACAAAGAAAAACAATAAATGAAGCTTCATTCAACAGCAGCAAAGCATTGCATGTAGTACTAGATGAAGTTACCTATGTTGTTGCTGTAGTAATGACAGATACAAGGATTTCCATGAGTCTCATTTATAAAGATGGCTCTGCCTGTCAACATCTGGAAACCCAGCAATTTTTGTAGAAGTTGTGTTTTATCCTAGCTGTGGGGAAAAAAAAAAAAAAAGAGTACTTTGAGACAACTGATGTTTCTTATGCATGGAGGGTATTTCTTGGTTCTTTTCTTGGAGGGACTGATCCTGGTTACATGGTTGCTTCCTGCAAGAAGGAAAAACTAAATTCAAGGTTCTGACAATGGTAATAACACCACTGCTGATGCAGAGAATTAAAGAATTATCACCATCAACCACAGCACTCAGCTAGTGGTGTCTGCAAACACAGCTTGTGTAGAAGCCGACCTGGAGACTGTGCTAACTCTACCAACTACTTTTACAAGAGGCTTCTAACTAACTGTTCTTCTGCTGTAAAGAAAAAAGTTAAAATAACACAAAAGAGTCCTTACCTTAGTGTAGCAGTAAAGCTACTGAAGACTAAAGGAGAAGAAACCACTGGAATCATACACTGCCATGACAGAAAGATACATTTGTCCTCAGGTGGTACTGCAAGAGGGAATCCCTGTATGTCAGCATGGCCAAGAATCAGCTGTTCCATTTCCAATCTTGCATACATCCATATATAACAAAGTACAATTCATAGGGGAAATGCACAGTAAAGAATTTTTTTATTCATTACAGAAATAAAAATTACCAAGGCCATAAAGATACAGGAAGAGAGTTTGAGATTTGGAATCTAGAAGAAAAGTTTCTATATCACAACCACTTCCACCTTAATCATGGACAAATCTATCTTAAATATTCCTTTACACACACTGCATCTATAAAAGGTACAGAGTTCAATACCAATAACATACAATGCTTAAACAGCAATCCACTATTTAGTTTAGTAATTTTGCTATTCTGTTTAAGGACTTTTCAATAGAAAGAGCATGTCTGCACTAAATACCACTCAGAACAGTTTCTAAAAATCTTTACAAGCTTTCTTTAGAATTTTTTTTCCCATCACAGATTGCTGAATATTCCTGCACTAGTGACTCAGAAGCAAGAATACACAAAAGTTGCAGTTCATTTTACTGCACCATCTTGTGGTTAACAGTGGCAGCCACACAAAGAATGATCAAAACAGATTGCCAAGTATTGACAAGACTTCTGCTCTGCCCCATGCTTTTCGGATTAAAACCAATGCTTCTTTCAAAGCATGTCACAGAAAGCTATCAGTCTCATTCCCTCAGTTAGGTTCCAACAGAGGGTAGAAAACACTGCATTTTCTCAGTTATTGGGTGTTTGTTTGGTTACGCAGCAAGTTGTAAGTGTCCACAATCATCTAGCCTGGCCATCTTGCTTAACTCAGCATTTTACCTTCCTTTCAACCATTTCACACTCCCTACAGACAGCTGCACCTTAGAAATGCAACCAAACCCACACCTGACCAAGTTCAGGCATACAGATGAGAATCTGGACTAAGTGGCACATGGCCTTGCAAAGGGGTGTACCACCTTACACAGAAACTCAGGTCTGAGATGTCAACGCAGAGGTACTCTAAGAAACTTAATGCACAATGGCTCCTTGAGTATTCACTTCTGAGAGACTGCAGCATGTTTGTAAATAGCCACAGACCCTGGCTAAAACTGAATATAGTGATTATATTCCCTCCTAGAAACTCTTGTGCATGTAGAGGAGGCAAGGACAATTTTCATACCATCAGCATGAATGCATTTTAAAAAAAACAGTCCAGCATTTTTTATCGTTTTCCAGTATTCTTAGGCCAGACTGAAAAAACAAGCAACCAGCACTCTTACTGCTGTATTTATAAATGTCTTAATGCTGCTTTTGAGATCAAGTGGGTTTGCTAAAATGAATGCAGCTATTTTTCTGTACAGGGCAGTCACAGGGATGAAAACCAGTAAACACTTCACTAGATCAGTCAATACATTCTTACAAAGATGAGGTTTTGATGACTATTTATGATTATTCAAGTAGTTAGTATTTGGAAGGCATTATGCTTTGCAACTAAATGACAAAAAGCTGCACAGTTTAATACTTTTCAATAAAATCATTTTTTTAAATTTTACAAAATATCAATAAAGTATTAACTTCCTAGGAGTAGAGAGCTATTAGCTCATTCAGATTAGTGGATTTACAACATCCTGATCTCCTCAAAAACCATTAGCCACCAAAATATTTATGCACTAGCTGTTATAAAAGCCACTTTTACTAAAACTAGATAATTTTACTGTTCAACAGTGACAAATGAAGCAGATACCGGTATAAATGAAGAAAAGTGCTTAAAAGACCACTAAAGGGAAAAAGAGGGAGCACCCTTGCTATTGATGATATAAATGAAGACCCCCTAATAGACTAAGTTTTAAATGGCATAGTTATTCATGGAAAAGTTACTAACACAGTAAATCTGTATAAATAACTTTAAGTGCTTTAGTGCTGATTCAGTAACACTTAGAGCCGTCAATGCAATTACTAGCTGTTAAACCTGAATAATGAGCTCTCATTTAGGCAACAAGTACAAATGAAAGAAAAATGCTCAATCTTAAACTAGGCAAATTTTTTCTTCTGAGACACACCAGCCAATTAACAAATATTGTTTCAACACAGCATTGTTGTTCCACAAAAATTGCAATACCTCTCTTGCTAGTCTACATACCTCCCAATCAACTTTTATCCCGTAGGCTCACTGCCTGCAATTACTTTACCTACAATATTCAAATCACTAAACTGAAACCTTTCATTACTCTATTGTGCTCCTGCTCTGCACAAGATGAAGAGCATGAAGCTTGTTCAGAAACACTTGAATTCCCCTTTCAGCTGTAAATATCAAAAGCACCAGCACAAGGTCCTGCCCAGGCCCATAGCAAAGGCATTTTAGCACATTCCTGCAATAGCAGTATGTATACACTCTAACAGACAGTCATTAAGGAAAAAGTTACCATCACTACTCCATGACAGGCTGATTTGCTTCATAAAAAGTCTGTCTTAGGTATTTCTTCCTAGAGTTTATATCACCATCCTTGATGTTGTATTAAAATGCTTGTACTGTCCAATCTGCAAAAAGCCAAGGTGAATAAATTCATATCTAATATTCATTTATAATATTCTTTATAACTAACTGATTTTTCAATATAATTTTAAATCATTATAACCTATGGTAGAAGCTAACCTAACTAAAATCTGTTCTAGAAAGCTTAAGCAGTGTATTAAAAAGCAGTACATGTCTTCTAATAAAACTGGGAATTTGCACCAGTGTCTAACACACATAGAACTACAACTTCCCAAACTGATAACCCAGTTTTGCTAGTAGCATCCTCTTGTGCAGGACAAGAGCCAGATTTTTTGCAATTTATTTTGTTCATCTGGTTCCACTCACTGCCTAGCTCCTTCATAATTAAGGATCTGACTGGGAGCTGAAGAGGCAGGAAAACTTCATGCACTTTCACATGAAGAATGAGTATCTTGAGGTGGACATGGCAACCCCTACACACACATACCACACGCAGCAGTATGAGAACACATGTCTGATAAGAAACAATGGAATTATTATAATGTAGTTTTAAGGAGACTTTTGAAAGATGATGTAAAGGCAATTTCACAAACAGGAAAAAACTGCAGAGTTCTTACTGTAGTATTAGCAGCAATGTTACAGATATACAAGAAAACAAGAGGAATTGTGAAAAATATTTTTTAAAAGTTAAAGGAATTACTAAGTACAAAAACATAAGAAAACGATCTTTTCCTCTTCTCTTAAGTCTAACATTCTTTCCAAAAACATAAGCAGTTTAATATGAGACAAAAAAAGAGAAGACAAGTTTAAGTGGGAGGAATGCATACATGACAGACAGATGGATAGAAATGCACTCCTCTCTCTACTTGTTAACTTTTTCTACAAAGGTAAATAAATGAAGGCTTGGTTTAATTCACTAATAAAAAGCATATGTACAATTTTATATCTAAACATATTTCTATTTAGGTTCACACCACCATTTAGCTTTGATGAGCACTGCATATATTTTGCATCCAAGTGAACAGTGCAGTTAATAAGACAAAGTAATTTTACAAGATTTAATCAATCCATATTAGGTTCCAATATGGATGTAAAAACAAGATTTGTTACTTCAACTGCTATCTCTGAAATACATTTAAAGCCTCATTTGCTGAAAAGCACTCTAATACACACACACAACCCAGGGTCTGATGGACACGCAATTAAATAAATTAGACTTTCAGAATAGTAGAATAACTCCAAATGTTAAGAAATGCATTTAACAAAAAAAGCCTTCCAGAAAAAAATCAAACCATATGCAGGCATTTTCAATCAAACATCAAAAAGATCATCTGACCATTGCTTTATTGGCATCAACTTAAAGCCCTTTCAATCAAGTGGCAATATTACAGTCCTGCTTGGCTTGCTCTTGTCAGCTTTTTGTAAATAATCTTTAAACAGTCTCCGAGATACATTTTTATTTACTCTTCCAAGATCTGGATTAGGATAAAGAACCTTTGCAAACACCTATGGAGAAGTAAGAGGTGGAGAGGGGGAGGAACGAGACAGCTAACATAAAGCATTAGAATGATCTTATCTCATGGCTCTTCCTTTCGTGGTCCGTATCAGGTTGGATTTATTATTTTTGCTCTTTTTTAAAATAAATACTGTATTCTATTTTTGGTACTCAAAGTCCTAGTTAAGACAAGCAAAATTCCTAGACAAAATTAAGGAGATGAATGTTCAAGATTTCTGAATACAAAGTAAGTTCAGAGTTACTTTGGTATAGTAAGACTGTGGTTTCTTATTATCACATACTGATGCACAAACTTATGTTACTGCCAGTTTTGATCCTCCCTACCGCCCCCTACAGCAATTAGCATATTTGAAAAGGAACAAGGAATAGGTGTGGGAGGGAGAGAGAGTCTAGATTCCAAGTAGTATGTATAGTGAATTAAAACTCAAATAACTTCAGGATTTTTATGCTTTATGACATACAATTTTCATTATCAAAGAATCAGATGTGGATCTCTTGTTTTGTTTTCCTCTTTCTTGAATTTGGATTACTTATCCTATACACAGGGCATACAATGAAAGTCAACAATAAACACACAACAACATATTTAGGAGAGTCACTGCCCAGAAATGAATTATGAAAATAGAAGTATATGCACACTATATCAGAATTAATATTAATCTTGACTATCTCCAGAAAGCAACTATCAAGACAAATGATATCCAAACGGGTAAGACATTTCTACTCCTTAATTCTTTGTGACAGTACTGAAGGCTCCTTGGAGTGAAAATTTAAGCTTTTTATAGCCTATTAAAGATTATAAATTCACAGTTATTAAACAAGGAAAGGTACTTCAGTTCCCATACAAATGGCTCAGTGAAACTTAAAGTGTAGTTACTGTTTAAAACTAACTTGATCTAAGCAAAAAAAACCTAAGGACTGGCAAGTAACAGGGGATGTAAATATACCATTATGTAATTTATCAGTGCAGCCTTCTTTATAATATTACATACCGTAAATCTCAAAATCCTGACGGAGTGAACTCAAAGAAATGCCACACAACAGATCTAATACAGACAGACTGAAAAAAATTAGAATGGTTTCCATAAAAGAGGAATAAGAGCAAACAAGAACAATCTATTATAATATTAAAAAGTTGTAAATCTCTGTGGTATGTGTGTGGATGGTTAGTAGATACCCACCTGTTCTCCAGGTAGAAGAGGGCAATCAGGAAAATAAGCCAATAAAAAGTCAACAAAATAAGTAGCAAATAGTAAAACCATTACATACTATGCAAGACTTTACCAATGATTGCCAAAGTAGTCAACGTCAAAACTCAGAAGGGACTGACATTAATGGTCTTATCACAGTTAATGAAATATAGCTGCACAACTGCTTCTGACAAACCACAGTTGAGGAAGAGAGAGCATAATCATATCCCACACTGACCCTACAGAGTCCTTTGGCTGTTTTCTCCCCGCCCCCCGGTTTTGCTGCTTGGTTATTGGGTTCTGGGGTTTTTTGGGTTTTTTTGGGGGGGTTGGTTTTTTTTTTTTTTCTTTTAAAGGTCTCATAGTGAACACAGCTAGCTTGCTGTCATCTAGACAGATCAGAGAATTTCACCCATGGCATGGCAATAGCAAACCTTATTTTTCTGTATGCTTTTCTCCATGCTAGTGTGTGTATCTTGCCAACAATTACATAATTCGCAGACATCCATAAACCAAGTTACATATGTGACATTAGAAACCCCTCAAATTAGAAGAAGGCCACTAGAAGTATAAGCTATCCAGCAAGCCTGCTTTGTACATCACCAAATCACAAAATAATTTTGGTTGGACAGGACCTCTGGAGGTCACCTAGATCCAAACATCTGCTGGTGTTTGAAAGCCAGTCTGATCAGATGGCACTGGGCGACGTCCACTCATGAACATTTCCAAGGACACAGGCTTCACCACTGTGCATGACATCCCAACCCAGTATATTGACCACTCGTGGTTAAAGATACCCTAAGTTTCCTAGGCCCCCAGCCGCAACATCTCACATGCCTCACTAGCTGCCAAGCCCTTTCACAGGTCCCTGATACTGCAGCCCTGCTACTCACTCATAGGGAGGTACCCTTGACAAGACCAGCTGGTCCTGGACAAGGTTATCCCACCTGTGGGCAGCACCAGGGCTAAGGCTGTCCCAGCACCACACTGCTGCCCCAGAGGCCTCTCAACTTCTGTGCTCCTGTCTCATCACCCCCAAGACCTCCCTGACCACCTGGGCACTACAGTCACCTGCAACCCCTCCCCACCCAATCTCTCCAGATGCCCTTGAAAGCCTCCTCCTGCAGCTGTGAGGCGCAAACCTCCCAAACACCCCCTTCCCCCAACCTGAGCCACCTTCCCTTCTTGCCAACCTACAAGCCCACCCAAAAGCTTTGCCACTCACTTTATTAGCACCCATGGGGCTGAGGTGGCCCCACATTCCCCTTGAGCCCACCTCCATGCCCCATGCCTGCCGCTCAGCACTCCTAACACTGCATGTATCCTGGGAATCTTTTCTTTTTCACTGAAGTACCCATCTTGAAATAGAATTAGCATACACAGTAACAAGAGCAACATCTGTGCAAAACAACAGAGAAGCATTTTCCCTTGTCAGAGCTCTGCAGGCAGTAGCACAACCCACAGAAAGTCCCAAGTTGCCTAGAAGAGCTGATGAAGAAGGGGAAGACATGAAACTTTGCTCCTTCCTGGGCTGTTGTTAGCAAACAAAAGGGGATGACCAGCACAGCAATACAAGTTCAATGCTGCATGGAGCGAGAAGGAAAAAAAAAAAAAAAAAAAAAAAAAAAAAAAAAAAGCACCTCTTGCTTACAAGCAGAAAAGGGGCATATATTTAACCAGACAATTACTAGCCAGCAGCTAGGAAAATCTTAAAGTGCACAGGAGTCATCCCTTTTCTGATGGCTGTGAGAAGAGGGACGTGGTGGGTTTTTTTGGTGTCTCACTCAAGTATTGCCTCTAGACGGCATGGTTTTCTGTTTCAAATAGCAACTGCGTCTACTCTTCACTCTGGTAGGCTTTTCAAACCCTAAGACTATGTGGTGGGATTGGTGCTTGGGTGGGTGGGAGATACTTCCCAGCTCCTTCTGTCTCCATGATACCAGGATTAAAACAGGAAATAAGGGTGAGGTAAGAACATAACACAGAAAAACAAACAAACAAAAAAAAAAAGACAGAAAGAATAGGAAGACAGTGGCACACAAAACCAGAGAGATTCTGCAAATTGCAACCAGGAAGAAAAAAGAGGAGATGGAAAAGAGTATGAAAAAAACCAACCCAAAACCAAAGAAGACACAGCAAAAATATTTGTAAAGTAAATTAGACATTTTTCCAGCATCAAAATTGAATTACAATGCCACCCATTAAGCACAATGCTTCAAAACCAGCTCAACCTTTATATTCTCTGGGGTAATGGAGTATAGCCTTTTTTAACCCCTTTGTATTTTGAGTCTATTTCTTCATGGTGAAGGAAGAGATTAGTCAGAAATTTTCAAGGATGGGTGATTTCTCTAATGCTTTTTGACTTCTTAGGACTATATGTCTGATGTTTCCACATGCATGCTTCTCCCCTGCTTGAAAACACCACCTGTGAAAACTGGTGAGTCCTAACTGCAAATTGCAATGGCAAATGTTAAAACATGACAGAGGCACAATTTCATATACAATTTGATCTGAGTGTGATCTAAAGCTACATCTGTATAGGATATTTTTACAGCTACCAAGGTCAACTGATCGATTGTAACCTATGGCGCTAATCAAGCTGGCAGAAGAAGCAATGGTCTCAGCCCTCCTAGCCCCAGTTGTTAACCTCACACTGTCTTTCCTCCCTTGTATGCAGCTGCATGAACATAAATATAGCTAATTTTAATTGTGCTAGATCTCCAAATCAATGCAATTCACAGCTACACAAGCTTGGGGAAGCTAGAGGAGGCAGGGGAGAGAGAAACAAGTATTGGCACAGTAACTGAGATGAGGGAGAAGAACGCAGAACTTTTTTTGAAAGAATGCCAGTTTATCCTGGCTTGAAGTCTTCTGCTGTAGTTTTCATACCCATTTTAAAGCAGCTTACAGGACTATCATCTAGGGGAACGCCTACAAGACCTGGAACACCTACAAGACCTCCTCTGAGACAGTAAAGACACAATAATGTGCTTAACTACAGCACAACCACTTCTTAAAGATAAAATAGTACGGAAGACATCTTGTACTATGTACCTAGTCCCATAATAACCCCTCACCAGCTTCCTTTATTTTAAAAATAAAGGACTTCTCCTTTGCAAGACCACATTTCCAGTAGCAGCTGTGAGTAACTGGAATGTACTGGAAGTGAAGGCATCTAGTTGTTTAGAAGTCACAGGCACAGATAGCCAACTTCCCAGACTGGGAAAAGGAAAGAGAACCTAGATAAACCAAATCCGTATGCAATATAAAACCTACATAAAATAGGCATAATGGATTTTGCATGATAGTCATATAAAAGCATAGTGGAGAAAATAAATGTCAGTGATGCTGCTGAGCAACACAGAAATTCCCAAGCTAGTGTCAATGTAGATTTCCCACCTGGATTCAGATGCACTGTTTTTGACCAAGTAAGCCCTACCAGGCCTGGTTTGTACAGAAGCTTTGCAATCAACATTGCTTATCTCCTGTTATATCACTTGCCATTCTGAGGTTTGCACATGTGCAAGGAAACAATCTATTTTTTCTGCACTGATAGTATATTTCATTCACATTAGGATAATCCAGATTTGGGACCACAAGCATTTCTGTAAGACAAATAAATGAGAGAAGATAGTGTATGTCTGTATTTGCTCAGACTAAGACTGGGGGGGGGGGGGGGGAAGCACAGTAGTTTAAGTTTTAGGGAAGCATACAGGTTACCATACCCAAGTCTCAGGAAAGTCAAAAACACATTTTGCTGAGAAAGCAAGTGGAACACTTACAAGCACCAGTAAGTAAGAGTTTTGCCTCAGTAAACCTTTTCCTCCTAGTCATCAAAAGCAACCACAGTTGTATAGTAATTAAACAGTTGTATTTGTCCTGCAATCAGTCACTAGCTATTCAAACTCTTCATATTGCCATGAAGCAGGTTTCCCCACCCCAGCTATATAACTAAGGAGTTGCCTTTTCCTTTCCATATTACTAGTGCCTTGAACTTATGTTAAGGATACACTGAATGTCTTTCCTGTACACTCTGCCATCACTACATGCTACCACAAATGAGAGGGGATTTAACAGGTACAGTTACACTGACATTTACTGCACTGGCAAACCAGTCCACCTCTAGTTCACAGCTAGAGGTAAACACAATAAAACTACAGCATTTCAACAGTTTTATTTGATCTAGCATCCCGACATATGAAAAGCTTCAGGAGAAACTTTCCTAGTTTTATCCTGTGATGGGTATTTTATTATAGAACAGGTCAAACAATGAGATCTTCTGAAAGACTCCTGTAAAAGCATCCTTAACATTCCAAGGATCTGAATTAACACCTTGTATAACTAAAGTATTAATTAGGCAACAGTTTAAGAGATGTCACCTACTATAATAAACTGCTGTGGGCATGAAGGGCTTTGATTAAACTTACTCTTCATATGCTTATACATAAAATTAATTTACGATATCCTTCAAATAAAAGCCTGCTACATTTCAATAATCTTCCAACTAACATTTTTAAATGACGCATAATTTTTTTCCAGAAGTTATCCATGACAGATTCAGAGCAGATATGAATACATTTTATTACAAAAAAATAAGCTTTACTGTTCTGCTATTCAGGGTGGTAACTTAACTTTCTTACGTAAGAAATCCTTATTTTATGATTCAAACAAGTCTTTGATTTTCAAAAATGTGCTTTTTTCACTACTCACTCCAGCTTAAGAAAGTAATGCTGAAATTCACATGCCAAAATACTTTATTAGTTTGAGGGGTTACATGGTGTTTTTTTTTTATTTACTATCAATTAGATCTCGAGGAGGTTCATTGGGGGGTGTTTTGTTTTATTAAGATTTAGGAGGTTATTCTTACCACATTTTGCAAACTACTTCAAGATACAATACTAAAACAGACACAGAAGCACACAGGCCAGTACATTCACACAAATAAGCATATGTACCACAGTTGACCGGATATGAAAAATCCTCAGAGAATTCAGTTTTGTAAATAAGTGAATGTTATAACAACAATTAATTGCACACCCAAAAGCTTCACAGGTAGACACCTGCATCAGAAGAACAACCCAAAGCCACCTATATGAACTGGTTACTCTCAAGAAATATAATAAAAATTCTAAACTTATAACAAGAAGCTTCCTGGCTGGGACCTCTTGGGCAGATGATCTCCAGAGGACCCTCCTAACCTACACCACAGAATCTTAGAATGGTTTGGGTCAGAAGGGAAATTTGAAGATCTAGTCCAACCCCCCTGCCACGGGCAGGACATCTTTCACTAGATTGGATTGCTCAAAGCCCAAGATCATTCTTTGATACTAAGAAACGCCCATCTGATAAGGTTTTAAAAAAGCAAATCACAGAATGAACAAACATAAGAAAACTATATTGTATAGAGCAGACAAAGTTTCAGAGTATGGTCACTTGTTCATAAATGCTTAAGCATTCAAAATGAAAATCAAATTTTTCAAATAAAATAAACAGTACACAGGTCACACCTATTCACAACTTTATGGTTTCTTCCTCTGTTAGTTACAGTGTACACAGACTACTTCAAAGTTTAGCTTACTGTGGTGGGTTGACCTTGGCTGGATGCCAGATGCTCACCAAGCTCCTCTATCACTCTCCAGGGTGGAAAGAAAATAAGATGGAAAAAAACACTCATGGGTCAAGGTAAAGCTAGTTTAATAAAGCAAAGCAAAGGCTGTACCCGGAAGCAAAGGAAAACAAGATTTATTCTCTACTCCCCATCAGCAGGCGATGTCCAGCCACTTCCTGGGAAGTGGGGCTTCAGTACACATAGCAGTTGCTCCAGAAGACAAAACGACATAATAACATGTAATAACACACACACACACACCCCTTCCCCCTTTTTCTTAGCTTTTATTGCTGAGCAGACCTCACATGGTATGGAATATTACTTTGGTCAGTTTGGGTCCTGGCTATGTGCCCTCCCGAGATCTTACCCACCCCCAGCCTACTAGGTGAGGGGGGAATTTTGGGAGGAGAGCCTTGCTGCTGTGCCAGCACTGCTCAGCAGTAGCCAAAACACCAGTGTGTTATCCATACCTTTCTAGCTACCAATACAACACCACACTATGAGGGCTGCTACTGTGAAAGTTAACTCCATCTCAGCCAGACCCAAAACACTAACATTTTAACAATGGACTCACAGAAGGACCAACATTACATAATTTCAATGGCTTTTATCTGCCTTAAGGTATAAGAAAAGGCACTGACCACCCATTCACAACACTGGCAAACAGAATCTGCTTTTTGTACCCATAACAGCTAAAGAGCTGCCAAGGCATTCTGATTAATATTATACTGAATCAAAACATTCAAAAAAACCACCAGCTCTAAATCTGCTTCAGCCTTCAGCAGGTTACTCAAGTGATAGAAATACAACAGCTACATGAATCAGATAAAACAGACAGAATACCTTCTTTGCCTTTATTCCAAACACATTTCTTAACTATTAGTGTTTCCAATTTATTGCCCACTGAGTCAATTCACTTCCCACTGAGACCGTTTTTAAAAAAATTATTCCATTCAGTAATGTCAGTTCCACCAGGAATGGACTTCAATATTGATAGAGAGATGACTACTAATACAATCATTTCCTATTGTTTTCATGTTAATTTATTCCATAGTAGTGCCTAAAATGTAGTAAAGGCAAAAGACTTACCAGAGTTTCTTTTCTGCACGTACACTATGAACACTGCCTTTTAAATCCAGAAGATTATCTAGTCAAATTGCCTTCTCATGCATTTTATGCAAAGCAACTCACTCCCAAACATTGTTTTATATATTTAAATTTAATTTAATTATTTTTTTAAAATAGCAGTGATGATAACATAAGAATTTCTGGTCTTATTGAAGATTCAATATCTGGTCATACAGCTTGGGCTCCACATGTGCATAGGAAAACAATGCAAGTGCGGAAAGTTTACATTCTCTGGAAAAGGGGGTTGGCAACTTATGACGACTATCAAGATATAACAAAGCTATGTAGGGGGAAAATGAGAAGGGCCAAAGCTCAATCAGAACTCAGCTTGGCCACTGCAGTTAAAGACAATAAGAAGAGATTCTTTGAGTATATCAATAGAAAAAGGAAGACTAGGGAAAATGTAGGCCCACTGGTGAATGAGACAGGTGCCCTAGTGGTGGAAGACACAGAGAAGGCAGAGTTACTGAATGCCTTCTTTTCTTCATGAATCCCATACTCTGAAGGCAAAGGGGAAGGTCTGGAGAGAGGAAGATTTTCCCTCAGTTGAGGAGGATCGGGTCAGAGACCACTTGGCCAAGCTGGACATTCACAAGTCCATGGGCCCTGATGGCATGCATCCGCGAGTGCTGAGAGAGCTGGCGGATGTTATTGCTAGACCACTCTCCATCGTCTTTGAACGGTCATGGAGAACAGGAGAGGTGCCTGAGGACTGGAGGAAGGCTGACATCACTCCGATCTTCAAAAAAGGCAAGAAGGAGGACCCAGGGAACTACAGACCAGTTAGACTCACCTCTGTCCCTGGGAAGGTAATGGAGCGACTCGTTCTGGATGTCATCTCCAAACACGTTGAGGAACAGGAAGTTATTTGAAGTGGTCACCATGGATTTACCAAGGGTAAATCGTGCTTGACCAATCTGATAGCCTTCTATGATGTTATAACTGGTTGGCTGCATGAGGGGAGAGTCGTGGATGTCATCTACCTTGACTTTAGCAAGGCTTTTGACACTGTCTCCCACGACATCCTCATTAGGAAGCTGAGGAAGTATGGGCTAGATGAGGTGACAGTGAGGTGGATTGAGAGTTGGCTGTGGGACAGAACTCAGAGGGTTGTGATCAGCGGCACAGAGTCTAGTTGGAGGCCTGTAACCAGTGGTGTCCCCCAGGGGTCAATACTCGGTCCAATTTTGTTTAATATATTCATTAATGACCTGGATGAGGGAACAGAGTCTATCCTCAGCAAATTCGCTGATGATACCAAACTGGGTGGGGTGGCTGACACCCCAGAGGGCTGTGCTGCCATCCAGCGTGACCTGGACAGGCTGGAGAGCTGGGCAGAGAAGAACATAATGAGGTTCAACAAAACCAAGTGCAAGGTCCTGCACCTGGGGAGGAAGAATGCAAAGCACCAGTATAGGTTAGGGGCGGAGCTGCTGGGAAGTAGCTCGGAGGAGAAGGATCTGGGGGTCGTGGTAGACAGTAAATTATCCACGGCCCAGCAATGTGCCCTTGTTGCCAAAAAGGCCAATGGAATCCTGGGCTGCACAGGGAAGAGTGTGGCCAGTAGGTTGAGGGAGGTCATTCTCCCCCTCTACTCTGCACTGGTGAGGCCACAACTGGAATACTGTGTCCAGTTTTGGGCTCTCCAGTTCAAGAGGGACAGGGAACTGCTGGAGAGAGTCCAGCGAAGGGCAACTAAGATGATTAAGGGATTAGAGCATCTGCCTTATAAGGAAAGGCTGAGAGAGCTGGGACTCTTTAGCCTGGAGAAGAGAAGGCTGAGGGGAGACCTTATTATGGTGTACAAGTATCTAAAGGGTGGGTTGAAGGAGGATGGAGCCAGACTCTTTTCAATGTTTCAAAGTAATAGGACGAGGGGTAATGGGCACAAGTTAGTACACAGGAAGTTCCGTTCAAATACACGGAAAAACTTCTTTACAGTGAGGGTGACAGAGCACTGGAACAGGCTGCCCAGGGAGGTTGTGGAGTCCCCTTCTCTGGAGATTTTCAAGACCCGCCTGGATGCAGTCCTGAGTAATGTGCTCTGGGCAATCCTGCTTTGGAGTTGGACTAGATGATCTCTAGAGGTCCCTTCCAACTCTGAAAATTCCGTGATTCCGTGACTCTGTGGGTTGTGGATAATAGTGCCTCCCCTGAAAAACTCTCAGCATCCAGTGATTCTGCTACTGAAAGTGCCTTGAGCACTTCTGGTACCTTTATATAGCTCTCAATGAGTTTTCTTTCCATGTCTCGTCACTTTTTAGAGGCTGGTTTCAAAGGGAGCAAAGTCTAAGATATACAACTAAGTTACTCCTTTGCTTTTTCTCACAACACTAAGAAAAGTAATTCTTAAAGCTACAGAAAGCACACTAAGAATATTGAAACAGGTGTGTTTTTTTGTTTTTTTTTTTAAGTTACACTGAAGTCTTCATGCAAAGTCCAGGGAAGTTTACAGCTGGAGAATTTGTATTAAAGCAGCTAAAAGTTACTTCCCTGTCAGATTTACGTGCAGAGATAGAAAGCTTACTTCTTTCTTGAAGTATTGCGATGGCATAAAAGTATTTTCTACAATACACATTTGAAAATGTTTTTATCTAAGGATAAGCCTTTCCATAATAATTTCATTATGATACTCTCATAGGAATAATAAAATGTTGTAAATACAAGATGACTTGATGTTGTAAGTGATTACTAACAACATTTCTATCAGACAAGAAATAAACTGTGTATTGTTATTCATGCAACTCCTAATCAAACAAAGACAAGAATCTCTTAAGAACTGCCAAAAAGAAAACACTCTTCCTGGTAGAATATAAAACTAAGAAATATAAGGTAAGTTTTTAAAAAGCAAAAGAGCTGGGAGATAACAATTTTCTACAAATTAAATACAACAAAAGTTTATCTTTCAAGCACAACCAAGCCTTCAAAAGAGGCATACCTTCCAGCTTTGAAAAAGGCTGTGGAGAGCATACTGGTTTTTGCACTTATCTTGACTCTTAGAAGCAGCATACTCCTAGTACATCTGTTTGCATCACAACAGGCAACAAGGGGCTAAAACACGAAGAGTGGCAAAAGAGCTAACTGGTATGTACCACAGCATGCGGAAGAGAGAGGTAATGGAATAACTTCTTAAAAAGATAAAGAAGATTTGAAGTAGTAAATTCAGCAGGACAATGACTCAGTACATTCAACTCAGTTTGTCTGATCTGGAGAAAATGGTTCAACCTAGTATTTGGAAGGAAAGAACCACCACAAAATTTAATTTTAAATTGCTAAGCTGGACTCTTTCAAAAACTACACATTTAAACAGCTTTACATATATAAGAAATTCTTTTCTGACTCTTCAGAATGCTCAAGGCTATTAACCTCTTCTCTTTTGCATACTTTCCAGTTATGCGTGAGAAGGGGAAGATTCACAGACATTTTGGTTAAACTTTTTTTATCTAACTTGCTTCAGTTGCTGACAACACGCAAATGTAGGACTTCCTATCAATTATTGGAAAAACACCTATTTTGGTCCAAAGTTACCTTGAGAAGAACATCCCAACTAGAGGTAAACCCATCATCAAGGATGTAATACATACAGAAAGGTCTTTCACACAAGATAAAGTTCAGATATTTACTGAAGTATCCATTTGAAATGGTTACTCTATTCCAACATTGATTATTTCACTCCCTTAAGTAGTTAGTGGCAGTAGTTTTAATAGTATAAAATAAAACATGCTAAAGAGTATCCAAGAAATTAAGTCTAGAACAACAGGTTCACACTGCTGATTTGGCAATGAAACATTAATGGGAATCTCTTTTAACTCCAGGCTATGTGTGTCTATTAATTTGAGCCCAAACATCTTAAACACAAGTTTCCTCAGGCCATTGAATTTCTCTCAGTATTTTGCAATTAGAGGAAAACCAGGTTATACAGCACAGCTAAATGACTCCTATCATACACCATTATTGTTCAATAGTAAGCTTTGTCAAGCTTTCACCAATAAGGCTAAAGTTTATCTTGCTCACTGTCAGTATGAGGCTTAGGGGATATTTTGAGGAAGAAGAGCAGACCAACAAAATGAGAGCCAGCTGCACAAGAAGTAGTGCCTGGGAAAAAAATTATGTGAAAGTAGTTTCTCCCCCTCCCTCCCCTCAAGAGAAAGATTATTTAAAAAAAAAAAAAAAATCTGTCTGTCCTTAAGAAATTCTTAAGCTATGAAATGGGAACTTTTATGAAAGATGACTTGGATGTCAGGAATTTGCCTTTTTCTAATCTCAATGAGAACTCATGCAAACATGACAACGTTTGAAAAAAATCAGAGCTGACAGATGCTAACAGTCCTCTAGGACATCTAGAATTTAACAGCATCTTCAGATATTTTTAATTAAAATGAAGTTTTATTGAAACATAGCACCTATGATTACACTCTGGTTTGCCAGGTTTGTTTGGTTTTTTTTCCTGGTGGCTAGCACAGCAGCCCCACCTGTTGAGCATGCTACCTATACACCACCATCCACTACCAGAGAAACAGAAGGTGCGCTACTTAGAGCTCTGGACTTACGAACAACTATTCTTCTGCCTCAACCACAAAGTCATTGATTTTGACCTATCATAATTTCTCACCCTACTGATATGAGAGGGGAATGTCAACATATAATTCCTCTTCTCGTCTTTTCCACTCTAATTGTTGTTCCCAGCTCTACAGAGGCCAAAGCTAGTTCACGCACTGCCCTCACAATAACTTTTTATCAGCTGCATGCTGGAAGAAGTGATCTGACTAGGAATAAAGGGTGGACAAAGGAAGTTTGCTTAAATATAAAATTAATGAGAAGCTTTATTAAGGTTTCTAATATCCAAGTTCTGCCAATAAGTTTTCTTGTACATGCCTAGATCTGAGTCCCTGTGCACCCATACTTTAGGAAAGTCCTCTATGATCTTCAGAGAACCTTTGCCTTGGTCATTGATTAGGAAAGATCCACCCAAGGGATAAATCAGAGAGTTGAACAGGGCCAGAGATCTTGAACATAGAATGTGATGCTTTTTTACTTCTCTTGCCTCCCTGTTCATAAGCTCTTTTCCTTACCCACCTTTTCTTGTTTTATCTCTTTCTGTCTGGTTTAATTGAAGTTTTCTTCAGGCAACACTAAATCTTTTTCTGTCAGTCTGCAACTATAAAGGCAATCAAAAACAGCATCTTAAAAAGCCAGATGTTACAACAAGTTTGGCAGGTCTCCAAGTGGCTAATAAAACTGTATTGTGTGCCAACCTAGGCCAGAAACTGCAAAGTAAAGAGTCAAACACTAAAACAGTATTTTTCCTTTTAATCTTTCATATTGGATTGAGAGCAGCCATGCAGAGAAGGAGTTGAGGATATTGGTAGATGAAAAAATTGGACATGAGCCAGCAATGTGTGCTTGCAGCCAGAACGCCCGGGCTGCATAAAGAGAAGTGTGGCCAGCATGTCAAGGGAGATGATTCTGCCCCTCTGCTCTGCTCTCATGAGACCCCATCTGGAGTACTGCATCCAGCTCTGGGGTCCCCGGCCTCCAGTACAAGACTTGGACCTATTAGAGCAGGTCCAGAGGAGGGCCATGAAAACAGTCAGAGGGATGAAACACCTCTACTGTGAAGAATGACTGAGAGAGTTGGGGTTGTTTAGCCCAGAGAAGAGAAGGCTCCAGGGAGACCTTATCACAGCCTTTCAATACTTAAAGGGGGCTTATAAGAAAGATGGAGAGAGACTTTTTACCAGCAGTAGTTACACCATAGCGACAGAACAAGGGGCAACAATTTTAAACTAAAAGAGGGTAGACTTCGATTGAATATGAAGAAATGAGGGTGGGGGAAGAGAAGAAGAAGAAGTTGACCAAAGAAGTTGTGGATGGCCCCTCACTGGAAGTATTCAAGGTCAGGTTGGACAGGGCTTTGAGCAAACTGATCTAGCCAAAGATGTCCCTGCCCATGGCAGGGGGGTTGAACTAGATTAACTTTGAAGGTCCCTTCCAACCCAAAACATTCTATGATTCTGTGATTCTATACTCTTGTGTTTTCCAGATCATCCCTTGACCTCAAAAGGGTGTTGAATTATTTTTTTTGTGAGATACTCAAATATTATAGTAGCAACAAGCACCACAGAAAAGTCCACACAGAAATTAACAGCCTACAGTAAACAGAGCCTGAGGCTCACAATGAATAACCAGGCTAAGATAAACATTGATTAGTGTGTTAGGAAGTGAATATCATCTGTCCCCTTCTCTGAATGAGGCAGGACTTGGGGGGAGGGGGCAGAAATGCACAAGTGATTATGCAACTGGAGGTTGTATCATGCTGCTTGTGCACAAGGGGACAAAGGGGTAAATTAAAAACACACCCACCACCTTAGTTATTGGATGTGTTTGATGTCAATTTAATATACTCTGTGCTTATAATTAGCACTGCTGCCTTTCTATCATCAAAATATATGAACAATGAATTTAGAAACTTCTTTAATCATCTCATATCATTCATTACATTACTATGCAAGCAGGTGGGAAACATCAAAATACTGAACATTATATTATTCCACTCTATTTTTACCAACATTTTATCCTTTTAAAAATCATCAAATGTAACCTATAAAAAAAGCATTCCATTAGAGTTTTTGTTTGAGTGCATTAGACTTCAAGTAATTTATATGTGCAAACATTCATACTATCATAATGATCAAGCATTAAAGGAAAACACGCGTTTTGCCTGAGGAACATTTATATACTTACAGATGTGTACAAAACTAAACTAAATGTGCCTGTGTTTCTCCACAGAGACAGATGCAGCCTCCGCTGGTAAGACACTTAGGGTGCAAGCAGAAAAATGGATTTCAAAATGTTGAAACACTCACTATTGCCTCTCAGGCACTTCTTTTCCTTCTGGCCACATTTCAACTTTCCCAAAATATATAAAAGATATTTAAGTTATTAACGTAACAAAATCAAATTAACTACAGATTCTACAAAAGACACAGTATTCTAAATTCTGTTCTCAGGTATTATACTTTTCTGTCTGTAGTTCAATCACAATACCATCTTGGATGTGTAATGCGACCTTGAAATCATGAGGCATCACAAATATACACCTTGTAGAAATAGAAATTATTAATACAGTCCTATAAAATCCCATAAAGTCAAACTTTTGGGGATGAAAGAGATGTAAAATTATTTCTCTGTCTACATATATACTACTGTAATATTTAAGACCACTTCAAAGTGGACTTGGACAGTGTTAACTGGGCACATAAAGTCACTTTTACTCAATCCAGTGATTCGTAGAAGATATTCAGGGCCAAATAAGATTCAGTAGTTTAAATACAGAAAATCAGTTCTATTTCAAGCATTCCTCTCCACCCCAGCCTCCAGGTTTTGCTCTGAAGTACCGTGGGTCTCCAAGAAATATCAGCATTTCCATCTCATCTACCAGCCCGCTGCAAGTACCTAGCATACCCTAAGGGAACTAGAACCATCAGCTAGTAGACTAGGTGGACTATCTTAAAGACACTTATAAAGCCTGTCAACAAGTTTACACAACAAATTCCTGCCTTCAGCTTTGAAAATGGAGTCTCTGAAGTTAGGCAACCACAATTTCTAGTCACTTTAAAAAAGCTAGTAATTCCAGTCTTAACCTCACCTATTTTTCAAGCTATCACAAGTTTGGCTTATATTTCATACAGCAGGGTTTTCTTCCTTGCTTGGTGCTTCAATCATTTAGTTTCTTCTCTTTTAAGTGACTGACTGTGTTACACCCTGGAGTATATTCTGCTATCCTCTCTCAATCCCTCAGCTGCCTTTACACTTATAGTGTAAAGAGTGTATAGAAGTTATACGTAACAGACCATCATCAGGGAGCAAGTATACCAGATTAATTCCCCTATAAACAAAATATATTTAATGCCTTTTAAACATACAAATCCAGAGCATAATTGCCACTTACAGTCATCAAAGCACATGGATATAGTAAAGCTGGCTTCCTTAGTAATGCCAAAAAAAGAATAAATGAGTAATAAAAAAATAAAGGGCTGAACATTTCAGGAACTGTGCAAATCAGTACTGATTAAGGGCCATAACTGTTCACTCTCACTTCCCATCTTCAACAAAATGATCTTCCTGACCTCAGTGCAAATCTGAAGATCATAGAATGGTTTAGGTTGGAAAGGACCTTGAAGATCACTGAGTTCCAACCCCCCTGTCATAGGCAGGGACACCTCCCACTAGACCACGTTGCCCAAGGCCACGTCCAGCCTGGCTTTGAACACCTCCAGGGATGGGGCCTCAACAACCTCTCTGGGCAACCTGTTCCAGTGCCTCACCACCCTCTAGATGTCTGCTCATTTCTAGAAACATTTGTAGTGAAAATTATTAGATCTTGAAACTGAGCTATTCTTTGTGGTCAAAAGAGTAGATTATCACAAACATTAGTTCACTCTACATAAAACAACTTTGTTCAATATTTTGCTTTATATAATTTTTAAAATTACAGAAAAGCAGTGTCACTAGCTAGTATCTCACCACAGATTTATTTCCTGCTCTATTCCATAAATAACGTCCAGCAAGAGAGAACAGACAAAAAGTGATGTGACAGCTAGTTTACAAAATAGATCAAACACATTTTCTACAATTTTCTCTAACAAGAAAATAATTTCTGCTATTGTAAATCAACTAGACCTTTGACTAGTAGCTTGCAAACCTTCCTCTGAAAAATCAGTGATTCACATAAAGTTCTTGTAAAAGGATAAAAGATTTTATGTGGACTTGCAGCTATGTCATTGTAGAATAACACTGTTCCGTGGTTTACAAGCGTCAGATTTAAAAAAAATAAGGCTTTTAAAGCCTGGAATATTATCATACATACTGAAAGAAGCCAGCTGAAATTTATAGCACTTTTGAACAGTCTACCATTATACTTACTTTCAACGCTAGAAAAAGAATGACAAAGCTCCCTAACTGTTCACCATGGTTGTCACTTACAGAAACTTCTCTGATAGAGGGACAGCAGTAGATCTCAGTGCCATTATGACTATGCTAAAAAAGTTTGTTCTGGGTAGACTTTGAAGTGCTTATAACTGCAGATTTGGAAAAATTCCAATAGATTTTAAACAAATGCAATTGAGACCATAGGTCCCTTATATTCTTAAGAGACACACATCCTTATTTAAAGATTATCTTCCTGCTAATATCACCTGCACATCAGTGAAGTCTGAACCACTATCCATTTTACTGAAATGCTGGCAGCAGGTCAACACTGCCAGTTGCCTTCTAGTCCTTCACCAAAACAGTTAGCTTAAAACACAGGTTTGCACAAATCAGTAATTTCAACACGCCACCCCCCTCCCGTCCGAAACCTGTCAATATCAAATTAGCTGTTCAACAAATCACAAGTTTAAAGAAGCTGGTCCTCAGTCATTTTAGGTCCTACTTGAGAGGATAAAGTTGTGGAAGACTTATCAAATAATCTGAAGCCCATGGTTCTGTGATATCTCTGAAGTAGTTAACTGAGGGTTTTAAGGAGAGAGTGATAAAGAGATCTTGTCTTGAAAGCAAGAGGCAAGTTATTTTGACTAACTAGCAAGTTATTTTTGGATCACTGTATGAAGAAATTGCATAAAGGAAGTCAAATAACAGCAAACCTCTACATTTCTTTATTTGAGAAGAGTTTCCCTCCACTGGTATCACTGGTGGTGATCTCAGGGTGGCCTTTGAATCTTCACAGCATAAATTGTAAGTTTAGTTAGTGTGATTTGTTCCAGTTGAGGCATTTGAGCCAAGCAGTCTGAAACACTGAGATAAGGGGAAGCAAGCAATAAAGTCATTAAGATTGCTCTGTGACCTGACCTTCCCATTTTATTACAATTTCTCAATGGCAACACAGGAATGTGGGAAGATACAAATAAGCATTTATTCCATCTTCTGAAAC
Organism: Vanellus vanellus; assembly: GCF_965231255.1. Lineage (NCBI taxonomy): Eukaryota > Metazoa > Chordata > Aves > Charadriiformes > Charadriidae > Vanellus > Vanellus vanellus. Next base: position 163,986,348 of record NC_138905.1, read on the forward strand.
AAGGAGATGCTTCTCACATTGTGATTTTAAATCTTATCCAACTGTGGAAATTTGCATTCTCTGCTACATGTAAGAACTATTTAAAAAAGAAATCGAACACAAACAAAACACACACACACAAACCCACTGTCTTTTGAGGAAACCACTTCCCCTTCCCTTTCACCCAATAGCCAGAAGATGCCAATGCAGGATATGTTATTTGATAGGACTGCACCACATATGCGACTGAATGGCAAAGGCATGCAGCAAGATGCTTACACAATTGTAAATAAAACACTGTGTGGTTGTTGGGGGAATAGTTTGCCTACAGGCTAGGCAATAACAGACATATTTAACATTTCCTAAGTTAAACAGATTAACTACAGAGAGTTTCATTTACCCATGTCTATTAATATGAATGGCTCTTAATTCTGTATAAATCAGAATTCTGTATAAATCAGAATTCATGATTTTCTTGACTTGTCAGAATTGAAACACGCATTCTTTTGAGAAGTTCTGCCTCCTTAAAATACATCAGCAGTGCACCAGTAAACACCTAGATACACTGTCTCTGCACCAATAGGGATTTTTGTTGTTGTTCTTGAGAATAACCTCTGATTTTGTCATGTACTCGCACATAACCATAACCTTTTCCTGGACTCTTCTCTGATTAAGATGGGGAAAAATAGGGGTTCTGCCACTGTTGGACTGCTGCTACTAGGCCGAGTGAGAGATACAGGAGAGCTACTTTGTTACGTATGCAACAACTGTCAATTGATTTATCTTTTCACAACAGGTAATATTGTTCCTTCTTTTCTGAAAGCCACAAAGCTGGAGTCTGTTAATGGGACTGAATGTAATCTTTCCAAATCCTTCCCAGATGTGCAAAGCCAGTAACTATGCTAAGACAGCTATGGTAAAATAACCTGGTAATCAGCAGTCATCCGTCCCAGATGATAACTAGGTGTGTCTTCTTTAAAAGTGAAGATCAAATAACCTAGAGCAAGACTAATCTGTGAGAACACAATCATTATCAAGTTTAAAGAAAACAGTCTCAAGTTCCACAATAAAGTGTTCATGTAATTTTTGCATAAGTTGGGTACGATGTAATTAAGTTTATACCCACTAAGCTATCAGTTAATTGTAGATTTGATCAATTCCTCATGAAATTTAGGAGAAGAGAAATTTTTGCAGTCAGTGGAAGCATTAGACATTTATACCATCAACTGCAGGTACAAAGTTTGCTTCCATTACATCAAATAAAAAGGTTTTATAGTATCATTACACATTAAAGATGGCAGTATACAGTAAAGATGGCAGTGGAGAGAAGGAAATAAAGCAAGGGATTTCTCACCTAAGTTCCTGTGAAATGCAAAGAAGCCTTGTACTATCACTCCAGCTCTGGAGCTACTTGCCCACCTGCCCCTCCTTCACTGTTCCCCCTGCAGGCGATTCAGCTCAAGAGAGACACACAGTACCAAACAACACAAAGAATAGCTGTGTCTGGAGAGCAGCAGTTGACCCTTTCTCCCCACTCCCTTCTTTGTACTGTGAGTAGCAAGTCACCTTTATGTAAGAAAACAATAATCTACTCTTATTTCAACAGGCCAAAAAATCAGTCTCGACCTACTTTCAACATAAAAATTTGAATGAGACTTCATTAGCTTAAAATTTCTTCCTACACACTTCCAAAATACTGACTTTTTTTGTTAAGTGTTCTTCTCCACAATACACTTCTTACCTCTTCTCTCCAAAACTACATGCACATATATATAAGAACAACTTGAGGTGCAAATGAATGTGAGCTGACATAATATGAATAAAAGACAACCTAACTGCTTTGATCAAAGTTACAAAGAAAAAAACAGCCACTTAGTAGCTGTAAAAAATGGGAAGCCAGTGGGGGAATACTGCGAGTAAACAAACACTATTTTCCTGTGTGTAACCAGTGTAAATGGTTGAGTACAAGCATCTATGGGCAAGCACACAAGAGAACAGGAGCATGGTAAACCCACATTTAATGTTACACTACAGAGATATAAACTCATGTTCATGCTTTACAGAATTTGGTATTTTCATTACTTCATGAAGTTACATTTTACAGAACACCATAAAACTCTTTGCAATTCATAGTGTCATGTGACAAAGAAACTAAAACAGCAGTTTCAGGGAATGAGTTGGTAGAGAAGAAAGGGGACTGAGGAAAGGAGATGTCTTCCCTAAACACTGAGCACCCTTAACCATTAAGAAGAAAAACAACAAACCGGAAAAGAAGCACACAAGTGACAGAGAGGGACCGATGGCAGGTAGGGAAGCTACAGGGCAGCTAAGACTGAGTGTTCTTGACAGCTTCAGAAAGCAGAACCACAGTCAAGCCTCAAAAGGAGATTTTCTTTGGGACTCTGAGGAAAAAATCTCAAGATGGAAAATGCAGATTGTATCGAACTGAGCAACCACTGAGAGAGGGAAGAATGAGCAGCATTTGAAAGAAGGACTAAGGAAAAGCCACACACTTGAACATACGAAGCAAGCAGTAATTTGTTTTCCAGCCTTACAACTAACTCTCCCTCATCCTGAGGTTTTCCTATTTTTTATCCTGCTCAGGTTTGTTGTGTTCTAACAAAGTCTTTAGTTTCAGGGATTGAAAAGTTGAGTCTCTTTTGCCATGCTCGATATAAAAATGGAGCTGGGGATGCATAGAGGAAGTAATTCCATCTAAATGCATTGTCCGATTCAGGGTCCAAAGAGATTGCACTGCATTTCTGAGGGGGGAGGGGGGAAGTCATTTTTTAAAAAGCCTTGTAGTTGAATATTTAAAATTAGTTTCAAGAGCCCGTGTAGTTTATCTTAAGAGTGCCTGTCCTGGTTCCGGCAAGGATGGGGTTAATTTCCCCAAGGAGCCGGCAGGGGAAGCAAGTATTCCATACCACGTGACCCATGCCCAGCTATAAAAGGAGCTAGCCGGGGAGAGGAAGTCAGTTGCCACTTGGGGGCGGGCTGCAGCGGTGCGGGTCTGGTTGGTGCGCTTTGCGGCGGTACTGTAATCGTGCTCTTATATTCCTTTACTGGTGTTATTGTTTTTCTTTCTTCTTCCCTTTGTCTGTTCTGTTAAATTATAATATTTCAACCCACGAGTTCTTGCCCTTTTCTGCTCATTTTTCCCGCGGCTGTGGGAGTTGAGCGAGTGGCTGTGTGGTTCTTTGTTGCTGGCTGAGGCCAAACCATGACAGTCCTTTTTGGTGCCCAACGTGGGGCTCGAAGGGTTGCAATAACGACAGATCTGACCAGAGCTTGTTAAAACGGATTTCTTATATGCATTTCTCCAATTAGTTAAATAGTTGCTGGTTACGATGTTGCTTCGTTTGTTTACATGGCTGTGTTATGTAAATTCTTATATGCTGTATGTACTCCCTGTGATGCTGTTTGTTATCTCAGGGAGAGCGATCAGGACTATCATTTTGCTGTCCTGTGCAATGTCAGCTTATGATATGGTAACATCGCTATTCAAGTGGTTTTGTTGGGGTTTCTATGCAGTATTGCTGTCCTGTCCATACCTTGGTTACTGTCTCTCAGAAGCTATCAATAATCACACCCAACCTATGGGAGAAACAGGGGGAGATACTTTCCCCAGCTCTTTTGCCTCCTTTTTCTCCTTTGGGCCAGGTATAACACCTCTTGAGAATTTTTAATATCCTTGGGACGCTCAAACCAGCGTGTTCCTATTGCTATGTCTCCTGAATGTTTTTCAAGTCTTCTTTAGGGTAAAACAGCTGTTTAAGACTACCACTCAGAAATCTGTCCCAAGGCCAGATAGTCAGGGGTGGCATGGGATGTGGGAGAACATGGGCAGGTATCTAGATAACTTCTCACCTCCAATGGCTTGGGACTTCATCCTTGAACAACTACAGGACCCTGATAAAGTAATAGAATATTTAAAAAGAAAATGCTGTGGCTATTCCAGAGAGGCACAACTTATGGCACTGTGTTGGGCCCTGGCCAGTATCTACCAAACACTGCTCAGTACTATGCAGGACCCTCAGGGGAAAGAGGGGAAAGCCAGACCGGCAGGCACTGTGGCTACCGCAACCCCGGTGGCAGGCACTGCGGCTACTGCAACCCCGGTGGCAGGCACTGCGGCTACTGCAACCCCGGTGGCAGGCACTGCGGCTACTGCAACCCCGGTGGCAGGCACTGCGGCTACTGCAACCCCGGTGGCAGGCACTGCGGCTACTGCAACCCCGGTGGCAGGCACTGCGGCTACTGCAACCCCGGTGGCAGGCACTGCGGCTACTGCAACCCCGGTGGCAGGCACTGCGGCTGAACCGGACAACCAACCTGTGCCAGTATCAGTTGCTCCTATACAGAAGAAGAAATACACCAAGAAATCAGTTCGCATAGTAAAGGATGATGATGAACCAGGGCCATCAAAGGAACAGGAGGAAGAGACAGAACCCGAGATAATCACCCGATCCCTATCCCTGAGTGAGGAGTGAGCTGCGAGATATGCAAAAAGATTTCAGTTGACTTCCTGCTGAGCACATTGTCACCTGGCTGCTCCGATGCTGGGATAACGGGGCCAGTAGCTTGGAATTAGAGGGCAGGGAAGCTAAGCAGCTGGGATCCCTGTCTAGGGAGGCAGGCATTGACAAGGCAATTGGGAAAAAGACACAAGCCCTCAGCCTCTGGAGGCAACTCCTGGCAGGTGTAAGGGAAAGGTATCCTTTCAGTGAAGATGTTGTATGTCGTCCAAGCAAGTGGACCACCATGGAAAAAGGTATCCAGAACCTAAGGGAATTAGCCGTACGAGAGATGATTTACTTTGACCCAGATAACGCGCAGTTACCCACAGATCCTGATGAAGTCCAGTGCACAAAGCCCATATGGTGGAAGTTTGTACGGAGCGCACCATCATCATATGCCAACTCTTGGCAGTGATGGAATGGAGAGGTGAAGAGGGACCAATGTGTATGAGGTGGCTGGACGACTCCGTCAATATGAAGAAAGCCTATCTTCCCCCCTCGTTTCAGCTGTGGAGAAACTGTCCCAGAAGGTCCAGCAACTTGAAGAGAGTATGTCCTACTCCCCGCCTGTACAGGCCAGCATCTCAGCTATTAGGAGCAGGCGTTTCCCTGCTCAGGAGGGAGAGTATAGGGGGTACACACCACAAGGCACCCTGTGGTTTTACCTGCGTGACCACGGAGAGGACATAAGGAGGTGGGATGGACAACCTACCTCAACCTTACGGACACGGGTATGTGAGCTGCAAGGAAGAACAATCACAAAAGGGGATCCCTCCAGAAAAAGTGCAGCTCCTGTTTCCAGCAGACAGTTCCCCAGACAGAATGGAAAGCCTGATCTCACCTCCGATCCTCTTGAAGGGACTTCCAAATCATTTTTGCAACAAGTGAGTAACGTATACTATGATCAGCATTAGAGGGGCCCTGCCTCCAGCCAGGTGGGGGAAAGGGACAACCGGGTTTATTGGACTGTGTGGATTCAATGGCCTGGCACATCTGAGCCACAGGAGTATAAAGCTCTGGTGGACACTGGTGCACAATGCACCTTAATACCATCATATTACAGAGGAGCAGAACCCATTTGTATTTCTGGAGTGACAGGGGGATCCCAAGAGTTGACTGTACTGGAAGCTGAAGTAAGCCTAACTGGAAATGAGTGGCAAAAGCATCCCATTGTGACTGGCCCAGAGGCTCCATGCATCCTTGGCATAGACTATCTCAGGAGAGGATACTTCAAGGACCCAAAAGGATACTGGTGGGCTTTTGGCATAGCTGCCTTGGAGACAGAGGAAATTGAACAGTTATCCACCTTGCCTGGTCTCTCAGAGGACTCCTCTGTGGTAGGGTTGTTGAGGGTCAAAGAACAACAGGTGCCGATTGCTACCACAACGGTGCATCAATGACAATATCGCACTAACCAAGACTCTGTGATTCCTGTCCATAAGTTGATTCGTCAACTAGAGACTCAAGGAGTGATTAGCAAGACTCGCTCACCCTTTAGTAGTCCCATATGGCCAGTGTGAAAATCTAATGGAGAGTGGAGGCTAACAGTGGATTATCGTGGCCTGAATGAAGTCACACCACCGCTGAGCGCTGCCATGCCAGACATGCTAGAGCTTCAATACAAACTGGAGTCGAAGGCAGCCAAGTGGTATGCAACGATTGATATCATCAGTGCATTCTTCTCAATCCCTTTGGCGGCAGAGTGCAGGCCACAGTTTGCTTTCACTTGGAAGGGCATCCAGTACACCTGGAATCGACTGCCCCAGGGGCGGAAACACAGCCCCACCATTTGTCATGGACTGATCCAGACCACACTGGAACAGGGTGAAGCTCCAGAACATTTGCAGTACATTGATGATATCATTGTATGGGGCGACACAGCAGAAGAAGTTTTTGAGAAAGGGAATAAAATAGTTCAAATCCTTCTGAAAGCTGGCTTTGCCATAAAACGAAGTAAGGTTAAGGGACCTGCACAGGAGATCCAATTTTTAGGAATAAAATGGCAAGATGGACGCCGTCAGATCCCAATGGATATGATCAACAAAATAGCAGCTATGTCCCCACCGACTAGTAAAAAGGAAACACAAGCTTTCTTAGGTGTTGTGGGTTTTTGGAGGATGCATATTCCAAATTACAGTTTGATTGTGAGCCCTCTATATCAAGTGATGTGGAAAAAGAATGATTTTAAGTGGGGTCCTGAGCAATGACAAGCTTTCGAACAAATTAAGCAGGAAATAGTTCATGCAGTAGCCCTGGGGCCAGTCAGGGTGGGACAAGACGTTAAAAATGTGCTCTACACTGCAGCTGGGGAGAATGGCCCTACCTGGAGCCTCTGGCAAAAAGCACCAGGGGAGACTCGAGGTCAACCCCTGGGGTTCTGGAGTCGGGGATACAAAGGATCCGAAGCCCGCTATACCCCAACGGAAAAGGAGATATTGGCAGCATACAAGGGGGTTCGGGCTGCTTCGGAGGTGGTTGGCACTGAAGCACAGCTCCTCTTAGCACCTCGACTGCCAGTGCTGGGCTGGATGTTCAAAGAAAGGGTCCCTGCCACACATCATGCAACTGATGCTACGTGGAGTAAGTGGATTGCACTGATCACACAGCGAACTCGAATGGGAAACCCCAGTCGTCCAGGCATACTGGAAGTGATCATGGACTGGCCAGAAGGCAAAGATTTCAGAATATCACTAGAGGAAGAGGTGATGCGTGCAGAAGAGGCCCCACCGTATAATGAACTGCCAAAAAATGAGAAGAAACATGTCCTGTTCACTGATGGGCCCTGCCGAATTGTGGGAAAGCATCGAAAGTGGAAGGCTGCTGTGTGGAGTCCGACACGACAAGTTGCAGAAGGCACCAAAGGACAAGGTGAGTCGAGTCAGTTTGCAGAGGTAAAAGCCATCCAGCTGGCTTTGGACATTGCTGAGCGAGAGAAATGGCTGGTACTTTACCTCTATACTGATTTATGGATGGTGGCAAATGCTCTGTGGGGGTGGTTACAGCAGTGGAAGCAGAACAACTGGCAGCGCAGAGGTAAGCCCATCTGGGCTGCTGAACTGTGGCAAGATATTGCTGCCCGGATTGAGAATCTGGTTGTGAAAGTATGTCGTGTAGATACCCACGTGCCTAAGAATCGGGCCACTGAGGAACATCAAAACAACCAGCAGGTAGATCAGGCTGCTAAAATTGAAGTGGCTGAGGTGGATCTGGACTGGCAACGTAAGGGTGAACTCTTCATAGCTCGGTGGGCCCACGATACCTCAGGCCATCAAAGAAGAGATGCGACATATAGATGGGCTCGTGACCGAGGGGTGGACTTGACCATGGACACTATTGCACAGGCTATCCATGAATGTGAAACGTGTGCTGCCATTAAGCAAGCCAAGTGGTTAAAGCCTCTTTGGTACGGAGGACGATGGCTAAAATATAAATCCGGGGAGGCCTGGCAGATTGATTATATCACACTCCCACAAACTCGCCAAGGCAAGCGCCACGTGCTCACAATGGTGGAAGCAACCACTGGATGGCTGGAGACATACCCTGTGCCCCATGCCACTGCCCGTAACACTATCCTGGGCCTTGAAAAGCAAATCTTATGGCAGCATGGCACCCCAGAAAGAATTGAGTCAGACAATGGAACTCACTTCCGAAACAGCCTCATAGACACCTGGGCCAAAGAGCATGGCATTGAGTAGGTATATCACATTCCTTATCACGCACCAGCCTCGGGTAAGATAGAACGATATAATGGACTGCTAAAGACTACCCTGAGAGCCATGGGGGGTGGGACCTTCAAACACTGGGATACCAATTTAGCAAAAGCCACCTGGTTAGTTAACACTAGGGGATCTGCCAATCGAGCTGGCCCTGCCCAATCAAGACTTCCATGTACAGTAGAAGGGGATAAAGTCCCTGTAGTGCATATGAAGAATATGTTAGGAAAGACAGTCTGGGTTAGCCCTGCCTCAGGCAAAGGCAAACCCATCCGTGGGATTGCTTTTGCACAAGGACCTGGGTGCACTTGGTGGGTGATGCGAGAGGATGGGGAGGTCCGATGTGTACCTCATGGGGATTTGATTTTGGGTGAGAATAGCCAATGAATAGTTTTATGATGTTAAATGTTAAATAATCTTGCTGGTGTATGTTATCATTATCATTGCTATCAATGGCACTACAGAAGAATCACCCAAATCAATGACAGATGGACTTTGATGAGACTGAGTAAAGTGCGTGGTGATGTAATAAGAATTGATCTCAGTATGTGGTGCCCAGCAATCTCCTTGAGATTGACATCTTCAACTTGTGGACCGTGGGCATGGACTACATTGGGTTTCCCAGTCACGAGCTTCAAATACAGCACCCAACAGTTCAGCACTACACATCATCTTATGTGCCCTGAGAGACTGTTCTCACCCATGGAGCCTACCGTCATGGACTATGTGAGCAAACAAAGGTAAAGGATTTCTTTGCTTTATACATATTTAAGAACTCACAGGTAGTATTTCTAAGATTTGCTACCATATGCACCTATGCTAACAGCTGTACTACTGAATAAAAGGCTGTCAGAATTTGCAGATTCAGAACTTCAGCTGAATGGGATTTACCACAGCAGATGTATCTAAGCACATCTTTTTATGTGCAAGTGCTTTTCATACCGACATCTCATCAAGCCAAAAATGCCTTTTCATTATGGAAAGGATTAAAAGGTGCATATACATGCAGCTCACAGAAATGTCACATGAAGTTTATTGTATTCTGTGATGATTATTTTGATTCAATGGATTTATAAACCATCTATTGCAGTGCAAGTGTCTGCATAAGTCTGAGTTCAAGTGCTATATGGGCAACCACAGCCAAGAAACTTGAAACTGATGTGACAAACCAAGTATCTGTAAGGTGTGAAAGAACTGGGACATGCAGAAACTTCTTGTCTCCTTCCCTCAAGACTTTGCATTTATTCTGAAGAGTTACAAGGATTTCACTGCTATTATTTATAAACCTTTTCTCTATCAATTATTCTCAAAATAAGTACTGTCCTAAAAGGACTCTCTTAACGTACAAGTTTTGGATAGGCAACTGCTAAGGAGTTCAAGGATTTGAGTTACTTTTGAAGACAGGAAAAAATGCATTAGGCTCAGCTATTGTGAGTTTTAAAAGCTAGAAAGAGCAATAGCTTTCTACCCCACCTCTGTGTTCTATGGATGGCAGTTCAATTTGTCTTGAATTGCCTGTTAAAATTAATAAATAAAATTGTAGCCAGTTTTCAAAACTCCTCTTAAACCCTCCAGCAGTCTCTGTTCCACTTCACTGCTGAGCCACATACATCCTTCTGCTCCATCTCCCCACTCAGTTTCAGATCTGAAAGGCCCCAGTCTCTCAGTAACATCCACAGCCCTACCTCCATCTGCTCTGAATCCACCCCTGCACTCCCCTTATGTTTACAATGCAGTGCACCCCATGTCCTTTTTCTTTCTCTACCAGTCCTCCCTCATGCACTCCTAAAACAAGGCTCCTCTAGACATTCTGCATTTAAGCAAAGCCATGAGTTTGTTAAATTTAAGAACTTCCTCTGCCTATCTGCTTCTTGCTCTGGCCACACAAAACACCTAAATGAGCTAATGAGTAATCACAGTATCACAGTATGCTAGGGATTGGAAGGGACCTCAAAAGATCATCTAGTCCAATCCCCCTGTCGGAGCAGGAACACCTAGATGAGGTTGCACAGGAAGGCGTCCAGGCGAGTTTTGAATGTCTCCAGAGAAGGAGACTCCACAACCTCCCTGGGCAGCCTGTTCCAGTGCTCTGTCACCCTCACTGAGAAGAAGTTTCTTCTCAAATTTAAGTGGAACCTCTTGTGTTCCAGCTTGAATCCATTACCCCTTGTCCTATCACTGGTCGCTACTGAGAAGAGCCTGGCTCCATCCTCATGACATTCCCCCTTTATATATTTATAAACGCTAATAAGATCACCCCTCAGTCTCCTCTTCTCCAAACTAAAGAGACCCAGCTCCCTCAGTCTTTCCTCATAAGGGAGATGCTCCACTCCCTTAATCATCTTAGTTGCCCTACGCTGGACTCTCTCCAGCAGCTCTCTGTCCTTCTTGAACTGAGGGGCCCAGAACTGGACACAATATTCCAGATGCGGTCTCACCAGGGCAGAGTAGAGGGGAAGGAGGACCTCTCTCGATCTGCTAACCACCCCCCTTCTAATACAGCCCAGGATGCCATTGGCCTTCTTGGCCACAAGGGCACAGTGCTGGCTCATGGTCATCCTGCTGTCCACCAGGACCCCCAGGTCCCTTTCCTCTACACTGCTCTCTAACAGGTAGCTCCCCATCCTATACTGGAACCTGGGGTTGTTTCTGCCCAGATGTAGGACCCTACACTTTCCCTTGTTGTATTTCATGAAGTTATTCCCTGCCCAAATCTCCAGCCTGTCCAAGTCTCTCTGGATGGCAGCACAGCCCTCTGGCGTGTCAGCCACTCCTCCTAGCTTAGTGTCATCAGCAAACTTGCTGATAGTACACTCAATTCCCTCATCTAAATCATTAATGAATATATTGAATAATATGGGCCCCAGTACCGACCCTTGAGGCACTCCGCTGGTTACCGGCCTCCAACTGGACTCTGCCCCATTGACTACGACTCTCTGGCTTCTCTCCTTCAGCCAGTTCGCAGTCCACCTAATTATCCGGTCATCCAGTCCACACTTCCTCAGTTTAGCCATGAGGATGCTGTGGGAGACCGTGTCAAATGCTTTACTGAAGTCAAGGTAGACCACATCTACCGCTCTGCCATCATCCATCCACCTCGTTATTTCCTCATAAAAGGCTATGAGGTTGGTCAAGCATGACTTCCCCTTGGAAAAGCCATGCTGACTGCCCCTAATAACCCTCTTATCCTTGATATGCCTTGAGAGGGCACCAAGGATAAGCTGCTCCATCAGTTTCCCAGGGATGGAGGTGAGGCTGACCGGTCTATAGTTACCCGGGTCCTCCTTCTTGCCCTTTTTGAAGACTGGAGTGACATTTGCTTTCCTCCAGTCCTCAGGCACCTCGCCCGTTTCCCAAGACTTGGTAAAGATGGTGGAGAGTGGTCCAGCAATGACTTCAGACAGCTCCTTCAGCACCCGCGGGTGCATCCCATCTGGACCCATTGATTTATGGATGTCCAGGTTGCTTAACTGGTCTCTGACCCAGTCCTCATCAACTAAGGCAAACCCATCCATCACTATATCACATGGCTAGTGATGTCATGTCACCCTATAGTTGAGAGGCATTTGAAAGATCTTGCAGGGAAGGAGCACACACAACTTCCTTCAGTGTTCCATCAACACTGGACCCAGTCCCTATGAGAAAATTAAATATTATACCAGTTAAATTCTACATTTGTATCCCTTCTCTCACACCAATCACAAATTGCCACAGGGTAAGGAACTTGCTATTGACATAGCAGAATCGCTGCAGCCAAGAAGTAAGCTTCCTCATTTGTGGTGCCTAGAAAACCTCATTTTACATTCATCCCAAATAAGAAAGTAGAAGAACCCAGTATAAATTAAAAGTCTATTATTCACTCATCTATTTAACTAGTCACACATCTTTCTCAGCCATTCCTTAAATGTCATCTCAAGTGTGTTCATTAAATGAACTTCAGATATACTGACCACACTCTACCATCTCTATGCCTTCTAAGTGCTTTAACTCCCATAGCAAATTCAGAATTCTTATCTTGAAAAGTTTTCCATAATTCTACCCATGCCATTATCCTTAACTTTATTTCCCCCCCCAACTTCTTCTAACCCAGGTATTTTTGATGATCATCCGCTCACAAAGTGACATTGGTCACTTTTTTCCACCACTTACCCACTCTTCCAAATCACAAGGAATAAATAAATAAGTAAACAAACAAATCAACTAGTAGTCAAAACCTTTATGTGAACCAGTATGTTTGGGGTTGGTTGTTTTTTTGGTTTTTTTTTTTTTTTTGAGAGGAACCACTGTGTGGATTACTAATTTGTCATCCTAGGGTTCAATTTTGTAAGACTGAATTTCACTCAGGTTTTGGACTCAGTCTAACATCCTGGTTTCAGTGTACAACAGACACTTAAACTAAAGCCACATCAGCAGCAATACAAACAAAACAGGAGGCCCACAAAGATGATCAGAGGGTTAGAGCACCTCTCCTATGAAGACAGGCTGAGAGAGTTGGGGGTGTTAAGCCTGGAGAAGAGAAGGCTCTGGGAAGACCTTATAGCAGCCTTCCATTTTCTGAAGGGCACCTACAAGAAAGCTGGAGAGGGACTTTTTACAAGGGTGTGGACGAAGGGTAATGGCTTCAAACTGGAAGAGGGCAGATTTAGAATAGATATTAGGAATAAATTTTTCACTCTGAGGATGGTGAGGCACTGGAACAGGTTGCCCAGGGAAGTTGTGGAGCCCCATCCCTGCAAGTGTTCAAGGCCAGGTTGGATGGGGCTTTGAGCAACTTGGTCTAGTGGAAGGTGTCCTTGCCCATGGCATGGGGGTTGGAACTCCATGATCTTGAAGGTGCCTTCCAACCTAAACCATTCTATGATTCTATGAAAATAAGAAAAGAGTTAAAGGTACAGAGGCAGGACAAACAACTCTGAGCTCAGAGAAGAAACTTTAACTTACAACCAGTGTAAGCACCACACTGCAAAGTTCTATTGAGACTCCTGGCTTGCCACCATTGCTGCACAAGCAGTAGATAAAGCTTGTTAGTTTACAGCATGAACTTCTACACAACTTGCAGTTACATCTTTGCAACACATTTACATAAGCATCAACAGAAACTGAGAGCATTATATTGTTGGAAAAACTGTATTCTCTATTGTTTTTATCCTAGCCAGTCAAACGTGGGGCCCTTTAAAAAAATGTTGGCACAGAAGCCATTCCTGCCTTTCCCTGAACATTGAGCACCATATTAATAGAGTTAAGGTTAGGAGAGATCCCTGTCAGTCCTTTAGCCCAAGCCCCTGCTCAAAAGTCAGTCGAACTAGAGCAGGTTGCTCTGAGCTTTGCTCAGAAGTTTTGACTAACCCCAAGGATGGAGATGCCACAGTGTCTCTGAGCAACCTCTTCCAGTGTTTGGCCATCTTCATGGGAAAAGAGCTTTTCCTCTCACCTCGCTGAAATTTTCTTTTTTCCATTTTATGTTTATTTCCTCATGTCTTATCATTGTGTGCATCTGGTTCTGATTGTCTACACACTCCCAATTAGAAAATTACTCTTATTGCCAATTTGGGGATGTCCATGAACGTGCTGAGACCAGACTCCGTCTCATCATCCAGGTCGTTAATACTGACCTTCAAACAGCATTAGCCCAACTGTCAGTTCTTGAGTGACGCCACAAGTAATCAGCCACCATCTGGACTTTGTACAGCCACTCACCCCCACCTGCAGCCCAATAGGCAGATCCTGTCACCTAGTCCACGTCTCACCAGTGAGCCTCAATAACACTATGGGAGAGCGTGGCAGAGTCCTTGCTAAGGTAAATGCAAACAACATCCACTGCTCTTCCTTTCTCTGCACAGCCAGTCCTCTCATCACAGAAGGCAATTGTGTTGGTCAGGTGAGGTTTGCTCCTCATAGCTTTGTGCTGGCTGTTCCCAGTCCCCTTTGGTTCTTCACACAGCTAGAAATGGCTTCCAGGCAAATTTGCTCAAGGACCTTCCCAGGTGTCATGGTTTGCACCAGACTGGCCACTGAGGCAAAATGTCAGGACCTCAAACCAGGACACCAGGGAGAGGTGTGAAACAAACCAGCCCATAGTTCCTTGAATCCTCCTTGTTGCGCTTCTTGAAGAGGAGTATTATGTCACTCAGAGCCCATACTGTATAAGTAAAACTAGGATGGTTTGTACAGATCACTACACATTTATCAAAGCCAACTGTCATTTCAGCACTTACCTAAAAAAATCTTCCCGCAAGTCTTCAGTCAGCCTTTTCTTCACAATTCGTAGTATTATCTCAGTATTCATCTTCTTTCCAGATGATATCCCTTTACCTTTATTTGTCAGCATTTCAGAAAATAAATAAATGAACATATTAAAAACAAAACAGAGGAAGAATATTTCTCAACCCATGACATGGCCTTTCTTCTCATTTGATAGCAGCTTAGGTTCCCACAGAGCTTCTGATGGAAAGCTTTATTGAACACCTTTGGCAACCCTAAGCAGACTACAATCACCAAATTTCCCTTGTGAATATGATTTTTAACTCCTTTCCAGAATCCTGTAAGATTATTCAGGCATTATTTCCTGTTGCAAAACCCACATGGTCCTCCCACTGTGTTGTATTAGGTAACTATCCACTAATTCTATTCCCTGTAAGAGCTTCCCCTAGTTTTCTCATTGCAGATGTTAAGCTTACTGGTAAGTAGTGGAGGTCTTCAAAAATTACTTTCAAATTTTCTAAATACCAAGTTTTAAGCAGGAGGTCACATCCACATTTAGTAGTTTGGTTGTTTAGTTCTTGAGCTCCTTTAAATACCATCTGGTTCTGGCAACTGGCACCTTTAAATACCATCTGGTTTATGCCTTTCCCCCCCCCCCCCCTTTTTTTTTTTTTAAAGCTTGTTCCATAATTGCTTCTACCAACACTTCAATTTGCAAAGTGATCCTTTGATATATTCTTCACAACAAAATGTTCCAGATCAGAACTTCTTCAAAGCTCAAAGATGAACACAGATGCAAGAGGTAAAACAATAGCTTTTTTTGGTAGAGCTTTATTTCCAATCAGAGGATGTGAGAGATCATCTATTAGTCCTATGCATTCTCTAATGGGCTTCTCATTCCCAATCTGTTTCAAGAAGTCTGATTTTATACCTTCTGCAAATTGTTCCTCAAACATCTTTCTTCATTGTACTGCATTTTTACCTTGTCCTGCCAGAATTTATGAACCTTTGTCCTTTGCTCTTGCAGACAAAACTTGATCTTTTAAAAAAATGGTGAAAATTGCTTTGTGCAACTACCTCTCTTACCCTTCTGTTTAGCTAAGCCATGCCAGTTTCTTTCTGGACTTAGTATCTTCAATGGGTGCATGCATTTTCTCCAAGACTTCCACATGGCATCTTCAAGTAGTTCCCATGCCACTTGCAAGAATTTTACTTTTATAAATTGTCTTCAATACACTTTTTCATTTTAAGTAGTCTTCTCTAAAAAAGAAAACCCCTAAAGCTGGGGATTTTCAGAAGTAAAACTGTTTGATCCTCTAAGAGATTTAAAAATATTTTACAGAACTCTTTGACAGAAATACTTTGAACGAGATCCTGCACACAATAGTCACAACCACATACAAGACTGCTTCTCCATCTTCAGGTTTGCAGACTAACTGCTCCATGAAATACTCACTGTGCCTAGCAATTTAGTCTCCACATCAATCATTGCTGCAGCCACTGCCACTACCATGCAGGCACCAGGCTGACCAGGGAGCAATACAACTAAAAGGCCAGAAGAGAATGAAAGGGCTCCAAAGAGAAAGAAGGGGAGGAGAACCACCACATAATAAAGTCAGCTTTTGTACATTTATATACCACATTGCTCGAGGGTCTCCAGGTCCTGGAATTAAATATTTACTATTTTTTGTGAGCTGCTGTTTCCCTTAATTTCTAACACATCACTGCAGAGAAAAAAAATAGAATTCAGATACAAGATGTGAATTCAAGAAGCAGAAAGCAAATGAACCTCTATTAAAAGATAACAAGAAAGCATAAGCTAACGGCTTAAAATTAGTTCTCAAAAATTTTAGAGAAATTAAAATTTGACTATGAGGCTGAACAAGCCACTGCAGAGCCAAAACACCTGCTGAAAATTGACTTGATAGAGCTGTGTGCATTCCTGTGTTTTAATGCAAACAGATGTTCTATTTGGATTTCCTTGCTTATTGCTTTTACCATGAAATCACTTTTCCCCCTGTGTACCCCAGGGGTATCTCCCCCCCTAGTACTTAAGTTCTCCTCTTTACTTCATACCTTTCTATTCCCATCAAACCATCACCTTTTTTCCCCCTCACATTACAGAAACATTAACAACCTTCCTTCTTTCCCTCTATGGCAGGGGGACAAAGCCAGGACCTCTCTACTTTCCTTCACCTGCTGGGAAGTGCTCCCCTCCTCCCTGCCTGGGGATGATACTGGTGGCTCACCCTGCACAGCTAGGTTTCAGAAGTGCCAACCAATAGCTGATAGTAAAGCACAAAATTTTTCTGCCAACTCTGTCAACACTAATCTTAAATACCTTCTTCTCCAAGACATCATAAAAACAAAAGACTGAAGCATGTGCTATAGAGACAACTTGCAATTGTTTAATACTTTATCCTAGGAGAAACTGAATACAAATCAAAGGGAAACAAGTATAAAAGCCCTCTGAGCAGCAGCTTCAGGGAGCAGATAGAAACACAGAAGTTACACAGAAATGCATCTTCTCTTCCCCCTACCTGAAATGACAGGGGACAGAAAACAGTTATCTTTCCTTATCAGTTTTTGAGTACTGCTAGGGAACAATAAAACAAAGAATTTAGGACAGATTAAAATAGTCAATTCTGTTAGCCCTTGCAAGGCCAAATAGCTAAAAATCCAAAAGCAGGGCAGACAAGCTCAACAGAATGGAACAATTCAAGCCTGCAGCTTGCCAAACAAGACCAACAGAGATGAGCACTACTCCAACCAGCTCATTGCACATGCAAATCCAGTGGGTACAATGCAAAAGGGATGTGAGTCACACAAGAAAAAAAAACATAAAAGCAAGAGAGCTGGCCAGATAGGAAGGACAGCCATGTGGGAGAATGGGCAACATCAGCCTGACAAGAAGGTAAATGAAAAACATAGGATGTAACCTGGATGATACAAGAAATAGGAGACTACTTTACAGAAAAGCAGAAGACTTGATTGTGGAACAGAAACTTTCCTTTTTCCACATGTCCTTTTGAGCTCTTCTGTTACCTATACATATTGCACAAAGCGAAAGTTATCTAGTCATATAGTACCAACCTTAGTTCTTGAAGTGATAAACAACTTGTAATTTTGTTTAAAATATCAATGCAACTACAATGACCTTCTTGCTATGAATCTTTCCTAATTCGTTTGATTTTTATGTTTTGTTTGGGTTTATTTTTAATATTTTCTTTGCAACTACCTCATAATGGTCTAAAATACAAGTAACAGAGCATGAAACAAGAATGATAAACATATACCATTCCCACTACTCTCCTAATCAAAGCTGCAGTTCTGTGTGGCCACACTTAAGATTCCCAGTCAATCTGTTTGTCAGATGCAGTCCATCAGTTTTACTATTACTCTATAGCAATGCCCAGCAGCCATTTAGATGCCTGCTACTAACCCATATCACAAAAGGATTCTATATCCTATTGTCAGATACCTGGCAATTTAATCAAAAGGAAAAGAGATATACACTAATACGAAATAATCTGCGGATGTCAGAGGCAGTGCGGCAAAACCCAACACATTTACATGCTCATTGACCCACCAGCTTTGGACAACAGATGCAGGAGACTGGAGATCAAGATGACGACTTTGCTTTAGAAGGTAATGTGTTACAGAGGATCTGGGCTTTTCAGGAAAAGCTATTTTCAGTTACTCCTTTCATTTAGGCAGCCAAATTTTGTATTTGGAAGAAATAATTTCAACAGGCATTTTCAGGTTTTAAAAGCTTGTTAAAAAAGGCATGCACACTTTAACACAGTTGAGCTGAAGTCTGTGACACTAGTCTTTAAACAGAGACTTTAAACCTTTACTTCACAAAAAAAGTTAAGTAGTAAAGAATGTATACACACACAAACAAATTATTTGAGGTTTCTACCCAGTAGCTTAATAAGTAGGCTGATTAAGAAGAGTTTTGAAGATCACATCTGAGTTTTTCCTACTTAGTGTTTTTAAGAATTTAGAGTCCACTTAAAAGAAACATAAAGGTATAAACACCAGTTCTTTGCCTCTGTATTTGTTCTTTTGTGGATTCTGTATTTGCCTACAGAAGACTTAATACAGAAGTTTAGAACCTAGCACAAAAGAATCTCACCTATATTGAAAGTTCATTCCAATAACTCAACTTTGGAATAGGAAACGTTCTTTTTGGAATAGTTATGTTCTTTTATTGTAAACTCCGGGAAGTTATTTCATGTTAACACAAGACAATTAACATTTTACACTATAATTTAACTGTGAACAGTTTAATAAAGAAAGTTATCACTGCAGATGGAAGTTAAAGAGCTCTGAAGAATACAGTCTGCAACGTGAATATGGAAAGCTATAGAAGTGTTAGCCTTCTGGACAAAAATAGTTTGAATAGAAATGCTTGACTCCACACACCCTGATACCGCACAAATATTACAGAACACTAGGAGTCCAAGTATTAAGAACAACAAAAAGAAGAGGTGGTCACATATTCATATTTACTTCATTGCTATTCAAGTCCTATTTTATCAACTAAGGTCAGCTTAATAAGAAAAAGTGGACCTTCCCTGGCACCAGAGAAGCATACCATCCCAGTCTTCGAAGACATGTACAAAGGAATATATTTACAACACATGCTTGAGACCAGTTTTACATTGGATGTCATGGACATATCATAAAACATTAAAAAACTTTTTGCTGGTAGTAAGTTGTTTCTTTTGATGAACTAATGCTCACAGCGAAAAAGTCATTGCATCTACCCTTCTTTTATTTAATAATTATACCTTCTGATCCCATTCAAGGAATTCTTAAATTGAAGTACAGGTAGTAGTTAAAACATCTACATCACCATGTTGCAGCACCTTCTCCACTGTAATTTTTCTCCCCATTGTCCATAAATAAAAAGCAAATCTCGCACCTTCAGGAAGAAAGATTCATAGAGCTACAGGCTAGTCAGTCTCACCTCTGTCCCTGGGAAGGTGACTGAGCAAGTTTCCCTGGAGGAATTTCCATGTTGTTGGCATTGACCTCAGCAAGGACTTAGACACACTCTCCCATAATGTCATTACAGCCACACTGGTGAGATATGGACTAGTTGACAGGGCAGTATAGCAAGACACCCTATCAGGCTGCAAGTAAGAGTGAGCAGTGGTACAAAGTCCAGGTGGTAGCTGATTAATTGTGGTGTCACTGAAGACCTGAGAGTGATGCCAATACTGTTTAAAGGTCAGTATTAATGACCTAGATGATGGGACGGAGTCTGGTCTCAGCAGGTTCATGGACAACCCCAAATTGGAGAGAGAGATCAATACTCCAGAGAGGAGTGCTTCTATTCAGAGCAATCTCAAGAGGCAACAGACCTGTGTTGATGGAAACATCATGAAAATCAGCCACAGCAAGTAGTTTACTGTGAGGGTGGTGAGACACTGGAACATTGTAAATGTCCTCTCCCTGGAAGTGTTCAAGGCCAGGCTAGATGGGGCTTTGAGCAACCTGATCATAGAATAGTTAGAGTTAGAAGGGACCTTAAAGATCACCTAGTTCCACTTCCCTGCCACGGGCAGGGACACCTCCCACTAGACTACATTGCTCACACAATGCTCACGATGCTGTGTTGCATCCACAGCTTCTCTGGGGCAACCTGTTCCAGGATCTCACCACCCCCACAGTAAAGAATTTCTTAATATCTCATCTAAATCTATCCCCTTTCAGTTTAAAACTGTTACCCCTCGTACTATCAGTACACTCCTTGATAAAGTGTCCCTCTCCATCTTTCCTGTAGGCCCCCTTTAGTTACCAGAAGGCCACTCTAAGGTCTCCCCAGAGCCTTCTCCTCTCCAGGCTGAACAACCCCAACTCTCTCAGCCTCTACTCATAGGAGAAAGGTCATCTTCATGACCCTCCTTTGGACCTGCTCCAACAGGTCCATGTCGTTCTTATGTTGGGGGCCCCCAAGAGCTGGATGCAGTACTCCAGGTGGGGTCTCACCAGAGCAGAGTAGAGGGGCAGAATCAGCTCCCTCACCATGCCGGCCACACTTCTTTTGATACAGCCCAAGACAGTTAGCCTTCTGGGCAGCAAGTGCACATTGCCAGCTCGTGTTGAGCTTCTCATCCAGCAACAGCCCCAAGTCCACCTCCTCAGGGCTGCTCTCCAGCCATTCTCTGCCCAGCCTGTATTTGTGCATGGGATTGACACAACCCAGGTGCAGGACCTTGCACTTGGCCTTGTTGAACTGCATGAGATTTGCATGGACCCACCTCTCAATCCTGTCCAGGTCCCTCTGGATGGCATCCATTCCCTCCAGCGTGTCAAGTGCACCACACAGCTTGATATCATTGGCAAACTTGCTGAGAGTGCACTCAATCCTACTGTCCATGTCACCAACAAAGATTTTAAACAGCACCGGTCCCAGTACAGACCCCCAAGGAATGCCACTCATCACTGGTCTCCACTTGGATATCAAGCATAGAAGATACCCCTGTCCATGGCAAGAGAGTGGAACTAGAAGATCTTTAAGGTCCCTTCCAACCCAAATCATTCCACAATTCTTAGAAAAAGTAAAAATTTGCACCTGAGGTGAAGTAAGAACATACAACAAGACAGGCTGGGCACTGAGTGGCTAGGACACAGCTCTGCAGAAGAGGATCTGCGGTTCCTGGTGGACATGGTGTTGAATAACAGCCAAAAATGTGCCCTTTGCAAATGAAGCAGGCTAACCAAGTATCAAGCTATGCTAGCAGGAGCTAGCCAGTGGGTTGGGGAAATTATTTCCCCTCACTCCCCCATTTAGCACTGGTGAGACAGCATCTGGAACGATGTGTCCAAATTTGGGCTCACCAGTAACAGACAGGCCTTAGTATAATGGGGACTATCAGCAGAGGGCTGCCAAGATGATCAAGGGGCTGAGACATATGACACACAAGGAGTGACCAAGTGAGCTAGGTTTAATCAGCTTGAGGACAAAGCAGCAACCAGGTAGACCTTATTTCTCTTATATATGGGAATGTATAGAGAAGCTGTAACTAGACTCTTTTTGGATGTACACAGCAATAAGACAGGAAAAAATGAACATAAATTGGAAAACGGGAAATTTCAGCGAGGTGAGAGGAAAAGCTCTTTTCCCATGAAAATGGTCAAACACTGGAAGAGGTTGCTCAGAGACACTGTGGCATCTCCATCCTTGGGGTTAGTCAAAACTTCTGAGCAAAGCCCAGAGCAACCTGCTCTAGTTTGACTGACTTTTGAGCAGGGGCTTGGGCTAAAAGACTGCCAGAAACCCGTTCCTACCCACATGATTCTGTAATAAGTCCAAATGACTAGTAGTAGAGAACAACGTAAAATATTTCATAAACTTACTCTTCTCATCTGAACCTTGTTAAGTCAGCAACAGAAAAGATATAGCCTTAGTCTGACAGAGGCTTTTCTGGCATGAAAATAAAGTTTTTGCAGTTATAGAAGTTATTCATCACTCACATTTGAAGCTTCTTGGAAAATAATGGTCCTACTCCCATCACTAAAAATTAAGGTCTAGTTAAAGGATGAAAATATTACATGACAACTGTGCTCCTGGGGATTTACAGCATAGGAGCTGAAGATGCTTAATTTAACATTTCGGTCTCTTATTACAACACTTATCTGACTTGAGAAACCCATGCCAAAAAAAGAAAAGACCTATACAGGACAAGAGCTCAAACTAGCCGGTACTTGAAGTTTTTCATTATGTCCGCATCTTTCTCTTCCAGCAAGTATAAAAAAAAAAAAAAAAAAAAAAAAAACACACACACACACACCAAAACCATGGAGACCTTTAAGCCCTAAACAAATTTTATTTGGAAAACATGAACTTCCACATTGCATAATTTTGATCCTTCCTTCACCTCACAAGACCGTAGCTTTATTTCTGTTCCCTTCCAGACTTTGCTCTCACTTTGGGCTCACAGCTTATTCCTACACTGCTTCTCTTCTTTCCCCTCTCACTCTGAGGAGTTCCTCAAGCAAACACCATCAGTTGCTATTCCACCCACCCCCGCATTCTCTACCATAGCCTGTGTGCAAAGACACATGAAAATAAAGCAAAAAATTGCAAGTAGCTACTTTTGAGTATGGAAACACACAGACACATACACAAATGTATTCACTACTTAAACAAAAGCCAGCTCAAAAAAACAAGGCAAAAATAGGCTACTGGGTTAAAGGAGGAAAAAAAAAAAAAAAAAAAGCTTTTTTCTGCATTACTACCTCTAAAATTGCATTTAACATACATTTAAAAATATAGTGTGCCCAAATCTTACAGATGGAAATCTGTAAGTCAGCAAGCTCTTTCCATTGACATTATTAGACCTTAGACGAGAATTTTTTTTTAAATATTATATTTTTTGAGTAGTGTTTTGTGAAGTGTGCCTTCTTTCACACACCTCACTTTCAAGTTTACTTGTTTGTGGAAAGTAACTGGTCTCAGAGGGATCAACTCCTCCACGTACTTGAACGTCCTGAAAAAGACCATTTGCTTCCAGTACCAAACACCACCAGGAGCCACATGGCCCGCATTCTCATCAATGAGAAGTTACTTCACAGAGTTGGGAAGTATACTCTCAAGTCAATTATGATTATCATGGTTTGTTTCACCAGTCCTTTGCTATTTTGACTTTGGAAATTGAAGTTGCATCTGGTCACTGCTTTCCCCATCCCAGTATTATTCCTCATATGCCATTCAAAGTTTCCCCACTACTAAGCCAGCGTGTTTGGCAGCTCTATCAGTTTGTAGACACTAAAAGCCACACTCCAATCTGCATTAATACACTTTCACAACTGACATATAACTTTATTAATGCAGCACTTCTAGTATGCCCAAAATCCACTTTACATTAACCATTTTCTAACAGATTAATAATCTTTAAAGAAGAGGTTTAAGACATTAAGTTTAAATCATTGATTAAAACCCAATCCCCCCGCCCCTCTTTTTCCAAGATGACTTTAAGCTGTGGGCCAAACTCCAGATTTTTATAGATGTTTACAAGAGGCCACCTAACAGTAAGCTTCAGAGCAGAATCAAAGTCCTCAGAGCTTGAAGATAAAAGGCCTGATCCTTACAAAAACTCACGTTATACTTTTTAGTGAATAGATATTGAGAAGTCGAGCACTGATCACGTAATAGACCATACGTATTTCAAGAGCTATTGATTTTGCCACTCTAGAATTCATTCTGAAAGAAGATCCATGAAGTCTTTAACAACAGAACTGTTTTGGGGTTTTGTTCATTTTCCCCCCCTAAATTTAGGGGGGGAAATTAATAGGTTTTTTTCAAAGCTGAACCATTTTATCATCTAGGCAGTCCAAATTAGACCCTTAATTTTTACAATCAACCTCATACACAGTCTTTGAAAACCTTGTTCAGCAGTGACTGAACTTTGAAGGGACTTTAAGTTACCTTTTAAGGCAACCAGGAACATTAAGACATCCAATGTAGTTTAGCAATAGAAGTTTGGGTTATAAATACTACCAGAGGCAGCAAGTTGAAGGCAATACTAAATACATTAAAGAATATAGGTTCCCTTGCTTTCATCAGGTCTCGTTCTGCACAGAGAACAGCAGAGTCTTTATGTTATTAGCTCAATTCAATACCATGGCTGCACCAAATTCTGGGAGGAAATGCTTTACTTAAAAGCCAACACACAAAAACTGCCAAGACACCTGAAGGGAGAAATCATTCAGTTCAATGAGCTCTCCACACTTTTCTCTACACTTTGAGCTTCTTTGTGATCACTAGAGCTGAGCTGTAGACCCACTGGCTGGGTCTACAGATTTAATCTCTATCAGTGTAATGGCATTACACAGCACATTTTCCCACTCACACAGGAACTTTACCCATTCCGCCTCAAACTGACACATACCCCAAAGCTACATAAGAACTTAAGCATTATCCTGTTTAAGAGGATTGAAATTACTCTAAATTATGCAGCTAGTTAACAGAAATTAAAAAGCATCTTAACAACACAAGAGAGTTACAACAGCTGCTATGTGTCCTATAACACTGTACAGCCCTGGGAGATGCTACTGACACTTCCACTCTCTTCTCCCCCAAGGCTTCTCTGCCTGGCTCCTGCACAAAGAAGAGAATAGCTCCTTCATTTTAAAGGAAATCTTATTAGACAACCTATTTTCCAGAATGAAATACCAGAAGCAGCCAAAAAACCACCCCAACATGATATAATAAGATACACTAAAAAGGAAGCAGCAAGGGGAGTAAGTTTGCTTGGGTTAATCACTAAGTTCTCTTCCAGACAACTAGAGGAACTGCTGCTCAGGCAATCATTTTCATAACATGCATCTCTCCATCTCAAAACTTACCGAGTTCTCTATAAATTACAATGATGAGTGAATAAGAACAACCAATTCCCAATTGAATTAGTGCTGACCACTGTTTTATCAATACCAGCAATTAACAGTAAACACCAGTTCTCATAATTTTTGTAGTCACGAGCAAGGCAACCTTACAGCAGCTTCAAGAGCCTGAAGACAAGACTTATCGTTGGGTTAAAAGTTTTCCAGAGCTGTGACAATCCCAGTACTGAAGAGTTCTGTCCCCATCAATCATTTGCTACTCTGAGCAGAGGAAATCTCACAGGAGACGAGTAGTTAAGGAGAGTTGCTGGATGTTGCCACAAGTTATCTTTAAACACACAGAAGGAAAGATTCATCTCAATCAAGTCAGAGCAAATCAGTCTAATTTCCCTCTAAAATACAATAATTGACTTTGAATAGGAAAAGTAGGAAGGAAGTGCTTTAAAAAAAAAGTGTGGCTTTAGACAACATTTCCAATTACTGTCATAAGCCAGAAAAAAAACAGTCTAGAAAAAAAATGTGGCAGGAGCAGAACTCCCTAGAAAGTAATTCCGAGAGTTGTATCAAACAAAAGGTTTATTACAATGGGATTTAATTCTATTCAATGTTTGCATCAACAACATGGATGCTGAATACGAGACATTTATTAAACATGCCAATGATGAAAAGCTAGGAAGGACAAAATTAAAATGAAAATCAATTTCACAAATTAAAGAAACTGACAGAAGAGGGGAAGAGCACAAAGCTTGTGTAAAAAGACAATGGGAAATATAAAACTGTCAATGTCAGGCAACTGCAAAATAGGCAAACATCACTGAAGTGTACAACCACAAGCATAACTTTCAGAACAAGCAAAAACTTTTTTGCTCCACTTTGTACTACACTTACAAAATACTGTACCTTCACTGAAGCATCATATTTCAAGAAAACAACTGATATGAATCCAAAAAAAAAGAAACATTAAAAATGGCTTACAATAAATACAGAATGAGCTGGATTTGGCTACATTTTAAGAAGGGAAGGTTAAAAGAGGACTTCCTGAGAACCAAAGTAGCTAGTAGGGTATTGCAGAGAAAAGGGGAATAAATTTGTTTCCAGTTTCCCAAAAGACAGAAGATGCAATGGGCTTAAAACCGAAGTTAACAAGACTCGCACTAAGCACTGGGGGGGGAGACAACACCACTTTCCAATAGTAAGGACAATTAAACCCTTGAGCAGATTATCAAGGTTCTTTTAAAGTATCCAACACTGGTGACAGTTAAGGAAGGAAAAAACCCACGCTATCAGTAGCAGGACCTCAGGAAATTGTTTAATCCATGTTGTTTCTTAAATTTATAAAAGAAAAACAACAAACCCATGTAGCGCTTACTGGCTCTAACATTAATTTCAGTAGAAGATACAAAGGTATGGCAGAGAATTTGTGGGGGGTTTCTTCAGTTTTAAACATTTGTGGCTTTTTATTCTCTTCTCCCCACTACCTTCAGTGTAGTCTTAATTTTCAATTAACACTGTTACATTTTTATGATGATCATAGTTACCATGGCTGCAAAGAACAGAGTCCGTCTTACACTGTTATTGCTAGATCTTAAAAAACACTGAATAGTCAAATAAAGAACTGCATAAGAAAAAGAAATCCTACTAATAGTTTCTATTCAACCATCCCAATTCCATGACTCATGGGTTTACTGCCCATTTATATTTCCAGAGAATAACAGAGCACACAGTAAGTTAAACAGACATGAGGAAATGGAGAGTATAATGGAAGCAAATTAATGAAAATCAATAGTTTCGAACACTAAACTGCACTGATAATAAAGCTCATGGGATTTACACAATTAGACCGATTTCACTGTTTCATATAAGAAAATTAGACACTTTCGATGCAGTGTTCTTTCGAGTGTGTAGTTTAAAAGATTACCTTCCTAGTTTAATCAAACTTGTAATAAATAATAATGAATAATTATTAATTATATTTCAGGCATACCAGCAAGGGAGAAAATGTGCCTTGATTAGGACTTCTAAGGTCCCTTCTCAATCCCTCAGAGTAGAGAGGCAAAGCAAGCCCTACCTCACACACCAAGTTCTGCCTGGTAACCTAACAGAGGCAGGCAATCAGTTCGGACAATGTCTGTGCAACGTTAGATGTGGAATACTTCTCATCTAGTTTTAGACATCAAGTGCCAATTAGCCATTCCAGGCCTCCCTTGCAATCAGTGAAAGGAAAAACTGCCCTACCAGTAGACAATTCAACAGGTCTCCAACGTGTCTTACACCCTCCAAAGGATTGCCTGCATTACTCCATTACTCCTCACCATCTACACAGGCAGTCTAATGTCACTCACTCAGGCTTCAGACTGACTCTTCCCTGGTATCCCAGGGTAGACATCTAACAACACTTCTCTTCCCTTTCCTTCCTCAAGCAATGCTGGCTACGGTTCCATAGCCTGAGCTTCTTGGCACCTCTGAAGGAAAGCCAAGTTTCAGAGGTGGAGCTAAACAGAAGCATGATCAACTTCAATGACTTCCAGAGAGGGCAGAGCAAATACATAAGGAAATAAAAGACTGTGACTTAAAAAAAAAAAACTAATAATCCACAGTCTCAGTTACTTTCCGTTATAACACCCGTTTTTGTGAGGCAGAGTAAATAACCCAAGTTGTAGACACAATGCATAGCAGTAACTCTCCTGTTGAATATATGGGGAACTATGCTACTGATGCAAGAATGTGAAGCTAAATGCATCTTCATGGGAAAAATCCCAATGCTTTAATTAAACTAATTATTTGCAATGTTGAGCTGAAAACTACACTAATAAGAATTTAATTAAACAATGCATCAGCTGCATACCATTCTCAATAACCTCACTGTATAGACAGCAATTTTTGTAGAAGTAAAAGCTATACAGTAGTACAAAAACTAATAGTCTGGCTCTGTAAACACTTAAGCAGGTATTTCAGCAGAACATCTCACATCCTGAAAGTTCAAACATATGCAAATGTTTGAAGAAATAAAGTCTGAAGTTGTTGTTTTGTTTTTCAAGTAATGTCATTGAAAATTATAACTTTGATTCTAAACAAAAGACAGTTTTACAACTTCACAATAGCATCCAATACATTGACAACAAACAACTTCTCATACTGAAGTACCTAAAGTGGGACAAGGGCACAGGACACTTCATACCATTAAGTCAAGCAGAGGTAAAGGTCCAGTGACATCAAAATTAGAGCTGGCACTTGAGCTTAAAAAAAGTTCAAATTGCTGGTGCACAGCAGCAATTTCTGCCCTGTGTTCCCCCTTGAGACCTGAGGCTGCAAAACACCAACATCAGAAACAGGAAAAGCTGAGATAAAGTTTCTTCAAAATGCTGATGAGATTTCAGAAGTAAGACATCTTTAAATGCACTGCCCATGAAAGATAAAAAACCCAGAGTGAGGTGAGGCAGTGCTTCACAAACCTTCAAGACCCTTAGGACCATCATCCACTCCCTCCTTTTATCATCTAGCCCCCTCCCCCATGAATTCTAATTACAGTTTCTCCATTAACTGTTCCGAAGACCTGCGTTAAAAGGTAGGACTTAAATCTAACTTACTCATAACAAAATAGCAAAGAAAATACTTCTGAGCACAACTTGTTTAATTTTTACTTATGTTACACTATTACTAGCCCTCTAAGAAGCCAATTTTCAGAATGCGGAGATTTATACTCTAAATCCCTTATTCCCTCTATGTAGCAAGAGGCAGGCTACACGTACAGAGACCTAAAAGAACAGATTATATTAACACCCTGCTATGAGGGGAAACAAAACAAAACAAAAAGTCTGAAATACACTTAACATTATCCTCACTGCATCAAATATATGGCACAAGACATCAAACACCTTGGTATCAAATTCATAGTATAGTTTGTCCTGCTGCCCTCCTAGCCACAAAGAAAATTCAGTGTCAGATATTTAATCAATTCAGCCTAATTTTCTGACTCCATAGCTGGAAGGCAGAAGAGAAAAGTTGAGCTATTCAAGGAAGTCTAATGCCTCAAACACATTCAGAAGCTTTAAAGGATGATTTAAAAATAATCACTATGCTTTATGTTAGACTGTTATGCTAGTTTCTTGCCTGTTCTAAGCATAGTGTCCCCTCATTCTCAATTCTCTGTTCAGACATTAAAAAGACTTAGATGCATGCCTCCAATATTACAGTCCTCCAGCAAAGTATTTTAGGCTTGATTCCAGCTTTACCAGGAGCAGACATTCACAGCAGAGACAATCCGTACTTCAGGGTTATCTGATTTATTTTACAGCTCCTTGAAAAAACAAGGTCAAGCTACATGATTATAAAGAAAAAACAAAGGGAAAAAATGAAAAGGTGTCTGCCTAGCACACGACATAATACAAGAAAGAACTAGTATTAGAACGATGCAACAAAAAATTATTCACAGCACTTTCCTCGCTTACATGAAGACAAATCAAGAAGTGCAAGAAGTCACATTAACCAAATCATTCACTAACTAAAAATAAAAACTTAAGAAAACACTATTCAGCTATAATGATGAAATGTCATTACATGTCTTTTTTCAACCAAAATAATTACGAATTACCCACTGAATAACCACTATTACCTTCTTTGTAGTTCAGATTTTAAATTTACTTAATATAACCAATTTTCGTTTAAAAGTACCAAAGCCACTACTCCAATTTTACAGCCCATTTGGAATCTTTGCAACTCAATTTACCACTCAGTTATTTACCTACTAATATTCTTCATGAGAGAGGAAAGGAGGACTTCAGTGGCAGATTATGTATTTTCAGCCATTTCTACAAGTATTACTCTTTCTCCTCCCCTCCCTGGTTTACATTACAAGTTTATTGAGTGTTCCTTAAAGCTGTACAGTTTCCACCAAGTTACATTGTCCTTGAAGACATTCGCAGCATCTCTTCCATTAGCACACAAATGCATACACTTTATCTCCAGCTAAACGTTTTTCACAAAATTGTATGAATTACCTTAACAGTATTCTGCAAGTAGAGTCCCGGTCCACAATCATCAACAATAAATTCAAGTTATGCTGACTGGAGTCATACCAAATTGACTAGCTTTGCGGTATGGGAGAGCCTTTGATGTTCACATCAAATAATCCTCAAGTTGTTCAACAATAATAATAATAAACCCTACTGTCTTGATGAATAGGCCCTGTGAAAGCGAATCCACCTATGTCACGGATTGTACGTGTTTTTAAATGACAAGGCACAAAATATGTGAGTGGTCCTACTGAAAATTTAAAGTTTGCAGTCCCATAAAATTAACAGGGATAGCAAAAAGAGAGAAGTTACCTGGAAAACTATGTAACAAAAAAAATATTTCCTAAATATTTTACAGATGTTAAAGTTACAATCATTGCAATGCAAATCTCAGAGAATTCGGCTCATAACTTCTTACTACACGTGTTCAAAAGCTATCATCCAAATAAAGACAAAATCTAGTATTAGCCTGAAAATCTGATTTAATAAATCAGAAGAAAGCCCAAAACTTACTGAATCACCTAGAGCTATCTTGTATTGAGAGAGATTAGCCATCTGACAGTTTTTCCATTTTAAAAACAGAAAAGACCTTTTCCAAAGCACAACAAAAGTGCAATACAAGATAACATGCAGAGAGGCAGCATGCACACAAAATTCGTAAGTTTTCCACTGTTCTCAGATCATCCAAAGAACATTTAACACCACAATTTTTGCTAGTACTTCATTCCCTGTGCAGAGCCTGGAACACATCGGCTGCTGACTTCCAGCTCGCACAAACAGCAAGCAATCAGTACGCAATGTGAAGGAGAAGACCCAGCCTATCTGCCAACAAGAAACAGGGGAAAAGAGAGTTTAAGGGCTTCCGAATACTTCAAAATCCACTAGTTGCATCACTCAGCAGCTACAGCGATCCACTAGATTCTGCAGAGGCACTCTTCTTATGCAGAAGTGTCGTGTTTTGTTAAAAACAACTTTCGAAACGACGAATAGCAGAAACTCGCATTAAAACAGGTAGCGTTCTAACCCTGTTTGTACACGCTGCACACGCGCTACGTGGAATCAGCCCAAATTTGAGGCGAAGCGAACAGGTCGCAAACACGGAGGGGAATAGCCCAAACTAGAACCTCCTCTGGCAGATAAACCTCCCCACCCCCACCCCCCGTTTGCTTCTTAATGACGGCGGCGGCGGACAATTTCTTGCCAAACCGGGAGCGGGACCCACTTACAGGGAGCCTTCCCACCGCGATAGGAAAGGTGGGATGACATTTCGAGCGGGTGGAAACCAAGCCCCACACGTGAGACCTTCAAGCACGCGTGGGCTTTCCTCCCGCCCCCCCACCACCACCTCCTCCTCCTCCCCGGGGCGGCGGGCACTGACCTGAGGGTGCGGTTGCCGGCGCAGCCGCGGCGCTCCATGGCGGCGGGCACGCAGCTGGTGAGCTCGGTCCAGTCGGCGTGCAGCCCGCAGCTCCAGCCGGTGGAGAAGCGGGAGAAGAGCCAGGTGTCCTTGTCGCCGCCCGGGCGGTGGCAGGCGCACTTCTTCTGCCCGGCCCGGCAGTAGCAAGGCTGCTCCAGGCGGATGTTGCGCACCAGGTGCCGCCCGAAGGTGGTGCCGCCCGTCTTCTGGATGTGGAGGAAGACGATCACGTCGCGGCCCCGCATATCGAACCGCACTCGCCGGCACAGCTCCCCCCGCGCGAACGGGAACTTCGCCACCAGCCGCGGCAGCGCTGCCGCCCCCGCCGCCGCCGCCGCCCCCTCCTCCTCCTCCTCCGCGGCGCCCACCACCTCCTCCTCTTCCCGCTCCGCCGGACCCCCCCCGCGGCGGGCGGCGGAGGCCAGCGGGCGGCGGGGGCAGGCGGCGCCGGGGCAGGCGGGCGACACGTACTGGTAGACGATGAGCAAGAAGAGCAGCGCCAGCAGCGGCGGCAGCAGCCACCTGTTGAAGCGCTCGTCCATGGCGATGCGCTCGGGGCAGCCCGGCGCGGGCTCAAGCGCTGCCGGGCGCTGGCAAGGCGTCCGCCCCACTCGGATCCCGCAGCCGAGGGGCGTCCGGCTCCCTTTCCGACGGCATGGTCCTCTCAGGCGGCGGATCGCTCTGTTCCGTTCCGTTCCGTTCCGTTCCGTTCCGCTCCGCTCAGCTCAGCTCAGCTCAGCTCAGCTCAACGCGCCGCGCTCCAGCCCGCCCGAGGCGGCCATCCCGCTCCCTCGCGGCTGAGGCGAAGAGGAAGCGCTAAGGTGGGAGCGCCTCGCGCCGTCCCCAGCACGCGCTGCCAGGCGGCAGCACCAGCTCCCGCGACCGCTCCGCCGACAACTCTCCAGCCCAAACACACCGCTCGGCCCCCAGCGGGGCGGGGCGCATCCCACCCGCCAGCCAATGGGGGCAAAGCCGGCTGCCTGAGCAGCCAATGGACGAGCTTAGCATGCCGGCTCTATCGCCAATGAGAGCGGGCGGCGAGTGAACGGGGGTGGGTGGGCGTCGCTCCTCATTGCCCTCCAGGTATCGGACGGAGACCGATAGCGCGCGGATGAAGGGGAAGCAGCAGCAGCCAATGAGACACGGGCGGTGGAGCGGCAGGCGGCCAATGATATTGCCAAGGGGGCCTCCGCCAGGTGCGGCCGCCGGCGGCAAACGGCGCGAGGTGGTGTCGCGCGACGGCTAGGCTGTGGGGGCGCGGCCCCCGCCCCGGCAACGAATCGGCCAGAGCGAAATGAATAACAGTTCTATTTTTTTTTTCTTCTAAACTCCTTAAAATCCCGTTATTTTTGCCCTGGGGAGTGCCGGTCGCGTAGCGCTTGCGGTTGCAAGTCTGTGTTTGTAACCCCGGTGTTTCCCTATTCCAAATAACGAGGGCAGAGAAGGCTGGTGACGGCACGGGCTAACCGCTGCTACGGTTTGAGGAACCCACAGCAGTTTATTGCCGTTTAGACAGTTATTCTATCACCCGATAACTCCCTCCCCACCCGGGAAGGGGAATTGGGGAAAAAACAAGGAAACCTGGGGGCTGAAATGTAAACAGATTCGATAGAATAAGACTAAATAATTAATAATACTAAAGAACCAATATTGATCCTGAGATCAATATAAAATACACAGCCAATATACTCAGCCAATTATACTAGTAGGAAGCTGTGCACTCCCAGCAGTGGGCAGCAAATGTGGGACACTGTGAGCGCTGCAGCTTCCGGAGGAAGGGAAGGCCTCAGGGGTCTCCGGCACCAGGCCAAGAAATTCTCAAGATGGCAGTCATCACAGAAGAGAACAAACTTCTCAGCAAACTTTGTAATTTATATTGAATGTGATAGTCATGGTATGAAATAACCCTGGTGGCAGCTTGGGTCAAGTGCTCAGGGGTCTTGCTCCTCCTCATCCCCGCACCTGGCCAGCTTGAAAAACACCGACACCTTGAATCCCACACACCATAGCTGGCTATAAAGTAAATGTTTTCACAAATTCAGACACTAGAGTCTTCTAAACATGCCATTTTCCCTAGCAATAGAAGAGACCTTAAATAGAAGGGGCCAGAAAAGTAAAATTACTGAAAGATAAATTAATCCTGCGTCGCTCAAACCAGGACAACTACTTAATTGTAGATTAAATGATCTGCAGTGCTGTTGGCTCTCGGCGTCATTTGAAGCCTCCAGAGTACAAAGTCCCAAACGCTGGAAAGTTTTCTACATAAAACTTACTCTCCCCAGGGCAGCAACATCTATTGCCCAGCAGCTACTTCAGCAAAGTTTCAGAAGTTAACACTTCCAGCCCCTTCACATATTTACAAAAAGCCTCAGACTGAAACTGTGTTGTTTCCCCTATTGAAAAAAAACCAAAAAATTAATAGATATTCACATGTCTAGCTTATAGGTCACATCTAGCTGAGAAGTGCTTTGTCAAACACTCTTTGGTCTGTAATGTGTGCTCCATCTTTTTTAAAAGTCTGTCACAAACACTTCATATCCAAATACAAGCCTCGTACAGCTCCTGGATTATAATACATTAATATGCAAAGCATTTCATGTTAGAACTGATTGCACATCGTGGTTATTTAATTACAGAATGTCTTTATTTACTGAAGGATTAATTAGATATCTGACAGCACTAAAGCAACTTTCTTGCTCAATTCTAAAGGCAACTTCAGCTCTGGAAGGCTAATAACAGAAGAGTAGTGCCTTCCCATGGGCCATTTAACTTTCAAACTTAAAAAAAATAGTTACACCAATGTATTTTAAGCTGAAGATTTTTATATAGAAAGTAAGTATTTGGACTCTTGGAAGAGAGTATCAGCTCCCATTAAATCTTGCCAGAAATAATAGAAATTGCCAGAAAAAGATCTGAACAAAAGCAGTCAGAACTCTAAATGTTGTGAGGTGTTCCAAAAGTTGCTACCACAAGAGCAACAGCATACACCACCCAACTTCAAACACACAAATATACCACCCACACATACGCATTCCCAGGGTCCCACAGCACTGTTAAAGTATTACACTGGTAAAAGTCTAAGAGTAGCAAATTCTTAGGTCTTGCCAAGACATCAAAAGAGATACACTTTTATCTTCAGTGAAATTTTGTGAGGAGGATGCCATGGGTTACCTGGAGAAATCCACCCTTGTTCAGCCACGGACTGCAGTACTGGAAGCCTGGTCCCTCCATCCTCTGGCAGAAGAAAATGCAGAGTCTGGTGTTAAAAGAACCTGTTCAGTCTTCTTCCCACAATGACAAGAGGTGTGCACTGACTCACTCTAACCAAAGTGGAAAACTCCATTCGTGTCTTGGAAGATCACCGTGTTTTTTTGCCAGCAAGAGAAGCAGAGCACCCATCTTCTCTCTAGGCAGACCTGACTCCCTTCTCTGCTCTGCCCATTACCACACATCTCTGCTTTCAAACTCCCTGTGTCTCCCAAAAGTGGACTTAATGAGATTGTCTTTTAACCTATCTCTTTTACTAGGTGACAGGAAGCCTATCCCAGACAAATGTAATTATTTATACGTGTAAGATACAGAAGCATTTTGTTCTCACCTCAGCTTATTCATGATCTAACAAGGAACCACCAAAAAAAATAGAAGCAACATTAAATATAGCTTTATTTCAGTAACAGAATAGCACTAGCAAGGCTTGTGTGTGTAAATTAATATTTGGAATAAAAGCACAGCTAAAGGATTTAGACTGAAGTATCCCTCATAAAGCTTTTAGTAAGATACAGAAATGCTATTATAATTTAAGATTTTCTTATTAAATACCAGATTGTTGACACTGTACCTTTATCTCCATGAAAAGGAGATCAAAGGTAAATTTGCTAAACAGAGAAATTGTGAATTTCAGTTAAATTTAAAAGTCTTATTTATTTAAACTTGCCCAAGACAGTTACTGATTCGTGAAGACTGGCAAAATGTGTTTTTTACTGGACAGAAAGGATGTACAAGAGAAGTAAAAATACTTATAATGAGGTTTAGATTAAAACTTGACTTTTAAAAAGCTCTAATTTTTCTGAAACTAGCAAAAAGTACTTGCAGGCCTACATTTATGCAGCTGTCAAAGACAGGGTTTTACTTACGGATTTTAATATTCTTAAAGATGGTTTGGATACTTTGTGTAGAGTCATAACTCACTGCACATCCAACCACCACCCAGTTCTTCCCAGTGGCATACAGGGTGTGCAGTTACACCCCAAGTTACTCTGAATGTGGCCCTTGTTTGCGTAAGAGTTGGGGTCTCCGGAGTGAACCTGAGTCTCACGATAGTCAGCAGAGGCTGAGTATCCCTAGAAAGAGAATGTAGCGTTTTCATTTGGTAGCATTTTATGATCTCTTTATAGAGGTCCATGTTTCTGCACAAGGCCCTGTGGGATTAAGCTTTAATAAAATCATTTTCTTTAGAAGTCAATGGCTGTAACTCACTAGCATCCATGAAGTGATGATAATGGTCATTTTGAACATGGTCATGTTTCCATTGATTTAATGGGAACATGACTGGGTTCAAAATGAAGTCCTAAAAATTGCAAACTGTTCAATCTCAACATTTTCCCTTTCAAATGTAACTCATCTGTAAATCTCCAATGAGAGTTTAACTACAAGGAAAATCCAGTCAGTTACAAGCTAGTTTTGAGACACTCTTACAAAATGAATGTAGTTTCTGTGGATTTCAAAATAGAACAATTACAACTAAGACTTAGGATTCTCTTATTTCTAACATAGTAATTCTCCAAGATCCTATGCTATCAGCATATAGCTCAGAGCTCACCAAGAATCCAAATAAAATAATCCTGGAATAACCTATTCCTCATAACAATTTCAGGCAGAACACCTCCACCTGTTAAACTTTACATGCCAGTTCTACTGTCATTTCTACCCGAGGTGTCTAGACATGTGAAAATGCACACACAAAATTATCTTAAAATACCAACACCGTATGTCCCTTCTCCTTGCCGCTTCTGAGGTAACACACAACACATTTTCCGAGTTGCTAAAAATAAAAATCAGCATTATTACAATGTATTTTAAAGGTCAATACACTATTTGCTAGTCTGAAGCACTGGGCACATGAAGCAGTGTCAGTGCCAACATCAAGGTTTTTTACAAAATGTATGAGTAAGCAAATGATATTATGAAGCAAAGGTACAACAGTATGATTTCATTTAGCAATTACCTGTCTGATAAGGTTAATGTCTAATAGATCTGTTAATGTAAAATTAAAGTGACACCTACCTCACACTGGTTTCTTTAAATTATTTATCACCGCTTGACCTGAGCTGTCTCAACACTTGCAGCCAGCTGAGATTTCCAATAAACCAATTTTTCATTGTGCAGCAAGTCCCAGGTGTCTCCCTTGTCACAAGGATGCAAATTGTTAAATTAATAAACTCATACTCACTTCAGTCATCTCTCTGGGATTAATTTGTTCCAAGGTTTATAGTATAAACCTCCCTTACTTTTTGTCAGATTAAATTTTAGCATGTGCACTTACTGAACCTTCAATTTCAATGGCACATTGATGATGTATTCTTCCTTTTAAAACAATTAATGCATTATACTGTCACCAGTCTATCACCCTGTAAAGTTGCAGTTCATTATGAGGCTTGTTAATTTTTACTTCTCCTGCTTGCCATTCTTTTTCCAGATGTAATAACTTTATTAAACCTATGACACCCTCTTATTTCCTTTAGTTAGAAGGCAGACAATATAGAAACAATGTTTACAGTCAATTTCTTGTATGCTCCAGTCCATATGCAGTGGCTTCTGCGAGTCATTCCTTATGCGTTGCTGTGTGTTTTCCTTATGAGAGAAAGGATCAGCTATATCCTGCTTTGAATAATCATAATTCCACCTGTGTAAGACATTGACCTAGGAGAACTGGAACATCTTAAATCACTTCCAGCATTCTAGTCACTTTTCTTTTGTTGAAAACCACGTAACTGTTCATAGAAATACTACAATAGTTTTGGGGTTTTTTTAGTTACACTTGCTGGGAAGGCAGTTTACCAAAAAAGGAACATTTCAGAAAACTTTGAGCTAGTTTTTTTAGATCAATGCCAAAAACTAGAAATTTACAGGTAGATCCCCTTTCTACCATGTAAACTTGGTCATCTTTTGCTCTTGCACCAGGGATCCTTCCTGGATTTTGCAATGTGGACATCTCGCAGAGTATAGAATGAGAAAATGCTCTAACCATGTTTGGGCACGTGCCAACTAGCGCTCTCCAAAACAGCTCCTGGACATAGTTTGGGAGTCAAACCATTCCAGAAATCATTTCCAACCAGCACTCAGTGACCAAGATTACAGCTTCAACATAGGTCGGGCCCCATTATGCTATTTGGCCACAGTATCCAAGAAAGTTCCCGAACATGTTTAATTTACTAACGTGGACAACACCACTGAGCATTTGCAGTTTTTAATTTAGAGGAAGAAAAAATTGTGTTCTCTCTTGCCTTTTTGTCAAGTTACATTACAAAACTCAGGTTGAAGTTACACTATGTTTGCCAGCAAAAAAAATCTCTGGCATGTAGGGCCACATAGGGGGCTTACTGGAGTCCGCTGCCTAGGGAATGGGATGGCACTGGGGACAAGCAATGGCAAGCATTGCTGGTGTCCAGCTATCATCAGAACTACAGCAAGGATGATGTGAGGTGTGACCAGGGCCTGCAAATTAGCCAAAGATCCGCTGGCTGCTGTCGCCGTTCAAAGATGCATGCCACTTCACGGTATGGCCAGGTAGAGCTGGTGAGTGGGAAGATACTTCCAGTGGAGCTACAAATATACCAGTTATTGAAAGATGCAATGACTAGCAGCAAATGCTGGTCCTGCCCTAAAGGGAGAAAGCAGAGTATGAAATGCAGGGTGTAATCCCAAATCCCCTAAACATAAGGTTGTTCTTGTATGCTCTCTACAACTGGAATCTGTAACGTGAAGACAGTCGAGGTAAGCGTTTAGCAGGACAGCACAGCAGGTTGCTGTCCCATTTCTGTTATGTGATCAGTGTTTAGACATACTTATGCACATTCTTTGCAGCCTTCAGCCTTCTGAATCCTGCAATATTTATGACACAAACTCTAGAGTGTAGAGCAGCTTTTGTGGACTTATTACAGATCAAAGGCATGTCACCTGTACCATGATCACATTTATTTTTCCAGATTGGGGTACAAGCAGAAATGCTACTGACTCAGTAACTGTCAATCATGTGAAGGATATCACTACAGCATTTTCATATGGTTATTTGTTTGTTTTTTTTTTTTTCACTAAAGAGCAGTCTAACAGCATGCAATAAACTCCCTCATTTAAAGATTAAGGTGTCCAAGCCAATGCCCAAGTTCCCAGATTGCAACTTCCTCCCAAGAATTGACTCAGATCAGGGAGATCAATGCAGCGAGAGATGCGTTTCTGCTGAAACCACTACATGCTTCCTTCTGCCCAGCAAAAACTAATATATATCCCTACCAGTATTCCTCCCAAGACCTCAAAACTTCTTATATAGTAACGTATAGGAGCTTCAAAACTGTGTAACACTGCCACCTGGTGATATGCATCAGCACTATTTTTTCCTCCTACCATCACACAAAAACCTTTTGCTTCCGTTCGGGTGATCCTAATCTGCAAGTCCCCATCAAACATCACTTATCCCATCAGCAGTTTATCTTGATCATCTCTGCTTGTGTCTAGAAGTCAAATTGCTAAGGTTTTCAAAGTTGTTCAGACCATATCTTGTCTTTTACTTCAGGACTGACTTTTAGATGTGCTGTGGATAGACATGGTCTAACTTGATGCAAATCCCCATCACAACTTTGCATGAAGTCTAGAAACTTCAGTGGCTTCTGAGAAATCAATCTGAAGTAATATTTGAAATTATCCACTAGGCCTCCTCTCCCTCTTTTTTTTTTTCATCTTTTCAGCCTTTGGGATGTGATGTATTAAAAAAGCAAAAAACAACAACAAAAAAAGCGCAAAACAAACCCAAAAAGCCTCAACAGCAACAATACAAAAATCTTCCAATAAGTTTCCCTCTCCAAGGTGGAAAAAATTATTTCTGTAGTATTTGATCTCAGACTCTTTCATCTCTTTCATCTGATCTCTGTGGGATACAGATGGAAAATGGAGAAAAGCATTGCAAATGGTAGATCAGGCTCAACTTCTAGCACCCCTATCTGGCTTTCACAGCTGTCTGCAAATCTGAACCTTTCTTTTATAACTGACCTCCAGCTCCTTACTGAAAACCACAGCAAGTTCAGAACCGTTATCGCTTTCTGGGTTGCCGCTATTTCTTGCTAGACCTTTCTTGGACTCATTTCAGCAAGCCGACCTGGATACCTTGAAGTTTGAATGCAAAAACTGCACTTTTTTAACATGCTGCTACAGGAGCTTTTAGAACAATACAGCCCCTTCTGAGAAGGACTCCAACTCTTGTTTCAGGATTTCTCTTAACTCTTTCTCATTCAGCTGTCATTATATAAGCACCTAAAGGCAAGTAATTAGTGATTCTTCCCTAGTGTATAGTCACACAAAGATTTGTTGTCTTTTTGAGTATTCGTAAAAGGTACAAATAGTAATATTTATTCTCTAAATTATCCTACCAAAATCAGTGAAATACTGGCCCTGTCACCAGTTGAAAGTTCAGTTGGACTTCTCAAAAATGCTGAGAGGAATTCAGGTTTAATTATGAAGTCATGTAAGTTATTTCACAGCTGGGGCTGCAGTGGAATTACCCTTATTACCTCAAATCTGGCTGACCTACAAATTTATAGTGCAGAAAAGTTACTAGTACTGTAGATGACAGGTTAGATACTCATACTCAGTTTGAAGTCTTGGTTTGAGACATCTGCCTCCAGCACTAATTTATCTTATGATCTTGGATTAAAGTATGCTAGGAATGGTAATTACCATAAGAACTGGGAGTTTTAACCTGTAACAGCAAATCATGGCAGCAAATGTCAAGATATCAATAGCTTCCCTAAGCTTCAGCAGAGGGAAGGATCTGTTGGCCTTGCGGTCTGTCTGTGAGAGACCAATGACTGTGTAAGAAATAGGAGAGAGAAGAAAAATTGTTCAACACTGTGACAGGTTTGACATGAATAAACTGTAAATTCAGAGGGAGAACTGAGGTGAAGATTGCTTGAGTGTTTGTTCGGATTAAGAAACAGCAAAAAATGAGGGAATAATTCTCTGGCTGGCAGAAAATTATTCTATGACTCTATGAGTGATCAGTGTGTGGCTGCTGTGGCAAAGAAAGCCAACAGGATGCTGGGCTTCATCAACGAGTGCATCACCAGTGGGGATAAAGAAGTCATTATCCCACTCAGCACTTGTCAGGCCACATCTGGAATACTGTGTTCAGTTTTGGCCCCTGCTGCACAAAAAAGATGTAGACAGGCTGGAGAGGGTCCAGAGAAGGGCCACAAAGATGATCAAAGGACTGGGAAGCCTGCCATATGAGGAAAGGCTGAGAGAATTGGGTTTGTTCAGCCTTGAGAAAAGAAGGCTTAGGGGACACCTTACCACCATGTTCTAGTATTTAAAGGGTGGCTACAAGGAAGATGGAGACTCCCTTTTTACAAGGAGTCACATGGAAAAGAGAAAGGGTAATGGGTACAAGTTACTCCTGGGTAGATTCCGATTGGACACAAGAGGAAAATTTTTTACCATGAGAACACTCAGCCATTGGAATAGTCTCCCCAGGGAAATGGTGGATTCCCTAACATTGGACACTTTTAAGATGCATCTGGACAGGGAGGCAGGCAATTTTGTCTAGACCATGATTTTGCCAAGTAAGGTTGGACCAGATGATCTTTGAGGTCCCTTCCAACCTGGTATTCTATGATTCTATGAAAATGAGATCAAAATACAGGTTGGTCAAAGCAGCTTGTTTGGACAAGGGGTCTAAGGGCACCTGAAGTTGAAGTGGTTTAGTGAGGAAAAGCATGTACCTGCAAACTACCAACATTGTGGAAACAGAAAGCTGAAATGGAATAAGAATTGCACTGCTAAGAGAAGACAGAAGTTGCCCACAGCAGTGTAGTCACACTGTGGCTTGCAGACCATTGATGGTGAGTGAAATAGCAGAATGTGGTCTGTAAAATAATTACCAGCTCTGCACACTCACCCGTGGCTATGTGCAAGCATTCCTGGAAATTAACAACCATGAAAATATTTTAAATTGAGGTTTATGATTATAATATTAAAATGCATATGCTATAAAGGCTTTTTATTTAAATATAGATGTTTTTAACATAATTATCAACCCCTCTCCCAACTGCTAAGAAATAGTAGGATACGAGTTGTCCAGAGATTTTACAATTGCATTCCTTTATTAAAGTGTTTGAGAACTCCAAGTTCATAGCAAAAATGTGGAGAAAACGGGTGCTCACGCTTTCTTTTGGAAGGACTTTTAGAAAGACTCTTTTGGAAAAGTCTGTTGGGGCCTCTAACAGGCAGGATTTCTTTTTTTCATTCTTTAGTATCACAGAGTAGACCTATCATTTAAT
Organism: Vanellus vanellus; assembly: GCF_965231255.1. Lineage (NCBI taxonomy): Eukaryota > Metazoa > Chordata > Aves > Charadriiformes > Charadriidae > Vanellus > Vanellus vanellus. Next base: position 164,028,093 of record NC_138905.1, read on the forward strand.
CTTAACCCTTTCAGAAGGCCTAAGTATATGAGCCTAATATAGCAAATTGTTTATGATAATGGTCAGAATTATTAAACTTATAGTATGAACAGCTGTTAAACAAATGTGAATAACCAGTACAGCCAGCATGTGTCTGATTTAGCTTCAGATAATACAGGAAGTCATGGTCAAGGAATAATGGAAAACAGAAATAAGGCCAAGTTTTCCAGTCAGAAACCCAGCTTTATTACAAACTATAAATAAACATATTTTTCCCTTAGTTTAAGATGAGATATTAGTTATATGTGATAATCATATATACTGGTGTGTAATCTTAGAAGTTAGCCAAATATCTGCCTAGATGCATGACCGTTTTCTGTTAGTGCCAAAGATATTCAAAAGACTATGCATCACGATAGCATACATCTCGTGTTAATCCTGTTGCCTTCTTTTTTTCTTCCTGCGTCTTCAGTGTCCTGCAGCCTGGAACTGCACATCACTGCTCCAGCAGCACTAGGGAGGGGTGGAAAAGCTTACACAGCACATCCCACCAGCTCTTACCTCACCACTGTGATAAGCTTCCACGGCTGGGAATCCCTCTACCGATGGAAGGATACAGGAGATACCATTAGCAGAAGCTTGCACGTTAGGGGTTAAGCAATTTGCCTTTCATTAATAACACTTCATTTTTGCCCTCAAAGTTTATCTACATTAAAATATTCTAAATGTAGTGTGTTTCTGTAAGTCTAATTATATGCGGTATGTGAAAACATATTTGATAATCACATTTCTAATTATGTGCAATCACTTCAATACACAGGTGCAAAGCTCCAGAAATACGCATATTTGAATCTCTTCATATACAGATATAAACCACAACTTTGCAGTTACTTTAGTGTTCGGTGACCAGTTATTTCTCTGGGACTGTACTTCCTTGGATTTTTGAGCAGCTAGCGCCATTGGAACCAAAGAAATGTGCTAGGCTAATACTTAGGATTGAATTTCTATGTGTATGTTCCAGTGCTAAAAAACTGTAATTCCTGACTTTTCCAAGGTTTATGAACATTTTAAAGTACACATTTTATAGTTTATTGGCATGCTGACTTCAGAGATGTGGGAATCATAATTTTTAATTTTCTTCTGGGAGCTTTAATTCTCACTATGTTCCTTTAGTATATATTTGCCTGGAATATCATATATATGTGCATGTGAATGTGTCTTTTCCAGTTTGGATTGAACTTAAGGGACCTCCTTAATGGTTTAATAATAGAAAGTAATAAAAGACTTGAGCAATAAATCCATTTTCATTGTATGTGTAATAGCTTGTGGCTGCACCTTTTTGCTTCTCTTTCATTTAAGCATTACTGTTATTTTTTACATTGATTTTTAAAGCTGTCTTCACAATGGATTGCAATTAGCTTTGTGTATAAATCATAAAAATTGAAAATTTTATATACTGATTAACTGAAAAGGACATAAAACACTACTTTGCAACATTCAAAAGTAATACTTCTATGTTCCCTCTAAAGATATTCAGCATAAATTATTGGAAGGAATAGCTTTAGATGACTTGTCCAAAAGTATTCTTTTTCAAATTTGGGAAGTGAGCTGAAATGAGCCCTGACAGGTGAGAAACCTACCTACTAGTTTGCTGCTAACATTACCAAAATGATAGACTGATGAGAAGGGACATAGCAAAACCTGAAAAGCAGCATTGGAATTTGTTCCACTGGGAAAAAATCCATTGCACTTCACACAACAAAGCAACATGACTTGCTCTGTTTAGCTTTAGCTACACAAAGCATTAATTAAAATAAACCACACTTAAGAGTCACAGAATAGTTTAGGTTGGAAGGGCATGCTGGAGGTCACCTTGTTCCATTTGTGCATGAAGCAGGACCAGCTTCAAAGTTACCTCAGGTTGCTCAGTGCTGTGTCCCGTCAAGAGTCACGGCCGCACAAAAGACAGGGCGTAATCCTGTGTCACCACTCTCTGAAATTAGAGTTTGGAAATTAGGACATAATGCAGAGGGGAGCATCCTTTTAAGAAGTGCATTGTATTTTCTGTCATGCATTAGAGGTGCACTAGCAAGACATTCAGTGGGAAGTGAGGGATACCATTCCCAAAGACACAAGATTTCTAGCTGGTCCCGGTGCCCGGCTTCTGCTGTGGCCCAAACACTCCTCCACGCACAGCCGGGAACAGGGGGTTACTGCAGAAGTTGTTACCTCTTCAAAAGCATGTGCCTCCTCGCGTGGCAGTGGTTCCCCGCTCCCGCTGAGTCCGTAATTCAGCCTGAGCCTGGAGCTGCTGCATTGAACAGCCCTGCCTCCTGGCGTATGCCTTCACGGGAGGACGCTGGACAGGGCGGTCTATACATAAAGCTGCACAGGTGAAAATACAATGGCAATTCTGAGCCAGTTTAAAAAGAAGAGTTTCTTCAAAGAAAAACTGCACTTGGCTTTTAGTAGACGGTATGTTGTGATGCTGCAGTCCTCACTTCCATCAAAGGTGACTTGGCTGAGTGCACATTCAGGACTCTGGCTAATTTTTCGTCTTATGTTTTCTTAGGTATCCTAGAAAGGATTCAGGAATCGCCTTCCTGATCTGACTAACGAGGAAAAATCATTGATACACTTTGTTGTACAGGTATTTTATCTTTATATTTTCCACCCCACATGCAGCAAAAGCACCTTTTGATTCATACATTACAGGCCTACAAGGCAAATTCTACTCCTCTGTTCTGGGAAATACTGCATTTTCTCAGTGAATGCACCTGTACCTTCACACTAAGGTTTTTTTTCATGCTGCTGGTGCACTATGTGGCCAGAATTGTCCTGAGGCTCTTCATTGCACATACTGAATTAATGTAAAAATACTCAACTTAGTACTTTTTATTTATAAATATTCTATCTACTGAAGTTATAATCTCCCAAACGTTTGCATCTGAGAAACCATGTCTAAAATACAAATATGCGGCTATTATCTGAATCATTAACAATGGTGATTTAATAGCCTTATTGTACATTTTAGGCTAATTTTGTATCACCTGTGTATCGCCTGTGTTCCTTTCACTGAATACACAGGCAGATGCAGAAGTTGCAGTTAGGGAAAGAAGGAAAAATGTTCTTTTTTTCAACACTTAAGAACCTCACAGGGTTCTGTAAATAAGAGAATGATTATGAGAGCACACTAGTTAACAATTGGGGTTAGTTTTTAGTTGGCAGCAGAAGTGCCAACTCATGTTACATGATGAGCTTGATCCACTAAGCTAAGATTTTGCATAGTCAGACCCAGGAAAAACTGCTATGTTAAAGATAAGCTCTATTTTTATCCACTGGTACAGTTAGTTGCTCAGATTTGGCATGGTAGGAGCCAGTACAGTCCAGAAATCAATACATCCACACTGTCCTGTTGGCACAGCAGAGCAGTGGCACTGCTTATGAACTTAAGCCGTTGTATCCAAATGGAGCTGCAGTCCCCGTTAAGGCCACATTTTACTGTTCTCCACTACGCAGTACAGACATGCCCAGAGATCCATAGGAAAGCTGTTGAACTGGCTCGGGAAATATATTCTTTACATTTCTGAGGTGGGTCATTTTAAATAAGATGATGTAACTTCTATGTTTATTTTACAAAGTGAATTGTTGCTTCACTTTCTTTCCTTTTTTTAAGAAAAGTTGGAAAGAGAAGCATACTGGAAGAGACCTGCTTACTGTCACCGCAGCTGCATGTGTAGGCATAGCAAAGCAGCATAAATTCCCATTGCCAGAAAGTTGCCACTGAGCTGTTGAGATCAGGCTTATGTTACTTCTACATTAATTTTTCTTCCACTTGCTCATCCTTGTAAATCCAAATGAAGAGCTAACAGGCTATAAAATATATTTTGCATTGTTTATTACACAATACCACTATATTCAGATATGCTAATCAAATAACCCGGGTTGGTCTTTATTTTCAATGGAATGGACGAAGAGCATCCTTAAGTCTCTTCAGGGAAACACCTCAAATGCCTGACACAGGACTGACATTGACAGGTTCTGAAGAGATTGGCCTCCAATCTCTCAGCAAGATAAAAGGATGCCAGCAGTTACGGCTCAGGAGGCTGTGAATTAATAACCAGATAACGGGTATATCTTTTGACTAGTGTTTGACATTTACATTACCTCCAAGTTAGGGAGAAAGTGAGCCTTTCAGCTCAAAAATTGTTTTCAATCTGTTAAAAGATAAAGTTTTATTTTCAGCTAACTGAATATGCTGATGAAGCTCAACTTATTTGCACTTATTCTACTGTTTCTATTAAATAGACATAGCTCACTGTGACTTATACTATAAAACATTTGCATCTTACTGAGAAGTCTTCATTAATCACTTCCTCTCTTCACACTGAAACAGCTATGATAATCAATTCTTATTTGCACAGCTGTGATATGAATAATTTTTAAATTTTGCTGTAATTGTTTTTCTGTTCTGCTGAAAAACGGTTTTGGAGAACTAAGGGGTTTTCTCACATATATATGGAATGTACATACAAGAATGGCCAAGTATTATTTGTAATACTTAATCACATAAAATTCTGCTGTAGAAATGAAAATTAAGTCTGCTCTCCATCTTCTAGGTTTGCACACTGCTTAAAAGATTAAAATCTGCCTTTGTCCAAATATAAAGAAATAGATTTTTGAAAAGTGTGTATTGGCTCTTTGTGGCTAGAATGTAGCTAAGGTACCAAAGCAAAGGGAAGATGGATAAATACGCAAAGGGTTTTATAAGGAAAGTAATGTATTTCTTTCTGAGGAGCAATCAGAACTGCATCTTAAGCAATGCATCAGGTTGCCCAGAGAGGTTGTGCAGATGCCATCCTTGGATTTTTTTGAGACTTGACTGTACCTCAGAGCTGACCCTGCTCTGAGCAGGAGATTGGATTAGCAATCTCCTGAGGTTCCTTCCAACTTCATTGAGCCTATCTATGATGCTAAATTTTAAGCACTTAATAAAACAGTAATCCTAAATGTGTGAGAGAGATATGTCTTGGCAGGGATATTCTTTCTGTCTCATGGAGATCTCTGAATTTAAGCAGAGGGATAAAAACTGGACAATCTATTTTATGTAGTTCACCACAGATTAATTCAGAGCTACTACTTTATCTTGGTACTGAATTCAAAGCAAGTTGTACTTCCATAACCAATCACAACAAACTTTTATTTATCTTTTTGTATGGTAAACCATAAATTGTCACAGCTTAAGATGAAACAAGTACAAGCTATTAAGAATTCACATTTAAGCAACAATAGCAGCCTCTTCAATATCAATATCAAACAAAATGTAATACAGTAACTTTATATAGATTAAGGAAAGAGATGCAACTTAGTATCACAGGGAGTTATGAAAAATATGCAGTAAATGTATATACGTATATATACGTGACTAGTAAATTTCAGTTTCAGCTGAAGAAACAGCAAAAAGCAACTCATTAGTAACTCCTTTAACCAAAAAAGGATTATTGGGTTTGTTTGGCTATGGATGGGGTGTTTTTTTGATAGATGCTCAATATAAAATAGCTGTAGCTTATTCTGTGCAGAACAAGTGTAGCTTGAGTTCTACTATGTCCATCAGATGCATTTTGAACTTTGCTAGGCGGTGGTGGAATTGTCTTTTATCAGTTCATTGCAGGTGTTTTTACTTTCTGTGGATGCAAGAGTTTGGCCACATACACAGGTTATTAGCATAGAAAATGTACTTATCTGTACACTACTCTGACCACGTCACCTGTTGGCAGCAGCAGCTTCTGAACAGTCAATATAAAAGAAAAAAACTGCTCAGTGTATCACAGTCTTTCTCCATATAAAAGATACTGAATTTTGTTATTTCTAATGGCCTTACACATGAACCAATAGAAATACTCCTGTGCTTTTTGTTATTTCTATGGAGGTATATGAGAACTTTACTACCAGTCTTATGTAACGTTACTTAAATCACGTGATTTACATTCAAGTTGGCATCACTGATGTGTCACAGTGGTACCTGAAAATTATCTGAGGTCTTGTAACAGCACAAATTTGTTGGATTAAGTCCTAACAAAATTCAAACACAAGGACCCCAGACTGAATTTACATACAAACAACCCTCAGGGATGTGTTTATCATACTTTCAGATGGTAAAGATCCAGCAGCATGTAAGTACAGGCATTTTGTTTGGGCAGAGTTTTTGTACCATAGTTTGAGAACACCTGGCAAACAGATTCCTTTTTGACTACAGCCGTAACCACCTCCTGCGATCCACACAGCAGCTTTAAGGAGTCAGGAGGTGACTGTTAGCAAAATAAATTAAGCTGCACACAGCAGTGAGATGTTCCAGGTTTCAGCTTCAAGTTCCATGTTTCATGGGTGACGTTTTCCTTGGAAAAGGTGATACCTTCTATTTTTAATGCAGCTGGAAGATTTTTCCTCCAATGAACTACTACTTGGAGCTGCTCCGTATTCACATCCCACAATACTGCTTCAGAAGCACCTGCACCAGCTCTTTTACCTTTGCTATATGGCTGGGGAAAAACTAAGGGAGAGAGTGCAACAGTTTGTTGAGGAAATGGAATTAACTAGTGGGATCTCAAAAACAGATAAAAAAGAAATTAGAGACCACAAGCCTGAAAATCTTAAGTTTGAAGATAGAGGCAGGGTTCAAACAATTGTTTTTCCAGCAAAGTTCACGTCTACTGAGGAACGAGTTACGTTGGTAGGAGACAGAACACATCTCAAAATAGAAATCGGTTTGGATAACTTTCACTTTGGGGGGGGGCGGGGAATAAGTAATTCCCTCTTGCTGTACCAAGTATATATATGCATATATACTCCGTATGAAGCTACTCACACTTAGTAAGCTCCTAGCTACTATTTTTAGCCGAACAGCCATTTAGGACCAAGCACAAGCAGAGGCACCGGGCAGTTCGGTGAGCATCAGCGAAGGCAGCTGCCGTCCTGGCTCCGGGATAACACATCCCTGTCTCCCCTCAGCGGCGAGCAGCCACTGCTGCTCCCACCAGCAGCACCCACCGCTAACAGCTAGTGCCAGAGCCCCGCAGAGGAAATATTGAGGGATTTTAGGTTTTAAGCATAAATAAGTAAGTTTTAATTAGAATAAATTACTTGGGATTATAATACGGTATGATTTGTGCTGTTTGCCTAGCTTTACTTAGCATGAGTACCTAGATCTGCTGAAGCCTTTAGGCTGCGAGGGAGTTATTTTTCTTAGCAATTTTCCTAGCAGCTGGTACAGCGCTCCATTTAGTCTTTTAGTATGGGAAAGGTGTTGATATCACGCTGATGTTTTGGTAGCGTTTTTCCCCAAGTCTGGGACTCTTCCATTCCCCGTGTTCTGCCAGTGAGCGCAGCTTGCACAAGGAGCGTAAACCTGAAGGTAAGGAGGCTCTGACCCTCGGCTGAAACCGCAAATCAACAAAATATGAGCCTGGCTGGCCACAGAAAAAGAATCCAGCAAGATGTCAGCAGACCCCACACCAAAACCCACCATTGGACCAAAAGGCACGCAGGCAGCCGGAGAGGCTGTGGAGACCACAAGGGTATAATGGCCCAGGGATTCCTTTGTTCAGGCTCCCTCTCTTTGGAAGCACACAGCCCGGGCTGTTCTTGCTGCTGCGCCTTTCAATTAAGTTATTTCCTTTATAAAATTCGACGCTTGAGACCACGTTGAGGGAAACCTTGGGTGGAGCCTGAAGAAGAAGGAAGCGCGCCTGACAGTGGGAGTGTGTGTGTGTGACACCATGAAGGGTGTATGTGAACGCTCGGGGAGCACCTTCTCCTTTAGCAGGACACCGAAAGACACCTACACAAAATTCACATCACGAAAATTATATTAAAAAGGCACAACATAACGGGAAGGCGCCGACGCCAGCAGCGGGACTACCCAGGGCGGGGACAGAGCCCCGCCTGAGGGAGGAGACGACACCAACGCCACTCCTGCGCTTGCGCGAGGCCGCGCACCGCCGGGCTGAGCTGGACCCGGGCGCACCGCCCCCAGCGCCGCGTGTCAGCGCATGGGCCCGGCGAGCCCCGCTATTTATTTGGCGTCCGCCGCTGATTGGTCCCTCGGCTGACCGATAGCCCAATAGCGAGGGTACAGGGCAGCCAGTGGGAGTGAGGCAGAGGCTGCGTGGGTGGGGTGGGGGTGCGCGCGCCGGGGCTGAGGGAGGCCGCGGGAGTCGTGCGGAGCGGCGGCGGGAGTGGCGGCAGGTCCGAGCGCCTCTCACCGCCCCTTCCTCCTCATGGCGGGCTGGCCGCTGTTGCCGGTCCTCGTTCTCCTTACCCTCCTGCGTGCCCAGCCGTGCCTCTGCGGCAGGGCTCCGGCCTCCTCCCAGGCCGTGACGGCCCGGCTGGCGGCGAAGTGGCCGGCGACCCCGCTGCTGCTGGAGGCGAGGTGCGTGCAGCCTCCTCCTCCCTGCCCTTCCCCGCTGCATTCCTCGGCTGCTGCGGGGGGCCGTTAGGCCGGGGGAAGGGGAGCGGCGGTGGTACCTCCCCTGGCGATCTCCGGGAGGGGGGGGTCGGGGGCGCCTCGCTGAGGGGGCAGGAGGAGGGAGGGACCCGTTCTCCCCGCTGAGAGGGAAGGTGGGTGGTCAGGCTGATCTGCCTCTGTCAGAGGACGCGTTCGAGTACTCCTTTGGTATAAGGCTTAACTGCTTTTTCCTGTAAAATGCTATGGGGATGCTGGCAGGCTTTCCCACGTTTTAAGTGTGCTATTTAAATTGCTGTGTATTTAAGCTACTGAGGCGTTTTGCCGGTTTTGTTGAGGCCATGCGATGGGCCAATCTACAAAATCCCTACCTTTCACTGAGTAACGCTAACTCTTCATCTCACTCCAGTTGGTTTACTTTCACTCGTGAATGAAATAATTATGTTTAAAGGGATTAGTGAAGATGTGAAGCTGTAGTAGAGAAGTGTGTCTTTTTTTCAGGAAGGTGTTGTTAACTTGTAATATCAAAATTGGAAGTGAAAATGTTTTCCAGTATTATGTGTTTGTGGTTCCCTTGCCAGTTTGGTTTAATTTTTTTTTTGTTTTGTTTTTAAAGTTATTTGCTGCTGTTAGTAGAACTCCCATGAAAGTGAGGATTGCAAGCTTCTGTAATCAAAGGAGTGGCAAACTTCCAAAGTAAATGTTAAAAAACAGTACACTCATGCGAGGGAGTAGATCTTTTTTGCAGACAGAAGGGGGGGAGGGGAAAGCAAATGATGTTCCCTTAAGAAAAAAAACTAAAAGGTGTTCCCAGTAAATGGATTAATGGTATTTGGAATAAAGCAAGCCTTACTTTTTATGCTTTTTAAGGATTAACCCATGTTTGAAAGTGTTCCAGAGACTGGGGGCCTCCCCTGCATAGCAAAGTAGACATTGTCATTTAATTAAAAACTATAACCTGACAGAGTGTGCATTCTTATTTGTATGTTTAGCCACTATTAAATAAAGTTTCTGTGCTGAGTTGATTTTTATTCATAACTGTATATTGGAATACCTGTGGAAAAATAAAGTGAAAAATTGTGTTTATTTCTGTATCAGAGAATAGTCTGCTTGCTTTACAGCTCTAATTGTTGAGTTCAGATTGGTAGTGTCATTGAATACAATTGGTTGTTGCTGGGTATTTGTTATTTTAAACAACTGAAGATTTTTTTACTGTGGTACATCTTTGGACAAAGTCAACCTATGGACAATTCATTTTTATTTTTAAACAGTGAATTTATTGCAGAAGATGGTAATGAGAAGTTTTGGCAGTTCTTGGAAACTGTACGAGAACTAACAGTTTATAAGCAAGGAGGTAAGTTAAACAGCATGCTAGTATTATGTTGCACTGTATTTAACTTTTAAACATCAAGCTAACACATTAACCAGTTCCAGTCAGGTAAAGCCTAACTCTTCCACTATTGCTCACTAGGTAGATTTCTTTCAGAAAGTTGTAGCACGTTTTCTTCTGGGAGCCCTACCTGTAGGGGTGCTCTGAAAGCAAGGAAGAAGAGATGAACTGAAGAACTGTTACAATATGGAACAGAACTGTAAAGATTACAGGATACTTACTTTCTTATGTGACTCAGCAAGCGTTTATAAGTTATTCAGACTTCATGTTTTGTGTAGGATGGATGTTTGTAGGGGAGAGAAACCCACAAATAACTAAACTGAAAATGCTAGCTAAATGAAAGAATGAAAAGAATGACCAACAAAAGTCTAATACGTGTAGGTGGCTTAGAGGCTGTTTTCTAGCAGCAATACCGATGTTTTAGAATAAATGTTTATCACCGTCAAAATAGGATTAAAAAAACCTTGCACGATTAGACATAAGACTATTAAGTTGATCGAAGTTTGGAGACAGGACCAAAGCATAAAATCCAGCAAATGAAGCATGAAAGCAAGCCACCTGAGAAGATACCTTGGGGAGCAGTTTACTAGAAATGACAATGGTAATGGAAAACTTGGAAACCTACAACAGGTTGGTCAAGATTAGACCTACTTGTTCATAGATGAATAAGGTGAAAAAAAGCTTCAAAACAATGTAAGGCTGTTTGGGTTTGCTCTTTACATTGGAATAGTACAGCTCTTTAGGCATGAGTGTGAGGACCTAACACTAGCACTAGAAGATACTTCAGGTAAATTCAATATTGTGTTAATAGTCAAAAGCTAACAAATTGTGGAAAGATCACATAGGAAATGGCACTGAGATGGTAGAAATGAATCCTTGTGGAAAGATCACATAGGAAATGGCACCGAGATGGTAGAAATGAATGCTTGTTATGTGAAAAATGCTGTATACGGGAGGGAGAACTTAAGAAACAACACACTTCAACAATTGTGACTGCCCAAATACAAGTTCAAAAGAGATTGTGGTGTCCATGTGGATAGGTCAGTGAGAATGTTATTTGAGTGCTCAGCGATGCCTAATGCAGCCAATAGACTTTAAAAAAAAATTGCTAGGAAAGGAACAGGGACCTGCATGGTAAACAACATTTTGCTGCTTATGATTGCATGCTGCGCTTATGTGTTGAGTAAAACATGGTGTTCTACTTTACTGTCTCCCTTTATTTCCCTCTTCATTCCTTTAGAAAGGATGTAGTAGGAGCAGATGTACAAAGAACTGTGACTGTAGTTGTGGGATATCAACTGGAAGAGGTAAAAAGAATCCCATGAGCTGATGAAAACTGGGGATGGTCTGGGGTCAGAAGTATAAACAAAACCAGAGAGAATCGCTGAGAACACTTGGCCTGGGTGGTGAATGCTGCTCAGAAACATTCTGTGTGAGGGGATGAGGACATGGAAAATGAACGTAGATGCAGAATTTGGCCTGTCGCATTTGTTGAGGCAAGTACTGGTGACTAATGCTGTTAAAGGTCTTTGTCAATGCGAAGGACAGTGGCATGGATTACACCCTCCACAAGGTTGTGAATGACACAAAACTGGGAGGAAACATGAGAAGCTGGAGGGTAGGGCTGCCATTTGAGGGGCCTTGGCAGGCTGGAGAGATAGGCCAACAGAAACATTGAGAAGCTTCAGCAAAGGCACTTTGCAGACTCCTGCACGTGGGCTGGAATAGTCTCAGCAAGCGTGCAACTTTGCACTGACTGACTAGAAAGCGTTTTTTGAGAAACAGACCTGGGGATTCTTGTCAACAGACAGTTGCGTTAAATTCTTATGCCCGAGAAGGCCAACTACATGCTAGGCTGCATCAGCAAGAGCATAGCCATCTGGTCAAGAAAAGTGAATATTCCACTGTATGTGTCACTTGAAAGACCCTCCTCTGGAGTACTGGGCCCAGGTTGGGGCTTCCTATTAAAAGATAGACAAGATACACTAGAGCAAGTCTAGGAGAAGATCACTTCTCCTAGGTGAGGGGGAAGTGGAGCAGAGTTCTGAGGAAAGGCTGAGAGAACAGGGCTTTATTCAACCTGAGGAAGAGAGGAGTAAGGAGAGACCTCGTATCTTCAACTTTTTATTAGGAAAACTTAAAGAAGATGGAACCAGACCCTTCCTAAAGGTACACAGTAATATGGAAAAAAAAAAAAAAAAAAAAAAAAAAAAGCAATGGGTACAAGTTGAAACATGGAAATTTTGGTTAGATACTAAGCAAAATGTTTCTGCCATGGGGTTGGGTAAACACTGGAACAGGCTGCCCCAGGAGGCTGTGGAATCTCCATTCTTGGAGATACTCAAAAATCTGCTGCATGAGGCCCTAAGCAGCCTAATCTAGCATTGAAATTAGATCTCCTCTAAGTAAAAGTTTGGATGAGGTGACCTCCAGAAGTCACTTTTGACTTGAATTATTCTTTTTTTCCTATGAGTGGTTTAGATGCAGCTGATACTGCCTTGACACAAGACTGATGTGTTAGATTATGTGTCAGGGGTTTTTATCAGCCATCTTTTGTCTGCTTGGACCAACTTTCCAAGGACTTTGAAGCTTTAGTAACACTATTAGTGACACAGATGTCTGTTGAAATTTGCTGTTAGCTGCGTACTCTGCCTATTTCACCTGGATAAGCTCTCTGTGATTGTGAATAAATAAATTACCAGTAGGATGATCTGCATGGTCTTATCTTGCCAATAAAGAATCATGCTAGTGGGGAACCTTGAGAATATACTAAAATACTATTTTAGTTAAGCATACTAAGCAATTGATGTGTATATGTTTGTTTATCATTATGGCCAACAAGCTCCTATGTTTGTAATGCAGGAAAACTCAAAGTTCTGGCACCAAGTGGTTTTCCTAAAAGTCAATTCATAGTTGGGGTGGTATTATACAAGCAAACCACTGCTCTTTATGAACAGGATAGGAAGGAAAGATTCAGTTTTAGAGGAAAAGAAAGTGGTTATTTAATGACAAAATCACATCGATATTGAGTCTTCCAACTTGACAGCATCTTCCTGAAGTCAACATACTAAGTGTGAAATAGAAATGTTATGAGTGTCATGCGTGTCCAGCAATAGTTAAGCCACTTTCAGTAGGGAAGTCTGCGTTAGATATCTACAATAAAATGGTCAGCTAGAGTGAAGAATACTGATACTGAAATAGTGGCGTGGCATACTTACTGAGAGGTGTGTAATTGTATACCTCTGAGGAGAAGTTGGTTCTCTGGATGGTGTGGAATGGGTTCTGTCTTAGCTGTTGCATGTCAAGACACATTGATGTAGAGGGATGTTCATGATGCAGTAAGGCTGAAGTAACAATAACTATTTGAGCAAATTGAAGGATCTGGCTTTAAAAGGCTTGGTTGGAGTGATTGACTTTTCAGTTCTGCTCTGGATGATATCAAGAGTAGATAGGGTGGTTAACTGGGGAATAAAAGCATAGAAACACTTCCATAGAAGGTAAATAATTACTAGGTTTGATGCTGAAAAACTGGGTTTATCAGAGAATTGCATGATAGATTTGTATCCCAACCTACTGTTGAGTATTTCAGAAGAGTCGTGAAGTATTAAAGCTAAAACTTAAAAAATCAAGTATGGTGGCTTTTTTTTTTTTTCTATTAAATCATCCCTTGGATGATTTCCAATCCCTTGCTTATCAGTTGTCAAAACTTGTTATTTTAAATGTAGAAAAACCAACATTTTTTGTTAACTTGCTCGTTTAAAATATTTAGCCTTAGACCATTATTAAAACTTATTTGCTGATTAGCTATGATATATGTAGCAATTTAATGGATTTGGTATGAACAATGTATGTGGAATTTGGTAAAGCATTTAGTCTTGTGATGTATTTGGTTGTTTTAACGTTTTCTTTAATATTAACTCAAATCAACTTGGGCATCGAGATTATACACTATGGAAAACATGAAAAAGTTAATGATGGGATACACTATATTAAGTTAGAGTGAGGTCTCCAGGTAGCATGGACAACATTGTGTATGTCCACTTAATAGGCAGCATATTTGCCACCGCGCTTGTAGAAGATTTGAAAATGCAGATGATGCTATTTTGGGCTGCATGTATGGTATAAGGAAATCAAAGCTACAAAAATTTCCCATTAAAACCAGCACAGTTGCAAAACACTGAAGATTGCATTTTAAACTGGCTGCTGCTTTTGTATCTCAAAAGGTTAATTTAAGAACAGAGTGAAGGTAAGTAGCCAGTTCCCCACTGACTAATTATAACTTGAGTGTTTACTGTCTTCCCAAGTGGTTCAATTTATAGATTGAATTTTCAGTAGCCTCTTAAATACATATTAAAAAAAAATGCAAACAAAAAAAAAAAAAGCCAAACCCCACACAAACATACTAATAGGGAAACTATTTTCTCTGAAAAAAATGTAACAGTATATTACATATAAACAACTGTCATGTGAATTATTTGTTGTAATCTAAAAGACTATACATTATTCACAACTAAACTAGATAAGTATTTTTTACATACATATCAACAATTCAGGAGGAAACGCACTGCTATAATAATCATGCAATAAAATGAAGTATTACCTCTCTACCAGCATCTTGCTTGAACGCCATAGGGATTTGACTGGCCAGTGATTGCTCGAAGTGCTGTTACCTGGGATCCTTAATTCCCTATCTGATCTATAGATACAGATATACACATCTATGCAGTTGGAACAGTCCCCATACTCCCATCCATCAAAAAATTGATTGCAGCACCCTGTGCTTTTCTGATTAATTATGTCCCTTATGTTTACTTTCCCCACCTCCTCTGCCTCAGTACGTTGAATTCTCCTGTGGGCCACCAGCATGTATTGAGTCTAATTTTGTGCTGTGTGTGCATGGGATCTGAGGAACTGTGATACAGACCTTTACTTTCCTTTCGTAACCATCCTGGTCATCTCCCTTTAATTATTTTTAGTCTGATGCGAGATACTGACCTTATAGCAGCTTTCCAATATCTGAAGGGTGCTTATAAGACAGCTGGAGTGGGACTTGTTGCAAGGGCATGTAGTGACAGGACAAGGGGTAATGGCTTCAAAGTGGAAGAAGGTAGATTTAGATTAAATATTAGGAAGAAAATTTTCACTCTGAGGGTGGTGAGGCACTGGAACAGGTTACCCAGGGAAGTTGTGGAGGCCCCATCCCTGGAGGTGCTCAAGGCCAGGCTGAATGGGGCTTTGAGCAACCTGGTCTAGTGGGAGGTGACCCTGCCCATGGCAGGGGAGTGGGAACTAGATGATGTTTAAGGTCCCTTCCAACCTAAACCATTCTATGATTGTGGATATTAAATGTCAATGTTTAAATGAGTCTGCTTAGCTAGCTTTTCAGTTCTTGTTGTAGTCAATCTAATCAAATTGGCTACGGGAGTTGAGAGCGCTATTCAGCTGACAAATTTAGGCATCTTTAGAGTGAGCCAAATAGCTTTCCAGGTTTTGTTGGCTTCCGGGCTGTATCTCTCTTGGCTAGAATGGAAGATTACAGCTACGTAGCTCATACACCTGCATTCAGATGTCTGAAATCTGGAGCTGTAGCCTATTAATGTTGTCTCATTTATTTATTTTTAAATCAACTTTGTTAATGAATTTAGTGGTAATATGTTGTCATGCAGTATTTTATGACCAGAAACATCTGTTTCTCCGTGGTTCCCTGTAACATCCTAAGAAATTTAAAATTAATTCTACTTCTTGGCATAGAGCGCAGTGTTAAAATGTACCTAGAGGGCAAGTAGTTATCAAGTTTCAAGGAGCAAATACTACGTGAAAATAATTTGCAAAACTGTAACCATAGTTCTCTATGTAATAAAATTTAAAAAATAATTTTGCATTAGGTGGATTGTATAGCATTGGATGTGGATTCATTTATCTTGCTGAAGTTTAAAGTACAATTGTAGTCTGAATGAAGTCAGCAGTGTTAATACAAGTTGAAGTAGTAGGAGTGGATGCATGATTTGATAAATATAACCTTGTCAATATGTTATACAGTCATTTTTTAAGACACATGGAAAATTATTTTTTTTACTCATTAAAATCATCATTGTCTTAATCATCTTTCTGAGCAAAAATATCAGCTGTTTAATATACAGCAGTGAAAGCACAGCTGGAATTTGTAAGCCAAAGTATTTAAAGACTTCTGGTAAAAATGTTTTATTGAGGTGGTATCTTTAGACTTGTATATTTAATAACTCTTCATTGTGTTCAATAGGATGTTATTTGGGGCTGAGTGGAGATGCAGAAATTTTGGATCGAATTTTTATTTCTGTGGAGATTATTTGAAGAAAATTTTAAAGTATAGTTATTGGAAAGACATTTCAATCTGGAAATATTTGCCACTTCCAGTTTTTTTACGTTTACTCCTTGGAGTGTGTGAAGCTAAATTTCTCATTTGAGTTCTGCCAGAACTACATGTAGGTTTAGAAAAGATAGAAGAGACGTGCTTTTTGTCCATTGGTTAGACAAGTTAGACAGTAATGATCATATACAATTTATGGGAAAGCAGCTTTCTGGAAATGCAGATCATACCCTTTTGTAATCTTAGATTATTTTTTTCTAGTGAATTACAGCAAACTCAGACTTTCTAAATAATGAGTTTTAAGAGGGAAGAAAAGGCAGAAAGGAGATCCTAGAGGCTTTAAGAACAAAAGGAGGTTAGAGGTTCTAAAGAGGAAAGTGAGACAATATGAAAATGCTTTGCTGTGAAAATTGTATACAGAACTGCTGGGAACAGTTAATGCATATTTCCAAAACTACGGCCTATAGGGCTATTGTATGTGGTCTAATGTTTTGCTGGAACCTAGGCCGTGGTGAGGGAATGGCATTTTGATTGCTGCAGTCATCATTTGATACAAGTACTTCTGAGATCCACTGCAGCTGAGGCAGGTAAAATCATGTGAGATGATTTTCACGCTGTGTAAAAATTCAGTGTTACTTTGAACCCCTAAAGGAGTTTCCTATGGGGATGATCATTCCACTTTCACAGCAAGAGCACCTTTAAAATAAGGTGTTGACCAAAAAACACAGATAAATTCAAGCTGAACAGGTAGAATGGTCATTCCTGCAACTCACTTTCCCTTTGCTGCAAATTTTCACCTGTATAGGAGAATATTTGAATTACATGTGAAAAAGATCTTGAATCGCTGCACTTTCCAGGTAGTATCTGTCAATGTAAGTAAAATACATGCTGACTACATAGATATGGTGGTTTGGGAGCCGTAAGTTGGCAATTCTGGACTGCTTCATGCGTGTTTCAGCTGTTCCTCCTGTGGAAGAGGAATCTCTGGAACAGGGATGGTGCATAAGGCTTGGTATGGTCACAGCTTTGGTTCTCTGACTCTAATTTGTTTGTGTTCAAGAGTATACAGTACAATGTATACATCCTGATTTAAAATTTTAGTGAGCATTATTCCATAAACAGATACAGGTCTTTTTCACAACTTGCTAAAAAAAATATTACATCCTCTTTCTAATTAGGCTGCTTTGCCTCACAGTCCAAGGAATATGCCTTTAGAAGAAGAAATGAAGGGTAATTGTTTCCAACCAATGTTCTTTATTATCACTTCTGTCATTGCCAGACACTGTCCACCTACCTTCTTACTCGTAGTCCTAATTTTAGCCTTGAGAAGGCAAGATATGCAGGGAGCAGGGAAGCCACTTCACGTGTTGCATCCATTCTCATGCTCTTGTTTATCAACTGTCTTTAAGGAAGAAACAGGATATGTGAGAGTAGCCCAAAGAATGCCACCTTTAGAAGATTTTTATTTATGTAAGTTGCATGGTGGGAGTGTCTCAAGACTAAATGTGAGGAAATCGTTTGTAAAATAATGCTGGTTGAAAGTAAGTAAGCTTCAAAATTTGAGTTAAAAGGCTAGCATAAGCTTGATAAATAGAAATAAATGAATAAGCTCTATTCAAAACTTTCCATTTGGGTCTGCAGAGAGACATTATTGTCTTGAGTGGATTTTTATATTGCTGAAAATTATTTAGATGTTAACTAGTGCTATTACACTCATTTTTGTTGTATTTATGTTGCATTAGGCCTTTAGAATTAGTAGTAAAGGAAGCAATTATCAGTGGACAACATTCAAGACTTTTGAACTGCCAAGCAGTGCTAACATAATATTTGCCTATTACGTAGCACAGATAGATATACTACATCATTTATAGCTAAATACCAAAAGTGTCTGTTTGTTGTTTGTTTGGGTTTTTTTTCTTTCAACAGATTCAGAGCATTCCTATTACAATTTAATCTTGAAGAAAGCAGGACAATTTTTATCCAATTTGCAAATTAATCTACTGAAGTTTGCACTTTCCATACGGGCATATTCTCCAACTATTCAGATGTTTCAGCAGGTAACTGATATATATGGATTTTCTGTGGTATTTTGGCTGCAGAGTGATGAATGTTCATTATTACAGTTCAGTAAAATATATGCTGACATTATTTGGAATCAAATATGATTCATTTATAAAGGTGATGCTTTATAAGCTGTTTATACTGGCAAGAACAATATTCACATTTAATTGTATGGATAACATTTTCAGGGTAGAACTTTTGAAATTGTTTATTTTTAAAACTCTGTTTGTCGGGGTTTTTTTGCATTGCTTTAAATAATCCTGTGAGAATTCAGACATTCCCAATATAGGAAATTCCCTGTAGCTTCAAGTCATTTATATTTGTTATTTAGTGGACTTTTCATCTCTGTCATTATTTTAGTATTTGAAAAGTTGAAAGATAGAATAGTCAAATACCTGCTTTATTAATGAAAAAGTGGGAGGACATATTTCACTGTGCCTCTAACCTAAAGCTGCTCCTCCTCCTTTTAGCAATGCCACCTTTAAGATAAAGTAAGAAATCCATGTTTCTGAAAGGTAATAAACTGTAATAAAGTTAGGTTTTTTGCAAGTGTTCTCTGGAGGAATATCATCATCTCAGACTCATATATTTTCATTTTTATCTTCCAATTTGTGCATCCAGAGTCGTTGATATGCAGTCATACCATTCCCACTTTACATGGGAATAGCTGAATAGAGTTAAAAAAAAAAAAGAAGGCAGGGGGATGGGAGGAGAGAGAACCAAAAATTGATGTTAATTGTTTGGGATTTATTGGTTAGCAGTCAAATCTTTGTACATTAACATGATTGCTGATAGCGACTAAAAATTAAAAACATCTCAGCGTGCAGGCTGTGATTTCAGCTTGTGGAGGAGATTGCTCAGCCCTGTCTTTACAGAACATAAAATGGACTTGCTTTTTCTGGGGTATGACTGCATTTGATAGACTACATCTCACAAAGGTTATAAGGTCTTAATCTTCTAATATTTTCCATTACTTTTTTCACATGTACTCAGTTTTGAATGGGCTTAATTAGAAACACAACTCAATGGCAGCTGTTGAGTTATTTTAATCAAAGGGATGTGAGTTTAAGTTGAAGTGCAATCAAAGCATTCTGGTTGAGTATAATTGTTGAAATATTAGATTGCAGCTGATGAACCTCCACCAGAAGGCTGCAGTGCATTTGTGGTTATCCATGAGAAGCACACCTGTAAGACTAATGAAATAAAAAAACTGCTGAAGAAGGCTGCTAAAAGGTAAATGTAATGATTTGTTTTAAGAGGAAAAATAGATTACTAAAGAGGAAAAAATAAATACATATAATATATATTATATATATATATAATATTTATATATATATATATACACAATATATTATATATATTGTATCTAAAGGGTGGGTTGAAGGAGGATGGAGCCAGGCTCTTTTCAATGGTTCCAAGTGACAGGACGAGGGGTAACGGGCACAAGTTAGAACACAGGAAGTTCCGTTCAAATACACGGAAAAACTTCTTTACAGTGAGGGTGACAGAGCACTGGCACAGGCTGCCCAGGGAGGTGGTGGAGTCCCCTTCTCTGGAGATTTTCAAGACCCGCCTGGATGCAGTCCTGAGTAATGTGCTCCAGGCAATCCTGCTTTAGCAGGGGAGTTGGACTAGATGATCTCTAGAGGTCCCTTCCAACTCTGAAAATTCTGTGATTCTGTGATTATTGCATATATACTTGTAGTATTTTGTAATTTTGTGTTCCACTTACTTGATAATGCCAAGCCCATAAATCCCTGCTTACTGGATATTGAAAGACATAACCACGTGGATAATTTTGTATTTTTTCCCTTTTTTCTTTTTGGTTTGGGACAGTCAAGTTTAAGTTACAGTGTACTTTGTATACAAGCTTACCTTTCTATGTAGTAAGTGCTGCTGCATTTGAGGTTTTCTGGATGGTAAGGGGGTGGAAGAGGAGTCTACCTCAACTGGCATAACCTTTCTTCACCTTGTGCTAGACTTTTCATCTATCAAGCCTTTCTGCGGCTTTGCCCTGTGGAAGCGAGCATCAGTCCAGAATGAATTTGGGCCATGAAGTAAAGTAATGTAGAACCTGTCAAAGTAACATATAAGAACAAAATACTGAAAGCAAAATGTTTAATCTCTATTAAAAAAAATCATTCCTATTTTTTCAAGACCTGTATGTAGCATTTGTTTGTTTTTCCTGCAGTGATCAAAGTCACCATAATATACATTACTGTCCATACCCTCAACTGCTTCATGGAGATGTGTAGAGCTGAAAGATGATTTAGTAGGGCAAATTTCTTGGATTTTGCTTTTTATCAAATATAAATGCGAAAAAAAATCCTGAAAACCTATACATTTGTCTCTTTGGGGAAGGTTGCTTCTGAAAATAATTTTGTAGTTTATATGTGTGATTTATGATATGTTTTAAGTCCATTGATACAATTACAGCCTACTAAATCATTGTCTTTTACTTGTTCAATAGCCAAGGTTTTTGCAACAACACTTCACTGTCTAGTTTGCCATGTCCCATTTTTAACTATTACATTCTGCCTAACAAATGTCTCTTACTTTCTTACATATCCTATTTGTACTATATTTTGGCTTTTAAAATGATGTTGAATTCTTCTGTTCGTATATTAAGGCATCATGAGACCTTAGCATTTTATCACAATGTTTGAATATGCTCTTCTAAAGCAGTTGACTGGATTTGGCACATTCTCCTTTCTGGAGATACTATCCCCAAATTTACAAGATTCTGGACATTCACGATACTAAACAATAGAATCTGGAAGTATTCAGAATTGAAAGAGTTAGACTTCTAGGAATCATTAAGAACTCACAACAAAACTTAACTTCTTTCTATTAAATTGTTTTTGTGTTTTGGATAGTTTTGTGTGCACCAGTTACATTACAACCTTCAGAGCTGCAGGGATAAAATCTTGATAAATTTCCTCTCCTTATCCCCACCTCAAAAGTAGTTGAGTCACTCAAATATTTAGAGTTCCTGGACCTAGACTTTGAGGAAAAACATGTTCACCTTCAGGTAGTTGTTTCCACTATTATTTCCAGTTTCAAATCTCTAGTTTCAAATTTTCTAGTTTCAAATCTCACTGGAAGAGAAAGAAGAGGTTGCAGCATTATTTTGTGCAAATCCATCAGCTCAACCTGAGATCCAGGAAGTCTCAGGCACTTTGGACTCAAGAGAGCCCAGATAGTCTGCATGTCAAGATCAAGGTTTTGCTTCATCCAGTCCTTTATGCAGCAACTACTGTGATTTGGTCCATTGCACTTTCAGCCATGTTACCACGAACTGCATGGCTCCAATTGGAAGTATTTTGTGAGGACGTGCAATGGGCTGCTCAAGGGCTCTGGATGTTTCAAAGCAAGATCTTCAGAGGTTGAATGGTTGGGATTGCTTATCTTGCTAATTGTCCAAAACGCAACACTACGATTTCTGGGGCTGTTGCTGCCAAGAGCAGAAGCATCGATGGGAGTCACATTCTGCCCAAAACAATCAATGCATTAGAAGGTTTTTCAGTACTCATGTCTGCTGTCTTCTGTCCTAGTAACTGGTTAGCGAGTGCAGAACTCCACATCTGTGTATTTTTTTATCTTTTTTTTGTCTGCCCAGCTGCTGTGCCTTCCCTTTCAGGCAGCCTTCTCATGAGAATCTCTTATGGCAGAAAATAAATTAGCTTTCAGCTTTAAGAGCAAGAGAATCAATTACTTCTCACTATTATTCAGTGACTAAGAGAAACAGAGAACAAAGGCTTATCTTGGATTTACAAGGGCTGAACGCTTTAATTCTCCAATCCAAGGTCATTATGGTAGCGCTATGCAGTGTTATTTCACTGCAGCACTTAATTTTTTAGTGAAGCTTGGTCATTATAGTATAAAACGCTTTCTTTGAGACTGTCAGTGGTCAGGAAAGTCATGACTGCACTTGCTACCCACATTTTGAGAATAGGTGTCATTCTTCTGCTGTACGTAGGTGAATAGTTAGGAAAAGAGAAGCTCCCTTGATTTAGGTTTTCAAGTCTCTATAAATGTTTGTGGCAGTTCTTATCTCTCTGTATATGAGAAGGAAATTGCATGAGTCACATCCCATATGTGTGCTTTCATTTGGGGCAAATCTGGATATGTTCTTGAACAGAGCTTACTCATTTTGAGAGTTATTTCAGACTCCCTGATGAGACACCTACTTTGTTTGCCCTGTCCTATGAAGAAGGTGGGAAAGCTTGCCTGATATTTCTGTGACACGTGGCTGTGTGCACCCAAGTTAATTCTCAAACCAGGCACCTCATTTTGTCTCTACCTTGCAAATATGGTCTTTGATTGCATACCTACCTAGTTACATAGGATGTTCATGTTAAGGCCCTGAGTAACTTAATTCAAACTGGCTCCACTTTGAGTGAGGGTTTGGAGCAGATGGCCTCCAAAGGTCTTTTGCAGTGTAAATTATTCTGGGATTTTATATTGAAGATGTTCCTAAGCTTTGTATCACAGAAAATGTGACATATGGAGTTCCGCCCATACCTTTCCAATAGGACTTCTTGAGCATCTACTACATGCATTTCTGTAGCGTGTGTTGGATTAGAGTTTCTCAACTTGCCTTGGAGATGTTTGGAGGGAGTATACTGGTCTTTTAAGTGTGATTGTGCAAAGGCAACTTTGAAAAAGAAGTGTACTCATCAATAATCAGCACACTGAGTATATTACTCAACCATATCCCCTTTACTTTTCATCTTTCCAGGGATTTACTCAAAAGATGTTTGTAGTCATCTAAGAAATCATTGCAGGTATAGAAAGTGTAACTTTTCTACAGTCATGGCCTTCAGTAAGGAGGGTAGATAGGCAATTTAAATTTGTAAAATTAGCTAAATTAACAGAGCTTGGTGGTGTAAGAGAAGCATAATCAGTGTGTGTTGGCAGCATTCTCAAACTTCACTGACTGTCTTGCTACTGTGTTACTCACTGACTGATCTGTATATCTCCAGTAATGCATCATTTAAATTAGAAGGTTCGAGCTGTAACTGATTGCACAAAAACTCAAAGTGCTGTGCTCTTTGTTGGATTTTTGTGTTGGGATTTGGTAAAATATATTAAAATTATTTATAGTTGATGCTGATTTTTCAATTTCTTGGGCTTTAATTTGAAATTTTGTGTTCTAAGTTCTTTTGTGAGAAATCATGATTTTTTTGAGATGATTTTAACATTTTGTACACTTTTAGCATATAATCCCTTAATGGTTTTTCAATTATGAAGTAGAAAAGCTGCCACTGTTTTTGTTTATTTTCTGAATATATAATATCACAATTATTTGTTTTTAAAACCAGACCGAGGCCGTATCTTTTTAAGGGAGATCATAAATTCCCAACTCTCAAAGAGAATGGCCCAGTGGTTGTTCTTTATGCAGAAATGGGTACGAAAGACTTTGCTAAATTCCACAAGATTTTATCTGAGAAGGCGCAAAAGGAGGAAATTGTTTATGTTCTTCGGCATTATGTTCAGGTATGCAATTCAAATTAACATTGATTCAGTAAACTGTTAGTATTCTGTCTTTATTTTGCTTGCTTTTTGACAAAACACATTTTCTACATTTATTTTTGCATTTGCCTAAATCATGTGCAATATATATTCTAATTTTAAAACTTTCTAGATGAAATTATTCACCTAATACAAACTTTGAAACTGGGGAAGCATGATAATGTTATCTAATCCTGCATGCAAGCACTGTTTGCATCACTGATTGATCTTGAAATACCTCTGTTTTGTTTATGTGTCTGCTTTTTGTAAGTTGTACAAAGATCTTGGGTGAATCTTGGTGAAGCAGACTGAACACGTCAATAACAAGAATTAGAAAAATGGGAAGTAGAATAGAAAATCAAGATGGAAAATATTTATAATTTTATATATTCTCAGTATAATCCCATTGTAGTACAGCAGCATGGGCTATCACAATCAACATCATTGACCACTTTTTTGACACATTCCACAGTGTCAGTATTTTAAACATAATGTTTCTGACTGCTTTTCTTAACTTACTCTTCTCCATAAAATAAACCAAGACAAATATCAGTATATGGAACTATATTGGCCCCAGTTTTGGTTATTGGAAGGTTCTTGTAATTTATATTCCAAGTACGGCTCTTAAATACTGCAGCTAATACAAGAATAATCTGATGAAGTGAGAGGTTGCTGTGATTTATGTAGACCAGGTATTTCAGGAAGATGAGATCCATGGTTTGCAGATGACTGAGTTGTTTGCTCACAATAATAAAATAGAGAATTTGAGGAAACCAATCTTAAATTCTAAGTTCTGTGGGATACAGTTTTTACTGAACTTTCTGTTCTTCTATGTGCCTTTTTTTTTCAATTAAATACCTACAGTCTCCTTGCTTTGACTGACTTATGCACCATGACCCCCCAAAATGTATGTTCTCTTTCCTCTGTGTACTTTTTCTCTCTTCAGACTGCCCTTCCCTTTTCCTCCTTCCTCACGACCTCCATTTTTATTCTTTGGTTCCCACTGAGGTGGATTATCGCTGCTTTTTTTCATTATATACCAGAAGAGGGAGCGTTGAGAGCAGAAGAGGTACAGTCTCTCTGCTGTGTCTCTTTATTTTTATTTTTTTTTTTTTTTGCCAGTGCCACCAAGACTGCTTAGAGAGTGCAGTGCTCTCTGCATTGAGGTTTGCTTAGAGGACCAGCAGAGAAAACGCTCAGCCCTGCTGGGTTTTCAGTTGTGGGCTGGAGGATTCTCAATACAGAATGATTCTTAGAAGTTGTAAGCTGAAGCTGAAAAGTTTTCAAGTTCTGTGTATGTGCAAACTGCATTTTGGGCAAATTAGGGCACACTTTTCAGAAATCCATATGCTCTGAGTAATTCCACTGGTGAATGTCAAACTTGCACTCCAAAGTTAGCAATACTTGTTGTTTGCTTTTAATAAGTGGTAATCTGTTTTTAGCAGTAATACTTTAATATGTTTTCTTAATGCTCCTTGCAGAAAGCTATTAACTCTTTTATCAAAGCTTTTTGAAGGAATCAGCCTGATGTAGAAATGGAGAATTTCCTCCAAATATGCTGAAAGCTGGCAAAATTACAAAGAAATGAAAACCAGTTTAATTGCATAGGGTGCTACCAGCTCTGCCTGTTCTAGTCTTTCCTCTAATGTTATTTGAAGTGACTACAATTTTAACAGCCTTTCTGCAGGAGATAAAGGAAGTCCTTACTTTCTGTTGTTACACACCTTCTCAATGGACTATCGATATGCTCTACATGACTCTTGTATTTTGTTTGGTGTAGTATTTTGTATTTCAAATAATAAACTGAAAGATGAATTTGTTATGACTGTCATAAAATTTTAAAGTTACACTATTAGACATTTTTAATCTCCTATAAATACAGGGGTTTAATATTTTTTTGTTGTTGTTCTGTTAAAATAATATCATCAAACAGAAACCAAGTTCCAGAAAAATGTATTTATCTGGATATGGTGTAGAACTTGCAATAAAGAGCACAGAATATAAAGCAGTAGATGACACACAGGTTAAAGGTATGTTGTTTTCTTAATTCATTATGTCTTTTTGGTGATTCTATTAAAATATGTTACAATCTTCAGTTATAAAGTCAGTAAAGTTTTGAAGATTATACTTAATTTCTTCTTACAGAAGGAAGTCTCAGCATTGGAAAGTACTACATCAAAATATATGCCAGTATTTCTAAACAGTTGTGCTTAGGATATAGTTCATTACCTAACCTGTAATTATTGTTATCTGGAGCTCTATTTCAAAATGTAACCCATTCTTCCTCCTTTCAATAAGTATAAGAGTGTTAACCTTTTTTGCTCAATTATTTTGTTTGTTGGCATCTCTCATATGCTAACTACCACAGTATCTACACATTACTCTTTCAGGGTTGGGTTCCTACATTTTTGTGGAAAATACTTTCATAGCCTTCATAGAATCATAGAATGGTTTAGGTTGGAAAGGACCTTGAAGATCATTGAGTTCCAACCACCCTGTCATAGGCAGGGACACCTCCCACTAGACCACGTTGCCCAAGGCCACATCCAGCCTGGCCTTGAACACCTCCAGGGATGGGGCCTCAACAACCTCTCTGGGCAACCTGTTCCAGGGCCTTACCACCCTCAAAGTGAAAAACTTCTTCCTAATGTTCAATCTGAACCTGCCCTCTTCTAGTTTAAAGCCATTCCCCCTCGTCCTATCGCTACATGCCCTAGTAAAACATCCTTCCCCAGCTCTCCTGTAGGCCTTTAGGTACTGGAAGGCTGCAATAAGATCTCCTCGGAGCCTTCTCTTCTCCAGGCTGAACAGCCCTAACTCTTTCAACCTCTCCTCATACGAGGGGTGCTCTAGCCCTCGGATCATCCTCATGGCTCTCCTCTGGACATGCTCCAGCAGGTCCATGTTCTTCTTATGTTGGGGACTCCAGAGCTGGATGCAGTACTCCAGGTGGGGTCTCACAAGAGTGGAGTAGAGGGGCAGAATCACCTCCTTTGACCTGCTGGCCACACTTCTGATGCAGCCCAGGGTACAGTTGGCCTTCTGGGCTGTGATTGCACACTGCTGGGTCATGTTGAGCTTCTTGTCAATCAGCACCCCCAGGTCCTTCTCCTCAGGGCTGCTCTCCAGCCATTTCCTGCCCAGCCTGTATTTGTGTATTTGATTGCCCCAACCCAGATGTAAGACCTTGCACTTGGCCTTGTTGAACTGCTTAGGTGAACTTCGTTAGGAAAGGTGTGCTCTATCATAGTGTTTGGTACCAGTGTATGTTACTATGTGCTGAAATGAAACACATGCCACAGAGAGTAGTAGCTATAGCATTCTGACAGAGAGAAATTACTTTGTGTGAAGTTTTACAAGATTTAAAGAAAGCTGGTTAACTCTCTTTTGGTAAAACTAAGGTTTAATAGCTTTTAAGCCACTTCGAAAAGAGTTCAGTATTCTTTTAAGGGAAACAAACTCATCTCTGGCTTACATCAAATGCTAGCTGGAGATTCAAGTGCTTTAAAGTCATTGTGTTTTTCAAGCATAAATCTGGTAGTAGTTGGCTGGTAAGAGTTATACCTTACCACTTAATCAAACTGAGAAATGGCTGTTTTGGGAAACATAATATTTAAACATATTAATTTCATTTATGTAATAAAAGTAACCATTGGATGAATGATATTTAAAAATTAATTTGAATGTTGCTGATTTCTGTAAAGTGATTCATTCTGATGCCAAAATATGAATGCATAAATATAAGTCTAATGGAAACTACATCTGGGCATGACAACTTTCTGTTTGTATGTTTCTGTTAACAGTTTTATAATTCATAAGAACATAATAAATCAGTAACTTTCTTGTTTTATATTGTCTATACGTGCTGTGTGTTCAGGAGCAAATGATACAAAAGAAGAGGAAGATGATGATGAGGAGGAGGAAAGCGATGTCCAAGGATTTCTCTTTGGCAGATTAAAGTGAGTTGACATAAGTTATAGTTAAAGTTCTGCATTAGTTTCTGAAACATAAACCAAAACCAAATCTTGTACAGAAGTAGTGAGATTTATGTTGAAAATTTGCCACTGGTGGAAATTCTGCTTAATTTTTTTTTGTGTGTATGCCTTATGAGTGTAAAGATGCAACAGTTCTTTATTAATTTCAGTTTATTGGTTTTAGTTTTCTTATTCTCTCAGAATGTGTATAGTAAACTGGTTTTAAAGCAAAAAAAATCCTGAGCGACCATAAAAAAAAAAAAAAAAACAACTTAGATACAAATGTGAAAACATGGTCTTCTACAGTAAATGGTTGCTATTGCTTTCGTTTTCAGATAATTAGAATCAAAATGTTGGTTTTCAAAGTGCAAGTGATAGCACAACAAATCCAAGGCCATGTGCTGTGGTTACATAAGGTATTTTCAAGCTAGATAGGCATTGATTTCTTAGGGTTAAGGAGTGATATGCTTATTACAGATGTCTTCTTATTTTGGAGTTCATGAATTTGTGTTCTGTTCTGGCAGGAACTTTTTTATCTCCAAGTTACAATCTGTTAGTCCAAGTGATTGATGAAGTTGGATGCTACCTTATTGAGGGCTATGGGCTACTTCTGGTTTTCTGTTGATGGATTCATTTCATGATTGCTGTCAGCAGAAATGGTTCCATTTTCCTGTAGCGGATCCATGTAGTGAATCATAAATCTTGGCTTTTTCCTCAAGAAGAAACTCAAGTGTGTGGGTCTTCTCTAATGTCATCCTCTCATTTTTTAAAGTAAAAAATTAAGTTCTTTGTAAATATTCTCACCAAGTTGTAAGTCTTCGCAGAATTTAGAACTGCTAGTGCCATCTAAATTCTTGAGAGCCCATCCGCTTTCCATCTTTTTTAAAAGTAAACACGTTGAGATAGAAGTGCACCCACATCTGCAGGCTTCTTTATTGCGTCTCCTATCTGTAGAGATCTTCCACAGCAGGTACTATCAAACGCTTATGTTTTTATCTGAGCTTTTTTGTTCTTGGATTGTGCTAGATTTAGCTACACTTAGGTTTTTGATGTTGCACTGTGTCTAATTTGTGAAGCTGTCAGATAGTTACCCAGACTTCTTGACAGTGTTTTTAGATTCTTAATTTTTTTCTTCTCCTTTTCATACTGGACATGAAAGAGATGTTTCAGTAATCTTTAAATTGTCCCTCAGTTGTAGCCATGTCAAAGGTTATACATTTCTGCACTGTGAAATAGTTAAGATGTAAGCAAAAGACAAAAAATCTTAAAAATATAACTATTTGGTTATTCAAATTAACATAATTCAATCCTCTATCATAATACATATCTAGAGAAGAGCAGCTTTTTTCACTTGGGTTTAAGTGTGCTGAATTTTGTGCCCATGCTGACCTTAATGTAAGTGAACAAGAGAAATGAGGGACCAAACATCAATACTAGATCTTGGTTAGGGCTTGCAGCTAGGTCTTATTTGACAATTGTCTTTCACTCACAGAAGAATAGAGGGTCTGAGCAGAAAAAAAAATGTCATGAAGGGAAATTTGCAAAGGGGGCAGTAAAAGCAGTATTTAAAGAGATCAAAACTAGTTAAAAGTTTGCTATGTCATAGAGGGATTACTGGGAGTATGAACTGTTTGTCATTTCTAGGCCTATATTACAAGCAAGAAAAAAAAGAATTTTCTGTCTTTGCTTCCCTTTTCAGCTGAGTATGCTTTTGTTGAGGAACCTGGATTATATTTTAATCCCAGAACAGCCTTCATCAGTTGTTTGGTTTTTTTTCTTTTTCTGTAAAGAACAACAGTTAATATTATCCAACAGCTAATAAAATGAGGGAGGGAGGGATTCCTTGTGAAACTTCTTAATATCTAAAATAAAATATTACAGAACTTAAAAACAGACATCTAAAGCATTAAGACTTTTAGCTATTTTTTGCTTCTTGTTCTATACTTCCAGTAGAAGAGTCTTTAAAAATCTAGTGGTGCTTATTTGGTGTTGGAGGGTGTTTTGGTGCAGGCTGAAGTCTTTGCCCTCAAAACTTCTTTGCCCAATTATGTTTTCAAAAAAGATAGCCAAGCTTTTAGGCACCTTTCTCTTCTTCGGGTCTGACTAGTGATTTGTGTGCTAGCTCAGTAGCTGGATTTTTGTCAGAGATGTTAATTTATAAATGATATTCTCAACATTGGCTTGCTTATATCTTTTGTAGGTAATACAGCAAACTCTGTGTCAATGTACAGTTACAGTTAATCTACTGTACAGTTAGTATACAGTTAAATATACATTATGCTATAGTAAACTAACTGTACAGTTAACGATATGGTATATTAATAGTATTTAATCTTTGAGTTTCTTTATTCCATCAAAATTTATGTGACAGAGTTTGAGATAGATGACTACAAAACAGTTTAATTCCTTCTTGTAATTAACAGCTTTTCAGTCCTCAGAAATCACCTCTTCTCACCCCAAATCCTCATTTTTCTTTTAAGAATTAATTAAAGTTTTAATTCTTGTTTGTTACCCTGAAGATAATAGTATTAGCTGTGAGCAATACTGTGGTTAAAAGCAGACATTGATGGATGTCACTGATTTTACCTTATTAAAAAAATGCTTTATTGTAGACAGATGCATCCTGATCTGAAAAATAATCTGAAAGAGTTTAAAAAACATCTAATTGAAACTACTAACAACATGGAACCGCTGAAAGTTTGGGAGCTACAGGGTATGTATTGCATTTTTCTGAATTATCACAATACTCTGTTTATTTGTCCTTTGTTATGTTGATGTATCAGCATTATGATAAAAGCTTCCTTTAAAGAGAGACATGGTTTCATAAAAAAGCAGTATATATCAAGTATTTAAGAAGAATGTATTGCTATCTTGAACTGGTATTATATGCTAAAAATTAAAGGAACGTTGAAGTCATTTTATAGGTGGAGAATCATAACTAGCTTTGCTGATATTAAAGACGGAGAATATATTTCCCAGTTCTCTGCCTCATGTGTTATCTGAGATGTTAAACTTAGTTTCAGATTTTTTTGAGAAATCAGGCAAAAAGTATCATTTTGGCATTACTATTGAGTCAGGACAAAACACAGGTTAAAACATTTTGCTTTCTTTAATTTATAAATTCTAACTTTTACCGTGTATTGGAGTTCGCATTGATACTTTTTTTAATATAACCTCAAATAGAAGAGCATGCTTTTAAAAGCTTTCACGTGGAAAAGGAGAAAAAATATGTAGAAGTTGATTTCTAAACACTTTCTGTGCTGATGACGTGCAGGACATTCTGTAGCTTGAATGGAATTATAAGTCACTCTAAAATAGGTCCCTAAAATGTCATGACACTTAAGGTTAGGCAACTAAATTTTACCTCTTACATTCTTCAGTTTTAGAGGACAAGCTGATCAAAACTAATTTACTTTTATACTACTGCAG
Source organism: Vanellus vanellus (assembly GCF_965231255.1). NCBI lineage: Eukaryota > Metazoa > Chordata > Aves > Charadriiformes > Charadriidae > Vanellus > Vanellus vanellus. The sequence continues at coordinate 164,059,247 of NC_138905.1, forward strand.
TGAAGGAGACTGTGCAATCATCTTAGCTTCAGTTTCCCTTTTGAATCCTGACTGTTATGGAGCTTGCTAGCAGTATCCAGTCTGAAACTGGCTGTTTGAGATAATTGTAGTTTGCTTGCAGTCTTTTATCGATGAACTCCCCTTCAGCTGCAGTACTTATCTTGGTCCAAAATTTAAAAAAAAATTGAAAAACATTGCATTTTGGACTGTACAAATAAAAAGATATTTATCTTTTTCTCTAGTTTTTCTTTTTTACATGATTGAATACCATTTTATTAATGTTCAAGCAGAAGCAGCTGTGAGGCTTTGATCCCTTTAGTGTCTACCTTCAAAAGCCCATATAAGGTCTGTATTTCGTGGTGGTCTTTTCTGCGGTGTCATGACTATATAAATAAAAAATGAAATTGGTGCTGCTCCCCAAGCAACCAGTTCATACAGTGTGGAGAGTAGTTAAGCATTGGGATGCTGTTTGTTTAGTGCCCGGAAGAGTGGTACTGGCTTCTGATAAGTACATTCATGGCCTTTTCAGACAGGGCGTCTTCAGCCCCCTCTTTGGATGGCACAATTGTTTTGATACTCTTACTTCTGACATGACTGGGTGCTTCCTCTAGTTTGTTCTTAATGACTAATTATAGTAGCTAAGTTAATGGCTCAACTACCCTCTGATTTCCTTTAATTAGCTTCCAAGTAAAAATTTAAGTAAATTTAACCAAAACTCCTTCAGCTATAGTGCATACTTCTATTTATAAATGACCCTAAACACCATTCAAGAGTTGTCTTTCAAGAGTTTTATGTTTTAGGTAAGTAATTAGATTTACGATTCATAATGAGAAATGATGCACAGAGTACTTATGCGGTATTCCCTTTAATAACTCATTCTTTTATCTGTGCGAACTGCCACATGATCTCTAGTGCTTCACTAGCTTTCAAAGCATACTTTGAGATCTACTTTAAGGTCAGGATCATCTTTTCCCTAAGGTGCCCTACACTGTGCTCTCAGCTGTGTTAGGGTGCCGCAAGGGGAGGTCTTGTAAGCAACAGCCCTGGACCAGAGATAACCAAGAAGGTAAAAAGACATGTCAGTTTCCCTCGGTGGGATTTGAATATCCATACTCTAAGCTGTTCAGCATAAAATGGGAATAATCAACAATTTATGAAAGATTTTAAGTGCGTGTCCTAAGTACACAGCAGATAGGGCATCACTCTCTGTAGTAACAGCAGCAACTGGGTGTTGCTTCACCTGATCACAGCTTATGTGGCTGTTGAAAGGCATCTGAAAGGTTCTTTTTGAGAACACTGATCTCTTTATACTCCTTATTAAATGTATTGTGAAATATCAAATTAACATTCCACCTCTCAGACTCACCTTTTTTTCCCGCCAAGATGTACCTTATTGGGCTAAACTAGGAATGCATGCTGTTTGCTTTTCCTGAGCCTTTTTTTTTTAATTCCTAATTCCTTCAAAAAATCAGTGCCAAGTTCTACTAGGCAGCATCCTCTATGATTTTCTGCCCAGTGATTTTTACTATATGTGGCATCCGCTTTCCTCAAAGTGAATAACCCAGGGTCTCCAGTTTCTGCTCAAATGTCTTAACTGGCAGATTATGAGGGGGGGAAAAAGCATCATTGCCCTGAGGTAGTTAGGCAGACAGTATCCAAAGTACGTGGAAGCACCTAGTATATTATTGCCTTACCCTGTTGGAACCAAAATTGAATTTTTCCCAGTCTCGTGCCGAGATTTGTCATGCCCAAGTTAGGCACCTAGAGAAGGCTAACTGAATTCCATTGTTGTTTTTCCAGTGGATAGGCAAATGAATTATGAACTGTCCTGATATATTCAAATTTACTTCACTCTGAGAAAAAGCAGAGAGAGAAAAATGAGATACCTTTAAAAATTTTGCTAGACACTTGAGAGAGCTGAAATTTGACATTCTTTCGTGAGTCTCAGTTTTCTTTTCCTGTGAAATTGCTGCAAACTCTTGAAAATTGTACACCTTACATGCTTAATACAGCCTTCTACATTTAACATATCTGTACTCTGAAAAACTTGTGAGGTCCTGGGGCTGGAAAGATCTTACTCTTTACTACAGTTATGGGTGTCTGTGGGTTGGTGTGTACCTAGCTTTGAGCATGATGTCCTTGTGATACTGGTACTATACCACGTGATGCATTATCTGGTGTTTTCACTGTGTTTTTGTAAACTTAGAAATTACTTGTACAATGTGTATGCTCAAGACAGCTGAGCAGAAATGTGTAGGAAAGCCTGATTTTGGTATTTCCAACTTTTAAGTGCCCATCTTTTCGACCTTAATGTTACTTCATAATCTTCTACAATGCATAGTTGAAACATAAAAATTGTAAAGAATGAGAGTGTGTATATGGAACAGTTTTCTGATTGTAGGCAGTATTGATTGAGAGTGATATTTCCAGTGATTTTTTTTTTTTCCAGATCTTAGTTTTCAAGCAGCTGCTCGAATTAGGTCTGCCCCTGTTTATGATGCCTTAAAGGTAATGAAAGACATAGCTCAAAACTTCCCAATAAGAGCCAGGTATGAGATTTAAGCTTGTTTTTTCAAATAACTGTTTTTGTGTTTGTGTTTGAATTTAATGACAGTAATACAGATTTATATCTGAATCCTGCAGTCAGATATGCATGGTTTACAGCTCGCTAGATGGATTCCAGGCAAGTTAATCAAGTAGAAAATAACTCCTGGGAGAGGTCATGATCAGTCTCTTAAATGTTTCCTGTCTGTTGCAGGAGTTGCCATGAAGGTATCTTAATCCATCAGGCACTTATGGTTGAATCCCTATTCATCCCTGCTTTTACTGGAATGATATTTTCCCAGGTGGAAAATTCTGTTGAATTAATAGCAGATCTACTCACAGTAGGAAGAAGCAAAATTCTGTTAATAAATTTCAGAGAGGATCCACCCACATTAGTTTTAAGCACAATATTGCTGATAAGACAGGGTCCTGGCCCCATGTATGTTAGTGTTTTTACTGGGGAAGATCACAGATTACTTAATAAAAGATCAAGATAAATATTAAATAAATGAATAATATTTTCCTCTGTACTAATACCAAAAATTGCTCTTGCTGTAAGCCAATTGTATTGTAATTGAGAAATGCTTTTCTTCATATTTAATAAGTTCTTCATGCAATCCTATCAGCAATATTTGCTTGAATTACTGAATTGAATATCATGCTAAATAGGGTTCCTAACTCTGTGCTTTCACATTTTACGACTCGTGTTTAATTATCACAGTGTTTCATTGTCATCTCTGATTTTCTATTAGAGCAAATCTACACTGTAATGGAAAATCTACCTTTGTAACATCCTGTTTCAAGGAAGAAAAGTAACCTTAAAATTCCTGAAACATAATTATTTTGAAATAGTAACGTATAAATTACATTTAGATTAGTAATCAGAAAATACAGCTTTCCATTAGAAGTAGTGGAAACACACAGTGTTGAACTGCAAGGCCCGTTCTGTTCTTTAAAAGACAGGAAAAAGTCGGTTTGAAGTATGCTAGGTGACATTTAAATCATTAATTTAAAAAGTCATTAAATTCCTACAGCTCACTCTGACTCCCACCATGTATTTGTTGTATTAGAGCACAATTTACCTGCTCTTCAAAAATTTTATTTTTACGGGTAAAAGTATAAGAAGACTTTATAATTATTTAAAGGGGAATTGCAGTTCATGTCCTGTATAAGTTATTCTGCTATGCTAATCTTACGTTATTTTTAACATGAGATATTACAGATATTTAAATAAAGTTAGTAGGTCTGTATTGACAACAGACTTAAATCAAAGGGACGTTGTGTAAAAACATTGCACAAAATATATTTCCTTAATAATCTAATTATACCTAACTCCTGAGTCACAAATACTAGTTTGGAAAAAAAACCCAACCTAGAATAAACAAGAAATGAAAATATATTGCTTAATCACTTTAGGTAGATAACTGGTCATTATAATAGTAGTGTTTTAAAATTGATTAAATTTCACACAGTTTACATAAGAAAACAATGATTCTTTAGTTATGCAAATTCTGGTTTGGAAAGGCTGTATAAAAGTTTTAGAACTATAGTTATTAAAATAAAAATTAAGTATTATATCTTCCTTAAAAATGGAAGAGTTCCATAGACCATAAATTAATACACCATTCCTCTGGAAGTTTCTTCCACTTTCTCGCTTATAAAGTGAATTTTTGTGTCTCAGTATTTCCAGTTGAAAAGGTTATTCTGAGCTGGATTGTGCAAAATGTCATCAGATGTAGACAGTGTAAGAACTAAGATATGTCATGGCAATATTTTGATAATTCATTTGCTGGGATATTTTTCATCTTTGATATATTGTATACGTGTCACAAATATCTGTTATTTAAGAGTACGGTAACAAGAATTGTAATACTGTGTTTCTTGCTATCTTTTCATCATTCATGAATGTTAATGTTATGAACATGTGGAAAGTTTTCTTTTTTCCCCTGATATGCAGTACTGTGTAGCTATGTGTTCTTCCAGATAAGAGTAAAGATGCATAAAATTATGTGATTGAAAATATTACAACCTTAAGGTCATACAAGAATATTCCTGCATCATGTAGAATGATAATTAGTATCCATTTACTTTCAGACAGTAAGGTGTTTCTGTTTGGTGAGTCTTTAGCACTGAATATTTAGAAAAATAATGCATAAAACTTTGTAAAGCTTTGAACTAATTGAACAAATGAGTGAATTCAAAATGAACAAATGTATTTCACAGGTACTTTTACAGTTGTTCCCTCAGTTTCCTAGCGTGCCCTTCTCAACCGTCGACCATCATACTTTTTCCTTAAAATCCTACTAGAATCTTGCATCTTCAACTGACATGCATAGATAAGGAGCTAGTTAACGATTCTTTAACGTATTACTTTCTTATTACCAAAAAAAAGCTATCAGTAAAGCTTACCTTTTGCTGATAAGGATTTTACTTCCTTGCTAATGTTGGGCCGGCTTTGTCTTTTCCTTTCCACCTTTTTATTATCTTCACATTCATTTTTTATGTTTCTGACTTACTACTCTAAGCTATTTGGAAAGATTTAGGTTGTTCTTTTTATCTGTACAGCTTTTATCATCTCTGTATGCAGAATTGAGCATTGATTCTGAGAGTTGCAGGCCCGGGTACTACTTATGTTGAGTTGAGCAAGATAAAAAATCTGAACTTTTTTTCCCGTAGAATATTTTCCCCTTCAGTTCTCTAAAACTATTGCTATGAATTCCAAATAATAGTTGTGGTAGTACTGCCACACGTTAAATGTCCACCTTGCTATGGAGACCTTCTGTTAAGTAGCTGTTTTGCTCATTGGCTAAGTAAATTGTCAGTAATAACTCCTATCAACTACAGACATTCTTTTAATGAGAAGTTCTGTAGTGCTCCTGAATTATGTCTGTTGCTGGTAGAAGTTCCTTAAAGCAGTGTCCTATATAGTCAGACTTTTGACTTGATACTCCAGTTTTCCAAACTTAAAGTTGGCTTCAGATATTCTTTTCTTTGTACTTACAGTTTCTTTTAATATTTTTTTTAAATTTTAATCAGCAATGTCTCATTTTCAGTAGAAACACTTATAGTTTCTTGCTTTCTGTTCTACGATTTTTATTTCAAAACTAGTGAACACAGAAAGTAGTACAGTATAAGGTATATTTACTCAGTATTGACTAAACTTACAACATTCTTTATGTGCATGGAGAGTACCTAAACTTTATGAGAAAGACTTTAGATTAGTTAGTTTAGATTACTTTAGATTAGTTGACAATAATAAGCAATTAAGCTTATCCTCCAATGACTACTGAAAATAATATTTGAACCCTGTTGACTGTTTTTAGTGCTGTCTTTGACATTACAGTTTGAGTTACAACTTTCTCATTTTTACAGGTCACTGACCAGAGTGCCTGTAGACAAGAAAATGCGAAATGAAATAGAAGAAAATCAGAAGGTTTGTTTTTATTTCTTCAAGTGGACGTTTGAGTAATATTATCATATTACTGCTTTTGGAGGATTTTATTAGTGTAGCAACTTTCACATGGTTTCTATCAGAGAAAAGGAGCTAACTGTTCTAAACATCTTTTAGTAAAGAAATAACATTGAAATACTTCAAGTTTTTTTACTTTCTGCTGCTCTTGGTACTTTTTCCCTTCTCTCTTTTGATTTTACAGAATTAGGCAAGGACAGACAATTTTTAGAGTGGTGTGTTCAGTCACAAATTGTATGCTGTGAAAGCAAAATAGGTATCAGATAATTTTTCTAGAGCTTTGGTGTTGAATCTAGACCTGCTGCTTAAATAATAGTCAGCGCATGCTAGCCTGGAGCTTTCCACACTCTGACTCACGCATACAACTCCTCTGCGAGGTATTTTGGATGTCGCCTGTGGTAGATGGTTGATTTATTTTCGTCCTTGATGCATTGCATCTTTTGTGTATCACATGAGGAGTCATGGTTCATCGTTTGTGACATCTGTTGTATTTTCTGTCTCAGTTCAGAGTTCAGGTTTTTTTCTTTCAAGTTGAATGTTAAAATTAAATGTTGGCCACCATGATTTTAGGACTGGTCACAGAAAATGACATCCATAGCACTGTCCTTAATCTTGATCTTCAGAAGATATATTTTCATATGGTGTTAAGACTGACCAACCACCATAGTGAAAGGGATTTATTTCTTACTTATGGCACTGCTGTACTTTTGCAACATTTCCACGTATCGTTTTGCTTTGTATCCATTCAGGCCTCTTCCTCTTGTCTTGCCAAGACTAATATCTCCAGAGGGAATGCCTTTCCAGTTTCTTCCACCTTCCAAAACAGTGAAAGCAAACAACGTCCCTGTTGCACTGACACAGCCTTCTCATAAAGCGCTTGTCATCTCCATTGTAGCAAAAATTTCACATAAATGTGTTAGGGCTCTCCACCATGCAAAACTAATCTAAGGCTTTCCAATCTTGAGTATTTCCTGCCCAAATAATGACAGGCTCAAGTGTTACGTCCTTGTAAATGGTTATGCAAACTGTTTTATAGGGCTTTTTTTGTCCATGGGTGATTGCATGTGGGACTGGTGTATAGAGAATACAAATCGCACCTCCCAGCAGTTCACCTTCCTGAGCCCTTCAGCTTTCTTGTGTGCAGGGTGCACGTTTGATTCTTGGTTTTCACAGAGATCTTACAGTGGGCTCAGCATTACGCAGACCTCTTGTTTCTTGCACTGAGAAGTGCAGTAGTTTTTTCCTTAAGGGAGCAAATCAGTATCTGCACCCCATTTCATTGCTTTATGTATACAGCTGGGATAGGCATTTTCCTGTATCTCTTTGTTGTTAGGGTTATAGTCAGGATAAAGCAAAACAAAGCCCTGATGATCATAGTTTCTCCAGAGTATGAGTGTTGGTATCAGGACTTTCCTTGGGTTTTGGTGAAATCTTTGCAATGTCCTTCTCAAACTGCAGCTCTGTTAACACAAATATAAAGAACAACTGATTAGTCAAAACCTTCTACTCTACCCCAAAATGCAAAAAAAAGGTGTATCAGAAATTAAAACAGCTGTTATTACTAGATATAAGGATATTACTAAATATAATAATAAGGTTTGAAAGGAAGATATCTGCATTTAGTCACATCTGTATGGTATCTAAACTCCTGTTATGACAATGAAGATGTAGTCAGTGGACATCAAAAACAATTTAGCTCACTCAGTGGTTGTGTTGTGGGGCATGGTTGAGTTACCTAAACCTGAATTTCTGATGTCATTTCATGGAATCACGGAATTTTCAGAGTTGGAAGGGACCTCTAGAGATCATCTAGTCCAACTCCCCTGCTAAAGCAGGATTGCCTAGAGCACATTACTCAGGACTGCATCCAGGCGGGTCTTGAACATCTCCAGAGAAGGGGACTCCACAACCTCCCTGGGCAGCCTGTGCCAGTGCTCTGTCACCCTCACCGTAAAGAAGTTTTTCCGTGTATTTGAACGGAACTTCCTGTGTTCTAACTTGTGCCCATTACCCCTTGTTCTGTCACTGGGAACCACTGAAAAGAGTCTGGCTCCATCCTCCTTCAACCCACCCTTTAGATACTTGTATGCCATAATAAGGTCTCAGCCTTCTCTTCTCCAGGCTAAAGAGTCCCAGCTCTCTCAGCCTTTCCCCATAAGGCAGATGCTCCAAGCCCTTAATCATCTTAGTTGCCCTTCGCTGGACTCACTCCAGCAGTTCCCTGTCCCTCTTGAACTGGGGAGCCCAAAACTGGACACAGTATTCCACTTGTGGCCTCACTAGTGCAGAGTAGAGGGGGAGAATGACCTCCCTCGACCTACTGGCCACATTCTTCCCTATGCAGCCCAGGATTCCATTGGCCTTTTTGGCGACAAGGGCACATTGCTGGGCCATGGATAATTTACTGTCTACCACGACCCCCAGATCCTTCTCCTCAGAGCTATTTGAGATACCGCAGGCTATCCAAGACAGCCATACAGGTCTGGCAGATTTGTCCACTGGGACATCCATTCCCTTCTGTCCAACCTGTACCTTCCAGTCCAAGATGCCTTATTCTGAGACAAATGACATTGGGTATCTATGGGGTTGGTCAGCTGAATCACTCCTGTGATTCCATGACTGTTAAATATATTAAGATGATCTTAGGCACCTATCACACTAAGTTTAAATTTCATACTACATCCTACCTGAGGGTACAGGCCTTTAGAGAGCAAAAAGCTAAAATCTGTTGAAGTAGGGAAACTTCCTGAACACTGCTGCTGGAGCACAATAAATTGGCATGTGCACTCTTGAACTGCAGTACATCCATCTAGCAGCAGGAGAGATATGATCTCATGCTGTGTGTAACTGGATGATTCCCTCTCAAGATAATGAAAGTTGAATAGGAAATGCAACGGGAGGAAATAAAGGTATTAAAAGTTGAAAGGCATGTGATGATTTAGGTGTAATGAGTTGATACCTAGCTAAGAAATAGACAAAGAACTCCTATAGATAAAAGGAAAAATAAAATCTCATTAAACACAACTCACAACTTCTAGTGCAATAATATGCTGATGGTTTAGCAAGAAAATACTATGTGAGTATTATCAGCATTATATTCTAGTCTTAGATGCTTTAATACTCCTTCCATCAAAGTTGTTATGGCAAATGGATGCTCTTCTGAATGATCAAATGCCTAGCATCGAAATTATATAACGAGCCTCAGCCCTAATTCAGCTCAGTTCTTTTCCTACTGCAGTACTGAAGGATTTGAAAACCTTTAGACTCCCATTTCAACACCCAATGGCTGATACTTTTGTCATTGTTCTTGCATTCATAGTATTAGTTTTTTGTATGACCTACATCAGCCAGTTGCAGTCTTACTCAGTATCTGTTTACATGAGTGTTGGGGCTTATAGGGATGATCCGTACGCTTTCAGTAGTGGTAACAGGTCTCTTACCTGAGATGTTGATTTCAGTGCTTCAAGGAGAGGGACTGTTACAGCTGATCTCACGAGATCTGCGAAAAAGCCCCAAAAGATTCTGGTAAGATTTCTTGAAACTGGAGTCCTCCTTATATTTATTGTTCACTCCTTGAGTCCAGTGGCATTAAGGGGGATTTTTCTGTGGTTACAGCAGCTGATGGCTCAATGCTGGTATTAAAACTGGAATCGAGGTTGGATTTGCTAACTACAGAAAAATTTCAGGTATACCTAGGACTTTGGGTGCTTCTCTGCCTGGTGCAGAGGAGTGTTATCATTGTGCCTGGCTGTTTAAGTTTGTCCCATCTGCCCATTTTGATTGTGTCTTGGTTTCAAACTCTGTGTACATAAAATGTTCAGAAATTCCATGTGCTGCAAGGGCACTCGGCATTGTCAGACATCTGTGAATTTTGGCTGTTTATAAGGGATGTGTAGAGTGAGACCTTGGGAGGGCATATAATTATATGTGAAGCTGTGGTAGGAAAAATGTAAATGTCAGACACCAGCCTCTACTTGTAGTTATTGTCTTAATGGTTGCATGGTAAAAAACTGGCTGGATGGCCGTGTCCAGAGAGTGGTGGTAAATGGAGTTAAATCCATTTGGTGTCCAGTCACGAGTGGTGTCCCCCAGGGATCGGTGCTGGGGCCCGTTCTCTTTAATATCTTTATCAACGATCTGGATGAGGGGATTGAATGCACCCTCAGTAAGTTCGCAGACGACACTAAACTAGGGGGGCGTATTGATCTGCTTGAGGGTAGATTGGCTCTGCAGAGGGATCTGGACAGGCTGGACAGATGGGCTGAGGCCAATGGTATGAGGTTCAACAAGGCCAAGTGTCGGGTCCTGCACTTGGGTCACAACAACCCCATGCAGCGCTACAGACTGGGGGCGGAGTGGCTCGAAAGCTGCCTGGCAGAAAAGGACCTGGGGGTGTTGGTGGACAGCCGGCTGAGTATGAGCCAGCAGTGTGCCCAGGCAGCCAAGAAGGCCAACACCATCCTGGCCTGCATCAGGAATAGTGTGGTGAGCCGGACTAGGGAAGTAATCATCCCCCTGTACTCGGCACTGGTGAGGCCTCACCTCGAGTACTGTGTTCAGTTTTGGGCCCCTCACTACAAGAAGGACATTGAGGTGTTGGAGCGTGTCCAGAGAAGGGCTACAAAGCTGGTGAAGGGTCTGGAGGACAAACCTTATGAGGAACGACTGAGGGATCTGGGGTTGTTTAGCCTGGAGAAGAGGAGGCTGAGGGGAGACCTTATCACCCTCTACAACTACCTGAAAGGAAGTTTTAGAGAGATGGGAGCTGACCTCTTCTCCCTGGCGACAAGTGATAGGACAAGAGGAAATGGGTTCAAGTTATGTCAGGGCAGGTTTAGATTGGATATTAGGAAGCATTTTTTCACTGAAAGGGTTATTAAACATTGGAATAAGCTGCCCAGAGAGGTGGTGGATTCACCATCCATGGAGGTGTTTAAGAAAAGGGTAGATGAGGTGCTTAGGGACATGGTTTAGGAGTGGTGGTGTTTTTATCAGGGTAGGTTAATGGTTGGACTTGATGATCTTAAGGTCCCTTCCAACCTCACTGATTCTATGATTCTATGAGGTTTAACAAAGATAAATATGAGGCCAGATAATACAAGGCAGCAGTTAGTTATAAAAAGATAGAAGTCCTTCCTCTTCTGTACCAAGTTTTGGGACATACCAAAAAAACCCACTTAGGTAATTTAGATGAGCATAAGATTGGGAATACAGTGAGTTTTATAAATCAGGAAAGTACTTAAATTACCTCTTTCTTTTTTTTTTCCTTATCGGGCCATAGGTAAAGTAGTGCCATGCATTTATGCTCCTCATTTTTGAAAGGCCCACTGACATCCAGTTTTAGGTGCCTACTAAAATTTTCATAAAAGATAATAACCAACTAAGTGTTTTTTTAAAAAAAGGCTTTAAGTAGTTATTACTCTCTTGTAAATCTACATACAAAAAAGCAATGAAAGCACCACAAAGTTCAGGTTACACCATTAGAATAAATTAAATTTAGAAATTTGAAAAGCTGTTTTTCAAGGTCAAGGACAGGTTTTGGACTTTAATAAAAATTCTTTCTGTGTTAAGCTCGGGCTTATCACAGCTGCATTTTTCCTTCGTGGAGAGCCCTGCCTTTCATACATTGATAGTAGGTACCGTTACATATTTCCATTCTGCTTTGGGTTGTGAAAATGTTTATATATACTAAGGAAAGGAAGGTACTTTTCCAATGAATGATGAGTAATATGCAGAAATGTTGGATTACAAGGAGCTTCAAGTGCACTGTTGTCTCATTTATGTGGGGTTGCATTTATAATGCCACAAACCAGTTAGCTTTGAGTTTACTTACATTCAACTGTGTGAAAGTAACTGCGGTACTTTAAAGGAATAATATCACTTTAAATATTGTCCCATTTTTTTCTCTCATTTGTTCAGTGGCAGGCTCGTAAGTGGAGTAATATATGCAGCCGGAGTTGCTTAGTCTAAGTGTGCTTTTTGTTCGCACTTATTTTGTTCAGTAAGTAGGAGCTAAATGGGGGAAAAAAAAAATGATCTTTGTCAGCTTGTTTTTTTTCTGCCTATTTTTGGTGCTTTCCGTTCCTCTGTTGGGAATTAAGACAGATCTGGAACTCTGACTGCTCCTCATGGGGTGAGTTGGAATAAACTGCTGCTGTTGCTCCTGTTACTTATCTTGCTACAGCCACTGTAGATTGAACAGTGTGGTGCCTCACAGCTCTGAAATAAAATAAGGCATACCTTAGTCCCTAAACAATTCCTTCCTCTTGTATTTGTTCATTGCGGATTTTTTTCTTTATGCAAAGCAAAGATATGTTACCCTTTCCATTTTTTTTTCCCCAAGGCCCCTTTGTTAGATGAGATTGTGTCTTTCTAGTCTGTCTTTCCTACCTCACCCTAAAAATTGCCACTATGTGGTTTTGGAATTGTGAAAGATTTTAAGCTATTGAGAAGCTAGTAGAGGTCTGAAGGGCACATGTAGGGTCTCAGTTTGATCTCCGCTTGGAAGTGAATGGATATGTAGGAGGAATAAGCTGGGGGTAATTTTTCAGAAACTTAAGAGCCACATTTCTGTATTTGTGTGTATTTTCACTTTCTGTTGGCAGACACTGAGAATGTGTTCTTGTCTTTACCTTGTACAGGTGGGGACACTGGAGGTTGTTTTGGGGGGGATTATCAACTATATTCATTTGTATTTGTGTTAAGCATTGAAAGTGTGCTAAATAGCAATTATAAAAGTATGCTGTCTATATTTTTCCCAACAACACTCAGCTAAAAGAAGAAATTATGTGGAAGATATTTCATGTGTCTGTTGTGTAGAATTACTTAAAGTTTTACATATTTTTATATCTGTATGTGTGTGTTAGTGTCCTAAGTAACTTAGGAATACTTCTTATTTTTAAGCATTTTCATGAAATACTTGGAATCCAACCTGGAGAAGCACGTTTATTTCTAAACGGTCTTCATATTGACCTGGATTTTCATGATCCTTTTAGGTAAGATGGTGTATTTTATTTGAAAAATATAGGATTACTACTAGTACTGCGTGACTTGTGCTTATGGTGATAATTAATTCCATCTATTGCATTTTTGGGGCCAGGAAGTGCTCCAATAAAGGGAATATTGGTTTACAGTGGTTTTACTTTGAATATGAACGTTGTATAAGTAGCTGAAAACATTATTTTTCTCGTGGAATATGTTTTATAATTTGCCTACAATTTTATGACTCACCATGTAAAATTAATTTTAAAATATAAGAAATCCAACATGTATGTATTAAAAGGTGGGAAAAGCACTTAAAAATGTAATTTAAGTGCTTTAACATTCCTATTTCTTAAAAAATAATAAAAAAAAAATTGCAGGCAGTAAATTTAGATACACAATGCCTTGGGTTATTTTTGGTACGCTTGTGAGTCTGTGTCTGGCCACCTTTTATAATAGGTTCTGTTAATGCAGAATTCATCTGCTTTTGGTATAAGAAATCTTTTTCCAGTTTGTGTAATTATAGTATAAATATTTTGGGTGGGACTTGCCTCTTTTATGCAAGCACTCATAAACTGTAAACGTTTTCCCATGTATGTTGTCAAAAGCAGGACAGACATGACTACTTCAAAATCATCTTTGGTGGCCTGCAGACTGTCAGTAAATTTACTGATGCTAAGGCTGAGTGTTTTTTTTTTCATTTTCCTATAATTCATCAGAGTCTACAATTTTTTTATTTTCTGGTTTTTTAACTCAAAATGTCTTCTTTTCTCCTTCAGGGAGATTCTTAAGCTTTCTTGGTTTTAGCATTTCGACTTGCAACTTTTACTTAACTTTTTTCTCAGCCAGAGTTTTGAAATGGAGTTACTTGCACCTTTTTTGATAATGATGCAAATATTAATAGCACTTTTTAATGCTAGTGCTAGGTTTAATTTCAATGTAATTTAGATGAAATCTTTCAGAACAGAGAAAACTCAAATGAAGCAAGATAGAAATAAAGGCGTTTGAAAAATCTTGCCTGCTGTGTTCTAGTAGGTGAATACTTCAGGTTTGTTCATTTACATATTGAATTTTCAGATTGCAACAAATGTTAGAGTCCTGTTGGGTCTTCTGAGACAGAGTTTTCTTTTAGAAGAGTGGCTATATGTTTCCTCCATGCTATTTTCAGGGTTCTGCTGTGATGCAGATTTAGTGCTTGTCTGTGTCTTCATCACTTGCTGCCTGAGTCTCTACACACTTGCAAAGCTTCCTACTATTTGTATAATATGTTAGAATTCCATTTTAAAATAATTTGAAGATGGATAACTGTAGTGTTCTTAATCAATTTTGTTTTAAACATTTGACTGCACAAGAATATAAAAATTATTTTTAATACTAAAAATAATCCTGTCTTAAGTCTTTGAGGTTTTGGTTTTGTGTTTTTTTATGTCATGACAAGAGTTCTGTCTAGATTTTATGCATTTTTCTTCCTGAAAAAGTATCTTAGAGACTCTTAAACTGGAAGGAAAAGTGATGCATGGCCTTCATGAACTTGGAATCAAAGAGGAGATCCTGAGTAAATTTATGCGGTTGCATATACATCCCACAGATGACAGTTATGCACTAGATATTCGTCACTCTTCAATAATAGTGAGTAATTAAACAGTTATTTATTTGAATGTTACATATTTGATGCTATGTACAAGACAGATTTTTTTTTTTTGTAGTGTAATTAAAATACTAGCCATAAAACCACATATATCAATAAGTAGTGTAAATATTTTGGAGGGTGATATCTCTTCAATACATTTTAGGGTTAATTTTCTCTAGCTTATACTTTGTTAAAATTTTAACAAGTAGGATATTTAAAAAAAAAAAGAGGAATCTATCTAGGAGTGGTTGCACACTCATAGCTATCTAGCTATGTAATATCCTTGTATTATGCAAGACTGCTAAATGTACTTTAAAGGTACGGTAATTAAGTTGTGGAGAACTTAAATATTTTGTTTGTAATAGTCCAATTACTTTGATTTGTTTTTTCCCTTCTTTTTCAAAGTTTATGCAGTTTTCATTACAAAGGTTATATGTCAGTGAAAAAGGCACTAAAATAGTAATTTTCTTCACCTGAAAGAACTGCATTTTACTCTTCTGTTTGCCAAGTGTAGACAGGCTTGCACAGAAAAGGTAGAAGAAGAATTTGGCCATATATTAATGAGTTATTTTGTTATATACAAATTGCTCCTGAGGGTTATAGATAAATACTGTATTTGTTTTACAAGGTGGTTATGCTGCGTTACGCACATATCTGTGTGATATGTTGTTATAACCTTTGTATTGTGAAACTAGTTTGCACACTTGAAAAAACGGTTTATTCACATCCTGATACAGAGTACAAAGGGTCTTTTTTCCTTTGCTGTTCATTATTATTTTTATTATGTACTGCAAATAAAAAAACGGAACCGTTTGAGAAGGAAAAAAATCCTAATTTTAGAAACTATTTTCTGTTACTATTTCAAAATGAAGATAAAACAGCTTTCCATGTGTTTTACAATAGCTTTATTTATACACACATTTTTTATTCAGTGGTTAATATGTGGGTTTTTTTAAATGGCTGGCTTTTTTGTTTTAGTGGGTTAATAATATAGAACAAGATCACAGCTATAGCACATGGCCTGCAAGCTATCAGGAACTGCTAAAGCCCACATTTCCCGGAGTTATACAGCAGATTAGACGCAATTTATATAATCTGGTGAGTTCACAGAACTTATTTTTTTTGCATAGTTTATTAATATGTGGACAGACAATTTATTGAAAAATACACATGCTGTATTCATTGTTAACATAGGTTAGAATTTCATGTTTTCTATGTGGGTCTGCTAATAGTTTTTGTTTAGTGAGTCGTATGTGGTTATTAGTCCTATTTGCAGAAGTGGTGTTTCCATCTTTCATCTGTTGACTGTAACAGATCTGGTTTTGGTGAGGTGGTTTATTTCTATGAAACATTCCCAGAATTATAAAGTTAAATTTTACATTGTACAAAAAGGACCTTCTTGGTAACCTGGACTTTCTTTCTAATCAGGATGTAAATACATATATATCATTACATTTTTCTGTATATTTGGCCATGTAACAAAAGGATAACAATAGACAAAGACAGTAGATGTGTACAGGACTACATCATCAAATTAAATTCTTCAAAATGTGTAGGAGTGAAGGGGCATAGGTGAAGTTAACACAGAGACCCTAAAACTGGAGTTCCTGAGCCTGTTGATCATAAGAGCTGAGTATTCTTTATAACAAGAAGAAACTATTTTTACAGTCGATTGATTTCTCAGGACATTTAACTTGTGAATGTCAAACTCAATTAATTGAGATATTCTTTATTGTAGGTGCTGCGATAAAACCCAGTATTTTAATTCCCATGTATTTCTTGGTTTTCAGGCATTGTTAGCAAGCTGTTAATCTTGTCTGTTTATACTGAGCGACCGACTGTATTATAAAGTAGCCTCTTGATTTATTGAAACCCTTCATAGTCACCATTACCATTGGTGAAGTAGCACCATTGCTGAGATTCAGAGACAAAAGACAAAGATGGAAATTTTGCATCAGCAGGCCACCAACCTTTAGAGGAAAGGAGGAATGCATACCCCATTTTAAGACTATTTTAGAAAGTGCTGCCAGTTTTGTGGAAGATTCGCTGCTGGTTTAGGTTTTCTTTTCAAGCAATGAGATTGCTTTTCTGTGTCACTGAAGACTGCCATAAAATAATGAAAGGTCTACTTCCACTGCCTTGATATATAGATGAAAGGAATACATAGGATTAGCACTGAAGAACACAGAAAGCAAGTTATTTCGACCCTGTAAGGAAAAATATCTTGTGAAATCCTTCTGATTTATGGGATAATGTAATAGCACTCTTTAGCCTCTCTGCCCAGGAATTGATGTAAATAAAGTTCTAAATGCAATACGGTTACAGTTTGACAGAGGAATGGAAACTTTTTGTATCTTTTGGAGTAAAACATAAAATAAATCATGAGCTACTCCCACATGATGAATGAAGCACCACTGAGCTTATTTGTAATTTTTGATGAATGCTAGCCTCTAGTGAGTACTTATCTGGGAAAAATGTGAAATATAATTTGCTTAAAAAGAGCACAAAATGAATATTAATCTGGGGAATGGAGGGAAGCTCTGATGTTGCAGCTATAGAGCTATAGCTGCAGCTCCCTTGTACAGTATTGTAATATGTTGACCTGCATGACAACACAAAATTTTTTCCCAGATGACATTTCTGTGTTCAATGCAAAGCATAGTTCCTAGTCACTGAATGAACAAATTCTCAGTATTTCATTTTATCCTCCCCATATAATCAATGGCTTTCTGTCTCCTATGCTATAAAATAGCGGACTTGGGCACAGTTTTGTGGGGTGCTTTTCTATCCCTTTCCATGCTACCTAGACATAATTCACCACTATCAATGAATTTTCTTGATAGTACACTACTGAGAGAAGGTAATGGTAAGTCCTTGTTATAGAGATGATGCACTGAGGGACATAAAGATTTAATTTATAAAGCATATTAATTATGAATGTCTTGTAGCCTAATTTTTCCTGTGTATGTATCATTCTGTATCACTTAGTAAGTTAAGGAAAAAGTTGTTGCTGATTTAAATTGAAATTTAAATTACAAAAGGTAATTGTATGAATCATAGAATAGTTTGGGTTGGAAGATACCTTCAAAGATCATCTAGGCAAACCCCCCTGCTGTGGGCAGGGACATCTTTGACTAGGTCGGGTTGCTCAAACCCCTCTCCAACCTGGACTTGAACACTTCCAGTGATGGGCCATCCACAAATTCTCTAGGCAACCTCTTCCCCTGTAACATCTGTGGTGTTTCACCACCCTCATTTCTTCATATCCAATCTAAATCTACCCTCTTTTAGTTTAAATCTGTTGCCCCTTGTTCTGTCCCTATTGTCGCTACTACTGGTAGAAATCCTGTTTCCATCTTTGCTTAGAATCCCCCTTTACGTAATGAAAGGCTGTGATGAGGTCTCCCTGGAGCCTTCTCTTCTCCAGGCTAAACAACCCCAACCCCCTCAGCCTGTCCTCATAGGATAGGTGCTCCAGTCCTCTGGCCATTTTTGTGGCCCTCCTCTGGACCCACTCCAACAGGTCTTTCCTGTGCTGAGGGCTCCACAGCTGGATGCAGTACTCTAGGTGGGGTCTCACCAGAGCAGAGTAGAGGGGCAGAATCACCTCCCTCAACCTGCTGGCCATTCTTCTTTTGATGCAGCCCAGGATATGGTTGGCTTTCTGGGCTGTGAGCACACATTGCCAGCTCATGTCCAATTTTTCATCCACCAGTACCCACAAATCCTTCTCATCAGGGCTGCTCTCAATCCCTTCATCCTCCAGCCTGTATTGATGCTGGGGGTTGCCCCAACCCAGGTCTAGGACCTTGCACTTGGCCTTGTTGAACCTCATGTGGTTCACATGAGCCCACTTCTCAAGCCTGTCCAGGTCCCCCTGGATGGCAATCCTGTCCCTCAGGCGTGTCAACTGCAGCACTCAGTTTGGTGTCATCAGCAAACTTGCTGAGGGTGCGCTAAATCCCACTGTCCGTGTCACTGATGAAGATATTAAACAGTGCTGGTCCCAGTATGGACCCCTGAGGGACACCACTATCTATCTGGACGATGAGCTGTTGACCACTACCCTCTGTATGTGACCATCCAGCCAATTCCTTGTCCACAGAGTAGTCCACCCATCAAATCCACCTCTCTCCAATTTAGAGAGAAAGATTTTTGTGGGGGACTATGTCAAAAGCCTTACAGAAGTCCAAATAGATGACATCTGTAGCTCTCCCCTTGTCTACTGATGTAGTCAATCCAAGTGAAATGAAGTTCAGTATATGAAAAGACAACCTAAGTACAAGCAATATGTAATAAAAAGTGTATGTTTATAATATAGTGTGAGGCGTGTGTAATATGAAGTAGATTGCATTATGTATTCACAGTTAAATATTGGCACAGTGGTATATAACAGCTGTATTACAGAAATCTACAATTTATCATTTAAGTATAATCTGAGGGGGTGGAAGTGTTTGAAATTTTTAAATTTATTCTGCTGCATTTCAGCTATTCTAGCAAAGTTATGATAAATACTGAGGGGAGTTGCAGTGCAAAGCTGAATAAATAAGTTACCAATGTCATAATTAAATCTGCATAAGGATAATCTACCTTTGCAGACAGATCCTTGTTTTAGATTCTGAGCTGTCTGAAAGATCTGATTTTACACTTCAAGCTGCAGTAAGTGAAAGAATGAATACAAAGATGTGTGAGACAGGAAGGAAGAATTCTTTCCCAATACTCCATTTTTTAATTAAAGTTTTAAGTCAGTATATTCTTTTTGTTGATTTTAGTTTAGTTTTCACAACAGAAGAGAATAAGTTGAAAGATATAAAAGAAAAATCAGCATTAAATACTTTTTAATTATCAAGTTCATTAATAAAAACAAAGTATTGTCACAGAGTCTTTCAAAGGAGAGTAGCGATATTACTTGGTTTGAAGTTCAGTAAACAGTTAAATCCTGTTTTCAATATTTGGTCCAAATTAATTAATTCTGAAGTTATTTTCATTTATGCTCCTAATGTTTTCTTACAATGAATGCTCTAGGAAATTGAAAACAGTTGGGGTCCACAGCTCCTTTGGAAATTCCCTTTCTTATCTTAGATTTTATGTCTGAAAAAAAAATAATAACAGACATCAAGAATAAATAGTGGCCGTATAATATGTTTTTTCTTCTTAGGTACTTTTTGTTGATCCTGTCCAAGAAGATACAGGGGATTATATGAAACTGGCAGAATTATTCTATCATCATAATGTACCACTTAGGTAAGGAAAATTGAAAGTCTTGAAAAGTCCTAAAAGAAGGTTGTTTTCCTTTTTTCTTCATCTTCTATTCTGCAAGGCAAATATGTGAATTCAATTGATGTCCAACGCAACAACATTCTAATAAGATGCATTGGTTACCCATTTGTATTAAGCTTTCTCAGGTATTAAGTATTCTTAAGCAAATAGGTTGCAAGGGACAACACACCTGAGTGTGTGGAAAATGAACTGCAAACTTCTGCTAAAAAATTATCTTGCCAAATAGTCCCACCGGATGCCAATGTGAAGTTGCATTCTAAGCAAAATATTCTGTAAATAAAGCATGATTTGAGGGCATTTTTGAATTTATTTCTTTTAATTGAGGTTGCTTTACCTAATTTTGTTTTTATATAAATACTTGAAGACCACAGTGAGATTATCCTCACCAAGTTTTGAATTTGTAAAAATTAGTTGTCTGAGTCTGAACTAGTCATCATTTGAGAGAGAGACACTTCTGAGGGAGAACCTGTTTGATCTGAGATGCCTACTTTAAGAAAAAATGAGTTGGTCTCAGAAGTACCTATTTATTTCCACAGCTTATTAAAGAAGAGAAGGGTGTCTAAACTCAATCCAAGGTTCAGCAAGATGAATTCCATGTTAAATATTTAAAATCTTCCTGTGAAATAGCTTTTTATTTCCTCAATAAATTACAGGTTTTTCATTTTCCTCTTAAAGTTTACTACTTCTGATCATTGTTTTGGTTTTGTTTTTTTTTATCATTCAATGACAAAAAAAATAATGGAATACAGATATTAGTTATCTGTGCATTTTGTTGCTACCTGGGAGACAATACTGCTCCAGTCCTTGAGGAGAATATACCCTAGAACCTAATTTGCCTTTTCTGATACATAACAGCGTAAGAGCAGCCAAGCTAGGTCAGACTGAAGGTCTATTTAGGTCAGTCTGCAACAAGCCACAAGGAGCTGCCTAGGTAACATAGAAAGATTGGGGCAACCAGGTAATTTGCCTGAGTATTTTTCTGACCTTCATGCATTCAGAGATCAAAGAATTCCAGACCCAAATGTAGTTTCTAAATATTGAGCAACCCTCAATGGGTTTCTCTTCCATAAACTTTTCTCTTTTCCCCTTGAATTCATGTAAAGTTTTAGTACCTACAGTATCCTTTTCCAGGTGTTTTCACAGTTGAACTACATGGTGCAAGTAGAACTGCTCCATTTGTTTTGAGCCAGACTTTCAATAGCTTCATTTACTGTCTCTGTAGCTCTTATAATTGGGAGAGAGACTAAGCAGTCTCTCCCACTCTGTAGATACCAGTCATGATTTTATAAAGCTCTACCGCATTCAACTGCAGTCATTTCTTTCCCTAGGTTACTAGTTATTCCTTGCCTGGAAGCTGTTCCAAAGGTTGTTTTGTTGTCTGAGTTGTCCTTCTCTGAATTTTCTTAGTTTTAATAGAACCCTCTGAGATGAGAGCAGCAGCCACGTACACTGTATTCAAGTTGTGGACAAACCATGGGGTCTACACTGTCATATAATATTTTGCTTTACTGACTTTGCTTACTGTTCCTCTTGTACCCAGATGACACAAGACTTTAAGAAAATTTATTTACAGTCATGAGATGTAAAAATGGGAGAAGCAATTAATTGTAGAACATGGTGCGTCTTTGTGCATTAATTATTTTTATTTTCTTTAGAAAACTTGCTGTATTTCTTACTTTCTTCTGTCCTTTGATCTGATGCACATCTGACTATGTCCGGAACATCCATCTAAACAATTTTATATTGATATGAAAGATTTCATTTTAATTGTTTTAAAATATCTGATGTGCAATGGCTGTCCAGATGAAAAACTGACTTCCTAAGTCAACTCATTGAATTATCGCTTGTAAATATGAAGGTCTTCTGAAACATGAGCTCAGCATTGCAGATTGCCATGTCATTGTAGTTGCTCTCATGTATCATGAGATCAGTAGGGCTCTCATGTTCTTGTAGCAGCTATGGTGGAACTGTACGCTTTGTGGAAATATTTGCAAGATGTGCAGTGTTTTGTATAGCAGAAACCACCTTTAAGTCTCTGTGATGCTCCTTTAGAAAGACTGTGATTTCCTTGTTCTGTCTTACAATTTGCCTCTTTCTGGTAGTTGCCATAATTTTCAAGCTTTCAGCTGACTGCTGTGTATAGAACATCATGCACTGCTGTCGTGTGTAGTCGGGAATAGGCAACAGCTTATATAGCTGTACTTCATAGATGGATGGGATTGTGTAAGCCAGTTAGCACATTATTAAGTGGTTTTGCTTGCAGTTTGGCAGCCAAAGACATCCCTACCTGTAGGTTTGCAAAAAAGTAAATGGAGAGGAGAACAAAGTTGAATAGCTGCTTCTGTAGGAAATTTTTTCATGGAGAAGCTTTGTTGTGCAGTGCTGGGTTTATCTTGGGAGAAGTGACAGCTAATGGTAGAGGATTTTGCTGCGGACCTAGTATTAATAGCATTAGCTGCACATATGCGGGATGATTCAAGTATGTGTTCTGGAAAACTGTGTGAAGTTGATCCCTGAACTGCTGCTACAGCAAAGTATTCACATAAAATCTCCATTTCTGATTCATAAAAATATCTAGTTTTGGCCATCTTCTGCCCATTCCTCTCTCCCGTTATACAAGCGGCTTAATGTTGAAGTGCGGGGGTGGAGGGGAGGGTATCTGTTCTTCTAAGAAAATTTATCAATACCAGACGGTGGAAGGCTTCAAAATCCTTAAAAGGGTTCTGATGGCTTTGTGTTCACAAAATTCCAGGTGGCTGGCAGAATCCATCTTCCTAGTCTTCATCTCTTAATGCTGGCAGCTGTGTTCATGAATACGCATATATTTCTCTTCTGGGGAATCTGTATGTTGTAGCTACGGGTGTACACGGGCTCTGTTCACTTGTGACTGGAAAATTTTCCTTTGAAATTTTTGTACTCTTGTTCCTGCTACCTATTGCTTGTGACATGGCATGCAAGATGCAGCTTGTCTACTCTCTTTCCTTCCTGTTGCTGTCAGAAACTGGCCTGGTGTTTTCTGGTCCAGGTCAATTTGCCAGTCCCAAAGATCCTCAACGGAAGGATCTTTCTTGTCCTTTTCCTATACCAGCTAAGGTGGAACTGACTGTAATGATCAGAACTCCTTTCAAGTAGTGTAGGAGAGACCAGAAGGATCCTCGTTTGTTCTCAGCAGAGAATATAACTTCAAATATCTTCAATTTTAACTCTCCTGGGTCTTCATGCTGTGAAAGACTTTGCGCTTTAGTCATTGTGCCGCTATTTGCAGTCTGTTTCACCAGACTGTCTCATTGCCCAAAGCCTTTATTCCCTGAAGAAATAGAATATTTGCATCAGTGTCTTTCACTTTTGAGCTTTCTGGAGTACATGCCAAACTTTTCAGTGACTTCAAGAGCTACATGTGCAAACGATGATGCTCGATTTAATCAAAATATTTTGTGTAGACAAACAAGTGGCTGTTAGGCTTGAATTTCCCTTGCTATTGTAGAACATCAAATCTCTGTTACACTTCATGCTGTAAAGATAGGATGGCCTGATCAACCCATTTTTTTTCATGACAACAGTATCGAAATGCCATTTTCAATAGGAGTTTTCTCTTGTTTTTTTTTCCTCTCAAGCCTCATATTTCTAGGGCTTTCTTCATTTAATGGAAATGTAGGGAATTGTAGTAGATGTGTTAAAATTGCTGTGAATGGATAATGAATGGTAATGGGAGGGTGGAGAAGCCCCAGAAGGTAAAAAAGGCAAGAGAAGGGCTAGTAAGAATGGCATGTATTGATGACAGGGCATCAAGACCCCAGCATGTCTACATGCAGCTACTCAAGGCTCCCATTTCAGGAAAAAGACAGATTATGCTCAAACTAAATCAAAGACTCAAGGTTAAAAGAGGATGGCAGGAACATAAATGGTGTCATAACCTTTGATCACATAAGGAAAGAAAGGGCTATGAGTAAATCCTAATAACTCTCAAAAATCTTAATTACTGTCATCTTTTTGTGCCTACATGCTGGACTTGAAGATTACTTAAATGCAAACATCTTGTTCTTCTCTGTTGGTATTAGAAGGTATGTGAAACTGATATTGTTTTAAAATCTATGATCTCTTTTTATTTGTTTATAGAATTGGATTTGTTTTCGTTTTAAGTACTAAAGAAGAAATTGATGGAAATGAAGATGCTGGAATAGCTCTTTGGAGAACTTTTAATTACATTGCAGAGGAATCTGACACCTCTCAAGCCTTTACCTCGATAATTAATGTTAGTTCTTTCACAAGAAATCACCTCCTTTTTTTAAAGCTTATTACTTTTCTATATAGTTAGGATTTTGCTACCTTGTGACAACATGATACATTTGCATTTACTTTACATGGAAACAAAGTATTAAAACATGTGTAGCATTGATACACTATAGAATGATTTGCAGAAATATATTCCTCCTCTGGAAACAAACTTGTTCTTGTCATTTTACTGCTCTACAGGCTTTCTTCAAGAACGTAAAAAAGTAGATGCATACCTTACAGCTTTCAGTGTAGTCTTGTGCAAAATGATTCTATACTATTTGAGTTAACGTGATGTGTCTTTGTGTTCTGTATCTCTTGGAGAACACGCATTTTAATGTCACTTTGGCAATCCTATTAACTTTGAAACACTCTTGGTTGTTCTCTGGTGTAGAAAGTGAAACAGAGTAAGATAAGTTCTTTTTTGGTCATGTTTGAGTTGTTCATGAGTTTAGAAAACTTAAATATTTCAGGATTGCAGCTTAATGAATGAGCCAGTTTTTCTGTGTGAGAGAATGCAGGTTCGTGTAAAGATGGGAATTTCAGAGACAAGAGGTGAATGGAGAGAAGTAAAGTGAGCAGTCTACGTGAAGACTCTGCAGGCACTATTATATCAGAGAATATGGTATTAATGGATAACATATTTTCTTACTTTTGTTTTCTATTATTCTGTTCAGTGCCTAGAAACTAATGTCATGGGCAAACTCAGAGAGCTTAAGATTAAAGGAATTGAAGTAACTGGGAGTACCTTGGAAAATAAATAGAAATCTAGAAGTGTTAGGAGCTGACACGCATCCATGTCTATGATCCATAACCAGATCACAAAACATTAATTTACAGTGTGCCTTTTAAAATGTTGTGTTCCTCTATTTACTTTGTTTCATAATATAAAAAGGAGGGGATGATAAATACAATTACAAGATAACAAAAATAGAATCAATAAAATAAAGGTTTGAGATATTCAGTCCTGTAGAAACAAATGTGCTGTTCCTCATTTGAAAAGAGATGGATGGAATAATTTTCACTTCAAATTTCTTTTGTATGTTTGATGAAAGTAATAAAATCTGATGCTATGAAATAAAATAGCATTAGTAAGGAAAAATTACCACTGTAGGAAAAAGTATCAGTGACTAATTCAGGCTTGGATTCACCCCATATAGGTTCAGGGAACTACCCATGGTTAGGTAGTTTGTAGTAAGAATTTAGATTCCTTCTTTAATCAGCGGAGAGAAATAACCTTTCACATTCAGCTCAGTGTATTTACTTTGCCACTTCAGATTTAGACTATAGGTATAATAATAGATTAATCTCTGATGAAAAAATGAACATTTGTGCAATGGTGGTAATTACTAAAGCAATATAAAACCAGCAGTATAGCAATAAAAGAATATAAAAGTATACTGATATAAAAATTACTACAGCACTGTAAAAAGATGATGTTTATTTACTTTTATTAAATATGATTGAAAATTTATGACATTTTACTTATTTCTTTCTGTTATAATTTTTATAGATGTACCATGAAGTGAAAGATGGAAATGTTCTAACAGTAAATCATGTGAAGGATATTCTTAGAAGCGAATACCCTGACGCAGATGCTCAGAGTATACTAGGTGTTCATTCTGAATACGATAAAGGGAGGAAGGTATGTTGAGAGCGAAGTGGTAAGAATTATTGCTGTACACAATTCATTGCATTTGCCGAGCTGAAAGATTGCTAATTGCTAAAGCAAGTAAATACAGTGTCTTTGAGTTAAATTTTTCTTCAGCCACCATTCAGGTATTAGCAGAAACGTTGAAAGGATTTCTGCATTACTACTCACAGTATAAAAAAAGCCTGCTGCTTTCAGGAGCACAAGTGTTTTTTCTAGTAAGCGTGTCAAGGAGTCTCTCTCGCCCTGCAGATATATTACCTGTATCTTCTGGGTGAGGAGCTGAAGCCTGTCTTCTAGGCAAATCATTGTTTCCTTTAATTGTGCTTTCTGGTTATAATTTCCTTTGGGAAAGACCGCTATGGATTTTGATTGAAAGGCTGTAGAGAAGACATTTTTATCTATAATTGATTACGGAGATAATTTTCTGCAAAATTACATGTAAAAATAGTTTTCCTTCGTGTTTCTTCAGCCATGCTGTCTATACAATCTTGTGTTTCTGACACATGCCATCCATTTTTTTTGTTTCCTTTTTAAATTGGTTGTATGGAGGGTATTATGTTCCTTTAAAAAGGTGCATCTGGGCAGCCAGAAAAAAAAGGTGCTGTTTGCCTTATGCTGCCTGTTCCTCACTGAGTTTCACGGAGGCCTTGTAAAGAACTGCAATTTGAATCTGCCCTGGAAACAGCTGGATACGCTTAGGGGAGGAAAGCTTCCCACAGAGAATATTAAAGGAAGAAAAGTAGACAGAGACCCACCAGGAGGAATCCCCCTGTATAAGCAGGGATTATGAGACTGTGGTGAAGATCAGGGAGGAGACAGAGGAGGGACAGAAAGATGGATGCATAGATACTGCCATAGAGTTTGTAGCCATCCAGAAAGTGACACTGAAAGAGAACATGAAAGGGTACAGAATAGGAAGGAGGGATTACTTAAAATACGTTTTAATCTCTATTTGTCTCACTGAATTTTCTGTTTGGGGAAAAAATTAGCCTGTTCTGCTTTCTTATCAAATAAGGCTTGGCTTCTGAACACAAAAGCATTTTGAGGGGCTTGGGGGTGCTGTCTTCAGGGAAACGGTCTAGGTTGATCCACCTCGAACTGTGACTGTCTCGAAGTCCTTCTCCAATGTTATTTACTTTTATGCTAAGAATATTAAGCAAAATAAAATAATATTTCTCAGCAAGATGATAAAGCAAAAGTTTAAAATCCCATATATAGATCTATAATTTCTTTTGTCATTCTGTTTGAGAAATGAGTCCTGTGTGTCCCATTTGGTTTCCAAACTTCCTCTTTTGTCCCTGCTACTCATGAGAAGGTATGACAGTGAATAGAGCTTGGAGAGTAGAGTTCATTGTCCCTTGATATGAGTTTCATCTTTTGCTACAGTCAGCCACAGTCTATTTAATCCTGTGATATTTCTGATATGATCAGGCAGGAGCAACCTTTTATAAAAAGACTGGCCTGGGTCCATTGCCTCAAGCTCTGTTTAATGGCGTGCCCTTTAACAGAGAAGAGATGGATGCTGCAGAGTTAGAGACAGTTATTCTTCAGAAGATTATTGATGCCACCGGGTTCTTCCAGAGGGCAGTGTTCATGGTATGTTCAACATTTCTGAATGCATGCAGGATGAAATATTTGGCAGTGGATTGTTTGAGTCATGTTTATATATTATTTTTTTATAATGACATGGCTTGAAATAAATAACATGACAACTGAAATTACATTATTACATTCATTTGCAGCCATGGTTCTGGAACAGTATATTTAGATTATATGAGGTTGAAGGATCAGCTAAGTATATAGCAATCATATGGAATTTTTTAACCAGAAACTGAGAATGTACTGCAGTTGTTCATTGAAAAATGTGTATCTGGTATTTTGACATACTGTCTGGGTGATATTTATACATTTTTGACTTAAAATTGTCCACAACTTGGTGTATATAGAAGATTTAAGCTCAGTTGGAAGATTGTACAAATACTTGGTCTTTGTGTAAAATTAAATCTGTACTATTATAGTTTCTTTTCTCTTACTACAGGGTTTGTTAAATGATCATATAAATGCAATAGATTTTCTTATGGATCAGCACAATGTAGTTTCCCGTATAAACCCCACTATTCTTGGAGCAGAAAGAAGATACATACATTTCAGATCCATATCTGGTAACTACTTTTCTTGGATTGGCTGTTGTTATGATTTTCCTTTTTAAAGTCTAACATGTTGTGTTTTACATTTTGCAGTTCCATTTGATGTGGAAGACTTCTCTACTTTCTCCTTTTTGGACTCACAAGATAAAAGTGCTGTAATTTCAGACAGCATGAAGTATTTAACAAAAAGGGGTATATTAATTTTGCATATGGCTTATATATATATAAGGGTATTAAAAATTGTTGAAATTTACAGTAAATTTATAGTAAAATATCCCAAGTAAATAAGTATCCCAAGGATACCATGTAAATAAGTAAATTTTCCAATATTCCAGTATCTTCTTTCAGGAGCCAGATCATATCATAATAGTACTATAAATAATAAATAAATAAATATCGTAACAGGATGGTTATTTTAAATTTTGTAGTTTTGAAGTGGAATGAATGTCATGGCTAATTGTTTTTTGTTTTAAAGACATGAAATTAAAAAGTAGGACTTTTGCAGCTTCAAAAAGAGACTCAGTTTTCATACTGACATAGTTTTACTTGAGAATATTAAAAAGAGTATATTCAGTTTTCAAGTGACTCTTATTTGCAGCATTATCAAGACTTTGTGATAGTCTTTGATATCTATACCAAAATCAAGCATTTCTACGATTTAAGAGATAATTGGTTTCAATTTTTATTTGTTAGCATTCAGTATCTCTATTTTTTCGTCTAGTTGGTTGTTTAATTTTGGTATCTGAGTCTTTGTCTTTCTGTAGAAAAGAAAAAAATACATATATTCTGATGGTTTGTACATTTTACTCACTAAAATGCACAAATTATTGTACACTTCAAATATTTTTTTGATGTAAAATATACTTATTGCATATGCAAGTGCTTTCCCTCTGAGTTAGAAGAAATGGTAATTACAACAGTGGGGCCTAATACTGCATAGAATTTTGCTTAAGTTTGTTAACATCTAGGAGTAGATGGTTAAAAAGTGGTCATTTACACCAGTCCATCAAGGAACAGAATAATCCTGTTAGCAGAGTGCTATGCTTTCAGTAATTATTATGTGGTGTTAAGATAGTTTTTATTTATTCCATTATCAGAAATGCTGTATACTTAAATTTCTTTGGAATAAAACTGTTTTACTGTATTTGGTTCTCCATCTACAACCACAGGGACATCCCAGCTAGTTGTCAAATGATGACTGCCTTTCAGTCTGCAGGCTCATTTCTCAGATTCACATATCTTCTGTAAAACCCATAACTTTGAAGCTGGAATCTACATTTCAAATCTCTGTCCCCAGTGTGTTTCTCTAGACCCCAATAACACTTAATCATAACCTCTTCCTAGAATCTCACCAGAACCTTGTAAAATTCCCATCTAAATGTGTTACCTTTTAAGGGATATTTGATAGATCTGAGTAGACTGATATTCTTCTACAGATAATTTTCCAGAATTTTTCACGTACCATTGCTGGTCTATGAAGAATAAAGAACAGGAGGCTATAGACCAGGAAAGGGGGAAATTTTCTGCATATACACCTGTACTATAGTTTACTTTCTTTGGGCTGTATTTGGTATATTCCCATTTGTGTCCAGAAATTGTAAGTTTTGTCTTGCCTTTGGTGGAAGGACTATCCCTTTGCTGCTGGGGAAGGTGAGATGTCTAACTCAGGCATTCTTGGAACTACTTGATTCTTTTCATTTCTGGCTGTATGACCAGCCTCCATCAAATAAGCCTTCATTAGGGGTTCACAAGAAACCTCTAGTAAAGCAGGTCTTCTTAATTGGAGATAGCTTATTATTTAGGGCCTTTTTGTTTCAATGGTACAACAATGAATGGGCTATTTTAGTGACTCTCTCATATCTACATGTAAAGTACCTTTTAAGAATTTTATTTCATTTCAGAGCACAAAAGATTCTTCTGTGGCAAAAATTAGTCTTAACCGTTGAAGTCAACAGCCAGACATAACGTAAACTTCAGAATCTCAAACAGAATAAATTCATTATTCTTTACTTGTGAGAAGATTCTCCAGAATGTAAAGCACAATTATCTTTAATTTTCAGATGAAGATGCATTATATGCTGTTACTATCTGGATTATTGCTGATTTCGATAAGCCAGCTGGGAGACGACTGCTTTCTAATGCCTTGAAACACCTGGTGAGTTTCTAGCAGATTTTACTAAAATAATTATTGTGGATATGTTCTTAA
This sequence comes from Vanellus vanellus, assembly GCF_965231255.1. Taxonomy (NCBI): domain Eukaryota; kingdom Metazoa; phylum Chordata; class Aves; order Charadriiformes; family Charadriidae; genus Vanellus; species Vanellus vanellus. The sequence continues at coordinate 164,089,430 of NC_138905.1, forward strand.
CAACACTGTGCACATTCAAAAATTATACTCTTAAATAAAGTAATAACAATATTTTTTGTGGGTCAGGTGCAGGCTTATGAGGTGGTACTTTCATTTTACTCCACTCTCCTGCAGCACTGACATCTTGCAGGCCTGTAAGTGATCATTTGGATCATGGACTCCTGACACAGGAGACAAACTATGACACTGTGCATTAAAAGGGTGAATTTCTTCCCAGTATGCAGTTCTCCAGTACCATATGGCATAACTGGCCATGAAGTGACCATTTTTCCATGTACTGTTTGTACGCTTCTGAGACAGATTACAGGCATTTTTTTATTTTAATGTTCTAGGAGGATCATCTACATTTATGAGGTTTGCTTATTTTTAAGTTCTTCAGTATTAATAGTAGAATTTAAGGTACACAAGTAAATGTCATGAGCATATAAACGACAAAATATCCTCAGTGTCAGGGAGTTTAGAAGAGTATTTAGGCTGAAATTGGGAAAATACCTAAGTTTAATAATCAGGAATGAAACAGGAACCATCCTAAGTGAAGTACAAAATCACTATGTTGCAGAGAACACGTGATATCAAATATGTCCTAAAAATAGGCTTAAAAAACTGCAAGGAGGGATATGCAGTGCAAGTCCTTGTTACAGAAAAAACATTTCATTTATCTGACTGCTAGATCTGTGACCCAAGCTTGACAGATATATATTCCCACTGCAGTTTCACTATTTTCGGCCTTCAGTGAGGAAAATATGCCATAGTTCGCCACTCCAGGAGTTGAGAACTGTCTAGGCAAATCCCCATGTGTTAGTGAGGATAATCTAGGAAAAGCGTTAGAAAAAGCTGTTCTGAACAAAGTTTGTTGAGTCTTCTATGAAATAGCAGTTTAATTGATTATGTTCATAGATTTGATTTATTTAAACCTAATTTCCGGTTGTTCTGCTTGGTCTGATGATTTCCAAGTTTTGTGACAAACAAAAATATAGTATTTTTTTTAAAGTCCATTGATTTGTACAGAGATTCTCTGCTCCTTTCTAGTGCTTTTTGTCTGTTGGGTCAGGGTTTACTAGAACTTCTGATAGGTGCAGAACTGGCACAGACACCTCTTGCGTGTGCAAGAATCTGGGAGGGGAAGTGGCCGAAGGAAACTCACTTTTAACTATTTCAGCTAATATATATTATTTTGAAAGCTACTAATGTATTTTAACGTCGTTTGAAAAAAGTAGAGAAGTCTTGGCTAGACTTCTGGATGTCATCTAGTTCAGCCTCCCACTCAGAGCAGTACTATTGCCATCATTAGATCAGGTCAGCTCTAGCTTTGCCTAAAGGAGTCCTGAAAATTTCCAAGGAGGCGACTCCATCCCTTCCCTTGATAATTTGCTCTGGTGTTGCACTGCCTTCCTCATGTAGCTTTTCCTAATGTCTGCCAAGCTAAAATCCGCGGCCAATACCCCTTGTTATACTGTTTGCCACTACCAAGAAGAGTTTGGCTCTGTCTTGTTTTTTAATCTCCTTTCGGTAGTTGTTGGTGGCTATTAGGGTTCTCTGTAGCCTCCTCTTTGCCAGAGTGAGCAAGCCCAGCTTCTTCAATTCTTCCTCATGGGCCTCTGACCATTTTGGTAGCCGTTTGCTGAAGCCTGTCCAGCATCTCAACATCTTTACTGCACTGGGGTGACCAAAACCAGGCACAGCAGTCCAAGTGCAGCCTCACAAGTACCCAGCAGAGGAGAATAAGAACTTCCCTTGATTGGCTTGCCATGTGTCTCCGAATGTAGCCTAGTGTGCTGCTTGTCATCTTTCCAGTGAGAGCACGCTTCTCAGAAACAGTTTAAAGTACACATTTTCAAGCTTTCAAATAAGTGTTTTAACAAAACTTTTCTCAAGGGCTGCAATTTAAAGTTTGCTTTTTAATACATTGAATACCAGTGATTTCATCCCTTGTTTTTGTATTCTTTACTGTAGTAGAGTCCATTTGCCATTTCTTTAGTTAGTGACACTATTTGGTCCTACCTTAGAATCATCACTCTCTAGTAAAATACAAGTGGCATCACCAATTTTAGCAAGTTAAAGATTTTCCTGCTGATTAAGATTAAAGTGATAAGTGGATAAATCTTGTATTTATTTTATGCTTAGTTTGATAGTTTTTGAAAAATAGAAAAACATCTACAAAAACAGTTCTGAAGTCTGTAAATGAACACTTGTGTATGTCCTTTGTTAAAGATACACTTGTGCAGAATGCTCAAAGGCAATTGTTCTATTTAAAAAAATCTTCTGTTTAAAATATGTATTACAGAATAGGTAAATCCTTACTAATAACATTTTTACTCCTAGTTGCAGTTCTGAATTAGACATTGATGTATGTTTTCTAAAGACAAGTAGCTGCAAAAAATTAAATACTTAAGGGCATTTCACAGAGTTATAATAGATATGAATACATTAGGAAACAGCAGATGGAACTGTAAAATTGTGTATTATTCTGTATTTTTCTTTGCAGAAAACAAGCAGTCATACACGCATTGGGATTTTGAACAATCCTTCATCAAAAATAAGGGAAGATAACACAGCCATTGCAAGAGGAATTTTAACCACTTTTCTAACCCAAAGCAACAGCAGCTTTAAAAGTTTCCTAAGTAAACTCACTAAGGAAGAGACAGCAAAATCCCTTGCTGCTGGAACTAAAATTGCGAAGTTCCTCACCCCGGTGAGTACAAACTGGATCAGACTACTTCCTTTTTCATTTTACATATATTTTATTGTAAAGAGATGTTGTTGAGATTAACAATGTTTGGCTAAATGCTGTGAAGTTTATAGCCCTTACACAATTTCTGCTCAAGCAGATTTGTATTTTTGACAACTCTTATGTGATGAAGAATAGAAAATGTCTCTAAAGGAAGAAAGTACAAGAGTACTGAAAAATATAGAGAACAGACACTGGGTTATTGTGATCAAAATAATTTTTAATTGTTTGGGGTTTTTTCTAAAGCTCTCAATTAAAATTACAGTATTAATGTTTGTTAAGAATTAAGACTTCAAAACTAACTATTTTTATCTTGCTGATGTGGTTGTGAGCAGTAATAGGCACAGACGGAAGCAGTTGAGGTTAATGAACATTGTGTACTTCTGGCCAACGTATTCTGGTGTGCTTCTATGAAAATTCCTTGTTTTAAAATACAAATCTTTCTCATTTCGTAGTTTGCACGTAGAACAGAGCTGAGTTACCAAATAACAGCTGCAAACTACAGCTTTTGTTGCAGAAGGAGCTGTAAATTGTAGTGTTTTTAAGGAGGAAGATTTGGAAGACTGAGAACTCCATATTGGAAAATTAATTCATTGGTTTGGGTCATGCTCTTATTTCATTGTCCAATAGATTTTGAAAGACGTACAGGTAGCTGATTAAGCAGTGCATACATGTTACTAAATTTATTTTGTTATATTAATTGTATCTGAATGAATCTATTTGCGTAGTCTGTGTATTTCTAATGAAGAAATACATATCAGTAGAGTGTGATGTAGCAGGATAATGTTAACAATGAGATACAGTGCCATTGTAACCCTGGCAAAGTTCCACCATTTTTTCCCGCTTTGAACTTTGATTTGTTACTTGTCTTACTGGATGACGTCGGCCTCCCCAAAATGTGTTTAAGCTGTATAAAATAACCATATTCAAATTGCTGTTAGTTTTTTAGAGTAATAAGAAAATTTTTTATACCTTTTTCCTAAAGGTGAGAATACAGTTCAGTAGTTAACAGTGTGTTATTTTTTCATGCAATGTTGTGCTGGATCTTAGAAAAAGTGTTTAACCTCAGGCTCAGCTTTCCTCTCATTATTCACACTTGTCCAAGGGTAAAAGCTGCACACTAGCTAATTGGGAGACCGTGGCTCCACACAAATAGTCATATTACTTGCATTGAACCTGAGGGCGTTGCTTTATTTTGATTTCAGGTTACCACATAACTTAAAAATCTTTGCTTACCTCCGCTGTTACAAAATTTATTTTTGCTTAGTCATTCTACCATCTCATACTTTACCTTTGCTTTAGGGAATGGATGATGATGCTTTTGAGAAGAAGTACAACACTTTAGGACTGGATATAATTAAAACCCACCAGATGTTCTGCCAGGAGGTCCTTAAGCTGCTTCCTGGGCAAATGGCTGTTGTGAGCAATGGCAGGGTAAGAAAGAAACTAAGTAATCTCAGTCTTTTTGTAGGTATTTTTTACTTCCTAGAACTTCAGTTTCAGGCTAAAGAAAATGCACTATATTGATGTCCCACTTATTCAGCCTGTTGATAGGGAATTATATGACTGTTTGCCTTGTTTTTTGTTTTACTCCTCATTTGTTTATTAGCTCCATTCCATTGAAGCTACTATGTACTTATGTCATTCCCACAGCTATTTAAGATTTAATCTGACAAAATTCTCTTAATAGGTTAATATTTGATGTATTATTAATGATATTTAAGAATAAGTTTTGATCCTGAAGTTACCTATATTTTACACATTTGTGATAGGGTAAGCTACAGAATGTATAATAAAAAATAAATTACATAATAAATTACAAAATACATTATATTAAATATACATTACGTAGATAACAAAAAATAAGTTACAGGAGGGCCACAAAGATGATCAGAGGGTTAGAGCACCTCTCCTATAAAGACAAGCTGAGAGTTGAGGTTGTTCAGCCTGGAGAACAGAAGGCTCCAGGGAGACCTTATAGCAGCTTTCCAGTACCTAAAGGGGACCTACAAGAAATCTGGAGAGGGACTTTTTACGTGGGCATGTAGTGACAGGACGAGGGGTAATGGTTTCAAACGGGAAGAGAGTAGATTTAGAATAGATATTAGGAAGAAATTTTTCACTGTGAGAGTGGTGAGACACTGGAACAGGTTGTCCAGGGAAGTTGTGGAGCCCCCATCCCTGGAGGTGTTTAAGGCCAGGCTGGATGGAGCTTTAGACCCACCACCTGGAGGCCTTTTTAGACCACCTGGTCTAGTGGAAGGTTTCCCTGCGCATGGCAAGGGGGTTGGAACTATATGATCTTTAAGGTCCCTTCCAACCTAAACCATTCTATTATTGACTAGTGTGATATTTCAAACTCTAAAAGCTCATATTTTTTATAAATATTGAATTGTTCTGTAGTCCTAATTCTTGATGTTCAAATAAAAGTATAGGTGTTTTGTTGTTTCAATTTATTGTATGTATAATCTGAAACCAATAGCCTTCATTACAGTGTGGCTGTAGATGAACTGTGATTAAAAAATACAATATTGGGTTCAATATTTAGTACTTGTTAATGACAGTCAATACCTTACATTACAAATATAATTCATACAAACTACTCTGAGTTAAGTCTTTTCTATTTTCTATTTATTACTCTACCATTAGAGAGAAATAGATACTATGTTGGCATCTCATTACTGGAAACTCTCTTTAAATTGTGTTAATTGCTCTCTTGCATCCGAAATGGCTTCTGAGATACAACTGAAATACCACTAACAAACTCACAGAAAGTGTTTTTGTTGATGAAGCACAAAAGAATTGTGTTGGCTTTTTAGTGTCAAAAAAACCACATTAACTAAATATGCAATGATATTTTATAAATGGTTATTCCTGTGTTCCGTGCCAAAAAAAAGGTCAAATAATGTCATATTTTATGTTTTGAGGAAACAAGTTTCTTAAAAATACTTGGACAAATTTGATAATGTATATTCATCTATGTGAAAGTGTGTTTTCACTTTTAAAAAAGACATGGGATATTCTTAATTTCTATCCTTGCTGTTTCAGCACTGAAGTTTTGTTTTTATGAGGAAATATTTTTTTTTCTAATTATTACTTCTACAAAAGCAGTGTGGTATTTCATAATCACACTATGGTTTTCTCTCTCTCATGCATCATTATTATTAATAAAAAATTCAAAAGTGGAGTTTTGTTAGATAACCTCTCATTTTTAGGAAGCAGTTGAATTTTGGGAGAAAGGCATTGAGCACCAAACTTCCATCATGACATTCCACATCCTGGGAGCCCTGCAGGCTCTTGAAGTTGACTTGGGTCAGTTTAGCCTGGTAGACTATAAGTAGGAAATCCGTACAACATCCTCAAAGCTATGTTCTAGGACTTCAAGGCACCTTCTTTTTCTTCAGACACCAAAAAAAACCATTGTAGCTCTGGGTTTTGTCTCTGCATATCCTGCATTTCTTATCCTTTGCTCTTTTCTTCCTTTCTATCTATTCTGCTTCATCTGAGAAGCCTTGAGAAGTTAAAATTGTATTCGCAGAATTAAACAACTAAAGAGTGCGATAGTCAGACAGTAATATTAATTTCAGTTTAAAATAACGTACTTTGTGTTACTACACAGTTTAGTACTATATAGGTAATAATATTGATGTATATAGGGCTGGGGGTTGCATATTGAATATTGTGCATTCATTTGAAATATTAGTATATTTTTGCTTACAGAAGAAACTTTATTGGAACATTGTACGCTTAGAAACATTTTTTTCTCTATCTAAGGTTCTGGGTCCTTTAGATGAAAACGAATTCTATGCAGAAGACTTTAATTTGTTGGAAAAAATAACATACAGTACTTCAGCGGAGAAGATTAAAGCTATTGTCAAAGAGATGGGAAACAGTAGTAAAAGGTAAATTTTTTTTGTATTTTGAGGCTTTATGATATACTGCCTTGTTTATTGCCTGTGACAAATTAATAATCCTTTTGCATGGAAGATATGAGCAAAGGTTCAAATATATAGTCACAGTACTCTTCATAATATATACTCACGTATGTACACTCTACATGCACTTAAAGTGTTCGGGTTTGTGCCATATATTTGCTGTCCTCTTACTTAGCATCTGAGTACTTCTACATAGGCAGGTTTAACAGTCCCTCATTTCCTTTTTAGTATTTCCCTGACAGACTTAGTATACATACCTACTCAAACCCTTGCCCTGTTTTCCAGAAGAAATGGCACATCTGCTAAATTTTGTATCACCTGCATGCTTGGCTAATTATGCTATTTAACATGGGTTTCCACTGTGTATGTAAACTGTGTATGTGAGGTTTCAACAGCATGTGCCATTTACCCTGCTTGCTGACAGACTCTCTGGTACCTCATTACAGCACAGAGCAGAGAAAAGGGCACCCTGTGTTATTCAAGAGACAGGCACCCTTTTATCTTTGGTCACATGGTGATGAAGCTAAGGCAGAAGAGACCACTGCGTGTCCAAAGAGTCATATCCTCTCCAACTTCCCTCAGAACATGCGTGCACTTCTGCTACATCACTCCACATACTTTACCTACTCTCGCTGCATTTACAACCAGCTAACTGTAAACAGTTCCTACTAGCTCTTGTTTACTTAAGAATAATTATGAATAATAATAAGCTTGATTAAAATCCAGTGCATCTTAAAACCACGGTGATATCTGAGTATCGATATTTGAAGTAAGAAAGTGCATTGTCTTTGGGAATCATTAGAAAAGGAGCCTGTAGAGGTGTGGGCAGATGTGGTGCTCTGACACCCTGCTAGACAACATTCACACATCTGTTAATTGAAAAACTGAGTGATGAGTTCTAGCCAGCTTTTAATCTAAGTATCCAGTTTGTGTACAAAGAAGGGAGCAAAATTATATTATTTTTACAATATCTGTTGACTTTGTGTCTGAGTGACACTGAAATAGAACTACTAAGGTTTCTAAGGAAATTCCAATAAGAAATATCCAAAAAATTAAAAGATGTGGCTGAGTAAACTTGAAACTTGTTCGTTGTGTCTGTTCCTAGACATCACAAAGGGGAAAAAAATGCAAAAAAAGGGAATAAAGAGCTATAAATGTCACCAGATTGTGCCATGCAAACTGTGAGGCTGAATGGTAATTCTACTAATTTTTTATCAATTTTAAGAAGGTATTGTTCACAAGGTCTAAGGCAGTAGCGGTTCTAGGCATTATCATGCTAATGGTTTTACTCAAAGCTACAATTCTCGAGGTGATAATCATTTTGAGTCCAGGTTTGGAAAGTGGGCTTTTAAAATGTCCCTTACGCCAGACAGGCATACATTAAAATGTGAATGTTTTACTCCTTTTCTAATTAAAAACAAATTATATGTGCCTTCTTTAATATAGTGGCAGTGATTTGATTATGAAAATAGATGCCCTACTATCATCTTTGCCTAAAACAGAGATGAGACAAGATGCTGAATTACTCAAAGAACAGCACAGGTAAGTTCTGTCTGTCATGATAACGCACTTACAATACTTTCATATTAAAATTAGAATATACTGATGACTTCATAAGGTCTTCAGAAACTTGAGTAAGCTTTGCAGTTTTAAAAGAAGTTGTTGGTTCTGTGGCTGTATGAACAACCTGTTCATCTCCCCTAGTGTAATGCATCTTTACCTCTTTCTTAATAAATTAGTTAGTAATATCTAATGATTTTCCAGCCTTATCCTTTGCTGGAAAAAAAAAAAAGTGATTACAATTGGTGTGAATAGAAGTGGTGACCTGGAGAGGTGGTGACCTGGAGTTAGAAAACTTGGATTCCATACGTTTACTGAAACGTTAGAAGTAGTTTCACGAGTAGAGCTAAAAGAAGCCCCTGCTAATTTTCACTATTGTGGAAAATTCTAGCACAACTCTTTCTGTTTGTGGATATCGAGTACTATTGTCAAGGCTGATACCTGTATAACAGTTTGTGGCTTAGCAGTGTCATTCTTGACCACAGCTAAATACACAGCTAATACACCTAGATTACGTTCAAATGCAAATTAATAGGCCTCACTGGCACCTGATTCCTTGTGAAAAACTGAACAGATCAGCTAACAGATTTACACTTGGCCAGCTCATATTAGTGTCATTACTGTAGTTACTTGTACATTGGCTCCTTGTGTTTCTGATCCTAGATTTAGAAAGTGAAAATGCCCTAAGCGTTGTCTTTTGCTGTCATTGTTAGTGAATGGGACCTAAAATACCAAGATGTGCATCTGTCCTCTTTGTAAAGTGATAGTAATGATAGCTGGTTTAAATTTAAGCTTAGCTGGGGCAAGCTTTCTGGAGCAGACAGGTATGTTTTTTGAAGGGATATATGATAACAGAAGAACCATGATCAAAATAAAAATTTTTGTAATGCTATTTCCAAGTCCCTACTTGTTTTTATTGGTAAAGGCGCTCTAGCATGCTGTGCCAGTGGGCTGGCCCTGTTCTTGAAAACACAAGGAGCAAAATCAATAGTAGCCCATTTAAAGTGGCATAAAGCTAATGCATCCTATCAAGTTTCACACTTCTCAGTTGCCATTTCTCCCACTATTTTTTAAAGATTATGTCACTGCCATCACTTGTCAAATCTGATGATTCTAGATATCAGTGAAGGAAGCTGTAGACCAGTGACAAAAAGGCCACTTAAAAAATTTTGGTGTGTGTTTTCCTTTTATTTTATTATTTTTTTTATGGGGCATATATTTAATCAATAACCAATATGGAACTATGTAGAGTAATGCTAAATTGTTAATTGCTGTTCACGTTTAGCTTTCCTAGTGATATCACAGGGTGCAATAATGATTACTACTTGAAATGAGGGAAATGTCTTCATGAGCAGTAAAATCTAAAGTACCTCTGGTATTACAAATTCATGCTTAAAAATGTTTGTTATTTCCACAAATTCAACTTAGTTTTCATGTCACTTATTTATTAATTTTTTTTAACAGCGTAGTAAAAGTTGATCCCCAACAGAATGAACCCTTCTATGATGTTATTGCTATTGTGGATCCATTGACAAGAGAAGCACAGAAGATGTCTCACTTATTGATTGTAAGATGGTAGTCATATCTTTTAATTTGCATATTTGTAGTTTAATTTTTACTAAACTTTTTCTAATTTCCATGTACACTATAGTAAAAGGGCAAATAAAATTTAGGTATTTTTTAAAATATACATTTGGTTATTTAAATTCGTATTAAAAAGTTGGGGATGATCTAATTCATCATTGTAAGTACCTTATTTGCGATTAAAATTCAGATGCCCCATGAACCAGTCCTCTTAAAAGTGAGTCCATAAATGCTCTTTATAGTCCATAGAAGGAAAGGAGGAGACTGGATAATATAGAGGGAAAGGATCGCCCATCTCAAAAATCTTAAGAGGCATATGCTGCTTTCCATTAAACCAAATCACCTTAGTTTTCCAAGGTACCTAAATGAGGTGGTCTAAATCTGACCTGTAATATCATCATAAGAAGATTGGACTATAAACCTTTCAGCTCTTGGAAGGGTATTTCTCAGTTGATTAATGCTACCAAGTATATCTAGAAGTCTTCCATTGTGTGCGGCTATTGATCATCTAAAGAGAAACTGTCCTAAAAACATAGCTCCTAAAATGATTTTCTTTTTTCACTAGCTGCAGGATATCACTCTACCTCAGGTTCCTTTATAGTTGCCCATAAAAATGTAAATTTTTTCTTCTCTTTATGGTCTGTTACAATTCTGAAGCCTATAACTTGATTTTTGCTGCATCCTGTTTTATACTTTTCTCTGCAGTAATTATGAAAGTTTCATAAATTCTTACATTGCTTTTTCCCCTCCCACTTTCATACCCTTTTATGCCTCTTGTATCAAATGTTGAAGCATTCACTCACTCTTCATACATAATAGTGAGGCAAAGAAAACATTTTAAAAATTCATGACAATTCTGATATTTCAAGACTCTGAAATACTAGCTTTTCTCTAGAACCGAATCTTTCATTTCGCCATTCTCAGTTGAAATGAAAGCTTGCTATTACCAAATGAAAATATTTTCATTTTGGAATTGACTGGAAACTCTCTCCATTCAGCCAGAACTTTATATTATGGTAAGTTGCATCAAGGACCTTGTAGCTCAGATCAGAAACCTCCATTCCTCCTGGTGCATCAGGCTCCCTAATGAGCAGTATCTTCCCTAATGCATGCCTAAATGACTCACCATGCTGTACCAAGCTGTTCAGCCATCACAGATCCCACTTGATTCATAGGAGCTATAGTGTTATTCAAGAAGCAAACCCTTAGGAAAGAATAATGAAAAGCTATTAAAACTAAACAAATCAGAAATTTCTTAATGTAGATGAAGCTTATTTTTGATTTTTTAATTTATTTTTTTAATTTTTTAAAAAATAAAATATAAAATAATCTGAAAATTAAAAAAAAATATGTCCAGTTATCTGGAAAGCCACTGCCGTCTGGTGTAGAAAGAACATGCATACGTATACAGCAAGCCCCAAACTCAAAGTTCTGCCTTTCTGTATGTGGGTGACTGTAGGTAAACTGTAATCTAAACTTTACTGATTAGGAAAAACTTGCTCTTAAACAATTTTCAGTCATAGTAAACAGAAATAATTCAGCCATTTTTTACAGTATTAAATACGCCCTTAACTAAATTTCCATGCCGTTCTTTAGATTTTCTGATTTAAAGTAAACAGACTGAACTCTTCAAATACCCCTGCTATAAAAGAGGCTTTCCAGTCTTGTAACCATTTTCATGTGTTAACTTGAATACCCTGGCTTTTAGTGTCCTCATAAGCCCTAAATAACAGAACCAAATTCAGTATTCCAGAATTTGCATTGTTGGAAAACACAGACATAATGCATTCTTGTCTTATTTGTCATTTCCTATTTGAATTTCTTTGAAATGTTAATTAAGGACAGCATTATTCTTTTGGCTACGATTCTGTACTAAGTTTCATGGTCAGCTGATGAATTAGGATGATAGCTTAGTCTTTTTCAAGATCATTTCATTCACACACAACAACCTATCAAGGCAGATCACTGAAGTATCCTTCTTACTAACGGGATGAAGTTTTTGTCTTGTTTGAAGATGAAGTCCAATACAGGTTTACCTCATTTTGGATGCAACATCTTTATTTGAGAAATTGTTTTCTTTAATGCTGAAAATTTTTAGTAGATGAGACCAGCTAGCACTGGTTATGAATGCTTTTTATTTTGAATGACAGATAGATAGATACCTACTTGAGTGACTTTGGCCTCTATTTTGATTTTGGTGGTCTTTAGCCCATGTCATGTAATACTTTCCCTTCTCGTGCTTCCAGTGCCATTGGGTTATTGTTTCCTGCTTCTTCACTTGCTCTCACCTATATGCCATTCCTTAGTCGTTATTCTTTGCTCAGTAGTTTTTCAGTGATGGTGTTCGGGTGACACAAAGGATGAGAAACTGGGAGCAGAACAGGTCCCTAGGACCATATAAAGTTGTAGCACTACAGTAAAGAATATGTGTAGCCATGGATTAAACTCAGGAAAGAAAAAAATGGTTATAAAAAAAGAGAGATTTAAGGAGGAGCGTTGTCTTGCTTTGTTTCCAGTTTACTTGCCGTTATAGTAATTTTAATTTTAGCCATAGTGGTATTGGTATTTTAACTTAGCTATAATATCTTGTTTGCTTTTCTAATAATGTCTATAAAGGTAGACACAGCTGCTTTATGCTTTCAAATCAGCACTTTGGATCAGAAACCACAGAAATGAAGATAACTTGGTAAAGGTTTTTAAGAGTGCTTTAAAGAAATTAATAAGTTTGTTAACTTTAAACAAAATAGATTGCTCACAAAAATAAGAAAAAAAACAGTGTCCTAATATTATGGTCCCTATATATCAGCATCCAGAAAATTAGTATTTTAGAAATGAACAGATGAAGAAACTGAGAAAGAAGTAGAAATATTTTAACTTACTGGAGTGTTTTGAAGTTGACTGAATAGTTTAACACATCATTAATCTATTGTTGACATTTTAAATTATTAAGTAATTAAGTATTAAAATAATTCTCTGAGCTTTAATATATTCAACAATTTACTGTATACAACTGCTTTAGTAAGAGTGAAAGTCATTGTTTTAAGATTGGTTATTGAATAAAAGGCATGTGTTGTACTTACAGACTTTCAAGTGCTTTAAAATCTTCTAGAAAACACAATATGAGAAAGGTGATAATATAATTTACTCAAGCATTGGAAAAGAGGGATAGCTGCACTTTAAAAAACTGCATCACTAGGGGAAAACATTAACATTTTGACTATCAAGAATATCATATGCTAAATCATGCAGTTTTAGAAAAGGTCAAATCTTTATTTGGAATATCTGACAACATCCCTTAATATACAGATAAATTTAGAACTTCAAAATGTTTGAGATTTCTACTGAAGCTTGAGAAATGACAGGATGTCGCAAGGATAACTTTGGCTTATTTTCAAAGTTTGGTGATTACCAAGAACCATTTTTTACAGAGATTTTTTTTTTTCTGTAGGTACTCAAAGACATTATCAATGTGAAACTCAGGTTGTTTTTGAACTGCAGATCTAAGTTGTCAGAAGTACCACTGAAGAGGTAAGTAGTTTATAGCGTTTCTTACAAGTATACGGTCTCACTTGGTTTGGAAAAACAGCCTTAACAGTGGATATTCCCTTAAAAAATAGTGGTTTGTGTTTCTGAATTCTTTTGTTGCATTAATTAGTTTCTTTGAATGTAAGTTGAATATTACCTAAGCAGTTTGCACATGTCTAGAGAAAAATTCTAATTCTAAGGCATCAAGCATGGGATCACAGGGAAGTGATCTAGTCCATCAAGTGCACCTCTTCTAAAAAGTCCTTAGAGAAATCAGTGGAGAGTCTTTCGTGCCTGTGAAAACTGGCAGAGGGAGACTGTCTGCCTAACTTGGTCACTTCTTACAGCCCACTGTCTGTGTAATTAATTTTACAGATTAAGTACACTTCACTGAAAAAAGAAATTCATCAAAGTAACGAGATCTCAAATGTAGACTATATGTTTATAATTTGTTAAGAATAGTATACCCTGAAGGCACTTGCCTTAAATTGAAATGTCTTTTAACTGTCTGTAAAGACCAGGGTTCACTAATTCAGTTATAAACGTTTACATTGAAGTGAATTCCCCAGGGAGGATTCCTTTCCCTCTAAGAGAAGTGTTTAAGCACTGCCATCCCTTTGGCAGATATTTTACCTACAATCTTATTATGAGAGAGGCTGCTGGTAGTGCTGGCCTTTTAGCCACCAGACTAGGGAATTAATCGCTTCCCCACAAAACAGAAGTCCTTAGTTTCTATTCAGTTTGAGAGGAATTGAACTCACACCTCTTATACCGCAAGAAGAGTGTCTTAATCATCAGTCTCCCGAGTATCTTGTGTGAACATCGTCAAGATCGCTTTTAAAGCTAGGTACTTTGCAGGTGTTAGTGCCTGGTTCTTTCCCTGTGCTTAGGTGAGGTGAGAGGAAGAAGCGTTCTGGCATCTGCCCTGCGGAAAGGTTGTATTTTTCTTGCAGCAATGGTTTTGTATGAAGTACATCCATATACTAGCCCAAATACTTTTTGGGAGAATAGTATTCCTCCTGATGGGTACAGACTTACCTTTTTACTTTTCATAGTAATTAATGTCCTTTTTTTTTTTTCCACCCATATGAAGCACTCATTGCTTGCTGCTTTCACTCTCCATCTTCAGTGCTTTTCTTTCTCTGTTCTGATTCTTCTCATTTTGTTGAGTGTCAGTAGAGGAAGAAAGAAAAATATCATTTTATTGTTGCAAGGAACTTCTACCTGTGGAATAAATGGGGTAAGAGCTGTAGAAGAATAGAAGGATCCTTCCTTTCCTCTGCTCCCTGTCTTTGCTGGTGCTTGTGTCCATCTCTTTTCCCAAAGAGACTCTTCTTCCAGCAGAGATTAGTCCTTCTGCTTAGTTTAGTGATATAGATTCTGAGAATTCAAGGCAGTTCACGATCAAGATGTTCAGATGCACCTCTTGGGTATTCACCTTCCCAGATGTTTAGAATGTTAAAGGGAACTATGCTCTTTTGCAGCAAAAAAAAATATCTGTGATTATGTACCAGCCCATTTGAGGTGCTGTAGGTATTGTCTGACAGTATTCCAAAAGAATAGGGTGCTACTGTGCCTCCAAACATCATTAATTGGGTAAACATTCACTGTATTTTAAAGTATTTTCTTAAAAACCTCATGTCTGGAACTTCATGCTTCAGTAAATGTTTTGGTTTTGTTGTTTTTTTTTTAACACTACTTTTTCAACAGCTTCTATCGTTTTGTTCTGGAACCAGAATTAACTTATGGGATCAACAAGCACCTTCCTTCTGAACCTGTGGCAAAATTCCTAGAATTGCCAGAATCGCCCCTTTTGACTCTAAACATGATCACACCTGAAAGCTGGTTGGTTGAAGCAGTAAACAGTTCCTGTGATCTCGATAACATTCATCTACAGGATGTAAGTAATAGTTTGTAAACATCATAAAACTTGTGTTGGACCACCTACCTCAAGAGGGAAATGGAAATATTGTGAGGTGTTTTTGTGTTTGCTTTCCAGAAATATTTTCTGTGGTAATGGTTTATTTGGTCAGTATTTTACCTTTTTTATTTTCATCATCTTTTTTTCACATTTTATCTTACTTAAAAAAGTCTTGAAAGAAAGCAATGAAAGAGGAAAAAAAGCAGAAGTAAAAGCAATTTATCTGCTAGGTTGAGTTTTATAATGTTTACAGAAATACTATTTTTTGAGATAAAAATAAAGCAATTAAGGGATTCTGTGTGTTAGCTTTCTATTTCTCTTTTATTTCTTTAATATATTTTTGGTAGTAATAGGATTAACCTAGGTAAATCTTCAAATAAACCTGAATATGTGGCTGTTTATTAATATATACTAAAATATGTGACACTTTTTTAGTTCACAATTTTTAAATTATTTTTAATCCCTCAGCTTCAAAGTCATTAGATTTGTTTCAGTCACAAAGCTTATGCAAAATACTGAGGGTGTTTGATCGACCGAAGCTGTGTATTTGGAAGGTGTGTTGTGAAAATAAAGGCTGAGATTTACCTTACCAAAGCTGAGATGCCTCAGCTTCCCCCATGGTCAATGGAGAGAAGGTCCCTCCAGACAGTGATTCATCCTCTTTATCTAGGATGTCTTTTTTAAAATTGAGTGAAGTTCCCTCTGGAAGGGCCTTTCTCTTTTGTTGACAGTTGAATTTAGTTGAGGTAAATACCACGCAACATGTTTGTCATTGTAGTATGTTGCTTTTCCCACATAGTTAAATGACATAATTTATTGATGAAATGTTCCTTCTACAGATAAAAGGGACGGTTATAGCAGAATATGAACTAGAATACATATTGCTTGAAGGACATTGTTTTGATGTGACAACTGGACAACCTCCTCGAGGATTACAGTTCACTCTGGGCACAAAGAATAATCCTGTCATGGTTGATACTATTGTGATGGCCAACCTGGTAAGTATTAAGTACAGAAATAGTCATTACAATTGCATGCTCCTCATGAGAAATCTTGATGAGCTGCTTGTTCTTTAAATCCATTTCTCTGTGTTGCAAACTTAGTAATGCTAAAAGTAACAGGAGTATCCTGGAGTTGAGACCATCTACAAAAGATGTGCATCTCTAATTTGCTGAGCAGCTCTAATCCTGCTGCTCTTCTGATCCAATAAAGGTTTGGATATAGCCTAATTTTAGATTCTTATCTGAAATACCTAAACTGAGAGCCTAATTGCCTTAAATAGATGGTAGGAGGTAGTTACATTGAGATGGAGATTCCACTGACAAATGTAAGGTATGAATCGTGTTCTGATTAAAATAACCGTTTTGGTTACACGGTGATCCAGGCAAAAGAAGGCTCCTATTTTAGACGCTTCAGTTAATTGCTTAAAACCTCTGTGGGACAAATCGACACCTGCGAATTCCTCCGGTCATCCAAAGTAATTATTTTTTGGTTTAGCAGTCTGTAGAGCAGATGATCTTGTGATTTCTGAAGAGAAAAATTTATTTTCTGTTAGCTAAGGTAATTTGATAGAGAAGGATTTTGATGAATAAGATCTGTTACCTATCTACTATTCTCTGTTCTCTGTAAATACAGTATCACAAGGAACAAAATGCTTAATAAACTGTGAATCTTTGATTTTTACACAAGTACTGAATACGGTCTTAACAGTAGATGATGTTCAACATGATGAAATTTTTAATGATTCTTCACATTCCAAAGCTTGCTTCATCTGTCTTTCACATAGTGATAGCTGTACGCAGTGTTCCTAAATTGGGAAGGAGCTGTGTTGACTTGGAAAGCTGTTCCAGACAAAAATTTTAAGTTTCAAAGAAGCTATTCAGTTTAGGGTCAGTTTAATAATTTCTTTCTTTCCTACTCGCTTACTTGCTGTTCTAGGTGGAGCTAGACAAATGGAGCACTGAAAGGCATTAATAGGGACATACAGGAAAGGTGATACTTGATTGCATCACTACCATATTACTTTCAGGGCTGGTTGGGCAGTAGGTAATGGTTACTAACCCTGGCTGCAGTACCAAATGTTGGATAATTGATATTTGAAAGAGTACACGGTTGATTCTGAAATGCTGACAGAACAAGTGACTGTTTTTTCCTTTTTTTCTTAGGGGTATTTTCAGTTGAAAGCAAATCCAGGTGCTTGGATGCTGAGATTGCGTAAAGGAAGATCCGAAGAGATTTATCAGGTTTTTTCGTAAGTATTAATCCGTTTTATGGAAACATACATTTAAATGAATCTGAAAGTGCAACATAGTTTGAAAAGATCTGACAGTACTGAAGGAAAATGAGCAAAAATAACATGAAAGAAATCAAACAAGAAGCAAATGATGATTTAAAGTTTATAAGAGAGACCTTATTTCCTGATTAGTGTAACTTGTTTGATACTCCATGTGTTCTTGAAGGCATGCGGACATGTTAATGCATAATAAACCGAAGATGCTTAGCTAGACTTGATGCTAGCAAACTCTTTTACTATACAGCTACACAGCTACCAGACGCTTGCCCTGTCAGTTCCAAGCATGGTAGCATTATCATGCAACTGCTTGCACCAAATTCTGTAGAAATGTCACTCATGGCTTTGTTGCTTAATATTTTGGCATTCCCAACATACTTAAGATGTAATTCCAAGAATATGTCTGCTGGAGCATTGCTAGCTCTCCAGCAGCATCTTGATCAGCTGGAGGAAGTGCCATGAATTTCCCTCACAATTTTTGTGAGCCCTGAGGGTACCTCTGAATGCAGTCACTGATGGGCGGCGTCTTCTTTTTTTAACAGGACCATTATATTCATTTCAGTTCTAGGCTTTTTTCTTCAATTAATTCTGAGTGGGGTTTTTTTGTCTAAATCATCTAAGAATGACTGTGGTTATACCTTCACCTTAGGATATAGAAGCACGCTTCAATTCTGTACCCTGGCTGCATGATGATTGCACCACATTTCCCTCTCTTGGGAGAAATCCCTGTGCATGGAAAGAAGTCACGTTGTACTCCAGTAACAGGCATTTAGTTGCCACCTATAAGGCTTATAGATCTGTAATTTCCATGGTCGATTTTCATATGAGGAACATATGCCAGCCATTGTTCCAAATATTTCTTGGAAGAATCATCTTTCTCTCATGTTTTATGGAACAGCATAGACCTCTAGTATACGAGGGCCTCCTCTTAAAGCTTTGGATCCAATCCCTTCTGGAGGAACAGTATTGTTTTATTTCAGGTTCAGTTCTTCCTTCTTTCCTCCCCCGCCCTGTAATTCTGTAGGCTGAAACAGGTCTATTTCTTATAAAATATTTATTATTACTTGGAGTTCAGGAACACATAGTTCCATATGATTAGTCATCAGCTACTATTAAAAAATAAAAAAAAATTATGAACATCTTTGGTCTTTTGAATATTTAGTTAATGCATCAATTTCAGTGTTACAGGAAGAAATGTCAATGGAATATTAGGTTCATTCTATTTGTTTGAAATTTTCAATTTATTTCTTTCCAGAAACCACTCACAATCTGTTGAAAAAGCAGAAAAACGTAGTCTTTATCTTAAGAAGTTCACTTAATCTCCAACTGTAGTTATTTGTCTAATTTAACATTCAATTCTCAAGATATATAAAGAGATTTATGAAAGATACCATGGTTAAAAAATAATGTAATGAGCTGTAGTTGAATTAAAAAATGAAACGAAATTAAACAAAACCACTCTACATTCTAGGCTGGATCAAAGAAAACTTAAATCATCTGCCTTTTTTGAGATTACTGTTTTTTCCCTGAGGAGTAGTACAAATGAGCTTAATTGAGCTCAGCTAAGTTATGCAAAATTAATACTTGATGAGGAATCTAAACAATAGGGTTTATTTCACTGAATTATTACAAACTGTAGGCTTAGAGTACAACAGGTAAAGTATGTTTGGGAGGCTGGACCAGGATCTTTGATACTATTTTTACTTACATCAGTATTAATAGCATCAAAATGCTATCAGAACTCAAGCAACTATTTGACACGATGGAATTTTGCCGAGAGGTATTGCAGTGTATTTGCCATCCTTGTGTGCTAATCGTATCCTCTCCTGTTGAACTGTGAGATGACCTGACCTGTTTTCTTTGAGGCACAGGCCTGTAGGAGTTTTAGGAAGAAATACAGGATTTTGAAGTTACGGCATGTTCGACACCTCGGTGCTTACTTGCTTCTCTCATATTAGCATCTAATACACATGCAAATAATTTATTTTTACTTTATGTAAATACACAGCTTTTGGAAGAAGCTTCTTTTTTTTCCCCCCCAAACACTGCTTCTAACAAGGATCATTATTTTGAAGCAGTCACACTTGTAAATCAATTTGTTATTAGTAAATTGCTATGAATATTAGGAAGATGAAAATTGGTATACTCAGCAACAGTCTGAGCACTGCTTATTGTTGGAACTTTGATTCGGTGATGTTGGTAGGAAACCAGTTAGGTATTGCAAGATAAGACTGCAGAAAATAGTTTGTATCTAAAGATATAAGATCCTGTTGAATATTTCATTTTTTAAAAAGGCAGGTAGATATAATTTAGTATATTTTGATGGTATGGAGACTGCTGAACTGAAAGTTGTATCTTTTATAATTTGGGCAAAGAGTTTTTTGGTTGTTTGTTTTAAGATTTTAAAGTGTCTCCATTTGTTGAACTTGAATGCTTTTTTGTTCTCCATATGGAAAATTATAATTTATATTATAGTGATATTTATGTGTATTTATATTAAAAATATGTAGGTGTTTTGAAACATTTTAAAGCTGTGACATTAGTCTGCTGGACATGTTTAGTTTTGTACAACAATTGTATAACAATAAAGTAGTTATTGTTAAATATTTAATAGTGCTGTCAGTATGTAAGACATTTTGCTTGGATTTAAAAAGGAAGTTGTGCCTACTTTCAGTGAGTTTACAAACTAAGTTACACTAACAGTGTTCAGTACCTTTTGGACAAAACACAAAATCCTTATTGGTTTTGTTAAGAGAGTTTATAAATCATGATCACAGTTCTTCCAACCCCCAGCCCACATTCCAAACCTTATTCACATGATCGCTCAGGTGAAATGTGCATCTGTTACATGGATAAAATTACAACATGCTGAATATTATATGAACAGAGACAGGGAAAGAATGATAGGTCCTGTATAAGGTTCAGTACATTGATTTAAAATTAGAGAACAGTATGATGGACTTAGTTTTCTTTCAGAGATACTTACCTAAAAACAAGTGAATATCCTAGTCTGTAAGTAGCCATTGAGCATGTAGTTGAGTAGGAACTGAAATTAAGTACTCTGTCAGGAAAAGAAATGTAATAGTAGCAAGTATACAAAGATTTGAATGGAGAAATAGATAAAATGGATCTCGAGACCAACATTAAGTGTCCAAGGTAACTTTTTTCGGTACGTCGTTCATACTGGGATAGAAATTCATTACAGTGAGTGCTGTGCAGAGTAAAACAATTGGCACTCAGTAAAGATGGAACTAACAGCGAGGGATCCACAGACAGGGTTTAGGGAAACAAAGCAATGTTATTAAATTTACAGCCAAAGCAAACACTTTGAGAATATTGTAAAGATTTTGGAAAAATCACCTTCATCAGCATTGCTGTGGAGCCGGCTACAGAATTCATAACTGAGATTTTTAGGCAACTGTGTGAATAACAGTAAATTTTGATTGTGTAAAAACTGAGGGCAAAAATGGGTGCGCTGTGCCAGCTGCTTCATTTCTGCTATCAGCAGTTGTGTTTGGCTGTAGCTTTACTGTTTTAGAGCTTTTTAATGACACACTTTATTTAAAATGGAGATCTGTGCCCTTTTATGTTGAGTACTGTACATCCCTGTGATAAAAAGACAGTCCTTGGCTGAGCGTTCACATATGCAATATTTAAAAACTGTGAAAATGAAACTAAATCAGAGACTTAGTAATTTTAGTAATCACAGGCACTTTTTACAGAAATGTGTTAAATAGAAAACTCAGATAACTATATAAAATGCCGTCATTTTTAGATAAATAGTATGAAACAGATTGAAACAAGATTTAAATATTAGTTTTCTGGGCAAAATAAAAAAGAAATAAGCCTAAGGGGTAGTAGATTACTTTCTTAAACCAATTTTTTATGCATAGCCTTAGCAAGAGCAAACCACATAATGCTGTTCAAAGACAGAAAGCATTATAGGAAAAAATATATAGGCTATTGAGGTATAAAAGCTATAAAATTTGAGAATTGTGTTATTACAGTGTATCACGGAGACACAGCAACATTTTTCATACTTGTTACTCAGTGGACTGCAGTATGGTTTTGAGATGCCTGAATGGCTTTAAACTGATGTTCAGTAGAGCAAATGTTCACGTGGTGCCTTGCACAGCCATGTCTTCAGGGGGACAGTTACCAGTTGAAAGCCAGTCTTTACTATCTCAGCACTGTGATGAAGCTTTCCGTAGACTTCTTAAAGCAGATTTATTTCAAAGTATATTTAATGCCATCACACAGCAATTTTCAAGATGTTTTCTATATTTGAAAAATAAAATGTATTTTAATATTTAAGTGTGATGTATGCCTGTATAATACATAATAACGTGTTCAGCTCAAGGTTGCTGCATTTTCTCGGTGGTTGATAAAATTTCCTGTGAAAATCCAAATTAAAAAGTGAGGGCTACCACTGTGGACGATGTCTAGCGATGAATAAAACTGAGAAAGTTTCTGACATAAAGTTATAATTAGGTGCATGTAAAGAAATTTTCTTTCCGTAATTATCAGCAACCCTAAACCTTATACTCTAATTAAATGCAAGTAATAATGCATGTTTTAATAAGCCAGTACTTTTGCGTGGTGTTTTTGTTTCTCCTCACAGCCATGAAGGAACAGATTCTGTAGCCGACCTGACAGATGTTATCGTGGTATTAAACAACTTCAGAAGCAAAATTATCAAAGTCCATGTATGTAAAGAGATGCCTTTTTTTGTCTGCAGTATTTCGTTATATGAAATATGACTAATGATTACATGTCTTAGGCTATATTTAATTGGAAGATGTATATTGAAATATATAATCTAGATTCTGTATAATTAGAGAAGGGTGTAAATTAATGTAGTTAATTTGATCCAATTGGGTTATACTAATTGCACGGGAGATTGTTAAATAGCTGTTAAAATAATACATCTGCGTGCGTAACATAGATAAGATTTATGTTGTTTGGCTTAAGGTGTTTTAAGAGTGTAGTCTAGGTGCCTTAAACTCTCTCCCTGCTTAGTACAATGAGAAAGACAGTCCAAAGGACTGCTCATACCAGCTCACGTATATATATTTCAACCAAGGGGATGACCACCTCTTGAGACATCCAGTTCTCTCCTGTGACTGGGGAGGGGTTTTACATGAAGTCCAGATACCAGAGTGGAAGTTAAAATTAGGTGTGTTGAATTCTACCCTAAGCTACCAAATTTGCGTAAATGAAATTACATTACTTTCATTCTTAAAGATGTATCCAAAAAAGATAATGAAACAAGAGCTATATTAAGGAGAAAGAACCTCATAGTATTAC
Source organism: Vanellus vanellus (assembly GCF_965231255.1). Classification (NCBI taxonomy): domain Eukaryota; kingdom Metazoa; phylum Chordata; class Aves; order Charadriiformes; family Charadriidae; genus Vanellus; species Vanellus vanellus. The sequence goes on from NC_138905.1 coordinate 164,112,280, forward strand.
ATTTTTTCCACTATTTTGTAAAATAACGTTTTCTGTAGGTGTCCTTGGCACATTTGTCCTAATTTTAGACTTTAAGAAGAAGAGAGAACAATGTAAACACAAGTACAAAAGGAATTTTTAAAACCACACACAAGTGTCTCTTCCCCAGCCCTGTAACTGAAAGTTTCCAAAATCTGAAGGAAACGTGCAACTCTCTGGAATGTGATGAACCTGACTTTAAACCACAGAGAAAGGGGAAAAGGGTGCCATTTGGCTCAAAATAGGAAAATCATTCTATGTGAAAGGTGGTGCCTATTAAGCCTATAACTAGAATATGTAAGCTCTATCATTCAGTTGAACTGTAGAATCACTTCAGCAATACCTAGGATGTGGCTTCAGAAGCATTAGCTAAAAAGATGTATGATGTAGTGTGAATGGAAATCTGTAAGTGATGGTATAAACATGTGAAATTAATATGGCTAGAACTGGATATGTTCAAACTCTTACTGCTTTAGAAGCTATTTGGATTTCAAAAACAATTAGGTTTCTTTTAATCAAGGAAATTAAGGTCAGCAATCAAAATTAATTTGGAGCCTTTATTAAGCATCTGGGTCAGACAGCAGGAATTGCTTAAGTTGGACGGGAGAGGTTATGTTTCAGTGACAGATTTGTCTCCTTTTGCTTGTGAAAGGCTTATGAGAATCACCGTTTCCCTTCAGGTAAGTTCCATCCGTGGTGTGACATCCTGCTACACTTCTTCTGCCAGATAGTGGCTGGATGACAAACTCATGAGGGAAGAAAATGGGATACAATTCCCCACACTTTGGGTTATTGTTTGCATAAAGAAGTAGAGAGGGCTTGAACGTGCTGTTTGGTTTATTAATCGCCACTTAATTTCTCTTAATTGATTACTTTTCTTCTCATTACAGTAATTTCTGTACGTAGTTTAAAAGTATGAAACGACAGTTTAATGCAGTTCAGTAAGTATTTTACTGACAGAAATTTTTGGTCCAGCTCTAGCCGGTTAGTACACCATAGTCAGATATCACAATTGAAGTAGTAATTATTATCAACTAACTTCCCAAATTACACAAACATATTTATTTTAATGACAAGGTACAGAAAAAGACTGATAAAATGAATGAAGATCTCCTTACTGATGGAACAACAGGAAAAAAAGGAAATCGGGAATCAGTTACAAGGTAATGCACGATTTGCTTATCCTTTAACTGTGTCAGGACGTGTTTATTATTACTCATAGCCAGTAAGTGTTTCTAGCTTGGTAGTGCTACAAATATGTAAGAACAATCCCTAAAGGATTTATAATATAAATACTGCGTTGTGGTTCCCCGTGACATCCCTCTCTCTAAATTGGGAGAGATGGATCTGATGGGTGGACTTATTTGGTGGATGTGGAATTGGTTGGATGGTCACATCCAGAGGATAGTGGTCAACAGCTCATTGTCCAGACAGAGCCTGGTGACAAGTGGTGTCCCTCAGGGGTCCATACTGGGACCAGCACTGTTTAATATCTTCATCAATGACACAGACAGTGGGATTTAGCGCATCCTCAGCAAGTTTGCTGATGACACCAAACTGAGTGCTGCAGTTGACACGCCTGAGGGACAGGATTGCCATCCAGAGGGACCTGGACAGGCTTGAGAAGTGGGCTCATGTGAACCACATGAGGTTCAACAAGGCCACGTGCAAGGTCCTAGACCTGGGTCGAGGCAACACCCAGTATCAATACAGGCTGGAGGATGAAGGGATTGAGAGCAGCCCTGCTGAGAAGGATTTGTGGGTACTGGTGGATGAAAAATTGGACATGAGCTGGCAATGTGTGCTCACAGCCCAGAAAGCCAACCATATCCTGGGCTGCATCAAAAGAAGAATGGCCAGCAGGTTGAGGGAGGTGATTCTGCCCCTCTACTCTGCTCTGGTGAGACCCCACCTGGAGTACTGCATCCAGCTGTGGAGCCCTCAGCACAGAAAAGACGTGGACCTGTTGGAGTTGGTCCAGAGGAAAGCTATAAAAATGATCAGAGGGCTGGAGCACCTCTCCTCTGAGGTCAGGACGAGCGGGTTGGTGTTCTTCAGCCTGGAGAAGAGAAGGCTCCAGGGAGACCTTGTTGCAGCCTTTCAGTACTTAAAGAGAGCATTTAAGAAAGATGGGGACATACTTTTTAGTAGGGCCTGTTGCAATAGGACAAGGGGTAATGACTTTAAACTAGAAGATGGAAGATTTAGAATAGATATAAGGAAGAAATTCTTTACTGTAAGGGTGGTGAAACACTGGCGCAGGTTGCCCAGAGAGGTGGTAGATGCCCCATCCTTGGAAACATTCAGGGTCAAGTTGGTTGGGGCTCTGAGCAACCTGATCTGGCTGAAGATGTCCCTGCTCATTGGAGGGGAGGTTGAACTAGATGACATTTAAAGGTGCCTTCCAACCCAAACGATTCTATGATAAAAGGTGGGAAAAGGCAAGATATAGTGTCTTGTTCATCTCATTATTTGTTTCCTTTTTAATCCCTCTTTTGCATTTCTAATTCCTGTTCATTTTCTCCATTGGCATTATTTTTGTTTTGTTGTGGCAGGGAATCAATCTCAATGTGAAAATCTCAGCCAGTAATGTGGTACTCAAATATATCAAAATGAACATCAAAAGGCAGGCTATGATGCTGTTTGTCTGCTGCTAGACATAATTTATGAAAGCTCAAGAAGTGGTTTTGTATTTGTCAATAAAATACATTTTACTTTAAAGTTTGAGTTCTATAAATAATTGTAATAAACGTCTCAAGCTTTACACTTGGGGCTAATAACATGACAGTATTTCTAATTTGCTGTATATCATTGTAAAATTTTGTTTTCAGTTGCTCATAATGTTGCTCATAATTATGTTGACTGGATTATGTGTGGTTCAAGCTGATTTTTTTTTTTTAATTTGAATTTATTTTTTTATTAATAAGATACAAATTTCTACGAAATTGTGGTATTGGTTTTGAGGATGAGATAAGGGCAAAAAAAAGATGTTTCATCTTTGTTTAGAAAAAACAATTTTAGGGTCTTTTTCAATAGACTAGTACATCTGTACCGTGGATCAGAACATGGGGTGTTGTATCACAGAATCACAGAATGGTCAGGGTTGGAAGGGACCTCTGGAGATCTAGTCCAAGCCCCCTGCCAGAGGAGGGTCACCTACAGCAAGTTGCACAGGACGGCGTCCAGGCGGGTTTTGAATGTCTCCAGAGTCAGAGACTCCACCACCTCTCTGGGCAGCCTGTTACAGTGCTCTGCCACCCTCAAAGTAAAGTTCCTCTTCATGTTAAGATGGAACTTTCTATGTTCAAGTTTGTGCCCGTTACCTCTTGTTCTATCACTGGGCACTACTGAAAAAAGACTGTTCCCATCCCCCTGGCACCCTCCCTTTAAGTATTTATAAGCATTAGTAAGATCCCCCCTCAATCTTCTTTTCTCTAGACTAAAAAGACCCAAGTCCCTCAGCCTTTCCTCATAAGAAAGATTCTCCAATCCCCTAATCATCTTCATAGCCCTTTGCTGGACCATCTCCAGCAGATCCCTGTCCTTCTTAAACTGGGGAGCCCAGAACTGGACACATTACTCCAGGTGCGGCCTTACCAGGGCAGAGTAGAGGGGAAGGATGACCTCCCTCGACTTGCTGGCCACACTCTTCTTGATGCACCCTGGGATGCCATTGGTCTTCTTTGCCACAAGGGCACATTGCTGGCTCATCGTCATCCTGTTGTCCACCAGGACTCCCAGGTCCCTTTCCACAGAGCTGCTCTCCAGGAGGTCAGCCCCCAACCTGTACTGATGCACGGGGTTATTACTCCCCAGGTGCAGTACCCTGCAGTTGCCCTTGTTGAATTTCATTAGGTTCCTCTCCGCCCAGCTCTTCAGCCTGTCCAAGTCATGCTGTAAAGCAGCACAGCCTTCTGGTGTCAGCCACCTCTCCCAGTTTTGTGTCATCAGCAAACTTGCTGATGGTACACTCTGTCCCTTCATCCAGGTCACTGATGAATATACTGAACAGGACTGGACCCAGTACTGACCCCTGAAGGACACCACTTGTTATTAACTTCCAACCAGACTATGCACCACTAACCACAACCCTCTGAGCTCTATCTGCCAGCCACTGTTCAATCCACCCCACTGTCCATTCATCTAACCCACACTTCCTAAGCTTGCTTGTGAGGATGATACGGGAGACAGTGTCAAAAGCCTTGCTGAAGTCAAGGTAGACAACGTCCACTGCCCTCCCCTCATCCACCCATCCAGTCACGGCATCATAGAAGGCTATCAGATTAGTCAGACATGATTTCCCTTTGATGAATCCATGTTGACTACTTCTGATAACCTTCTTTTCCTCCAGATACTTGGAGATGACACCCAGCACAAGCTGTTCCATCGTCTTTCCAGGGATGGAGGTGAGGCTGACCAACCTGTAGTATCCCAGGTCATCCTTCTTGCCCTTTTTGAAGACTGGAGTGACATTGGCTTTCCTTCAGTCCTCAGGCACCTCACCTGTTCTGCAGTAACTATCAAAGATGATGGAGAGCAGCCCAGCAATTACTTCTGCCAGCTCCCTCAGCGCTCTCACAATGTTAATTGTCCTTTCGAGAGCATTTCAGTCAAACCACCTTTGACCAACATATTTTAGAAACAGTGGCCTGGATGCTCTCTGAGCATTCTTTCCTTGTGGCACTTCAGAGACCTTTTTCACAAGAAACATCTCAAAAAGATAAAGTTCCCAAGTGTGAAAATTGGGGTGCTGGTAAAAGTACTTACTGAATTCTCAATGATCTAATTTCTTAATGTCAGAGAAGAGTGAGCCTGGGTCTTTAATCTGGAATTATGGTAACACAATAAATTCATCCACTCTTTCAAGATGATGATAATTCCTCTTCTGGATTTTCAAGGCTGTCATAGGGGGAGCGTTTAATTTGCAATACATTGTTTCCATACTGGACTCCATCGAGGAAACGCTCATGTTTGCTCTCGGAAAGTCTGTTTTCCAGCACAGGTTTTGTTTCTGCAGTATGCTACCAAGTGCTAAGCTGTCATGGCTGTATAATTGCAAAGGCAAAGAACTGAAGGTAATGCCTTCTGAGATAACCAGTTCAGGGCTAATGACTTGACTGTGTAAACAACTTAATCCAACTAATCATAGATCTCTTTGCCCTGAAAGAAAAAAAGAGTTTGCAGTAGCTTTGTCCATCAGTATCTTTAAGCATTCAAGATTTGCTGTCCAGGTCAAGTCAGATTCCTCCATTGTTCAGGAGAACATCTTTGGACTATAGTTCAGCTATTAAGAAAGGAATAATGTCAGTATGAGAGATTTAAGGAGAATGGCTTTTTCATCACTATTTTCTCTGTACCCTAAAGACTTTCTGGCCCAAAACAACTGCTGTGAGACTCAAAGGTTTTCTTCTGCTTTCAGTAGCCTTGGCAATAGACTGTTAAAGAAGATAAAGAAAAGGCATAGCAGTTCTACTCCATCTAGTAAACAGCTGACCCCAATTAATCCTCAGCACACGAATTTCTTGGTAGATCCAGAACTGGCTTCTGTTTCAGCTTTATCATCTCTCTTGTATCTTAAGTACCTGGACATTTTATTGAGTCTCTATTGCTGATTTTATCTTTATCACCATTTATCCTCAGATGATTTTACTGTTACAATATTGAGTAGATAGAGAAAGCCTTCCAGACTACTATACTACAACTTTCAACAATTTCTTCCTGAAGCCACGGTTCAGGGAAGTGTACCCACATTTCTGCACAAAGGTGGCCCCTTTTGCAGAATGATGTTAGTTGAAGGAATTTGTCATCATCTTCAAGCTTCCTGCTTCTAATTGGCTGCATCAAAGGATGTATGGGAAGTGGACAAAATTTTACCTCCCTCTGAGAAGATCACAAGGCCAGAGATCTCACCATCTTCCAGGTCTAGCTTTTTTTCATAGTGGTTTGGTTCATCAGTGTGCATCAAGCTTGGAGCTTGGCTAAGCTGTTGAAGCCCTTCACCCAAGTTTATTTGCTCTTCCCATTGATTCAAGGTTGTGGCTCAGGGGCGTGATTTGCGGCGTGCCGTTTGTCCATCAGCTTCTTGCTATCTAGGAGCTTGTCAAATATTCTTCCTCTTTGATATCTCAGAATGAAAAGTATATCCTGCCATATCCGAACTGCCCTTCTCCAAGTGACTGCTTTTCCCATGTGACCTTACAGGTTAACCCAGCCATCTTCAGAGCAGCTTGTTCAGTTCAGAAGATCTCTGCCTTCTGTAAAGCTTTCTGTAGTCAATGTTTTAGAGATCCTTGCATCAAAACCTGATTTTCTTTTTTCACGTCTGTTGTTGTAGTCACAAAGGATGTGACTACAATGCAATCAAGTTGCATTGTAAGGAGCTTGACATTCTTTCAGTCCTGCCATCGCTCAGTATAACAAATGGGACAAAAAGTCAGAAAGAAAGAAGACGGACTGTTTAGGACTGTGAACTGCAGTCTTTTTAGCCTGTGAGAATTCAGTGCTAGTTGTGGGGTTGTTATCTTTAGAGATGCCACATCGTGCACTCAGTGCCACTCCACTGACATCCCTTTCTTTTGCATTTGCTGTTGTCCTGATCAGGTATAACTGTGCTATCTCCTCTTACCAATGCTGAGTGAAAAGAATGTGGATTTCTTAAAAGATTATTCACACCACTTACACACATTGCAGTCTTCTGAGATTTGAGCTTTGTATTAGTGGAGTGATGTGAATTCCTTTAAATATGTTGGAGATCTGAGACTGGTCTCATTTGCTCTTAAAGATTGTGAGGGGTACTTATTTTTATACTTTTTAAAGTATACTTTTAAAAGGGATCTAACCAGAAGAAAAAATAATAGGAGTGACTCACACAATCCAAGTGTGTGAGAATGACTCATCTCAAAAAAAGGACTATTGAGGTGAATCTCCAACAACCTAAAGCCATACTGTAACCAATTTGGCTAAGGCAGCCTTTGCAGTTCCGAGGTCTGTGAAGTAGTGCTCTCAGGGAGACTGCTGCCACCGTCTCTGAGCTCTGTGTGCTGGAAGGCATACCTGATTAAAAAACAATCCTGGTAGACTTTAGTATTCAAAGCAAGCAAAGAATGCTCTGCAGCAGAAATGAAAAGCCTCTGGACACCGGACGTCAAAGATATAGGGTGGATAAAGGGAGAGCAATTGGATTAATTTAAGGAATAATTCAGCAAGTATTACGAAAAACACTCAGGAAATCCCATCACCACTGTTACAAGAGTATTCTGGGAAAGGCTACTACTCCACATCTACTTGTCATTTGCTGTTGGTAAGGTACTGGGATAAATATGTGGTTTGGCTGGCCTGGTGTGGCCGTCTTTCTATTATGTTCAGTCTGTATTTTAGAGCATATAATCAGCTCAACCACCTATGGGGCTATGCAGACATCCCTCACCTCAAGAATATGCATCGATCCTTCTGATGTAGCATGCACATGGATGAAGCTTGAAAAACAGCTGTTGCTGATTTTAGAAATAACCAGTTCTCAAGATATTCTGGCTGTGTGTATTTCTGATTTTTTGCTTTGATAAAATGTGGAGTTCTTGCCAAATTTGGGTTCTGTTTGATTTAAAATATTGGAGACTGCAGTTGTGGCATCGTTTGTCCCAAATGACCGGGTATGAGGTGTTGCTCCCAAAAGATTTTGATATCATAGGCATGTGCAGTGGGAGTAGAATGTAAGTGTATTAAGTTACTGTAGGATGAGTGTTTCTTTTGTGTATTTTCTGACTTTGATTCTTTAGGAGCTTAACGGTAATGTAGTAGTATTTTCTTTCTGCTGAATGTTTGTTATGTAATAATTTGGGGGGATTTTTTTCTTAGCTTTTCAGAAGATATTCCAGCAGAAGAGAAGGAAAAGAAAAGTGATATTCTTAACATTTTTTCAGTTGCTTCAGGCCATTTATATGAACGTTTTTTAAGGTAAGGAAAGGTAAAAGGGAAACATGAATTTCGTAGCAATACTGTAAACGTTCGTCCTAAAACTAAGCAGCTTAAAGAAACTGACTTTTTTAACAAGGTGTAAAGAATAAATTGTCAAAGCACAGAAAAGTTGTATACAGTGAGGACTAAATTCACCTCTGTTTGAGAACAAAGTGATTCAACATACAGATGTTCAAAAATACCATTATTCTTTGAAGAAAGAAAAATATTCTCCATGTCTTTCATGAGTGCATATGTGAAGTGTGAACATAAAAGATGAAGTTTAGCCTCTCTTTATAAAGACGTAGCAGAAGTGACTTCATTAGAGTTGTATCTATTTATGTTTAGTCCAAACTGTGGATGCTACTACACGCACATATGGCCTTACATCTCAGTGTTCATTCAATAAGCAGTATGGCTTTTAAGGAATTCTTACGGTATTGCCTAATCTGTTCACAACCTTCTCTGTTACTGTTCTCATTTGAATACTTGTCTACAGGTGTCAGATGTAGGGATCTTTCTATCCTAAAATGGAGTTTCACAATTCTTTCATGCATATTTATTTGGAAAGTAGTATTTTGTATGTGTTGATTTTTATTTCTTAGTAGTCTGATGTAGTTTGAACATCTACATTTCTTTCCTTCAACCTACAACAACCTTAATAAAAGGAAAGATTCATTTATTTTAAAGGAGAAAGAAAAATAGTTTTAAAACAACCTACATGCTTCTTTATCTTGCTTTCAAGGTTATTATTTCTTTATTTTTAAGGCAGACTTGGCCTCATGTAAGGTTGTAAGGCATTGCTTATCTGTCTGGTTACACCAAACAAATGCCACAACAGTGGGGAAAAAAAACTGAACTCAAAATAGTGATTCTTGTAGTTATCGAGGGGTTTCTGAAGAGGATCTTAACTTGAACTGTGCTTTCTCTTTTCCCACTGTTTTTGTTTTCAGCAACCTTATTAAACTCAACCAATATTTTCTAAAATAAGTCATCTCAGTAGCCAAGTTAATATAAGGTATTAATCGTTGTTGTAATTTCGCCAGGCACCTCTCTTACAATAAAATTTGTTAACAGATCCATTTTTGAAATTGTTCCTTCTAATGTTGCTTCGACAATCTGGATCGAATAAGTCCATCCCAAAGCAGTCTTGAACACATGCTCTTTAAAGCTTTTAATTAGAAATAGACAGAAATTTCTGCTTAAATTGGGTTAAAGAAAATTATACTTAGAAAGTTTTAGCACCTTTTAGGTGCAGTTGAAATTTAATGACCTGTGTGTATTTGTTTGTTTATTATAGACTTATATTTCCACAGAATTATGATGCTTTCTGTCCTACATCATACAAAAACACCAGTTAAATTTTGGTTTCTGAAAAACTATCTCTCCCCAACATTTAAGGTAGGAGAAACTTCTTCCTTTTATTTTTTCTTAAAAACTTTAAGTAGTTTTTTTTTAAAAAATTACTGTAATTATATAATTCAAATTTAATTTTTGTAGTGGGAAATTATCTCTGAATGCATTCAATACCAATAGTTTTAACAGTCTCATGAGTAACGTAGTTCTTTTCTGGAACCCAAAGCCCAGTGATATATTATAATAATTTATTCTCTTCTGGTAGTCTCCAGGAGCTTGAAATAAATGCTTTATATAGTTGTGTAGCTGAGGATACTGCTAGAACTAAAGAAACATTTAAAAATAATTAATTATGTAGTCAGTAAGGCCAACACATTTGCAACCGTGTTGCAACATACCCTCTTTTTCCTTTTGAGTCCTTGTGTGTCACATACATGTGCAACTAATAGTTTTTTGATTCTTCTTCTAGGATGTTATTCCTCACATGGCTAAAAAGTATGGTTTCAAGTACGAGTTAGTACAGTATAAGTGGCCCCGCTGGCTTTATCAACAGACAGAAAAGCAAAGAATTATCTGGGGCTACAAAATTCTGTTTTTGGATGTTCTTTTCCCTTTGGCTGTGGATAAAATAATATTTGTCGATGCTGACCAGGTAAGAAAAAATAATGCTGTATAAATGTATGAGGAATCGTTTTGGTTTAAATTGATCCAGTTTTGTTCGTTGTGGCCATTTTATTCAGATGTCGGTCCTGTAAGACTATTGCAGTTGTACAAGCAAAACCAGTGGTGTTGCAGAATGATAAATGCAGTAATTCCTCCTGCCTTTAGTCAGGTAGAAATTAAGAGTCTCGGCACACTGAGTTGCCCTAAATTACCTGTTGAGAGAGAAAGGCACCTGGAGAGGTATGTGTGATCTTAAAGGTGCATTTCACCTAAGGCGTATTTGAGTGATTCAGTCTCTGGGCTGATCGTGAGAGGACTTCTCCACTATGTAAGGAGGCTGAGGTGTTTAGTTTAGACCATTTGAACGAGTTCTAGATGGCTGAAAATTTTCAATATTAATCCTCTCTCTGTTTTTCTTAAATTTGTATGCAGTCTTTCACTCAGAAATGAATATTGTATAACATACAGAAACATAACATGCTGTCTCAGACGAGACACTGAAGAGTCTATCGCATGGTTATTAAAAACCTCAGAACAAATATTATTTATTTTTGGTCCTTTTCAAAAGCTTGAGAATAAATTAATTTTAGATGTAGTAATGCAGACTGGAACTTTCTGCAATTTCATCTGGATACAGTAGTAATACGGGTTGTCTATCCGAACTACTGTAAAGATTTCTCTGTACTCTAAAATAGCTAAGACTTTTTTTTACCACTGATGATAAATTAGATTAGCAGGGTTTGCTGGAAGAATGATTGATTAGTAAATAAAGGACACTTGTAAAATGTCTTTATAACCCATTTTTTAAACTACTTTACTACTAGATACAAAAATTTTTCAAATGATGCAATAATTTTGGAGTACCCAAGTTTTGTAACTAAAAGGAAGGATTTCTTTTAGAAGGGAAATATTCAGTAGATTTTGAAAGTTATACTCCTGCATGAAGGAATTTAATATTAGGCAACCAGAAACACCTGTCCATGAATTAAAAATATTTTGCTCATTTGATTTACTTATTACATGTGTTACACAGATGGCCACAGAATAAACACTTTGTTTTCTTCCTTGAATAATTTGGTAAATATTTTTCCAGTGGAATACTTTTGTCTATACTCCACTGTTGTAGTGTCTCAGGGTTTTTTTTAAATTAAAATTAAACTTTGGGAAGCTTGCTGCAATAACTACCCTCATATGCACACCTTAAAAACAGTATTAAAGTATAAAAATTAGGATATTTTTATTTAGATTGTGAGAAGTGACCTAAAAGAACTCAGAGATCTAGATCTAAATGGAGCTCCCTATGGATACACACCTTTCTGTGACAGCCGTAAAGAAATGGATGGCTACCGTTTCTGGAAATCGGGATACTGGGCATCGCATCTTGGGAAAAGGAAATACCATATTAGGTAGGATAACTCCTTACATATTACATATTACACTTTTGTGCAGTTTGTCAATTGGATTAAAATCTGGGTCTTGGTGTTGATCACTGAGGCATTCAAATGCAATTGCCCTATAGTCATTCTCAGTAAGAGATGAGAATTCTAATGACGTATTGATTTCCCACTTTTATTTTATCTTCAACCACTTCATTAAAAAAATATTCCTTTAGGATGGGAACAGTTTTTGAGTTCTTGTTACTTTTATCAATGTTACCAAAAAGAACGTGAAACTCTGCAAAGCTTAACTCTTTGGTTTACCTTTGTAGTGCCTTATATGTTGTGGATCTTAAGAAGTTCAGAAAGATTGCAGCAGGAGATAGGCTTCGGGGCCAGTACCAGGCTCTTAGTCAAGATCCAAACAGTCTGTCAAATCTAGATCAGGTATATATATATTTTAATTTCTTTATCTTTCTCAATATGCATGGAATTATTTTGTGTCTCAATGTATGTGTTACGTAATTCTGAAACTATTTGCCCTTTACTGCTTGTATGAGCACAGTTCAGAAAACTGAACACTAAATTATGATTATTTTATACAATTGTTTAATATGAAAAAAATGGGAAAACAGCATAGAGGACTGCTGTCCTTTATTTGTAGTTGTTCTATGTGCATATTTGGTTTTCTGATTATAATCCTATATTCTGATAATGGTAATTATATTCTTATTTAGGAAGAGCTTTTTCCTTTTCCTTTTTTCCTATTAATGTAAATTTAATTTTTGTAAGCTAACTGCTAATTCACTCTACTGGTTGCTGTACATGGTCACCCTGGCGTGACTAGTCTGCATTTATATAACTCCACCAATTTTTAAAGCTGGATTGGGTAAGTCAGGGTACAAGTCCCAAGTATGTAAGCGGATCCCAGATGTACAGACTGTACTTAACTTTATTATTTTCTTCTGTAGTAGAGGTTCTTTAACTCGGTAGTAGATTGATAATACAGCTCATCCGATTTCTGCCTGGATAAATAATACTTTTTACTTATGCCTTTCTTTGGGTGAACTTCAGAAGGCTTCATAAGCGAGATTGTCCCTCCTTTTGTCATTTTCCTTGTGGAATTACTAAAGCACAAAAGGTGCCTCCATTCCACCCCCTTACTCTGCAGGCGAGTTCTTCTCTCTTACATAAGTATGTTACTATCTCTTATATCGTATATCTCTTACGAGTCTGTTGGATCAAATGGAAAGCCACTTAAGTGTCTCAGCTACCCTTCCCTCAGTGCTTCAGTGCTGAGAGCAGACGTTAAGGTAGCTAGATCTTGGCATAATGGAATTAGAATTATTTTGGAAAGGGAAATATTTCAAAGTAATAATTTTGTAGTAATCTGCTTTATGACTGTATTGATAGGAATCACTTTCTGTCTTCATTGCTACTGTTTCCACCAAATACTGTAACATTCCTAGAAATACAAACCACAGTGCAATATATTTTACAAGAGTCTCGGAGAACAAGTTATCTACTGATAATTATGCATTATCATACTTTTTTTTTTCTTTCTATTTTTATTTTAAATACCTGACTGGAGTGCTCACTGCACTTCTCAAAGAAGCACCAATCTCAGCTCTTTGCTCATCTGCCAGTACCAATGCCTTCACGGGTAGTAGTTAAGGTTATGTTAATATAAACCACAAAATAGAAGTAGATAGATGGAAAAAATGTAATTTTAAATGCCAAGGAGAGTACGTAAAGAAGTCCTAAGGAGAAAAAATATACATGATACACTGTACTGGAAGTCTAGTTTTTATTTAATTGTACTTTTTAAAGAGAAGCATCTAAATGTCTATGTATAGATGACAAAACAAATACTTGACAAATATTTATACTAATAGCAATTCATTAAAAAATGGATAATTAACCATCTTGTTCTCTACTTAAAGAATAAAAATCAGCAGAGAGGACTGTAAAACTAATTATTTTATTAAGAGGCAATGTTTTTATAGTCTTAAATCGAGGTTTTATTTCCTAATAAAGATGTTGCTGTAGAGGAGTTCCCCTTTAAAACTGTGTAGGTTATCTGACTAAATGTGAACACAGTCATATTGTAAATTAAATTGAAGAACAACTCTAGAAGAGTTTTGTTTCAGCAGTTTACATATTTTGAATTAACAAGAATTTTGGCACTGACAGTGAGAACAATCTGTTCTTACCCTTGTTCATTTATTTTTCTGATTCATGAATATTTCCTCTTTGATCTTCTAGATGTATTTTAGTGAGTTTGAGGCTAAAACTCTTCTGAAAGGATAAGCAACTTTTTGTTTAGATTTTTTTAAATTTTCTTCTATTTACTTTAAATCCTGGAACTAGCAGCTGTCTTTCTACTTTTTACTCCATATAGCAATTTGTAAATTCACAACTTTGAGAGTTACTGTAGTAACTCAGGAATTGTGATTTCATTTAGAAAGTCAGAGAGGCACAACAGGAAACCAATCTCTTATCTTGAAATTGACATGGTGATAAAGCATTTATTTTACTTTCCAAAAAGAAATAGAAGTGAAGTTTTTCAAAAAATAAAGCATTTAAATCGATGTTTAATGTCCTTACTCTCAGTATACTTCCATTCGATGTAATTTTCCTGCACTAATAGCTGTATTTGAGTTAGATTATATGCCTTTCATAATGTTTATTCTGTCATGTTTAGCAATGTGAATTGGCAAAATAAGATGTGACTAGTACTTATTTGAGTACTGACATTATTTATTTTTTTTTTTAAAGTGTAACGTAGGGGTTGCAGATGTGAAGAAGCTTATGAATGGATCTCCAATTACACCTGTTATTTTTAACTGTGGTCAGAGTACATGCAGAATATGACCGCCTGAGTTTTTTCTCATTTGTAAATGATGTTCCCTACATTCAGCAAGATACTGGTTCAGAGTTTTCATGATGAGAGTACTTGACTATATAATAATAAAGGTTAAAAAAAAAAAAAAAAAAAGACATTTTGAGCGAAGTAAGGAAGATGGGCAGAATAGCAGTTTAATAGCTTTTCCTTTTCACGCTCATGTTTCTGGAATCCATTTTCTTTGAAGAAGTCTAAATTTAGAGTAGTGGCGTAATCCTGGGTTATATGATTTTGAGCTTTTTTTTTTCAAATTTGAGGAATGGAACGATGGTTGTGTTTTGCTTTAATAATTTCACAGCCTTTTTCTGCTTAGTAGTATTTATATTACGACATGCAGTATCTGAACCACGAATATCAGATGGCAGTATTGCTTATGTCAAGCTAAGGAAGGACAGACATCATAAGTATAAGAAAAAATTGTTTGAGAAGTGAGAGGTGGAATTGGCCATCAAAATGAGCATGACTAAGTTTTGTATCTACCTGAAAAGAACTAAGTGAGCACTTAGAAGGAAACATAAGAAGAAGGAAATAGAAGAACAATTTGTAGAAACTGAAATAGGCAAAGATATTCTACTTTTAAGTAGTTGCATGATAACCAGTTACGCTAAATTCAACACTAATTTCTGATTTTACAAAATTTGTACAGGATCTTCCCAATAATATGATTCATCAAGTAGCTATTAAGTCTCTTCCTCAGGAATGGCTTTGGTGTGAAACCTGGTGTGATGATGAATCCAAGAAAAAGGCTAAAACGATAGACTTGGTGAGTTGATTTTGAGTTAGATTAATTTTATAGATTAAAAACTCTGCTGTAATTTCTGTGGCTTTTGAGATATGCTTATGTGATGTAATGGAGGCAGCCTTGCTGGAAGGCACTGGAACACTACTTCCCTTCCCCTACAATACAGCAGTTTTTCTCCTTTCCTCTGAGACCTCTCCCTCTTGCTCTGTACCGAATTTACTTATGTTAAAGCTGAAAACTGTGCCCCGAGATTAAATGTTGCTATCTGTAACTGGACAGGACTGGGGTTTTTCACACCTGTACACATGTTTTCCTTATATCTTTTTCCATATTCAGCCAGGTTTTTGGAACTCTGATGAAGTACTGTTAACTGTCTGGGTATTGTGTGCTACTGTTGCGCTCCCTACAAAAGGAGGTTCCTCCAGAACCCTCTATGTAGAAGACTTCATATTATCATGGTTTTCTCTGTCCATTTCACCACTATAAACGAGAGATAAAGCAGAGCTTAAAAAGTGTAATTCTGAGGAGACTATCCATATTTAGAAAGAAGAAAGTGTCTGTCTTTGGGAATTGAAACAGAGAGAGAAAAATGTTCTTTGTTGTTATTACCCCCGTCCCCTTCCCCCCCCTTCTCATTTTTTTGACAACCCCCACGCACTGTAAGTGATACTTCAGAGATGTAATTCTGAAGAAAAACGGACAGTTGGAATCTGGTGCAAATTTTCAGTATGTAAATAGTTCTGTTTTCTTTGTGTCTTTGCAGTTTTTAAAATAAGCTTTTTTGTGCATTGAAGATGGGTGCTCTCTATTCAAGAAAGATTGAAATTAAGTTATTAGAGTTTCTTTCAATCCCCATTATCATGTATCACTTTTTACTATAATTTCCATTTGTTATTTCATGGATGTAATCAATACATTTTCTAGACAGCACTAGAGGAAGCATCACAAACTTAATAAAAACATATCAGATTCAATTTCAATAAGCTCATATATATCTTGTATCTCTCTAATTTTGTCTAAATCTTAGTAGTCTTGTGCTAGCCATGTCCTGCTATCCATATAGTCAGGAGCACATGCAAAAATAAGGGTATTTACAATAAAATGTTTTTGAGTTATTTAAACAGGGTTTATTTACAATTTTTTTGATTAATATCAAGGTAGCTGACTTTGCACACTCTCCTTCAATGAAATTGTAAATGCTGACAAAATTATTTTAAGTAAGTTCCTTGGAAAGGTGATATTTTCACATTTGCTTTGTTTACATCTAGTATGTTTTAAACTTACAGTGCAACAATCCCCAAACCAAAGAACCAAAATTAAAGGCTGCAGCCCGGATAGTTCCTGAATGGGTTGACTATGACTCTGAGATACGGAAGTTAATACAGCAGATTGACAAAGAGAAGAAAAATCTAACATCGTACTTTCAAAAAGGTAATTTACATGCATAGTCATCCATTAGTTTTAAAAAAGTAAAAAATAATATAGTTGAAATTAAGATCAGGGTCAGTAGGCACAAATATTCGATTTGTGTAATTTTCCCTGCTCTTACAGAAATTGTGTGGGTTTTGAGTCACGTGATGCTTCTTTACGTAGGAGTTACACTAAGGGGATAAAATCTTTTATTTCATGCCAGAATCTAAGAGAAAATTTAGTGCTGTCCTATTCTTGGACCTCAAACACAACCAACTGTTCCACAGCATTTAAGACACAAATGTTAAATAAAGCACATTGGCTTAGACCTGACTTAGAGAATGTAAAGCTCATGTCTATTAAGCAGTAGGTAACCAAGTCTCTTAATTTGTCTCTGCATCTCTCACTTTGGACTTATCTATGCAGGACCATTTCACACCACACTAAATGGTGTTTTAGTTTACAAATAGAGTTTGGTTTATTTTTTTACTGAACTTGTTTTAAACTGAGTTAAATAGCATGAGGAAAAAAAAATCTTACAGGACTTCCAATAAGACTTGACTTCTTATAGTAATCTGAAACAGAAAAATGGAGATCTCAGCTCTCAAGGTTAAAGAAAAAATCATCAGATAAATATTTGAAAGTCTTGAGTCAAGGAATAAATTAACTTTTTGTTATAAAGAATTCTTAGTAGTTTTTATTCTTTGTGACAGCTTATGGCCAACTTTTAGTGAGGCTCTAAAAATGAAGTTCATGTTGCTGAACTGACTAACTAGCAGTAAATAAAGTAAAGGGCTTTCTCCACATTTTACAAAACTAGTCATTAGGTCTGTAGATAACTGGGGTTTATAATTATTTTTTTTCTTTTGGTTACAGGTCTGAAGCACGATGAACTTTAGCACAGCCTGTAAACAGCGATGGTGACAGCTCAATCAATAGTCTTCTGGGAAGGACTGAATGGAAGTTACGAATGTTACATCGGCGCTATTTGTAGCATTCTTTAATGTGAGGTCAAATATTTTATAACTTATAGTGTTATTTAAAACCTTTTAAATAAAATAAAAAACCAGAAGAGAGATCCACAGGTACTTGATTATTTTTTTTTTAACCAATGCAGAATAGCTTTCCG
The DNA here is from genome assembly GCF_965231255.1 of Vanellus vanellus. Lineage (NCBI taxonomy): Eukaryota > Metazoa > Chordata > Aves > Charadriiformes > Charadriidae > Vanellus > Vanellus vanellus. Next base: position 164,129,832 of record NC_138905.1, read on the forward strand.
AATTTCTTTGGTTTTCTTTTCCTTCACGAAAAGACAGTTTGCCCAGAGGATTTTAGAATATAATGAACGATGTGTTCAACTCTTCAAAGATATATGGTGTCAGTCTGGGGGAGGACACACATTAAATATGTACATGAAAACTGTTATGTGCATATTACATGCATTAAGCTAATGTATTTTAATATAAAGAATTTTGGTTATATGTCCGTAGTTTTGTCCCTGGAGAAATGCTGTGGTCACAAGAGAAAATGTCAGTGTAGCAAAGATTAGACATAAAAAAATAGCTTGTGTAATTTAGACCACACAAATCTAAGTCAACTTGGAAGCTTACTGAAGCAAGGAATGTCACTTTTCATTTTTTATGCAGGATTGCTGCACTCACACATTTAACTAATGGTAAAAAATCATTTCTGATTCTTAGGCTCCTTTTGGTCACTTAATAGTATGTCATAAAATTCCATTGTTTTTTGGTTAAGATGATTTTCCAGCCAGCATAGTTTGCATCAGAAGGTCACTACCTGAAAGCTGTTTCCACTCAGTTTTCTTTATCATCATCCTGTTTAGAATTGAAAATAAAATAATAAAATACGTGAGTAATTTTGACTGTCAATCAGTGGTGTCTCCTGTAATTTTCTAAATACGTACTCAGAATACTGTTGCTTTAGTGGGCTACTGACATTTTGATCCCACAAAAATTGCAGTGAAAAGTTCTTGCAACACACATATTTGAAAATAGGGAATTTATTTCTTAAACTGAAATCTAGTGCCTTAAATACATACTCTGTTGTTTAGGCTGTGCTGGTTTCAAAATAGATTGGATATGACCACAAATTCTTATAAGAACAGCTTGATACAGTCTTTCAGTCTAAATGCTTGAAATTATAAAAGGCAATTTGCACTAAGTGGGTGAATTCATGACGAGTTGCATATTTCCATACCAGCAAATAATTGAATAAATAAGAAAAATGAAGTATATTTTATATGTACTGTCATTGTCCTCAGGTGTGGGTTATTTAAAATTCGTTACTGCAGGAGCAAGTATTTAAAATCATGCTTTGCTGATATTTTTCAAGTAATATGAGACATGCAGATTTTTTTTACAGCTTTTTATATTTTTATTGTATTACCTTTATGCATTTTGAACAGTTTTAACATGTCACATATGGATTTTAAAAAGTCTGTTGTGAGCATTTTCCTGGTATGAAGTACCCAACAAAATATTTCCTCTGTAACACAATAGCAATAATGAGTAAATCCTAATGTCGGTTTGCTTTAGCTATCCCATTTCACTGCAGTATCTGTTTTGTTACATTTGTGCTCTAACATAATCACTTAAGGATATCAGGCAGTAAGGCAAACGTATTTGAACATAGAACTTTTTTCAGCTGGTATTTTTATACCATATAGATGAACTTATCAGATGTATACGCACCATTACTATAAATTCAATGGGTAACAATGAAACAATTGATACTCCATATCAGAGAAAAAAAAACTTTAGTCAACTGCTTCCTGCTTTTGTTTGCCTCTTTTTTTTTTTTTTTTTTTTTTTTTTAAGCTCATACTTCCATCCTGATGCTTTACTCTGCAGCAGTGTTTCATATTGATCTGCCTTGGAATTTAATGCTTAAAAACTTTTTTTTTTAAGCCTGAAGTTAAAAGTTCTTTATTTTTAAGCAACCTTAGTTCTTGTTAATTATGATTATCTGTGTGGGAAATCTCTGTTATCCAGTATAAAATGGAGATCATTTATGCACTGATTTCTTGTTCATTTTATCTGTAGCATCCTGTTCTTTTTTAAATTGATTCTTTCTACAGAATTTAAAAAAGAAATAGCTCTTTAGATACTATTTCCTTTAGATCACTAAAATGATTAGAATATAATTTATAGATATAATTTACTGGAGATGTTTTGAAGATTTAAAAGGTTCATGCCATTTTCTATAGTGTTGTCTGTATTTGTAAAAAAATGTTTTACAGCATTTCTTTTTTCCTGCATAATAATGTTTTTAAGGAAAGCTCTTTTTTGAGATGTATATTGGTTTATAAAACAAAGAGGGTCCAGCAAATATATTCACTACTTTTCAAAGATCTCTGTAGAGCAGCACTTTGAATCCTTAGTGTATCATTATATTTTTAATACCAAACCAATTGATTGTATATGTTGTACAAAATATTAAAAGGTGCCACTGGAGAAAAACAATCATTATTTTCTATTCACCTATTTTGTATTCTATGATAACTTGGTTAATAGATCCAAGGCAAAAAAATTGACACAAGTCCTCGAATGTCCTTAATCTGCAGAAAGTGTTTGTGCTGGGAAGCAACAGCAATGTTCAAAACTAGGAATCTGCTGTAGGGTGAGAACTTAGAGATGCAGAGAGCTTATTTCTAGTTTCCAATCTGTATGCTCCGCCCTGTAAAAGGGAAGAAAACGCATCCTGGATTATAGGAGTGTTACCGAAACCTGGTTCAAATCAGTAAATAAGCAAAGTAATATTTCAACTGCTCAAATGAAGAGTTTATTTATATTCATATTACTGTTACAGTGTCTTCTCTAGGTCTTACTCTTTTTAATATCAAATTCTAAGTTTAACAGAAAATGAATAAACCAGACATTAGTGAAGTATTGTTGACAAGCCAGAGCTTTAGTATTGAAAACATTTCTCAGTAAGGTTCCTTTTAACCTTTTTCCTAAATGAAGTGCTTGTCTTCACACTGAGACTTCATAGAATCATAGAATACCAGGTTGGAAGGGACCTCAAGGATCATGTGGTCCAACCTTTCTTGCCAAAAGTATGGTCCAGACAAGATGGCCCAGCATCCTGTGCAGCCGAATCTTAAAAGTGTCCAATGCTGGGGAATCCTCCACTTCCCTGGGGAGATTATTCCAATGGCTGACTGGACCCAAACGGAGAATTTTTCACAATGAGAACAATCAGAATCACCCAGGAGAGTAACTTGTACCCACTAGCCCTCATCTTTTCCACATGACTTCTTGTAGAAAGGGAGTCTCCATCTTCTTTGTAGCCACCCTTTAAATACTGGAACATGGTGATAAGGCCTCCCTAAAGCCTTCTTTTCTCAAGGCTGAAAAAACCCAATTCTCTCAGCCTTTCCTTATATGGCAGGCTTCCCAGTCCTTTGATCATCTTTGTGGCCCTTCTCTGGACCCTCTCCAGCCTGTACACCTTTTTTGTATAGCAGGGACCAAAACTAGACACAGTATTCCAGGTGTGGCCTGACAAGCGCTGAGCAGAGTGGAATAATAACTTCATCATCTCTGCAGTGATGCTCTTGTTGATGCAGCCCAGCATCCTGTTGTCTTTCTTTGCTACAGCAGCAGTGTTCACTCATATTGAGCTTGTTGTCCACCAAGACCCACAAGTTCCTTTCCACAGAGCTGCTCCCCAGCTGTGTAGATCCCAGCCTGTGCTGCACTCCTGGATTATGTTTTCCCAGGTGCAAGAGGTTATGCTTATCCTTGTTGAACTTCATAAAGTTCTTTTTAGCCCACTCTTCCAGCCTATCCAAGTTCTTCCTGCAGGGTGGTTCTCTGTTCTGAAGTGTCCACTTGCCCATTCAGTTTGGTATCATCGGCAAACTTCATCAGGCTACACTCACTGCCATCATCCAGATCACTTGGGCCCAGTATCAATCCCTGGGGGACCCCACTTGTGACAGGTTGCCAGTTCGAAAAGGAGCTATTTACCACCAGCCTCTGGGTGGGGCCTGTCAGCCGGCTCCCCACCCACCTCACAGACCACTTGTCTAGGCTGTGGAAAACCATATCGAAAGCCTTGGAGAAATCCAGGTAGACAATATCAACCGCTCACCCAACATCAACCAAGCAGGTTACTTTCTTGTAGAAGGGGTTCAGGTCTGTCAAGCACGATTTGCCCTTGGTGAATCCATGCTGGCTTTTCCCAATCCCATGCTTCATTTGAATTGTGATAGCCCCAAGGAGGATTCATTCCATAACTTTGTGGGGATTGAAGTAAGACTGATGGGCCTATAATTTCCTGGATCCTCCTTTAAGCCCATCTTGTAGATGGGGATGACACTGGCCTTCTTCCAATCTTCTGGGACGTCCCCTGATCTCCACAACTTCTTAAAGATTATGGAGAGTAGTATCACAACGACATCAGCCAGCTCTCTTACCACCCTCAGGTTGATAGCAGCAGGGCCATTGGTTTGTAGGGGTCAAGCTCCTGCAGTAGTTCACATACCAACACCACCTTCACTGGCGGTGGGTCTGTGTTTGCGACAACCTGGATTCTTGTTCCCAAGGCCAAGGGCCCAACAGTGCTGGTAAAGACAGAGGTGAAGAAAGTGTGGAGAACCTCTGCCTTTTCAGCATTGTTGGTGACTAATTCACCTCTCCTGTTTAACAGTGGGCCAATATTTTCCTTCTGTTTATGCTTGTTTACGTACCTGAAGAACCTTTTCTTGTAGTTTTTGACATCTCTGGCCAATTTCCATTTGAGCTTAGCTTTTGCTTTTCTAACTGCATCTCTGCAAGCCCTGGCAGTGCCCTTGTAGTTCTCAATGGCATTCGTCTGCTTTTCCATCTCAAATACCCTTCTCTTTCGGTTTTGAGCAGACTCAGAAGCTTGCAGGTAAGCCAAGGGGATCTTATGCTCTACCTACTTCCCTTACCTTTAAAGGGGATGAACTGGTTTTGTGCTTCAAGGAGAACATTCTTGAAAAACTCCCAGCACTCACTAGCTCCTTTATCCTCCAGGGATATCCTCCTGTGGAATCCCTCCCAGCTGAGCTCTGAGTGAGCTGAAGTTTGCTCTTCTAAAATCTAAAACCTTTGTCTTAGTACTAACCTTTAACATACTCAGCAGGACCCCAAACTCCACAATATTGTGATCAATGGAGCCAAGGCTGTCACTAACGGAGACAGCAGGTTTTCTTGGTTTGCGAGTATAAAGTCCAGCAGTGCCTTGTTCCAGGTTGGCACATCTAACATTTGTATGAGGAAGCAGTCCTCTACGCATTCCAGGAACTTGATGGATGAGATGTGAGCTGCTGTATTGTTCTTCCAACAAATGCCTGGGTAGTTGAAGTCACCCATAAGAACCAGGTTCTGTTGGCCCAAAGCTTGCTTAAGTGACCCAAATATTGCTTTGTTGGCTTTATCGTTTTGGTTTGGAGGTCAGTAGTAGATGACCTTCATGACAGCACCAGCCATGAATCCAGAGGTTGATTTGCATTGCAGCATTTCTGGCTGCCCCCTTTCCTCCAACTGGTAAAATGGAGGAAAAGATAACTTGGGCACCAGTACTTTTCACTTGCAACCCCAGGGCTTTGTAGCCTTCCTTGATTCTGCCCAGATTCTGGCTTGTGGTGTCATTCATGCCCACACGAAAGAACAACAGTGGATAGTAGTCTGTGCTCTTGACAAGTTGTGACACCCTCTCAGCAATGTCTCAGATCTCAGCTCCAGAAAGGCAGCAGACCTCTTGTGACTCCTAGTTAGGTTGGCAGATCGGCACCTCAGTGCCCTATAACAGTCACCCACTATGAGCACTCAGTGTTTCTTTTTTGGTACCCACTGTGTGTTGCCGGTACAGTTTCTCATTGCAGATGTTGCTCATGGGTGTCTACAGCTGTTAAAGCTTCTTCCCTGGTTTTGGTTGTAACGCTGCTTTACCTTTCCAAGCTTGAGAGATGGTTTCTTCTTTCCTGCTTATGCTTTGTCGCTATGATGTATTCCTTTGTTCAAAGTCTGGACTTAAGCACATGCAGGAAAATTTGAATGGAAGTGCTGGAACATTTGTTGAGGGGGTAACTACCTTTTTATTATGTTAGATCAAATCCTTAATGGGTATAATCCAGCATCATGTCTCCACTACATGAGGTAGTGTTGTGTATGGGATAATCTGCTTCCCAGCAGGACAGGGGGCCACCATCCAGCATGCGTTGCTTTCACTAGTATCCATTTTTTAGCAGCTACTTTTAGTGTGACGTATGGACTCTTGTTGAATACTCCTTGTACACCATGTTGAAGTCTGGTCTCAGCTCCTGATACACTTCATGCTTTAGCTCCAGTGACTATGTGACATTGACTGATGAAAAGGGTCCTCAGCAGCAGGGAGTCCATGCCCTGCTCCTCTCAAGGAAGGGCTGCCTCAGGGGGCAGGACAACTCAAAGCTACTCCCTTTGCTTACACTCTTGCACTGATTTGGCAAATGTAACTTTTTTGCCCACCGCTTTTGCTGAGCCTCAATCAGATACGCTCTTGAGCTGCATGTGTTTAAGTCCCCATGAAGCAGGGGAGGTTGAGGACCTCAGATCTCCCACTGCCTGAGAGGGTGTGCTCGTTCTGATCATGAAATCAGTCCAATTTCATTCCCAGCAGCTCCTTCAGACACTTCTCAGCCAGCTGCATGTCAAAAATCTCAATTTGGTTTGTGAATTCCTCTCCTGAAGGCAGGAGTCACACAGTTATAGCCACAATCAGGACTGCTGAACCTAGATCTGCCTCTGCTGATGGAGATGTTGGTTCTTTCACCTTTGAATCCTCACTCTTGACTGAAGCATTCTGGCAGCTGCTCATCACATATTGCCAGAAGCCTTGAAAAGGATGTCACGTAATTAGCTTTCTCCAGTCATCGGTGTGTCACTCTGGACCAGATTTTGGGCTCTGACAGCTGTACAATGTAGAGGTGTAGATGGTTTTTATAGTACCTTTTGCTAAATACAGAAATCTATTTATATTCTTGGCTTAAAACCAGAATCAATAAATGCTGCACTTGCCTCATTTTTTTTTTAACCTAAAGACATGCATGAAAAACACATTAATAAAGTTGTGTAACTACTTATATGGTGTCCTGGTTTGCTGACCTTTTATTATCAGGTAATTATTTTCTTCCTTTGCAAGAGATAATGGTTCTATACAGATGAACACCTATAAAACTGCAGGCCTGGAAGTGCTTGGTCTCTCTACGCCTTTGAGGTGCTTTATCTCCAAGGATACCGTACCATAAGGTTAGAGTTTCCCAGCACAGCAGAAGACGGTTGAGTGGTATGGTAGCCGTTGCCTAGAGCAGTGAGTAGCCAGGGTTTGCTCTTGTGAAGGGGTCACGGTAGGCACTCCAATAGTACAAACCGCATCCTGAGCCCGTGTTGGACTTCTTGAAAAGACTTTGTCTTTGCTTGCAGATCCTTTCCTTTCAGCACAGGATGGTGCGGGTGAAAGAGAAGCAACCAAAACTTCACCCTTAGGGGTCTAAGAGCAAAGGCACCTTCAGCAGAGTCATTTTTGTCCTCCTCAAGTTCAGTTCTCATGAGCCAGCTTTCACAGCTGGTTCCTTTCAGTTGACTTGTCATATCGCCTCTCTTTTTAACTTCCAGGTATTCAACAGGCTGATGACACATGGTCAAGTTGACTCACACCTCCTTTTATGTAATGCATCTTTGCTGAAATGTCAGTGTTCTCTCTGTCCATAGGTATGTATGTAAAACCTTTTAGCAGCGGCGTTTGTCAGGGCCTGTAGTTTTAGCTAATCGCTCAAAATGTGAGGCACACTGTCATTCTACTACAATTTACCTCTCGTGTGGACATGCTGCATAATAACATCGTGTTTTCAAGTCTTTACCACTCTTGACATGAGCTACGGGCCCTAACAGCAGGCAGCTGGCATTCTCTAAAGCATATTGAGCCTCGCAGTTACAACTGTAGGGAAATAGGTTTTGCCCATGGAAAAACTCTTCGTGTTTAGGAAGATGATACAAGAGAGAGCACTGCGCTCCACTGCGCTGAAAACTTGGCAACATTATAAGCCCTGAAAAAGAGGTGCTCAGCCACGACTCCACCTGTAGCTTTATCCATCTCTGCACAACGTGTGTTCCCCCCATTCCTTAGGTGGACACTCTGCGTACAGCTATGGGCCTGAAGAAAAAGAAAAAACACATCACAAAACCAACCCCACAGTTCTGCTGCAACTCCTTCCTTAGTCTTCACAGAGTTGAGGTTTTAAGACTCTCTGCACCTCTTACTATTGTGCCTTTTTTTTTTTTTTTTTTTTTTTTTTTTTTTTTTTTTGAGGTGAATGAAGTCTGAAGTGCTCATATCTGACAGGGAGGCCACAGGTTTCCAAAGACAGACACTGGGAAACCACACTGAGGAACCTCACATAAAACCTGGCCTCTTAAAGAACATCTCATCTCACCTTCTATCTTCTGTGTTCACTTTCACACGTTTGGCAGCTGCAAGCCATGTAATTTTAAACTCAGCCACCTTTGCTCTCACCAGCTGTGTGTGCATCCGTGCCCTTCACCACTGCATACACACACACGCCAACATGTACCATAAAGTGCTTCCAACCAGGAACTCCTAAAAATTCACAGTTTCTAAAGAAGAGGATAAGAAAATAACAGGCACATTTTGATGACTAATAATGACTTAGTTCATAGAATGGTTACAGTTGGAAGGGACCTTACAGATCACCTAGTTCCAACCCCCCTGCCATGGGCAGGGACACCTCCCACTAGACCAGGTTGCTCAAAGTCCCATCCAACCTGGCCTTGAACACCTCCAGGGATGGAGCCTCCACAACTTCCCTGGGCAACCTGTTCCAGTGCCTCACCACCCTCAGAGTGAAAAATTACTTTTTCATGTTGTCACTCATGCAGGTATACATGCCCTGGATGACTTCAGGTAGGATTGTCATCTTCACAGATACTATGGATATGTCTCTGTGTCATTTCTCATGTTGCCATGCAGGAGTTATATTGGCGAGTAGATTGAGCCCTTGGTGGCATTTTATGGCATTCTGTATGAACTGGCACTGTCTTCAGTGAAGTCACAGGTGGAGTTCAGGCTCTGCTGGAGTGCTGTAAGGGCACACTCTGCTCAGAGGCCCATGATGCAGGTTCTGTTCCAGCCTCCTACAGACACCACCGTTGCAGAGGAGCACTGCCTCTTGTTCTCTTCAGCTGGCATCAGAGTCTAGCTGAAGGAGCTGCCAGGTAGGTATCTCCTCCAGGCTCAACAACTTCTCCCCTGCCTTCCAAGTTTTGGTACTTTTGTCAGCCCCATTAGACCATTCACTGGATTAAAAAGAAAATAATTAAAAGTCAGTTTACTGTCTTTAGTAGTTTCCACCATTGCCTAGAAATCACACTTAAGAGTACACACTTGCACCTCCCACATGTCCTCAGCCACCCACCTTCTCTCCCCAGAGCTGCTGGCTGGCCGTGAGTTCCAGCCTCAGGAGAAGGGGCCCAGGGTGTTCCTTCTCTCCCCTCATGCCACCAGCAACCGGGGAGCCAGAGGCATTCCTGGGACAGGCTGCTCTCCAGAAAGACTGGCTGCCACTTCATTCTGCTCCCCAGAACTGAGAGCAGTCTGGGACAATTTGTCACAGCTACAGGGAGAGAGGGCTGCAGCCCCAGGCAGGATCCAGCCTCGCAGGAGGAAAACGAAGTTCTGAAACCTGAGTGTGAAGCACCCAAATGCTGCTTCACTCTGTACCCTACTTGTTAAAGCCTGACCGCTTCTGCATTATCTGCTCAGGAAACGTTAATTTAGGCCCCAAGACAGTGCTCTGGCAGCCTCCCACTCCGTTTCTGCACAGCTCTGACTTCAGGCTTGGAGGGCAGGATGAGGAAAGAAGGGCAGACAGATACACCGCAGTGCTTTCTTGTCATCATAAATATCTTTATTGTGAAAAATACCATAAAATAATTCCCACAGTTCTAGAAAAAACAGTTCTCGCTTTTTAGATTTATGATTTTATATAAAGACATTTTATAATTTGAAACATTTGATAAATCTCTGGCTAGCTTTACTTATCCTTCTTAAAACACTAAACTGCTACTTTGAGATTTGCTGAGGGCAAAAAAAAAAAAATTCTCCTCCCATGTGTTTTTATTATTATTTTATGGATAAAAGTGTGTGTGTATTACAGAGCAAACAAACAATACCTTACAATAAGGCACTTTTAAATACAACTAACCTGCTATGCTATACTGGCTAGTTTCCAGCAAAGCTCCTACAAATCACAGCCCTAAACAGAAGATTAATTCTTATTCCAAACACTGGTCTGAAAACTGAAACGATAACAAGCTTTGTTTCTTTTAAAAAAAAAAAAAAAAATTAAGCTGACACATTTTCTGTGTATGTCACAAGTTGAGCTCTTAAGTTTATAATTCACTTTGAATCTGTTTTAATACTGATTTATTAATACATCAGTATTAAGCACGTACGAAGTAAAATATGCTCCCCCCCTTCATTTTAAAACAAGTTGGAAACTAGTTTATAAAAACTGAAAGAGAGAATTCAACAGAGAAAGTTTGCATCTACATACAGGCCAATTATTGTAAGGATGCTTCATGCACATCTCAGGGTTTACAAAATACCGAAGACATTTATTTCAATGTTCAGTTATTGAACATTATTGCACTACAGACACCCACTAATAAATAAAAAGGCAAATTCAGCTTCCTTGTACATCGCTTTTGCCATTAACACTCTGCGTGTTACCAGCACTTCCTTTTCTACAGTCCCACGGGGAAATGCATCACCACCGTATCTGGAGATCCTTGAAACTTAAATGTCTTTTTTTTAAACACAACTTTGTCTTTCTGTCTTTTCAGGAGTACCTTAGGGCTAAAAGCCAGTATCTGCTCCCTTCCTAACAGCCCCGGAGTGAAAACACTTCTTGTCATCAGCAGCTGCTTAATATCAGAAAGCCTCGTTCTCCATTGTCATATTTTTGGTTTTATTTTCAAGCCACTGTTATCCACAGAAGGGATCCATGAACAACATTCATGCATTCATCATCTTCCTTCTACTGCCTACATTCAAGCCTTCCCCCCCCCCCCCCCTTACTATATAATTTTCCCTTTCCCATTCATTGTCAAAATAAACATAATCCTTGTTGTTCCTGACCACTTCCAGCGTACAGCAGAACGGTCTCATGCCTTAGAGAGAGACGCACTGCTCTAACATCACTGCCTTGTGGGAATAATTTACTTATGAGGGACCAACTTATTCCTTCCCTAGAAAACAACAACAAAAAAAATTAAAAACCAGGAAACAATTTTCTCAGCTTTTAGAAGAGAGAAGGGAGAGGGATGAGAACAAAAAGGCTGAGCCAGGGTGGTCCTTTAAAAGAAGATGTATCATCCTGAGCATGTCCCCAGCACACAAGCATAGCTGGCTGCAGCCTTCGCCGGGACTTCCCAAAACTGAACATCACTCCTATGCATGACAAATACGACATATTGCTTCCACTGGTCCGTCACTCAATAGTAATTTAAAAACAGCCCCTTCTGTAGTGAACAAGGCGATATAAAAGTGTTTATACAGAGCAGTGGCTGGCACACAGACACATACAACAGGTGACCCGTAGAGCAGCTGGGTCTGGCTCACCCCACAGGGACAGAGGCTGGTGACAGTCAAGAGCAGCTGCTGTTACGCGAAAGCCACCTACCCATCTTTTACTCACTGTCAGCAAAAAGCACATGTGCAGAGAGCTGCCTGCGTCAGCCCCTAGCCCTCCGTAACAGGTTATTTGTTGTGCAGCAGGTTCCTACGTCTGAGCTCTGGAGGTCCCACAAGAAGCACACTAGCCTGCGATGGCCTGAACAGCCACCTGAGCATCTTCTACAGGGTTTAAACAAAAAGCTTTCAGACAGGTCAAAGGTAGAAGTCAAACTTCCAGAAAGTCATTCAATTTGGAAAATATCTGACACTGGAGTTTAATAGTCTGCTGGGGTGGTTTTGTACCATGAACTGTTAGAAATCGCCACGTACACTCTTCAGCTTGAAGATCAATTTCTGCTGAACACTGACCTTTAAATTGCTGTTGAAAAACATTTTACAAAGCCACACGGCCTGAACAATTATGTTTGTAAAGTACTTGAGGCAGGAGACAAGGGTTATGCTTCAACAGCAACTCCGATTACAGTAATAAAAAAGCCACATTCAGATTGAAGGCCTTATTTGCTAATTTCATTTGTTTTACTGCGGCTGCTTATGCTTTCGAGTGCCATGAGCTGAAGTGAGAGAAGATCCCTATCAACTGATTATTGTTTTCCAGTTAAAATCCAATCAAGAAAACACTGATGAACCATAATTCTTACATTTTAAGAAAACGACTGCTGATGAAACTCATCAGTAATTACAATCTATTCAGATACAGAACGAGAAGACGACTCGCTCATCGTGGCTACAGGCCCAGTAATGTCTCACATTCTAGTCACACCATTCCATCAATACACTAAACCAATTTTAGCTACGTTTGTACAGAAAAACTAAACCAGCCTTTCGGCTAATGGAAAGTTAGACCCTCTTTTTGCACACAGGCAGTTTGTTTTGCAGTACTGTGGCTGTTACACAAAACATAAGATAACTTCAAACAATTTCACATAGTACTAACTCACTGTTGCCTCAGCACCCAGCAGAAATGAAGTTGTATTACGGGGGAAGGCGAGAGTTCATACCCTATTCTGACAGTCTGCAGTGCACTCACCTCACAACCCGCGTTGGTTCTGAGTTTATGTACAGAGAAGTAACAAACTGCTGCATATTCAGGGAAACATCACATCAATTTTTTTTTTTTCCTCAAATCTCAAGCAGGTATTTTGTTAAAGTGCAAACTACTCAAGAGTGATACCTAAACATCCCAAATCACATTCGGAAAGAGTCTTTCAAAAAAACATCTGGTGTATTTTTTTTTTTTTTTTTACTTTCATATTTGACAATTACCACCAATGAAATCATCCCAATTCGTTTCAGGTTAATGAATAAAGTGAGTAGACATTTTCAAATACAATTAGTTACAAGTGATCTTCTTTCAGAGCAGTTGTTCAGACTCCTTCTGCAGGCAGCCTCTTCACCCTACCTACGGCACTGCTGGCACCAACACAGCAGGTGGTCACCAGGGTTTCCTTCGAACAATACTGAGATGGATCATTCTGCTGAGCACAACGACTAACGATTTGTTACTGTAACGACTATTGTAACTACCCTTTCCACATTTATTAGGCCCCGATTCAGAAAAATATTTACATGCATTTTTACCTTTAAGCATATACTTGAGTCCTAAGTTTATGGTTAAGTGTTGTCCTAAGTAGCCTCTTCCTGTTTTTCCATCCACAGGAATAAGCACGTCCTGCATATCCACAACAAATGCGTGGGCAGTAACAAACCCCCCCAACCAGTACAAGCTTGTCAAGTTCACCACAAAGCAAACTCTCCGAATACTAAAAGAAAGAAGGAGCTTTCACCCAGTGCAGTAAGACTCTGGGTTAAGGACAACATTAGAAATTAAGATTTTGGGTCTTGAACTGAGAGACTTTTTATTTTTCACCGAATTAAGTAAAAAACCAGCAGCAGCCAGCAGAAACAGTCTTGGCTCTAACTGAAGTGAAATTTGAACGTAAATGGTCCTCCTCCAGATCCAAAGGGGTTGAATCCTTGCCACGTGTTCCAGTTCCTGTGAAAAGGGTTGCCCCCACCCTGCTGACTCTCTGCATCCAGTGGGTCCTCTCCCGCGTCAAACTTCCGCCTCATTTCTGCAGGAAACAAAAGCAAGGTGGAATCACGGCACAGTAGTTAGGGCAGTAACACCAAGCACCTTCGATGACCAACAACCAATTCAGAACCCCCCCAGGCCAGAGAGCTGCAATTGTCACGTGTATTGGCACCATCTCTAGAACCCAATTACTTTTTCAAACCTGTCCAGGAGACCAGCAGGGAAGAGACTTAACTCCATGAAAATGCTGGACAAAAATGTCCAAAGAAGTCATTTAGTTTAAAACAAGTAAGACAGGTATGAATTTCAACAGGGACAGGCCTGTAATAAGTAATTTAGCAAAAGAATTTTGCTTCAGCTAAAATGGATGTGTGTTCGCTATGGCTTCAGCTAAAGACAGTTATGTGCTTGCTATGCAGTTGGGATAGGGGATAGTGTTAGACAGGGTATCAGGTGAAACCAACAGCTGGAAGTACCAAACCATTGCAAAACAAAGGGTGGTGTCGTTAGCTAAGATAACCACGGAAGTGTAAAGAATGAAGAAGCCACAAGAAGGACATGTTGATAAAGACTTTGGCCCTCCCTCCGATGACTATCAGGAAGACCCCTGAGGAAGCATAGCGCCTGGGAGGGGGGCATGTTGCATTCCAAGAAGTGATTGATTATGTATTTGGGGGTGGGTCATGTTCCAAAAACTCATTGATTATGCAAACTATGTTCCAAGAAGAAACATGAATAATTACAAGGAATACAAAATAAAAACAAGCGTTTGTAAAGGGAAAAATGAGACACAGGAGGAGAAATCCCCTGTGAAACTCCCAGCACTGCAATGAATATTCTTTGCTCCACTGAATTTGCCCCGGACTAAAATTCAATACAGCGAGCGTGTTTCTCACAGGCCAGTTGCACTTTGATCAACTGTGTCCCACAGATAATCAGGACACTTTGTCCTTGATGAGTTTGTTGGAGCTATTCTCTCATAGCTGCGCTCACTCAGGATGGTCCAAGTACAGACCATGCTGTATCCTGCCAATTCTTCCCAACCAGTATTTCCAGTATTGATCGTTCAGCAAGAACATAAAAGCCAGCACACAGAGCCCCAAACTTTCTCCATCTTTTCCACATACCATTCAGGCAGAGTGCTGTCTAGGAGACAGTAGTTGGGAGGCAGAACACATGTTTTTTAAGTGTCCAGTGGTTAACAAAGTTGAAAGACTCACAGACAAGTCACAGGCTACACCACTACTCTGTTATTTAAACCCACATACCACCTTCAAGCAGCCTGCAAGCACCACAAGGTTTTTGATCACCCAGCACTTTTCCAGGACACCCATTTTACCAAGGCAGAGAAACGAAGCAAAGGAATTAGTTCAGGGGAATCATGAGACTGGCTGGGGGAGGAATGTGGAAGATGGCCTCAAAGTACACCACAGCCCTGTGATAGTAAGCTTCCATATCAAAGCTCAGATTCAGAGGTCCACAGGCTTTATAGTTTTTCTTTACTTAACCAACATGGTCACTAGAGGAAGAAAGTGACCTGGGAAAAATATCTGTAGGAAAGGAGAGAATGTCATTGCAGTAAGACAGAAAGCAATACAGATGGTGTTACAAAAGCCAAATACAACCAGCATTGCTCTTCTTGCCCAGTTGGTTTGACAGGAATGGTAAACATGACATAAGAAACAGTGGCAAGGAGAAAGCAGATGAACATGTCCTGGAGATGCTGACAGGGCAAATAGCATCTCAAACACTTCCAGTATATAAATTTCCTAATTTGTGTTCATAATTATGAACAAAGATCACATTAACACAGAAGGTTTTCTGACTAGAAGTGTTTGTAATGCAGTTCACCACTCTCAGATCCCTCCTTCCCCCAAGAAAGTCTGAGCCCATCTGCCTAATTATCACTTAGATGATCCTGAACAGTCGAAGATAAAAACGGGAGCCTCTGATATACTTCACCTTCTACGTGCTTCTCTTTCCAGTGACCATACAGGAACAGTTTAAAACTAAATGGTCCAACTCCTTCTGTTCATCACTTGGCAAGACAGGCATCATATCTTGTAGTCACCATACCACAGGGTCTCCAGGAGAGTGACTGCATTCTTCACTTCTTTCATCTTCCCCAGAGCTGACCAGCAGACAGTCAGACCTGACGGGGCTCCTAGGGACTGGGCCAGCCCCAGGAGCAGGGCCACAGACCATCCTCTCCCTCAGGCTGACAGGAAAGACAACACTGTCCCCCCTCCCCAGGGAAATGCTCTGTTTGCACAGCACCTGTTTGCACAATGCATCTAGGCTTTGATACACATACCAGGGCCAATTTTGAGGGCTTCTCTGGAGTACTTCAGGTGCTGTTAATCTGTGTGTAGTTTGCAATAGAACTATATGCAGAAGGAGACATCCACATCCTTAAACTAAGTATCTCCAGAGTTAATCAATCCTGGAAATCTCTGCAAGGTGATATGCCCAAAAGAGACCTTTGAAATAATAATTTTCATTTGACTTTAAATAAAAGCCTCTGAAACAAATCATTTCAGGTTTACATCTGCCTTCATGCAACAGATTGGATGCAAATATTAGTGCGCTGCTTTCTCAAGATGGGTAAGGGGAGAAAGGGAAGCTGTAATGCTTGTTATGACTTACACTTGCTCCACTTTTACATTACTGTAAAAGTAGTAATTTAAAAGTAATTAAAAATAAGAAGTAACTGGATAAGAACAGTCATTACCTGGGTCAGTGAGGACTTCTTTAGCAGCTGCTATATCAATGAATTTTTTCTCTGCTTTCTTCTTTTCTTCCTCACTCTGGAAGTTATCAGGGTGCCACTGGGATGCCAGCTTTCTGTACGCTTTTATGATTTCTTGCTTTCGAGCATTTCTAGATGGATAAAATTACAGGTAACAAAGTTTTCTAATTGTTCATATGCCACCCTAGTGAATCTACAGGTTTATTTTAAACACTGAAGACAGTAATTAAGGGCATCAGGAAAATTATGAGTGAGTTAACCTTCTGCAGGTGGCACTGAAGATTCTTTACATAAAAAACAAAGGAAGCAGGTTGCAACTTCAAAGATTACTCACTCTTTCCTTCATCACACATTTACTTGCTTTGGAAAGATGCTACTGCCAGCTGCTATGCAGAATACAGTTCCCAGTCTGAAGAATTTACCATCAGGTGAGTAACAAAAAGCACAAAGAGTAGAGATCAAATTAGTTCATGATTGGAAGAATGACCAATACTAGTTCAGAGCTGGACATCTGTTTGGTCCTCATTAGAAAGAGAAGTTGTTAGTTTCTCAAAGTTATACTCAGAAGTATTTTAGATACCTTTCAATTAGTCCTTTCAAACTCTTCCAGTCTATCATACTATCTGCCACAATTCTATTTTTTTTGTTGCTTTCAGTAATTCTTTCCAGTCTTCATTTCTTCCTCAATTCATTCACCTGACTCTTGACCATCTATACTGAGACTTTCTTGCCAAGGGATTTATTTCCTTCCTTCCCAATGTTGTTTTTTTTCATTCTTTCTAAAGGAATTGTAAACAAATGCTACTTAAAAGCTGAGCACTGCTAAACTAGTGTACAGTAGGAAAGCAAAGGTAGCAAGATACAGCAACAAAAACTAACACTCTGCAGAACGAATTTAAGTGATCAGCCCTAGATGTACTGGTTTAATAACCAACTTTCACATCATCATCTCAGATATTAATATCTCACCTTTTTACTCCTAAGATTTTATAGTAATCCCTCTTCTGCGATTGCTTCAGCATCCTCTGGGCACGTTCCAGACCCTCCCGAATCTGCTGGTCATTTTCACTATTGGCTTGAGCAGTCTCATAGTCTTTAATAGCTGTCATAAAAAAGTAAATGAAAAAAGATTACACAAATATTTACAAACTTCAATTTAAAGAACTCAACCACTCACCAAAATTGAAGTTTTGCTATTACCACATCTAAACAGTAAAACTTTTATTTCAACTTGTCATGGTTTTTTTTTTTTTTTTTTTCTTTCAAATTAGAAAACCTTAGAGTAGAGAAGATTCATTTTCACATATGAATTTGGTAATTTTCTTTCTTTATGTTTGTGACACTTTTTGGAAAGGAAGGAGAAAGAAGGTTAGTACTGGCAGGTCAGAGCACACTTTGGATGTTACAGCAGTCTCGTGGATGAACATAACAAGCGTGTAGGACTGAAATCAAGCAGCGAGTTTCAGCAACTAGTATCTGAAGAGCCCCCTGCAAAATCTTAGTCCCACATTGCTTCTCAACTGAAGGATGCATTACATAGATCTTTAAAGTAATACTTCTGGCTCAGTCTACACTCAATCAACACAATACAAAACCTCTTCTCTTTAATGACAAATGATGGATTTCAGATTACCAGTAAATTCATACTGTTAGTGAAAGACAAATACTCACTTTTTATGCCTCTACATAATATGCACACAGTTATATTTTAAGGTTGTGGGTTTTTTTTTTTTTGTTTGTTTTGGGTTTGTTTTTTTTTTTCCCAAAGGCATGGTCTCGCTTTTATTTCAAGAGCTGCACTTCTCAGGAATGAAAGCAAGAGATACTGTAACTTATTCATGAATTTTTAAGAAATTCCAGGTCTACACTTTTTTTTTTTTCCAAAGTGAACTATATTATTATTGTAAAGTGGTAACTGAATGCTTAAGACACCAAGTTTAAATATTCTTTGATATCAAGACTTATCAAGAGAAGCAACTGTTGAAGTCTTTAATGAGATGGCTCTTCTTTCACTGTTATAATCCTCAAAGTCTCATTTGCAGATCCAAGTCTCCTAGGTTTCTTGAGTTAGACAAAGTACTTGCATCAGATTATTTCCAAGCAGATGCTATTTCTCAGCAGGTGTTACATTTGTTTTTCCACTGTTTCTGAGCAAGACAGCAGGAAGTGCTAATGAATTTGTATTACCCAGACATCTGATATCACTGCAATCTTGTTTTGGCTATTGAAAAAAAAAGATTCCAAAAAGTACTTCCAGTGCCCCAACAATTTCATACACCATTACAAACAAAAAAAAATTTCTATTCGTTTTCACATCACTGGACACTGTCATTTGCTGCTTAAACAAAGCATTTTGGCTTCTGCTGATATTTTTAGTAATTTGTCCAGTTATTAAAAAACCCAACGAATGGGAGCATTAATGTGTGTGCCAAATATATGCTGTCAAAACTGATAAAAGCAATGAAAATGCAGGGATTTCATTATGCTGCTTTACTGCTCCAATAATTTTAAGCGCCAGCGTACTTAATCTGCTTCACATAATAATGGGAGGTCCCATCACAGTGTCCTGCCAAATGCAGATCAGATTGCTCAACTTCATTGAGCACCACACCACCTACAGCACACACCGCTGCTGGAAACCAAGCTGCTCAGGGGTCAAGTACTTGCAATGACAGTAATAGATTTCTCCTTTTTAAATCGACTCCCTTAAAGGCTGCAAGTATTAAGTATGTGGAAAGGTTTGTTTTTTAATGTTGCACACTGCAGAGGGAATGCACCCAGCACATCTGATGGCAAGTACATCGTGCACTTTCTCTCACTTGGAAGAGACTTCAATTTTGATTGTACTCTCCAGTGTAGAAATTTTCCTCTTTCAGAGAGCAATTCACTCTCCCCACCTGAGTGAGGGGTGAGGGTTGGATGCAGGTGGAAGCAGGATGACAGTTTCCTGACCACAAGTTTGCTATGAAACCAGGAGACTTATTACTAATTAACAGTATGTTGAGTGAGTTATTTAATCAATTATTTTCAGTCACTATTTCTAAAAGCAGTAGTACCTCACAAAGCAACACAAGAATCACTGCTGCTTCTTACTGGCCTGCTATTTCAGAAAGCATCCTTCTTCCTTTCATCCTGTCCCACAACATGAAAGAAATAACCAGTTTCCAGTAGCACTGTCAATTTAAATACTTTAGTCAAATTAACTCCCTTCTTTCAAAACAAGAGTCTTCACAATCTCTCAAATAGTAATCGCACTGTATCTCTAAACACCCTAGCTGCCTTTCCTATCTTGCCTGCATCTTTAAAACTGAGTGACCAAGTTTGGCCATTATTCTATATGCAGAATTAATTTCCTATCAAACAAGAGTAACCACAGACAACTTATGTCCATGCCAACTCTGTTAGAAGAATAAATGAACCAGTTATGCTCTTAGTGAAATAGGGACTGTTTCCTCTACAGTAGTAGGGTGGGGAGGAGAAAAAAAAAAAAAAAAACAAACTCAAAAAAAAGGATGTCCTGACCAATGTTGAAACAGGAAGGTGGTGGTTGGTTGGGTTTTTCTTCTTTCTTTGACAAAACTTGTGCTGCATACTTTAAGCAGACAGACACCTGTATTTATGAGGTAAGCCAGAAAGGGAGCCATTACACAGCTGTCTCCGTAGACAAGCCCTGGATCCCATGTGATTACATAGCCATCAAAACCATTTGATGGGAATCAGAGCTCAGCTATACATACTGAAGTGCGTCCTAAACATTTAACAGTAGTCACTTTCCAGTTCTGAATTACAAGTACTTAGAAATGTCCTGTCTTTAAACAAGAAAATAGGTGCCTCCAGCTTCAAATTTTCTTGAGGGAATAATGACAATCAGTTTGCCCCTTTAAATACGAGACTGTGATTTTAATTGCTCTACTGTTCTCTACAGCAGAGAGGAATCAGCCATCATTTTAGAGCAGTTAAAACTGAAGGGTAAGTGAAGACACCTTCAGGCAGACTAACATTAATGGACTATAATACTGTTTATGGACACTCTAAAGAAGGCAGAGCATAACTACAACCACCTCACTACTATCAAGGGCAGGAGGAAGGCAGGGGATATGCTAAACAATAGGGATTTGGAGCATGGCTGTCCACTCAGAACCAGGCTAGGACAAGCCCATCAGGCTCCAACCCAGAAAATAAGCTCTCCCAGACACCAGTCCTCTCTGTGTTTCCTTTTTTTTTTTCCCATAATAGGAAGCCATTTGCTGCAAGACAAGACCAAGTTGGCTCCGTGCATTACCTTGTTAACAAAACTTTTTTTCCTCTAATTTGCAAGAGTTGCCAGATTCCCTCACCCCAGGAGAACCAGAAATAGATGACAATTTAATAGAAGATAATGTTAGAAAAATCCAAATTGAGATTCATCAAAACAAACGGATCAATTTTGTCCAATAGTAAGAAGCAAAAGGTACATATAAGAGGACTCACAGCAGGGCTTGTCTGGCCTGCCCCTCTCTGTACCCTCCTCTAAGCTGAAGATTCATACGCCTTGAGGGGGAAAAAAAAAATCTTAAATTTTATTTGGGTTCTCCTTTTGCTGATACTCCTTCCTCTTAAATCAAAACATCTCATATAATCCATAGTCTATGTAGATTTGTATTCTGTGCCTTTACTTTAGGGAAGTAGGGTGGGGTTTTTTGTTCATTTGTAAATCTACTTTTCCCAACACTGATTGAGCTTACTTCCATTGTACTTAAGTACAGAAAAAGATGGGGAAATGCCCAAAGGGGGCCTTATCACTGCAAAATCTTCTCACTTTCAGGTTGACACTGCAGTTCTTAACAATCAAAAGATGGAAAAACATTACCCTAAGAGAAACAGACTTTTCCCCCCCCTCACACTTTGGGTTTGGTTGGTTGTGGGCTTGTTTGGTTTTTTTTGTGTGTGTGTGTGTGTGTGTGTGTGTGTGTGTGTGTGTGTGTGTGTGTTTGTTTTTTAAGAAATCCCTTTCTACAAAGGTCATCATAGTTCTTCAAAATGCTGTTGTCTTTCCCCCCTTTTTCTTATAAGGAGGAAAAAGGCTTAGCCAGCCTCAGCAAAGAGGGTCTAGGACTAGGTCACTTCAGAAATAAAGTATGCAGGGC
Source organism: Vanellus vanellus (assembly GCF_965231255.1). Classification (NCBI taxonomy): domain Eukaryota; kingdom Metazoa; phylum Chordata; class Aves; order Charadriiformes; family Charadriidae; genus Vanellus; species Vanellus vanellus. The sequence goes on from NC_138905.1 coordinate 164,151,204, forward strand.
TGATGAAGAGGACTGACTGAAACCACACCAGTCCTCTTTATACAGCGTTTTAATTTGAGTCAAGGAGGACTAAAAAAAGAACAAAATAGGTATCTCATTTTTGAAGTGATATTGCTCACCTCCTGAAGTTCATCTCTCAGTGATTAATTTCTCAAAAAGACAAAAAAATCTGAGCGTGCTATTAATGAGAACAGCTGCCTTCATGAATGTTTAAGTAGAAAAGATTTTTTTTGTTCAGTTGTAAAGTGAAAGATCCAGTACCAGAATACAGAAAAGGAAAATTGTTCTATGAGTACTAAAATTAATGGAACTAGTATACTGCAGATTTAAAGTCTACAAGCCCTCTCCCTCATCACATTTGACTGAAACAGCCCAGTACTTTAAATACTGCTGCATGACTGAGCACAGGGGTTGGAACAGACAGATTGTCCAAATGTCCTTCTTAAGCCTGGTTTCTTGTGGAAATGAAATTCACTAAATTAAGTTTTGAAGATTTTTTTTTTATAGCACATTAGCACTTCACAGTCTTGAAGAAAGTAGGTAACAACATAATGGTATCTTCAGAGACACCCATTACTCAGACCCTGCTGTCCAAGGCTGTGGAGGGGCACATGTAACAAGTGTGCATTTTATGGAAACCACTTATGAAAAACGTGGCCTCAGGAGTAGAATGAGTTTACTGTTCTTAGCAGCACTACAGAGATCCATGGAGGTGAAGTAATGGCTGTTACCTTCCTCTGCCCTCAACACACACTAGGGGATAGAACAGTATTATTGCACGCTGCCACCGAAAGACACTACAATGGAGTTCCTAAAATGGATTTACATCACTAACTATAATTACCTTTTATCTCTAAATGCAATTGTCTGGACATTGCTGGTTATATAAAATGTGTTTAAGTTTGGTAAGCTGTACGGTCTCACAAAACAACCTGAACATAGCCCACTGTTGTAAAGGCAACTCTGCTGTAGATAAAACAAGTACATTTCACTTACACTAATCAAAACAAAATTACCAGCAGATATTTTTGTAAATCTGCAACTACCAGTGCTGATTGGGGATAACAACATAGTGTAGAATCAAAGTGCATATTAAAATTTTTTGAAACAGTAACTGCATTTTAAATGCCCACAAAAAAAAAAGTATGCAGTTTGCACATACAACTGTACCTTCTTCATACAAATCTTCCAGCAAATAAGCTTCTGCTCTGTCTTTCAGGGCATTCACATTGGTCGGTTCCAGTTGCAGAACTTCTGTACAAACTTTTATGGCTTCTGTAGCCTGCTGATTCTAGAGAGAACATAACACAAAACTCATGTAGTTGGGGTTTTTTTTTGTTTGTTTTAAAGAAATTTACAGAGGGATAAAGGAGCAGAATTACCTTTGATAAACAGTGGCAGATCCTTTCTTTGGCACGAGTAGCATAAATTGGGACTTCCGGCTCAGTTTTCATTACAGAATCGTATTTATTGATTGCATCTTCATACCTGTTTAAATGAAAGATAAGCATAATATCATGAAATGCAATAACTATTTCAGGGTGTTGTGATTTATTTACAAATTTTTTAATTCAGATTTTCACAGACTTCTAGCTATGTACCTTAACTTTAATAGTCTTAAACGTGTGGTGTGAGACAACAGTACGAAGAAAACTTTCAGCCACTTCAAGAATTGCATCCCCATTCCCTTTTCTGTGCTATGAGACAGAAGAGTAGGCACTATGCCTTGCAGGCTTTTGCAGAAGATAATGACTCCCATGCCTCAATGTGTAGAGACAACAGTCTCTAGATTTGCCTCATGTCAACACAGCACTCTGCATTTGGAAAAAAGCATCTCCCTCTCTGATACCCGAGATGGAACAAGTCTGGAGTCTTGCTGTGAGCACTGTACTATTTGCATTTCTTGTTACAGAAAAGAGATATTTATTCCAGATTGAATCAGGCAGCCTTCTCCTTTCCTTCTCTGTAAGTCACACAGTAAAATGTATTTTTGCTGTGAAGGTTTCAAAGATGCTAAAGTTCCATGGTTTGAGGAAGAAATGGATTAGAACATTCACCTAAAAATGCAAGCATGTGATTGAACCCATGGGTTGCTACAAGCTAGGAGAAATTCAAGCTCTCAGAAGACTTCCTGAAAATGCACTGATACTGGATTAAATAGAAGACTAAAGGAAAAAAAAAAAAAAAAAGAATCCAAATGGACTGCTGACTTAATAGAACTGTCTTCAGTTGTGCTGATTCACATTCCTGATGTACTTCATTTAAAACAACCACCTTGACAATGTTTGAGCATTTGTTAGGGGTCCTTACAGTTAGATTTCGTGTGCTTTGGGAACATGTAAAACTGAAATAAACCAAGAAGTAGAAGAATACAGAGGCATTGTCTATCATTTAACAGGGTGCATAAAAGAAGCCCATCAGTCAAATCCACTTTTGCTATCAAGGCACTGCAGAGTTACTATGTGGTTTTAGTCTAGAGATGTGGTCCTCTAATCGCAGAATAGCCAAGGTTGGTAGTGACTTCTGGAGGTCATCTGGTCCAACCCCCCCGCTCAAGCAGGGCCACTAGAGCAGGTTGTCCAGGACCATGTCCAGATGGATTTTTAATATCTCCAAAGTGGGAAGACTCTACAATCTCCCTGGGCAACCTGCTCTAGTGGAAATGAGAGGATGATGGGAAGCATTTCCTTATGTTCAAATGGTATTTCCTGTTTCAGTTTGTGCCCATTGGCCCTGGTCCTGTCACTGGGCACCACTGAAAGGAGCCTGGCTCCACCCTCTTTGCATCTAGTGTTTATATACATCGATGAGATCATCCTGTAGCAGGCGAAGGCTCAGGGGGAACAGTCCCAGCTATCTCGGCCACTCCTCACAAGAGAGACATGCTCCAGTCTCTCCATCATCTTAGCGGCACTTTGCTGGACTTTCTCTCCCAGTAGCTTCATCTCTTGTACTGAGGAGCCCAGCATTCCAGATGTGGCCTCACCAGTGCTGAGTAATATGTGAGAGCTGACAATATTATCCTTATCTTGGTCTTACTACCTGCTCCACAAGTAAGTTAAGTATGCAAAGAGAAGACGGTGGCATCAAAAGGAATCAGAACAGGATAGTCAGTATGTGAGTCAATATTTATTTTAATTGTAATTTGAGAGCTGTGCTCAGTTATCCACTTCAACTGACAGATGCAAAAGGCATCACTTAACTCCTCAACCAGGAATAAGTGCCTCAGTAGTGATTTTTTTTTTTTTTTTAAATATAGCAGTGAATACTTACCTGCCTTCTCTGATAAATTCCTCTGCTGACTCGATCTGCTTATTGAGTTTCTTTACTTGCTTATAGAGAGAGAAGCATTGCTTATGGTCTTGGTCCAGCTTCAGACACTCCCGGACTTCGCTTTTCACAGGGAAGTAGGGCAAGGGAGAAAAAAAACAAGCAAACAAACAAAACAAAAAAAAAAAAACAAAACAAAAAACCAAACCCAAAACAAATATATCACCACACATTATGAAATTTCACATAGAGATGCAATGCAGCATCCATAAGCTGTCCAGAAAAACAGTTGACTTCTTTACACGATCTCTCCCTTCATCCAACCCCAAATTTAAAGTGAGACAAAAAAGTTCTCCAGAACATCCAGGGATACTTGTCTGCTTTTGGTTTCAGTTATTGTGCTTTGCCAAATATGCAAAGATTCAGAAGTGCTACATTAGTAACTGACTAAACAGCAGAAGAAAAACATACCCTGGGAAAGAAGTTAGATTCAACAGTTATCAGATACAATTGTAATTTTTCTATATATTTAACTCAGCTCTGTTACAAAATACCTGTGTTAAAGTATACGTTATGATGCCTGAAACAGACAAAGTTCAGCTAAGACTCAAACCTCCTCTTGATGGAATATCAGCCAAGCCTGTGCCTGACTTTTCACTGTGAAGATTGTTTAATCAGACTCTGATTATGGGAGATACCTCTTAAAATAGTCAAGTGTCTTTAAAAAAAAAAAAAACAAACAAAACATTCCAAATTACAGCCATACGAAGGAATAAAAGTTTTGTATCATTCAAAATCATCATAGTACAACCAAGGTGTTATTTTCAGAAAGAGACCACAAAAACCTTATTTTGTTCCTAAGCACAGACAAAAATATTATTTGAAAATCATTAAGCCTGTAAAGGTAAGAGGAAGAAACTAAGGGAAGGACAAGATTAATCACCCAGCAAGCTCAAGAGCTATAAACTCTTTTTTAGTATATCTTATAATGGAAAAAAAATAGAATCAGAGAAAAATAAAGAAAAAAGGCTTATACCTTCATTCAGATACCATTCTGTTCTTCAACAGCTCTCAATTGTACTTAAAATCTTAACATTTGGTTATTAACAGGGTGTCCATGTATGGATTTCAGAGAAAAAAAAACATCACCTATTCTTGAAATCACTAGGCTAAGTGATGGTCAGCTACCAAAAGTCACCACAGAAGTGATCTATGAGCTCCAGAAGTTAAGTATACTCTGGAAAGGGGATCCCTAAAGCAAACTAGTTAGTTATTTGGCATTTACTTTTGCCCAGCTATAAAACGAATTTTTGCAGTTACAATCAAATGCAGTTTCCATCCACCAGCCTTTGTCATACACTGCCAAGAAGAGAAACCCAGGCTTTTTCAGTCCCCTTCACCTCTTATTGAACAGATTCTGTGGCAGAAACCATATTAGGAGGAGCCTGGAGATGCAGGAAGCACATCTGAGATGATGAGCTGCATAGAAACCACTTGTGTGTAAAAAGAAGGATTATACCACCTGTCCAGATGAGCAGAGTATGAAGTTAAAAATCTGGATTGAGCCAGGGCAGTTAACTGTAAGACCGACTAGGGTGTTATTCCTATACACCCCTAGAATTAACTGGATATGAATAAATGGGTAGGACGTTATCAAAAAACAATCCAAAATACTGGACACTGTCGGCAAGAACGAAAGATTGACAGCTGTGGATCCCCAGCTCCTCATACTTGGATGCTCTTGTACTTTTTATTTATTCTTAAGCTTGTAACTTTTTGTTTCCATTCTTGAAAACAAAAATCTAGCCCTAAGACTTAATGTATACATTTTTTGTTTGCATTGTAAACTTAACTTGAATGGAAGTTCAAGGTTAAAAAAAGGCTCCACCAAAGCAAGTTTAGAGAAGTACTTTCTTCTAGGATGGAGAACTACAATAAAGACAGTAAACGTAAGCAACTCTGACAGACCTGCACTATGGCTTCTATTTAAGTAAACAAGACGCTAGGAACCATTGACGGCTGGTCTTAAAAGAATAAACATGGTGCCTTCACTGCTGGCTTTTAGCTTCTGGAAAGGACCTTCCTTTATCAGATACAGACCAGAATTGCTACTCCATCCAAAAAAAAAAAAAAAAACAGACAACATAGATACTTCCTGGTTTATCATGACCTATATCATCCCATTTTCTGTCTCAGTTATAATGATTACACCAAACAGTAAAATTACCTGAGTGATAATTCATGGTCCCCCAGCTGATAATATATTCTGCTGATTTTATAGAAGGCTTCAGTGTTATCATTCTTTAATTTGGCAGCAGCTTTCAAGTCACTAATGGCTTTGCTTGGTTCCCCTTCCTTTATATAACACTCAGCTCGAAGTTCCCGTAGCTCTGCATCCCAAACACAAACCTTGAGAAATCAAAATTAAAGCTTGTTTTTGGTCCATAACACTTCACTACTTTTCCTCCCCAACAACAGAAAAATCCCATTTAATTTCATTTTGCCAACTGTAACAGCATAAGGTTCAAGCTGCATGCAGAGTGCATGAAATTAGCATCTCTGCTTCCTGGTGGATGCTGTGATGCACCTGCCCAAAGAGAAAACAAAGGCCTGAAAAATTTCTAAATGATTCAATGAGCTCATGCAGGGAGATGAATTAAATCTACTGGCACTGCTTAAACCGGGACAGTCTGTTGAGCCTCCAGGGAAGGATATCGGAATCATAAATTACTATATCTTCCCAGAAGAACAGGGGTAATGAACAGCAAGGACCAAGCTGTCAGTTGTCCTCTAGAAAGAAGCCTATGGGTAAGATTAAGCTATGCAAGATTTGACCTTAGTATCTGGATTTTAAAGATATATACAGAAGTAATAGTGTGACAGTATGGCAAGAATAACTACTTAAGAGGAACTACCTATCATAATTCATTTTAGAGAATTTATTCTGGGTCTTATCATTTGTTTGTAAACCATCATTTTTGATAACAAGGGTTTTCTGCTTTTCCACATTCCCTCCCCATAAACAAACTCCCCATCTTGTGGCAGTTTCTTCACCGAAAGCTAGAATGTTAACATTTTATGAATTAACAGTGTTAATTTGTATGTGAAGAGTCATAGCAGTTAACTGTCTTTTAATAGATACTTCTATATGACACACAAAATGCCCACAACTGAGTTATTTACGCTTATACTATCAGACTACCTATTCTGATTAAGATTCAAGAAATACAGATATCTAAGGAACAAACTGAAAATCCAAATAGCTATGTACATTTTTAACTTTGTGATTTTTTCTGATCTTTTCTTACTTCATTTTCTCAAGACAAAAATTGCCTGCATATAGGCAATGAAAAACCTAAATTAAAACCCTACGTCTCCTGTATTTGGCAAAACTTCATTGGTCTAAGAACAACTTTTTTTCCCGGCTTCCCCAAGAACTGTGGAAAAACGGGAAAGTATAATCAAGAAAGTTATCAGTAACAGAAGTTTGGCTGAAGTTGTATCTTTAACCTAAAGTACAAGCTATTATATTGATTTTTATGCAGGTAGTGCTCTGCACTCTCCACTCTCCAACTTCATTATGGACTCATGGTGCTCAGCAAAACCGAGCCAATTACACCAAGTGTTTTCATATCAGTGAAGAAGTTATTAAACAAAAATACACAGATGTCAGGAGCTCTTACTTCCCTTTCACAGTACCATTTTACTTAACACTTACTGCCAAGATTTCATCAAGAAGAGAAATAGCAGCTACGTAATCCTCTCGCTGGTAGGCAGATAATGCTTGTGAATGCAGGCGCTGTAGCTCATCAGATTTTGTCAGCTGAGTCTGGGCTTCTTTTTCCTCATTACTGCTAGGATTGGATTTGAGCTGCAAACATTAACAAGGAAAGACACTGAAATGTTTATTCAAGGATCTTTTTTTGTCCCATTAATAATCATATCATGGAGAACTGACTAAAGCTGCAAATAAAGCAAAATTAGTTTTAAATTCCACAGGAAAGGTTTCTAACTCCAAACTTCAGAAAAAAAGATAGACATTTTTAGCTTCAGTACAAGTTGTCCAAAGTGAGAGAAAACTAATTCCTCCCCCCACCAGGCCTGATCATTCACAATAGTCATTGTCCCCTCCCACCCCCAATCAACTGCTGGAAGTCATGGACCTCTGAATTGTAGCCTAGTTAATTCATATCTCTGCAGACAGTTATTACACACTGGATGCCTCAGCATCAGTAGAAAGTTTATACACATGGCACAATCTCACTTAAAGCACAATATGTATTTATAAATTCATGACAGAAACAAATGCAACGTGTCACAGAATACCGTAAAGCTGCGTTTCTCACATTTTCCTCCGAAAGAGCGACGACAGCAGGAAGTTAATATGCTACAGATGGGGGAAAGGCTCAACTGGGATAAGCTAGGAATTTATGCACTTTGCTTCATAAATGGTTTTAAACAGGTCTAAAGTTTTGTAGACAAAGTCTCTCATTTCTCAAACCCCTCTCTGAGCAAACATAAAGGATTACATTGTACTTGCCTTCATTTGTTGAGGCAGTTTTGTATTTTCAAAGAAAATACAAAACCCCCAAAATCTCACAGGCGACTCTGCTACCACCCAGGAAGAAAAATACAGGCCAAGAAGAATCTCAGCCATTCCCTTCCAAAGCCAGAAACCCATTTGTACGATCAGCATAGTTGAATAAGACACTTGTTGCTGATCAGAATGACTTCCAACATTTCCAAAGGGACAGATCATCAGGACTTGATTTTTTTTTTTGTTGTTTTAAAAATCAAAACTTGCACTTCCTTGCATTTTATACACTGAAATGTTGACTAGATTTACCAACTCCTCAAAGTCATTCAGTACTTTTTCTTTCCTCCTTTATCTTAAAGCGGCCTCTTACCTTTTTCTCATCAGAAAGTTCTTCAAACACTCATATTTTGTGCTTAAGTCTCTAATGCAATTCAACATCAGCCCTCAGAACTCCTGTAACAAAATTTTCCCTGGTTCCAACACTTCAGTATATGAAAGGAAACATCCTAAATGCAACATGAAAAGCACACGCAGGTCCCAACTCTGTCTTAAATTCTTCATTTTAAGTCTTTTTGAACCTTACACAGTTGTTTCATTTTACTCTGGCAAAAATCAAGTTGTACTTAGACCTGAAAATTCTCCTTTATCCCCTACACTGTCTTTCAGCAAGAGGAGAGGAATGTGATCAAAGAGTTTTCTTCTTTGTATGCTTATTCCTAATATCAGTCTCAAAAAGCTTTTCTTCTGGTTAGAACAGAAACTCTGCCTATAAACCCCTTGTGCTATGCATCCTATTTCTGCCCCAAATCTGGAGCTTGTAGTAGAAGCAAATTTTAAGTTCCAAGACTACAAAACTCCCCGAAGTTCTGAACTCTTCAGTTCCAGCTGACTTGCTCAATGTCTCTCTCATTTCTCAGCATTTTCCTCTCAAAAATTAAGAGCTTTTGCTATGGACAAGCTTTATGCTTCCATTTACACTTCTCACAATAACAGTGCACTCAGACATACAGTATGTTTCTCATTATTTATTTGGAGCAAAACATCAGTAGAATATGAAATGCAATGTTACAATCATACAGACATCTGATAGTAATAAAGACCATTTGAGTGAAATATCCTAGATAATTTTAGGTAGTACAAACTGTCCAGTTAACAAAGAAAGGGAAACTTTTCACTCTATCATTCAAACTAAAGCCATCAAGTGATTGTGTGCTACAGTATGATGAAAATAACACACTCGGAAGCTCTTAGTAAGTAGTTAGTGTATTGCTATGATGTTTTATTCAGTAATGTTAACTAAAGCAAAAATAAGTCTGTTCATTCAGCTCCCAGAAAAAAAGATGGAAATGTGATGCAGTTTGATACTTTCATTTTGGCTTACTTCCCAATTATTCCCTCCCCCTTTTCACCCTGTGATCAGAGGACTGTCACATCACTATCAACAACAAATCACATTTCAGTTATTTCTCCTTTTCCTGTGGAGCAGTAAGCTTGTGGGTGACAACTCGGAAGAACTGCTTGCACGAAGTATGCCAGATTTCCAAGAAAGAAGAGCAAAGTATTAAAAATCCCTTCAGCTGAACTTAATACAGGTCTAAGGCAAACCTAACACTCCTCTACATGCTTCAATGACCTCAAAGCACAATGTCAGAAGCTATGCTTTGCTCAATTCTGCTGGACAAGGACACTGCTACTGGTGAAGGTGTTCTCAGCACAGTATCCTTTGCTGTTTTTGAGGTTTACTACATTTGGATTAGAACACTAAGTTAGTTGCAGTTTAAGTTGCAACAACAAAAGCCAGCCAGCTGTTAACAGCAACTTTCATTCACTACCAACCCCCCTGTCAAACATGCACCTAATTCCTTTATAGAAAACAAAGTCTATTACACAGGAATGGCTTTGTTACTGTAAGTAATTCTCCATCACAGATTTACTACTATAGGTGATGCTGTATTTTATAGCCTAGCCTCAGTACAGGGAAGAAACACCCTAGGGTAAGCAAACCCCCAATTCCCTCTCCTCCACAAGTAAGCAAGATTAAAGGGAACAAAAATATAATGCAGCACTAGTTCAGAAACATATTGTTAATACAAGGCCATCAATACAGCCATGCTGGTATATCAGCAGTGACAAAACACTGAAGCAAGACCAATGTTAAACTACACGGGATCCATTTGCATTTTGTGTTGGATGCTGCTATCCTGATGATGGCATGTACCAGTCTGAATTGATTAACATATTTCAATGTGATGCACCTACACGTATCTTACATGCTATCTGGATCAGCAATATGCTTTTTATTTAACAAAGCTTTATCTGTTACCACACTAAAAAAAGGATCCCCAAACACTGGACACTTACAGGAAACAGAACTAGAAATCACAAACATGGAGCAAGTGCTTCCTGCCTATTAAGTTTATTAAAAACTTTTTGCTTCAGGTTTTTTTTTTGTTTTGTTTTTTCCAGAAGTATAGGGAAGAGTTACAAAACACAGGTAAGCTAATTCAACGGCTCACTACAACCTGTCCTGCTTTCCAGCTAGGTAGTCCTACATCTTCCTTTGCAATGGCCCTTAAACAATACAGGAAGAAGTTGGGCATTTAATACAAGAATTCTAATGAAAAACAGTTACAACAACCTTGAGGGGAAAAAAAAAAAAACCAAAAAAACAAAAAAAACAAAACCAAACCAACTAACAACCTGAAATCCATACTCTCAAAGAGCATAGAATAAAGATGTAAAGGCAATTCACCTCTAGCATTTCAGTATCTTAGTATGTATTATAAACAAAATACTGTTAAAACCTCAAAATGTTACAGACATGCTGGTTCTATACCTTGCTTACAGTGGTCCAGTGCCCCTAACACAGGCATACATCTGCACATTCTAAAGCTGTTTTATTTTCTTGCTTTTCAAAATGGTTAATACACAGACAATGAGAAGATGATTAGGCTTGTGAAAGACATTCTAAGGGGAATTGAAGGAACCTCCACAGTTTGTGCTATTTAATAAAATCAAGAACAGTACACAAGGAAAGGTCTGCATTGGCAGAGCAATATATTAGGTAATACAGCCATGATATTAGAGAGAGAGAAAAAAGCAAAAGGTATTTAAATATTTCCTTATTCTTTACCCAGGAAACTACAGATTACCACAGTACCACAGAGGAATGTATTTGGAAACAGCCTTATGTTACTTTGATCTGGTTAAGAGAGCTTCAAACACCCAACCCAAGCTTGCCTAGTAACTTACTCAAATCAGTTTAACTTACAGTACCGTAAGATGGTACCCTCCACCTACATCCGAAGTAGTATTACGCATACCAACCAACCATGGAAAATTATTGTCCAGTGTATTTTGCAACAGCCGAGGGCTTCCCTAGATTAGAAAACAAGAGTTTGCAGATGTCCACTGCTCAGTCACTTGGTCTTGGCTGACATCTAGTGGAGCTGGAAGTGGCACCTTCAGTTTCCAGCTTTTAAGTGTTTATGTTTCCAAAGGAGACAGAACTGTCTATTTACAGTATTTATTGCAACAAACTGCAACTGTGAAAATTACATTCAGTCTAAAAAAAATGAAGATTTTAAATAAATATGACAACTTGGTCCTTTCCACACTTTCCAATAGACCAGGCAAAAGTTCTGTTCTATTTTTGTGCCTTCTATAGAATTCAGCAACTCAAATGCTTGTCATTTTCTCTAAGACACAAGCAGGGCCACAGACAATATTACAAGGCCCATCAAAGGGCTGCCAGGACTCACATCACTTTTGTCACCTTTTCAGAGGGCCTTCCATCAACCCAAGTATAGCAATATTCCTTTTATTTTCACTAAAAATCACATACTTAAAGACAAAATAAATATTCCAGGGCTTTCATGGATCACGGCCTTAGGCACGAATGTTGATGTGCCCACAGATCTGTCCTGTTGACTTGTTATTCAGAAACTACTGACCAAAAGAGAAGGAACTTGATATTAAGCATACGAACACTCAACCAAAGTTGGAGCAAAAAAATACATACTACTCATAAACTGTAAGCAATGACTTTCTAAAGTCACCTAAGGACTTTGGCTTAATCCCTGTTCCACCCTGAGCACTGTGAGCACAAGAATTAGACCCCTCTGCTGTCACCTACTGAAAGTTTTATTACCCTCTATGTCCTAGATTCCCAAACTGGTAGCTGAGTTGCAAAGGAAGAAGCTAAAGAGCTTCTAAAGATTAATGAGTTCTGATTCTGTATCACTAGACGGAAAAAAATACTGGCCCATGGAAGGAACTTCATCAGCTTGGTGCACCTGTTGACCAAAAGGAGAGGTTTCTAGAAATGCACTATTGCTTAACATGTCAAGGCATAAAGCAGAATCACACCTTTCAGCCAACAGGGAAGTACAGAGGAAGAGAGGAAAAAAAAAAAAGCAATCTAAAAATAAGGTATGAAGGCTGGGGTCTCAGAAGGCTCTGCTCCTTAAAGAAGCATTCCAATCCTTTCCAGTCAGGCATTCCCACTGCCTGCTTTCACACTGGCACTGCCTCACAAGACAGCCAGTACCGTGCCACAGGGGGCAGAAACATCCAGAGAAACTGCTCTGCTTAGCAACAGTATAATTTTAAAGTTTAGGGTGCTCACGGAACTTTTCCCACATATGATAAAATTGCATAGAGAGAATTTAAGGGTATGAGATTTTTTTCGTTCCACAAGCATACACTAAAGGATAGTTCTACTATTATGTGCAAAGAATAGTTTCAATGACTCTTTCAAGGTCTACACAAAATCACCGCTGTTACAAGATGGGAAAGTTTACCTGTAATTCTCCCCTCCGTTTAGTTGGACTGAATTTTTCTTCCTCTTTCTCTCCCTCAAAAATGACTGTACCTCCTAAACTGCCGAGATCCCTTTCAAGGAGCAGGACTCCAAGAGAGAGTGGAAGAGGGATGAGGAGGAAAAAAAAAAAAAAAAAAAAAAGGAAGCTTTTCTGAGTCTCCAGTCTCCACTGGGATTTGACAGACTTCTGGAATATGCTAGAAGAAAACACCATTTTTCAGATGGCTCATTACATCAGTCACCCTGCAGTTGTGGTTGGCGTGGAAAGCAACACTGTTGACACTGACTCTTAATGCAAGCATCATACAGCATATTACAAACCACCTTACTTCTACATGTCTGTCCTTGAGTAGTCCAAGTAAAATTATTTTCCTTAGTTTCACACCCTGACCTTATTTCTCCAACTCAAAAGTGAGGAATATTTTAACATCTGATCTACTCCCTTGAAGTCAACACCTGACCCAAACGCACGCATAACCAATCTCACATGTGAAATCACACAAGAGAGAACACATCTACTATCATTCAAGGGCATACAATCTACTTCCAAGGCAGCTGGCTTTACTAGAAGAAAGCCCATCTCATCTACACAACTATCTCCTCACAAAAAAAACCCAAAAACACAGATGGTAAAAACTCCCATACGTGACAACTCATTTTTGTAAGCTTATGACATCCTCAGGACCATCTATTCTAGATAACATCCTGAAATCCTGCACAATAAAGAAAGTGAATTATTTTTCTTCAAATTAAGAATTCCCTTTCAGTGAAAGGGGATGGGTAGGGTGGAGGTTTGTTTTGTAAATACAAAATTTCCACCCCATCTTTCCGTGACACTCAACTTCTACAGACTCAAACATATGACCAGACTGCTGCACGCCTACTGACTTACAGCAACTGCAGATTTAGAGCCTATGTGCAACTAATGCGGGATGGGCAAAGTTTTTCTCCAATTTAGGTCCAGATTTGGACACTAAAGTCTGTCGACGTGCTACACACCCAGAATAAGAGCATTCTAATCAACTGATATGCAGCCAAAGTGTTCATATCCTGACCTATATTTACTCAGCTAAAGAGCAGAATCATAGATTACATATTCTGTTCACATGTAAAACATGCAGTTTTAGGTCTCTAAATCCACAACTAAATTCTAGCCTAAAAGTTATTGAGATACCACTGGCATTTCTCTGGGCCATATCTGCCCTAGCAGTAGAAGGAACTTTCATTTCAAGGTACAACTGCTTGTACCGCTTCTGGCTTCTTGACAACTGACTTACAATACGAGTCAAACCTCAGAGGATACTATTTACCTTCCCCCTGTTGCTTTTGGTAGCAAAGATACAAGTCTGGATGTAAGAGTCTTGAGATCATTTGGAAAGATATTCAGTCCCTAACAGCCTTCCTCTTTCTCTCCTCTTTTATACAAAAACACCCCAAAGAAACACAGAATGTTAATACATTTCATCTTGAGATTAAATGCAATTTCATATTTAGATGCAAACATACTGCCAGAATAAACTAGCTATTTTAGACACATGGAGAACTGGTAGAATAATCAGATTGACTACCTGAAAGATTTCGAAGAACGAGGGAAATCTCTCAAATATATATGTATTCTACTTAAGAGTCACACTATGTAGGATAACAATGTCCTCCTGCATATGAATAAATTAACCTATTACAAAGGATTACTTTAATATTGCCTTACTTTGCTTGAATATACTGTACTTAACTGAAAATTGTGCTCTTCAAAAGAGACTGCTTGCCATATTCTCTAAGTACACAGGCAATATTGTTCACAGAATGAAGGAAACTGGAAGTAAGATTTAGGATCAATATGGTATCTTCATAAGTCATCTTCTGAGAAGAAACTCTGTTCTACTTCAGATTTAAAGCTTGACTGAAGACTGAAACTGTTCAACTGACCAAAGGCAGCAATCTAAAGTTTTGCAGCTGATTTGGAAAAGAGGCAAGCTACTTGACAGTTGACTGGAAAAGCATTTCCACATGCAGTATCAAACAATACTCCAAGAAACAGTAACTGCAAAGAGATGCATACACATACTCGAAATCAGCACTGACATCACGTAATTGCTATTGCAGCAACTATATCCTCAGTTAATCAGAGCTGAACAACATTCTCTGACATTTGCAAACAGCAGGGCTGCACTGCAATCAGATGTGCAACTGCAGACCACACACTCCTGAAACTTTCTGAGGAAACAGCAGCAGCCAGAGGAGCCATTGCTACGTGAATTTCAGAATAAGCTACTGCAGCTTTGCTACGAACACAAAGACTGGTTAGTACATTTATACCTGCAAGAGCCATTCCTCCCAACTGCCATGCAGAGCGCACAGTATAACTGCTCTGGTTTTGTCATACATACTCACTAGTAAGATTTCCATTAAGCATCTGTAATCTACAACACAGAACTGCTTCCTCCATCACACTCTAAGAAAGCCAGCAAGACAGAATTTGCAAGTGCAACTGCTGCCATTTATTTTGGCATAAGGGACATGCAAGCTGTTCAAACTAGCAACTCTTGAAGAGTATGCAATAAGAATGTATCTTATTTATTCTCATGCTTACAGAAATTTTGTGCAACAGAGAGGGAAATGAGTTTCACATATTCTGAGGAATTTTGTTCTGGGATTAGATCAGTTTATTTTTGCAGCATAAGGCCAAAATGCACAAAATACTTATCGAAGTAAGAAACAAACCAAGTGAATTTCAAGAGGTTAATATCCAACTGTGTTTGTACAGAAACTCTGGGCACTTCCTGATTACGGAGAGAAAGTACTGCCAACACATTCATGAAAAATGGAGAACTCCTCTGCAGGTGAGGAGACATGCAGATGCGGAGACATGCAGATGCATGCCACCAAAATTTATTGATTTTAACAGCCCAGTGACTAAATTAAGAGCCCAGGATCTTTCTGTAATCAGTAAAAAGAGATAGGAAGCTTCCAAGGTTGACCCATGAGGTCACTAGCGATTTCCCAAGATGACCCGAATATAGTGATGTAAAGCAGGGCTCAACTACATACATTCAGTCCCATGTCACTTATCTTTCTTTCTGAACGAAGACTGCTCCCTAGTATTGGCATCATTAAGCAGAGATCATGAAGTGCCAGGCACAGACACAAAAAAAAAAAAAGAGAGATTTTTTGAAGTGCTGTGCTACTTCATGCAACACCTGATTTCATCTTCATCACCACAGTGCAACTTTATCAGTCATTTATACATACAAGGTAGCTTAGCTACCAACATCTTTAAAGAATAAGAAAGACACTCAGGTATAAGTACACGTATGCTCCAGAACATCAGAGTTGAGATGAGACCTTGGCTGAGAACCCAACCTTAAAAGCACTGATGCAATTCAACTTAGGCCTCCAACTTACCACATTTTTAAAGTCATCCTCCGCCTCATCAAATTTTCCTTGTTTGAGCAGTAAGTGTCCTCTCTGCAATCTTGCCTGAAATGAAACGTAAGATAATTTATTTTGCTTTACAAATTGGAATTCAGCAAAGTATGAAAATAAGCTTCAATTTCCTTTAGAGACAAAGAGTTTCATTTTACTACAGCTAACAAGCTGAAACAGAGATCACACCACCCATTCTTTGTCTTCCTAATTTGACAATGTTCTTACGAGGACTCTTTAATCATGAAGGATCACTCAGCACCAGAACGGAGGGGGAAAAAGCAGCCACAGTTTTTGAGTGGCTGTAGCTCATGGAAAGAACTCATTTGAAGCATTGCATAAAACAAAGTGAATGTTTACCTTACACCACTTTCCCCATTATAACGGCTTATAGATTTTAAGAAATTAGCAAAAGTAATAAATAATAAACAATCCCCACAGTTAATTCTTTCACTACACTTCCAGAATAATAGAAGCTATGTAAAAAGACAAGTTAATAATTTAGAAGATTTTGATTTATGGTAGGAATATTTTCATACACCAATGAATTTAACGTCTGCTCCTTCATTGTAAACTATACAGGACATGTTACTGCCCATGAAAAAGGGAGACCAGAGAATTAAATAATGAGAACTCCAGCATCAGTCTCCAACTAGTGAGGCAGTCTCCACGTACAGTAAGCAGAAGTGAGAAAGGTGTAAGTACATCAGAATTTGTAACAATCCCATAGGAAAGCAGTGAGACTAGGCAAATCAAATGCTGATTAAGACAGAATAAAAACAGAGGAATGTGTGCGCTCTCTTTGTGCCCCTTCCCCCCCCTCACTCTCAGAAGGCATAGCCTTGGTGACTGAGAAGAAAATAACCACAAGCGAGAGAAAGTGTTCAGCACAAACCCATGAGGAACATGAACTTAATAAAACTACTATTAGTTGTTAGAATAACTGGCTAGACTGTACTCAGCATAGTCGCAGATTCAAGCACTTACATCATTGTTATTATTTTATCCTATTTGAAGCCTTCTGAGTGATAATATATTTCCCATTTCCATTTAGCAAAATCTGAAAAAACAACCTTCTTCGAAGCAGGTTTTTTTTTACGCTTGAACAATTTTCAATTCCAGCAATACTTACTGATGTGAAGTCCTGCTTTAATTCAACCACTTTACTTAAATCACGAATTGCTGCTTTCGATTTGCCCATGGCTAAATACACTGTGGCTCTTCTGTAATAAGCAATGTAGTTATCAGAGTCTCCCTCTGCAAGGGAATGAACAGTAATCAGAATACTATCTCAAAGCAACTGAAACTTCGCGTACAGTGAAACTGCAATGACTAAAAATACATTACCTGAGTTTTATGCCACTGGAAAAAATGGTATTTAATCAAGAAAATATAACATTTGTAACATTATCAAAGCAATATTTTCCATGCAGTTTGATTATTTAACAATAAAGACTAATTATTTAGCATTTACTGTGTTTCTGTAAAGAGTACTGAAGTTGAAATATGTACATGTTTTTCAGCCTTGTACAGGGAAACAGCCACTATATACTAACACTATCTCCAACTGCAGGCCTACATTTGAAAGCATGTTAATTCATGATTCTCTATCCAGTTCCTGTCCATCATATAGGATACAAGAAAATAATCCCAAAATGACCAATCTGTTAGTCCAACGTCATCAGAAGCATAAACCCCTTACATCACCCATTGAAAGAGCAACAGCTTCTTTACTATTCAAGCAGGCACCAACACTCCCTCTCAACAGCAGAGAAACACACATACATTATCAAAACCTGAAGGCTAACTGCAAGGCCCATGCATCCCATGTTGTCTCCTGGTCAAACTTCCAAGATCCATCAATTTCAACACTCTAGGGTAGCACACATGTACACCCTTAGAGGAGATAAACATCAGTCTCTGAAATCAAGAAGAATATTCTTAATATTCTTCTCTGTGCAGTATTTCAGAGAAACAGATGACAGTTACTGTTGGCTCTCAAGGAAAGGTAACTTAGACCACCCAAACAACCATATACAGAAGACGACAGTAAACACCTTACTGTACTATTGGGGGGGGGGGGGGGGGGGGGGGGAAATCAATCCAGAATTTTTACACAAGGACATACATACCTGAGGAACAAAACAAATATTTCTCCTCCTCACCTCATCTGAGGTTGAAGTTGAACTTCAAAATAAATGGAACACACATCATTGCCAAATGATCATCTCCTGGTCAGTAACTGAGCTTCATAGCTGGCCACCTCCATTACCAGAACAATAGTTCAGATCTCAATGGAAAAGTTATCCGCACCCTTTCTCTACAACGTCTTGGCTGTGGAAATGCTAACATCCAGCACTGAAATTTAATAACAACCCCCATGCTTATATGCCAGCATTATGGACATGAAGTAAATTCAATGACAACTACCTTTAAAAAAAGGTAGTATTAAGTCCAACTGCATACACCTACATGTTTAGAGTAGGCACAAATCAAGAGCCGAAACTAAGGAACCTTATTAATACACAAAGGATGGAAGATAGGAAAGAGCTAACCCAGAAAGCGTGTTCCAACACCAGATGAACATCCCTCCAACAGTAAGAATACGGTTTTGCCTCAGTTTCCCAGTAACAGTAATGAACAGCAGTTAACATCTACCCAGACAAAAGGCATAAGCCATCAACTTGATGAGACTGAAGAAAGAATAACTGAAGAGACAGAAAATGGACAGTAGCTTTCTTTTATTTTAGATGTTTGCAAAAAAGAAAAATAGATCTTTTTGTCTTGCCTCAGCCAGCCTATTTACCTCACAGTCTACAATGATGCAGTACAGGGAAAAAAGGATTATAGAAATTTCTTCTCCCCTCCTCTACCAACACAGTAGGCAAATCACGCTCATGGACTTTTCAAAAAGGCAAAACACAATGAAGAAGTCCGATGAAAGTTTAGGCAATCAGGCTCAAATCGACACCCAACTAAGAATCCCAACATCAATGGAGGCATTGACAAGGTCACAACGGAGGTGATCACACCATAGTTCTACCAGTTGCTCAAGCACTGCTGGCAAAGCAGAAGGTTTCACCCCATGCAGGCACCTCACCTCTGCTGCCTTTGCACCACCACCAGCATTTGCATGGCTACAGATTGAATTGGACTTTTCACCAAACACAAGTTAAAGCTCGCCAACCAATAATAAAGGAATAAGCCATGCTGTAACACTAACTCTGCTCAGATATCACCACAATGCTTTGGCAGCAACACACAAGGTAAAAGGAGTAACAGACCACCTCTCGGTGGAATAAGAGCTTCCATAGCACAGAAAAAGAGGACATTCGCCGCTCCACTCCCTTTATATAAGGGAAGTTTATCTCGGAGAGCTCACAGGAAATATTAATAGCTCAGAATCAGCAGATATTTCATTTCCATATCACTATTAGACCAAGGCATAAATAGAAAAGTTTCAGTAGTATGACTCATTACTGTGTAACATCTTGATATTATTCTTCTCACAGAGAAAATTATGCACTTGTACATTATAACAAAGTCCAACAACTTAAAAAAAAAAAATTAAAAAACCCCATGCAGTTGAGAAATTGTAGCATTAGTGAACACTGCTCTTTACTGGAGCTATCTGTTGCTACTCTTCAATTCAAGGATTTTAACCAGCAAAGTTGCTTTAAAATTTATAGAAGCAAACATTTAACTCCTCAGTTTATTGAAAATGCAGAACACCAAAACAAGAACTCACAGACTCGTTGAGTGTAAGAGGGACAGTTAATATACACTTCACTACCAGTCCAGTGTCTCAGACTTGTAGTATTAGTTTCACCGAGGTATCACTCGCTTCAAGTTTTTTTTTTTTTAAAAAAAAAAAAAAAAAAAGACTATTTTAAATGTTGACTTTTTTTACAGTGCTGGAGAGAAGCAAGCATGGATAAACTCAACCTTTCAAAGACATACTTCAAAAAAACTTCCGAAAGATAAAACCTAATCTTGATGGGATTAGATACAGGGAATACCTCATCAAACAATACCACAGTCAATTATAATTCCTTCCATCCAGCTAGCTTTCAGAACAGCAGTGCCTTAGTGTTCACATATCATGTAGTTAATTGAACTGTTTCTTTTATCAAAATTAAAGCATAAATATTCTACGGCATTTGTTGGCTCCCGTCCACACTGCTGCATAAAGGTGCCCCAACTTCTGTGACTCATGGAATGCAATTTGCAAGAAAGCACAATACTTAATGAAGCAAACTGTAGGAGGAAAAAAAAACGTCACCCAAAGGTGTTTCAGTGCAAGAGTCACTTTCCTGAGATACGTACCTATAGCTGCATGAAAGTGAGACAAAGCATCTGCTAGCTGTCCAGCAGCCAATAACTTCTTTCCCATTTCAAGTTGTTTTTCTACTTCTGCATTTATTCCACATTCGGCTCCTTAAACAAAAAAAAAAAAAAAACATTGTTTTGAATGACCAGTTTGATTATACTAAATACATACAGTGATAATCAATACATATAACAAACAGTTATTGATAGAGGCAGAAGTCACATCTTCCAGTATTAAACCAACCTGCTGCCTAATAAACATATAGCATACCTTCCCTGCCCCAAAAAGATGTCAGAGTAGATAGATAAAACACTGTAAAGCGCTGCATTGTGAGAAGGCACCAAATATGAATTTCATGCATTGCTATTCCTGTCTATACATGCAGTAACACACTTTTGCACATCAAGCTTTATATATATATCGACTATAAAAACAGTTTGACAAAAGACATTTCTATGTGGGCTTCCAATTTCAAAAGAATCTGGAAAAACACTCATAATGTACACATAGCAAATATAAAAAGGCTTTGTGTTAAATTTTATGACCCTACTGATAACTTAGGACTCAGCTGAGAACCGTTAACTACTGCAGACTGGCTTCTCATCTACTGCACTTTTGTCTCATCTTTATCATTTCCAAGGCAGACTGTTTCCAGATCACGAGCTTCGTTATAAACAATTAAAATTCTCACTCGCTTTTCATTTAACCACTAGTATGAAAATCATATTAAAGTGGTATGCTTTCAAAGCGCCAGTTTTTGTTTAAAGCTAATAAATTGCTGCTGCACAAACAACAAGGAAAGCCTATTGTTGAAAAGAAATGAGCAGCTAAGTGCAAGTACAAGCTGTACATACATCAATTCAGCCACAAAGGTTTTTCACTTGTACTGCTTCCAGCATTCTTCAAATCAGGACAGAATTTCACTGCAACTTCCTGATTTAGGACTATTAAAACTTTCACACTATAAACAGTTTTCTTTTACTAAGAGCATACCCTATGCATAAATTTAAGCAAGGTAAAATACTAAAATCTTGAATAAATGCATCACATTAGAAAAAGAATGAACTACAATTACTAGGAATCAATTTCTTTCACTCAGGTTTTGTATCAAGCTAATTCAGAGAGGCACTTTAATTAATCTTAAATACGAAAATGCAGCAGCACTTTGAAGTAGTTTCTTAGAGTCAGAATAAAAGTGTTACACTACACAGACTGAAGTATATTAAAACTTCTCGCACTGAAAGGCGATTAAACAACAAAGTGTTTGTAATGAAAGAACAAAATTTTCTGAGCACTAAGTCATCAAGACTTTAGACCTTGGAACCCCCAGCACCTGAGATCTTAATTTAATTTACCTTTCCTACTCATTAATATAGTTCATAATTCTTTTAATTCCAAATTAAAAGAAAAATCATTGAGCTGTCTGTACCAAAATGAACAAAATACCCTCTGTATCCACTGGAAAAAGCTCTTACTTGTGAAAATATTGATAATAATTCCAAAAACTGGATTCAAGGGCTTCAATTCAATTATTTGCTTTAGATCAATGACAGCAAACAAATTCCCTTTTTTAATTAATGGAAATGACTGTATAAAATAAGCCCCAAATTTCCACTCAGTAATATTTTTTTTTTCTGAAACGGATAAAGTTAAAATAGTAATTACTTATCATATAATCAATTTGGGGATCTTATTAAAAGATGCATTTTAAAATCCATTTCAGGTATGTATAGCTCTGAATAAAATAGAAATAGCTCCACTGATAGTGGAAAAGTACTTCTTAACAGCAATGTTTTCCACACACAGTATTCTACTTCAAGGTAGCTTTTATATGAAGGTCCAATTTTCAGAAAAATGGACATTCTTCTTTGCCATTTTGCTGCTTCTCTAGCTTAAAGCTTTGATCACCAAGTAGTTCAATGTCCTCTAAAATGATAAACCAAGCATTGGAGAGAAAAAAAGTAATTGAAAACAAACACAACCACCCCACCCCCAAACCAGAAAAACACCCCACCACAAATTTCCCTGTCTTTGGAAGTATACTAGCAACAAATCAGGTATTAAACCATAAACAGATGAAAGCATTCAACACGAGCGAAAACAAACAAGCAAAATACTATTAAGCTTCGTCCCTCCCATCTCTCCCCACATATGAAAATCTTAAATCTTTCAAAACTCTTCAGTTTGGAGTGGTATCCTAGAAGTGGGGTGCAAAACTCTTTGATGAATCTTCCATCCACCTAAACATGGCATTCAAGCATTCAATTTTCTCAGTGTCAAGCATCTGAAGGAGTGTCCTTGTTTCACATTTAGTCAAATCAGGATAGCTCCAAGAATAGATTTGCCGCAATTAAGACGTATATGAAAGACCCTGAATAGTATAGGTACATTATGTAACTATAAAAGTGTACCGAACATAATACTTTAGGCAGGAGAGCCATCTTTTTCTTTGAAAATACTGGAGATAATAAATAAAGCAAATGAGAAAGGTGACCATTAATAGTAAACAGATAAAAAAGAAAAGCAAGAGCACCACAGATAGAGAAAAAAGGCAAACTAAAGGACTGTAGGATCCCTGCAAAACAAGACTAATTATACTAGACATACATTAAAACTTGGCTCTGCAAGTTTCTGAACATCATAAGTTGATGTGGGAATCTCCAGCAGGAACCTATATAGTCAGTGTAACCATGATGAAAAGCGGCACTTGCCATAACTACTCAGGAATACTGTACACTGACCTGATAGTTGGGCTGTTCATTCGAACAAATATATTGCTTGTTCATTTTCTGGCTGTAGGCAAACAATTGCTCTCAATAAACCACTCCACAGTAGACATCAGAAAACTGTTGAAGTGGGCACAAGAGTCTAAGGACTCAAATTCTGTGTAACCTATTTGGGTACCTATTCACTCCAGTTCAACATGAGGAAAAAACAAACCAACCCCACAAAGCTCTCTCCAACAGATAGAAAGACATTAGTGAGCTGGATACCAAGTGCCCAGCACTACAGATGAAGCAGTTTTGCATGCGTCAGCAAGAAACTAAATTTATGCAAGAGAATATGCAAGCATATGGTTTATTTTTAAAACTTCCAAGTATTTTAATTTGAGTATTTGCCTAATTGTTATCTATTCACAAAGGACCTCAGACAACCACACACAAGAACCCCAGCTGTCAAACCAAGTCAGATTTTCTTGATAAATTCAGAGTCTGTAGTCCTGGCACTTATGCAAGAGTGGAAGAGTCAAAAAAGGAAAAAAAAAAAAAACAAAAACAACAACAACAACAACAACAAAAAAAACCACCAAAACCAAACTACTCCCAAATAAAAACTGGTACCAGCCCTGACAACTCAAGGGTAAATCACGCTTGACCAATCTGATAGCCTTCTATGATGTTATAACTGGTTGGCTGGATGAGGGGAAAGTCGTGGCTGTCATCTACCTTGACTTTAGCAAGGCTTTTGACACTGTCTCCCATGACATCCTCATTAGGAAGCTGAGGAAGTATGGGCTAGATGAGGTGACAGTGAGGTGGATTGAGAGTTGGCTGCGGGACAGAACTCAGAGGGTTGTGATCAGCGGCACAGAGTCTAGTCGGAGGCCTGTAACCAGTGGTGTCCCCCAGGGGTCAATACTCAGTCCAATTTTGTTTAAATATATTCATTAATGACCTGGATGAGGGGACACAGTGTATCCTCAGCAAGTTTGCTGAGGATACCAAACTGGGAGGGGTGGCTGACACCCCAGAGGGCCGTGCTGCCATCCAGCGTGACCTGGACAGGCTGGAGAGCTGGGCAGAGAACATAATGAGGTTCAACAAAACCAAGTGCAAGGTCCTGCACCTGGGGAAGAAGAATGCTAGGCACCAGTACAGGTTAGGGGCGGACCTGCTGGGAAGTAGCTCTGAGGAGAAGGATCTGGGGGTTGTGGTAGACAGTAAATTATCCATGGCCCAGCAATGTGCCCTTGTCGCCAAAAAGGCCAATGGAATCCTGGGCTGCATAGGGAAGAATGTGGCCAGTAGGTCGAGGGAGGTCATTCTCCCCCTCTACTCTGCACTGGTGAGGCCACAACTGGAATACTGTGTCCAGTTTTGGGCTCCCCAGTTCAAGAGGGACAGGGAACTGCTGGAGCGAGTCCAGTGAAGGGCAACTAAGATGATTAAGGGCTTGGAGCATCTGCCTTATGAGGAAAGGCTGAGAGAGCTGGGACTCTTTAGCCTGGAGAAGAGAAGGCTGAGGGGAGACCTTATTATGGCGTACAAGTATCTCAAGGGTGGGTTGAAGGAGGATGGAGCCAGGCTCTTTTCAATGGTTCCAAGTAACAGGACGAGGGGTAACGGGCACAAGTTAGTACACAGGAATTTCTGTTCAAATACACGGAAAAACTTCTTTACGGGGAGGGTGACAGAGCACTGGCACAGGCTGCCTAAGGAGGTTGTGGAGTCCCCTTCCCTGGAGATTTTCAAGACCCGCCTGGATGCAGTCCTGAGTAATGTGCTCTAGGCAATCCTGCTTTAGCAGGGGAGTTGGACTAGATGATCTCTAGAGGTCCCTTCCAACTCTGATAATTCTGTGATTCTGTGAACTCAAAGTCAGTCAGTCTGAACGCACAGGAATGATAAGCAGGTGCAGGTAACCTGTTTTTCCAGTTAAATACACTCACTTCAAATAAATTATAAC
Source organism: Vanellus vanellus (assembly GCF_965231255.1). Lineage (NCBI taxonomy): Eukaryota > Metazoa > Chordata > Aves > Charadriiformes > Charadriidae > Vanellus > Vanellus vanellus. Next base: position 164,176,272 of record NC_138905.1, read on the forward strand.
TTCCTGGTAGGATTTCTGTCTTATTAGAATAACTGGTGCCAATATGTGGCTACTTAAGTATACAAACCTCAACTACATCCTCATATAATCAGGCGCATCCACCGTGTAAAAAGTCTAAGAAAGCCCTCCAACTTGGAAACAGTTTCAAGATTTTACATTTGTCTACACACCCCAAACTTATGACAGAAACACAGGGGGGGAAGAGAAACACTTAAGGCTAGTGGTCTGACAATAATAAACCAAGTTCTGTATACTTAAACCCCGTCTCTTCTTCCCCTTATTACATTTCTTTTCTTTTACTACTAGGGAGGAGAGGGGGAAGAGGAACAATACTCCTCTGTCCTCCTCAGTCACCTCTTTATGTTGCCATTACTGCAAACAGCTACAAAGGATGAACCTTCCCAAGAGGTAGGTTATTTGTGCTGAATAAACTCCCATTTGACACAAGTCAGGGTATTTAAAGAGGAGGAATTCAGGAAACACAACACTAAGGCTGAACTGCAATCTGCCACATCACCAATAAACTCAGTTACCAGCCAGATATAAATTAGTATTCATAGATATCGACTGTAAGATACAAAGCTAGCATAGGCTGACCGACTGTTGCACTGACTTGTAAATCAGATGGCACAAGGCAGACTTCTATTATCAAGACAACAAGATGCAGATTTAAACGTGAACACCTTTGAGTTCAAAGACTAGTAATATTGGAGAGAAAAAAATCCAAATACTTAAATAATGTAAACGCTTAAATACTAATCTCTTAGTTCACTTTCCAGAGTGTGTAAGTTCAATAAATAAGATCCAGAACCATCACTTTTCATTCTATTACCGTACTGTACATCTTTATTAACTGAAGTTAAGAAAATATACCCCAAATTAGGAAGCGTGGCTTTGGCAAGTCCAGATAGCCATTAAACCATATACTTGAAATAGCTTGGCAACCCCAAATAAAGAATCCTCAGCAGGAGCATCACTGCCACAATCTTAGGGAAAAAAGTATACTTTGACCACAACTATTATTTTTCCTCTAACACTACCAGAACACACATCCAAAAAAACAATTCAATACCACATATACTACACCACTTATACTACAGAGCATCTTTGCCACATTATGTTCCTGCTGCCACCTGGCCAGATGAAGTATTCATTAGTTTAGTATATCAACTGAATTTCTAATGTCAAGCCCAGGCCGGTCTTAAGTCTGGCTTATTCTGACTACTGACAGCTTCAGTTCCACTTCAATCTACCACTGTCAGTTAAAGAATGTTCCTCAGGTGAAACTCTGCCTGTGTGTGCAATTGTATAACCAAGTTATACATTTAACAGGAGCCTGTGAATATATGTGTGAGCATACAGGTGTTACTGACAGCGTACTCTGAAAGTAAACAGTCCGCACAAAGTGCAGATAAACTTCTCTGCTGAACTTCAAATACTAATGGTGAGAGGGGAAAACAAACAAACAAACAACAAAGCACCACAACAACAAAACAAAAACATAAACAAATGCAACACAACTGTCAAAAGCCTCAGTGAATTTGTAGGTCTGGAACTAATAATGGCTGTGGCTGAGAAGGATCACTGAAAAAGCCTTTGAACTTGGAAACTAAATAGAATTCACTACAAAAGTGAGAAATTCAAGGCCAGTACGGAACTGGCCAATGCCGTCCCACAGTCGCACCCGAGAACACCACGACATTTTCCAGCCCTCACAGTAGCTGGCGCCCCACCAGCAGGCCAAGGAAAACGAAGCACCTTAACCACCACCGCCAGCAATTCAGATAAAACCGAACAAGTTGCAAAGCAGTGGCGGTGCCCTCGTTACACACCCTTCGCCACAGCCTTGATGAGGTGGCAGTTCTGTACCTACTTCTTCCTCACACCCTTTCCAGAAATATCCCCCCCTCCCCCCCCGCGCCTTTCCCAGGCCGTCCCGCGGGGGCTGCCCCGCCGCCATAGCGGTGGCCCCGGCCCGGCCCGGCCCGGCCAGCCCCTCACACCGCCTGCCTCAGGCCCGCCGGCTCCCTGCGGGCAGGCCGCAGCCCCGCCGGGTCCGCTCCGCTCTCTGCCGGCACCTCGGACCACCTATGCCGGCCGCCCCACAACCCCGGGTGGGCACCCGAACACTTTCAACCGGCGGGACCGCTGAGGAGAGCCCGGAAGGAGGGAGGACGAGCAGCCGCCGGCTCCCCCCGGCGCCCGGGCACTACCGTGGGCCCAGCGGCAGCCCCGCTTCAGGCTCGCTTGCTCAATGACACCCCCCCCCCCCACACACACACACACACCCCGGCCGGGCCGCAGCTCCCCTGCAACACCCCACTCGCCCTCACAAACCCCACGACACGGCCCCCGGCAGCCAGACGACCTCCCCCCCAACCCTCACCCTGGTACTGCAGGTCGAAGAGCACCAGCAGGAAGGGCAGCGCGGAGCCCAAGCGGCCGGCGGAGGCCGCGGGAGACACCATCGCCGCCGCCTCCACCCCCCGCCCCCGACGCCCAGCGGCGACAGTGGCAGCGCCCCGTACCGACGGCTCCAACTTCTCCGGGGTGGGTCGTGGGCGCCTCTGATTGGCCGCGCCGCGCGCGCCCGCCCCTCGCGCGCGCCGAACGTAGAGGCAGTGCAACGCCCGCGCCCCGCCTAAGCGTCGCGGAGGGGGGAAGAGAGGGGAGAGGAGGAGGGAAGCGAGTTTCCGCGCTTGCGCGGCAGGGGAGGCGGGGCGCCAGTGCCCATCTTGCGCATGCGCAGGAAGGCGGAGTGATGCCGGCGGCTACCGCGGGCTGCCCGCACTGGAGATGGAGGCGCGGTACCAGGCCTCCAGCCGAACGCTAAATCCTGCGTGTCCTCACCTGCTTCTGTATTTTACTTCGTCTCTCTTTGCCCACCCCCAGGGCAGCCAGGCTTCTGCTGGGACGAGGAGGGCTTTGCTTGCAGGCCCGGGTTTAGCCCCTCTTGAGGGGGCTGTGCAAGTGGTGGCAGGCCTGGAGAAGGACGTGGGCTGGTTGCCCCGGGCCAGCTGGGGGGTGAAGCGGCTGGTGTCGGAGCTAGGGGAGTGAGCTTAACGCTGTCAGGTCTACCTTTTGGGGTGTGGTGGTTGGTGTTGCCCTTTATCCATCTGCCCAGAGAGGTGGTGGAGTCACCATCCCTGGAGGTATTTAAAAGATTTGGTTCTCGGGGACGTGGTTTAGTGGTGGTTTGGGCAGTGTTAGGTTGATGGTTGGACTTGATGATCTGAGAGGTGCCTTCCAACCTAGACAATTCTATGATTCTTCAAGGTCAGTATCTCTGGATTACTCAAATAAATAAATAAAAATAATGGGCAGTATATCTCAAGTAAATTGATCCTGGTTCTTTGTCGCTGTGTCTGACCCAGCCATAGCATGGAGGAAGGAGGAAGGCAGGTTTCAAGCTGTGCTTGGTTGTCCCTGGGACGCAATCATGTTTTCCATTGAGAGCAAAGCCAAAATTGTCAGTGTGGCTGTAAGTGTATGCTGACCTCCAGGCATGCCAAAAAAAGTATTAGGGTATTTGCCATACTGCAGAGAAATTGGTGATACGACTTAGCGTGGTATTTTCATGCTAGAAGTTCGTATTGGATCTATAAACTGAAAGCAAAGCCTATGTTTGATAGCCTGCAATCTAATGCATATTTTTGGAGACCTCTTTTCCTTTTTTACATAATAAAAATACAATCTATTCTTAGCTACCTCAAAAAAACCCTAATCTTGTATATGCCTAGTTGTTCATTGTTTCAAATTATCTGCCTGGTGTTGTCGGATAAACAATTCATGTTAGAGGCAGGTTATATATTATACCTCATCAATATAAAAAAAAATACTGTTCTCAGGGGAAATCTTCTGAGAAAGTAAAACATTTGAGGCTTGCAGTCTGATTTGGCAACCACAGAAATTTCTTTTTTCATTCCGCAGGTACAGTCACATTACCTTTCTCGCCCCAGATGATATAATTGAAAAGCTTTCTTGAAAGATCAGGCTGAAAAAAAGAAAAGTAAGTTATCCCTCTTCAACATTACATTTGGAAGATGATGCTTCAAAGGTATCACCTTGAAATTTGACCTGCAGAAGATATTCAGAAATAAGAACTTGAAATAATGCAAGAGTGATGTGAAATGAATAATTGATGACATTCTAAAGATGTCAGCGTGAAGAAGAACATGACAACTCTGTAGCACTATAGATAAGACAAAATACGAAAGCCTAAAACTGAACTGAGCAGAAGGCAAGCACTGCTACAGTAAATGAATTCTTTTGATTTTACCTAAGGAAAAAAGTATTAGACCAAAGACAGATAAAATGAATATGAAAGGGAATTTACACCTCCAGCCCTTTAAAATAACTGAAAATAATAGTAAGGATGATTATATACTTAATGGAACCTTAATAACAAGAAGACAATCTGTAGAAAACTCAGTACCTCATACTGGAATACCAAACATAAAGGTTCAAGCATCAAATCCCTTAAAGCAAGGTGAAAGTAGTATGATTAAAGTGTCAAGTATCATTTTGAGTAGATGCTTGACAAGCCCTTGGTCCTTGACCTTGGCCCTGAAATACTGAGCCAAGGTCAATATTTCAGGCTGACAGTAAAGAACAGTCTGTGATGCCAGCATTGCAAACAAATCTGCTCAAAGAGAAAACATTTTTCATTGTCACTCCATGCTAGAAATGCCACCAGGTACACAGAATTACACAGTAATTCTTGAAAGAGACCATAAACCATGACGGACCATTCTTATCTATTATCATAGATCCCCAAACATATATAATGTAGATAATAAGTATAAACCTGGAAGAAAAAGGTTCTTTAAGATGTGTTCCCTTGTGCAATTTCAGAAACAGACAACATGCAGAAGAGGAGAAACACTTGAAAGAACAAATGTGTTTGACTCAATGATCTTAGGGGTCTTTTCCACCCTAAATGATTCTATGATTATATATGACATGCCAACATTATATTTTGGAATTCGAAAATTAGCAAAGCAATAAAACTGTAATGCGAAAATTCTTTCAAAGGCATTAATCAAAATTAGATCGGTATTAGAAACAAGTTTCTTGAGCAGTCTTGAGTTTTGGAGTGAAAGAATGGACGGCAAAGACTGCAGCGATGTTCAAAGCAGTCAAAAGGCAGTCAAGGAATTTTCTCCGAGTTACTGCTGGTAATATATATATAGTAACAGCAGAGGGCGGCAATTAGCAAGGAATGACTCTTGAAGCTACTTACTGCTTCGAATAGGGACGGTGAGCTGATATAGGGTGTGATATGGTGGAGATAGTTAAATGTGTAGATTCTATTTATTAACCGAGAAACCTACTAGATATAACACGATACAGTAAGAAGTCTGGATTTGACGTGACAACACAGAAGGTACTGGAAGGACCCTATTCATTACCTGTGAGCCAGTATACTTGGCAATACATTGTAATTAATAATCTCGTTTCCAAAACCACCCAAATAAATCAAACCGTTTCCTAAAACAGGAAAAGAAGCAGTATAGCAGGCTGATATGTTGCATGCTCAGTCTAGGTTAAAATAAAGGAGGAGCTAAGAGAGGATGATAACACAGAGATACTATTTTCAGGGCTGCTTCTTCTAAGAGGTCTCTCACACCTTACACCCCTTTTTATTCTCGTCTATGTACATCCCTATCAAAAACTTAGATGCATTGAAGATAACTGAAATAGTAGTGTACATCTGATTAACATGAGATTATTGTTTATGTAGCCACATCTTTGGGTAATTTCACATTTGGATTGGTAGTTCTAAGACAGAGCTTTAGGGAAATTAACTTCTCTGGGCTCCTTTTGCAGTAAATGGAAGTAGAAAGGCTCCTGCAAACTGCAGTTCAAGCACAAGCACTTAATTTACAGGCTCTAAACTTGCACTTGGAAAGGTTTATCTTTGTCTCCATGAACTTGAAAGGGAGTTTGAGGGACCAGGCTTCTTTAGGGCAAGGCTAGCCTCTGTTAACACTTTTCCCTCCATATTATCCTAACAAAATTCTGCATGTATGTCTTCATCATACCTGTAATGGGAGAAGCATGTTTCTGGAGTGGAATTATTTAGCTCTCCGTGCTATGACCGTGTGTTTAGATGCTATATAAACATACTAGCTACTACCTGCTACATATACTGCTATAAATATGTTTTACATAGGCCATTTGGTCTCATTTATGTTAAGCTTATTGTAATAAAGGTCCTTCAGTCTGCTTTATTCACATCGCTGTATCACTAGTGAATTTATCAACAGGGCTGTGTTATATATAGGACAGAACTTGGAAAAGAGGAATTAGACATCAGTGCTTCCTTACACAAATTTATTTTACATTTGTTTTAATCGGTAAAATCACGTCTGCAAACTTTCTCACTAGCCATGGTAGCAGCAACAAACACCAAATATCTCAAAATGCATCCACTTTCTCCTGCCTAGCTTAAACTTCTGGTATAATGAAGTGTCAGACAGGGAGGGGGATATTAGGAACCCCATTTTATGCTTTACCTTGACATAGTAGTGCCCCAATTACAGGTAGACAAGAAGCAGGTATTTAGGGTTTTATCTGAACCAGAAAAATTCCAGAAACAGTTCAAATTCAAACCTAACTTAAATTTTAAACAAGTCAATCCAAACAGCATTTTTTCAAGTATTTTAAGAGAAAAATTCACTTTTGTTGGGAGTCTTGACAGAAAGTAAAATATTACATTTACTATAAAAGCACACCCCTTTTAAAATATTTATTTTCATTTTTAAGGCATTGAACATTTTAAAATAAAAATGCTACTCTAATAAAAATATTTTGCTTCAAAATTTAAAATATTTTGGTTTTTCTGAAAGAAAGCATACTGTTTTAAAAACATATTGAAAGTGTTGACATTATTGAACTCTCCTACTTTTTTTTTTTTTTTATTGAAGCTATTTATGAAATTCAGCCTAATTTCGTAATGAGTTTTGATTTCCCTGAAACTGGTTTTGGTTTACCTATCATTTCTTACAAATATTTTTCTCAGCACAATTCCAAATTTCAAACCTACATGATAACTCCGAGCTGTTTATTTCTCTTGAATGTTTCTTTGATTTTAAAAAATGTGAAAAACATCATTGACAAAGTATTGTACTATCACTGAAGGTGTTCATTCCTATTTTATGTTCCGCCAAAACACCAAAGTCAGCAAATTTCACACTTCCAAGAATTTTTACTACAAAGTGAAAGTGTGTATGTGTGCAACCTCTGCCTGCTCTAGCAGACACCTCCCTACTCTTTTTCCTAAGTGGGAGTTTCCTATATCTCTTAAGCAATTATTCAAGACATTTGGCAAAGGAATAGCCTGCATGCACGTTTTTACAAACATGTAAGTCAGCCATGTGATGCCATCTAGCATCCTCTTTTATGTACCCACCTCCGAATTAACAGACTTTGTTTATCCTCTAACTGCTAACAGTCCAAAAAGGCAACAAAATTCGCCTTGCTGATGCAGCAATGATGGCCTGAAGAAATGAGGCATCCTGCATCTCTCTTATAACCAAATATCCAGAGGCCAAGCAGAGATCACACACACACACACATATATATATATATATACACTCACAGGTTTGCTCCAGCTAATCCTTTATGTCATTCAGTATAGCAATCTGCAGACAAGTGGGGAAGGAAGACAACAAAGAGCTTGTGTACATCCTGCAGAGTGGCTGGTATGTTGATTAAATCTGCATTTCCTTGCTTTCAGAAATTAAGAGGTTTGCTCAATCCAAGACTCTGAAAAGTCCTGAAGGGGCACAGCGTCCTAAGGCATGCCCTTAAATTTTGAGTATCAGGACTGACAGCATCTGGAAAAAAAGGAAAGGGGAAACAGATTGTCCTTGTATGCTTTATGAATGAGGTTCTGAGAGCTAGTGGTTCATTTTGCTTTTTCATACATTTTATTTCTTGCCCACAAAAATTATTGTGTCTCAGTCAGTGTAAAACTGCAATGTATTGCTAGAAAAAGAACAAATATCTAATGTATGCCATTAAAAACTCACTTAGAGGTTGCTAAGTATTAAAACCTAAGTCCTCAATCTGTTTTCAGTGTTCAGTGACCTTCTTATTGCTCCAATTGTATCAACAGCTTCTAAATACAAAAAAGTTAAATACCACATGGGTTGGACAACTGACAGTGGATGTTTTTCTGAGTGGAAACCTGAGTTTGGCTGAATGGAGCTCACTAGGTGAACCTGGTGGGTTGGAAGAGGTACATCTGCCCTGCCTGGAGCTGCAGACCGCCTGGAAGCGGTGCAAATACGATTGCTGTTTCAGCACTGTGTGCCAAGCTCAATGATAGGGCTCTGGGGTGTGCTGGCTGCTGAGTTACAACAGACAGTAAGCCAGGCTGAGGCTGACATCACTTGAGTTGCTCTGCTGAGTATCCACAGGGGCTCCTGGTCAAACTCCGCTTGGCAAAGGAGTGGCGGGAGCCAAGAGGAATCACAGTCATCCTGGCTGAGGTCCTGCCTGCAGCCTTCCCCCTCCTCATCACAGAGGTACAGTAGCGCGTGCCCTGAGGCTCTTGGCCAAATGAATTGTGACAGTCAAGAAATGGGTTTGAATGGTCAAGAAAGTGTCCCTGTGCTAAAATTATGGTACCTGTAATTACCTTATTGTTCACATACTGGGAAAGAAGTTACCGGGAAGGCAAAAAGTCATCAGAAACGAGACAGAAATTTCAGGTTACGTTCACCCAAGAAGTGAAAAAAGTTCACAATGATGTTCATGGCATATGACTTAGGTGTTTGCCACAAATAAGACAGACAGGATGCTATTACCATAATATCTATGTGGAAAGTAGATGAAACTCACAATCAGTGAGTTTACAGATGTTTCTTTAGAGTTAAGTTGAATTCTCTTCATGTTTGGGAGAAAGGAAGATAAATGAACTGTGTGGCCATCTCAGTAAAATCCCACTAGACTTGTTATGTGAAGATAAACCTTTAAAAGAAACTGCTTTATTAGAAGAAAATAAGATTTAGTTGGAGAAGAGTCTGAAGTACCCAAACTTGAAAATGAAATTTGTTAAACTACATGGGGCACTGTGTCTTCAGACTGCTTAATCACAGCTGGTGGTGTGTGTTGGAATGAAGAAGGTGGCACAGAGGAGACAGGAGAGTGGCTCATCCTACCTTTCTTTTCTTTTAAATGCTTTGTTTTCCTGCGCTAAAAATATATATTTAAATGATTTCCTCGGGTAAACTAAGTGTTGGAGAGATCGAACGGATGGAAGTATTACAGGCATTAAAATTGAAAAAATGTGCCATGGAGGGAGTTGGCAGGAAGGAAAAGATTAAATAAACTGAGAATCTGGCTAGACTCATTATTATACCTGTACCGTGCTACTCAAGTCAACTTTCCACCAGAGTTAATGATTGCTGGTATGCGTCACTCTGAGAGTGCTGTAGGAGAAAGATTACTGAAGAGTCTATTTCTCAGTACCCAAGACAATTTTTCCACTGTCCTCTCCAATTAAAACATCTTGTAGAACATGTATGGCATCCTCCTCCATTCCACAAAACACGCAGATAATTTTTTCACTTAAGGCATTGCCTCAGGGCCCCGAGGGCAGCGCCAGGCCTGGCTGTCCCTGCCCAGCCTCCCCGCATCTCCCCAGCGCCCAGGACCCCATGTCATCTCCCATGGGGTCCTCATCCCCTGCCCCAGTGACACCACAGAAGGGTCAGTCTCCAGCTCCCCACAGCCCTGCCCTGCCCAGCCATGGGCCCTGCTGAGCCTTGACCTGTCCCCCTTCCTCCCCATCCCCAGGGAGGTGCCCGATGCCCCCAAAGCTGGGGCAGCCCCCACTGCCCCCGGCTGCCCTGCTCCTGGCTGGGGTGCTGAGATGGTCTGTGGCTGCCACGTCCTGCCTGGACACCCCATGAGGAGCAGCTGGCCCACGCTGCGCCCTGACACCCCTGCTACCCAGGGCATTTCCCAAAGAGCCATGGCAAGATGCCATTCTGTCTCACCCCACAGTCAGAATAATCTATCTTTTTTGTGTTCTCCAGTTGCAGGTGCCCTCTATAACCCTCACAAATACCTTGCTCCAATCAATATCCTAGGTTTACTTCTCGTGCTTTAACTCACTTTCCATATCCCATCTTAATTCTTCCTTAGCTCTTCTCACCCGCTTTCCATAAAATTCTTTCTACTTCTTAGAAACTCAGTTCTTCCCTACTCCTTTTCCTGAATTCTACCAAAAACCCCCATATCACAGTATCACAGTATCACAGTATGCTAGGGATTGGAAGGGACCTCAAAAGATCATCTAGTCCAATCCCCCTGTCGGAGCAGGAACCTAGATGAGGTTGCACAGGAAGGCGTCCAGGCGAGTTTTGAATGTCTCCAGAGAAGGAGACTCCACAACCTCCCTGGGCAGCCTGTTCCAGTGCTCTGTCACCCTCACTGAGAAGAAGTTTCTTCTCAAATTTAAGTGGAACCTCTTCTGTTCCAGCTTGAATCCATTACCCCTTGTCCTATCATTGGTTGCTACTGAGAAGAGCCTGGCTCCATCCTCATGACATTCCCCCTTTATATATTTATAAACGCTAATAAGATCACCCCTCAGTCTCCTCTTCTCCAAACTAAAGAGACCCAGCTCCCTCAGTCTTTCCTCATAAGGGAGATGCTCCACTCCCTTAATCATCTTAGTTGCCCTACGCTGGACTCTCTCCAGCAGCTCTCTGTCCTTCTTGAACTGAGGGGCCCAGAACTGGACACAATATTCCAGATGCGGTCTCACCAGGGCAGAGTAGAGGGGAAGGAGGACCTCTCTCGATCTGCTAACCACCCCCCTTCTAATACAGCCCAGGATGCCATTGGCCTTCTTGGCCACAAGGGCACAGTGCTGGCTCATGGTCATCCTGCTGTCCACCAGGACCCCCAGGTCCCTTTCCTCTACACTGCTCTCTAACAGGTAGCTCTCCATCCTATACGGGAACCTGGGGTTGTTTCTGCCCAGATGTAGGACCCTACACTTTCCCTTGTTCTATTTCATTAGATTATTCCCTGCCCAAATCTCCAGCCTGTCCAAGTCTCTCTGGATGGCAGCACAGCCCTCTGGCGTGTCAGCCACTCCTCCTAGCTTAGTGTCATCAGCAAACTTGCTGATAGTACACTCAATTCCCTCATCTAAATCATTGATGAATATATTGAATAATATGGGCCCCAGTACCGACCCTTGAGGCACTCCACTGGTTACCGGCCTCCAACTGGACTCTGCCCCACTGACTACGACTCTCTGGCTTCTCTCCTTCAGCCAGTTCGCAGTCCACCTAATTATCCGATCATCCAGTCCACACTTCCTCAGTTTAGCCATGAGGATGCTGTGGGAGACCGTGTCAAATGCTTTACTGAAGTCAAGGTAGACCACATCTACCGCTCTGCCATCATCCATCTACCTCGTTATTTCCTCATAAAAGGCTATGAGGTTGGTCAAGCATGACTTCCCCTTGGAAAAGCCATGCTGACTGCCCCTAATAACCCTCTTATCCTTGATATGCCTTGAGAGGGCACCAAGGATAAGCTGTTCCATCAGTTTCCCAGGGATGGAGGTGAGGCTGACCGGTCTATAGTTACCCGGGTCCTCCTTCTTGCCCTTTTTGAAGACTGGAGTGACATTTGCTTTCCTCCAGTCCTCAGGCACCTCGCCCGTTTCCCAAGACTTGGTAAAGATGGTGGAGAGTGGTCCAGCAATGACTTCAGACAGCTCCTTCAGCACCCGCGGGTGCATCCCATCTGGACCCATTGATTTATGGATGTCCAGGTTGCTTAACTGGTCTCTGACCCAGTCCTCATCAACTAAGGCAAACTCATCCATTGACTTGACTTCATCTTCATCTGGGGTCTCAGCGGAACAGGACTCCTCAGGACAGCCCCCGACAGAGTAGACAGAGACAAAGAAGGCATTCAGTAGTTCTGCCTTCTCTGTATCTTCTGTCACCAGGGCACCCACCCCATTCAGTAGTGGGCCTACATTGCCTCTGGTGTTAGTTTTATCTGCCATGTATTTGAAAAAGCTCTTCCTGTTGTCCTTGACCCCTCTTGCCAGGTTTAACTCTAAGGAGGCCTTAGCTTTCCTAGTTGCCTCTCTACATCCCCTGACAGCAGCCCTGTACTCCTCCCAAGCGGTCAGCCCCTCCTTCCATGATCTATAAACTCTCTTCTTCCACTTGAGCTTGCCAAGCAGTTCCCTGTTTAGCCACACAGGTCTCCTGGCTCCCTTCCTTGACTTCCTACGTGTCGGGATGCTCTGATCTTGAGCTTGGTAGAAGCAGTCCCTGAATGCTGACCAGCTATCCTGGGCACCTTTACCTTCAAACAGCTTTGTCCACGGGATTTCCCCTAGTAATTGTTTGAAAAGGCCAAAGTTTGCCCTGCTGAAGTCCAGGGTTGCAATTCTGCTTGCTATTCTGCTTCCACCAGCCGAGATCATGAACTCCACCATCTCATGGTCGCTGCAGCCAAGGCAGCCTTCAACCTTTACTCCTTGCACCAGACCCTCCTTGTTAGTGAGGACGAGATCCAGCAGTGCACCTCTCCTAGTCGGCTCCTCCACCATTTGCATCAGAAAGTTGTCATCAATGCATTGGAGGAACCTCCTAGACTGAGGCTGGCTGGCTGAGTAGTCCTTCCAGCAAACATCCGGAAAGTTAAAATCCCCCACGACAACCAGGGCCTGTGACTGTGAGGCCACTCTCAGCTGCCCATAGAAGGCCTCATCAACTTCCTCCCCCTGATCTGGTGGCCTGTAATAGACACCCACAACAGTGTCACCCCTGCCAGCCTGTCCCTTAATCCTCACCCACAGACTCTCAACTTGCTCCTCAACTGCACGTGGACAGTACTTGGTACATTGTAGTTGCTCTCTCACGTAAAGGGCAACTCCACCACCTCGCCTGGCTGGCCTGTCTTTCCTGAAAAGGACATAGCCACCCATGACCACATTCCAGTCATGTGAGCTGTCCCACCATGTCTCTGTAATTGCCACCAGATCATAATCTCCTGACTGAACAAAAGTTTCTAACTCTTCCTGCTTATTCCCCATGCTGCGTGCATTGGTGTACAGGCATTTCAGGGAGCGAGCTGAGCACACCGATTTCACCCTATGGATATGGGAGGCCTCCTGGCCTTTATCAATTCTGGAGTGCTGCCCCACCAATGCAAGCTCAGTAACAACCCCATCCCCCTTCGAATCTAGTTTAAAGCTCTCCAAATGAGCCCTGCTAGCTCCTGCCCCAGCATCCTTTTGCCCCTGTGAGATAAACCTTTCCCACGTGTCACTGTCCAGACCGGTGTCTTATAAAACCAGCCGTTATCAAAGAAACCAAAGCCCTGCCTGTAGCACCAGTCCTGAAGCCAATCATTTATTGACTTAATTTTTCCATTCCATCCCACATCATCACGTGAAGATGGAAGGAGAGAAGAGAAAATAACTTGAGCCCCAGAGTCCTTCACCATCCGCCCCAAGGCCTTGAAATCTTGCTTCATTCCCCTCAGGCTGCGGGATGCGGCTTCCTGCCCATCCATCTGGAATACCAGCAGTTGATAGTAGTCCATCGGGTGCACCAGGGTGGGAAGTACCCTGGTGATGTCCCTGATCCGGGCTCTGGGTAGACTACACACTTCCCTGTGGTGAGGGTCAGCTCTGCATATCAGGCCCTCTCAGAAGGGAATTGCCTACTACAATTACCCTTCGTTCTTTTTTATCAGAGGCAGTCTTGAGGCGTGGAGTCAAGCGCCTTCCTATATGACCTTGCAGGTGGGGCTTGCACCACATCCTCGCCTATGTCTTCTTCAAGATCCAGGGCCTCAAACCTATTACGGAGGGGCACCTGGGGAGGCTGAGCAGGTAGAGAGGGGGGTTGCCCATGACACCTAGCTGGAACTCGCCTCCACCCCTCATCATCTTTTTGGATCCCTACCTCTGCCCGACAGGGCAGGGGGTCCATCACCCCCTGTGTGATATTCATCATCACACTGTGTCAACAGAACATGGAAAATCCTCCTAGAACAACAGGTCATAGCTTCATAATAGTTTCATAACACCATCATGCACACAAACTACCTCTAGAGGACTCTCTTAGTTGCCAGAGTCCTCTACATTAAGTAGTAACATAGACTTAACATTATTTGATAAGCTTGGACCACAAAGTGGGAATGATCTTTATTTAAACCATTCCCTGCAGTAGACTGGCATGTGGAAAATAATGTTAGTGCACAGTTATGAGATATACAGGAAAGGAATAGGGAAAGTGAGTAATGTGTAGTGTGACTGGGTGGAAGAAGCTGGGAATAAAACACTACAAGGGGAAGAAAAGCTTTAAGTTAGGACTCCAGAAAGTCTTAAGTGCCCCCGTGCAAATTTAGGTTCCTAAAATTCTCATTCAGCTATCATCTATTACTGTGAAAAAAGGTGGCTAACTGAAGAAGCTTCTCCAGTTCTTCTCCAGGTGGCTAACTGGAGAAGCTAGTATTTCACCACCTTCTAGGCAGCTGAAGAAAAAAATACACCACCTTGTCTGAAAACGCCCAAAGCATGTCTTCAAGAAATGAGCTGCTGGGCATCTTTTTCAGTGCTTCGTGGTGTGCACAAGCTGGACATACCTTAAGCTAGTTCACCAGAGGAGCATATCCCATATGTTCTCACAGTACGTCTGCGAGACGCACTGTGACAATTACTGAATGTAATGTGATATGATGTGACAATTACTAAACTTCAGAAGGTGGCCAATGGAGAAAGTTTACTGTCTCTCAAGGCAGCAATTCACAGGGTGCACCACCCATGCCGCTAGGTATCAGCTGAAACCTTCTTGGCAGATGTAGGTGCATGTTGGATTTACGGTGATTGGACACCACTGCCTGTTTGTGCATGAACAGTAATCACCTGTCTGCCACAGCCAGACTCCTGGCTGTCCTAAACCTCCTGTGTCAAGTCACACTGATGGGAAAAGCTAAAAGGCTCATGGTAAATCCACGCATGTTTTAGGAGAGTACTTTTGTCACCAAGTTACATGATACGAGGAGGGAGGAACCGGGAACTAATGTGGGTTATAGAATACCCGCTCCTGCCAAGTGAGGCTGTACCACTTATGGCAAGTAATTAAAGATTAATCAAGCTCTGGAAGGAAGTAAGAGGGAAAGCATGAGACTGTCTAGCAGACAGAGTGATGGCCCTACCCTCAAAGAATAGTAAACTGGGTTCTAGCTCTCGTTCCAAGGGCTGCTTCTGTGTTTTATATTGAACAGATACTAGAATAAGTGACCACGATCCAAGTGTTTCTGCACAATTCATACACACCTCTCTTCATCAACTGATGAGAATCTCCGACATTTTAGCATCTACTTTGATAGAAAAAACAGCTTTAGCAAGAGATCCTTTGAAGGCATGCTGAACAGACTATGGTGTTGCCGTTTGGGAACTTTAGGAAGGGCACTGGGTATAAAACTTCTTGGGCACAGAAGGGACTGCACTTGCACATCTTGCTTTCTAAGTCAATGCTCCAGCCATTCACATAATGTGCTCATCAACTCGTAGTGCATATTTGCCTCTAGGCCTGACCCACAGAGGCTGACTGTCACATTGCTAGTTTTCAAAGTCCTCTCTTCATTATTACTGTTAATTAAGGTTTACCACAGTAAAGGCTCTATATCGCCATCTTCTTCTGGCAATGCCTGCTTTAGCAATTAGTGCCCCATAGTAGCAGATCTGCAGAAGCAAAAGTCAGTACTGAGAACCTGACATCCACATTTTACATACGTTCAGGTTTTCCTTCAGACTAGCTCTAGCCTGATCCTGTGGATTGAACACCCATTAGTGACTGGAGCACACCGAGGTACCCTTAGGACATTAAAGACTGGAGCATCCAAATGATTACTTATTTTCTTAAATCTGGAGTATGCAGCACGTGTGCCCACATCAACACCGTCACAACAGAATTTCATGGTTCAGGATCAAAAGTTGGCATCTTGGTAAGTCTCTGAGCATGCATGTTGAGAACCAAAAAAAAAAAATGGTGTCTGCCTGACCGAATGGAACTCCTCAATGAAGATTAGGTGTCGTAATGCGCAATGGTCATCTCTCCACTGAACTTGCCAGTGTATTTTATATTAAACACAAACTATTTGAAATTTTCCTCCTTGCCACAGAGGCTGCGCAGCACTTATTTCGAGAAGAAAAAAAAATATAAAACTCCCAATTCAAAACCTGGCAGGAAGGAGGAAGAAAATGAGGAAGGCCTGATGTAACCTGCAGCTGCTGTACTGACTCCAGCTTCACCATACGATGCCCGTTTCCATTGAGCCCAACCTAATCACCTCACGGTCCCTGCAGGACGGCCTGCTCCTGCCTCACCCTCTCGCTGGAACCTGGTTGTCCCCTGGCTGTGGCACACTTCAGGAAAACACTCATGAAAGAGCCGCCACCACCACCACCACCCCCCCCCCCGGGGGGTGACACTCACTGCATTCCCCCGAGGTCCCCCCTCCAGCTCCGCGGGCAGGCGGGGGAGCCCCCTGGCCTGCGCCCCTCATTGCCGCCCTCGGCCCCCAGCTCCCCCCGGGGGCCTTTGGGCAGCGGGAGGCGCAGGGGGACGGGGACGGGGGCGAAGAGGAGGAGGAGGGGAGCTGCCTCCCACCGCGGCACGCAGCGGTAACCGCCCGGGTCGGGGGCGGGGAGCGACCGCAGCTCCGCTACCCCTCCGCTCCGCGCCCGGCGGCGGGGAACCGCGCTCCTGGTCGCACCCCCGCCTCGGAGCAGCAGCCTGAGGTGAGCCGAGCGATCCCCGCCGCTTTCTTCCCCGCCCCGCCGCGCCGGGCCGGGCCGGGCCGGGCCGCCGTTGAGGCGCAGGAGGGTGAGGGGAGGGAAGCGCTCGGCGGGGCCTTTCGTCAGGGGAAGGCGGGAAGGAGCGGGGAGGGAGGGAGGGAGGGAGGCCGCTCTCCCAAGCGGAGCCGGAGGTTTTGGCTGGGAGATGGAGGCCGGCTTAGGGCCTCCCTCAGGCCCGGCCCTGCTCGGCCGGCTCCCGCTGAGCGCCCCGCTGCTTGCCCGCCGGGGCCGGGCCCGGGCCTGCGGGCACAGCCCGGGGAGGGGGTGTGTGTGTGTGAAACGCCACTTTTCCCCTCTGCCGCCCGCCCCGGTGGGAAGGGATGTTCAGGGGAGCAGGCCGCCGCCGCCCGCCACCCTCCACTTACTACGGCGGTGCCACCCCGAACCGAGAGGGCCCCCGCGGGTGGGTGACAGGCCCCGGCTCCTGCGCGGGCACAAGCGCCGAGGATGGAGTAAATGGTGACGGAAGGAGAGGAAAAAAAGTGGTCGAGCAGGGCTGTCCTCGGTCCGAACGTTACTCTTTCTGCCTCCACTGAGGGACCAGGGTGGCCTCTGCCTCTCCTCGGCTTAGCGGTGCACCGCTGCCAGGTCAGGTTCAGTTAAAGCAGGTTTAGTTGGAGCTGCGTGAAACTCCATGTGGGTATTCCTGACTAAATGCATCAGTTGAGGAAAATAAGCATATCCACGCTTTTGGTTTAACTTTGCTGGCTTTAAATAACGGATTTTTTTTTTTATTAAACCCATGCATCTGTGAGTCGAAGGCTTCTTGCATGTGTGCTTTTTCAGGCTCCTGCGTGACACGCAGGTTGGTAGTTTACAAAATTTATGTTTTTTCTGTGAAGAAATTCCTTCTATGTCAAATAGAGCAGATCTTTGGGAGATAGATTTAATTATGTACAACTTAATGGTTCCTTTGACTAGGAAGAGTATCCAAATACAAGTTTTCAAGGTGTTTTAAGGAACTCGAGGCCTGAACATTTTGGACAGTAGTCAGTATTCAAGCATTTTTTAAAAATTTAGCTGCTTACAGATAAAAGTGTATTTATACACTATAAATGGAAATGAGTCTGCAGTATATTAGAAATAGCTCTGAAGGAGATTAGCAGTATATTTCTTAATACTTCAGCAGTCAGAGCAGAGCAAAGTTCAGTGGTAAACCAGGCAGATCTATATTTGATACACACAAAAAAATGTTAAATAAATTTATTTGAAGATAGCAATTGCTGGAGGCCCTGTTTGTGGAAAATGAAGTGGCAAAAATCTCACCCTTGCGGGAGAAGGCTGCAATGTTAGAAACACCACACAGTATCTTTCTAAAGTAAGAAAAAATGTCATGGTAAGTGATGGAAGATTCTCAATGGAAGTTGTACTGAACCTCAGGTATTGCAGTAAAGTGTGGCCAGTAGGCTTAAGGTTAAAGGTCCAAAAAGCAAGTTGTAGTGCCAAGTATTTTGGCAGATTGCCTTCCAGGGTGGCTGAAGCCAACAAGCAGGAGGGCTAACTGTCCTGCATTCGTGTTATTATCTTCTCTGTTCAAACCTCCAGTACATTGAAATTAATTTCTTAGATTAATAAAACCTTGTGCTGGGCCTAGATATGCTCTTGGAAAGGCTGATTTTCCATTTCTTTACAGAACTGGGGAAGACAGAAGGGTATAACTATTCTGTGTGTGGATAAAGTAAGAGAGAACTCCTCGTGGTTCTCTGAGGGTATGCAAAGACAGGCATTGCCTCCAGCTCTCCCTTTGTGTAGGGGTAGATGTGGGTGTGGAGGATGGGAGAGGCTGGTAAGAGTTGGACCCTGGGTTGCTGAAATGAGTGATCTGAGGCCGATCTGGGTCTCTCAGACACTGGCTGGGGTAGGGTTTTGGTAGCTGAGGGCTGGAGGAAATGCTTGGGTCTGTGCTGTGAAGCAGAGGTGTGTACCGTGGTCGTTGTTTTGGGGTGCGCTGACTGCGAGGACACCTCTGTTGTGGGTGTTCAGTACCAGACCCCCATTTCTTCCCATCAGAGGTCCATCTGTTTTGAGCGTCAGTCTGCTGCGTGCCTAGGTTTCCTATAGGAGATTTGTAGGAAGATCCAGTGTATTTTCTTGTATCAATTCACGTATGTGGGAAAAGCAAACAAGCATTTTGCACAACAACCAAGGTAAAACTAAGAGCTTGTAATTCGTGAGGGAAACGGTCCTTGCATTAGTGCATGTAACAACATTGTTGGTATTTGCATGGAAGTAGATGTATGTTGTGATTAAAAGTAGACATGTTTATATTGGAAAGGGCAAAATTAAAAATGCAGATGAGAGGTGAGGTTCATTGCAAGTTCCTAGGAGATGAATGGAAGAAAATATTAAGGGGGAGCCTGAGGGATGTGGTGGAATTTGAAGTTGGACAGAAAAGGGCTAACAAGATGCTTAGGGGTCTACAGCAAAGGATCTACAAGACGAGGTTGAGGGAGCTGTGCTTGTTTTGTGTGGTGAAGAGAAGGCAAAGGGGCACTCTAATAGTGGCCTGCAGTTACTTGAAGAACAGTCACAAAAATATCAGAACAATTTTTTTTCTTGGTAGTAGTAGATGCTCGGTGAGATATTGGGAAAAACATTTTCATCAGGAGGAGAGCACAGCCATGCAACAGGTTGCCCAGACAGGTCATGGACTGTTTGTTCATCTTAAAAGCCACAGGTGATGTGAACTAGTGTTGGTGATATCCCTGTGTTGAGCAGGAAGTTGGACTAGATGATCACCAGAGGTCCCTTGTGAGTAACATTTCTGTGAGTCTATGATATATGATGTAGAGGAGCCTATGGAATGGTGTGTATGGTTGTGTATATTGTGTGAATGTTCTTGGAGAGGTGTGTGTCTACGAATGACCAGGAGGATGAGAAACTGAAGTGTGTGTGGAAGGGACTGACAAGCCAGGTAGGTATAAACATGGAATATGGTGGTGAAGCAAGGGCAGTGTAGGGGGTTGAAATATTAAGAAGTGATAACAGAAAGAGCAGGATTTTGGAGAAGAGCAGTAAGGATGAGCAAGGGAGTAGGATAATTTTGTATGATGGAGAATGATGGTCCTGCCTGGGGACAGAGTTTGAAGAAACTGAGCAGGAGCAAGGAGCAGGGAAATGGGAACACCGAGCTAGGGAGTACTAGGAATTGTGGTGAGGCAGGGAGATGGCACTAATTGTTGATTGCCTTTGAAGAAAAGTATTTGAGCATGGGATGGTGACGTAGGTGATGTACACAAGCCGTGAGATGCTTCGTGGGAATGAAATGTTTGCAATTAGTGGAGCAAGGCAGAAGTGACAGGCGGACATGGTGAGGTTGTAGGTTTATATGGTTGTAAGAGGTGGTCTGGTGCATGGTGATAGCAGGTGGAGGTGTGTTGGTGTGATGAGTGAGGAGAGCACCTGGAAGCGGCATGCAAAGTGTCCATGACTATGTTAGGGTGAGGAAGGTGTGTGAAAGCACCTGGCAGGAGGTTGGTGTGCCGGCATTGGGAGGGTATGGAGTTGCACTGGAGAGATTGCGTTGAGCTACCAGCTGAGGCACGTAGGGATGCAGCGGCGTGAAGATGTACAGAGAAATGGCATACGTCCCATATGCTGATGGTGGGGAGGTGACATGTGTCACCACATCTGGGAGATGAGTCAGTGAGGCTGGAGAAGGGCGTAAAACAGCACGGGGGGACAGAGGGGTGTAACGTTTGATGGGGTGAGTGCGGTGTAGGAACAGGGCGGTGGGTGGGGAGGCATGGCGCAGTGAAGTGGGTCTGGAGGGTGCCATTTATAGACTTCTATGGTGAAATGAAGGGAGTGTGGAGAGAGAAGGCACATGCTGTGTAACCGTGGTAATGGTCCACATACGTAATAGCGTAGCCGAGGATGTATTTCTAGATGCGAGTAATGCGTGAAGACGGTAAAGGGTATATCGGTACAAGCGTAGGGCGTCCGAGGCAGGAGGAGCGCTGGGACAGGCGAGAGCGGGCTAATTTGCAGGGCGCTGCCCGGAGACCGCGGAGGTACCGGGGGAAGAAGATGCTGGGACGGGGAAGTGAGCGGGATTCGTGCCGCGCAGGGAGCCGAGTCCCCGTCGTGGGACACGGGTACTGCCTGCTTAGGGCGGCGTGGCGACAGCTAGCCCGCCGCCTGTCCCGGGGTGCCGCCGCGGGCCGGGCCGGGCGGGGCGCTGGGAGGGCGATGTGTCGGGGAGCGGCGGGGCGGGCCCGGGGCTGTGCGGTGCGGATAGGCCGGGCCTCACTCCCGCCTCCCCCCGCCTCGCCCAGGCCGCGGCTGCCTTAGCGACGCGGAGGACGCCGGCGCCGAGCGGAGCCCGAGGGACGGAGCCCCGGCATGGTGAGCGCCCGGGAGGGACGGAGGGAAGGCGGGCGGGCGGGCGGGGGGTGGGTGCCGGCCCGGGCTGAGCCGTGTCTCTCTCCCGCAGCCCTTCACCGAGCGCGCCTACTACCCGCCGGCGGCGGGGGGAGCCGGGGCCGGCGCGGGGCCGGCGCCGTTTCCCGCCTTCCAGTTCCGCGGCCGCCATGAGGGCCCGGACTGGCGGCGGCTGAGCGCCGTGGACGTGGGCCGGGTGTCGCGGGAAGGGGACGTGGCGGTCCTGCAGGAGCACCTGGAACACGTCACCTTCTGCAGCGCCGAGCGGGAGCGCTGCCCCCACTGCCAGGGCCCCGCCGACCCGCTGCTGCTCAAGCTGCTGCGCCTGGCCCAGCTCTGCACCGAGTACCTGCTGCACTCCCAGGAGTACCTCAGCGCCCAGCTCGGCAGCCTGGAGGAGGCCCTGCGGGTGGCCCAGGCCCAGCGCGACCAGCTGGGCAAGGAGGTGGCCCACCGCTCGCAGGAGATCAAGGGGCTCAAGGAGGAGTGCCGCCGGAGGAAGAAGATGATCAGCACCCAGCAGATGATGCTGGAGGCCCGAACCAGCTACCACCAGGTGAGAGGAGAGGTCCTGGTGGCCTGGTCACCCACACCTTGCCGGCTCTGAGCCCACCGGTGATGGGCGGCAGAGCAGTCCTGCTTTGCCAGGTTACAGTCACTTGCTGGGTGAAAGGCTGGAGCTGCAGGGACCCGTGACCGTACAAAAAGGGAGTGCATTGCTTGCGGGTGCTTTGCTTCCCATCTGTGTTTCACAGACATTTGGCCGGTATCACAGATGTTTGGGAGAGTACTAGATCTTCTTCCACAAATCCTCTTCTTACTAACAAGTGCTTTATATTCTTGGCTTTGCTTTTGATGCATCTGAAGTGTCAGATACACACACATATAAAACCTGTGATAAACGTGTTACTACTTTCTGTTGCTGTCTTTCCATGGTCAGAAAGCACACAGGGCAAGTACATCAGAACTGGCACTAAGCAGTAACCTGCCTGTCTGCAAGTTGTCATTTTGCTGTAGTAACGTTCTCCAGGCACAAAGTTTCTACTTGTGTGTGTGACTCAGAAGTGACTCGGGCATGGTGGTAAAGAGCCCCAGTGAGGTCACTCATCCCTAACTCCACAACAATCTGTTCCATAAGGGTCTTCCCTAAGAGCCTTAGTACATTCCTGTTCTGACTGTCTGTGCCATGGCACTCTGTTTTTTTTGGGGGGGGATTTTTGTGTTCTGGGTGTAATAGATTTAAATGTTTTTTAGCTTCAGCATTTTTCAACAGGTTTCAGGAACACAGACTGCAGCTTCAAATGTAGTCTGAAGTCTAGAGAGTACATTGGACACAATCTTGACATGATTTCAGGCTAGCTCTTTGTGCCTATACGTTTAAAGTTATAGTTTTGTTCCTTTTTTAAAATACATGGGATACTAGCAGTCCTGATTGTTGAAATTCTACTTAATCGTGGAATACTTGCAGTACAGAACCAATGCAAATTTTCTTATAGTATGTACAATCTTATCCCACAATATAATACCAGTTTCAGCAGGCTGGCAAAGTTTAATTTTTTAAGACATCAGCTAAGTTGACTCAAATGTTTCTGTAAGGAAAAAGATACCTCATAAATTTAAGACTTGTTGGTCAATGCCTTCATCAGAGTAATACAAATTTAATTTTAAACAATCATTTTTAATCTTATTATATATTATATATATTATATGTTCTATATTATATATTATTATGTATTATATATTATATGTTCTATATTATATATATTATTATATTTAATCTTACATATATATGATCTTGATAAGGACATAGGGTGTATCATCAGCAAGTTTACAGATGACACCAAGTTAAGCAGGAGTATTGATTCCCAGGAGGATAGGGAAGCTCTACAGAGAGACATAGATTGGATCAGTGGGCCAACATCAATGGTATGAGTTTCAACAAGGGCAAGTGCCAGGTTCTGCACTTGGGCCACAATAACCCCATGCAGCACTGCAGGCTTGGGGAGGTGTGGCTGGAAAGCTGCCTGGCAGAAAGAGACCTGGGGGTTCTAATTGACAAGCGGCTGAATATGAGCCGGCAGTGTGCCCAGGTGGCCAAGAAAGCCAATGGCATCCTGGCTTGTATTAGAAATAGCATGGCCAGCAGAAGTAGGGAGGTGATCGTGCCCCTGTACTCAGCACTGGTGAGGCCACACCTCGAGTATTGTGTCCAGTTTTGGGCACCTCAATACAAGAGAGATATCGAGGTGCTGGAGCGAGTGCAGAGGAGGGCAACGAAGCTGGTGAAGGGCCTAGCAAACAAATCATGTGAAGAGCAGTTGAAGGAGCTGGGACTGTTTAGTTTGAGGAGGAGGAGGCTGAGAGGAGACCTCATCACTCTCTACAACTATTTGAAAGGACACTGTAGAGAGGTTGGTGCTGGTCTCTTCTCACAGGTAATTAATGACAGAACAAGAGGGAATGGCTTCAAGCTCCAACAGGGTAGATTTAGACTGAACATTAGGAAAGAATTTTTCACAGAAAGCGTGGTCGGGCATTGGAATAGACTGCCCAGGGAGGTGGTTGAGTCACCATCCCTGGATGTGTTTAAGAGACATTTAGATGTGGTGTTGGGGGATATGGTGTAGGGGAGAACTTTGTAGAGTAGGGTAGATTGTTGGACTCAATGATCCCAAGGGTCTCTTCCAACCTAGACAGTTCTATGATTCTATATTCTCATGCACAATGTAGGCATAAAGTGCACATTGTGTCTAACACTGTGAAAAGTAGTTGCAAGATTAACGTTACATAATTCAAAACCTAAATATTCCCTGTGTTATTCCTGTCTCCTGCAGTAAGAGCTTTCTTTCACTACCAGCAAGTCAAACTGACATGGAGTTTGTGCTTGAATGGATAACATTATTTCACAGCCAATTTCATTCCATAAATCATGTGTGATCTGTTACACTGTGAGCTCCCTCTTGGTTGGCAGCAATGCTTTGGTTTTATGTTGGCACGTTTTTGCATTTGTCCAACAAAATTTGTCTTAATAATTCATGGCTTTAGTGTTTGCTGAAAGATACCTATATTTAATAGCCTACCTGACTATCAGTGGCAGTATTTTAAATACTAGATGAAATCTGGGAAGTTGATAATGGTGACAAGATCTTGAGTCTACTAAGACAGTGTCTTACAGTCATATCGCATTGATGAGGAAAAAGGACTCAGCTGAGTATTTGTGGTTTGTTAAAATATATATTTCTGGGAAAAGAAAAGTATTTATTTGAAAGAAAGAGGTAACTAGCAGCCCTACCTAAAGTGGTTAGGGGCTTTGATTCACAGTCTTACCAGTATGTTGCAAAATCTGTAGGTGTAGCTTCTGGCCTTGTACTACCTAATTTTTTTTTTTTAATATTCTGAATATTAGTGGAGTGCACTTTGAAGGTGAACCAAAAAAAATCTTTTAAAATGGATAGGATCCAAATCTGACTTAAATATAACTTAAAATTAAAATTAAAAAAATAATAAGTAAATTATAGGAACAGTAATTTAAATAGTTTACACTTCAGAAGTATGCTAGGTAGCTTACTAACATATGTATGTACCCTTTCTTGCAAAATTGTGTATTGTTACCTTATTTTTGTTGAAATGTCTGACCTTTTTACATATCTATGGTCCTTCTAGTATTGTCATCTTACAGCTCACTTATGTATACTCAAATGTATCTTTACTGGGTGTTTTTCTGACTGTATGGTGCTATCTTTTGCTGTGATGCAAGAGGCTTAAAATACCTGAGCTGCTAGTTGGCTGGAGTGGCTGTGTATTTTGCTGAATAGTGTTGTCTTAGTTTTTTCCTTATACTCCTCTACCTATCTATATTCATCTCTTATCTGTGGTTTATAGCTGAATTCAAACTTCCTTGGTCAGAGTCTTTGTTTCTCAGAGTTTGTACAGTGCTTAGCACAACGGGATTCTTGCCCACAACCATCACTGAGAGACACTAAATAACACAAATTTATTAATAACTTTACAGAAATCTGGCACTGTGAGAATTGTATTCATTATTCTTGAGAAATGGAATTTATTAAATTTACCTATCTTTTGACATCTGGAGAAAATGTAATAACCTGTTAAAAAACTTAACTGCTATACTTACCAAACAGATGTTACTAATAGTAACTAAAATGTTTTTATTTGCTTTTTTAGTGTCAGTTTTGTGAAAAGGCTTTTATGAACTATTCCTTTTTACAAAGTCACATGCAAAGGCGTCATCCAGAAGAATCTCAGATTGGTATGTACTTTAATGTTATAAAAAAAATTGAGATAGTTTAGAAAAGTGTAAATATAGCGGGGCTGTGCAGTCCATGATTTTGTGTAACTGGGAAGAATGATTTTCACATACCATTTTTAGATGGCAGCTACATATATTTGTGAATGAAGGAACACTGACTGACAAAGTGTATTGGACAACATATGTTGGAAAATAATTAACAAAAAATTGTGTGCCATATTTACAGTAGTTTGCAACCTAGCATTTCCACTGAATATTCAGTGGCAGAGTTCAGGGCAGTTTCTCTTTAGGCATGTGTGTTATCAAGCTGTGGGTAAAATGAACAAGTTGTGCTAAGGCAAATACAGAAATAATCCAGCTCACCTGAAATCAGTTTGAGTAGGATCAGTATCTCCTGAACTAAACTGACTAAAATATAGTGAGTAAAAGAAACCATTAATAATAATCTAACTGCATATATCTATGATAATCTTGATTGCTATACCACTAACTTAGGTATTTTTGTTTCTCTTCATTGAAAAATGCTTAGATTGAAAAACATTGCTCTCAATGTTTGTTTCTTTCATGTCTAAATTCTCTCCTTCCTATTAAGCAGCATGCTTATGATTTACTGCTAATGACTAACAAGTATTGGCAAATGGCAGTGATTAGAAAAGTGCTTGGGAGGAGAAAGAGTGGAAAGAATCTAGTGAGGTCTGAACTGTAGCTTGTCAGGCAAATAAAAAAGCAGGAAAAGTAAGAAGGGACTGAGTATGCATCTGAGGAAGCATTGATATATTGGAAGAAGAAAGAAGCTCTTGTCCACTTTGTGCTTGATAAAAATGATAGTGGAGGGAGCTGCAGAACCAGTTGAACTAATTACCACATAAATAATTAGCCTGAAATGATTATATGAGGGAGTTATTTCTGAAATAATAATCTGCATTGTGCTCAGCTTCCCAGATAATGGGCAGCCTAGTAAGTCCTGAGAAAATTGATAAAATGTTTCAAGATTAAAGATTGTTATAGTTTTTGCATATTTGTAAAATATTTTTTACAGTTACCTTCCCCTGACTCATTCCAGATAAATATTATGTTGTATTCCAAATGGACTCCTTACTAAAGTTATTTAGAATAAATTAAACCTAACAATTGAATCGTTGAGGTTCACTCTGTCCTTCATACATCCTTTTTTGAGCATCTGTTGGTTAGATTCCTTTGAAATTCAATTATACAATACTTTTTATAAAATATTTCACATGTCAGAATTATTGATATTTTTCAATCTTTGAGGATGTTAGCAGTCTGGAGAATGTAAGTATTTAAAAGCATCTTTGGAGACTCATAGTGGGAAGGGAAATGGTCTATGTGAGTCATGCCTCATGGAGATGTTATTGAAACACTATAGAAACACATTTGCAGTAAATATCACATTTCCAGAAATTACAGCAGACATTTTTGAAATCTGTGTTTCTTTCAAACAGAACAGAAGAGGAAAGCAAAGACAGACAAATTGCAGGATGAGATTGATAAACTGAAGGAGCAGCTGCAGCTCACCAAGTCCCAGTTAGAGGCTGAACAACAGGCTAATATGGTCAGGTTTTCTAAGGTAATATGTAGTAAGTAATGTGAACCTTTCAAAAGAACTAGTACTTTGGACTGCGTTCATTTTGTAACTGGAACAGAACAAAAATGTATCTACAACTTGCCTATCTAGCAGCAATGCTGCTTGGGCATTAGAGCATCGCCCTCCCTTGCCTACCGTAATTTTGAACGTCCACTTTTTCCGTCCTTTCATTTTAGACATATTTTAAATGAATACTTGTGACAGCACTTCTGTTAGCTCTTGCCAGTTCATAAGATGCATGGCTTGTTATTGAAACAGATAAAATTGTCTTGCTGTGGTGAAATATAAGCTATTTTTGACATCGTGATATTATGTGATGATTAAACATTTCATAGATAAGACTGATTTTACATGTGACTTTATAACTTGAGTAGGATTTATTCTTTGCTGTGGAGAACTTTACGGTCTAACAGAGGTGTTAAGCAGTTCAAGGAAGCAAGACTGAGAAGAAGCAAAGCACTCTAGAACTTGTATGTTGGTCTTTAAATCCTTAGGATTTGGCTGACCGGAGAACCAAAGCAGAAAGTAGTCTTAGCTACTGCTGTGTGAATAAAAAGACCTTAAAACAGAATGATTTAAAAGCAGTAATTATCTATTTGCAATCACATGCACGGCTTTGTTTAGGATGATATTGAATCTCCTAAGTACGCTTACTGGCTCATAAAGAGAAAAAAAAATCTCTTAAGTTCCCTGTTTTTTTGTTTGTTGGGGTTTTTTTTAAAGCTTGTTGATTTCAGATAACGTCATTGCTTTCGTTTCTGTTTAAGTAAATACAATCAGATAATTTGCTACCAAAATAGAGATGGAAATTTTTTTACTGAGGGAGGGGCTTTGCACTTCAATTTGAGGAGCAAATTCTTGGCATAGGAGACAAGTTAATTTTAATGATTGAGTTAAACACTCATCTTCATATTGCAGCTTGCCCTGTATCACATTCAAAAGCAGTGTTTTGTGGTTGTTAACATAACCTTTTAGAACCTTCTCCCAATATTCAGAACTTCTGAATGCCTTTCCTAGTGGAGTTTGAGAACCTCCAAACATAAAACCAACCATTACATTTGGAAACACACGCTACATGTTGAATTTAAAGAGAATAAACAAAACTTGGCTATAAGTAGTTATTTTCTTCCTTGTTTTCAGAGGAACACCTGATCTTCTGTAAAACATGCAGTGTTTCTTTCCCTGAACATAGCTCCAGACTCTCCTTTCTTTTGTCCTCTTGTTCCTATTCTTGGGATCATTCAGCTTTCTGTTTTTTTCCCATTTTCAAAAGTACTGAATGACCAAATGAAGAGCATGGGTAGAATTTCACTTAGGAGTGCAAGCACGGTCGAAATAATGGGCCTTGGCCCTATGTGGACATCTGCTAGGTATTCTACTCATTCATTCTGTGCCTCACTTTTGAGAGGTACATCTATAACATATTTCTCCTGCCCCTGAAGCATTGTTTTTCTTATGAGATGGAACTTGGAGTATTCATAACAGTGCAGTGTAGATTTTTTGGTGCCTTAGGGGCCTATTTTGAAGTCTTAACCGAGACTCCTGACTAAAAGGGGACTGCCTGAAATGTCCTGAAGCTACAGCCTGCAGTGTTACACAATAAGAAGCTTTCAAAGCTTCTGTGTCTTTCTGGGATCTCAGGGAAGATAGAAATGAGAAGTGTGACTGGTTGCAGTTTGTCTGCCGTGACTGACATCCACTGACGATTCAGATATTGTTATGTTGTTGTCTTTTGATTGAAGGAGCAGATCTATACCCTATGATTTTTTTTTTAGGAGAACCACTACTGGAGGGAATTTGGATAAAAACTGTCATGCTTCTAATTCTTAGTCCCTTCTACTCCTTTGAGGTGAAAGGATACAGAAGATTCCATTCTTAAGAAGTGTACAATGATTGCTTGTTATAGTTAGTCAGAGAACAAATTCAGAGTGAATGCTGTGATGGAAAGACATAGGGGTTGCCTAAAAAGTATATATTCTAGGCAGTGAAATGCAGGACTTTGAACAAATTGAGGACTGTAGAAAAATGAGTGACTAGGTAATGGAATGGTAAAAGTAATTTAAGAGATAAAGTGGGGTAAATGTATATGGGGAAAAAATAATTCTAACTTCATCTACAAAATGATGGGTTCTGAGCTGAGTGTTATTACAGAAGGGCAAGATCTTAAGGTTGTGATACATAGTTCCAGGGAAGTATCAGCCCAGGGGTTAGTAGCAGCTAGCAAAGAAAATCAAATATTACAAATTATTCTGAAAAATCACCATGCAAGCCTTAGCCTAAATACTGTGTGTTGGTCTAGTCCCTTCATCTCAAAAAGGATATGATAGGATTAAATATCCTGGAGGTATTTAAAAGATTGGTAGATGTGGCACTTAAAGACGTGGTTTAGTGGTGGACTTGGCATTGTTAAGTTTACGGTGAACTCAGTGATCTTAAAGGTCTTCGCAGATATCGGTATCTCACCTTCCATCCCCACCGAGCTGTTGTCTCTTTTTCAGACTCATGACTCTTAACATGTTCAGCCATTCTAAATACGGACTCTGAAGCTGTGTTATTATTCTTTCCCACTTATACACTTATGGCCTCTGTGAGAAACAGGATGCTGAACTAGGTGTATCTTTGATATGACCAAGTAAGGTCATTCCTGTGTTATTCAATGAAAAATAATGAATTATCAAAACTTTGAAGCATACTTTTTTTGCTAGGCAAATGTATAGTTTGCTGCTCCAGAATTCTTCAGAAACTGTTTTGCTTGGGTTTTTTTTCATGTTTTTTGATGTCACAATGTTGCCCATTGCAAGTGACTTCTTCCCACACATAGTTTGGGTGCTTGAATTAGTATTGCATGTGGGATGAAATAACAAATAATGTTTTTAAAATAATTTCAGGAATGCGAACAGCAAAAATCAAAAGAAGAAGAAATTCTACAATCATTTCATAAATGGAAAGAGGAGGAAAAAGAGAAATTGGCTGATGAAATAGAAAAAGTGAAAGAGATGTTTATGAAAGAGCTTAAGGAGTTATCTTCAAGAAATACATCATTAGAAAATGTAAGTGATTTAAATTTTCCAACATTTTAAGGCATGGATCCCTTACAGTAGATGCTAGTGAACTTCACATATTTGAAATGTGCTGTAGTCATCTTAGAGGTCGTCTTACAAAACCATAAGAATAATGGTTGGATGATAGCCATAATTGTATCTTTGTATTCTGGTACTTTATTAACATAATACCTGTTCTTTTTTTAATAGCATTGGGGGTTTTTTGGATGAATGAATTATGCCTTCAGCAACTATGTCAGTTTTTTCTTACTCCTCAACTTTTGAGGGCCTGTTTACATATTAGTAGATGTTGTTATTATTGCTGTCTGTTAGGTATCCTTATATTCATATTCTTATAACTGGCATGGAGGGCACTAACCTCTGCATTATAGTCCTGACAGTAGAACTGCATGTGTTTTCAATACATGCTCTGGAAATGCTTTCCAGAGTTTTGACTAGAAAGAAAATTTTAAAAGTATAGGTGGGTCAGAAAACAACTATGCACAGCATTACCAGAGCAGCTTATGTTTTGTAGCTGCTAGTTCCTGTGTATATTTGCAAGATATATTTCTGTTAGATGCATATATTAATTATTACATGAAATTTGATAAATGCTGACCTCATGAGAAAAGTGAGAAGTGCCTGATGCAATCTCTGTGTAATTGTTTAAAGTAAATTTTGTATTAAAAGACAGTTTTATAAAATAAAACTGTGTACATATTCAGGTCTTAATTTTCCCCCCCTGTCTTTTAGCAACTGTTAGAATTACAAAAGTCCAATATGCAACAAAAATCCAATTTAGGGACGCTGAAAGACAGCGAAGAATTTACAGCAGAGAAACCTCAGAGTCCTCAGGATTATCACAATGTGGTTAAACTTCTTGAAAAACAGGTAACACTGTAGCGTAATGTGTTGCTTTTGACAGACTACTTGTGTTCTTTTAATTTTTGTACATATCTGAGTAGGATTTTAAATCCATAAGTAAAATTCTTATCCCTCTCAATGTCAAAATAGCTGTTTTTAAAGATTTACTGCTATTTAGTACAATCTCTATAATGAAAATCAAGGAATTATTTCCTTTATCCTTAATAAATAGTTATATATTTATTGATATCCCCTTATTCTTTATTTTTAAATATATTAAGCTTTACCAAGTATGATTGCAGTTCAATTCCAGAAGGCTCTAATAAATCACTGATGTCTGCTGATCTGTGAGGCCACTGAGGGAAAAACTGGAGTTTTCAATGTTCCAAGATGAAAAGAAATATGAAGACACTTCCTGACAGGATTTGTCAACCTGTGGCTTTTCAGTCTCATGAAGCACTGGAGCTTGTCAGGTGCAACTTCTGTACCAGGGCTATATTATCTGACCAGCACAGATGCTGGTGGTAGTGCAAAGCTGTTGGACGATCCAAGTCCCACCTATAGG
Source organism: Vanellus vanellus (assembly GCF_965231255.1). Classification (NCBI taxonomy): domain Eukaryota; kingdom Metazoa; phylum Chordata; class Aves; order Charadriiformes; family Charadriidae; genus Vanellus; species Vanellus vanellus. The sequence goes on from NC_138905.1 coordinate 164,207,865, forward strand.
AAAGATTGAGCGAGGAAAAGCCACTGAGGCCAAGATCACTGCATTGCTCTGAGACTCACCTGCATGTCCGTGTTCCTATAAAAAAAAAAAAAAGAGTTGTGAGGTCTTTGGAAGTACCCACAAACCTTTTTACTCTTTTTTTTTTTTTTTTTTTTTTTTTTGATACTTTGAGACATGCATTATATATTTCATGGTTCTTGGGATGTGAGGGTCTTTATATACTGCTGGTATCATCCAGAAGTTTGGTCACTTTTGCTCAAAGATTTGGAAAACTCAGTGAGTTTTACTTTGTTTTTTATTTAATCAAAGAAAATTTGATTCACTCTAAAACTCATATATTAAAACTGTTTTATCATCATTACACAAAATACATTGTTAATTAGTGCCTGAAATGACATTTTTGGGAAAAAAAACCTGCTCTTACTACTATTACTACACAGATGTATCAAAATACCTGTGTATTTCTCACTCACAGTCACTATATGTACAAATCAAGGAACAAATACATAGTTTCTAGAGTGATTGGTAAGAAAACCATGCTCAGATGTACAAAACATGCTGATGACTGTTCTGGGTCTTAAATATGGGGTTACTCAAATTTCATATCATCAATAATCTTTTCAGTATTTATGGTTTATTTAGAAAAATAAAGCTGCATATATCAAACTAAATGGTAATGTCTTATTAACAGAAATAAAGCTGCATGTATCAAACTAGGTGGTAATGTGTTATTAACAGGAATTGATACTGATCTCATCTATGCAGGAAAGTAAGTGGACGTCTAGAATACAAGCCCTTCATCATGACCACGAGACAGAAAAGTCCCTGGTAAGTGGCACAGCAAACCACTTAAGCAAAAAGTCTCCTTTTAGTTTATTTTCTTACCGTTTCAGTAGTTCTTGATATGCTGTATTATATCTGCTGCATTAGAAAGCCTAGATCTCAAGAGTTTATATGAGTGTGTCCTCTTAGATGCATTTATTATCTCTGTATTTCTGTTATGCCAGTATCTTGGTATTTCAGTTAAGGCTAGGGTTGAAACAGAATTTATCATTTCAGAATCTGACAGACATCTGAAACTGTATCTCTCTTTTGAAGAGCTTACAACGAATTATGTGAGCACTGTATTATACAATGTTTTCTGTGCTATGTGGATATGCTGGATAGTTGAGATATAACTTGCCAACACATAGCTTTCATCTGCCCTGTACCTTCTGCTACCATGGACCTTGGCATATGTCTCAATCTTTTTTTTCTCTTTTCTATCACTTCTCTGCTGCTTTTTCTGTTGTAGCTTTCTAATGCAGAATCTGTCCAGCTTTTCCAGGAAAAGACACCATGGCATGTTATTTTGCATCAGTTTATATATTTTACTATACAAAGCTTTATTCCTCAGATTTTTTTTTGTCTGCATTTCTTTTTAATCTCTTTCCTGCTTTGTTTCTCTTGCTTCTTTTCCTTTCATTTTCCTTTCATCTGCGTGACCGTGTAAGAACTGAGCAGATCATAGTGGTCTGACCAATACTTCTCCTCCTCTGGCAAGAAATCAGTGGGGAGGAACCATGGAACATTCCCCAAAAAGGATGTAGTTAATGATACACCCACATACAATGCAAGAATAGAATAAGGGAGGAGTACTGTAAGTATTACTTTTGGGATGGTGCACCTAAAATATTTCTCCCTTTCTTCTACATTCAGAACTAATATATTAGGTTTATCATGCAAATTCACATCTCATCACCTTAAAATATCATTATTTGGCACTGTTTATAACCAAACCATTTTTATAGAGTTGTATGCTTTTTCCTGCAATCTTATTTTTAGGCAATCTCAGCAGTGTGTTTATATGTACGTTTCTTTGTATTGCAATTTAGGTAGTCTTCCTTGTGTAAATAAAAAGTGATCCAGACAACTGTTTTGCAATATATGCAAGTCCCAATGAGATCATAGGAGCCATTATGTTTTTACTGAAAAAAAAGTGTTAAAAATATTTAAATGTGACACTCGCTTGTTTAAACTTTATAGCATTAAAATGCTCTATATAATATTAAAATACTTTATATAATATTAATATGAAGTTACTTTTCTTCTGATTGCTTTCTAGCTACTGTCACAGATTGAGAAGCTTAAATCGTCAGTGAGAGAAGACCTGAATAAAAACAACACCTTTTACAAGAGGAGGATAGAAGAATTGGGGCAGAGGCTTCAGGAGCAGAATGATCTGATTATTACTCAGAAGAAGCAGGTCTGTTTTGTGAAGTGCTCTGTTTCAGAGAGCATAGGACATAGAGAAATATTTTACTAGCATTTGGTCTTTATCTCTGGGTGCATAGTTACTATTCCCAATTTGTAGTAATATTGCTGTAGTAGTTTTGTTACGCTTTGGAAGTTATGTTGATAAATAAGAATAGATCTGGAAAAGAGACACAGGAATGTAAACCAGGAATTAAAACACAATTTAGAAGGAAAGGGATAATAAACCAAATGTCTTTAGTAAGTTCAACATAAAGTTAAAAGACTACTAGGTCACAGTCATCGAAGACCTCTGCAGATGAAAACTTTCTGATGGTGAACACAAAATAATCATAATGAAAATTAGTGTTTGAAATCTGAAAATACATGACTTCTCACTCTAAAAGTATCATTTTGGTCACTGAGAGAATAATTAATTAAATGATTACTGTATGAAATTTAACAAGAGCAAGTGGCAGTTTCTCCACCTGGGACGGTGTAATCCTGGTGGTACATACAAACTGGGGGACAAGAGGTGAATATGAGTCAGTGGTGTGTCCTGGCAGCCAAAAGGGCCAACTCTGTCTTGAGGTGCATCAAGCACAGCATCACTAGTTGGTCCAGGGAGGAGATTGTCCCACTCCGCACTGCAGTGGTGCAGCCCCACCTCAAGTACTCTGTGTAGTTTTGGGCACCTCAATATAAGAAGGACATAAAGCTATTAGAGTGTGTCCAGAGGAGGGAAACCGAGATGGTGAAAGGTCTCAAGGGCAAGCTTTCATAGGAGCAGCTGAGGTCACTTGGCTTGTTCAGCTTGGAGAAGGCCAAGGGGTGATCTCATTGCAGTCTGCAACTTTCTCAAGGAGGGCAGTGGAGGTGGAGATGCTGATCTCCTGTCTCTGGTGACCAGCAACAGGACAGGAGGAAATGGAATGAAGCTGCATCAGGGGAAGTTCGGATTGGACATTGGGAAAAGGTTCTTCACTGAAAGGGTGGTTGGTCAGTGGAACAGGCTCCCCAGGGAAGTGGTCAGGGCACCAAGCCTGTCAGAGTTCGAGTCTCTGGTCGACACTTTTAGTCATATGGTTTAGTTTTAGGTCATCCTGTGAGGAGCAGGGAGTTGGACTCGATGATCCTTATGGGTCCCTTCCAACTTGAGATAGTCTGTTATTGTGTGATGAAATTATTTATTTGGAAATGAATTGATTTTGCTTAAATTACACTTTTGTCAAACATAATTATAGATTTTTTGAGGTGATTGGTGGGTGAAGATCTGGGTGTTCTGGATTTTAGACTATAGCGTGATTATGCAGTCCTTACAGCCTATTCCTCTGGTTGCTGCGTTCTTTACAAATCAACATCTGATTTTACACATTTTTGTTGATATTAATGTTAAAACTACACTTAAGTGTTTAAAAAATTGGAAAGACAAATAATAGCTTTTACAACTCAACTAATTTGATAGCTGGAGCAATAGAGGACTTAATCCTAGACAAATTACTTGCAGTAAAGTGACCTTTTAAAAAAAACAGTATGATCACAGATGTGAAATAGGTTCAGAGGGATCAGAGTTTGGTGTTTGTGAAATACAATTGTGAAGATCTACATTCTCCATACCTGGAAACTGGAAGGGCTTGAGAAATAGCTAACACTTTTGTAAAATCCAAACTGAATGGACAGTGAATTGGGGCATTACTGGCTACATCCAAACAGATAAATAAAAGGGGACCAAGGTCCAATATCTTGTGCCAGCTCCAGCTGATGTTGACTGTGGTTGGGGTTTAGCTTCTGTTTTGGGAATTGGAGTGCAGAACATTGTTTTAATGATACAGGATTCACAGGTTTCTTGTTTTCTTTATATCGAATTACAGCCAGCTTGTTTCCTCTACACTCTTATTCTGTTCAGTGCACGTCTTGGGTGTCAAATAGACAACACTGCAGAGCAGACAGGAGAACTGTTAATATATTTACAATCAATGTGTAATTAAGTGTTTCCATGGAGTGGAGCTAGACTTGCAAAATTGAACATGAATTGCTGAAGCAGAAACTATTGAAACTGTAGGTGCTGGAGTGGCCCATAAGCCCACTCTCATTTCCGTTTATAGGTTGTAATAACAGGGTGTACAAAGCATGAGTTCACATAAGACAACAAACAGAAATAAATTTTCAACATTCATTGAGCATGAATGAAATATGCATTAGGCAGTAGAATAAAGTTCCATAAAAGTGGTATTTTTCTCCCCAAATCATAAACAATAATTTCTGTTACGGAATAGTACTGTGTCGTGGTTTAGGCCAAATTGGCTACTGGGGACCTGGGGGACCCCAGATGGGACCGACAGATGCCCCCCTCTACCCCTCTTCAAAAAGAGAGGCAGAGGAGGGAAAAAGAGACTTATGAGTTTAGAAGGAACTAAACTACTTTAATGAAATATTATTAATAAAATAAAATAATAAAAAAAAGAAATATATACAAAACCGTATCAAGCTCCTGAGATGATAATCATGACACCAGCTGGCACTGGGGCAGTCCCAGGCTGGACTCAGTGATGGACAGGAACTGGATTCCGGATCTGCATTCGGGATCGGGATCACAGGCAGACAAACAGACATGAGTCCTCCTCAGACATTGGCCATTGAAGGAAGAGAGCTGACCCTTTGATCCCTCAGCTTTTATACTGAGCATGAGGCAGATGGGATGGAATACCCTGTTGGTCAGTTTTGGGTCACCTGTCCTGTCCACTCCTCCCTGCAGGTGGGACCCCACTATGCTTTTCCGCTTCCGACCCTCCAACGTGGCAAATAACAAAGTTGGTTGGCCTTGGGGGTTACAGCAATAAGTATAAGCAGGAGCCTCTCTGCATGCCATGCCTGGGCATCAGCTATAGACAGTTGGTCTTATCACTCTGAGAGAGTGAACATTGTCTGCACAATATGCTGTTAATTTCAGTAGTTAGAAGAGGCCTAACTAAGAAGCAAAGTTACTGAACAAAATTGGTTCTGTTTTACCTCAAACCAGGACATACTGAAACCATGTGTTTTGTACTAAATATGTATTTCAAGATATCAATCATTTACATTTGTAACTATTTATGTATCTATCTTTTCTCTTTTAGATAAAAGAATTGTCCACAAGATCAGTTGCAAGCATTAAACAATATGATGGTAAGTACAAACTGTAAGAAAAAGCAGATTTTGTTTCTGATTTCAGCAGCTTGGCTGAAAGAAATGTTACAATTCATTAAAAAATATGGACAACTTTACTAACTAAATATTGAAATCAAATCAATACTGGTAATTCATTTGTATTTCACAGGGTGCCTACCGTTTCCATGCCATTTTCAAAGTTCACGTTTTGCAGCTGTAAGGACTTCTAGTGTGCAAATATTGCTTGAGTAGTGAAGAAATGTGAAATATAGCAACTCGAGTTTGTATTATGTAAACAACTTTTGGTTTTCCTTTATGAAGCATAATTTTAATTGTTTTTTCATGCTTGACTGTCCTTAGGCTGCAGAACTCACAAAAGGGAAAATACTGAAAGAGTAGACAAAATGAATTAATTTATCAGTTAATATACAGATGTTCAAAGAATTTTAAGAACTCTGTTATTCTTTGCACTCTGTGCAATGCTTTAACATCTGAAGTCCATTACAAATAGCTAAATGTGATAACAGTATTTTGGGATGCAGTCTTGCACCACAAACACATGTATAGTTGATGCTGCAGTTGCGGTGACTTGAAATAAATTTATTGCAATAGAAGATGACAGCTGGATTAATTCGAATTCCAGTTTGGAAACCATCTTGCTTTATCAGCAGGACATTTGCTTGAACTGCATCTAACAGCAGAGGGTAGGTTAGTTTGAGGAGAGCATAGTAATAGTATGGCTGTATGGCTTCTCAACTAGAGCTGGTCACGTTTGGCCACACTGAAGCACAGGCCATTCACGCAAGTGAATTTGCTTTTAGGCCCCAAGCTGATCTGAGGAATGCAGAATTGAAGTGATAATTCACTCCAAGGCTACACTGTATACATGTTTATATATAGGGTTTGCACTGATTTGTATGAAATGTGGATGGAGCAGATCCTCTTTGGAGAATACAAGTGTTGATCAGGCTAGACTTAATTAAGTAGCTTTGGGCCAGGGCTTCTTCCCTGGGAAACAAAGACAACATACAGACATGACCAAAGGGATGATCTGACTAGTGCAGGTTCACATTCCAGTTCAGTGACAATTTAATTATTAGTTTCTTTTCCTGGTTGTAGAAGTATTAAAATTCTTTAGCCTATAAAGAGATGTGCTTTTATGTTGTGAAGGGCCAATTTTTACTTTGTAAACTATTGGTTTACAGTAATATGCCAAAAATTGCATCTTTCATAAATCTGATTAAATTTTGCAACATTTATGAATCTGTACATGTTTGTTATTGTTCACTATAATACGTTTACATTATTTTTTACTTCCATGCTATTTTAGTGAACACTACTGTAGAGCACCTTGAAGAATCTAAACCAAGTCTACCAGTGATGCACGGTAAGTTTTTTTGATAGGTCCAGATCCAGTTCTTTCAAATCTAACCCACTGTCTTCTCAAATGTGTTGCCTGTCAAATCATAGCTGTAAGAGTAGTTGTATTGAAAGAGTGTAATTTGAATTGCTTTGCTGCATGTCAGCATTGAGAATTCCCATGAAGTAATTGTAAAGATGCACTATTGGAAAGAATAAATGAAAACCAAAATAAAATAGTTTGAGAATATTTCCTAGCGTGTGTATAGTATTGGAGCACTTTAAGGTAAATGAAACAAACCGAGGAAATAAAATTATGTTTTATTCTAGAAAATATGCTTATTTTCTGGTATATGCATATACTGGATAGAATAATAGAATCGTTTTGGTTGGAAGAGACCTTTAAGATTATCAAGTCCAACTGTTAATCTTGGACTGCCAAGTTGCCACTAAACCATGTCCCTCATAGTTACATGCATATAATGGCATTTGTATAGAGAAAAATGTGGAAATCTTTGTCTATAAGTCTTGAAATTATAATTTTCATGTGACTTCAAATGTCAAGGAGGAAAAATACAGACGACAATCAAAATAGACAGTCATCCCATATAGATAGTTCTTCCTGAGTATAACTGTAGTTACATATAGATCATTATTTAGTTATTTTAATTTGTGGCATTATGATATAGTTTAATAGTGGGAAGCAATGAACCCTCATTTATATTGTTTGGTGCTTTGTGAAAATAGTTTTCACTTTTTTCTCAGTATGCAAAGTAATGGAGAGCATTGTTACCATACCAATATTATGTGATCAAATAATTCTTCACTTTCATTTCAAGTAGGAAAGTAATAGGAAAAATTTACTTTGAGCAAGTAAAATGTTTAAATGTTAAAACCATTTTATAAATTGAGTTATTGAACTATAATTAAATAATTATTTTTATTATTATTTCTCTTCATTTTAAAACCTGTCAAGGGGAGAGGAAATGGAATTTGTCTAAGAAAAATGTACAGAATTTTTCAGCATATTCAAAAAATTCTGAAAAGGCATATGGGAAGAAGGAGCGATATGCAACAGAAGCTTTATGAAGTGTTGATTTCAAAATATTTGTTGTGTCAGGAATTGTTAAACTAAGAAAAAGAGATTTTTATTATATGGTAAAATTATTTTAATAATACAGAGATTTCTTACAAACCTAGGCAAGGTAGCTGTTCATTGCTAGAAGCTGTTTAAGTGAAACTATATAGATGAAACATTGTTGTGTGGAGACAAACAATAATATATTACATATAGATTATTAATAATAGTATTTTAAATAAGCCAATTATTTTTCATTCAAACCAACTTCATTGCACCAACACAGTAGTGCTGGTTCTAGCTAAGAGATCTCACAGCAAGTAACTTTGCTATTGCCCTGAATTTAAGAAACGAGTTTTGTGAAGAATGTTGCTGCTAAGAGCTTACACACCAGGCTTGTCAAGCATTGCTTTCTTAGTGCATTTACTTTCATTTGGAGTGCGGAGGAAAACAATTCTGTGAACATTAGTATTTTCTGTACTTGACAATTTATATCAGCTCATTCAGATCTTTCCTGGTGTCTTGCTGCTCCAAATATGAAGTCTGTGACACATTATGAAACTTCTTGAGATAGAAAAGGCTGTTCCTGCCATTGATATACAAAAGATTCGCTAGCAGTTTATTGTAAAACCTCAAAGAAGGTGTTTCCTTCAGATTCCTTTGCTGATGATTATTTTATTTATCTCTGCAGGTCTCTCTGTCTGTCCCCTTTCTTCCCTTCTGGATTTTTTTTAAACTTAACCCTACCTAATTTCTGGATATAAAGGTTAGCAGAAATTATAGTGTCTTTCCCACAATTTTCATGGCTACTCAAGGGATTGACTTACATACTGAATTAAGACATCATGGCTGCATCTCATGCCATTACGAAAATGGAAGTGCTTGCTGGTAACTTCTGTAGACAAATTTATTTAGCACAGAGCATCTCTGAAATCACAGGAGCTTTCCTACCAAACAATTGCCTGCATATGGAGTATCTTCCTTTTCTTTCTTTTTTTCTGTTTGAAAGAAAATTAATTCTGGAAAAGGTTCTCTTATGTGAACTTAAGTACACTTTTCAAAGTTGCCTGGAAGCTTTTGCATCCTAAGATTAGTTCTGCACATCTTAAATCTGCACTATGAAAAGATACCCAAATTACAAATGAGGTATCTTAGGTGTAAAGTAGTGGAATAACTGTGTTAGCCTGGTGCTTTTTTGTTCATGTTCCTGATTTCTTGGGAGAGCTAATAGTCTGACTTGAACGCCATCCTGGCTCACCATTCTTCTCTCAGTTTCTGAGCTAGCTGTAAGGTTTTGTGCAGATATATCTTAAATCTTATCTTCAAAGATTACTTAAGTCTCACAAAAAGGCAATGGATTAATTATGATGTTTTAAAATCATATTTTAAAATCAGACTTTGGCTCCTGTTTTACTCTTGAAATGTTGATACTTGTTCAATATTTAATCTTTGTTAGGTCAAGAGTACTAGGTGGAATTGAAGACAGTAGTTAAAAATCAAAGATCTTAACTAGATTGTCCATTAAAACCTATGACTTGGTCTTCAAATGTGGTGTGGACTAAGGCCCAGCTATCAGTAGGGACATAACAGAAGCATCTGAGGAAAATTTAGTCAACGTAGTCTTCCTAGCCAGTTAACAGAGAAAAGGGGCACTTTCAGAGTTTGGTTCAGCTGAACTAAGATCTGAATTGCTCTTTGAAGCTGCCCGTGTCTCTTCGTTGAATGTAGGAGGAGTCTGAGATGGCTAGGCTCCTAACTTAGAGGCCTCAGGTAAGTGTCAAAAATTTATCGTATTTAAGAATATTGGGTTAAAAATAATATTTATACTGCTTATGTGCAGTATATGGCTTCCTATCGATTAGTTAGAAAAATATATGAAGTGCATTGATTCGAAGTTGACAGTCAAAATTACAGGTATCACAGATTAAGTGTGGCAGGTCTTTGAATGTGAAATTTGAGTATAAATTAAAGGAGTACGTAATGACTATAGCCATGGCTTACATTCCTTATGCCTTTAAGAATTGCAGCAATTGACAGCAAACAAGCTTTACATTTCATCCTTGGTTTTCATATTGCAAGTGCAAAGTTCTTACTGTAGGTGATACTCTGCTATAGATAATTGTAACAGTTCTGTTCAGGCCAAAAGTACTTTAGCATTTCATATTTCAGAGTAAATAGACAGTATTTCTCCTTTAAATATTGGCCAGAAGACTGCTTTTCCAATAGTGCTGTCAGAATATTAGGGTATTTTAAACTAGTAGATAAGAACAGACAAACAATATATGATATGCTTGAAATATACACAGCCTGAATTTTTCATTATTGTTAGACATATTTTCCTATTCCACCTACATAGAAATTGTCTTCAAATATTATTTAAAACCGATATTCAATGATTTGTCGAAGTATGCACGCACATAATTTTTCAGTAGTATAATTATCCACTGAAGAAATTAAGGCAAACTGTACTTTTGATACGTCTATCTCTCCACACATAGTACCTGGCAAAGAAGATATTCTGGACGATGTGGCATGACAGACACATCATTGTGGAAGTCATCTTCAGGTTGCTGGCCTTCATGATGACTAGTATTAATATGGCTGGATTCAGGCCAGTGAGATATGAATATGACCGGCCTGCATTGAAACTGGTGTTGGAAGCTAGGTTCAAGCCTAAGGCTGACAGGAACCATTCTTCTGAGGGTTAGGTTTGGAACTGAGGCTGACTGATGACATACGGTGAGGATGTGTCGAGAATTTGCCACTGTGCTAGCTATAGGATTTAGCAATTGTACTGTTTGGTTAGGGTCAGGTGTGGGACTGTTGGGGAGGACCGAATGAATTAGGTTTGGAGTTCGTGCCAACAGCAGCAGATGATTTATGGCAGGGTCTGCAAAGGGCTGGTGTCACCCAGAGAAAAGGTTTTACATGGAACACTGAGCTTGAGTTAGGGTTAGCATTAGGATTAGGCTTAAACTGGTATCGATTGGCAAACGAGAGTTACGGTTGCATTAAGAAGGATCAGTTAAGCAAGGTAGCAGCAGCAGAGCACGTCTGAATAGGTTTAAGTATGAAGTTGAAATTTATCTCCCTTTCATAGCCAAGAAAAAGGGGTGGAGATGAGAGCCAGGGTTCCAGTTGTGTCAATGAAGAAAGTATAATTAAGGTTGCATCTGAACTGCAAGACTGATGTAATCACCAGTTCTACCAGTACTCTGGTAGTCCAGTCTGCCTCCTGCCTTGCTTCAGCCTGCTGGGATCCACTTCCAGTAAGGCAAGGACACAGTTTGGGTATTCATCTGGAATGGGGAACAGAGAAGTGACTAGGAGCAGGTAATTTATATCTAGGTGTGAGTCCAAAAGGGAAGATAGCAGTCTGGCTAGGTTCAACACTTAGGCTACGATGAAAGCTAGGAGTAAGGTCCTGGCCAGCAAGGTCTGATGTTGAAGATGTTGATATAGAGCAGTGTCTGCTTGGCGTCAGCTGAACTAGATTTAGGACTGATAATTGAGAGGAGGGTAACTGGCTCTACTTAGGTCAGAAGTTGTAGTGATTACTTGTTTAAGGCTAACATTGGACTGTGGCTTGTTGGGATTTTGGGCAAAAAGGTCAGATGAACTAGACAAAGTTACAATAATTCAGAGGAGTTAAGATTTCAGTCTGCATCAGCAGCATTGTTTTAGATTTGAAGTTAGCAAAGACTGCTTTGTACAGATTTGATATCTAGTTGGGTAGTCAGATTTAAATGATTCCTAGAAATAAGCTTGGTAATATTTAGATGCTGCTGATTTCAAGAATGTGCACAAAGATAAGAGCTGAGAGGTCTGATCAGATGGCTAGAAGCAGCACATCTCTGGTAAACACAAGGAGAGGGCTCCTTAAGGGGGGAGATCTCCACACGTGTCTATAAACCAGAGGAGTGGTGAACCATGCCACTTTTTCTTCCATTTGATTCCAACATGATGTTTAAGAAATACCTCTTAGAATATATATAAGGTAAAGAGAAGGGAAAGGCCCGTTTATGTTGGAGAAGTTGGTGTTCCCAGATGTTGCACTCCTTCATGCCTTACCATTAGATTTCCTCTGTCATCATGCAATGAACAACAGTATTACATGAAACAGTAATAGATTTTGGGTTTGCTCTTGCAACTATTCTTTTGCTGATTTTAACTTCCTCTGCTTCTAGTATACTGAGGAAGAGAAGCATGTACTTTTATGCCAGATCAGCAGTTTATTTTCAGGTCTGAGTTGTAGGGAGTGGGCTTTTCCTGTTAAATTAAGTTACTTGACAAGGGCTTGTGCAGAGATGAGTCAGCTCCTTTAAGCAGATTGCATTTGAGTAAAGTACAGGTAAAACAAGTATAGATTAAATCCAATTACACAGCAACTGGCTTACTGTCTAGTACGTCCAGCCAAGAAACTCAGAGGCCTCAATGCAGCTAAATTAAATTCCCCCAGAACATCTCATCTGTGCTTCAAGCTCTGCCCTCCAAAACAGGCTCACTGCAGGCTTTTGGGAATGATCCCAAGCTGTGTCTGAACATTGTTTTGGAGAATGTTAGTTGGTGCAGGGCAACAGTTGTGCCAGGAGCAATAGTGTGGGGGATCATGTTCCAGTGCCCAGGAACGCTCTGGCCACTGTTAAATTTTACAGTCTTAGAGACTTTTTCAGTCAGTCTCTCAGAGTTTTTCTTTTCAGTGTTTCCATAAAATATATTGACATTTGCATCTTGTTAGCATCTTGTAATGGTGTAAGAAGCATTGTTTTAAAACTTTTTATTTAGTGCAAATTATATGGGAGCAAATCTTAAGTCTTGTAACCTGCTTGGAAAAGCAGGTGAGCAGCTAAATAGAACTGCAAGCACGGAAAGCACGAAGAGAGCAGCAGCCATACCCAAGCATTTACAACATGTTTTAGTCCCCTTTACATGGGGAATATTGGACATGTGACAGTAAGTGTCAGTTAGCTCCAAGTGCTCATTTAATTGTGATTACCCATCACTGTGCATCCATGTTTGTACCTAATTGTACGAGAAATGCTGAAGAGCAGGCATCTTTACTGCAACATCACTTCCTCCCCTTCTACCCATACAGAGTAACAAGATTTATAGTGCCAAAGGTTTCTTGTGAAAGCTGGGGCAAATGTATGTTGGCCCAAAATATTGGCCGATAAATTGTTTTCTCCTATACTGCCAGTAGTTGAATGCTGAAAGTATAGCTTGCATGTTTCTCTGTTTTTATCATAAACCCTAGAGTAAACTAAAATTCTAGTTTTCATTGAAACGAATTTATGGAAATTGCCTATTAACATTTTTGAAACCTGAATTTTTATTAGTCTACATATAAGAGATGCATGAAAATGCTTATATCTGAAGTCTATAAAGTAGTAAATAAACCGTACTCTGGCTTCATTTATATAAAGCAAATTGTACCTGACAGCCTACAGAACGATAATTTCAATATGTTTAGGAAGCTGTTTTCAGCAGAGGATGTTTCAAGATTTCTTTAAAGCACGTGATAATACTGTATTTCACTATATTGGAGTGATTGAAGGTTTTTTAAATTGGTTTTACTGGAAATTATCATATATATATAAAAATTCTGTCTTGCATGTATGGACTCAATAATTCTCTGGAATAATGAGTTAACATACTTTTTCCATATATTTTTGAGGATTTCTATGTCCATTTTACTTGCCTTGTGTAAACTTTAGTATCAAATTGCACATAAATAATATTAAAATGCACCTTATGAGAAATGAATGACAGTATTGATTTACTTAATCCTAGGTGGCCTTGTCATTGCAGATGCTTAAAAACATTCCACCTGGCCTCTGGGTGCCATTCCAGAAGGGCACGGGTTTTTCTGTAGTTGTGATGGCTTAAAACTCTGATATGTCTGAGATTACACTAGACACCCGCATTTGGGCAACTGAATCGCTCCTGAAGTGACTGTTGTATTAGGGTCTCCTCTACAAAAAAAATGTACCACCAGGGCAGTGAAGAGTCACGTTGCACTGGGTTTGTGACTGTTAAGCAGGTTGTCAGCAATCAGGAAGATTGACATAAGTGTGGTTTTTTGCCTAACTTTCCCACTCTGGACCTTGACCTTCTTCTGTCCTGTTTGTCTGGTGTTCCTGTTCTTCCTCGTTATTAGAGCAGGCACCCTTGGTGCATATGCTGGAGCCCATAGAGGAGCTTTCAGAAGAGGAGAAAGGTAATGGTTGATTCAGCTCAAAATGTAGTGGCATGTGTTTTTTTGAAAATAAAAATGTAAATATTGTTTGATACCTACAGTATTTTTTCATTGTATTTGAGTATGCTTATGTGATTTGGGTGGGAACATTCTTTGTGTCAGTCTCCTGTTTGCTATTGGTTCTTGTAAATATTATGATTTCCTTATCCAAGTTCAATATTTTTATGGAAAGCTGGCTAACTCTTTAAAGCAGGCATATTCCGTATGTCTGAAGGCACTTGAGCTAGGCAGAGCGAAAACGTTTGATGGGGAATACCCCCTTACCAGGGAATTTTTGGTGCTGACGCTATTGCAATGTATGCTCACTTCTTGTTCAAACTCTGTGTAAGAGGATAAAGAGTTCGTATAGAAGAATGAAGTTGGTGCAGGTTGAAGCTGGCTACTCTCATAGATGCACCAAAGATACTTTTGCAAGTAATCAAAGTTACACCTACCTCTAAGCAACCACAGCTCCAGCCAGGCTTGTGCAATTCTTAATGAAATCATGTAGCCCAGTGCTGGCAGCTGTTCTTGTGCTTTGTTTGAGGAGAACTTGGAGAAGGCCACATTTACAGTGACAGAAGAGGAAGCACTGCTTCATCCTGCATGCTGTTCTCCTGAAGAAGGCTTACAGTACTTTAGATGAAACACCAAATAATTGAATAGCATAATAATCTGTACAAAATTTGTACAAATCTGTACAATCTGTGCAAAAATCAAAATCAGTCTTGAACCTTATAGCCAGTGAGTTTAAAATTTGAAGGAATGATGCTGTTTTGAAAACAGAATTGTCGTCTGAATACATCTGTGCATACGTGAGAGGTTTCCCCAGGGAAAATCCAGTGACTGTGAACAATCTGAAATAGAAACTGCTTGCATTTTTGCCGTTCTTTCTGCTATTTCTCTTGCTTGCCATCTTCTCTCTTGATGGATTGTCTTTGATTCTTCTGCTGTGCCTAAAGGCATGGCCTGCAGTACAAGAGAGAGAAAGAAAGAATGCAGTCTGAAAAGCCAGACCAAGATTTTTTTTGTTTTCCATGACAGCCATTTGCAAGGGAGAGTGTGAAAATTCTTGACTTGGCGGATTATTTCATAGGATTATGTAGGAGCTGCAACAGTGGACCAGTCTTAAGGTCCCTTGTCTCCAAAGTTGTCAAATCAAGTGTTGAGGGTGCTTCTTTTTTTTTTTTTTTTTTGAAAATAAGGAATTAAGAAAACAGTTCCTTAAATAGTTGGCTCCAGCAAAGAGGATTTGGCTTGAGTTAATTAGCAAGAATTAATATTGTCATTAATTGGGATAATGCTGGATAGTCTTGTTACCTATATTAGTATGTAGTAATTATGAATTTAAAAACTATTTTCGATGGGTTTCTTTTATTGTAAGGATTAACATCTGAAAGGGACAGGATTTTCAGAAGGCTCCCTGGAGCCTTCCACTTTAAAATATCTCATATCTGGATTTCTGGGAGGATTCCATACTAGATAGTGCACCTTTTCCTGACAGAGGATGGTCTGATAACACTATCTTTCCACACTGACCAATAGTTTGCCTCTTCTAGGACTCAGCTCTCCAGCCAAATCACTTTTAATCCCACTTCTGTCAGGGACTGAGTTCTCCACACAGTTCCCAAAGGTAGTTAAGATTTCAGCCAGGTTCTGTCCTCTTCAACACAGATCTCTTATTATGGTAGCCGGACTCTTTCAGTTTTCATTACCTATAGTTCTTTCCAGGATCCATTGGAAGCCACTTCCTCAACACAACCTAAATATCATTTGTGTATCATGACGCTTTTTTTGGGTCCTCATCGGGATCCTTATCTTTCCCTTAAAGAAAACTGAAAACTAAATGGAACTGCTTTTTAAGCAATCATTGTTTAAAAATAGGAAAAGTGGTGCTTTGGGTTTTGTTGTTTGGGTTTGTTTTTTTTTTGAAAGAAAATATTGGAAAGTCACAATTTGGAATAATTCCATCATTTATACTTTTGTCTGTGGGCTGGTAAATGACTCTGCTGCCCTGTAAGTCATACTGGAAAGAGACAAAACTCCTGCCCAAGGTTTACGTTTTATTTCAGGGGGCGAATTTGGGAGTGTGGTTTACAGCCTGCCTTCCTGGGATGTTGTATATCCCTCTATGTATGCTTTGCCAGCTTTGCTGACCACTGCCAGACAGAAGCAGCTACCACGGTCCCACAGATCATTGGTTCACTTGGTCTAAGTGACATTCGGTAAAACTTTGTCTTGCCAGAGACACTTCATAGGCAGGTTCCAAATGGGTGTGTTTTGCTTCTTTACTTCCTTGTATGACCCTATAATACTTTGGGCTAGCTTAAATGTCAGATGGAAGAATCCATCCAGATGATTATTTCTTGCATAAAGTTCATGTCACTACTGACACTTAAAGTAAGGGAAAGAGATAGAAACTTCTTTGTCTGCTTTTAAGTACGTATGATGTCATAGACCTGCATAGGAGAAAACCTGACACTGAACTTTGTCCTTGAAAGAGGTCTGAAGTTAAGTATTATCCATCATGTATATTCTGTGAAATGGTCTGCCTCAGACTAAGGTTCTGTCTTTACCAAGACTTTTGAAAGTGCTACAACTTTTCAAAGATTTGATTTCAGTAGGGTGGGTTTTTTTCTTATCAGAGGACATTACATTGTTTGAAGCTTTTCTTGAGAACAATTTTGTCATATTCCTGTTTAATTCCTGCTAGAGTTCAGCTTTGGTTTGAGATACCATGTTTAGAGAACTTAAATATCAGAAGAATATCTTTCTTTATCAGAAGTTTCCAAGTACAGTTCTAAAAGTAAAGATCTTTGTTGCTAAGTATTCAGGCATATATCTTTATAGTGATTCTGTAACGAAAATAAAAGATACTTATGAGTACAAGGTACTGAGTTATAGATTCCAAGTGAGTTGACTTTTGTAAGCTAGCCCAAGATTTTCAAAAGAATACAACTCTGTGTGGACAAAAAGTGCATATGTATGTCTGTGGTGTTTCTAAAAGATGCATGCTTCGGTGCAGTTTTTAATTGTCTTACGTACTGTGAATTTTTCAAATGTCTCTTAAATGCATTTTTGCATTCTTATTTCAGAAATTGAGAAAGGCGATCATAAAACAGGTAGAAGTAACCACTATTTAATAAATGCTTTGAAGACTGATCCTTCTTTAACTAAAGAATTACGAGTTGTTTTGGAGCAAGCCCTGGAGGAGAAGCTGGAATCCTTGGGAATTAAAGCAGTAAGATTATTTTGAGTTATTGAAAAGAGGGGTAATCTTTGTCCCACTCTTTTGTTGTTCTCTTTCACTCCTGTACCTCAGCCCTCAGCCTATAAAGTTCAAAGCTAAATTTCCACGTTTTAAATAAGTGCAATTCATTAACCTAAGGGGATGTCCATCAAATTAGAGCTGTGGAGGATATGGCTACACATGTGAGCAGTGTTACCAACTTTTGTGATTTTTCTACAAGCTTTGTGATATTTGAAGTTTAAAAGAGCGTATATGATTGTAGGATATAAATCCCAGATATAATAGCCCCTGTGTTTATGATACAATTTGTTTTCTTAGGGTGTTCGCGGTATCCCAAATGATCGCTTAAATAAAATTTTGCGTGCTATTGAATCTGCTAGAGAATTCAAACAGAAGCAAGAGCCTGACATTCAGCGAATTCGAGAGCACCTTGAACGCCAAGTTAGCTTTAGGGTTGAAGAGAAATCGTCATCTTGTAATAGAACTGTTTCCTGTCCTCAGCTTCCTTCAGAAGGTTAAAAAAATTTTCTTGTTTTCTTACATTTCATAACTGGTACTTAAGGTTTTATTTAGAAACACTTCTGTGTATCTGCTTTCATAATTTTTCACATAATTATTCTATGTAGTTATGGCGAACTAAACAGTTTCCTTTAAAGGGTTCTTGATATTGTGTTTAAGTGCATAAATCTTAGCTCCTAAATTGGCAATCTACATGGTAACTCTGAACTGCTTTGAAGTAAAACTGCTTTTAGTAAAACTATAATCTGCAGCAGAGACATCTTTAATTTGGGGAATGAAATATGAAAGATACCAGACATTGTTTCAAATAATTAGATAGATAACGTCTCTTGTAGATAAACAGAAGTTCAGTCAGTTGGGAATTTCCTCATCTACCACACCACGAAAACCAGTGAAACGGTCTTCCACAGCTGTCCGCCCAGCTGAACAAAGAACAGCCATTGCTGAGAATACATCTACACCAAAGTAAGAGATGCTATTCTCATAGTACTCGTACCTCAGGTAACAATCATATGGATTTGGGGTTTTTGTGTTTTGTTTTTTTTTTTTTTAACGTGAACATTTCCTGCGAATATTGTAAGAATTGAGCAAAGAGTTCACATTACTTCTATATAAACTTTATGCCTACTTAGTTGACTGTCAGTCTTAAAATAACTTGTGTTGTTATTTTTAGATCCAGGAAGCTTTTTGGAAATGGAGTTGCCAGAAAGACATCTAGTATCACGTATGCTTTGTTCCCTTGTATTTTTGAAGAAAACATATTTAGTGACTGAATATTCACTTGCTTGCCATGCAAAAGCTATTATTAAGCTGAAATTACAAACACTTTCTGGACTGTATATTTAATATTTTGTTTTAAAGTATTATTCCATTTGAGTCTGTTATTATGATTCTTGAAAGATAGTATGTTCTCCTTTCAGCAGGTGTATTCTTTGTTGTGAACCAGAGAGGGACATTCAGTAAAATCGGATAGTATCACTTCCTTTAGTTTCATTCTCAGATGCTTTTTCTGAGCCAGTTAAAAACATTTATAGACCTTTGTGACTTTATTTTTTCAGTTTATTGATATTTTTTTACTGTGACCCAAATTAAACACAATATTCCAGATTTTGCTCACATGAGGCACATTACTTTGTAATTTCCTGCACTGAAAAATTCCTAAATTATTTTCATCTAACAGAATATCAATACAGACTTTCTGTGCTGCAGATTGCATGACTCTGAATTTTTCTCTCCCTGCTGATCCACAAAAGCCTATCTTTGTTTGCCTGGCAAGACTTGTTATATATTGGTCTGTTGTTTTGTTAAGATAGTTGCATAAATGGAAATAATCATGTCTACATAAGAGATCATTTTGTCATAACTTTCAGAGTTTACTTAGTAGCATGATTTCTTTTAAAGAGTTTTATGGATACTTAGAATTTATGGGAGCTCCCTTTTTTTTTTCACATAAGAAAAATGCACGTTGCTTGTACTTTCCATTCCAGTAAGCTTAAATATGTATATATCAATTCAGTCAGTGAAACCCAGTAAGTCCTCGGGTTGTATGTGTTTTTGCTTAGAACTCCACCATTCAGTTCAGAGGAAGAAGCAGATGAAGATGATATTAAGCAGTGTTACATATCACCAGAATTATTGCAAAAGCCATCAAAAACATCAAGCAGCAAAGTCAGTGCTTTTCAGAAGACTTCTGGCAAAAGCGATATGGATGGGACGGAGGAAAGTGAAATTGAAGAAAGTGGAACACCTGCCAAAACTTCAAAAGGTTTTTTCACTACTTTTGTATATGCACGTTGTAACAGCTGTACATGAATTTGCATTTCCTGATAATATTTCTATGTTAGAAAACATAATGAAGGGAGACTGTCTAGTCTTGAGTGTATGTGTATTTACGTGCACTTTATGGTTTTGCTAATGTATTTATATTAATATAGTACTTAGAGATGTCAATTCAAATTAGATGTGTATCATGCTGTTTTAGATAAATGCAGAAAAAGAAATAATCTGTGCTTCAGGGAGACTTCTGTCTAAAACACTCTTAGCCTTTTACTTATTTTTACTTTGTGAAAGATTTCTAGAGGGTTTACAGTAAAGCCCCTTACTTGTGAATGGAAAGTGTTAATATATTTTTTTTATTAACTTTAGGAACAGTTATTCAAAAACTGACCGAACAAGTTGGAAAGAGTCTTTCTAACCATGGAAATAAGAACAAACCAGCTGGAGGGATTAATGTTGCACAGGCATTTATTAAGAAAGAAGAGGTGCAAGAACTGAAGGTATCACTTTTAATAGTCACTAATATTTCATTAAGTAATTGAACTAGATATGTATGTTACTTTTTTTTTTTTTTCATGCTGAAACCATCTTGATGCAGTGAAGAACTTAATTCTCAAAGACAGTTTTGGAATTCCAGCTAAGTAGTCTTTTTGGGTATGTCTGCAGTGGTATACAGAAATGTGCTAGTGAGTGAGCTGTGCCAAGTACCTCTTCATCCACGCTGCTTATTAGCTTATGCCGTGACTGGTTTGGATCACCACAGCTAGCCCAAAGTTGGGGCACAATTGGTATCAGTTTTATCTCCTATTGTAGCAGCATAGAGGCAGCCCTTTTTTACTCGCTTTCCTAGTATCTTGGTTTGATGGAGGAAAAATGAATTTGCTTATCTTTTATTTTAGAATATTTTTATTTCTAGAGTTTTATCTGATACGGAACTTTTAAATACATCTTAACGAGGGGACAAATTCCATTTCTGAATATGGTCTTTGTTCTGCTTCATCTATTTATAATCATATACTGTTTTCAGACTATATCAGATCTAGCACTCATGTCTGTCCATTGAGTATGCCATACGTTCACAATCAGAATACTAACAGAACTTATTCTTTACCCCTCAAGCTCCTAAGGTCCCAGTCTTCCCCTCAGTTTAAAATTTTATAACTGGTAAGCCACTTTGGTGCAAATTGGTCTTTGCTTGAACAATTTTTTAAAAGAACAAAACTCCAAATCAGAAGTCATCAGCAGATAGTGCTGTTTGTTCCAGTTTTAGTCATTGTTATTAGACTGAAGTAGACAGCCAGACGCTAGTTCTAGCATTCAATAAAATATTTTTTCTCTAAATAAACAAATAATTACTGAAAATCTTCTTATCCATAATAAAACTGCTACCTTAGAGCTTCTTGGCTAGCAGTTAAATCTGAGATTTATCACTCCTCCCAGAAACAGTGACAATTCTATTTCAGTTTCCAGAAAGAGGTGATTGTCTTAATCAACTTTAGCTGTAATGGTAGGGTAATCACATTTAACCTGTGTGCTTTTAATTGCCACTGGTGACACCTAACTTGTCCATTGACAGTGTGGGAGCTGCAAATCACATCACACTCAAAATTATCAACTCAGACATGACTTTTTACTAGAGCATGTAGTGATAGGATGAGGGGGCATGGCTTTAAACTGGAAGAGGGCAGGCTTAGATTAAACATTAGGAAGAAATTTTTCACTTTGAGTGTGGTGAGGCACTGGAACAGGTTGCCCAGAGGGGTTGTTGAGGCCCCATCCCTGGAGGTGTTCAAGGCCAGGCTGGACGTGGCCTTGGGCAACCGGGTCTAGTGGGAGTTGTCCCTGCCTATATCAGGGGGGTTGGAACTTGATGACCTTCGAGGTCCTTTCCAACCTAAACCATTCTATGATTCTATGACTATTTCAGTGTAATTTTCTGTCCAAATGTTACTTTCAAAATCTCTGCAATGTCAGAAGACTGTAAAATGTTCATAGTTAAATTTAGGTGTTGTTACATTTTGTAAAAATGTATAGACATCTAGCCACTGTGTTAAGGAATTTCAGCTTCAAGAGCAAAAAGCTGTAGCAAAATAAACCTTACAGTCTATGTTTTAAAGATGCCTCAGTTGTCACTGGTAACCTCTCTTCTCACATCTCTCAAGCCCCTGAACCTCAAGGCAGGGACTGGGGAAATGAAGTCCCTCCCATCATGGGAGAAGATCAGGTTTGAGACCACCAGAGGAACCTGAACATACATAAATCCATGGGGACCTGACAAGATGCCGCCCAGGGTCCTAAGGAAAATAGCTGATATAGTTGCCAAGCCGCTCGCCGTCATATTTGAAAAGTCATGGCAGTCAGGTGAAGTCCCTGACTGAAAAAAGGGAAACATCAAACCCAGTTTTAAAAAGGAGGACCTTGGGAACTACCGCCCAGTCAGCTTCACCTCAGTGCCTGGTAAGATCATGGAACAGATCCTCCTGGAAGATATGTCGAAACACGTAGAAGACAGGGAAGTGATTCGATACAGCCAACGTGGCTTCACCAAGGGCAAATCCTGCCTGACTATTCTAGTGGCCTTTTACGATGAAGTGACTGCATCAGTGGACAAGGGAAGAGCTACGGATGTCAGCTACCTGGACTTTGTAAGGCATTTGATACTGTCTCCCACAACATTCTTACCTCTAAATTGGAGAGATATGGGTTTGATGGATGGACTGTTAGATGGATAAGGAACTGGCTGGATGGCTGCATCCAAGGAGTTACACTCAATGCCTCAATGTCCAAGTGGAAACCAGGAATGAGTGATGTCCCTCAAGGGTCTGTACTGGGACCAGTACTGTTCAATATCTTTATTAATGACCAAGGGTATTGAGTGCAAGTTTGCAGATGACACCAAGCTGTTGATGCACTTGAGCGAAGGGATGCCATCCAGAGGGACCTTGACATGCTTGAGGAGTGGGCCCAGGTGAACCTCATGAAGTTCAACAAGGTCAAGTGCAAGGTCCTGCACCTGGGTTGAGGTAATCCCCAATATCAGTACAGACTGGGGGATGAATGCATTGAGAGCAGCCCCGTGGAGAAGGACTGGGGGATACTGGTGGATGAAAAATTGGACATAAACTGGCAATGTGTGCTTGCTGACCAGAAAGACAATCATATC
The DNA here is from genome assembly GCF_965231255.1 of Vanellus vanellus. Classification (NCBI taxonomy): domain Eukaryota; kingdom Metazoa; phylum Chordata; class Aves; order Charadriiformes; family Charadriidae; genus Vanellus; species Vanellus vanellus. The sequence continues at coordinate 164,230,624 of NC_138905.1, forward strand.
CTGGGCTGTATAATGAGAACCAACCAGCAGGTCGAGGGAGGTGATTCTTCCCCTGTGTTCTCATGAGACCCCAGTTGGAGTACTGCATCCAGTTCTGGGGTCCCCACTACAAGAAAGACATGGATCTGTTAGAGCAGAGGAGAGCCACAAAAATGGTCAGAAAGCTGGAATACCTCTCCTATGAGGAAAGGCTGAGGGAGTTGGGGTTGTTCAGCCTGGAGGTGAGAAGGCTCTGGGGAGACCTTATTGGACCTTTGAAAATATAAAGGGGGCTTATAAGACAGAGAAAGACTTTTTACCAAGGCCTTTAGTGATAGGACAAAAGCCAATGGTTTTAAACTGAGAGTAGGTTTAGATTGGATATAAGGAGGAAATGTTTTATGATGAGAGTGGTGAGACACTGTAGCAGGTTGCCCAGAGAAGTTGTGGATGCCCCATCATTTGAAGTGTTCAAGGTCAGGTTGGACGGGGCTTTGAGCAACCTGATCTAGTGGAAGGTGTCCCTGCCCATGGCAGGGGGGTTGGAACTAGATGATCTTTAAGGTCCCTTCCAACCTAAACCATTCCACAATTCCGTGGAAAATACTTTTGCTATAATTCATTTAGAATACATCGTGTCCCTGATGCATTAACACAGTGGCGTGTTGCTGTATGGACGTGATGAGTTTGAAATGAGGTTATGAACCCAGGCCAGGTGTTGCTACTCTATTTCTGGAATCTTTACAGAACAACACACCGTCTTGTATTTTTTGCTAATTATATATGAATATGCATATATTCATGTCCATATTTGCATGTTTAAAAGTAGGCATATAGTTCCAGTTAATTTTTTAAATTTTAGTAGGGATTTTCAAAGGTGCCCAAAGACATAAGCACAAAATGCCACTGGAATGATGGTTTCTCTGAAAATCCAAATTTTTTTATTAGCTGAAATACTAATAGCTCAATAGCTGCTATGGCCATTCTTAAAACCCACAATGCCAAAAATCATTTAGAAGGCATCCCATTGTCGTATATTTTATCAAGGTCATATTTTACAGAAGTTACTTAATAAACATTTTGGAGAAAAATCATTTTGTGCTTACCTGAAGCTGTATTACCTGCGTGTTCACCTGTACCAGACATTGTATGGATTATGGTATTTCTTTGGAGGAGTAAGTCTTTGAGTTAATAATACTGCATAGCAGTTTTGATTGGTGCTGTGTATTTACACTTACAGAATCATAGAATGGTTTAGGTTGGAATGGACTTTGAAGGTCATCGAGTTCCAACCCACCTGCCATAGGCAGGGACACCTCCCACTAGACCAGGTTGCTCAAAGCCCCATCCAGCCTGGCCTTGAACACCACCAGGGATGGGGCCCCCACAATTTCCCTGGGCAACCTGTTCCAGTGCCTCACCACCCTCATTGTGAAAAATTTCTTCCTAATATTTAATCTAATTCTCCCCTCTTCCAGTTTAAAGCCATTCCCCCTCGTCCTATCGCTACACGCCCTTGTAAAAAGTCCTTCCCCAGCTCTCCTGTAGGCCCCCTTTAGGTACTGGAAGGCTGCAATAAGGTCTCCCCGGAGCCTTCTCTTCTCCAGGCTGAACAGCCCCAACTCTCTCAGCCTCTCCTCATAGGAGAGGTGCTCCAGTCCTCGGATCATCTTTGTGGCCCTCCTCTGGACATGCTCCAACAGGTCCATGTCTTTCCTATGTTGGGGGCTACAGAGCTGGATGCTCTGGATCAAAACTGAATTCTGGTTGAAGTTGACATTTTTTCCTCTCTATTTTGTACTTTAAAAATCTGTTGAGACTTTGTGACTCTTTGAAGAAACTCTTCCTCCAGCATTTCTCAATATATGTGACTGACTTTCCCATTACCACGCCCTGCCCTCCAAATACAGATAATTTAAAAGAGCAAAATGTTGATTCCTGGTATGTTAATAATACAGCACACTGAGTGGATCTGTCAGTTTTTGAAAAACAGTTTGCAATGTTAAAATTCTATTATGTTGCAAGATAGAGCATTACTGCAGTCTCTTCCCTTTCGAGACACATGACACGTTCATATTTGTTGATTTTTCTCTAGTATGTACATACCTTACGTGGTTTTCTAATAGCATCTGAATCTTTCTCTTCTGCAATAGAAGTGCGTTCTATATCTTACTGTAATATTGAGAAACTCCTGTGAAATAAGGTTTGGGCTTTGTGAGAACCGTCTTTCACTTTCCACAGTTAAGCTCTCTAAGAATGGCTTGATTCCACTGAACCACATCTGATTGACAAACAGGGAAATGCTGTAGCCCTTCTTTCAAAAGCTGAATGAAGATATTTAGTTCTCACACAGATGAGATAAGAAAGACCATGGACTTGCTGCCTTCAGGTTCATCTGTTTGACGTGACTCTTATTTTGGGAACTCATTATGCCAATCCACAACTCAGTTAAGAATATCCTTGTATATGCTGACAGTGAGTCTTAAGAGGAATACATATTTTAACTTTGAGTACCATGTGATTTTTTTTTTTTTATCTTTCATTATTTATTTTTTTCTTTAAATAATTTAGCTTTAAATTGAAAAGGCCTTTATTGCAATATTACATTTTTCTAGTGTGAATGCAGACTGCTTATATAGCTAACTAAACTGCTAATATGTCATGTCTTTATTTTCATGTAAGTAATATACATTTTAATGCCTAAAGGACTTTCCATCTCATTGGAATAGCTAACATCCCAGAAAAGACAATCCTTTTTTAAGTTAGACACGCAATACCTGGAAACATAGGTTTCTGCCAGTTATGAAACTGGCAGAACTTAGGACTTTGAACTTTTGCAGTTCCTAACTTAAAAAAACAAAACCAAAAACGAAAACCACTTTTAGCTTAGGAACTATGATAAGCAATTAATATAATTCAGGTAACTGGATTATGTGGATTTTAAAACTGTGGTGCTAGATGTCATACAGGCCACATGCCAGTGCATTTTTCTTCAGCAGTTTCACATTGTTGAGTTTATGGAAGAACTCAGCACAACTCGAACAGACAGGAAAAACACATGTTCCTTCTTCTCCCTATTAGTTCACAGAAGTTGATGAAGATGATTGGGATATATCATCAGTAGAAGACTTTTTATTGATGAAAGATGATAGAGGTCAGAAGGCATCAACGGTTCCGAAAAATGAGTCAAATGCTGCATCTGTGGTACATGCATGGGGTCTTCCGAAGAGAAGTGTACCAAAGGAGGAAGGTAACGTATTCATACTTCTACATTATAAGCCTTAAGTGACTGACACACCTAGAGGAGAACTTAAGTATAGTGTATTACACATTGCAATTCACTATATGGTATTTTGTAAGAAAACAACAAGTAAGAAAAACTGTCTGCTTGGGTTTATGTCATATAAATCATATATGATACTTATGATATATACTTATACGTAAACGACACACACACATGAACACGCAGAGCTGCCAAGAAACTTAAATTTGAGTTTTTGAAACATGCAGTACTGTCAGGCTTCAATCTCATCTTAAAAATCAATCATCCAGGATTTTTTTTTAATCCCTTGACAAATTTAAGGGAGGAGGGAAACTTTCCTACTTTGTCTTAAGAGTAATAATAAAATTTCAGGTTTGTTCAAGATCTAAGTGACCTGCCAGGCTGAGATAAATATTTCAGCTACTGTTAAAGTAATAGCCTCAATCTTACATAGAACTTATATAGTAGTTTCTAGCCCTAACATTTTAGTAGACTTAAAGCTGTGTCAGTTATATAAAGATACTTCGGGGTTTTCTTAAAGGGAAAGTAATGTCTACACTGACTGCTTGTACTCTGCATTGTATTCTCTGACAGAAACAGCCTTCATATTATTGACACTTGTAATTTCCTTGCTGGTTGAAATTCTGCACTTCCTGAAGTTCACAGGTGTTTGCTCACACAGCATGTAATTTTATCTCATCGATAAACACAAAGTAAAAATATCCCCGAAATATTATTAATAACTTTTAGTATTTTTTTTTTTTATTTTAACAGGCCCTCATGAAGCTGATAATACAAGCACGTTAAAAAGCAGCTTAGTCACTGTAACAGACTGGAGTGATTCTTCAGATATCTAATTGTTGCATTCCTGAGGGGAGGGACTGCTACCGGGTGCTATTGGGGTTGACAACGTAGTTGAAAACATCAAGTGGTTCCTATTTGTTTCTCATATCGGTCATGAACAAGGAATAGTGTTTACAGAGCTTTTGTGTCTTTCAGTCCTGAATTTGAAACAAGAATATTCATATATACATCAATGGCCATGTCTGTTTGGAAATTGAGAGTTAATTCTTCTTTCTCATGAACTCAAATGTTGAAAGTCTCTTTGATTTCACTGAGGTGAAGATTTTGCCTCTAATGTTTACATTAAAGATTGAAACTGGTCTGGCAAGGAAGCCTGTTAACCAATGAACAGAATTTACTCCGGAGTATTAGTTTATAAAATTTTTAAATGCACATTTTCTTGTATTTTATCATAAACTTTATATAAAATTGTGAACATTTTAAAGAAAATATTTCCATGCATTGTTACGTTTCTAACATGGTTTACAATAAACATCAAATGAAAAGGAAAAAAAGGCCTCAGCTATGGAACTAGTTATTATTAAATGCCTCCTATTTTGGAAGGTTTGGGTTTTTTTTTATTAGAGTCGAGTCTCAGTTCACATAAAAGCACAAAAACTGGAATAAAAATTCAGACATCAAGCTAAGGTGAGGAAAGTACTGACCTGCCCTTGCGCAAGTACTTTCATATTTCTGTCTTGTCCGTATTGGCGGCCTTCTTAAAACAACACAAGAGTGCTTTGACTTAAAGGAAATGCAAGAATAAGCTAAAATAAAAAGAACCTTGAATGGCTTTGTAGTTCTGATGTAGTTTAGATGGTATCAGATACAAGACCTTTTCTATCATACTGTGCCTGTTAATAAATAGGACTATTCATTTTTTATATTTACATCTTTGTCCCAAAGTAACCAATGTATTGAAACTCTGAGGGTCCATCAGTTCACACCTCAAGACAGACACGAGTTTGTGTCTGATTTTAGGGTCTCCATCTAGAAAGCCTTTTTTGGATATTCATAATCTCTAATCTCATTTATTGAATCTGTGTACAAATATTCCCTCAAAAGCCATCACATTTCTATGGACTGGCCTAAAAAAAAAAAAAGTACTAGCTGAATTTTTGAACTGTTGTAACTAATTCAAGATTATCTAAAATAATGCTGTTAAGTATTGCCTGCTTTTATTTGGTCAGCCCTTCAGGAACGTCACTGGCAGAGCAGGCCCACTGCTATTGCCTGGGGTTTTTCCTTCCCTTTGGAAACCCAGTGGCTTGGAGCCATTCTGGAGCCAGAGGTGCCCCGGCACCCTGCCCAGCGGGAGGGAACAAGAACAACCCCCTGGAGATGACTTGTCACCCCCAGGGCTGAGCGCTGAGGCAGGGTGGGAGCGCAGCGCCACACAGCTAATGCAGAATGTAGGAACTGTCTCTGGGCCTTGTCTTGCCTACCACAAAACTCCCCAAAGGCTGCAGCCTCAACCTTTGGTGTCCCTGCCATACACAGGACTGCTCACGATCACGTATGCGTTGTTCTTCTCGTGCATGCATTCTTCTTAGGCCATGCAAGACCCTCTCTAGTGACTGTTTTTGACTTCTTAGTACCTGCTCCCACCTCCCCAAATCCCATGCTTGCTTTCACTTCATGGTGTGTACCCTCAGCAAGCTTGCTGATGACACAAAACTGGGAGGGGTGGCTGACACACCAGAAGACTGTGCAGCCATTCAGCAAGGCCTGGACAGGCTGGAGAGTTGGGTGGAGAGGAACCTAATGAAGTTCAACAAGGGCAAGTGTAGGGTACTGCATCTGGGGAAGAATAACCCCATGCACCAGCACAGGTTAGGAACTGACCTGCTGGAAAGCAGCTCTGCAGAGAGGGACCTGGGAGTCCTGCTGGACAACAAGTTGACCACGAGGCAGCAATGTGCCCTTGTGGCCAAGAAGGCCAATGGTCTCCTGGGGTGTATTAGAAATAGCATGGCCAGCAGGTCAAGGGAGGTCATCCTCCCTTTCTACTCTGCCCTGGTGAGGCCATATCTGGAGTTCTGTGTCCAGTTCTGGGCTCCCTGGTTCAAGAAAGACAAGGAACTACTGGGGAGGGTACAGCAGAGGGCTACAACGATGATCAAGGGACTGGAGCACCTCTTATGAGGAAATGCTGAGAGTCTGCGTAGCCTGGAGAAGAGGAGGCTGAGTTGGGATCTCATCCACACTTATAAATATCTAAAGGGTGGGTGTCAAGAAGATGGGGCCAGACTCTTCAGTGGTGCCCAGTGACAGGACAAGGGGCAATGGGCACAAACTCTGGAACACAGAAAATTCCATCTGAACATGAGGAAAAACTTCTTTACTTTGAGGGTGACAGAGCACTGGAACAGGTGGCCCAGAGAGGTGGTGGAGTCTCCTTCTCTGGAGATACTCAAAACCTGCCTAGATGTGATCCTGTGCAACCTGCTGTAGGTGAACTGCTCTGGCAGGTAGGTTGGACTGTATGATCTCCAAATGTCCCTTCCAACCCCTACCAACCTGTGATTCACCCAGTCTCTTCCTCTTCTTATTCCAATGGCACCAAATTGACCAAGTTGCATGTTCATCAACCCCGGCAATGTGCTAAGGAGGTAAGAACCTGCAGATTCCCACTGATTGTCATTGTCTGGCCCTGCAGTTCTGATGTGCTCTGCAATTCCAATGTCACTGCTGATCAGTGGCGAGATATTTCACATAATAAGCTGCGCAGCGTACGGCTGCTTTGCCCAGTCCTGAACCCATTTCAGAAACGGTTGCAATGACATACCATGGTCGATATGATGCGTGTGATGCCATTCCCATAAGCGATTGACATACTGAGTTGGTAAATACCCCATTTATTTTTTTTTTTCAAGAAAGCAACATCAGCTCATGATTTCCAGGTATAAACTTTACCAACATCAATCTTAAAATATTATATAATAAAATTTACATCAATATGTAAAAAGCTGCAAGTTAACGTTTTAAAAAGTTATTGTCTTAGTGGTAATTACATTGGGGTTGGGGGGGAAATCACTCTGAATGAAACGTACAAACTCTTTTAAAACGCTTTGAATCTTCCAACAGTACAATTAAACGTAAGCGTTCTTGTCAAAGTGCTTTGGTGGGGTTTTGTCCGGGACACTGTTGTGGACCTTTGTACGAGAAGACATCACAGATGTGGCTCCATTATATGCATACCCTCTCCTGAAAAGAAAAGAGAGTCAACCACTTACAGCTCATCCCACAGACAGGTAACATCTCTGCATCCAAGCGGTATAGTCATATAAAACTAGAAGAGATGTATAGGACCGTACCTATAAATTTCAGGGGAGGGGGCGGGGGGACACACCTTCCTTGCCTTTGTGGTCTCATTCTGGTCTGACATTCCCCCTCTAGCACCTCTCTTTGCAATTTACTTTTCTATAAACACATATCTCTTGTTCACAGCTAATTGAATTAGGGCTCAATTATGAAATATTGAGGCTGTGGCAGATCCTAGGTGAACAGCAACTCCCTCCAGCTGCACCTCTTCATTATCACCCCTCTTCCACTGCTGGAGGTCCCCACTGCCACCATTGCTGTCCTTCACCTCTCTCACTTTTGATCTGATGATTTGGGATTAAAGAAACTTATAAGGTGACCCGACCACTTTTCCTACATCAGTGAAAGCATTTTTTTTTTCCAGATGTAGTAAATTTATCAAGTATATGTAACACAAGTATTTGTTCTGAGTCGATAGCTTCTCTCAACTACATTAATGATGGACAGAACATTATCTTTAAATCCCATTATTTTCTTTCATCCACACAATCCTCTTCTGAACCTCACTACAAAGTGTTTCGGAAAAGTAATCAAACCGCATACATACATAGCAGGCACAAATGCACTAGTATTGATTTCTTTCAGTAAGTACAACTTGTGTTTTACCTTGGAGAACTACTGTTTTCCGCTATTGAGAAGCAGAATATACTGCCACCAATTATGCAGAGTGAAGCTCCAGCCCATCCAATGAACAAAGCTGCTCCTAATTCATACCTACAGGAAGTTAATATATGGGTTTAACAAAAGACAGCATGGATTTAACAGGTTTTATTTAGAATAAAAGAACTAAATTTTATTTTTTCCTGAATAACTTTCCATTGACATACCCATGATTCACCGCAAAATCAGCAGCTCTGCCGCTCACCCATGTTCTTCTCATTATCTCCCTCTTACTCACGGAGGCGAACCCTGTCCCTGCGGTACGCGTGGGCAATGCTGCTCTCCCTGCGCAGCCTGCCGGGGTGCCTGGCTTTTCCACGTCTCCTCCCGGACCCCTTGGCTGGGGGGGGGGGAGGGGGCATGTTACGCGATTCTTTGGCCCGTTTACAGCTCCCGTCCCCTTGGACCATTCCGGGTTTGTTCCCACCGGCTCCCAAGCTGGACTGGGGGCTTTGGCTCAGCCGGCGACTCGAGCTGCTGCCTACAACTCGCCTTCACCCTCTCCCCTCTGGCTCTCAGGACCAATCCCCCCTCCCTTCCCACACTCCAGCCTGCTTAAAACATGAGGAGTTTGCACACACATATATGTATATGCAATATATACACATACATATGGGCAATATATGCATATACGGATGTATCCGAGATACGCACATACATGCGCCCATATGCAGATGTACATGTGTGTACATACACGTGCACGCGCCTGCAGCTTTCTGCTTCTCTAGGCCCTGTGGTTGGATTCGGGCTGGAAGACACTGCTCCCCTCCGAGGCCACAGCTCCAGACCACCTGCCACGGTCCCCTCTGCCAGCTGGGGCAGCCGCTGTTTGTTTGCAGCCAGGAACAGCTCAGTTTGACTCCCGGAGGAGATGGTGGTGCTTCAGGAGCATTATCACGCAAGGGTACGTCCAAGTTTCTAAAGCAACAGTAGTACATGAAGGAAAAGAAGGGCATTGGGAAGACATTCTTTTCCTCCCCCTGCTTGAGCTCAGCACCCCATAACCTGAGCTCTGGAGCTTCAAGACGAGTGGCAATCCATGGCTGCCACTTGTCTGCTCCATTCCCCAGCTCTTTGCCTGAGGTGCCACTCTTTACAACTTTCAGGATAACCTGCATTAGACCGCAGGCCCAACAGTCTCCAGTCTCATATTCATAGAATCATAGAATGGTTTAGGTTGGAAGGGACCTTCAAGATCATCTAGTTCCAAGCCCCCTGCCATAGGCAGGGACACCTTCCACTAGACCAGGTTGCTCAAAGCCCCATCCAGCCTGGCCCTGAACACCTCCAGGGATGGGGCCTCCACAACTTCCTTGAGCAACCTGTTCCCAGTGCCTCACCACCTTCATTGTGAAAAATTTCTTCCTAATATCTAATCTTAATCTACCTTCTTCCAGTTTGAAGCCATTACCCCTTGTCCTAGCACTACATATTCCTCACTATTAGGATGGTGTCTTCTGCTCATTCTTCTCTGCTCCAGCTGGCTCCTTGAGGAAACCTTTATCTCTTCCTGACTACTAGGATCCTGTGCCAAAAACACAGGCCCCTGTCCCCCATCCACACTTAGGATACCAGTGCTGGATCCTAGGGACACACAGGTTCAAGTAATTCCTCACTCAGGGACTTACAGCCAAAAAGAGATGGAGACATTGGAGCTCAGAGATGGGACATTTTGTGAGGGTTTGCACCTGACTCTTCATGGCCCCGCTACTGCTCTAACTTCTAGGCTTCTTTTTCATTTTTCATTCACATTATCTAAGCAGAATTTTTATTTATCATCCCTTGCTAAAAAAAAAGGATCAGATTCCCCCAAATGTTCTCCATACCCCGTGTGGGACTTAGGCACCCAACACCCAATTAAACTGCTGGAAACCATAGCTCAGCTGCCTTTCACCCTGGAAAACTCTGCACCCGGCCCTGTTTGACTTCACAATCTGTCAAACCTGTGAACCTTTAATTCTAATTACGTTCACATTTCCAACCATGTGATACAGTTTTCACAAGACTTGGGCAGATTTCTGTGTGTTCAAGGACTGGGGGTTCTCTGATTAGAAGCAGACACCTACATCGGAGCTCACCACGTCGGATCCCATTAAAGTCAGCACGCAAGAAATACAAAGTACACTTCCAAAGCACCCTCAAGGCACCTCTTTTAACGAGCTGTAAAGGCAGATCAAAGTGACCGACTGCGATGTGAGGTAAGCCCCACCCTGGGGATCCCTCCATCCCCACAGGTAGTGCCAGAGCACACCTAAGGCACATGGACCTGGTTTCGGCTCCCCACAAAAGTCAGGGCAGATCACCACAGTGCTGGAGAACACAGCTGGGCCAAGACCCAGGAAGGCTGTGGCTATAACAACTTACTCACCAAGACCATTTGATTAGAAAGTGGGAAACAAGTTTGTTTCCACATTTCCACCTAACAACATCAAACAGTTGGCCAGAGGCTCAAGCGAGAGAGATAAGAAGACCAATTGCCATCTCCCCTACTGAAGCTCTTCAGCTGTACAGAAAAGCAATCAATATTCCATTTGGTTTAACTGGGTAGAAAAGGGTTACCTGACTGTTGCCTACTAGCTGGGAAAGAAGATTTGGGGCCCAGCCTTTGCTCTTGGGATTAGTTATATTTTTTTAAACCACATTTGTTACTGCAACATGCATAAACAGATTGTATATATGGGCCCTTCTGGAGTGACTGCCACACTGCTAGGTTAATGAGTTGCAGAGCTGGTCTAATTGGTCTTTCCTCCACATCTTTAAACAGATAAAGGGCTTTTTGATTTACACTGGTGTTTACGAGGAAAATTGCAAATTTTTAATTGCATATCAATCTGTGTATGGCTCCCTGGTTTTTATCCAATTCATCTTTTCAGCATTTAAGAAGCCAACCCTAACATCCTATCAAGACCCAGTATGTAAAAAAACCCTTACCATATGAAAAAAACCCTTACATACATTGGTACATATAGAAAAAAAAAAAAGGGAAAAAGGCTTTTTTAGAAGAAATTTCTGCACTTGATGTTTTTCCCTTCCCTCTTTGTCATGAAAGTCTTTGCAGGAAACACACTCTTCTGTTCTTGTAATTCTTGGTTGCAAGAACCAAAGTAGCCACTCTCCGAAGGCTGTGTCTGCGTCTCTGCTGTCTCCAATCAGTGAAATCCATCTGCTGAAGGATCGCTTAGAGACCGCTGGCAGCTCGGGAAGGGAGCGGGACACTGATGAAGAAGCTGCAGGTGGTGACCGCTAAAGACTAAGAGAATTCAACTGCAGTGAACTGAAAGCCACTTTCAACTACACTGACCAAGCTGGCTAAGAGCAGATTTTTCACTGTAATCCAGGGAGGCAGAATTCAGTGAAATGAAAAAAAGGTATAATATCAGTACAGAAGAAAAATATTCTAGTTGTTACATACATTAGAACCATAAAGCCAACTCCCAAGCAAACCAGTGGAAGCCTCATTAGCCAACTGGATGTCAGCATTCATAAAGGACATCCCTATCTACTCAATGAATCTACACAACTACCCAAGGGAAATGCTAATTTTGAATGTCCAATTCTTATGATTCTTGGAAAATTAAAAACAGATTCGAATGTCACAGCGGGACAGTAGAAAGAGTGCCTGTGTGAACTGTGCACAGTCCATTCGGAGATAAGAAAGCTGAAAGGAAACAATTCTCTATAAAAGAGAATGGTAAGTTAGTCAGATAATTTGGATAAACTAACTCCATTCACCAGTAAGAATGATCATGATTACGGAGTTCAAACTGTGTCAAGGGACAAAATGGAAAAGACTATAAGAGTTTTGGTTTGGGGTATTTTTTGTGTGTTTTTTTTTTTAATTAAAAGTAGCAAAGTGACAGAATGGTTTTCTAAGAGAAGCTGTGGGAGCAATATTAGCAAGACAGCAAAACAGAAGCACAAATTTTCCCCTATTAGAGGTGTCTGAAGAAAAAGGAAATACATCTTGGCTGAAAGCACCAAGGCGTCCCATGCTGTCCCCAAGACTCTGCATGCGTTATTACGCAGGGTAAAGGGTAAAGCAATTCCTTTAGAGCTGTTTTAAACTGGCAATGCGAACTATTGCATTGGGACATAAAGTCCCACCTAAAATTTCTTTCTAGGTAAGGCGGGTTTTAGGGTGTCTCTGTGGTGCCTGTGATTCCTCAGTTAGGTACATAATTCAAACCAGAAGTGTTTCGGGCGACAGCTTTAGGCAGGTCTCCGATTCCTCCTGCACCCATACATAGTCAGGGTTCGTCTTTCAAATGCAGAAGGCTGAAGGGAAAATCTGACGGCTGAGATGATGCTACACATCTCGTGTCGTTTGTTTTCCACTAGCAGTATCTCAAGCCTGTCTTTGACATCGCCAGAATAACTTCAGCAGAGAAACGTGCAGTAAAAGGTGAAAGGTTGAAACCCAAAGCAGCACCCTGTCTCAGTGAAGAGCCAATGCCAGATTTCCACAATATACCAGCAAAGCATATTAAACGCTTCTGCAACGCGTAGCAAAGTAAGAGTTCACAGACAGCAACGAAATACATTACTCCAACATATTTCACATTGGTTGAGAGAAAGGACTCGAATGCCACCATCAGCTTAATCTGATGCAAGGTCACTGCCTGAGCTACGTGCACCATGCGCAACTCAAATTACAACTTCTGGCTTTCCTCTCTGCCTTTATCTTTGCAGTCGTGATTATGCGTGCCTATAGCTGAGCTATGCTGGTTGTTCAGGAAAAAGGTAATTTCTGCAGAGGATGTTTTACTACCTTTATTTCGATATTCAAAGTGGATTTCTCATTCCCTTGCAGCAAGACTCCGCTGTGAGGTCTGCCTGCTCTTTTGCAGCAGAAGAGCTTAGGAATACAGTGTAGGAAAGGGACTTCTGGCAACAACCGCGGTATTTTTCACTAGGAACAGTAAGCCTGATGAATAATTAACTTCTGGCTATATAGCCAGGTTCCATTTTCTTCACAGTGCCTCACATCCTTGTTTCTTTTGGAGGCCTTTTGATCCTGTCCTCACCATATCAAACAAGCAGAAACTATAGCAGAGCTACGGACGAAACTAATATGAACTTGCTTTCAAGACAGAAGCAGTGTCAGCCCTACCACAAACGTGGATCTAGTTAATGCTATTTATTTAGGCTATTTTCTTTCTATCAAGGAGAAACAGAAAAGCTCGGGACTCCTTACCGAGCCCTTACTTGGGTCTCAGGGAAATGTACACCCAATGCTTGATGTATCCTGGAATCACCACCAAGAAAACTTTGAAATCCTTGCCTCTGAAGATAACTTTACATTACGTAAGAAGCCAAAACAGGAAACTCTACGATGCTATAATTTACAGCCAACATTTTCGGACTTGGTAGATAAGATGCGAATCCAAAAATCCAAGCACTGGTTCATGAATTGCTGCCTTTGTAGGTCCTAACAACTTGCACAGCTTTAAAAGGAGTCTTTAGGTATGCTCATCATTTCTGCTGTGGATCCTGCAATTCTACACTCTCTCCCTTAAATTTAATTACAATTGCAGCCAAAGCATTTATGTTAGTGCTTATAAGATCGTGGGTTACGATAAGGTTTATGATCCAAATGTCAGTCATCTGGATTTGAAAACCTGCCAGCAAAAAGTCCACAGAGCCTGCAGAAACCTCTCTCCAAGAGGAGACAAGATTGCGCAGTGCTCGACACCTTCATGGAAACCACTGTCTGTCAAAAGCTTAAGGAAATAATTTTCTTCCTTTCCTAGCAAATGATGCGCCTAATGAGCGCCTCTGTCTTGTGCAATCCTTTTGCTGCATCTCTGACATAAACGCAAGCTTCACTCCTGATTAACCCCATGTGCTCTGCGGCAAGCGGGGCACAACCCTGCCGAGCCGCAATAACCCTGGGCACAAAGATTTACAGAGCAATCGCCGTATGGGAAGGTGTTCCTTCATTACATGTCAGCACACAGTTACTCCAGCTGGAAATCACGATTAAATAAAGCTGCAGCCCACTCTAGTTAAATGGGTTCTGGTGTGCGGCGTGAAACTTAAGGTCTACTTCTTTTGAAAGATTTATGGGTATAGGAAAGTACTTACTTTTGTGCAACAAAAGAAGGATCAAAGAACTCAGACGTAATCCTGTTTGCATACAGGGAACAACTAGTCATAGAGCACAACCCTGAAAAGCATAAGACAAACCATTCAGTGGAGCCAGCAGAAGAGCTTTGGGCCTGACCCTGACGCCAATGAAGTCATGGAGAATTGTGCGCGGATTTCTGCGGAAAAGGAGCAGCTCTGGTATGACTTCAAATGCCCAAACTTAGACAAATAAGGTATATTTACCAGAGAGTATGAAAATCAGTCCAGCTAAACAAGCTATTTTTGCTTTAGTCTGATCGGAGCCTCCAACTTTTGTGCACTTCATCCCAACCAGTCCAAAAATGGCACCGAAGAAGCCCAGGCAGATGGCGGAGATCATCAGTCCTCTGCAGGCTTGGATGTAACCTGCAGTGAGAAAGAGAAAGGCTAACATGAGAACCGGGACGACAACGGGTTTTGCTGTAGCTCCTCTCCCCCTGTGCAGCGTTAGGCATTCGCTATTGCAAACTCAATCAGACCGTGGCTGGAGAAATGTCACCTTACCATCGAGTGTATTCTCCTGGGTGATGTATGCCCTTCACAGGGTATCATCACCTGAGCCCAGCTCATAAGAAACATACTATGGTATTCAGGGCTGCAAAAAATAACCCCGGGGTATTGGGTACTGTATCTGCAAGAAGTTGGACCCATGAGGTTTTGAAGAGCAACACCACGTGCTCTGCGTGGCGGCTGTCACAGGTTGCAGAGCAACCATCTCTGCACACAAAGCCAGTCTTACATGTCAGTCTCGTCGTGCACGTGTGTCACAGATGCAATACAACTGGCCGCAGACTGATAGCACTGACCCTGGTTGGGGTCCTGGGCCTGCCTGGACATGCCACCGATTTGATTCGAATCCCCCAAGAAGGCCCTCATTCCACAAGGAAGTCAAACACGTGCTCAGCTGCATGGACAGCAGCAGCCCTTTGAGAGAAAACAAATCAGTGCCATACTTAAGCCTGGACAAATGTGTCTGGCTTTAGCCACACAAAATTTTGCTGTGCTTGGCCGAGGTTGCTCTGAGCCAGACCTCCCAGGGACGAGGCCTTTCAGCAGGACAACGGGTTGCTTGGCCTCTTCTCCCTTCCGAGAATATCTTGTAATTGAAAGCCTGCAATAATCTCATATCACTGTTCACAGGGTGGAATGCTCCAGTCTTACACAGCTGAATAACCATGACAAGATGTTTTGCTTCATAACCTGTTGTTACGTCTCATTTTAAATGAAAACGTACTGCCACTATTAGGGTATTCATTCTTTTTGCTTTGATCTCTGGTGGGTGAAAATGTTGAGAGCTAAACCATGTTCTCATTACCTATCACACCCAATTTTACATAATAACAAATAAACAACAACAAAAAAACCCTGCATAAAAGTCTTTAATATATAGGAAATTAATATATTAAAACAGGAACTAGAGGACATCTAATGAAAACAGAAGGCAGCAGATTCAAAACAAAAACTGCACTTGTTCATGTAACAAAGTTGTGGAACTCCTTTGCACAGGATATGTGGATGCTAAAGGTTTAAGAGAGATTCAAAAAGAGACCGGATACATTAATTAAGGAGAAATCTGTGTCTGGCTGGCAGGTCCTCGAGGTGCAGATGGCTATCACTGATGCTTGGCTGCCTTCTGCTCTCCTTACTGCCACCCACTTTGGCTGCTGCTGGAGGCGTATCAGCTCCAGGATGACCGCTCTGTGTTTAAACAATATCTTTTAAAACCCCCGTTGATTCACAGCTTCGAGCAACAAGCAGCACACAAGAAGCAATTTGTACCACGCAACACCCCTTTTTATCAGTCCTACTGAAATTAGGTGCCGTGCTGCACGTCTGCGAACCCAACCCAACTAAATCTACATCTGTTGGCATACACATAGACTTCTTTCATTTGCAACATACTTCTGTAGCCCATCTGCTGAAGAAATGCAATAGTCAATGAAAAAACTGTAACTGTCGTACACCTCTCATGTTGGAATACGAGAGAGAGAGTCATTTGTGCCTGTTGAAGTGTCTATCATTATAATTAGGTATGTTAAGTTTGAACTATAAGGTAAGACTCCTATGGTAGAAGCATGAGCCGCCCTCTGGAGAAACCTCCTTTTCTCCATTCGTGATAAATGAAGCAGAGAACCTAGGGTGACTCACAGTGAACAGTCAGATTGAGGTTACCTAAAATCAGGCGAGATGACCACCTTTCTCATCCAAATGGGCAGAGGAAAGTCTCCTCCACAGTGACATAAAACCGTACTCCCAAACACAATACACAGGAAGTTCCGTTCAAATACACGGAAAAACTTCTTTACAGTGAGGGTGACAGAGCACTGGCACAGGCTGCCCAGGGAGGTGGTGGAGTCCCCTTCTCTGGAGATTTTCAAGACCCGCCTGGATGCAGTCCTGAGTAATGTGCTCTAGGCAATCCTGCTTTAGCAGGGGAGTTGGACTAGATGATCTCTAGAGGTCCTTTCCAACTCTGAAAATTCTGTGATTCTGTGATTCTGTGAAACAGTTCAGTTCAAACTGGGGTGATAGGTACACCTCTGCTTTTGAGTCAAATCCTCTGTTCTTATTCCTTTTTCTTCACTCAGGCAAAACCCAAGGGGGGTCAGTAGGAAAAGGGCTTTATGAAGATTGCAAAAGGTGGTTCTTGGTTTATAAAACCCAAGCCTGAAGAAAACAGTCCTGCTTTGTTCGGTTTTGCTACAGGCATGGAAAAGTTGACTTTTACTACTTTTGGTGGTGCATAATGTATTTCCTGTAGCACACAGGTAAAGTGGGAGATGAAGACTGGCAAGGAAGCTATTATTTTTGACAGGTCCAATTTATTGACACTGTTAGTGGCTAATTGACACATTAAAGTGCTGAACCATGAACTTATTTACCCAGAGGTCCTCTAAACTTTTATTTATGTGTGAACCTCCTAGGAGAAACAGTAAATATTCACCCCAACCAAAATAACCAGCATATGCCACGAACCACATGGACGAAATTCAGCTGTTCCTGAAGGTCAATACACAGTTTTAGAATAGGTAGAGGGTAGTGAGACAGCGAGAAATAATTAACTCACTTGCCTAGAAATCATTTTCAATTATAAACAGCGTGAGCTGGAGGACTGCTCAGTTCTGCTGAATGAATAACCCTTCCTCACTAAATATTTCACCGAATTGGGCAGGCCAACCATGGTGGGACTTGTTTCAGTTCACCACAGCAATCATCCAACTGGCACGCATTTTAAAAACAAAATGTATGAAAAAAAATCACAATCTACACCAGTAATACAGAAGAACAGAAGACTGTTAGTCCCACTCAGCTGACTGGAGCATTAGGAAGCATGAAAGGGTGAAATCAATCTTTTCACCAAATCCAGCCTCCCATTGCTTGGACCCTATGTTTATGTATAGCGCTTGGCTGTAAAAGTAATTAAACTTTTTCTTTGCTTCCTAGAAAGGAAGACCATTACACCGCTTACCAAGGTTTATAATGCAGAGACGTGTAAGAGGGAGCTGCCTATTTCTTGACACTCCTCCACTCAAGACCAAAGACTTTCCAAATATTTATTGTCTGTATTCGCACCAGCTCCTGTAGGAAGCTTGCCATGCACATGTTGACCACCCAAATGAAGGTCCCAGGCAACAAAAAGCCATATGTTTTGAACAGACAAGCAGACAAACATGCATTACTCATAAAGTCATGTTTAGCAGCATTCCAAGAGAAACCTATTTCAAGGTGGATTTTTTTTTCAAACAAATGTGTTTTGTCTTGCATTCAGATTAATCTTGTTAGACCTTCATCTTTCTTGCCTCTCTGCTCTCACGCTTGCTTCTCATGCTCACAAAGAGTCAGGAGGAATTCATATATTCGTATCATATGACACTCAGAAAAAAGCTATATGCAAATTTCTAGGGACAGTCACTTTCACAGTAAATGCCTCCAGTGGCATCTTGCAGTCTGCATCACGTGAAGTATAAGAGGTTGCCTTACAGATACAGCACAGATTCCTTCTAAAAGTACACACCCGTTGCTTTCATATGTTTTTCTAAGCTCTAATACCCTCTTTTAGCTCATAAGTATTTTTTTGTTCAGCTCTGTTCTTGCAAAAGGTCATCAGATCCATCGCTGAAAACACGGTAACTGATACGTCCTCTTCTGGGGAGGTCGTTTCATCACTATAGTTTCCACCGATGACCAGTAGCGCACAAAAGTAAACCCAGAATGACTCTAAGCCCCACAGGCAGCACAAATAGTTCTGCCTGCACACAGACTGTGGGGCTGAGCTCTTAATGAGGCCTGGCCAAACCGATTTCTTGTACAGGAATGCATAAAGGTGGAAGGGCATTGTACGCAATTCTCTCCGGCAGACGCTCGTGTGGAGTGATGGCCTGAAAGCCACCAGGGCAGCCCTGCTGCTGTGCCACCCTATGGCAATCTGGGGGGCACAGTCCAAGACCACTCTGTCATGCAAACCAAAAAAAGGGTAACGGGGGAACCATCTCCAGATCACTCCTGACCCAAACTACGATGTTGATTCTGAAGAAGGACAGACTTCTGCACCCTACAGGAATGCCCCGGCAACCAGCATGGAATATGCCGACTTCTTACCCCCTTGTTTTGCCTCTGATCCCCTGGTGGACTTGAGCGGTCTCTCTGGGTAAGAAGTCCAGCAAAACTCAGAGGTTTCCAATTTGACAAAAAACCATTTCTGTAGAAGAGGAACTGCTCTGCAAGGCAAATCCTCTCCAGCTACATGAAGAAGGACTGGAGCGGAACCACCTTTCCCTGGGATAACAACAAAAGTTCTAGGAATTTCCCAGCCCTGCCCTACCATTCTGAGGAGAGCAACACATTATCCCTTAGACGTATCTCGATAAGGTTATTACTTCTGCACACAAACACTTCTGGGAAAATGGGAAGCCAGATCTGCCCTTATTTGTGTCTTCCAAGTGCCCCACCTGAGGATGGGGTGAGGAAGTTCCCATGTTCCCGGTCACAGGGAATGGGATCCGGTGTAGCCACAGAAGTCTATGCAAAGAGGACAGGAGAGGCAACTTGAGGGCGATGGCAGATTCGGCCTCATGCTGACATACAAACCCTTCTAAGCTATGCGGTGACCTACTGCAACTCCAAAGTATGCTCCTGCACCGGGGAAGGGTTAGGGTGAAAAGGGGATGTACCCACCCACTGCCAGGAAGGGCAGTTCCCAGCAGAGCCCGAGACCACGAGGAGGGGAGTCTGGGCTAGGCTAGCTACTGAAAGCACCTCTGACCATGGCGGCTGTCCCCCTGCCCGGTCCCACCTTCCCTAGCCTGTGCTGTGGGGGTTATGTTACTCTCTCTCCAGCCTGCCTGTCATTCGCACCGTGCCTGGGTACCAGGATCTGGCCCCACTGCATTTAGAGATGTTATTGAGAAACACTGAAACCAAGAACCTACTGATACCTTCTGGGGTTGTTTAGCCTGGAGAAAAGGAGGCTCCGGGGAGACCTTATCGCTCTACAACTACCTGAAAGGAGGTTGTAGCAAGGTGGGGGTCAGTCTCTTCTCCCAAATAACAGGTGATAGGACAAGAGGAAATGGCCTCAAGTTACACCAGTGGAGGTTTAGATTGAATATTAGGAAAAACGTCTTTACCGAAAGGGTTGTCAAGCATTGAAACAGGCTGCCCAGGGAAGTGGTGGAATCACCATCCCTGTAGGTATTTAAAAGCTGGGTAGATGTGGTGCTGAGGGACATGGTTTCGTGGTGGTTTTGGCAGTGTTCGGTTGATGGCTGGACTCAATGACCTTAAAGGTCCCTTCCAACCTAGATGATTCTATGGTTGTATTCTATGATTCTATAAACAGTCTGGCCGGGAGGATGGGATAAAGCCCTTCCAGATGTTTATTTTGGATTCACTTCTGTCCAAAATGAATTAGTGCTCTGACAGCTATTTCACTCTGCAGCCGGTGCCTCAGAAACTCATTTCTTGGGCAAGTGGAACATGTTACCTGATGCACAAGGTTCCCTAGACTTGAGTTTGGAGGAAAGGGTGGCAAGGACTTTGCTGTCAAGTTTCTTCTTCTTTTGGGAATTTTAAATGTTCCCAGTTCTGCACACTTTGTAACTATGCTTTTCTTACTCTGAAAACAGATCAATCTGGAACTAAAAGAACAGCTATACAACAGATTTGGTGGGTCCAAAAGGTGATCACTCTGTGCCCGCCTGCACACACACCACAGCTCCTTGCCCAAGCCTGGAAACCACGTTCTCAGCTGCTACACTAAGCCATAGGATGAGTGACGCCAACAGAGTCGAGCCAGCTCTCCCATCCCTTCGGAGGAACTGGCAAACCCCCCCTGCCACCATGGGACTGTGTCAAAAGATGTCCTGGGGAACTGTACTTCTCCGTCTGAGGGAAGCATCCTGCAATAGTGGTGCTTAAGTGCTGCCTGCTCTACCTCTTTTTAGGATCTTGACCTCTTTTAGCTCTTTGTACATACAGAGGTTAAAAGCTTTTTGATACTGGTATTAACTTGCTTCACGATAATATTAATTCCTGTTATGATAATATTAATATGTTAGTGATTTGATTAACAGACTTTGTTTTTCTTTTAAACAAACCTTTCACACCAAAAGCCACTCTCAGCCTCCGGTGCAAAGGGATTGTCTGGTCAGACCGTGGACAGTAGACCTGACTTTTTGGGAGCATCAAAGCCACTGGGACCCTGTATAGTTTATTCATTTATCACCATAAAAACTTCATCTTTTTAAAAACCTTTCCTCCCTTTCTTCACAGTCACTCTTGATGCTATACCCTGATGCCATCCGCGCTTCCCCTGCTTCTACCAGCCATCATCAGTGCAGATTTATCAACTAAAAGTTTAGTCGTAAAAATTTCCTGCAGTGACCCAGTTTCTCAGTCAGGCTTCCTAAAAGGGCAAAAATGTTTCCCCTTAACCAGGGAAGAAATGCAGCACCAACTCAGTCCTTGGTGTCAGGGGAGCCCCCAACTCCCGCAGACTGGCCCAGGGAAGAGGTGGGTGCTGGGGGAGGGTAAGGCAGTGGGATGGGGGCGGGTGGGAGCCTGACCGTCCAAAACTCTCAGCTTTGATTCAAAATGACACTGCCCTCAAACTAAGCCGAGCTATACATCGCTTTTGCATACCTCTGCATCCCTTACTGCCCCAAGCTTTTACACTGCCATTTATCAATGAAGCAATTAATCTGAGTTAGTAACCGCTTCGCAAAAAAAAAAAAAAAACAAACCCAAAAAAACCAACAAAAAAAAAGCAAAGGAACATTAATTAAAACAAAATGACGCAAAGGCTTGTTCTCCTCCACCAACCGTCGCACGGCTGGCAAAACCATAAAAAAAAGAGGAATGTCACGACAGGCAGAAAATAAATCGGCAAGAAAAATTTGCCTGCATTCTTCTCGTGTCAAATTCACACACACGGAGTCTTCTGACGGGGTGCCAAAAAAAATAGCAGGTAGCAACTGTGAGAGAGGCCAAAACGAGCACTTGGGCACCAAATTTCATCTCAATCGGCGGCTTTTCGGGGAAAAAAAAACCCAACAAACACTTCTATGGACGTGCACAGGCAGTGCGCGGCCACCTGCTCGGCGACACGAAGGCATTTGCCCACGAACTCGCGTGGAAGCCACTGGGGTTCCCCCCCACCCCCCACCCCCCGGCCCCCCGCTGCCCACCAGCCCCGCGGCGGCCGGGCCGGGGGGAACCCCGGAGCCCCCGATTCCCGCAGACCGTCCCGGGAAGAGGAGGATGGGGGGGGATAAGGGGTGGGATGGGGGCGGGCGGGAGCCTGACCGTCCAGCGCCAGCATGGATGGGAAGTCCTTGCAGTTGGAGACGCCGGTGGAGTCGGTCACGCAGGTCTTCCAGAGGTTGGCCCAGTAGGTGGCGGTGGTGATGACCGTGCCGTCGATGGTGGACACCTTCCAGTAGTCGGTGGGCAGCGTGGAGGAGACCAGCACCCAGCCCGAGATGGTCAGCAGGAAGGCGATGATCTCCGCCGAGGTGCTCGCCATGGGCCCGGCGGCAGGCAGGCAAGCAGGCAGGCAGGCAGCGGGGCAGGCAGGCGGCGCCGAGCCGCGGCAGCCCGGCAGCGGCGGAGTCCCGGCGGCGGCGGCGGCGGCGGCAGCGGGCGGAGCGGGGCGGGACGGGACGGGACGGGACGGGACGGGAGTGGGGCCGCCCCCGCTCCGCCCGGCCCCACCGCCCCTCCCCGGGGTCCCCTGCCACGCCACGGCACGCCACGCCACGCCACGGCACGGCACGGCACGGCACGGCACGATGGGCAGGGGAGAGCGCAGCCCACCGGGGGAGACACCCCAGCCCCGCGGACGGGCGGGGGAGCAGTGAAACGCAGACCCGAAAACAAACAAACACACACCAAATAGCGGCGCGACCTGTAATTAGGCTCTAGTTTCTCCTTGCCCTGCAAGGTGAGGGGTTGCAGGGCATGGGAGGGGGTTGCTCAAGTGGTGTAAAGTTTGCGACTCTTTCTGCAGGTAGACACCCCCTCCCCGTTCCCCCTCTCCTCCCCCCAAAAAATAGCCTTGCCATGAGGGTAAGTTATGAGCAGGGCTTGCATAACGCAGGTGTGCCGACCTTACCGGGCGCTCCATATTCAGACAGGGAGGTAAGCTTTTGAAATATTCAGCAAGGTTTTTTAATCCTCTAAATTTCACCTGGCCTCCTGGTATTTTCCGGCCACAGACCATATGGCTCTTAATAGCTGGTTTTGCAACAGGAGGTGATGAACTTGGGATTTTTCTACATCAGTCTTCATGCAATGACCATTCCAGCCTGCAGCTCGCAGGGGTAAAGTTATCCACCGCGGCTTCTCCTCTTGTTTGGAGCTGTTTACTTTCCACATCGGTAGTATATTTGCCATTGATGTGGAAAGTACACTGCCGGTCTTTACTTTCCTCCTATTTATTTCAAAACTATTGTTACATTTTCTAAACCTTTTTGCCAGACAGGCAATCACTGGAGGATAAGAAGCCGCATTTACATCATTATGCTTAAGATGAATGCTCTTTGGTTTTGCCATGTGGACACAAACCCGGATGTAATCAACTTATAGATATTAAAAAAAAAAAAAAGAAAGGGAATAAAACCCAGCTAGAGTTAGGTGTACCCTTGGATGTGTGTCAGAGCTCAATGGGAACAGGCTGTTTGTTGATCTGTTAATGCCCCAGCAAGATAAAATGGGATCTGCAGCTGCGTTTACTGATGGGGTGGCTCTCTGCCCACTCTCTGCCTCCTCGGTACCCTCCAACTTGCAGGTGACACACACAGAGGCCCTGGCAGGGAAGAGGGAGAGGGGAAAGCAGACAGCAGGCTTGTTTGCACTGCAGCATTGGGCATGGAGTGTGCTAGAGCTCCCGTTCAAGCCCTGTGCCAAGATGTCCTCTCCTCTCCTCTCCTTGGGAGGAAAAAGAGAGAGAAGGGGTCTGGGTGTGGGTGAGCCACACTGCACTAACGCTTTGGAACACAAAGAATTGCTTCTGAGTCAAGGAATACGGACTTGACCACAAATCCAAGTCCCATCTACATGACGTTATGGTCTATTTACTGTAGGGCATGGAAGAAGAAAGAAAAAAAAAAAGATTTTTCTAATATTTTCCCCCACCGTAGCACTTTGAGGTCTTGCAGACTGGACTTCTTTTGGTGATGGAAAGCTAGGTCAATCCAAGCAGCTATCAGCTGGGATCTAATCTGAGGTAGGAGACTTGAGTCCAAGTCTGGGTCATCGTGTTTTTCTTGACGTGGGGAGCTCACCAATTCTTTTGTTGATAGCACTGCTTTGGTTGGTGCAAAGCTGGTTGAATCCAGCAACTGGTGTCCAGGCAAATTTTGGCCAGGTCCCACCAGAAGTTTTCACTGTGCTGCCACACTATAACAAGGAAGCTGGAGCGAGTGTTGGAGGACAGGAGCACAGACTGGGGACTTCTAGGTTTGAGTCTGAGCCCAGGGGAAGGAGAGGAGGGGGAAGAGGACCTTCCTGACAAGTACAGGCACCCCTTCCCAGAGGGCCTGTGAAAGGGGCAGGCTGGGTGGGCAACCCTGCTGAATGTGTGTAACCCTCCTGAGCCTGCTGTGGGCTCTGGCTGTAATCTCCAGCAACCAATTCTGCTGTCCCAGGCCACTCTGCTTACAACAGAGCCAGACTTCGGCTGTAATGTGCAGCGTGGATCCATGTCTCTCTGACAGGCACCTATCTACTGCCAGGGACTTCAGAGGGAGTCCATGCAGGTGGCTTAGGACAGATGAAGTTAATTCCACCTCAAACCCACTCTTCCCTGTGAGCCATGACCCTTCAAGCGGGGCTAATTTATATGTTCATTCCCTTGTAAACCTGTTTTTATCCAGAATGATGTAGAGTGTCCCCAGAGTACAGGAGATCCGGGCTCACTTCAGCTTCAGGAAAAGGCTTCTCTTTTCTGCTCATGACGCTGCTGCTTCTGGGGACTTTTATGTCTCTAGTCCAGTTGTTACCATCTTTCTCATCTAAAATCAAAGCAAGACGTTGAGCTTCTGATCTCATCTGTAGTGGTGTAAACCCCAAATGACATCCTGCACAGTTGAACACTCACCCCGGGTTGAAGGGTAAAGGAAGCTGCAAGAGATACTCTTGACCTGTGGCATCTTCTTTGTGTTGGCTGGGATCTGCAGGGGTTAGACCTTGAAAAACATTCATCTGTGAGGTTGTGTCTTCCCCCTTATTAAGTTTTCAGCTTCTCTCTCTTATGCAACTTCAAGTTCCTCCATCATGAGCTTAACTCACGTGTCTACCAGTTTTCCAGAAAACAATGGTCTCTTTTCTCCCTCCCCATTGCTGCACTGGGAATTTGATATCCATATGAAGACATGCCTGTGACTCCCTTCAACCTGTGTCTTCCTGCCACCACAGCTCCAGCTTTGGCTTCGCTTACTTGGCTTTCTTAGCTTTGCGTAACTTGTGTAGTAGAGTGAAAGACTTGGCTTTTGCTTTGTTTCTTGTTCCCATGTTTTGGAACAAGCTATGACTCAGGAATTTTTTTGAAGTTCCTCAGACTGTTGTGGGACTGATTCCTATTCTTTTCTGCACATAAATTAATCAGATCATTGCACTACCACACTTTTGTGCTGGGTCATTTGCACGAGTGTGGATTTATTCACCTGAACTGGGAAAGAAAGTTGCTCACATCTTTTTGTAAGAAAATCAAGCCTTGAGTTCATTATTTTTTGTGGCAAGTCTCATTGGCTCTTGGGCATAAAAATGGCATTTTTCAGGGAATTATTAGTAAGTGTTTAGAATAGAGTATTTCAGTTGGAAGTGACCTACAACAGTTATCTAGTCCAACTGCCTGGCCTATTCAGGGCTGACCAAAAGTTAAAGCGTGCTATTAAGTGCATTCTCCAAATGCCCCTTAAACACTGACAGGCTTGGGGCATTGACCACCTCTCTAGGATGCCTATTCCAATGCTTGACCACCCTCTTGGTAAAGAAATGCTTCCTAATGTCCAGTCTAAACCTCCCCTGGTGCAGCTTTCAGCTGTTCCCACGTGTCCTGGCACTGGATCCCAGGGAGAAGAGCTCAGCACCTCCTTCTCCACTTCCCTTCCTCAGGAAGCTGTAGAGAGCAATGAGGTCACCCCTCAGCCTCCTTTTCTCCAAGACAAGCCCAAAGTCCTTAGCTGCTTCTCATAGGACATGCCTTCCAGCCCTGTAACCAACTTTGTTGCCCTCCTCTGCACACATTAGAGTACCTCAGCATTCTTCTTAAACTGTGGGGCCCAGAACTGTGCACAGTACTCAAGGTGGGGCTTCACCAACGCTGAATACAGCAGGATAATCATGTCTTTTGACGGGCTGCTGCTACTGTGTTTGACGCGCCCCAGGATGTGGTTTGCCCTCTTGGCTGCCAGGGCACACTGCTGATTCCTAGTGAGCCTGAGTCAACCAGCACCCACAGATGCCTTTCTGCAGGGCTGCTCTCCAGCCATTCATCTCCCAGTTTGTACTCATGCCCAGAGTTACTCTGTCCTAGGTGCACAATCTGGCGTTTTGACTTGCTAAATTTCATCCCATTGATCATTGCCCAGTGCAATCTAGATCCCTCTGCAAGGCCTCTAGTCCCTCAAGACAGTCAACAGCACCTCCCAATGTGGTATTGTCAGCAAACTTGCCAATGGTGCATTCAACTCCTGCATCCAGATCATTGATAAATATACTGAACAGAACTGGCCCTGGGACTGAGCCCGGAGGAACACTGCTGGTGACCGGTTGCCAGCTAGATGTAGCCCCATCCACTGCAACACTGTGAGCCCTGCCCTTCAGCCAGTTCTTCACCCAGTGCACTGGGAACCTGCTTGTGTCACAGTTGGACACCTTGTCCAGAAGGATGCTATGAGGGACAGTACCAAAAGCCTTACTAAAATCCAGAAAATCTACATCTACTGCCCTCCCTTCATCCACTCGGTGGGTGACCTTATCATAGAAGGATATCAAGTCAGTTAAGCAGGACTTTCCCTTCGTGAATCCATGTTGACTGTGCCTGATGATTGCATTATTCTTTAAATGCCTTTCAATAGTAGCCAGTATAATCTTCTCCATAATTTTTCAGGTACTAAGGTTAGACCAACAAGTCTATAGTATCCTGCGTCTTCCCTCATGCCCTTCTTGAAAACTATAATAACATTGGCTAGCTTCCAGTCAGCAGGGACCTCCCCAGGCTCCCAAGATTTTTAAGATACATATATTTTACAAATCAGAATGGGGTATAATTCAATAATTGGATTGTTATGAAGTACAAAAGTTTATTGTGTTACTATGTATGGAAGAGTCCTTCAGCAACGGTTTTGCTCGCGAGTCTGAAATACAGGATATTATTTTAGCTCTTGCAGGATCAAAATCACAAACAATCGCTATTGCCTCATAAGTTAAACACCGGATGACAACAGCATTTGTTCTGCAACCAGGATAAGCAGGCTAGGGTCGTCATGCCTTTGTCCCGGAGTAATTTTTCTTGTAAATTTTACCATGCATAGGTTGAGCAACTTGAGACTCTTTCCTGGCTCTGCCATATTATGATTTCCAGGGTGCCTAGAGCACTTGTGAAAAAAAAAAAAACAAAAAACAACCAAAAAACCAAACCCAACTTTATTTTTCTAAGGCTGAAGGACTACTTCCTTGTTTGCTAGGGTTTCCCTGAGAATTTGAATATTGCAAAGGTAAGGCAGATATGCGGGGAATACAGACAGGCTTGGAAGAGCGTCATCACCTGGGCAAGGTCAGGTCTGCTGGCAGTGATAGATCTGGGGAATACACCTCAAATTGGCGCGTGCATCAGAGGAGATTAACACAGCTGTTCTGCATCATGCAGAACAAAAAGGGCCGCCTAAAAAATGAGCAACAAAGTCCTCTCCTCCAAAGGAGAGTAGACAAAGGAATGTTTCTGTGCCGCCTAAAAATATCCATCAGAGTGGGAACATCAGTTAATAATCACCAGTCCTTGCTGGGGTCGCCACTGTTGTTTTTCTTAAGCTATCAGAGATGGAATTAAATTAAGTTACTGCATGTCTTTTGTAAACTGCCAGGACAAGAATGATTTTAAGCTATGCGGTTCGTATAGTACATAACAAAAAGTAAAAAATTAATAGGAAGTGACAACCTAGAGTATTTTAAAGGAGTGAAAAATTGCATTCCACGGGCCAATAAACTTTCTCCTCTCCCATTTTGTGCAGCGCATTCAGACATTACAGACTTTGTTTCTTGACACCGAGATTAATGCAATATTTCTTCTTTGGTTTTTTTTTTCCAGCTCAGCTTAATTTTGTTGAAAAAAGCCTGTGTTGTTCCCTGAAAGTTTGTAATACAATGCTTTTAAAAATAGATATAACCTGTTTAACAAACTGAGCAGGAAATGTGAAGAAGTGCATCTCCTACTTTACTGGAGGTGCATTCCACCCGGCCAGCCGCACAGGTGCAGCTCTCATCATTCAGAAGTTGCCTCCGCATCAAATTAAGTTTTGCTAAACCCAGGTAGGTCACAGTGGAAAGGAGGGAAACTTTCAGACTGATTTTTAGAATGGGTGGCCCTATGTAATGCGATTTAGAAAGTGTTTGCAAAATAAAAGAATACAGTGTCTAATAGAATTTAAAAGGATTTGATCGAGGTGGGAGGCAAATAAGCAAATATCTTCCCAAAGCAGCCAGCGTTCAGAAGAGATCCTTGCAGTGAACTATAAAGACGAAGAGGTTGGGTCCTGACCGGTTAGCTGAGCTGCAGGCCAGGGTTGAGACCTTGGTATTCCCAGAGCAGGAACGATTTCCCACCAAGCGTATCCTCTGCCCTTGTGTGCCACAGGTGGTCCCTGCCGGTTCCTGAGCACTTGGTAGATCTGAGCATGAGGAGTCTGTCATCTTTTATGGCCACCAGGATAGCTCCCATTCCGAGGACTTGGAGAAGCTGGAGCTGATCCTCTGGGAGGAGCTCAGCAACAGGACAAAGGGCCTTAGTTGGAACACAGGAAACTCCCATTAGGTATTAGGAAAAAATTGTTTACCATGAGGATGGTCAAGCCCTGGAGCAGGCTGCCCGGAGAGGCTGTAGGACCTCTGTCCATGGAGGTGGTCAAGGGTTAACTGGACATGGCTCTGTACAAGCCCATCTGATTAGATGTGTTTTGGACTAGATGACCTCTGGAGGTCCCTTCTAGCCTGAATTATTCTATTTCCCTATGATTTTGTTAGCTCACTGAATCAAATAGAGCAGTGCTGGGATGTATTTGGCTTATTATAGCTCTAAGTGGTGCACAGGTGCCCTAATGATTACGTATTATATACTATGCTCAGCACTTGATTGCATGTGGTCCCTGCTACCCTGTTATTTAGCCCACATGCTGAAACCATCTTTTCACAGATATGTGTGTTTCAGTTCATAACAGCGCTACATTTAACTACTTTTCCAGCTGTTTATAGGGAAATTTTTCCAGTGGTCGTTTGGGTTTTTTTTTTTTTGAGGATATGTTAAAGAAAACATAATCCCTGTTTTCAAAAAGGGAAATAAGGAAGACCCAGGGAACTACAGGCCAGTCAGTCTCACCTCTGCGCCTGGCAGGACCACGGAGCAGATCCTTCTGGAAACTCTGCTAACACACATAGAAAATAAGGAGGTGATTGGTAACAGGCAGCATGGCTTCACCAAGGGGAAGTCATGCCTGACAAATTTAGTGGCCTTCTACGAAGGGGTTACAGCGGCAGTGGAAAAGGAAAGAGCAACCAATGTCATCTACCTGGACTTGTGCAAAGGGTTTGACACTGTCCCACATGATATCCTGGTCTCTAAATTGGAGAGACATGGATTCGACAAATGGACCACTCAATGGATAAAGAACTGGCTGGACGGTCGCACTCAAAGAGCTGTGGTCAACGGCTCGATGTCCAAGTGGAGAGCAGTGATGAGTGGCATTCCTCAGGGGTCAGTACTGGGACCTGTGCTGTTCAACATCTTTGTTGGTGACACGGACAGTGGGGTTGAGTGCACCCTCAGCAAGTTTGCTGATGATACCAAGCTGTTAGGCGAGGTAGACACACTAGAGGGGAGGGATGCCATCCAGAGGGACCTGGACAGTCTGGAGAGGTGGGCCCAAGCCAACCTCATGCACTTCAACAAGGCCAAGTGCAAGGTCTCACATCTGGGTCAGGGCAATCCCAAGCACAAATACAGGCTGGGTGGGGAATGGCTGGAGAGCAGCCCTGAGGAGAAGGACCTGGGTGTGCTGATTGACGAGAAGCTCAACATGAGCCAGCAGTATGCGATCGCCACCCAGAAGGCCAACTGTATCCTGGGCTGCATCAGAAGAAACATGGCCAGCAGGTCAAGGGAGGTGATTCTGCCCCTCTACTCCACTCTCGTGAGACCCCACCTGGAGTACTGCATCCAGTTCTGGAGTCCCCAACATAAGAAGAACATGGACCTGCTGGAGTGTGTCCAGAGGAGGGCCACAAAGATGATCCGAGGGCTGGAGCACCTCTCCTATGAGGAAAGGCTGAAAGAGTTGGGGCTGTTCAACCTGGAGAAGAGAAGGCTCTGGGGAGACCTTATTGCGGCCTTCCAGTACCTAAAGGGGGCCTACAGGAGAGCTGGGAAAGGTTTTTTTACTAGGGCATGTAGCAATAGGACGAAGGGGAATGGCTTCAAACTGGAAGAAGGTAGACTTAGATTAGATATTAGGAAGAAATTTTTCACTTTGAGGGTGGTAAGGCACTGGAACACGTTGCCCAGAGAAGTTGTGGAAGCTCCATCCCTGGAGGTGTTTAAGGCCAGGCTGAATGGGGCTTTGAACACTCTGGTCTGGTGGGAGGTGTCCCTGCCTATGGCAGGGGGCTGGAACTCAGTGATCTTGAAGGTCCCTTCCAGCCTAAACCATTCTATGATTCTGTGATTCTAAAACCCAAAGCAGGGAGCATGGCATGGAGGCCTTTAGCTCTGCCAGTGTAATACCCTTCCTGAGACAGTGGAACAGGGATGAGGAGAAGAGAGGAGCTTCTGAAGAGAGGGACTCACTTCCCGAGAGCATCAAAGTAGCAAAGATGATAGGTGTGTGCTTCAGCTAAATGCGGGGTGGTAGCAACTGGAAGCAGCGGTGGAGGAGATGACACAGTGTGAGGTGACTGGTGGGCATGACAAAGGCCCTGGAGGAGGCAGAAATAAGCCACGGGAGATTATGAGCAAGGGGTGATAATTTACACTGTGGTCTTTGTACCTAGCCTTGCTTAGGTACTATCTTGCCCTGCTTAGGTACCACCTAGCCCTCAACACAAATTTGTCCCAGTTTCCAGCTGGGAGGAGTGGGAGACAGGTGAAGGTGAGGGCCTGCTTTATGCCTTCCCAGCAGTATCTCTGTCTGCAAGGAAGCTCTTCCCCATGCACTCCTCCAGTTCCTCTCCCCAGTTCCCACAGCAGCCCATATTTACTCAGAGAAGGGTTGTGTCACGAAGAGGGTGTTGTAGTTTATCATCTCCAACCCCACTGTTGATCGGGCACCAGTTGTCACGGCCAATGGCATAGAAAGCTTTCATTTAACCGAGAACATGAAAACCACAACCTGGAGCAAAGAAGCTTCTGTAGCGTGACTTAATCTGAGAGCAAATGGGCTGGGATCAAAAAAGGTCACGGTGACAAAGCGGAGTTAAAAGCTGACTTAGATCAACATGCTCAAGCAACTCGGAAACAAAGGGAATAAGGAAATAATATGTGACTTTTTTTTTGATCAGTACAGATTCAAAAAATTGATAAACTGAGGTTGAAATTAACGTCCATTCTATCCATCAGCAACACTGCTTCTTTTGATCCTACTGGTTTCATTTGGTTTCTAAAGTGGTGTGCGTGTTTCAAAAAGAAGTGATAGCCAGACTGATTTGACGGAAGTGGGTAAAACCCACCAGCGAAAAGGAGGGCTGCCTGCCGAAGCAGGAGCTCTTGGATAAAGAGGACAGATTTAAAATCAAATCTAAACTTCCTGTGCTTAAGGAACCACAAATAAAATTGGTAATAATGAGATCCGAGGAGAAAAAAAACCTTTAAATGCCAACGGGGGCACACATGTGCTGGGGGACATGGTCAGGTTCCTCTCATCTTCCTTTCCTCCAAGAAGGGAGGGACATTACCTTGTCGAAAGTCAAAGGGATCGAATGCATTCGGATGCTTTTTAGTGTACCAAGCGTTGCTTCGGCTCATTTTGTGTGCAATTTGTGTGCAGCATGGGGTCTGCCTGTTCCTTAGTGCAATGTTGTGTCCCTACGCTGACTCTCGAGAAAACGTCTACTGCATGTAGGAAACGAAGCGGTATATTACCCAGGAGAAAATTTGTTTGGACTGCTTATTTGTGCTGGGTCACAGTCCAGAGTAGCCAACGAGACATTCACCAAGGGCAGGACACAATGTGCTCTGCCTGTTATGTTAATGCTTTCATGTTCCCATATTTTTCTTTCATTACATTGCAGTAGTTCTACCTTGCCGTTGCCCTTGTAAAGAAATAAAGTGTTTTCCACTGATAATAGAGATACAGGTATGCACTGTGGTTTTCTGTTTTCCTCTTTGTTCAAGTGTCTTTTCTCAGCTGACTGTTTATTTCTGGGGCTCACTTAGATGTTCATTCTAGCTTTTTCGTTCATTTTAGCTGCAAGCCAGGTGAAGAAGGGCAGAATCACTTTTGCGAATTTAGCGTTCAAACTGCGTAAAGTCTCTTTTCATGTCAGAAATACATTTTGGCTTTTAGAAAGGGAGAAATTCTTAAACAGTTGACTTAAGTCCAGTTTGTAAGGAAGGTTTGCAGCACTGAATGATGCCTTGTGCACATGGTCAATGTTTCTGATTTTGGTGATAAGGCTTTTATGTGAATTTAAATACGGGACTGCACTTTTTTTTCAGTAAGCAAAGTTGTAAAGTGGGAGGAAATGAGACAATGAAGCGATCTGTTTACTTTGTGCTAGCTCTGGGAAAATTTAGTTCCTTTTTTTCCCGCCTTTCTTTCTGGTGTAGTTGTCTTCTGTGTTACATGTAGGTAGGAACCAGAAAACCTTCCAACAGCAAATTCACTCAGCTTTTGATTGTAAATCGCTTGACAAATACCAACAAAATGAAAATGCCAGCAGAGGCCAAACAGTGGGGTTGGAGACACCAGCGCTTATTGTAGTGACTATTCTTTGTTTTTCTACAGGACGGTGCACTATTGACAAAAATGACTTTCGGTGATGTCTGAGGATTAAGGGTTTATTTGGAAAGATGGCCCAGAGCATTTTTTTCATGTGGTATTCTGGGAAGTGTTAACTTCTCTATGTACATACGGGAAAAACCTGATTTGGTAAGAGAGAGTTAGGACATAACCTGGCATGCAAAAGCTGTTTGCTGCATCTATTAAAGAACCTGACACGAGTGTTAAAATTCAGCTGGAGGAAGTGTTTGTGTTATTGATGGATATACTGTTAATGCAAAATGCTGTACCATAGTATGAAATGCAAACCACAACCATTCATGAAATTTAATTCTCAGTCATA
This sequence comes from Vanellus vanellus, assembly GCF_965231255.1. Taxonomy (NCBI): domain Eukaryota; kingdom Metazoa; phylum Chordata; class Aves; order Charadriiformes; family Charadriidae; genus Vanellus; species Vanellus vanellus. The sequence continues at coordinate 164,263,865 of NC_138905.1, forward strand.
AATCCCACCCTCCTCCCTCCAGTCCCATTAAAAACAGGGCACCTCTGGAAGATGAGCTGATTTGTGGGAGGAATTTTCTTGCCTGTAAAGGAAAGCTAGAGGGACTGCCTTAGGCATGGGCATCAGCTCATAGACGCCTGTGTGCAGGCTGGCCGGTGGCAGAGCGCACTAGAGCCTTGTGGAGCTGCGGTCCCGTGCCAGCCATTGTCCTCACTGAGCACTTTCCGGTGACACGTCACATGCCCTGAGCTGTGAAAATATTGATTTTGGGATCACATGCCTGAACCAGTTTCAGTTTTCCTCCCATCCCGAACAGGAGCCAACCTCAAGCTGGGATCCTCGACAAGCCGGAGAGGTTGCTCCAAGCCCTTTTGCTGCCTGTACTTCGCGGGATGTTTTACCCACCTCTGCCCCAGCTGTTTTCCAGCTCTGGCAGCACAAGCTCCAGTGCCGGACACCTCCGCGGGCTGAGGTTTGCTTAAGCGAGACCCAAGGCACAAGTCCCTCTCTCCTGCCTGTGGGCTCTCTCTGCAGAGTCCCATAGCGGCTCTGTTTCCAGCCGCTGCTTCTGGAGGGACACTGGCTGATGGTCACCAGCCTCAGGCAGGCATCATGCCCCAGCTCTACACAGAGTGACCAGAGAAATGAAAGAAATTATCTTGAGGGTTTTGAGGACTGAGTTTAAAGTATAGAAAGCAAAAACCACAGTTAAAACAAAGGGAAAGTGCAATCCTCCCCTATGTTTAACAAAAGTTATTTCTCATATTTTTCTAGCAAGCCTCACTCCTGGAGTGCTCACTGAGAAGCCTCTGCTCACCCACTCCACCAGCACAATATTGTCCTGGGCTCTTCCAGGCCTCCCACCTAACACATCTCTCCCTGCTCTCACCCTGACGAGGCACGGCACGAATGGCTCAGCAAATGGGCATCCTCGAGTTTTGAGCCCTCATCCCTCTGCCCCTCTCACGTCTCGACCAGTGGCTCCCATGGCCAAGCGTCTTGCGCAAGCATAAACTGCCCGCTGAACCTCACGGGCACCAGTGTGTTTCTTGGCATTTGGCAGGGATCAGCGGCATCCTTGGACGCAGGCCTAGCAACTGACAGGCTCTTTGCCCAGCTGCGTTTCAGTGATTAACCTGCTACCTCCAGCTGTTAGCTTAGGGGTTTCTACGCCACAGCAGAGAGACAGGAAAGTTAAAGATGTGCTTGAACTCTCTGGAGCTGGAATGATGCCCCAAGGGTGGGCATCCGTCTGGATATTCAGCTAGATATGTACCGTGTGCTCAGTGCAATATGGACAGCTGTAAATAAAGCCCATTACAGCTCATGTTGCAGACCCTGCTCTCCAAACAAAGCTTGGAGAAGCCAAAGATAGTTGTTTTCCAAGGCAGGACTGTAAGAGGTCACTCTCCTGTTTGTGCTGCCCACTGAACTTAACCCCTCTTCTGCGAGACACTTCCCAGGATGCCGGTGTCTGTTGGCTTGTGAGAATGTCCCCTGCCAAGTTCTTCAGGCGTGGAGTAGGTCGTTCCCTTCTCATTTTTAAAGTGTCATGGTTAATTTCTAATGAGAAGTGCCTTTGAACTCCTGAACTTTAAACTGCGGAGGCAGACCTCCCTTGAGAACGTCAAAACCTGTAGCTGTGCTTAGGGGAATGATTCATGCCACATACTCATCATGTCGTGAAATTATCCCTAGCCCTTTATGTGGCACATGCATCATTGAATATATTAATATACATGAGAAAATAAAAAAAAATAAAATAAAATAAAGCCGTTAAACTAGGATGCGCATCCCTAAGAGCAGAATTTCCTCTGCAGATTATCAAATGTACTGAAATACCAATCACTTATGTTTCACAAAGAAAATCTGTTATATTTTAGAACAAAGCAAGCAAGCACACTCATAAATATATATATTTGTATATATTGAAAGAATGTGATTCAAAGACGTTTTTATATCCCTGCCTTATATTATGTCTAAGAATAAGAAAGAGCAATTGGGCTTGTATCAAAACTGCTATTTCCTTGATATAGGAGCAAAACTATTAGCCAACAACCCCACCAATCACTTTTTCATCTTTTCTTAACAAAATTAAATGCCTATCATAGAATCATAGAATCATAGGGTTGGAAGGGACCTCTGGAGATCATCTAGTCCAACCTCCCTGCCAGAGCAGGGACACCTTAGAGCAGGTTGCACAGGAACGCGTCCAGGTGGGTTTTGAATGTCTCCAGAGATGGAGACTCCACCACCTCCCTGGGCAGCCTGTTCCAGTGCTCTGCCACCCTCAAGGTAAAGAAGTTCCTCCTCATGTTTAGGTGGAACTTCCTATACTCAAGTTTGTGCCCGTTACCTCTTGTCCTGTCACTGGGCACCACCGAAAGGAGCCTGGCCCCATCCTCCTGGCACCCACCCCTTAAGTATTTATAAGCATTGATCAGGTCCCCCCTCAACTATCTTTTTTCCAGACTAAAGAGACCCAAGTCCCTCAGTCTTTCTTCATAAGAGAGGTATTCCAGTCCCCTAATCATAGGTGTTCCAGTCCCTTAATCAAGCCCTATACAGCTCAATAAGTAAGCATTACCACTACAAATGGTTGAAGCCAATTCATAAACTAACAAGAGAGAAAGAAAGATTTAGGATAAGTAGAGGAGACTAGAGTAACCCAACCCCCACTTTGCAGATAAAGAAGTTCTTTTTCCCTCTCCTTGCAGAAATCTACAACTAGGAAATACAAATCATGTCTGATCCCAGAGCTTCTCTTTATCGATAGAATTACTTTTGCATTAGATATAACCACATACTACTACCTACCACTTGTATATCCCTAGGATTTTTCATTACTAGAAGTGGGATGGGCATGCAATAATTGCAGCAATTCATTAGCTTTATCGGGAATTATCTGGATTTACTTGCAAAACAGAGAGGAACTTACTTTGTAGTTTTGCCTTAAAACCTCCTGGCCTAAAAATGCCCATCAGGAAATTAATTTCATTAGGATTTTGCTTTTCACACTTCCTTTTTTTCCCCTTCTACACTATTTGTGTTCTTGCTGGTAAGAACTTGCTTTAGTGTGTTTAATCCATTGGAGAAGATTTCCCAAATGAACCAGTTGTGAATCGCAGGTCGTTATCTTTCATCAGCTCCGCTCAAACAGCGGGTTACGACAAGGTATGACATTCTGGCTTGGTTGGTTTGTGCAACAGCTGAGATTTCTGTAATGGGGAAGTAAGGTACTTGAGTAATCTCCATTTGTGTTCAATAGGGCTGCAGGAACCTTGAACAGAGAGGTGTTTCGGAGGTTTTTTCCCTGTTGGTTTCCAGCATTTGATGCCAATTTCGCTTTTTTTTTCTTTCATGGTGGCAGTCACGCCTGCCTAGATAAGCTATCTCAAGCCGTTCCTGATACCCAGATGGGCAATAAGAATAGTGTTCAGCACTTCTGTGGCGTTACAATGCAGTATTCTTCACATCAGAGTCCCATCACCTTCAGTGACATTAGCTCTACTGTCCCAGTATATTTGTAAGCTTGGGAGTACCCAGAGCTTTGACGGTGGCCCTGTATAATCGCTTTGTCATACGTGTAATTTTGGAGTAATTTGTACTCATCGGTAGAGCTTGCCAGATTTTATGTTAAAAGGACGAAGTTGACAGCTCATGTAAATTTGCTGTAGCCCTACTCTGCTGAGCATCTTCCTTCAGAACAGCCAGGTGTTGGTTTGTACATTTATTTCTGCATTGTGCATCCAGTGACTTACAGTGTTACTTGAATGATTTCTGCTCACAACCGCCTCACTAAATAGTTCACATCCCAAACCAATTGCCAGTGGTTCTTTCTTCATTATGAGCCTGATCCTGGTGGGTTTTATTATGATTTTGGAAGCAGTGAAGGATCAACACTGTAAGGGGCAAGTCAGTGAGGGGTTTACTTTGATATTATGTTATTATCAGAGTATTTTTGTGTTGGTGTGAAGCACCTGTGAATGCTGTTTCTCCAGCTCCCAAACCCTTTCCTGACACCCATTTCAGGAAGGATCTCTAAGTTGTGATAGTAAGGGTTGGCTCTGCCTTATGTGTTAGCATGCTTATGAATTTCTCTTAGACTTTTGTTGCTTCTTAAACCACGACAATACTACTACATAATTATTAGCTATCCCTGTTTTCTGGGAGCAGGGGTGAGATTAAAATGTGTTTGTGCCTGGGAAGCGATCTTCGGATGGGAAACCCCAGAGAAATGCAGAATTTTCCCTACCTTTGTAGGCTGAGATTACAACCTCCCCATTTGGCTGGACCACGGCTAGAAATGTGACGCTCGCTTTGCACCTGAGTATGCAGAGACACCTTAACAGAAGTGGTTTTGTGTGATGACTGCTGTATATATGCTTAAGGGGCAGGGTTGCATCTTTGAGCTGAAAGCAACTCTTTGTGAATACATAAATCACAGAAGGACTGTGTTTGAAGATTGTATCATGTCCAGTGGGCGTGATACAATCTACACAGCGTGTACGTCTCTGAAATGAGTCATTATTTTGAATAATGATCCACACTTGTTCATTTTCACGTGAGCAGTTATGAGGAAGGCTTAGCAGGCAAGGCTTACTCCAAGCTTTCAACCCCTCCTCAAGGTCCACCAGACTGTGGAGTTTAAAGAGCACCGACAAAGGCCGTGTGTAATGGCAACAGGAATGGATGGCACGTGAATAAACAGAGGTATTGATTTGTGCAGGAACTGGCATAAGTAACAGTGTGGTCTAACCAGAGTGATGCTCCTCTTCCTCTACCTTCCCTTGCCAGCCGCTTTCCTGGTGACTTCTTTAGTGCCTCTGCAAGGAACCCTTGATCCTGGTCTCTATTGCAACATTGATAACAGTCCCACAAACGAAGGAATCAAAACTTTCCATAAGTTCACTTAAATTTACAATGAATGTGATGTAATACGACAACAGGTATTTGGCAATAAGCACAGTACAGTTATCTGTCACAGACTGTCACTGCAGAACATCACCTGGCAAAACACAAAGAGGTGGGATTCTCTCTCACTTAGATGTCCAAAGCCCAGATGTCCACATCTGGGCTCGTCACCCTTGTCTCTAAAAGAGGTCAGGTGAATCCTACCCCAGATGTAGGATTCAGTTCCAAATTGTAGGCACAATAGATTTAGGCATCCAGTTGTAGGTGTCTGCACGTTAGATAAACGTCTGGGCTCCACGGTGGTCATCAGAGTTCCAGACAATATAGTCAAAGGAGTCTGGAGAGCTACTCAGCTGATCAAATATAGGGTGAAACTGGATGAACTGTGCGCTTTAAGTGCTTGTTTCATTTTACTGGCTGTAAAAGGAACCAAGACTGACAGATTCATATGTAGCAATCTACATTATAAATGTCACGGGATGGGATTTTTACTGTGTTTAATGTTGAATCCCATATTTACAAATGGAGTCAGAAACAGTCTGAAAAGGTTTTGGCATGCACAAATATAGGCTGGCAGCAACGTAGTTCTTTTGCATTGCTGGAGATAAATTTTGCGCCCTCTTCTGGAAAATAATGTTTGGCACATCAATGTAATAAAATAAAATTTTAAAAAAGCCATCTATATAATGAAGTCCTCTCCTCCTTTTCCTAGAGCAGACTTGGCACAATGAACAACTTGTTAGATGCTACTGTTCCTTCAGTTGTGATCATTTACAAGTACTGGTACATACGATTCCTGAATTTACCTGCTGATGAAATTAATAACCAGACTGTGGTCTCTTGTGAAATATGACTTCGAAGTGAATACACCAAAGCACAATGAAAGCAAAGATTAAAAAAAAAAAAAAAGTGTATTGATATCTGTTCACCTTGAAAATCTGTAGCAGAAAACAACCTGATGAGTCGGAATACCATCTCAACTATGGCAGTTTTACGGCGACATCACTCTATTAGCGTCTATTGTGTTAAGATTTATGCAGCTCTGAGTTCATAATAAGATCCTATATCCAGTCACAGGACAGCAAACAGCACTTTTCAGGGCTACATCGCACACCCTGTCTCCCTGAAGAAGCTGAAATGTGACAGAGGGATAATGCAAGCAAAAGAAATGGTTGGACCTAGCAAGTCTGACCTTGGAGGAGTGGTAATTTCGGCTATCAAAAAAGAGAGAGCTACCAGTTCACCCACTTATGTGGGTGGTTCATTTTCAGAAACTTGAAATATGTATGAAAAGGGGCATGAGGAGAGCATGGACAACTTTCCTGGTGGGATCTGCACGTTCCTGTCTCTGAGTGGTTTCGTCCAATTTAGCTGAATGACACCTCTTCCAAACTTCTCATTTAAACAGGATGAACTAAAATGGAGCAGGCGGTTACCAGAGTCCCCACTCTGTCTGCTCTCAGTAGAAGTGTTTGCAGGGTATCTGCCTTCTACTGATACTATGGGGTCACATGTTGGAGATGTCTGATCACTCAGAAGCTTGTGCATGCTGGCTAGAGATCAGAAACTGAATAGCAAGTGAACACCTATATCAACAGATGGATTTACTGTGCTAAAATTGCAAAGATCACAAACTACTCTTTGTACTGCTGTACTTCCCTTCAGTCATTTTGAGCTCCAGAAAGAAAAGAAGCTTTGCCGGGGAGAAGGAATGAGTTCCATTTGGGGAAATCAGCTGTCCTTCAGGCCAGTTCTCTTCTCCAGTCTGGATAAGGCAGGATGGAGTCAGACGCTGGCCTGACTGTTAGCTTTGCTGTTAGGTGTTAGGTGTTAGTTTTGCTAACTGTCCTCGAGAGGGGAGGAGCAATGGGGCAGCATATGGATATGCAAAGATGTGGACCCATCGTGTCTTCTGGGGGAAAGGACTGACACTGGACTGTATATACAAATTTATTGTTCAGTCCTTTTGCCATTCCAAAAAGAGCAGGCTGGGTCTGAAGCTGCTTTTACCCACAACTGCCCAAAAATGGCATGTTAGAAATGCCTGTATTTTACATCGGTAAGGGTCTAGGGTCCTACTGTGCAGCTCCTCCTTGGTGCTGGGCGTTGCAGCAACCACCAGTCTTCCCTGTGTGGTGGGCAGAGTAACACAGGGTGAGCAGAGCCCCACCAGCCCCTGCTACCTGGAGAACTATCATCCAATCCCCTGAAATGCAGATCTTGCAGCTCTGGCCAAGCTCTGTGCCCAGGGATCCTTGACTGCATCCCTCTCCCAGCCTTGCCTGTGCAAATTGGTGGTAGCTCCCACCTCCTCTGGTCCTGAATGGCAGTTTGGCTTCCTGCACTCCTGCTGCTCTCGGACCTGAACGTGTTTTTCTACTGGGACCTCTCAATGACAGGGCACCTAGCTTTCCAAGGATGGGAAAAATCTGTTCTTTGGGAACCAAATTTCCTGTGAGATCCCAAACTCCACATTGAAACAGAGGAATACGTCTGTTCACACTTCTATGCTCTGTAAGAGCAATGTAGGAGCATGGGGATGCAGAGGCTGCAATAGGAGTGGAAGGTGAAAAAAAGTGAGATAGAAGAAGAAAGAAACTTCTGTGGAGCCAGGAGATGGGGAAGTGTGTGACCCTTTGGAATATGCTGCCTGTGGGCAGGGAAAACACAGGCATGAAAAGTAGGAGCAAGCCCTGAGGAAGAACCTCTCAGCACTTGGGAGTGTTTTGCCATGGAGCTAGGAAGGCACAGCAAAATGAGGTATATGGTCATTTCGTAAGAAAGACTTAATCTCCACATTACAGAGCTATGAATATGGAGGAATCCATGAGGAATCCATAATACACGAACCACTAATCTCACCTATGAGCCACATGCCTGAGCCACCTACTCCTTTTGGATGGGATTTCTTTCTTTTAACTTAGCTGTCTAAAGTTTAAGAATTTATCCTAAGCCACTGACTTTAAGCTCCATGTCTAGTAGATGGACACTTCCAAAGGGTGATCATTTACCTCAAATGAATTGCCCTCTAGGGACATCTGTCTGTTTTCACTTGTTGCAGAAGGAGTTTAAGATAATTATCTTAGATATCCCCTTTAGACTGCTAAAATTAGTGAGGGGAGTCCCACCTCCTAAGCATTGCCCAACTCAAGAGGGTAGTGCTGTTGAAAGGAGTGACTGTGTCTGTGCGCCTTTGGAAGAGGAACTTTCTGGACCGGTGATAGATTGCACATACTGCCCACAGTTTGGCGTCTGTCTGCGTCATCTCCTGTCTGTGGACAGACCCTGTGGTCATGCTTGGGATGAATTTCGCTCCTCTTAGATGATGCCTGCTCCAGCTGTGGTTGGAGGAGCCTGGCCTTCGACTAATAAGGTACGGACACAACCAAAAAACATGCTTTCAGCATAACAAGTGAGTTGGTTTTTACGCATGTGGAAGAATGTAGCCTCAAATTATGGTGGAATCGAGGTATTGTACTGCGGACGGCTAGAACACAGCGAAAAGGTCACATTGGGAAAGGGGAAGGAGCACACCTTTGTTCATTGTCTTCCCAGGAGCTGCTGGTATTTATGTAATTTTCTGGCTGCGTGCACACTGGCTGCCAGAATACACAATTTTTGAAGCATCATTTTTTTACCCAGGCAGGCAGCAGGTAGGATTGGTGGGCGATATGGTCATCCTCGCAGCAGGAATCCCTCTGATCTGCCTTTCAGGGCTAAGGAGCAGGCATGCTACATTTCCTCCACGTCTGCTCCTTAGGGAAAAGGATGTGTCTGACCAGTACCTTGGGAAATGCAACATTCACTTTTACTGTGTTATTTATGATAGGGTGAAATTTCACTCTGTGTTGCAAGTCATCTGGAATGTGTTTGCCTTGGCATGTCCTCTTACTGCCCTCAGCTGAACTACGGCCATCTCTTCAGGTATCTATTCACGTAGATCTTGTTCATCGAGTCATTCACTGCCTCTGGGAGGAAGACATGGCAGGATGCTGCTGCTCCGGTCTCAGGTACTGGGTCCTTCTGGTGCTTGGTGGGCGGTGAGGGAGGGAGGTAAGCGAGGGTTTTGCCACTCAGTGCTTGCAGAATTGGGAGTTGATTGACATCTACCTCTAAGGTGCCCACTGGGAGTAGCTCTGGACCTGTTCTTGCCACTTGTTAAGAGACTGATACATTTTTTGGTGTAAGTGGGTGGAATGGGAGGAGTAGATGGGAGTTTTTGAGACAAATGTATTCTGTGCAAAGTGATCTGTATGGAAATGTCTTTTGGTGTTCTTTGGCATTTGGTGGGGTAGTAGGAAAGCTCCAGTATGAATGGTTTTGTCCTAAAAATAATGCTTTTCCCAGGTATGGTCTACTGTAAACTGTAAATGTTATCTGATGGGCTTTTACATGTATTCATCGGCACTCCACGGCATCTCTGTGGGGGAGGGAATGGCTTTACACCTGCTTAATTTCCTACCTGAAGCCCTTTGCTACATTTTTACTCTTCTGCAATCACTTCTGTTTCTCTTGCATATTTATTTTTTCTCTTTCACAGCCCTAAGCCAAGAATAAGGATCACTCCTTCCCTCTGTACGGACTCGTTCCACTTTACCCCACCTAGTTACTCTTCACTTGTTCTCTTTCAGATGCCTCAGCTATGTCTGTGTTGAGTTGAAGAGTTTCAGCTGTTACTGGGCAAATAATACTTCCCCTATGATAACGCACCTTATATTTCAAGGAACGTTATTTTCTGCCTCTGAGGATTCATGTGTCTCAGCTGCACCATAATTGTAAAATGACCGCAAGAGTTTCCTGGATGCGGGGATTCATTCCCATTTTGATGAGAGGGAGGAACCCAGGAACAAACATGCTGGTAACAGCACAGAATGGCCATCTGCCTCCCTCTCACAAGGTCCCATAAAGCTGTCCCTCACCGTCACTTCTAAGGCAAGCTCCATCCACGGTGACCGTCGGTAGCACTGTGCTTCCTGGGCAGGAGGCATGGCTTTGCGCTTGCAGGGGAGAGACCTGTGTACATGGGAGACGTTCTGCCACTTTTCCCCTGCCATTATAAAAAGCTGAGCCGACGTGCTATTGATTCGTTACACCTGCTCATTTTTTCCTATATATTTGTCTGATCCTCTTGATGGTACTTTGTAAATGGTACTTTTATTATTTGGAATTAGTGAATGAGTCTGCTTGACCTCCCAAGCATCGGTTCTCCAGGTATTATTACATTTCAGCTTTTCAGCAGAATTAAAAGTAAATCATAATAAGTGACCTGGTCAGTGGTCCATTTGAGCACATGAAAGCATTTGTTTTCCTCATGCCATATCATTTTGTTTCTCACATCTGGGCCTCACAGTACTTGAAACACAATTCTGTATCTTTTTTCAATGGCTTCCGTATTTACCTAGTAGATTCTACCTAGTAGAATCTTTCAGTAGTTAGATCTTTCTGTTTCCCCAGTATACTATATTTTCCCTTTCTAAAACCTTCCTCAACTTTATCTAGGATTTGACATCTACTAGGCAATGCATAAAAGGCTGGACTTGAAGATTGACAAGAATCCCGTGTTTGAACATCCCAGCAGTAGTGCATGGAGCTACTCCCGCCCTCTGCTCAGCCCTTCTAATGGGTGGTCTCTGTAGGCACCAGGAGGAACAAGGCAAAGCTGCGGAGCAATGGAGTTCAAATCCAGGGCAGTGCTACAGATTCATTTCTCTAACCTTGAGCACTTCACAGAGGCAATTCTGTAAGCAACATTTAAACCTTTATTTGAATTAAATTTTTTTCCCCAGGTGATGGTGGGGAGCTCCACTGGTGGGATAATGTTTGTGGCCCTGTGCTATCTAAAGGGCTTAGCCAAGGTAAGGGTCTTGGTGGCCCTGACTTGGTAGTGCTTCACCAGTTCTCAGCTGAGGCACTTTGGGTAACTGAGCTAGTACCAACTGCTCCTAAGATAACCAAACTGTGCCTCTATGAACTTTCTTCTCAAATTTACCAGACCTTTTTTTATCTTGAGTATGGGGCACTTTACTCCCTGCAAACCTTTACTAAAATTAGGCTTTGCAACTCCTTTGTATTCCACACTCCTGCGATGCAAACTGTCTGGGAACATAACATACAGACTCTACAGCCAGTGCTTTCAGATTACGGAGATAAAATTATCTGCAGAGGCAACTACTGAAGGCACACAGATACCAAATAACCATTACAAATAGCACACACAGACCATCTGCCAGTGCCACAGACAGGTAATTAAACCTTCCTTTCAGGAGGTGATCTTCCGTACTCCAGGATGAAGCATCACAGAAGAAACTTGCACTGTTAAGATGCGTCTCATCTAGTCCAGCTTGAGCAGACGAAAATTTCAGGGGGTAGTTTATGCCAATTCTCTAGGCTCTCTCTATAGGCAAGATAGAGACAACAGAGGGAGAGGACATCACATCCAAAAATAGTCATCTGAGGTAAGTGAGGTGAGTTGGCTCTTTCTCTTGACAGTAGGGAGAGAGGAAAGTATTATTTAATTCTCATTGTCCTCTTTGTGCCCATTTTTTGGACATTAGAGGATTTCCATCTTCAGCTGTGACAACCTGATACCTCCAATCATACAGTATTTGAAAGAAGGTATTATCTTTTTCTTTATGTTTGCAGGGTAGTAGTGATCTACCTGACTGGGGAGAGAGAGGATTAGTTATTTGCACTTTCTGCACACTTACAAGAAATCCCTGATTGGTTGATCTTCAGTGACCTTGAGCTCTGTCATATGCCTTTGAGAACAGTTTTCCTGCAAGCCTGAACAGGTCTTTCTAATGAACCTAATTACTAACCTGTTTATCTCCTTATTTACCGGACTGAGCTACTGCTGTAGGATGCTTTGGGTCTAACAAGTGATAAAATCTTACTGGTTTTATACAACTTCTTTCTATGAACGACTTCTTGGTAGAAGATTTATCTTAGATCCTTTCCAATTTTAACACCTATTTGTGCCCCCGTCACCTGCCGAAGAACATGTTTTCTGTAAATAATACTTAACTGTATTTAGGATATCTCGTTTTACTTTATATTGTTCTCTGTTCTCACAGAAGCCTCTCACAGAGGTTTGGACTCTGCAGATACTCTGGACACAGTTCTTGCAAAACTGGTTATGTCTAATGTTTTGTAGCCGTTCCAAAACACCTTCGGCGATATCTGCTCTCTCACCTATTTTAACAATTTCTCCTTTATGAAGTTTGAATGTTCTGTTGCTTGTATGGGCTTTATATTTCTGGGCTGACCTCAGAAAGTCACTACATGTGGCAGTACTCTCATTAACAGCAGGAGTTAAGCAGAAGAATGCAGGGCGGGCTGCAAGGATGCATCAAGCAAAGATGAGCAGTCTTAAGAAACACTGAAACTGGATTCAGGATCAGCTCGAAGAACAAAGGAGGTGCACCCTCCTAAAATGATACAGTAGGTCAGGATTCAGATCTAGTTCAAAGTACCGAAATCACCAAGATGGTTTAATCCTGAATTTGTTCTGTCTGCTTTGAAGAGGGCAAAGATCTGCAGAGGATTTCCTTCACAATACCTTTGTGACTAATAGCTTTGGCAGGTCCCCAGTTCCCCAGTAGCAATGGCTTTGCTATTGAATGAGAGAGCGTTGTTGTGAGCTGCGGAGTCAGCTGGGCTGGTCGCTGAGAACACTGCGTTCATGCACAGCTTTGGTACCTTCCTAAAGGTGTAAGAACTATGGGCTGTCTCTGCATAGATAAAGGCACTCCACAGTGCTCTCAGGCCAAATTTGCAGGGTGGCTTATATCTGCCCGCTAGCTATCGTTAAAGCAAATTGTCCAGGATCTCATTGTATATCGTTTGGTTTGGATCTCTTCCAGATCCTAAGTGATCGCTTTAAGACATAATTATGAATTTTAAGGTAGATTTTTTCAGTGTTTTTATGTCATGAAACTGAATTTAAGGTTTTCACGTCCGAATATAGCATGTCAGCATGTGTGGGAGAAGGTGTTGCCTATTGGCAAAGCCAATATGTGGAGCCTGGCATGCTCAGAATTACATCCCAGTTTACATTTTGGCTAAATTAATTAGTTATCTCCAAAAGAGATCCTAGAAGTGAACTAAATTACATAGTGTGGACAACGATGGTAGGATGATGAAGGGCCTGGTGAAGACCCAGTGGCAGTGCGGGCAACTCTGCACCTGGAGACTTCAGTCCCTAAGAACAGAACCCCAAACAGCCGGGAGCCACCTGCAGTCACTACATTGCACCCGGAGGTGGCTAAAACACTAATAAGGAGCCCTACTGCTGCTTTCTTATATTGGGGCAGGGTGCAGCTCAGCCAGCTTTAGCTAGAAGATTTACCCCAAATTTGTCATGCGGATTCTTACAGTTTGCAGAGAGAGAAAGAGGCAGTCCCAAAGGATGATTCCTTCTCTGGTTAGGGAAATTACAGCAGACAGAACAAGTAAGGAGCAATGCAGGTACATAAGCGTACGTGGCTAGTGCCATTTTAATTGCCCTGATTCATCCAATTTATTTCAGGAGTGTAACCACCCTGCGCTCCCCCTGAAGAGAAAACTGGAGAGAGGTACTCAATTTACCTAAAATTTGATCCCCTGCCCTCCAAAGATGCCTATACACTGCTGAAGCTGAGCATAAATGCTGGTTGACAATGTTTATTACTCAGGTTACAAGTATGCTTAGAGATTATCTTATTTCTCACGGTCTGCCCAAATAACAAACAGGTAAACTTTAAAAGCCTCCTTTTTTTTTTTTTTTCCCTAACCAAGCATGCAAAATGACCAACTTCTCAGTGTGCCACTCCAGCTTGGCCTTCTCTTTATCCACTGAGCGCAGTGGGAGTCCAAAACCTCAGCTAAAGGTCTCAATTTCATGGCACATCTGAGCCTCTCAGCTGAAGGAGCAATTCACCTTTTGAGATAAGACACAGTCTGCCCAAACTTTACTACACCAGAAAGTTCCTTACCTGGGTTCACACGAAAATGCAGCAATACTGCAGCTACGCCTGAGAGGTCGAACGCCCCAGAGTGGTTGGAGAGAATCCCTTGCTCCTCTGAGCACAGGGCTGGCAGCAAGGGTGGCCCGATCCCAGGTTCTGCCTGAGACAAGCCAGTTCACTTCTGTGGTTCACTTTTCTGTACAATAAGGTACTACTTCAAAAGCACGTATGCTTGAGACTCAGTTTTAGATAAATTTTGTCATGAAAACCTCTGCTTGCTGATAACATCTCTGGCTTTACTTAAACATTATTTCTTTTAAGCTGTCTTACAACAAGAAGTAACCCTTAAAGTATTTATCCCTCTCCTTCATAGAGCTCAAACACCTCTCCAGATAAGGAATACATCTGAGAACTGATTTCACATTAAGACTTGATTGACGTTCAGGGCAATACCATAATTCACTGAATGGCCTTTAGAGGGAAGCAGATCCAAAGAATCCATGGAGAGAGCAAGAGGCAAGCGTTTTGCAAGAACAGACTGCCAGATCTTGGTAAACAAAATCCGAAGCTGAGACAAGTTGGCTTGTTCTTGATGTCCCTGTGTTGTACTGGGTGAGATTTGAACGTCCCTCACATTATTCGAGTCTGAAAGCTCTCATAGAGCAAAGGAAGCCAGGGCTGAGTTATCTTAATCTGCTAGTGTCAGGAGACCTTGCTGTTTTGTTATCTGGGGAGTCTTCCTTTAGCCTTCAAAAGCTGCCTTGAGAGTGGGACTTGGGGATGCCAGAGAACCACAGGAGCATCCAGGGCACTATGCGAGTGGTACTCATCAGGTCTGGAAAGAGGTACCTTCCTGTCCAACATTATAAGGCATGATTTGAAGTAAACCCGTGACCTGAAGCTTCCTGACTTCTGTCTGTTCTCCTGTGAGGGATCATGCAAAAATGTCATCTGCAAAGTACCTAGATACAGACTTAGAGCCAGAATCTTAAAGGGTGATTTTTAAATACTACATATTTGAAGGGCTGTGATATGTGTGACCTTATGATTTTACCTGTTTGAAGCATTCCTTTTACACTAAAAAGTGTTTTAAAGACAGACGATTACTTTAAAGATCTTTAAAGATCAGAAGTGGCAGCAAAATCCTCTGCCCTTGCTATGTCCTCTTTATGTCTCGGTGGCACCTTGATGGGGAAGGAATTCCCCAGTGGGTGTTTGATGAGTGCAGTGCGCCTGTGTGCCACGCTTCTGGCAGACCAGAGCTGTTGTTTCATGGGGAGAAGGCAGATGTCCTATAAATAGCCTGGAATGAGATAATGAGTTTGAAGCCGTCTTAGAGAAGTTCACGCAATTGTCAGTACACAGATACTTCTCTGTAAAGGAGGTCCAAGCAATGAGCTCTGGCTCCATCGGACCTCGGTTGCCAGTTGTACAGCTTCATGGCTCGGTTTGGGCCACACCAGCCGGCTCTCCCCAAGATACATCTGCTCTGGAGTGTGCCCTGAGTAATCCTGAACACCACTCGGGCCTGGTTTATTTTATGCCATAGATGGAGCCTTTACAGGCTCATGGAGGATTTGTAAATGGCAGAAGCCTGGAAAAGGACAAACAGGGCCAAACTTAAAAAAAATAAACCACAACAGAAACATCAAGGAATTAAAAATTCATACACCTAATACCAATTGTTGGATTTTTTTTTGAACAGTGAAATAAACTATTTGTAAGTACCTGTAAGACAATGAAGAGATGCATAACAGCCAGTACAGGTAAGTCACGTGAAATCAATGTAATTTATTTCCTGATATAGTAGAAGGCTTTCTGGGTAGGAAGCTGTACTTAAATGTTGTATACCTTGAGCTTTTTGCACTCAATAAAAATAATACGCAGTTTGCTGAAATGACCCTAAAGCAGGACCCCAAACAGCTGCTGAATCATCAGTGGCTTTCAGTCCTTCGTTAGCATGGGTAGCAAATAGGAACTTATTGCTGGCCAAGCTACAATGCCAGCTGTTGAAACGGCATGCATCTAAATTAAAGTATTCCCAGTTCTGCCACATTATTTGCAACAATATTTTGACTTGTGCTTAGCTCCCTGGCAGCCTCTGCCCTCTCTGCCTGCGGGTGCTGCCCTAGCTGACACACCTCGGTGCTCCCAATGAAGGCTCCTCCGGAGTTCCGAGGCTTACAAGAGGAGGTGCTAGCCCCCTTTTAAAGGAAATGTCATGCCCCAGACTTACACAAACCGAGGTTAGTTACATCAGTCTCGGTGTATACCTTTTCACAGATATTGCTGAGGGAAGCTATAAGCAGATTAACGAGTGCTAGGTGTAAGTTTAAACTTTAATCGCATATGTTAACATCCAAGGGTTATGCAAGACATCATTTCAAATGAAACGTGTAAACAACATTTGATAATGTTTTACATGTTGTGGAAACTTTACCGGGTTTGTATACTCTTACATGTCTTAGCCATAATTGGACTGAACATCCTAACAGAGTAATTTTAGGTTTTTACCGATGAACTTTTGAATCTCTAGAAATAGGAGTTAAATTCATAGGAAAAAAAAAGACAAACAAGGTTCACATTCTCAGGCATTTCAAGGACAAAAAGGATTATCAATTGTAAAAGCTCTCCTCTTTCCAAATAAGGTCCAGTTGAACATGCCAGCATAAAGAGTGAGAGGAACTGGAGAAAGAAGGAACACCTGTGCCTGGATAATGTGACACTGTCCTCTCCTTTTTGTCTGTAGGTGAGAAAGATTTGTTTTTCTGTGTGCACAGTAATTTGAGGATCCCAACATCAAAGTTTTAGACATGTTTATCCCAGAGGATCACATAAAAACTTTTAATCCTGCCACCAAGCCAATTCTTGATGCATTTACATAAAGTTCGTCCCCTAACAGTTGTTTCTTGGACCATAGTTTCAGCTGTAACGGGCTATATAAAAGCTTCTGTCATATACACGTTAATGGACAATAATAAATGAATTTTTAGCCCAGAAGCAAGACACAAACTCAAAGAAATCATCTGATTCTTCTTAAGTATATTGCAGAAGCTCGGATAAGTGACCAACTCATTCCTGCTCAGATGGTTAGGTCCAGACTGGTGCCTACATCAAAACCTGCTTCCTGTGCTCGCAGATTAATTTCTCCCAGCATGTTAAAAAAGAAGAGCACAATGTGAAATACACGAACTGTACCAAAGGGGAAAAAACAAATTGCTTTATGGGATGAAGATTTCAAATTATGCAATTAAGAGCCCATTATTGATGAGGACTGATATCTTTATCTCTTCCTAGGTTGTATCAACTGACAACCTTCTTGATCATTTTGGAGGGCCAACATGGGGAATCTCCTGTGCTGAAACTTTTTGCCTCCATGGTGGTTACTGAGAATCTGTACGATCAAGACGTCATTCTTTATCCAATTACATAAATGTTCCCTACATGTATTCTTCTCAGCCTCACATTTGGTGTTTGAATAGAGTAAAAGTTAGAGACATCTTTCTCCCAGGAAATCTCTGCCGTCTTATGTCCTCTCCTGAAGAAACTCTACTTATTTTAATCCAAACCCCCTCTTTAAAAGCATTATCTGTGTAAAATAGACTGGAGCTAAACAGTGAAACCATTTATGTGTTTAAATTGTTTCTTCCTTGAAAAACAGATAAATCAATTTGAAATATGACTTGTCTGAGTTGGTGAGTTGAGGTACCATTTGAATCTTTCTTGTACCGATACCAGAAAAGTATTCTGGTGCTGTCGCCAGCTCAGAAATCGTGAAACACTTCGAGAAAGTGGCCATGGGGTTCTACAGCTGAGTTTTTCTCTCTTTTCATAATTAGTCCCTTTTTCACAAAAGCACCTTCTCTTCACACCGACTGTGTTTTGCCCTAAGATGCACTAAGGCTTTGTGTGCAGCTCAAGAGCTGGAGAGGACTGGATCCAGTTTCCCATCTCCGATGCTCTGCTGCTGGTGGGCTGGCCTCTGCGTGGCACAGCAGAGGAAGGTGCCTTTGGCCATCCTGCGGGGGCTGCAGAGCAGGTGGGGGCTGCCGAGCCCCCGTCTGCTGCTGTCGCGGACGCAGTTTCCAATCCAATGATTACGCTGCGGCCAACGGTTCTGGCTCCCATCTCGTTTCTGGGCATGGTCTGACTGGAGATTTTGATCCTTTTCTTCAAGATGCTGAAGAATCATAAACAATAAAACATTTCAAAAGGAGAGCCAGGGTGATGTACCTTCTCGATTTTGACAGAAATGATTCCAAGCTGGGAAACGCAGCGGTGACTGGTGGAGTAACTCCCAGCTCCCTGGAGGAACAGCCTGACAAAAAGCCTACAGACCCCATCAATCCAAAGGATTTTTTCCTTTTGCTTTTCATGAAGCAGCGTGATCAAACAAGCTCGATCTTCTTCTTCTTCCACCTCTTTCTTCATCCTACTTTATAGCATAAACCTACCCGCTTCTTTTGAAGTTTGCTCCCCAGATTATAAACACTTTGGGACAGAGCTGTCTTTATGTTCTGTGTTTGCACAGTGCCAATCACAACATGTACTCCTAGAAGCCAATAATAATAATAATAAATAATAAGCATTTGTTCTGGTTTCAGTGGTTCCTGATAAGTGCAAACAGAGCACAATGTCTGTGTTTGGTTCCTCTGTGGAGCACTGCATGAAAGAGATATAATCCCTAAAATATGTGAATATAGCTGACCATCAGCAGAGCAATGAAAATATCTCATGACGCAGAATCAGATTCACAATGCCCTAAGCACCCTACGGAGCAACATTTTCCTTGTAGCCCTTATCAGTTCTAAAATCTGTGTGGTTTATGCTAATAATGAAAGTGGCACAGCCTTTCTGATGCAAATACAGCATTGACTTCGGTTTGATCCTTCAAGAGAAAGAACACAACATTATTGCTGCAATTAAAACGCAGATATGGAATTCAATAGTATGCAAGCTACCATAAAAGGGAAGTAATGTAAGTCAAACTATTAGCCACATTGCCAAATCTCAACAAAGCTCCTACATTTCCATGAGGAAATGTGAAATTCCTCTGCTCTGAGGATATTCCACCAAAGAATATACATCTGAAGCTTGTTCTCTAGTCTTTTTTCAGTGGAATTTGGTGAGTGTGCACAGAGGTGATAGCCTGTCCTTTACGTAAACACCTGCTGAATACAACATTAGTGAATAAATGTGACAAAGGCTGTTATTTTTAGGGTAAGTGCTACTAAGGGACTTGGTAAGTGAGGAATGTTTTTAGGTTTTGGGAGAGGTATCTCATGCAAACAAGTGCTCAGCAATGGAAAGGAGAAGAAATCCTACTTCTCAGAGACCTCTCTGTACTGCCTCTGTTAGGAATCCCATCATCAACCTGAGCTGAAATGCATTAATTGCGTTATTACTTGGGTATAAGTCATCCATACCCCAGCCATCCCTTTGTAGGGCTCCTTCCCTGGAGGACACAATCATCAGCTGCACTTGGCACAGGAAGGATCAGAGTAGGACAGAGGTGGCCACGGCTGTGCAGGAGGGGAGTGCCGGCACTGATGTAGGAAAGTGTGTGATGGGAGAGCAGGAGATTCACGTCAAAGCTGCGAGACTTGATGTGCTCAGGCCCTGCATCCCTTCCGGACTTGATTCCAGAGGCTTGGACGATCAAACCCAGTGAAAACTGCATCCTTGATGCACAAGGCCAGTTGGTGAGCTTACTTATCTCGCTTTAGGCACCCAAAGTGTAACAGTTTGGTCTGAGATAGCAGCTATTCGGAAACAAACACTAACTGGATAAGAAAAGCTTCCTCGCAACATCTGTAGCTTCCTCGACCCATTTAAAAGCAGGGCTTCTAACCTACACCGCTACAACCAATGGTCTCGTTCTCATGCCCTACTTCTCCCCTCCCAGGACCTGGGGCCTTTGCCAGACCAACAGGCACCTCAGGGAGTGGGGTAAGGACACTGGTAATAGAAGCAGCTTTTAAAAAGTATTTTGTATGAAAACAATGCTTAATATTTGAGGTAAACTTAAGGATAACTGGAATAACAATAAAGGTATCACTGTTATTATTTTGTCTGTATTTTAGGCCAAGCAAAATTTACAAGAGTTCAGGTTTTTTGGGTATTTTAGACTTAGGTATATTAAGGCAACGTGTTTGGGATAAGGCAGTTGGGTTGCTGGTATTACACTGTTTTTATTGTAGAATGTAATTTCTAGAAACTTATCCTGACATTTTCTTTTTAACAGTCTGAGTCTGGTGTAACTCCATCAAAATCTCTGGAGTTTCCCTGGCATCAAAACTGCAGTAATTTAGGAATGACTCAGGCTTTGAATTTCTTGGATTTTGCCAGTAGGAACTTGGAACCAGCAATTCAAAAATTACTTTTAATCGCATCCGGAGATCCCCATTTACTTTCAAAGATATAATCTTCGTCATCACATACTCTGGAACAGCACACTTGCATTCATGTTTAGAAGCTTAATTATGCATCAATTACATGGGGGAATTTTAAATAAGATTTGCTGATCCTTTTGTTTCATGGATTTGACTAAAACATTCTGTTTATTTTGGTATTGCTCTCATAGCTGGCATGACTGATTTATCTGATAACTAATTTATTTGACTCCAGCCAGAGATATACTGCCAAAATTTCAACAAAGGGCTCCTTTGGAAAGCGTTTATATTGTCTCAGTGCATTCTAACTATTAAAGACTTTATGAAAATGTCCATTGATTCCCAAAAGCTGCCTGGCAATGATAGAGCCTTAAACAACTGAGCTTAACCAGCCCTTCCTCTTGATCAGCCTTTTTGCCTGCTGTAACTACTTCTCCTCCAACCTGGTATCAATGAAGCACCTTTCAAGAAGGAGGGCATTACTCCTGCACAAGGAAAATGAGGGACAGCTTAACTCTGTGCGCACACACGCGCACACAGAGCTCGTTTTATGTAAAAGCTCGGTCAAAAGAACAAATGGCAGGCTTAGTTTTTGAAATAGCTGGTGTTATCTCTTGCATGAGTGAGATCCAGGCTGTCAGCGAATGCCCAGCAGAGACTTGTTTTCCTACTCATGCCCACCACTGCACTATGGCTAAAGTAGAACATAGATTCCATTGGGGCATCCAGGCTGTGGGGAAAGAGGGAGCGACAGGGCTTTGCACATCAAGGCCCGTTCGAGTCCTGGACAGCTGAAGGTCTATTGAATGAAGACTTAATAATGTGGGATGGAGAGGGGGTCCTCAGTCTGAGGTGACATTTTAAGGGCTGCAGTGCTCTACCCCTGCAGCAGCTTTGGATGAAAGCGTTGCTCCCTTTGGGCATGGACTTGGAGAAGGGAGACATATGAAATATGGGAAAATTAGCTGCAGGAGGAAAGGAGGAAATTGCTCTCTGTGTGCACTCTGGGTTGGATTGAAAGGTGTCCGTATAAATTATATCCGAGTGATCTGGAGTAGGATTCACCTGAAGGTATCTGCTGAGTCAGGGTGGGACTCAGTCAAACCCTGCCCAGTGTGTCTGTACCTTCACTAACCACCCATCTGCTTTACTGCCAACTGGCATGTCTATACTGCTCCTCTGACTTGGTGTAGATGTCTCCCAGGGACAGGATGGATCCTGTCCTAGAAGGGGACAGGATGCCCTGTCCCTGTTGACTATAAGGAGACCACAGTGTGACTAGCTCCTACACAGCATTTTACACCACAGAAGTCTAAAGTGCTCTGGAATAAATCCTAAACCTATCCTTGAGACCCAGGGCAGCAACTTTTAGCACCTCATCTGTGCCCAACTTCAGATGCCTGATAAAGCAGGACATCTTCTAGGTAGGAAGGAAGGAGAACCGTGTACCCACACCATTCAAGATTACTAATGTGTGACTGCCTGTTCTGTACACACGATTACAGTCTCATGGCAAATCTCAGCTGTTACAGGGGACATGAAGCTTATTGAAAGCATTGCCTCTCCCTGCCAGCGTTGCTTGACTCTTCCCTGAGCTGGCCATTAACTGCATGGTTTTTTTGTTCAGATTCCAGTCTAGATGCTGGAATGTTTGATACAGCTTGAGTACTTCGTGCATTTTGGCCTATATTGTCTCCCCTGCCTCCTCGGTTTCAGGCTGTTTCAGATATGTTAGGAAAGTATTGTTTGGCAGTGAAAACAGCATAGAGAAGTGAAATGGGATGAATGTGAATGTGCTGCCTTTGCTCAGGGCTGTAGATCTCTCAGCAATATTTAGGCCAGATCATGGGCGTCAAATATGTTACACAGAGATATGTGGTCTGCAAGCACCGAACAAAACACCTACAGACAAAAATTCAGACAAAAAGTAGGAAATGTATGTAAAAAAAGGCGCAAGAGGATTTAATACCAACCAACCTTTGCAGACCAGAAGTCCACTAAAAGAACTTTGTAGACCAAGGGCTACCAACAACTGGACCTTAGATACTTTATGAATTATATTTTCCGAATTACAGCTTTCCACCTAAGCAGGCTGCAAGGGGGAGTCCGAGAGAGAAGAGACAAGGACTTCAGGGGACACATTTCACTTCTGGCACCTAGAACGGACCAGGGCATATAAGACTGAGCTGACTCAGGTACTCACAGAGTAAACCAGCCACAGAGTAACAACATTAAGGTAGGGCTTAGATCTAGTCTGTCCGTAGACAGATGGTAAAGGGCAGTTGTTTTTAGGCTATAAAGCTAAAACTGGTAACAGTCTTTGTGGTAATTCAGGCTCACCATTTCCTGTGGTATTGCCACTGGACATGGGGAACTGATTATGCTCTTCCTGTTTGCAGCCACTTTTTACGTATTTGAAGGCTATTTTTGTGCCTACAGTTAGTCTGCTCTTCTTTAGACTAAACAGTCTTAACTCTTCCAGTCTTTCCTCATAGGTCATGTTTCATAAACTTGAGGGATTCTAGCTGCTCTTATCTGCGTGCTTTCCAAGTGCTGTGCATCTTGCTTCAAGTGCAGTACCCAAACTGGACACAGTACTGCAGCAGAGGCTTTGCTTGTGCCAAGCTGAAGCCATCTCACATCTCACAGACAAGCTCTTTTTATGAAGACTTGCTTTTCTTTTGCAACACAGTGCAATCTACATGTCACACATTGCCTGATCCCAACTGAGAGGATCCTGGATATTGGATTGATCCCTGCTGGTCCATCTACACAGACCCGATAGCTGACTAGGAGCTCGTGGAATTTTTTTTCTGTTTAATTTCCAGGAAGTTATATAGAAAGGAGAAGGTAGATATTTTGAGGCAAAGGAGGGGATAGATTATAAAAACTTAATGTTACTTGAGCAACAGTACCGGGTCAGACATAGCACTGTACTAATTTATGATCCCGTCTCTGCTAGTGGCATGATAGAGACAGTAAGGCTGCGAAGATGTTGAGAGAAAAGGGGAAAAAAAAAAGAAATAAAACCATTTAGAAAATATTGCTGTTGGTAGAATTGAGTGAAAGCAGATGTAACCCAGTGAACTTCAGACCTTCAAGTAATGTTATTTCTTTTGCTTACTGAGGAAAGTGAGCAATGCCAGTGAAAAAATCTCTGGCTCCAAAAATCACTTTGTATGACTCATGCATAATAGAAATTAATCTTGTTTGGAAACAGACTTTTACTCATCATTCCTTCTTCTTTTAAAGAGCTACTCAGGAGCCTTGCACACCTAAAATACACTTCTTTCTTCCTAGTGCCTCTCCCTTGTTCAGCAGTGCTTTCTCTTCAGTATTATGAACTACAACTATCACAGCTGCAGGGCTGTGTGGGCAAGCAGGGGCAACATGGACACAGACTTTTATTTGGAATGATCCACAGTGGTAAAACTGTAAAGTACTCAAATTCCTTAAATAAGAGCTCCCACTCATTCTTTTGATTAAAATGTTAGAATTTCTGGAAATGATCTAATTTCTCCCAGTTGAGCAGTTAGCTTGTGCTGAAATTGCAGAGAACTTGAGCCCAGGCCCTCCTGTACTGAAAGCAGTGACCAAATTGTCACCACCAGGTCAAGGCAGAGCCTTGCATCTCACAAGCTCACCTTCTGTTTTCCTAATGATCTGCTTTCCTTAAGCTGCCTGACGTATTTTGGGTGGCTGTGGCCTATGTGTTTTGTCAAGAGCTCTCTGCCTACCCGTGCCCCAGCTGTTGCACACCAGACCCACTTTCCTTGGCTGCAAGCATTTTAGCTCCTTGTAAACTGTTCTCCAGAAAGAGGAGCGCAAGAGAAAGCCGTTCCTGTCTCCCTGACTCTCCTTCCACCAGGGCAAGTCTGAATCTTGCTGTTGATCAAGTGCAAATTCTATCCGCTGGCCCAGTGTCCTGGTTTGAGTGACACAGGATTAATTTATCTTTCAGTAATTTTACTTTTCAGTAAGGTCTTTTCTAATGCTAGGGAAAACTGCATTTTTAGAAGACTCTAGTGTCTGAATTTGTGAAAATATTTACTTTATAGCCAGCTATGGTATGCCGGTTTCAAGGTCTCGGTGTTTTTGAGCTGGCCAGGTATGGGGATGAGGAAGAGAGCGAGCTGGACACTTGACCTAAGCTGCCAACAGGGTTATTTCATACCATGAACACCACATTCAGTATGAATTAGGAAGTTTGTGGATGAGTTTTTCCTTTTCTATGATGGCTGCTATCCTGAGAACTTCTTGCCCCTATGCCAAACCCCTGAGGCCTTCCGTTCCTCCCGAAGCCGTGGCGCTCAGTGTCCCACATTTGCTGTCCACTGCTGGGAGTGCACAGCTTCCTACTGAAAGAATTGGTATAATCCTGTGTATTTTATATTGGTCTCAGGATCAATATTGGTTCTTTAGTATTACTAATGTTAATTATTTAGTATTATTCTATTAAATCTGTTTATATTTCAACCCTCAGGTTTCCTTGGTTTTTTTCTGATTCCCCTTGCTAGGTGGGGAGGGGTCATTGGGTGACAGAATAATTGTCTAAACAACAATAAATTGTTGTGGGTTCTTCAAACCATAACACCCAGACAACCAGTCATGAATTACTCTGTCCCTACAGTAACCGGAGCAATCGCCACACTGCAGCACGACTAGCAAGAGACCATAGGAAGTGCTCAAACATTTGCATATTATTGCAAACATAAAAATAATAATAAAGTTCTGTGGGATGTGGGGTGGTGTGGAGCGTCTCTTATCAACAGGCTCCACAAAAGCTCCTTCTTTTGTTTATAAGGAACTGCAGACCAGAGATGCCTGGATTTGCAGACAGGAAGGGTGAGGGGGGAAAACACCCCCACTTGTTTTCTCCTTTGAGCAACAACATTTCTCTTAACCTTAACCAAAGAAGGTAGTGAAGCCACTTGGCAAACAGACTCACGTTAAGTACCTTGGCTGGAAAAGTTTATGCTTGTTCCTGCAACACACACAGTGTTCTGCTCTGTGTGTACCGAGGGGAGGGAGGGGAAGCACCAGCCACCCCTCGCAGTCCACCGCACCCCTGCGCTGCATGTCTGGGCAGGGCTTTGCCTGCAGACAGTAACTGCAGGGATGTGGGACTCAGCTGCCCGTTTCTCCTCCTGTCTCTCTCCCCACCCATGCCAAGCACAGCCCCTCAAGAGGGGGCCGCCACCACCGGCCAGGACAGGGGAGCTTCACTGCTCAGAAGGAAGTTAGCTGAGACATGGGTTGGGGGTGTCTGCACCCCCAGTGAAGCCCAGGCCGAAGTATGGCTGTGGCGGTGCCCGATGTCCTATCCACAGAGACCCAAATGGCCATTGACCCTTTGAAAGTGAGTCCTGTACCACAATCTGGAAGGCAGCCAAGAAGCACAGAGCTGGAGAAGCACAACCCCTTCACTCTCTGCTATACGCCTGCGCTGAATCTCACCATGTCCCACCGTGCTGTGTCTCATTTTCTTCAGGGGAAGGTGGCTCTACCATATGTGGCCTCCTTCTCCCTCAGGGACATGCTTCCAGCTCTGGATTATTTCTTTGCCTTTGACTGTTCCACCTTGTACTTCAGCTGGGCTCCCTGCACCTCCTGGAAGGACGTACCCATCTCAAATACCTACGCAGAGGCAGCGGTAATACGATGGTCCCTCTGCAGCCTGTGCTGCCAGACTCCAGTGTGGGCCAGAAACACAAGAGGAGCCCTGTGGTGGTCTCAGCCGGAGGTGCCCTTGGGGGAAAAGGGTTGAGGGAGAAAAGCAAAGAAGATGAAGGCCATGGAGTTGGCAAGAGATGTGCAGGAGGGCCGTGCCATGGGGAAGTGCTGGTGTTCACAGCACCATGGGCAGTGACCTCCCTAGCAGACCTCAGTGAGCAGTGCCAGCCCGCAGTGCTTGCCCAGACTCTGGGACCGTGGGGCAAGAAGCCCTGGCTGATGTCAGCTGCCTGGGATGGCTGCAAGTCTTTCTGACTCAGCAGGAATGGACCCAAATCCCGACCAGGGAGGAAAACAAATTTGCTGCCTTCCACTCATATCCTATCCCTGTCTGCGGTGGGTGCCCTGGTTTCAAAAGTTGAGGTCCAGGGCTCTGACTAGCACACAGGTGACTTCTCAGCTGGTGGGGCTTTTTGGTCAGGTCACATCACCTTGGGATTTCAACAAATCCTACCTCATCAGTACAGCCAATGTGAAGATTTTGTAGCCTAGCAAGATGACACCCAGCTCACCAGGAAAGCTGAAGAAGTTTTGGCTTTTGCATCAAAAGGATCTCTTTGCAGGGAGCTTTGGCCTGCATGGGGAGGCACTCATGAGGGCCAAAAGGTCTCCACCAAGACAAGCAAATAGGTCTGCTGGAAGGGGACCCGAGTCTTGCTGCGCATGGAGGGACAAGCGCTACTGCTACTTGAAAATGTTGAATTTCTGCAAAGATTAAATGCAAACCACGGAGTTTCTAGACAGAATATTAAATAATCCTGATATTGGAGGTTTTGTAATAGCCACTGAGTAAAGCAAAAACTACTTACGGCATTAATATGTTGAAAGGTGATGTAAATGAAAGTAAAATTGTCTATTGCATTGGTTTTGCCGGGATATAGTGGTATCATCTGTTTTGTAAGCTGGAATATTTCCATTAAAAATATGCTATGGAAAAGCCAGATGCCATTAACGATTTAGTTAATTAAATTACCTCTTTTCCCCACTTTGTGACATAACTACTTCTGTTCTTAACAAAAGGTGGCTGACTCAGGGCCCCGGCATGTGGTATGATGCTCGCTTGGGATGAGATACCAGCCTGGGGCAGCAGCTTGGGCTCGTGGTGGGCTTGCAGTGGAGAAGCTGTCTACATTTCCGGAGAGTCCTGTTCTCCTGGTCACCCTATTAAACACTGCACTGTGATACGGTCAGTGAGTCACTTTCACTGTTTCTTAGTGGCTGGGGTTTGGTTTTTGCTTTTGCTGCTTACAGGATGAAATGTCAATAGAAAGGCTTTTATGTGACATTCTGTGTTATTGTTTAGAAATTCATTTGTGAAGAAGGAAAAGGCAGTTTCCAAATAACAGAAGATTTTGGCGGATTTCCATCTGCAGCGGAAATTTAGAACTTCTGAGCTCTCATTTCCTTTGGAAATATGATTCAGTGTGCATTACCCCAAACACATTTACTGTGTAAGAGAATATAAAGTTGAAACACATCTTTGTGTCTGACTGCAGAAAAGTAGCCTCACATATTAGCTGGATACAAAAATAATAGCAAATATAAAAATTGGTGGAGTATACCTGGTAGAAAACCAGTATATATTACTATGAAAGAAAATTCAGGAGAATCTTCAAGTATTCAGTTTTGCTTCTCATTTTTACTATCAGGTTATATAATTGCACTCTTTCAGATACCAGTAGAGTCTGTAATTATCTTTTGGGAAAATAAGAGGCTAGCAGGGAAATTTTGGAGTCTAACCTAAAATAATCTTATAAAACATGATTAATGACATATCCAGTTGATGGTGTATAGTATTACAATCTGCCACATGGAAGTCTTGATTTACAGAAAACTGTTCAATAGTACAACATAAATCTTAGCTCAGGATGTAGAATTTAAAAATTCTGTCTTTAAGCAGGTTAATCCTGAGGACGTGTTTTACTAGAGCTTGGTTAATTACCTCCAGACTAACATACATCTTCTTTAGAAAAGTTAACACAGTAGAAAAGAAACATGACTAAAGTGATCACATCAGCAGACTGTTGGGCATGGTCTTTACAAGTCTTCAATGCCTCTGCTTTTTTAACTGTTTCAGATCCTTTTTTAGAAATTTAAAGGGCGAATGTCTGGGTGACCAGTACAAGGTATTTCAGGTGAGAGATGAATGAGATGTTCTCAGGAGACTTTGCACGTGCCTGAATTTCAATATGTGCTTTGCCGAATTAAGACCATAAATGTTTAAGTTCTAGATTTTTTAATACTTGGGCAGGCAACAGTGTCTCCCAGCATCCCATAAAAGGTCACTGTAGGGGCAGAACAATAATCTGGCTTTCCATCTTTCTCTCCAGGCCAGCACATCCACTTATCCCCTGTCAGTCTTGTGCCTGGCATGAAGTAGGCATAAGGCCATCTTGTTCTAAGGGTCTATCCTATTTAGCAACCACCCTTGTTCTTGAGTGACCTCAGCTAGCTAAATGCCAGTTTGCAGGGTCTACACTAACAGATTCTGGCAGATGTGGTGTTGTTATCTGTGCCACCTCATCGAGTGACTCTTTTTCACATCTCTTGTTTTGTTTCCTTTGACCCTGGTTTCATGCCTTTTGGTTCATTTCTCTCTGACAGAAAGCATCCCCTGGAACAGAAAGACTTTGCTGGTTTATTATTAACAGTGAAACTAGTGCAGGTTTGAATGCTTGGTTTTGTGACTTGAATTTTGTTTCGAATACATGTGTGTTGTTTTTTTTTAAAAAGAAAAGTAATAAAATCCAGGAAGACTTTAATGACACAAACCCATTATTAAATCCTGAATACCATCAAAAGGGAGGTGCTGCTTCTTCACATCAATAGTGAAATGTCATAAGGCCCCTTTCCTTGCCAGGTACCCCGCCAGGTACATCTCATACGTTCAGCTTGGGACCCTTCTCAGATGCTCAGCTTCCAGGCCCCTGCCTCACCTCCTGCACCCCTGGCTGCTCCAACCCCATGCTAAGTTCAGCTGGTCAGCAGGTCTGTGAGGTGCTGCATGGCTGTGCTGGGCAATGGCCATGGACTGAGAGGCGTGGAGTGAGAAAAGAAAGTGGCCTTGCACATAACAGAGCCCTACTTTAAGGGACAGCCATCTGAGCTGGTATGGTCTCCCCCATGTTAGGAAATGCATCCCTGGAGAGGAAAGCCATGCAGGAGCCCCGGCCTTCAATGTCCTGTCTGTAGAGAGAAGATTGAGTGGATTGCAGGCATCTGCTGGGCACAGCCAGAGGTCCCTGACAGTACTGGCACCAGGACTGATTCAAGGAGTAAGCGCCCTGAAAATGTGGGAATGTGAAGCCCTCAGTAACACCCCTGGTAACACCTCTGCTCTGAGCATTTGATGTCATTTGAATGAGCGAAACACCCAAGATGATACATCAATCAGCCCCTAAACCACCAGAGTCCCACAGCACCCACTCCAGGGAAGGCTTATAGGGATAACCAGACACTGTAGGACTTCAAGCACGTGGGATATGGAGAGGAATCCCATGTGCACAGCTCTATTAAAATGGCTGCGCTCATCTGGCACCTTGCTTGACATTGCAAAACTATGTGTAAGTACCATGAGACATAGAATAACACCTTCATTGAGGGATTTAACACCCCTATTTTCTGTGTAGGGATTTGTTTTCTCTGCTAAATTGGCACTTAACTCACACTTGCCCAGCCAACTCCACCTGATAGCCACAGCAGAGATTTTTATCTACATATATTTTTTTCTCTGCAATTTCTCGCCTTACGACCATTGGCTACACTCCTTCCCCCATACCCATTCCCAAGCTATTTGTTGCTCAGCCTCTCTCCTCCCCCTTGCACCACTCCCCGAAACTGTCATAAGTGCTAGAAGGCTACAGATTTAAAATCTTAAATCTCAGCAGCGTGAATTCCAAAATCATCAGCTTTAATGATCTGTACTTCAGTCTCCTTCTCTCACCCATCCACCTACCACAGCTGGTTTTGCCTGGTCTCCTCTCCCCTCCTGCTGCAGGGACTTGTGAAAATGAAAGGGATTGTATCTCTGTAGCTTTGAATGAAGCTCTGGTTGCAGCACAACTGCTAAAAAGATTAGAAGAGGTACATTGGCCCTCAGTGCACGCTACAGGGAAGCTCCCCTCACCCACCTCAGTGCTCGCAAGGCAGACCAGGGTAAAAAACCTGTTTGAACAGAGGTATTTTAAGACATTGGCTGCATACCAATTACTGCTGAGTCCTATTCATTTTGTAGCACACTCTCCGCTGCTATGTAGGAGTAATCAAAGAAAGCTAAAAGCAAAGCAGAGATAACAATCTATCCTGGCGTGAGTATTAGAAGATGAAAGAGCTTTGTTATTAATGCCCCAATAACAAGATTTGCTTTCCCATCCTTGCACCAGCTGCATGGGAACCACGCTAGCAAATAGCAGCACTTTGCGCCTTCCAGATTTCCTCACTGGTTTTCTGCAAATGAAGACCACCTCTGGGGCGCTGTGGGCCAGGCAAAATCCATAAGGACAACTGAAGAGAAGCAGAAGCAGCATTACCCTTGTCCAGGTCTTGACAAAAGTGAAAAAGATCTCAGCACCGTAACCTCTGTCCTTGTACAGAGATGGGGAGAAGCACAAAAAGAGGACCACAGAGGTGCTGTCAAATTGGCAGGTGTAAACAAGAGCTAAAAAGGAGGGCTGGTCTGCAATGCCTTTTTTTTTTTTTTTTTCTGGAATTCTACGGATTTTAACGCAGTGTCAAAGTCTGTAGTTTGTAACCTGCCATCAGCTTCTCGTCCAAAACTGGCAGCTGGCTGTGAAAGCCTCCACCCTCTCTGTTTTCCAGCTGGCCCCATGCAGTCTAGTTCTGCAGTTCTTGGACTCCCTTTGTGTATCTTTCTGGCTGCAAATCAGCCCGTAGGCACACACTCTTTCCAGTCTGCCCCATAGCTCTGGACTATTCTGGTTCAAGTAATTGGACAGAGCCAGACAGTCTTCATAGTAAATAGCAGTAAAGAGTGATTCATTGTGGTTTAGATTCATGAATTTTCAGAGCTTATAGATTAAAATCTTGGAAACAAAGAGCTCGAAGGGAAAACAAAATTTGGCAGCAGGATTCCTTGTGAACCACTTCAGAATCTCTAACCTATGTTTCAGCTCTCAGATCCAAAAATCCATGTTTCTCAGAGTTGTCCTGCCTCTTGGGGGACTCCTAGGGTCTGGATGCTTCCTCTGTGACTGACCACCCACAGGGAGGCCCCGGGTTTTGCTCCGGATCTACTGCAAAGCTGCTGCTGGAGCTCCCTCGAGGAAAATCTCTTGGATACTTGGGAGTTAGCCTGCACCTGCTCCTTCAGTTCATATCTGGTCTGCCAGGGTCTGCGAGGTCAAATGTGGCTCTCTGCTTCATGAATGGCTCTGCTGCATAGGACTCAATTCCTTTCCTTACTTGAAACCACCCTAATAAGACCCGTTATGTCTCAGACTAACCCCTACCCAGGCTGAACTGTTTCATTTACTTTCTTCGTTCACTTTTGGGGATGGGGGTAGGGGAGAGGGTGAACAATGATATATAGTATATAACAGCTGGCAAAAACATTTGCTGTATATTATCATCACATCTCATGACCTCTAGTGCACTAACAGCTTCCTCAAGGGACCAAACATACATTTCAGTCTATCTGGCTTGAGTGGAGAGCAGACCCAGTCGTCTAACGTCAGAACGGAGGCCATCAGGTTGGAAAGAGACTTTCTACAATGGAGAGGCAAACCCTGAGAGCGGAAAAGCTTTCGTTACCAAGATTAAACACCCTATTTTTCTGCATACACAAAAGTCCCCATGCTGGAATCAGCATTTCAATCAGTCCAAACAGTGACCCTTCTGCCTGCTGAGGAATGGAGATTAATTTGGAATAAAGCCATAAAACTCTGAGAGGAATTCTGACCATGTCTCATGGTCACCATTCCCAAATTTGTGCTATTGATCCCAGTGTATATTTCTTTTTATGTTGATGCAACTTTGCCAATGCTGTTTTGACTTTTTTTTTTCTAAATCACCAAATCAATATTGTACCCATTGGGCAGAAAAACTTAACGGAGGGTTGGTGCAGTCTATTGACCACAAATCAACCATAACTCCTTTCAGTTAGCACTTTTCCTAGAAGGATTTGGGCTACAAAGATGATTAGGAGACTGGACCATCTTTCTTACAAGGAAAGGCTGAGGCACTTGGGTCTTTTTAGTCTAAAGAAAAGAAGACTGAGGGGGAATCTTATCAGTGCTTGTAAAAACTTAAAGGGAGGGTGCTAGGAGGATGGGAACAGTCTTTTTTCAGTGGTGCCCAGGGATAGGACAAGAGGTAATGGGCACAAACTTGAACATAGGAAGTTCCATCTTAACATGAGAAGGAACTTCTTTCCTTTGAGGGTGGCAGAGCACTGGCACAGGCTGCCCAGAGAGGTGGTGGATTCTCCCACACTGGAGACATTCAAAACCTGCCTGGACGCCGTCCTGTGCAACTTGCTGTAGGTGACCCTGCTCAGGCAGGGGGGTTGGACTAGATGATCTCCAGAGGTCCCTTCTGACCCTGACCATTCTGTGATCCTGTGATTCTGTGATTTGCTTGCTACAGAAAAGTTCTGAGACACAGACACAGTTCTAACCTCAATATCAGACCCTCATGACTGCCCGTTTGACTACCTGGACTATCCCTCAGCAGAGTCCTCTGTGGCTGGCCGTTAGCCTGAAGAAAACCTCCCTGATGGATTTCTCCCTTCCTGCTGGTGGCTGCAGCCACTGACCCTTGGCTGACGGCCCGGCTCTCTCCCCTTTCGACCTCCCAAAAGTACGCTCTGCGGCTGCTTGGCCGTGGCTCTGGGTGCAGTTAAACTACTGCTGTCCTGTTGGCCACTTGACCCGGGGCGAGCCGGGGGCGGAGGTACGCTGCCTTTCTGGGACGAGGGGGAGCTTCTTGCCCCCATCCGAGCGGCGCGGCAACCGCCCCCGGGCACGGCCCGCGCTTCCCCGGGGCCGCGCCTGCAGCACCATGGAGAGAGGAGCGCGCTCGCCTCCCGCGGGCGGCAGCGGGCAGCGGGCAGCGGGCAGGGGGCGGACAGCGGGCAGCGGGCAGCGGGCGACAGGCAACAGGCAGCGGGTGGGCAGCGGGCGGGCAGGGAGCGGGCAGCGGGCAGCAGCGGGCGGCAGACGGCAGGCAGCAGGTGGGCAGTAGGCGGGCAGGGAGCGGGTAGTGGGCAATGGGCAGGGAGCAGACAGCAGGCAGCAGGCAACGGGTGGCAGGCAGTAAGTGGGCAGCGGGTGGGCAGGGAGCAGGTAGTGGGCAACAGGCAGTGGGCGGCAGGCAGCAGGCAGTGGTGGGCAGCGGGTGGGCAGGGAGTGGTCAGCAGGCAATGGGCAGGGAGAAGATAGTGGGCAGCAGGCAATGGGTGGCAGGCAGTAAGTGGGCAGCAGGTGGGCAGTGGGAGGCAGCGAGCGAGGATCGAGCAGGCAACGGGTGGTGGGCAGCAACTGGTGGTGGGCAGTGGGCAACGGATGGGCAGTGGGCAGGCAGGGAGCAGGCAGCAGGCAACGGGCAGGGAGCAGGTAGTGGGCAACAGGCAGTGGGCAGCAGGCAGCAGGCAGCGGGTGGGCAGTGGGCGGGCAGAGAGTGGGCAGTGGGCAATGGGCAGGGAGCACGCAGGGAGTGGGCAGCAGGCAACAGGCAGAGGGCAGGTAGGGAGCGGGCAGTGAGCAGGCAGGGAGAGGGCAACAGGCAATGTGCAGTGGGCAATGGCAGGCGGGGCAGGGCATGGGGATCTGGCCGGTAGCGGGGACAGGAGCGCAGTCTCCAGCCCCAGCCCTCAACTCAGCCTGCCCCCATGTAACTTCACCTGTGACGGGTACAGAGCAGTGGCATTGGTCTCTGGGGGATTTAGCAGCAAGTTCCCTCCTCATAGGTTCAGGAGAAGCCTGGCCTTGTCTGCGGCACAGATATCTGACTGGCTCGTTGACGACCGGCTGCAATCAAATGGAGAGTGTGTTTTCCCTGGTAGGAAGTTTCTTTCTAGTGAGTGAAACTCTCATGTCAGTCCTTCCCTGCTCTGGGTTGAGAACTCTAAGAAAGTTGCAAGTGTCACCCCGAAGCGTGGCTGGAATTGCTCTCCACAGTCAGAGGAATTCAAATGGTCTTCAACTAAGCACGGCTGCTCCGGGTACAGGTGCTGCAACAGTAGTTGCCTTCTTTCAGCTTCTTTCCAACCCTTAGCTGCATTACAGTGGCAGCTTCATGAAAGGGCAGCTCTGAATCTGTCAGCCGATGTGACCCAGATCACCTGGGCATTGCCCTTTCCATGTTGGCTACTGTCAGGATAGCACTACTTGCCCCACCCGGCTCCATCAAAACAAGCACTGGAAAGACTAAGAGATGCCAGCAGAAGAACTTAGGCTCAAACAAGCAAAGGTCCAAGGAAGAACATTTCTTCCACTTGCTGGTACACCTCCCTGGATGCATGGCATGGAAAACCAGAGAGTGCAGAGGAGTCATGAAACAGCGCCCTAGGCTAGGCATGCCAAATGCTAAACTAATTGTTTGAAGAAGCCCAGTAGCTGCCCTGACTGACTAGGGAAGTGTCATAATACAGTTTGCTAGTTACACTTCTGTCTTTTATGTGAATGAAACAGCTCTCTGTAGCATCACCAAAACCCAAATACTTAAATAAGGTGTCTAAGCCGTGCTAGACAACTAAAAGTTAGCTCTCGTCAAATCTGGATAATTCTGGGATTGTAAGAATTCAGGATGATAAACATGAAAGGAATGAGAAGAGAGGTAACTACTGCCTGAGGAGCACTGAGGAGTTAGCAGAAGACAGGGTGGGTGGAAACTCTGCCATAAGAAGTCAGTATCTTTCTGGAGTCCATGACAGCTCTGACTCCAGTGGAGTCAGGAGCTTTAGTTCCAGGCTCACCCTGTGAAGGGTTTTTGTGGGTCTTTCTTACTGATAAGGACTGAGAGTTTAATCAGAGGTTAGTGGGTTTGTTAAACCATATTGTCTCTCTGCTAATTTTAATTTCTGGCATTTGTTGACTGTGTGAGTTTATGCCTGTGTGTAATGGTTTTGATCACATAATTTCCATGAGTATATCTGGTGCACTGATAATCATAATCAAGTTAACTGAAGAGACAAAATTCCCAGATAATATTTAGCTTGAAGCTCGCTGTATTCGTGTCAGATCTGATGAATGACTTTGTTGCATACTTCTCCCAAAACAGTTGATTTGATAAAAGATACTGCTTCTTCCCACAAACATTGCCTTAAATGACTGTAGTTACAACAATATTCTATTTGTGTCACCATAAATACATCGTCCTCCTCCAGGATCTTTAATCTGAATGTTTCAGTCACTGCAGTAGAGTACACTGCGGTTGTACATGTGAATGTACACGTACATTTGGCAACAGCCCAGCTAGCTTGGATACTGTTAGCAGTGGGGCTGCGCTAACCCAGACTTCCAGAAACATGAACCCCTCAAGATCTGTAGGTGGGCTGGGTTGCAGAAGCTGAGCTCTTGTTGCCTTGGCTATGCTCCTATCAGCACAACGAGTCTTTAGCTGGAAGTCAGTTCTGGTATTCTACATATGGCAAATATGTAGAATGCAATATGTATTCTACATATTGCGAATGACCGCAGGGTAATCCTGCTCAGAGAAAAACCTCTGGAGTCTGTTTTTTGTTTACTATGAATTAAATAGGAAAAATAAAAATCTTTAAATTTCACAAAGCTTATGTAGAAGCAAAATCCCCCCGAAAGTACAATCAAAACTTTAATGATAAAATGCATCTGCTTTGGAGTAGAAGTTACACGTTTTTTACTGCTAATACTTTCTGGGAGGGAACCCAAAGATTGATAGGTAGGGAATGGAGCGAGGGGCTTGTGTAACAGAGTTATCTTTGGCTATAGGACAAATTGCAAATAGATTCCATAAAATAATTAAGGTGCAGAAGAAAAAGTTATATTGCAGCCTATCCTGACGTCAGTACGCCAATAATGATGATATATTGAAGCTCTGAGGACAGAGATGGGAGTTCATTACTTTAGTCTGAGCGTTTTATTGTTTTACAATGTAGGACAGAGTGAGAGTGCAAAGCTCTCTCCCTGTTGAACTCTTGTTTTCCTTGGATTACCAGGAGTTTATGTTTAGCAGGTTTTCCAAACAAAATACCTCACTCTTTCCCAGTAGTGTTTCTGCTACATGTAACATTACCCTTTGCTGGTGTCTGCACTGGCAGGTTAAAATTAGATTTCCTAAATGTCAGTACAGCAGTTTGCTACTCTCTTACTTTAACAAGAGCGTGCTATTTTAATTTGTTGTGAATTTCTTTGTCTATGTTACTCTAAACAGCAAATAAGCAAAATCTTAATCAGATGCTTAAGTACATATTTAAAGGAAGCACGCATAATGATGCATATTTTGTTTATTCAAGTTTCAATCTGCCATTGATCGAAAGAATAGTAAGAATACAAAGCGGCAAATGGATTAAAGCTGATTATTCTGAAAGCAGCTTTTGTACTACTAGTAATAGCAATAATGGTAGTTTCTAGTTACTGAAGTACTTTGCATTTGCTTTAAACAAATTTGATCATATGTGCCTGAGAAGTGTTGATTTTTTTTTTCTTTAAATCTTGGCAGAAATAATGCGTAAATGGTGATTTGCAAAGATATAATATTCGCTTTTAAAGCATATGTGTGAGTTTCTATGCCTTTTAAGCCATTTTTGATGAGCCGCATTCTTTAAAAGAAGTAAAACTATTCTTATCCATTCACATCCCTCACGTGCAATTTGTGATTGAGCAGGGCATGATAAAATGTGTACAAAAATGATGGAGAGTTTTATCTCAAAGTCTTCTATATGTGTAAAACTTGATCTGTATGTCCCAGCGTGCAGTCTGATGTGGCAGGGGCATGAGAGGCAAGAAAGGGTATGGATCTGTAACATCCCCACATTTCCGTGTGCGTGCAAGGCATGTCTATGACCCTGTTTATGTAGTATGGTAACAACCATGCAATGGTACATTTTATGTCTCATTCAACCACTGGCTGTTTACATCTTACAATTGTGCTTCTTTCCGGTCCCATAAAAGCTTTGGAAGACTGGTTCTGTCTAGTCTGAGTTTCTTTTCTGCTTCCCTAAAAAAACAGTGTCTCAGCCCATTTTTTCCTACTCTAGCCGGACTCCATCTTGGTTGTGTGCTACCCCCATCCAGGAGAGAG
This sequence comes from Vanellus vanellus, assembly GCF_965231255.1. NCBI lineage: Eukaryota > Metazoa > Chordata > Aves > Charadriiformes > Charadriidae > Vanellus > Vanellus vanellus. The sequence continues at coordinate 164,301,087 of NC_138905.1, forward strand.
CAGTCCCTCTGCCCTTGCCCTCGTGAGTGCTTACACACAGTTTCACTGAAAACACTGTCTTGCCTACTCTGGCTTAACAACAAACAGAAAACAAACCTCTTCATTTACTGCTTGACACACAGAGCAAAACAGAAAACACATTGAGTAGTAAACTTTTAGTTAGTCCCCGTCTCGGAGAAAACCTGTTCCTGACATAGAGCCTGTTTGGTTTTGTGCTCTGGTAGATGGCTTCCAAATCTAAAGCTTTCCATAAAAATGGACACTCTGAAACAGCACACCTTTGATCTTTAAAGTTAAAATATTAGCCTGTGATACAGCAAGTATATACACATGCACTTTATTCCCAGCATATGAATATTTGGATAGTATTCATGGACACGGTTCTTTGCAATATAATTTCCTTAGATACTAAAAAGAGTACTGATAACTGTCACAGACCTTGCTATCTTTCCTCCTCTTCCCATCCAGTAAGCAGGATGCTTATTTTTGCATGGAAATTAGAGCTGGAAGACAGTTTAGTCCATCTCTCTGCTAACAGTCGTTTGTTACTGATAGTGTATTTACTGGAACTTTGTCCAGTATACTTATCGCATATTACCAACCACAGAGTAGAGCTTACTGTCTTTCTTGGAACACATATCATCCCTAAAAAGTTGTTTCTGATACTCTGCCTACAATATCCTTTACTTATATTCATCACAATGCTTTAATCATAATCTCTTGCACAAGCCAAAATAATCTTTTTCTCCTCAGGCTCACATCTCGCAATACACACAGCTCTCCATATGTTCCAGTTAAATTACAGTTCCTTACCTTCTACTTTGAAGATAGTAAGGTGAGGTCTGCAGTGAAAAGCACCCAGCGCGTTGCCGGCACAGTTCATCCAAAGACCCTGGAAAACCCAGGTTGCAGTGATAACAGATGATGCTCGACTGGTGACTTTCCACTCATTCGATGCAGTAGCAGCAATAGCAGCTCCCAGCCCACAGAAGCAAAATATGAAAGCTATAATCTGTATTCCTAGCATGTTTCTCTGTACCCCAGGGACTTAGTAATGCCACTGCGCGGAGAGAAAAGTACTTTAGTCATGTGAGTAAGCAAAAAGGCATAACATAAGCAAATTATACTTGAACAAGTTCAGTAACACTTGCTACAGAAAGTTAATGTAGCTGAAAGAAATTGTCATGCTTGAGTGATTTAAGAAAGGCCTTAGGCATTACAAATGTTTAGAAAAAAAGACAAGGTACGCCTTTATGGGAGCTAATTACTAGTACTTACTTACTAATTTCTAATTGTAAAAATTAATGGAAATTTTTAAATATTTTTTTCAATTAAGATATTCCAGTTAATGCTTAATTTTTAGTTAATTGGAAACTTACAACCATTGCATCTAGCAAAATAAGTTCAGAGTCCAAACTGTACAGTGCTATTTAACAGATTACCATAACATTTTAGAAGGATCACACAGCACTTGAAAAATAAATTCTTAAATGGCTGTGAAATTAATTCAGCCATAACTAGCCGCCATACAAGCAGCTCTAAAACAGTAGCATCTTTGGAGGCAGTGTCTGTGGATGTACTTGTAGAAATCTAGAGCAACAACAGAAACAGCAAGCGGTCCCTGGGCAGTGATGCAGCTGCAGGAGTCAGCAGAATGAACCTTGTGTAGCCCCCATTGAGACTTCTTCTTTGGTCAGTCTGGAAAATTTACTGCTTTTTATGGTATGTCTGCTCCGCACAATGAACATAGCGCAGAAACATCTGTCCCACCACTGACTGAGCTCCTGCGACCTCACGCCATGAAAAATCCTCAAAGAATATCACTGATTTAAGAAAATGTCATATTTAAAGTAGTAGGCACTGACAGCACACACTGAAATAGCTATTCTACTTTCAGTTCCTGAATATACTATCACTACTGGTATGGGACCTACACACCAGACACGTGTGACTTTCATTCTTTTAAGATGCCAGTTTCCAGCTTTATTCATGCCTTTCCTCATTCTCTGGTCCTTTTTACCTTCTCTCTGAATAAGGAGCATGCGTCTCTTCTCTTTGGTGTTACTGTATGTCATTTGGTGACACGAGATCACATAGACCATCATTTTCTACAATGAGAGTAATCTATTTTTTTTCCCCTTGGGTGCTTCTAGTGGTGCTTCTCCCTGTTACAGCTGTGATAAACACCACTCTGAACTTCAGCACCAGAGTTTTTCTGTAGACTTTTCAGTGCCGATGGAGGGTTAATCAAGGATGTTAAATATCATTGACATTCCATGTAAAGAGCAAGAGGAGTTTTACTGAGACTGTCCTGGTGAACCACCACCTGATACTTCCATTTTAACCAGCCTTTGGCTCAGCACTGAGAAGTAGGACCCAGAAGCATGATTATACAGACCAGAGAATTACACTACAAGAAGGAATTTCTTTTCAGAGTAATTAGTAGGCTCACATCAAGGGCAAATAGAAAGCTTTTTATTAACACAGCCAGCTTGAGAGACATGGAAAGTGGATTTTGCTACAGAGCAACAATATAGCAGGTTGTTTTGATGATAAGGACAATATTACACAGACAGGAAGCAATTTCTCCCTGCTGTCATATAATACAGTAACATATTTTTCTTACACCAAGGGTCAAACTTCATATAATCCTAAACATATCTTTCCACCAAATTTGAAAGTGTATAGAGGAGAATACAGAAATGGGTCCATCTTTGAAGTAGATTCCTGAGAGCTAATATTATTTTTGTTCTACCTGTGCCATGCAAAATGGTGGGGGGTTGGGGTTTTCTTTTTTATTTGTTTGTCAAAGACTGCGTTTGTTCACAGAGGAGACTGAGAAGAGATGTCATTAGGTACCTTTCTTTTTTTTAAACCAGCCCCGTGACAGTGATGTGGGCTGAGTGCTCAGAGAAGCTCAAAGACGTGTTTTACATCTGATGCTAAATTCAAGCCTTGTTCTGGACTTGCCCTGAGTGCTCTCCTCACTGATCCAGAAAAAAAAAACCCAGAAGCTTGTTTTGGCTGGAAAAGCAAAAGTGTCTGGAAGCAAACACCGTCCCATCCCTCCCTGCTCTGCCTTTTGCTGTGCATAGCAGTGTGCCTTACCAACATGGTCTCTGAGGAGCTGCCCAGGCTCAGCAGGACAGGGCTGCCTGGTTGCACCTTAGTGACACGGGCCAAAGGCAGTGGTACCTCCTCAGTAAGACCTGGTGCTTTTAAACCAGTATCATGCTGGGAAGAGAAACTGCAACACAGACTCCTAAGTAATTTTTCCTTCTTACTCTTAGATGATGGTATACAAAAGTCCCATCCAGTGCACATTTACTCATGAGTGTCATGCTCATGGGACACTGAAAGCCACTTACTTTAGTGGAAAGTGCCTGTAGGCACCACTTGAACTGTAGACCACTCTTAGGGCTTAAGGAGGACTTACTGGTTTCTCAGCCTTTATCCTGATTCTAGTCTAGTGCATGACTTTTGTGGAATTCATGGTTACAAGCACTTCACCCTGCATTGTTTCTAGGCAGTTAAGTGTGTGAGTGATGAATAAATTAAACAGATACTTAAGTGATAAGAAAGAAGTAAGCAGTCCTGTTTACAACCCTCATTTCTTCTATAAACTGTCAGGAAGTAAGTTAATCAGTCATTTAAGAAGTTCAAGGCAAAGTTGAAAGTTAACCTGTTAATGGTGTTTTCCATTATATCAAAACTTCTTTTCTCTGTTACTGAACAGACAAAAGTTGGAAAACATCTGGGAGCTTAAGGAGTGTTTAAACACAAAGTTGGGAAAGGGAAAACATTGCTACAGGCCATTGTTGAACCATTTCCCCAAAACTCCACAAATACACTAGCTGATCACGTGACCCTGTTTAATTGAACACTGTGTCAGTAACATGTAATATACCTATTACTACTGATGCTGTCTTTTTAAATCAGTCCAATGCCAGTTTTTAAGTACAGCTGACACCTTTGCAGCAGGGCAAGAATGTTTATACAGGAAAGCTGTAACCTCCAGTTTGCCATTTCTACTTCAGCCTATGTTAATTGTTGTAACCTCCTAGTTGGAGCAGGTCTGGAGGCTGGTATTGTTGGCTGACATAGATCTGACTGCTGACAATATGTTTCCCTCACAGAGACATACGCACTTACGTAAACTGAATTAGTTGCGGGGAAATCTATGGTAAAATGAAAAAAAAAAAAAAAAAAGGACTAAATACAAATCAATCCAGATGGTAACTGGGTAAACAAAAGGAGACCTCTGCAAAGGAGGTAGCTAAGGTAACATGGAGACAATGTGACTAGTTATTTATTTCAATAACCCATAATGCCAAAGATACCCCTCTACAGAGTGGGTGGGCGATGCAAATTGATCCTGAGCACCATGGAGGAAATTATGAGAGGCCTAAACAACCATGGAGAAGTTGGCCAAGCAGTAAAACTAGAAGTTACAGAGACTGAATAAGTAACTCAAGACTTCTGGAGAAGTTGAAAAAGTAAAAACATTGTGTAAAGTGGTGAAGAAATCAAACAGCCTGGAGACATCACTGCTCAACACAGGCAAGGGCTAAGCTGTATGGCAGTATGGCTGGGCCAGTAACACAAACACAAAATGAGTTCCTGAGAACTGGCAGTGAAGTCTGAGATGGTGTTGCAAGTAGGAAGGGTGGATTCCAGTTGGGTGCCAAATCCTGCTGTCTCTTCCAGATGCAGGCACCCTAGAAATTCTGGGAAAACAGGGTAGCAGGGAAAGGCTGAAGGGGCACCACCCGGAGAGGAACTGCAAGCAGCAATGAAATCACTGGAAATGGGAAAGTTGAGGGAAAAGACAATTTCACAGTTTGCTATAGCAATCAAAAGGACAACATCAGGTTGTAGTGGTAAGAAGCAGTTGCGGTTTGAGATGTTTGCTGCTCACCTTGTTACTCACAAAGTGCTGGGTGACATGCACAGTTAGAGCAGGTAGTCTCAGAGTCTTATGCTCATTCCAAATTTGGTGCTTTTTATTGAGCGCTGCAGTCACAATACAATAATATGATTATAATATTAGTGTTATATACTGTAGTATAATCCTATTATTAATAGTACAGTTGTTATACTGCTGTAGAACAGAAAGAGAAACTTCACATACTCATCACTAGGAGAATTGCTTTGAGAAAATATGGATAGAGCAGGTAACAGTTCAGGATTTACACTAACTTCATACAAGCTAGGTATACGTGTGTTTAAGAATATACATGAATATTTATATTCATATACATATGTATTCATTATCTATATAGGTACAAGCTACGCTTTGTTAAATTTTAAAGCATTTTATGTTAGTTGTTTAATTGGCAAGCTACTTACTCATGTATATTATTTACATGAGCACTTTTTGAATATTTGCCTAAGAATGAGTGGGATTTTGAACAACTGGTTCAAATTGGTGTTTGGTGGGAGAATAAAAATGCACAGGATTAACCTTGTTTTTTCATCATGTTTCTTAACTGCACATTAAGGATAAGAGATGGATTTGAAAATGTTACTTTTGCATGATCTAGCATTAGACTCCTTAGTTTATGCTGTTGACACTGGACACTAGCAAACATACTTGGATTAAAGACATTTGCCATTGTCAAGCATATTGTTATTGTTGGCACACTCTGCCTAGACTTGCAGTAAGTGGCAGAAAGCCAAAATGGTTGCATCCACATTAAACTACAAAACACAAAATGCTAAAATGCAGTGAAGTTGAAATGGTAGGACAAGTCATATGTTTGATCAGTGCTGAAAGCCAAGGTGAAATTCAACGTCATTGTGCTTTGCTGAGAACTTCTGTATAGACATTGCTGAAGTGATGGGCTGAATGAAGACATCACGTTTTTTATAGAGCGAACTCATCAAACCCACCCACTGTTAGAATTAGCCTGTCCTACAGTATATTGATAGCATTACTGGAAGCAGTAGTATTAGACATGAACAAGCACCTGGGTGCTGTGGACAGAAGAACTCAATGCTTTGAAAGATGGCAGGTACAAAGTGAAATGATTGCAACACAGACGAAAAAGAAAGGAGGCTGGGAAACGGGGGAAGAAGGTACTAACAGAAATATTGTGATGTAAGTGCTACATTTAAACACTAAAGAAAAACATCACAATGCTGAAAAAAAAGCATTAGTCTGCCCCCTTCCCACTGGAGGTGCTGGGAGAAGGTCCCAGCCAGCATGGTGCTATAGGGAACCCATGGCAGGTGTCCCTCTCTGGCCTGTGGGATCTGCTTTTAAGCTGAAGCTCCAGAGTTTTGCCCTTGCTGGAGCTACAGCACCCGCTACCTGGCAGCTCAGCTTGCGCTGGACCATGGGCTGCTGATCCGGAGCCGGACCCTGTCCCTGACCTGCTGACTTGACTTCCCAGCTTGACCTTGGACCTGCCTCATCGCCATGGACCTGCCTGGTGATCACTAGGCTATGTCTGACCATGGTTGTTGTCACCATGGACTGCCACTCCCTGCTTGGGGCGGTGGGACAGGCCCTGGCCAGTGAGGCCATGCCCTGCCCCACCATGGGGACCCCCCACCGCCCCACAGCCAGCTTGGGCCACACTGAGCCCTGTGCTGAGCACCATGGGGCTCAGCCCCTGCCGATCCTCCCTGGCTGAGAGCTGCAGACCTGCCCTGAGGCTGCTCACATCTCCCACTCTCAACAGAGCCCTGAGCCCTCTGCGACCCCCGGCTTGGCCCTGGGTCCCGACCTCTTCAGTGGCACCTGAACCCTGCTGCCCAGCGCTGAAGCCCCTTGAGGGCAGCCCCAACTTCCCCCATGCCCCTAGAACTCTTCAGGGATGGCCTGAATCCCTTGTACCCCCTGAACCCTATAGTGACTCCCCAGCAATATCAGCCCAGGCCCACTGGCTGCTGGGGATGGATCTATCACCCACCCCACCCCAAGCCAAGGACCTGCACAGACCTTGGAAATGGCTCCATGGGCACTCCCATACCAGCCTGGGACCCATCAGACATCGCCGAGGCCCCCTCCATGGCCAGGGCACCTCATGCCCAGCACCTCTGACCACAGGGCTGTGCAAGGTGTGAGGACACCCCTTGTTGAGGGGGGGACCATGGCCAGGGCTCACCCCATCCCATGGGAGCTGCTTTGAAGCCAAGACTTTGGTGATGGGTCCCTAGCAGAGCCAGCCTGTGCCTGGCCATGGGCCCCGCTGAACCTGACCCAGACTCCCACCAACACCTGGTCCCAGCCTCAGCCTGTCCCCTTCCTCAGGGAGGTGCCCGATGCCCGGGGCTGGGGCTGCCCCAGTGCCCCCCTGGCTGCCCTGGTCCTGGCTGGGGTGTGGGATGGGCCCCTGCTGCCAGATCCTGCCCCGACACCCCATAGGGAGCCATGCCCTGAGAAGCTGTTATCCAAATGTTGGGGTATTAACAGCAGAAACCATGACAGAACTGAGGAATCAGAAATCCTGCCTAGCCATAGTTCATGTTATCCGATTGTGTTACTAGTTTTGAATGAGTATATTTAAAAGTACATGCAAATAATCCTTCCTGAGTACTGCACTGTGTTATGGGGTACGGAGACAGAGAGAAAAAAGCTTATGTAGGATATATCTGAAATAATATTGTAAATGTTGAAGATAAGGTCCAACTTTGCCAAGATAATCAAAATTGCATAAAATATTTTGACATAAAGTAACAATATTATGAAAATTAATAATGAAAATGAGCTACTGAATGACTTTCCTAATATTTTTCTGATCTTTCTAGTACCTTTCTGACCTTTTTTGCAGATCAGAAAAGGTTTTCGTGCCCTCACAATATTCTACTCTTTAAAATTGCAACACATAATTAGATTGCAGAACTCTCTCCACATCTCATAAAGAGTGTGGCAAACACATCTCTTCACCTCCACCAGTCTGCTGTGGTACCAGCCCTCTGGGATGCTAGCACTTCTCATGGGATTTAGGCAAGAAGGAAAAAAGTGTTGTTGCCTTCCTGCACCAATTCACCTCCCCACCCTCCTTCAAGAGGGTGCCTCTATCCAGCCCACTTCCTATTCCAGTGTGGTGGGGAAGCAACCCCTCCTCTGAATTACTACATTTGTTGGGCATCTGCCAGTGTGCAACTCTAATGACTTTTGCTATGCTGCTAATCATTCTTTCCCCAAAGGCAGTAGAAACTATCTGCTCATGAGCACAGATATGTACTCCTTTTGTCTTGAATAACTGAGATACCGAACATGATATGCAAGTTCCTTAGAGAAATGCCAACCACTCCTGCTCACATAAGCCCTGTAGTACCACCTTATCTACCAACAAAGGCCAGGTGATTTCCCCTAAAGCTGATGCACAAAACACAGAACAATGCCCACGCATCCAGGCATCAATTCCTGTGAGCTGCTTGCATGATCCTGAAAGCAGAATTTGGTAGAATTTAACACCCTTATGTTGCTGAGAAATAATATTCAATAGGGTTGTTAACATATTTGTTGTCACCACTGATATCCCAAATCCATGACATGCCAGACACATCTCTTCATCACTTTAACCAATGTCTAATACCAGGATTTAGGTAGGTTCTTCTTGCAAAACAGCCCAATATTGCTTTTGGGAGCAACCCAAAGCTCTCCATTCTTGCTCCAGCCACGTTTGCCTCAGACCATTTCCTCTAGAGCAGAAAAGGACTTTTGGGGTTATATATTCTACTTTTCCTTCTTGAATCTTAGCAGTACGGCTTACCCTGCCAGAAAGCCCAAACCTAGTGTTTCAAGAAACATATATGAACTAGCTTTCAGGTCTGGCTGGTCTCCAGTCCTCCCTTCAAAGAGAAGCCTATTGCAGTGCTCAAGAACTCCTTCACTTCTTCAGTTTTCAGGTAGTAATGCATTAGACCAAGCCACTATTGAGGGCAGCTGACACTGCCCAGAGCCCAAGTTTGTAAAACTGAAGAAAGCCAGTATTGTTCAGATAGCCTCTCTGAATGACTCAGCCCACTCATCCAACACCATCAAGCTTGCCAGGACCAGTGAGGTGACTACATAGATCTTTCTCACACCCCCAAATGGACCAGGTGGAGAGCGTATGTGACGAGCCAGAGGCGTGGCACAGCTCTTTGTCTGCTAGTGTATTCCTAGCTTTCCACCAACTAGACTTAGGCCCAGCAGGAACAGCTCTTTTCTTAAATACGGCCTTGCTGCTAATTAAAAGCCTACCCAGGCGGTCTATCACCTGTGACTCATATGCTGAGAACTGCTAACTACATTAATGCCTTCCAAAATTGTAAGGAGCTGGTAAAGCATGATCACAGCCCTCCAAGGGCCAAGCCCAGGTCCACCTGTCTTGTAAAAACCAGCAGATGAATGCAGTACTGAGAGCAGCCAGGAAGCTGTTCAGTGGGACCTTGGCCCTACCGAGCTCTCAGTTCTTAGTAGGGCACGCACTGAATAGGAGGGGAATTGCAATGCTGCATCTTGCTTATCACTCATGAACTGCCTCATACGGATTACTGGCTCTCGATATCGCAGTACCTTAATGCAAGAAGGAATCCTTAAAACCTTTCCATCTTTCTGTATGTCATAACGTGGTTTAGGTTTCAACAATTTCCCCTTTGCACTGAGGCTAGTCTGACAGAAGTCTGTTTTTGGAAAAGGCATTTGCTTCTGATTTAATGGATAAAGGTGTAGACAGGAATGTGTTACTGAGCAGTTTGCTCCGAGGGCAGTTTGTTCAATATCTTAAATGCTTCTTCATCATGCAGTGTCTCTTCTTTTGCTTTATTAAACAGCCTTTTAATATTGGCTACTCTGGAAATGGACCAGGTTGGACCAGATGATCTTTTGAGGTCCCTTTCAACCTGTTTTTTTTTTTTTATGAAATAATGTTATACTGGAGTCAGTGTATAATTGACCCTCAATTACAGTTTTCATAAATTAAACACAGTAAGCTTTTTCAGTCTCTTGCATTAAGTATTTTCTTGAACTTTGGGGGGCTTTTTTCTGCATCTTTGCCATTTTTTCAATGTTCTTGTCAAATTATGTGCACCAAAATGGAAAGTTATAGTCTGGTATTACCTGTTACAGCGCCAACTCTATTTTTTATCCAGAATAATCTGATTAACTTTATTTTCCACAGTACTGCATTGGAAACTCATATTCAGTTACAACTCTTGAGCACTTTCTAAAAGCTTTATTTTCCAGCACTGGAAATTGAGTAATCTCCACCCCCTATTTTACAAAATACTCTGTTAAAAGAAAATAATACTTGATGCCACCTATGTCAGAGAAAGGCTTGCTCATTTATTGTCCTAAATGGAAGATAGTAATAAAATGTTTAAAAATAGAAAAAAAAAAAAAGTCTTGGTAAAAGTAATAGTCCTTGGAAATTAAGAAACAAGGCAATCTTAGACAAACAGCTCTTCTACATGAACAGCTGCTTTGGCAGAGTAAAACCAGTCCAGCTGGAAAACAAGTAGTTCAATGACCTTTCAACGTTAAAACATATTCCTCCTAAAGATTTTAAACCCTGGAATCATGCCAGAGGTACCTTTTCAGATTTACTAACCATCCTTTCCCATTCTGTGCTCTGCTTAATTCCACGTAAGTAGCCATATGTGTTGCATGGTGTTTGGAAAGCAAACCATTGTCGTGGCCTCACAATTTATGATGGGAAATACATGACTGACCTACTTCAATTTTGTGGTGCTATCTATGTTGGCAACCAGAGCAAAATAGGTGCTTTCTTATTTAAACCATGGTTTTTACACCTCTGTATCTGTACTTGATCATGTCCCAGCAACATTTGCATATTTGCCTGAGAAGTTCTCAGACTGAAAAGCCAAACTCCAGGATAAGAATTAATGCAATTAATCCTGCAATTTCATGACAGAAGTGGTGATGTCTGAGGAAAAACTTTGCCATTTCTTATAGCAGTGTTGGGTCTGCAGGCTCAGAGAGTAAATGAATTTAATTAGCAGGATGACAGTATTTATATGTGATTATACACTGTGCTAACATTTGTAGTTTATTGTTATTATTTCATTTGGCTTGGGAAGGGAAAGATGGGGGTAGGAATGGGGAACGATATCACTGGGGAGTTCTTGTTGAAATAGTTGAGAACTGATAGTTATGTTATTCAGAGGCTGAGCTTTGGCAGGAATGGACGCTTTGTACTCCTACGTGGAGCTGACTTCTCATGGGTCCAGGAGCAGAGTGGAAGTGAGAAGATCTGTGCCTTCTCCCTTTCTTGTCCTTTGCCCTGGACTGAGGGAATTCTCCTTTTCCTCTCCCTCTCCGCACCTCCTCCCTCCTGAAAGACAAGCTGATGGTAGCGCCAGAAACAGAGCAAGAGGAGAGGAGAGGGAAGGGAAGAGAAAAGGAGAGGAGGATAGTGTAAGGGATGGGAGGACTCTGCAATCAGTCACATTCACTGGCTAGTGTTGATCCTCTCCTGAATATGGATGTGCATTGGTATGCTCAGTGGGACAACATCTAGGGCTGAATACCATGCTTAACACATAGTGGGAATAACAGCTGCTTTGTTACGTTCCAAAAGCCTATTGCTGTATTTATTTTTCCTGGACATCCTGACCCAAACCTTCATCCTTACCCTGGCTGACTGAGCTGATCGGCGCTACAGTTTTGAATCTGATGGAGCAGCATCACGGGGAAAAGCTTTGAAACCACTCATATTGTCTGAGTCAACATCACGTCCTTATCTCAATCATCTCTCATCTTGCGTGCATAAATTGTCTGGTTTTATTTCTTTAATATTGAGTTCTTTACTCACAGCCAAGAGATAATTCAATCTGGAAGCTTTTTCATTTCTGAAGAAGGACTCCAAAAGACTCTTTAAAAGAGACTGTGTAGAGATGCAAGACAAAATAAGACTGTTGACATGACTTTAGTGAGCATAGGACAAAAAATATCTTTTCATTTGGGGTGGCAACTACAATCTTTCTGAAAATTCTGTATCTCCCTGGCACTGTCAAACTTGTTAGCTATCATTTGCTTTTCAGAACTGGCCAAATTCCAAAAAGCAAATGGTTCTCAGAGATTTGGAAGGGACTAAGTGGAAACACCTTCTACAGCTCTCCGAGTGATGCCATGCCAAAACCTCCATCATGTTACACATGCATTCCAAATGTTCCAGTCTTTCTTCCCTGTGCCTTTCAACACATTCGCAGTGGGCTCAGAAAGTAGAGGACTTTAGTGTAGACAACTGTAATCAGATGTCAGTACAATCTCTTGTTTCCTATCAATAGCATGTACAGTTCAGCAGTGGTGAAAAACATGCTCTTTGTAAAAAAAAAAATACTGTTTGATTTACCATTCTCTCCTGGTACTCATTATTGTTCCAGTGCAATACAATTCATCATGCTAATTTTTACAAGAAAATGCATTTCTTCAGAGGTATATACCCATCATCTGACTCCCAGTTGATGATTTATAATCTTCTTAAATCACAGGTCTACTTGGGATTTGATGGAAGCAAGAGTTGTATGTTTACTGAGAAGGGCAATCATGAGAGAAGAATACTGAATTGCCACCTCCTCAGCTCTGGAAACGTACAAAATCTCATTCAGAGAAGAGAGACAAAACACATTTTAAAGCCTAGAATTCTTTGTCTACCCACTACGCTCATCTGCATTACACAAACTTCACAGATCTCCACCCAAAGTCCAGTTCCAAGAGCAGTCTCTTTTGGCCATAGCTCCTCTGAGGTCAGTGGAACTGCCATTGGTTCTGACACCTTCCACAAAGCTGACGTTATACACCTGTTTTATTTTCCTTTCATATTTTCTACCCAGTTCAGGTGGTTGAATACTCACACTGCTTCTTGAACACAGGTAAACAGATAATGTTTTGAAAGTTGTGCTTACAAAATATATCTTTTATCTTCTTTAAATGAAAGCATGGAATTTGCATCCTTGCTATTGAGTACTTTCCTCTGACAAAACTAAGACAAGGATGTGACAATACATACAAATAATGAAACAGAAATTAAGAGTGAAAAACTCATTTGAAGGGATATATACCATTCTAGAAAAAGAAAATATGAAGGCAGTCCATATCAGTAATATGATACGCATATCACTAATATGATACGCATATCAGTAATATGATATGCATATCAGTAATGTGATAATATTACAAAAAATAAGGGAGGAAAATGTGGTTAGACAAGAAACCATCTAGGTCAAAGTGCCTTAAAAGATGACCTGCTTGGGTAACACCGGCAAAGACCACCTAACTCAATTTTGCAGAGGAACAGGAATCTTGGTAATTGTATCTAAAAGGTAAATAGCTCTGATAATTTGGAACCACTGTGGTGGAATGTAACTTCTTGGAATCCAAAAAGGACATGATGTTTTGGCAACAAATTCCTTTGTGGTTTCTGTCTGTTCTTGATTAGCCTCTTTTGCTCCTAATCTCTGTTCTTTGCTGATTCTGTTGTGCCAGCTCGCCCTGTTTCTTGATCGTCCTTTACTACATGTCCGTTCTGTAATGTAAAACCTTGGCAGACATAGATGGATGTCATCTCAAAATATTACCTACCTGAGCTGTTGTGCTCACACACTTTCTAGATATATATTGAAAATATGCATTTCCTGTTTCCTTAGTAGCAGTAGAGCATATTATTTCTGACTGAGAGATGACAGGTTCTTCTCCAAATAGTAATTTAAACATCAGGAACTGATGCAATTTTAAACTTGTTTTTTTTTGCAATGTGTGCTTTATGAAAGGTCTGGTTCTGGGGTAAAACTTTAATTGAAGTGGTCACAAGATGATGCAATTTAAAATAAAGGGAGAAATTAAGAGTTTTACAACTAAGCTCCCTGATTTTGAAAGCAGAAGTGGTGATGAATTCATAGGACTTATCAGTAAAATCAGCTGCATTAAGTTTAGGGACTTGAATGTAGAGGAAGTCTGTAACCTGCAGCTATACAAAAGGGAAAAAACAACTTCAAGCCTACTGGATGAATAGGACAAAGTGAGTAACAGAGACCATTTTAGCCTGCTAAACTACTTATCTGTAGCTCAGAATGCAATGGTACAACACTAGGAATGCGAAAAATCAAACCAACTCAAAGCTCACAGAGAACTTAAAACGAACGACAAAATGTCTTCACATGTACAAAGAAAGAACAAAGAAAGAAAATGTGGATCAGCTGTATGGAAAGAAGGAGGTAAATATTAATGCTATGTTGGTATGAACCCAAAATGAAGGGTTGAATCCAGTAAGGGACACGAGTTGTGCTGGCCCAGTCAGAAGTGCCTGTGCCAGTGCCCGAGTTTTTTATGCGTTGACTGAGGAGAGGTAAGCACTATGAATGGGATTTGTAGCAACAGAAGGCATATGTGGGACTTAATAGAGAGTACCAAAGGGTGGTCTAAAATGCTGTCTGTCTTCTGGATTTAAGCCTCCTATTAAGGGTTACAGGAAGTGCCCCCTTGAGGTCTGTATCAGTTCTGTGCTTAGTACATACATTATACCTTGGGATGCAGATGGCTGGCTCTTGTCTTCCTTAGCAAAGCTGGGGAAGAGGAATAAATGGAAAAAGGCAGCAATCAGTTCTGAAGAATAATATATTAATTAAAGCAGTCAGCAAAGAACTGGAAGTCCCATTCCTCAACTTGGGTAAATCCACCCCCCCCAGCTCCTAGGTGAATCTTGCAGGCTAAATGACCAGTGGATTATGGAGCAAGTGGGATGGAGACACATTTCAGCTGCGGCCCTAGGCAGCCACACAGCTGCCAATGCAAGAGTCATGATTTCACAAAAGACATCAAGACCTGACCCTGGGGCCTAGCAAGTAAGGGACATAGTCGGATAGGAAGACACCTAACATCATCTCGTCTTTCAGTTCCTGTACAGTTTATGTTATCCAGCATAACAGGATAAGCTGAAACAATTTTGGTGTGAGGAACCATACAAACACAGGCTGAGGTACAGAGGCTAAGCTTGAGTTATCTTTATCCCTCAAAATCAGTAAAGTGGAAAAGCTTCCATCTGGTTTGTTCTCCCCTCATAATTGGTATCAGTGCTTAGTGGGACACAAACTCCTTCTGCAGTGCGCAAAACTTTTTGAGATTCTTCAGGGCAATATTAAATCAAAAATGACACAACATCTTTATAATTTCCACATGAGTGAGGAAATCAATACCTCCTGCCATACAGTGCAGAAGCAATCTGTGCAGGGTTCACTTTCTGGATGCAGATTTGGGCTCTTTCTCCTGTGGCAATGCTTCAGTGCCTCTGTATCCTTCAGCTTCCAAAAGGTGCCTGCAGCATGACTGTGCCGCTGGAACTGCTTCTTTCTACCAAGGTCTTGAGGGAGTCATTGTCACTAGGCCAGTTTTACAAATTAAAAATTCCTGCATCTCTAATGTCTGGATCATCTGCAAAATCTTTTAATCTAATTTCCAAATGTTTCAAAGTAACAGAAGTCCCATTCTTCGCTGCAAAAAAGGAACAGCAGGTCTACTAGTTCCCCTGTTTCTTGAATAGCTTGAATAGGAGTAGAGCTTTTACCTTCCTCAGGAGACAGTCTTAAATCTTTTGATTACCTCAGGGTTCAGATGGAGCAAACCCAACACATTTGCTAAGATGTTTGACCCGACCTGTATTTGGAAACTCGGGCTTGGGGTTCATGTGGACGATGTCTACTTTAAAGTCTCTATCTCATGCTTTCCATGCAGTTTCAAATGGATGGAGTGTTTTAAAGTGATAGGCAATAGTACTACTCTCTACTTGAAATGCAAACAAAACAATGCCTTTAAAAAGCCCAGTTCTTCTTTAAAACTCTGTTACGGTGATTTTGTTGAAAAATGTCTAATGGACTCAATTCAGGCGTGCTACCAATGTGCCACAGATTGGGCCTATGGAGGATAACCTAATAGTACTTAAGAAGTTTATTGCATCTAACAAAGCGTCCTGTAGTCACCCACGAGAATATGTACTAAGATCCTAATCCTGTACAAGCAAATTGAGAGGTTTTTTTGCAATTGCTTTGCAGTTAAATCAAGTGGATTGCCTTAATGTGCAAGTATCATCGATCATCATTGCTCATGTTTGCAAAGCCCACACACTTACTCATGCAGATACTTACATTACATCATCTAAATTAATGCAAGGCCCAGGCACCTACATACCCCTGCCGGTCTCAAATCCAGGGGCCTCTTTCCTATTATAGCGCTCCTGGGAACACCTTCAGGGCCAAGGTCCTGTACAACCAAATGCAACAGGAAGAGTTAGCATACTAAGAACATGTTAATGTCACAAACAATAGCAGATATAACAGAAAACAAAATGATCCAGTTCATGAAGCGGAGCTGAGAGATGACCTCATGCTGCTTACCAGCTAGTTGGTGTGCTGCTACCATTAGGCTGACGTCACTTTTAATGCAACAACTACCTCCCATTCTCAGGTCTTGTGCTTGCCTGGACATGGTCCCCCTTCCTTGACTTCTTCAGCCAGTAGCAAGTGGCTCGGCATAGGCACCACAGTAGGCACCAGAACTGTCCAAAGTTGGTACAGAGAAACACACAAGAGAGAAAAGTCAAACCCTCCTCATACTTCATGGTCTTTGTTGCCTCTTCCCATCCACCTCTAACCAGCCTACATCTCAGAGGCTTCAAAGCTTGGCTCCGTCCTCATCTTCTCCAAAACTGCAGTGGTAACACACTTCAGAGAGACAAGATGGCACAAGATGACCCACTCACTAGCTGTTTGACCTAGCTTATGGCTAGAAGAAGGAAACACCTTGCAGTGTACTCTGTGTCACCTAGATAGCCTAAAATTGTGTCCCCAGCACTGCTTAGTTTACTCGTACAGAAGTGGTGTTGCTCTGTCAAAGGCATCCCCAGCAGAACAGCATTAGCAAATAAGGCTGGATGTCCTGCCATTCCTCTGTGGAGACGCAGCCGCCCCCGCAGTCTAGCCCGCTTGCTCTAGGGGAGCGAAAAATACTTTCCAGGACTCTTAGAAACGCACGCAGCCTGCCAGAGCTGGTGATGTGGAAAGGCGCCATCTCTGACAGAAAACAAACTCTACTCTCCTGTGTCTGAGAAAAAAAATCTTCGTGGGTTTGTCCTGGAAGAATACCAGAGCCTGGTTTTGGCAGAGGGCTGTGCCTGCAACAGACTGTGAGCTCCTTCTGCAATGAGGGTGAAAACCAGGAATGGGCCTTCAGGCGCTTCATGGAGCTTAGATATCTTGTTTTATCCTTAGAGCTTTCTCATTAGATAGTTGTGTGTTGTTATAACCACACTAGCTGGCTGAGTTGCCTGGGCTGTGTTGGCTGGAGCTAAAAGCTATAGGCAAAAAGCACATTTAATTTGAGAGTCTCCTGTGAAAGGTATAGCCAGGAAAGTTTCATCTGATGTCGCAGAGTCTTTCAGACCGCTGGTAGTCAAGGCCCAGTAATTTCTCAGTTTCCTATGGTGGTCCGAAAGTGAAAGTCTCAAGGTTACACTGCCTTGGGATGCCCACAGGGAGCACAGGACTGCCGTTCTTTGGGTGCCATTTGTAAGGGTCTACATTTGCCCACGTCCTTTGTGAGCAGAATAAAAATGATCTGTCCTGGGTATCAGCAATGGCAACTGGCTTTTGTTGGGTTGCAAACACATCTTGTTGCAGATCAGCCTCAGTGCCTGAAGCACTCCCTACTCCTGGCTTCACCATTGTCCCCTAAAAGGATGCACCCTCTTCCCTCCTGCAGTCTGAGCTCTTCTGAACTGGGAGCACCCAAAAAGAAGGGGACACTCAGGTGTCCTGCCAAAAACCAGGGATAGAGGGAAGCAAATGTCTCACTGTGTGACAGGGTGGGGAGGCAGAAAGGTCCTGCTCCATGCCAGCATTTGGGCAGGCTGGGCCTGAGGGAATGGGTTCAGGTCAGTGACCCCAGCAGGGCTGCCAGGTACACCCCAGGAAAACCCTTGGGGGACAATATGGAAAACTGTTAGCCTGGAGGCCTGGTTCTTCATTTTTATCTCCTGTTTTGCTATCAGACTATGACGGATAAAGGCACGAGGCAGCTGTGTGACATGGTTGGCGGGTGTATATAAAGCACAGGGGGAGTGTGTGGCACGGGCACCGTGTGGGAGAGGTGGGGAGTGTGGTTCAGGTATGACGCTCCACCTTTGGGCCCCATCACTGTGAGAGCTCTGCGGCACACATAGTGCTCTCCTAGGGAAAACTGCCTAATTGAGTAGCACTTCTTTTTTTTAAAATGGTTGTTGGAAATGTTATTGGTGCTGCTCATTTTTCACACTATGGTTAAAGCACTTATGCATGAAGTGTGCATTTAATGTTCAAGACGGCATAGCTAGTGAGAAACTGTTCTTTTAAAGCCCATCCCTGTGGATATTGTGGTACCCATTAAAATGGGGTAGTTGGTAATAAAGTTCTACATGAGAGCATAGCAGAAATAATTGGCTTCTTATTTCTTTGTAATTTTCCAAACAATACATTCACATTTAAATATTTAATTTTTTTGTTTGCTGTGATCTTCCATACGTCAGATCTGTTTCTGGGCAGGAGACGAGACCAACTGGATAGAGACAGTTGTGTGTAACTGTTTAGGAAAGTGGCTGTGTCTATGTCTGTGTAAGAATATGTACAGTGCATGCTTTCGATCTTGATTGCATCCTCTGACTAATATAGAAATGCATCTATTTAATCATAAAAATCTGCTTATAATAAAAATGAAAAGGTTAATTATTCCAGTGCCTGTGCAGATGTTATTGATAATGCCTTTTATGTGAAAGAACATGAACAAAGTAGACCTCTGACTTTCAAAAAGACAAAAGAAAGGTAAAACCCCAATACTGTACCAAATTTTAAAAAGGGAAACCCTTAAGGGAAAGAAAAACAGAACGTTTGAGAGTGCAGAGTAAAAAAGCAAGTATTAAAAACTATGAAAACAATCTTGTCGCTACCACATTCATTAGAAAAATTCTATTCTGAGTACCCTTTTAAAATATCAAAGCTTTATATCCCAGCAGCAAATAAGAAACATGAATGAAATTAAGAGGGTTGAATTACATTATATATTGCTTCAGTTAAATCTTCGTTACTTGCATCCTCAGCCTAAAAAAGCACTGATTCTAGAGGATAAAAACGCTCTTTTATAGTACCACAAACAAAAGTAGAAACCTTTAAACCAGGTACTGCCTAAATCCAGTAATAAATGTAACATTCTTGGTTTGAAAAGCCATCATCCTGTTCGACATTTTACCTTCTGTTTTCTCCATGGTTGCTCAGAGTTCATTTGTTTTCCTTGTGGCCCTACTCAGGGCAGCAGTTCACAGAAGGTTTCGTGCAAGAAGAGGCGTGAGCCTGGCAAGAACTAGCGGCCCCAGCAGGGTAAGTCACTGATACCTGCCATGCACCATCTAATTTTAATTCAGAAAAAAACACATGCCCCACGTACCACAAGTTGTAGAAACACTGGTTTGGAGTCAGTTTAAAAAGAACACATGAACCTGTAGCCCTAGAAGAGCAGAGAAATGATGCCAGCTAGTCACAGAAAGGGGATGCTGATAAAAAGCCAACTAGTGATAAACTTAAATGTGGGCCCAGAGAAATGAAATGCAGTGCGAGATTGCATCAGGCCTAATAAAATCTAAATGAAAAGTTTGGGGTCTAATAAATTCTAAACAATTTTTTAGTGGGGATGGGTAGAGGAGCACTATCTCCTGAGTCAGCATGAAAAAAAAGACAGGGAAGGGGATATGCAGGGATTAAAGTATGCCAATTAGAAAAATAAAATTAAAAAATAATAATTTTCTGAAGGTTACTCACATCATAGTTTTCTTGAAATATGTTGCAAAATGTTCAGTAGTCTTTTATGGAAAAAAAAGTAATTCTGGCAAGACAATTTGTTCTGGATTCACTGAATTGTGTCCAAAAAATCCAAATTGAGAATAACAGCAAAAGTAAGGAAAAATATTAATTTTTATGTTAAATAAAATGTTTTGACTCTTCTATTTGAAATTACTTGTTCAGTCTGGAATTTCTTTTAAGATTAAAAATGTAAAGTGCTCAGATTCACAGGCTGAATAAAAGCTTTCTTCAACCTGAAATTAACCTTTTCTGTGAAATTACCATAAAATAATAATAAAAAAGTATCATTCACATAGGTTCATCCATCCATCTAACCACCAAAAGAGCATCCTTTTTCCACTTCCCTTACTTCTTTGACTCTCTATCTTCTGTCATTTATTATTATTTAATTGTGCTGCCATTCATCCAAACCAGGGCTGAACTGCGCTAGTTGCTGCATGATTAGGTAGCAAAACCTTTAAATTAACTGTTTCACTAAAGAAACCTTTTAGATTAAAGACATAAATAAAAAGGGTTTAATCGAATATTTATCACAGTGCAGTCAACCAGAAAAAAAAATGGTTGCCATGGCAGCTAAAATTTCCCTACACGAGTGTTGGGAGCTGTGATAGCTCGCTGGTCAAGCCACAAATTTGGGAGCCCCTGCTACTACAGATTTCTTCTTCAGCTGTAGGGATGTAGCATAGGTCTCTCTGCTTTCTTCTCTACTTGTTCAGCTGCCACCAAATTTAGGTGTGGGTTTTTTTAAGTTGCAATCTGCTAAAGAACACGTACTTTTCTGTCGTCTCTGTTGGTCCCTCATTGTCATTTTTACAAATTACGTCCACCTTAAACGTGCTTTGCAAATGATGCTTTCAGCATCATGTCCCATTAGGGAGGTAAGAATGTGCCTAGCCTAAGCATTTTCCTTTATGACCTGTAATAGTTCTCATCTTGAAGTAAAACTCTAAACTTGTTTACTGCCTACTATAAGACAGTATTAGCAGAAAGTGAAGTGCAGGCTTATATCAGTTAGGCATTTACGGAATTAGGCCATATTATACCACCACTGTGTTGATGTGTGTTTTTTTAACTTGCGACAAAGACAATGAGAACTATATTTCCATGTTTCTTTTGTAATGTTGCCACACCTTTAGAGAAAAGTACGTTACCTGAAATGTCACCTAGTTTGCATAGAAGTGACAACACGTGGCACTTTGTACCTCATCTGGCCTCCCAGCAGCTTAAATATTTCTGAATAAGTCAGAGCTGCAGGCACGCTTAGTGATGTATTTCATATTTGGACTCACCTGAGGGCTTGTGCAAAGAATGGGAACAGGCTTTGGAGCCTACTGGGAGCCCAGTGGGATGTTATTTTTGTTTTCATTTCCAAAAGTCCTGTTTACTCCTATTTACATATTTGCATCCTCTCACTTTGATTTATGTGCAGTTATGCCCAACAAAACAGCTGGGTGTACTGACTCACTCCTGCTGAATAAAAGTTCTGCAGGAGGAAGTGGCCAGCAGTTACCCAGTTCACCTACTCAGAAAAGTTCCAATGCAGAAATTACTAATGCCGTGGTCATCTTATTCTGGGTGGGCCTTCTTCCTTCAAAGAATGACCTTCCTATACGGAAATATCATTCTTACAAAATTACTCAAGGAAAATCTCTTTAAAAATTTGGCAGGTTAAATGACTCATTCAAAGGGTGATTATTTAATGTGCAGAACAAAAGCTGGCAAAAATATTCTTATTCTTTTTCTGTGAAGAAAGGTTGAAAGGCCATCAGAATGAATATGCAGGCAGATGATTTGATCAGAGAAATAAGAATTGTTTGGCAAGGATGAGGGCACTAACAAAGAAAAAAAAAACCAAAACGTAATGAATGCAAACATGGCCACAGGATTCCCAGGAATGCTCTGCAGCTTAAGAGCAAGAGAAAAAGGTGCATATGTATGAGTTTACATCTGGCCAGTTCAAGTCATGGCATGGGAGTGCTCCCACATTTCTCACCAACACTAACCTTTTGCATATTAGCAAACATGAGTACTTCTTTCTCTTATCTCCCATAGAATAGGAGACTGTGCCTTAGTTTGGTGTGACGCATATGAAGCCATGGCATTCTTCTCTCTTTTTTAACATTTACCCACCTGCCTGTTTCCTCTGGACTACACCTACTCCCTGCACTTGGACGTGAAGCCCTCAGCCCATAAGAAATGCCATGAAGTGCAGAATACAAGGTGCACATCCCCAAAGTAACAGAGTACTATAAACACATATATGCGGTCTGCTCTCTGTTTTGCCTTCCATAAACTATTGTTAAAGGCAAGATTACAGTTCTTGCCCTCCAAGTGCGCTGCTGCTTGTTCTCAGAGCTAAATGCATAAATGACCAAGGCAAACACCTTCCTACCACAGTGGAAGCAGAACATCCCTCTGTAAGAGTAAGCCTCCCTGTGGAGGAGACAAAATTTTCCACCTTGGTTTATCTGAGGCTGTGAAACACATAGTCATGATATGGGAACACTCAGAAAGACCTCACTGCCTTCTGCTCTAACAGCAATATATATTGCTCCAACCCTTTTTTTTCTCTAACCTAAACACAGCTGTGGGCATATTAGCCTGAAGCTGCACTAAATCAAAACAGATTGAGAGCAAGAATAAACAACACTTGATGTGTTAGTCATGGTACTTGACATGTTTCTAGAAGATACCCAGATGCAACAGCGATTAAGGTGTTGTAAGAGTATACATAAAGAAAAACATTGGGTATGTAAATATCCTTGGTGCCTGTGAGTCAATATGTATAGACTTTAGTAGTATTTGGGCTTAAATTTATAATTTTAAAGAAAACCAAATAAATAAGGATTTTTCTGACTCACAAAAAGCTTCCTGTATTCTTGGTATCTAGTCCACCCTTGCCTGCAATACCCAAGACTGGTGTCCCACTACCAAGAAAGAATTAAGGGAGAAGAGCCTTGCCCAGTGGTGTGTGGTCAGATGAGGAGGATATGTGGGCCAAGGATAGGTGGACAAAAAAAATTGCCTTTTGGGAGCTTTGCATTGGCAGGTAACTGGTGGTCTGCTGAGAGCTGTGTCCAGAAGTGTCAGAGAAACTTCTGTTTCTTCTCAAACTGTGGGATGCTCTAGAAAAGGTGGAAATTTTGTGTGACCCAGCCAAAAAGTCAGGCTGTGGACCTACATGTGCTAGACCCTGATGAAGCAGCCGAGAGCCAAGGAAGGCCAAGCGATAACAGCGTTGACAGACTGCATCGGCCAAGGCTGAGAGTAACTATGTTTGCAGTCACTTAACACTGTTTGTGTTCTGATTTGACTGTCTATAACTTGATGGTAAGTGCCTCATATCTAGGTCAGATGTGACATATTTTGAAGATGGCTGTGCTGGCCTTAGCTTATTTCTGTTAGGACAGAATTGCTTTTTCCCCTTTCCATCTGTCACTAGCTTTCCAGTAAAGTATTGACAACCGAGTAAACCATCCCCTCCTTTCTCAGCAGTAAGATGAAGTATAATTGTGGATTTTTTTATTTTATATTTTTTAAATATTATCCTGCCCTTAGCATCTTGCTAGAATGGCTGGCCACCTTCTGTGCCTTCTGCTATCTAAAGCTAATGCTGTATGAACACACAGTTGAATTGGACTTTGCGTGGTGAGGTTCTTATTAAAGGTAGAAATAAAGTTCTCAGAGTCCAGAGTGAGTGTGTTTTATTTGCTATTAAAACTTACTTGAGTGCTTAATTTTGTGACCTCTAAATATTATTGGACCTAGCAGTGTTCTAGTTTTTTTCTGTCTTTATCCAGAATGCTGCATAACATTAGGCTTTTGTTTAGTTCATTGATGGCAGCAAATGCTATCTCAGAAAAAAGTGAAAAAACAGAGATATTTTTTAGGTTCATTGTTATTTGAAGAAAGTGTACAAACTGAGGATCTCTGGTGGCACCATCTGCAGTTTCTATTCTGAGGTCAGGAGTATTGTCTTATAACAAGAGAAATTATTTTGTGTCCAACATCCCACCATAGTTGGTATAGGAACCATAGTAGGGAAAAAGCCACACTGTGCCACTCAAGTTAAGCAAGCTTTCTGTGGCTTTATGTTACAGAAGGAAAAACCTCAGATCTGTGTATGAATTTGCCCATGTTGTCTTCTGTCCCCTTGCTATTGTCAAAAATAACTTTCTTAAACTTAAGTCTGGCGATGCCAAATGAAATATGATCAGGATCCAGATGATCTTGATGGTGATGTTTCATTCTGAGAAGTGACTTATGTGCCTTTTCTTCTGGACTTTGTCAATTATTTGTGTTATTACTAGAGGGAAAGGAATTCTGAGAAGAAAGGCAGTTTTGCCTGACCATCTGTACAACGTCCATTTTTCTGATTTTATCATGGAAGCAGAGTGGCTTCAAGAACAACCAGAAACGCCTGGGCGATAATGGTGGACTGGTTGATTGATTTGCCGTGTGGCTTCTAAATGCATGAGTGCTCACCATCTGCTTTTTCCTTCCTTCTTTACTCCTTAGGCAAGGAAGAATGTCCATGCTTCCACTTTTGATCTCTCTTCTCTTCCTCTTGCCTATTTACATATGAAAGAGATCATGCAATGGAAACCACGTTCATGTAAATGAATGTGGAAAATGCAAGGGAACACTGTAAGTGAGCTTTGAAAGCAGCACAGGTTTTACTAACTCATGTGGAAGCATGTTGTTTACTGTTAGCTTGTTACACATCTTCTTAGTCCCTTTTGAAAAATGGTTTAGTTACCAAAGCCACTTGAATTCTGCGTTTCTCAGTGTTGTATGTCCTAACCTTTGCTTTAAAAAATCAAGACAAAACTCTCTTGCCTAAGATCCTCATCTGTGCAGCAAGAGCACAGTATCACTGAAACTAGACTTAGGTGAACTGAAGTGGAGATCTACCATTCTCCTCCAGGGTCTGAGAAGAGGTTTCAAAAAATAAGTTTCCCCTTTGTTGTGTGGAAGTCATAGCAACGCCCTGGGAATCTTGCCTCGTCACTTCAGTCCATGGACACTGGCATTCACAGAAAACGTTTAAGTCAGGAGGTCAGCTAATCCACTTCCTACCCTTGGACTAGGTTGCCCATGTTGATCAGACATCATGACAGAGATTAATCTAATCTGGTTTTTAAATATCAGGGATGGGAAGCCTTTATTTCCCTTGGCCATCAGTCACAGTCTGCACAATACACATAGAACTTTGTTTTCTGTTTGCTGACTCACCCTTGCCCTGAAACTAGTTCAATCTAATTTTTCTGTTACTGTAATTCACTGTTGCCTGGAGATTATCCTGAGCTGTGCTGGCTAGCATTAAGCTAGAAAAGCAAGAGGTCAGGATAGGAAGAAGGCCAATAAAGTTCATGATTTTCTGCAATGTATCAGTTGATAGAAAATGTAAAGAAAGACTTTGCTCTTCAGAAGCTGTATTATCAATATTAGAAATGTGGGTTAAAAACTGGAAGACTTGAAATAGTAATGAATAGAAGCGGAAAGTTTAATGTCTATTACCTGGTGAGACTGGAACAGTGAAATAAGCTCTTAGCTGCTTAGGAATGGATAAGAGAGGGCTATGTAACTCAGGACAGAAATATTGTGAATACACATGAATCAGTGTTTTAATTAACAGCACAGGGAGCTGCTGTTGAAGGCCTGCTGTAAGCTCGTCAAATCATCCTGCAGAAGTATGAGTCTCTAAGCATCTGTGCATACAGATACGAAATTGTTAGGGGGGACTGAACAGGTCGTAGGTGTGTCAATTTTAACTTTAGTACAACCTTTTCTGCTACTTTTCTACTGCATCAAATATTTAACTTAATAGAAAGTAACTGGTTTGAATCTTATCTTAGCAGATAATCAATAGAAACTATTTGCTATGGATAAATGACTTTAACATACTTTTGTGGAAAGCAAGTAAATGGACATCCAAACATCGAAAGAACTAAACTATGAAAGTTAACTGAAATATTGTGTGAGCATGTATGCGCGTGTGTGTGACATTTAGAAAGAAAAATGTGAATGGAAATTAAAAGTTCTTTAGGAAGAATCATATTGGACAAAATAACCTTAATGTGGCAGTCAACGATGGAGAGGACTCTGGCTTACAACCCAGACTGATTCAGTACTGAAGATGGTAAGGGTGAGATTCAGTGGTTTAAACATACATGCCTACTGACATTTATAAGGCACCAAAGTCATCAGCATGGGACTGGCAAATATGACACAGTTAATGGAAGTCCTGAAATTTTCTGGAGTGGTCACCTGTGGCCAAGTGGAATACCCTACCATGCTGAAAATGGAAGAAGGCACCTATGCTTAGGCGTCTGAATTGCACCATAATTTAAGGAGAATAAATAAGTCAATTAGTGTAAATAAGAAACTCTGGCATGTAGAAAATTGATATGGGGATGTAGAAAAAGATATGGGGAAAACAGAGATGGCTCATGGGGTAACAGGAAGAAATAGGAGGAGCATCTGAGGAAGACTGTTGGTATCATATACCGATGGCCAGATCGAAACAGCAAAATTACTTACGGCTCAGTTCTGCAGCGTTGACATTTCTGTTCTGCAGCTGAACAAGAACAGACTGATATGTCTGTATTGCAGAAGGATTAGAAACTATTCTCCAGTGGATACGTCAGCAAGATGATGAGTCAGGCCACCAGATAGTGACAAGCTGGGCTCACAGTCAGTGGGACAGCCCGCTTTCTTGCCTGTGGCATGGCGGGAAACAAGGCTGCCTGTTTGGTTTGTCAGGCAGGCATATGGTCTGCCGTTCTGCCTGGCTTCAATCAAAAACATTAAACTCAAACAATGTACTCTTGTAAAGCCTTCACATTCTGCTATCTTTGGGAAACTACTCCCTCTGACGTCTTTCAGACAGCTTTGAATCTGATTCTGTCCCTAATACTGCCTCAGAGATACCACGCAGCGCTCAGCAAATATTTCATCCAGACTTTTCAGACACACTCATGCACACGCCTTCTTGGTTTTCTGGGTACCTGTCTTGAGGCCCTGGGGTATGATATGGAGAAACCGTTCAGCCCTGAAATCAATGGCTGCTTGCCTGAAAGGGAAAGGTTACAGTGCTACATCCTCTGAAAGACAATGCTTTAGGTTCCTATTGCATAATCGGGATCAGTGGCTATATTTCACCTTTAAGTAAACATGCTTTTATTCACCACCTGGAAATTAGTTGAAACTGCCCAATTATCTTCTAAGTGTTTTGAGAAAAGCAGATGTTTGTGAACTCCTTGTGTTCTAGTGCTAAGTGTCATAGAAAATGCACACGAAGAAACTTGTCACTCAGACTGTATTCAGAATGAGAAGGGAGTAGAGCAAAGAGGACTTAAGGCCACACATCATACAGGTGCTTCTTTAGTGACTGTTGTCTGTCTTGTGCAGAATAAATAGGGAACATTGTGTGTTTGCATGTTGTGACATCCTCTTCGAACATCTAATTGATTTCCCTAGCACAATGTATACGCATAATAGGTTTAATTCAGATGCCATTGGCTTAATTTGGCCATTACCCTATTGAGTAGTTGGCTTTGCTAGACTGCTATCCATATTACAGGTTTACTAAGTTGTACTTCGGTTAGTTTGTTATGTATCATGCTCTTCCCATGTTGTGAATATACTGTTGCCATAGCAAAATATTCAAGGGACAAATTGGCAGTTGCTTTTCTTTTCCCCTAAAATAGAAATAAGATTATTAATTTCATTACTGTGCTATTTTCCCTTCCCCTTCCTCTCCACGTGCAGCCACAGATTTTCCCGAGCATCTCTGTTGATAATTGCTTCACAATTCTTTATTACTGCATCAGTTTCTAATGGTTACTTGCACTCTTCACAGATAGAGTTACAGATTAATTTGGCTTTCAGGACATTCTTGTTTTTGGTTGAATTTTATTTTCCCTTTCCCTTTTAGTTTTCCCTTCTCCACAACTTCATAGAGTGCTTTGTTTTGAACTTAGAAGAGAAGAAAACTCTTATTTATTTTAAAATTAACTAGTGTCAACATTTGTCACTGATAATACTGGCAAAGGAAAAACGTACTTCTTAAGGTTGGTTCTTTGAACTTTTCCCTACCATTACAATAGTATTGAGAAAAAGTTACTTTAATACTTTTACCTGTATTTTTAAAATAAATTACTTGTAATTTAGTATTCTACTTCCTTGCTCAAGCTAAGAAATATTTGGGTAATCTTTCATTGCAAGACAAGTGGCCTGGAATTTTACTTCACAAAGGTAATGCTTCATGAATAGAAGTCAGTTTTAAGATTTACATCTTCCTTTCTCCCACTGCCTGACCCAAATTTTATTGACATTTTGGGACTTGCATTGGACTGTCATACCTTTTAATTCCGAGTATCTAGTTAGACAAATTTGCTCCACAGAAATCTAAACCTGCCAGATTTTGCTGATGGGCAGAGCTTTTCTTCATACACTTTGGGAGGTGATTTAAATTATTCAGGTTCTGGTATACAAAAGCACTATTTTGTTAAAGCCTGTCCTTTCAAACCACTGCACCATTTCTGCAAGTTTATTTCCTTGTTTTAATCTGGAAGGATCTATGGACAGATGTTGACAAGTTTCCTACTTATTGCTTGCAAAATTCTGTGGCACATTGTCTACGCTTGAGCTACGCATGCTGTTGCCAGCCCCATCACTGTTCACTGACAGCAAGCTTATGGTTATGATGACATTCTTGCAAGCATGAACTGATGCTGTTTCTTCAATAATACAGTGTAGCCCACAACATACCCTTCTTTTATCTCAACAACGTGTCAACTCTGATGCCTAAATGAAAGTCAGATGCCAGCCCTGTTAATTGTTTCACTGGCAATGCATTTTAGTGTGAAGAGATAGGGCTGGTCACCACTGGAGGCATGAAGCGAATAAACAGAACATAAGAATAGTGCCTGTCTTGCAGCTAGCAGTACACCTGGAGTACTGTGTTCAGTTCTGGGCTCCCCAGTACAAGAGAGACATGGACATACAGGAGAGAGTCCAGTGATGGGCCACAAAGATGATGAAGGGACTGGAGCATCTCTCCTATGAGGAGAGGCTGAGAGAGCTGGGACTGTTAGGTCTGAAGAAGAGAAGTCTCAGGGGGATCTCAATGTATATAAATACCTGAAGGAAGGGTGCAAGGTGGACGGAGCCAGGCTCTGCTCAGTGGTGCCCAGTGACAGGACTGGGGGCAATCAGCACAACCTGAAACACAGGAGGTTCCCTCCCGACCACCAGCACAGGTTGGCCTGAGAGGTTGTGGAGTCTCCTTCCGTGGTGATCTTCAAAAGCTGTCTAGACATGGTCCCGGGCAACTGGCGGAAGGTTGTCCTGCTTGAGCAGGGGTTTGGACCACGTGACCTCCAGAGGTCCCTTCCAACCTCAGTCATCTTGTGATTCGGTGACTGAAGAGAA
This sequence comes from Vanellus vanellus, assembly GCF_965231255.1. NCBI lineage: Eukaryota > Metazoa > Chordata > Aves > Charadriiformes > Charadriidae > Vanellus > Vanellus vanellus. Next base: position 164,330,358 of record NC_138905.1, read on the forward strand.
ATAACAGCTCGGCAGGGCTGCAAATAATTTTTTCATGGAGATGAACAGTTCTTTGGTTCCTTCAGACACATGTCCATCACTCCTTTTTTCTTAGGTCTCTTGCAGTTTCCTCTACTCCTTTCGGTCATACTACCCATGGCAGGCCGTGGTTACAGGACTGGAGAGGGGTATGGTGATCACTTGCTGAACTTTTGAGAATTGCTTGAAGAAGTTCTGCGATGCACCACCTCCTGGAGTTAAAAAACTACTTCACTTTGTACCACCGAACTCTCCCAGAATAACAGAAGTACCCAGAGCATCTGGAGAGGAGAGGTGACAGCAAGTGTTTCTGGTGGCTTTTGGTCCCATTCAGCTGGACTCACCCCTCACTCCTGACGTGTTTTTCTGTCCAAAAAGGCGCATGGTGCTGCGTGCCCTGAGGAGACGCTTCTCATCAGCCAGGAGCACCCGCAGGCTAAAAACCCGGAGGGGGGTGTGGGGAATAGCGGAGCACCCCCGACCCGGCGGCCACCTTCCCCCGGCCCGCCCTGAGGTGACCCAAGGGCCGCCCGGGGCCTGTGCCCCCCCTCGGAGCGGGGCGACGCCGCTTCCCTCCCGCGGTGGACTTGACAAGGCCGCGGGGAGTCCTTCGGCCCCTCCCGGGGGGAAGCTCCCGCCTCAGCGCGGCCTCCACGGGCCGCCCCGGCGCCTCAGTGTTGGGGCGGGCGCCGCGGGGGAGCCGGGCCGGCAGGAGGCGTTCTATACGGCGGGAGGAAGGAGGGACGAAGCGGCGGGGGGGCTGGTGGCGGGGGGGGTGCCGGCTCTCCCGGAAACAGCGCCGGCCGGCGGCAAAGCGGCGGCGGCTGTCGCGGGTTGAGAAGTCGCCCTCTGGGTTCCTTCGCCCTCGCCGCCGCCGGCCGCCGCCGCTGCCGGGAGGGTTGGCGCGGCGCGGCGGGAGGCATGGAAGCGGTGCCCCGCGAGGAGAAGCCCAACCCGCTGCAGGATGCCAACCTCTGTTCCCGGCTCTTCTTCTGGTGAGCGCCCGGCGGAGGGCGAGGGCAGGGAGGGTGGGAGGAAAGGCGGGAGGAAGGGCAGCGGCACCGCGAGGTGCGGCCCCGGGGCGCCCGCCGGCGGGGACAGCGCCGCCCGCCTCGTCTCACCTCACCTCACCTCGCCTCGCCTCCCCCGGCCGCTCGGGCTGCGGGGCCCGGCCGGCTGCGGGGGGATGCGGCGACGAGCCGCCCAGCTCGCACTTCAGCCCGGCTTCCTCCCCGGGAGGGTCCGGGCGCCCCGGCGGCCGGCGGGGGTGGGGGGGATGGGAGGCGGCGGCCGGCAATGACTCTGCAGCAGCGGCTCAGGCCCGGCGGGGCAGCCGTGCCGGCCGGGGCAGCTCCGCGCACGCAGGTGGCGGCTGTGGCGGTGAGGCGAGGTCGCCTTAGGTGAAGGCGCAGCCCGCGCCGGGCCGTGATCCCCGGGACGAGCCCAGCCCTCAGCCGGGCGGGCGGCGGCGAGCGCGGCCCGTCGCTCCCCTTCGAGCACATGTTTGATTCCTTCGGTAGCTGCGGTACACTCCTCCGCCCCCTCGTCCGCGTTCCCCTCCGGCCCGGGATCGGGTGCGGGGCTGCTGCCTGGCGTTGTTGGGTTTCCCCGCTTGCATAACGGATCCCCGGACAGGTATTGCTCATGCCGGGTGAGGGTTTGCTCATCTCCCTGGCGGCCTGGGGTTTTCCCCCGCCGGGAGTGAGGTGGTTTCGGAGCTGCGTGGGAGTTTTCCCCGGTGCGAAGGGGATGGCTGGGCAGCAGCCTGGCTGCACCCGTCCACGCTGCGGCTGCGGTGGGCTGCCTCTGCTCTCGGGGGTGGGGGGGGGACTCAGGGTGTCACAGAGCCAAGGGAAGGGGTGTTGGGGTGTCCCCACTAACTTCTGTGGCTGTTCGTCCAAGGTTAGTGCTCAGTCTCTTGTTAGTGGGGACCTCGGCGTGGGTACGTGTTACTTACTCAAAGCAGAGAGGAATTGCGGGTCAACAGTTTGGTTGCTTTGAGATATGGTAGGGAAAGACGTGCAGCGCGAAATGGGAGAGCATCAGGCTTGTCTGTCTTAGCAGATCCCATTTGGAAGAGGGCGGTTACGGGGGTACCACTTATTCTGCTTCCCCTGCTGTCGGCTGATCCGGGGCGCACACGCTGTGCTACGTGGCGCAGGAGGGGGAAGGAAGAGAGAACATGGCACACGAGGCTGGTTTTTTGAAAGCCTCTGAAACACAAGTAGAAACTCTTTGATCCTGTAAAGCAGCACTGAGCAGGTGCAGAAATCCCTTTTGGAATGTAAGGGGATTTTAAAAGCCCCAACAGATTTTAGCTTAACAAATTTTCAGTCAAGGATGTATCCCTCAGAGGTACTCGGTGCAAAAAGAAAGGAAAAAAAAAAAAAAAGAGGTTATGTGCCTGCACAGAACACCTTGTGTTCGGCATTTTGACTTGTAATTTCTTCTTTCTCACCAGACATGCCCATGTTGGAAACATCTTTGCTAGGAAATCCAGACAGAATGGGATGAACCTCAGTTGGCCGCATAGCATTCCAGGGCTGCTTCTAGTCTGTTCCCTTTCCCTTGCCGGGATCTTGTGGTGTTACTCCTAGTTCTGCCAAAAACAACCCAGCTAGATGTGAAAAAGGAAGTGTTCAGTTCTCGTAGATAGTTTTCTGACTGCTCCTATTATCTTTTTTTAGGCCTTTTTTATTGATCTCCATGTATTGCAATGAAGTGTTAACAGCAACAAGGAAGTACCTTAAATTTCCTAAGTTTTAGGCAAGCACCTGAAAGATTCCTTTTACTCCAGACATGTTTGTAGGTTCTCGCTGTGCAAAGGGAAGAGTAGGTCTGTGCTTGTGAGGTGACAGGCCTGCTGAAAGTCCAGAGATCAACTGGGACTTCATGCTTTGCAGCCAGGTGGTAGTGTACAACTGTAGGGCTTGCGCTTTGGAAAAGGGTTTAGTGGGGTATGAAAAGCTTTAGAAGTTGCCCTATGTACTGTTTTTCAGGCTTTCATAGCAGTATAATTCACAGCAGTGGAAACAGCCTTTTAAAGTCTGTTCTCTTACCTGTGTGGCATGTCGTCATGAAAAATATCAGTATATCCTTGTTATTTATTAGTCAGAAAGCATTAGTATTTTCTTAGTGAAAATCTCAGCTGAAATGACGCCTGCAGTGGCTTAAATTGAGTAAGCAGGGGCTGTCATATTTCTGTAAGTTAATACTGTTTTACATAAAATCAAGGAAGTATTAAAACACCCTTCATTAGTTATAAAGGTAGCTTTAAGAATTGTTATTCCTTTCTACAAAGCATATAGCATCTGACAGACAGCTGTGTGAGTACAGCTTAATTTTAACTGCTGTCTCACACAGGATGTTCTGAGATGTTTTCAACTGGAGAAAAATAGTGCCTGAAGAGGCCTGCCCTGGGAGTAGTGGCAACCACCACCATGCAGTTGCTCAAGTGTGCCTGCTCTGCTCTCCAAATTCCAGGTGTTGGCTGCTTGTTGTCAGTGAGGGTAGAAAGTAGGGAATTGCAGACAGCTGGGCAAGTGTCCTTCTTATTTTTATTTTATTTATATTTTGTTCCGAAAGTGTAATTTCTCCATTATAAGGAAGCACCCTCTCGTTTCTTGCCAGTGGTGCAGAAGAAAAACTAAAATTGTTGCCTGGCAGAAACAGGATCAAATGCACAGGAGAAAAGAAGTCATGTTTTCATTGAATTATAAAACCAAGGTAATGAGTGTGTAGGCTGAAGACACATTCTTCTTCCATTGTTCAAAGCTTGTCTTCTTGCTTTTGGTTTGTGACTTTGACAAGTATGAGCTTGATGAACATTAAATGTTCTAGTAGTACATTCATGGGAAAGAGGAGCATCTGGGTTGTGTGTGAATATTGTTATTTATATAATGCATCCCTTGTGTAATGTTAGTCTGGATGTTACAACAATAAAAAACTATTTCTGACAGAAGTATGAAGATCAGGGCAGTTGCAAAATATTATTGTTCTCCATATCTCTCACTGAATTGTCTATATTAGTGTAGGATTAGTAAAGCCCAAATTGTTGTTCTGGATGTTCAGAACTTGCTGCAACTACTCACCTTCAGAGACACAAGTTCTCAGGCTCACCAAACTTCATTACGCTCTGGCTGGTAGTTCAGTTACAGAATTAGCAGTGCCTGGGAATATTTCTGATACACTTTGTCTGTGTTTTGTTGGTGTTTTTTTTTTTTTTTTTTTCTTTTATTGCTGTCTCCGCTTCCTGGTGGGACTGAGGGATTTGAAGGATGGATAGGAGTATTTGCTTTCTTTTTTAGGTCTGTCCAAGAAACAGAGAATTCCATCCAGTCCTTTTCATGTTTAAACAGCTATTCCATTGTAGAAAGTGTTTTGAATTTCAAAAGTCTTATATTCCATACTTTATGCAGTTAAGAATAGCACTTTTCACATCTTTTTTTTCTGCTGTGGGGGGCTGAGGATTATTAATTAATAACTGTACATGGTAAGAGTATTTTCTAACTATTAACCCATCTTTGAGCTTGCATGTTCATTAAGTAGAGGTATATTTTTATTTGCTTATAGTATTTGCTCTGTTGCTTTATCAAAGATGTTCTAGCTATACAGCAGTTGAATTTTTATGCGCTCTATTGTTCAGGCATCAAATCCACTTCAGCAAAAAGTTACAAAACGTGCTATGATTAAATTTTTAAAAGTCTGGATAACTTTTGGCCCATTAGTAACATGAGAAGGAGGGCAGCTGGAACACCCTGGAAAGGGTATCCAGTGCTTTTGTTCAGAGAAGTAAAAGAAATCCTGCTAAATTTCATATACTTATAATTTATTTTAAATAATAATAGTAATTACTTATCTGTTGCAGACTCGCTGTGCCTATGACAGGTTCTCTGCTCCTTTGGAGCTCTGGTCACTGTAAGCATCCTAAGGCTGGATCCCTTTTGACATCATCACTTCACATGTGGCAATTGCTACTATAACAGCAGCATTAAAACATGAATTGAAAACTTGCTCCAAGGCATCCGCACAGTTATGATTCCAAGGAATAAGCAATTGGTTTATCATTACCTGTTGGTGTCTAACAGCATTTTTCTTGGCTTACTAAGTATGTGCTTTAGGGAAAATTACAAAACCACTAAGTCTTCTTCACTGCTCTGACTTGGAGTGTAGTGGGAGAAGACTAAAAAAAATCTTTACCAGTGGATTTAAGCATGAACAGAATGGGGTAAGCACAGATACGTAAGTCCCAAGATTCTCAGTGTTGGCTGCACAGTATGTAGCTGTTTGTCTGACCAAACAGTCACGTCACACACCTCTCTTGTAGCAGTGTGAATAACTACATGCTTTCCTTAACTTCTTCCTCCTCTCTCACCCCATAGCTTAGAGTCAGAAGGCCCATTGACTGATTTCGCTGAGTAGGCCTAAGTGTCACCTGCATTTTATCCCTGTGAGTTGGCTGTCTTCAAAAGCATGTCTTTCCTTGCATAGAAAGAAGTTAGGCAAAGAATTTATCACCTTTTTTGGAAGTTACAGCCGGAGTCCAGCAGTGGCACTGTTAAAACTGATCTATGTTATTTACTGTGTCAGTGAATAGATTTGCCTGTGAGGATTTTGTTTACTTCAGGTAACAGATTAAAATATGAAGCAGCATCAGGCTTGGCAATTTGCCTGGGATCCTGTCTGATATCTAGTGAATTCTCACTGGCAATGCCTTAAATTGGTGATGGTGGTGACTCCTAACAGATGCCACTTTATAAAGATCTCTGAGATAGCTAATTTTTAGTTCATTTATTGACTTATTGGTGCACGATGATTGTGGTACTGTAAGAAACTCTGAAGAAGTATGTAAGCATCTTCAGTATAGATAAACAGGAAACATTTTCAGTAGCCAAAGAATGAAATCACACTTGCTTCTTTTTTTTCTCCTGATTGAAAGAAGAACAAGGATCACACATACAGTTTTTTTCTAAATATAATGCCTTGCTTGTTCATTTATCAGGTATTTAATATCCTGTAGTCAAATTTGAATCATTCAGTCTCTTGAACTACTGCATTAATTTGTAAGTTTGCTTGTTTTACTGCAAGGTAGCTGTATTATGCAGAAGAAAATATTGTTTGAAAATCATCATTTATGAGTTACTGATGTTAAAGTACATGGGTAAGGAGTGCTAAATAGATTATGTCAACTATGGCAAGTGTGTATAAACTATTGGAATGTTAGCATTTGCTATGTACAGTAAATATCTGCTTAGATATGTAATTAGATGAACTATTTGAATATAACAAAACACTGGGGCTATTTGCCTTGAAATGCCCTGTGTAAAGCATGCTGGATAATTTATGAGAGAAAAAGTCTTTTCTAATTCCTGCAAAACTTCAAAATTAGGAGTATGTTGTACTGTTGTTTTTTTCTTTTTTTCCCAAAATAATTTTTTTCCTCCACTTCTAGAAAATTCTTCAAGGCCTTAAGTAGAGTACGGGAGGGAGATTCCACAATTAGATTTTGGGAGTGGAAAGTTAAAAAGACCAATCATCTAATTTTTTGTATCCCTGGCACCCAAACACTTGTAATAGCAATGTGAACGCACAGGTGATTTTAATTCTACCTATTTCCATTACTTGCCAGAAAAGATGTTAATACAGAAATCGCTACCATTAGGTTTCGGCATTTGCATTTTTTTTTGGAAACTGAAACGGAGACCATTGTGCTCAACTAGACTTTCCACATAACTTTGGTTTCAGGGTTTGAGCCTTTTTGTTTTTTGGTTGCTTTTTTTCTATTCAACATGTATGTGAAATGTAACACAGTTTTTGGATGCGTTTTTCAAATGATGAAGAAACTGCCCACTCCAACTAAGTTGTTTCAGTAGTAATTAACCCAAGATTAGAAACTTGTTTGGATGACCAATTATTTTCTGTGAAACTGAATAGCTCTTTTCCCCTTAGCTCAATGGGATTACTTAGGCCCTACTTCATTAAATTGTATGCACTGAAATGTGTTGTTATTAGGCGTCACCTTCAGACCTTTGCATCAGATCTTTGGTATTTTGGATACTCTTCTTGGCATGTGAATGCTGGGTTTGGAACCAGTATTTTAATGATAGTTTTTGGAATGCCACAGGTACAGGTGATGCTGCTTCTCCACTTGCTGCTTCCAGGCCTTGCAGAAAATGTTAGCCACAGTATGGGGTTTTTCTGTGTTTTTTTTTTTTCCCCTCCCTTTCCTCATCCTGTTTGTACTTCTTGCCATCTGGAATATGAGGAAGTATGTTAGAGTAATCAGATATATCATACCTAGCTGATGCTGGGTAGATGAACAGCATGAAAATAGCCTGCAGTAAATGCAATCAAATACCAATTGAGTTACTGTTAGCATCAGAAAGTGGATGTTCAGCAACTTATCTGCTTACACTGGGCTGTGAAAAAGCAACAGCTTGGAAGATGAGGTGAAGCTGAGTATTAAAGGTTAATACAGTCTGGCATTGGAACTGGAAGCCTGAAGGGTGTTTTTGAGTTAATGTGGCTTTGAAGTAATTTCATTGTACTCCTATTTTTTCCTACTGTAAGCAATGAGAAAATCTACTGTTTAAGCCACAGTAAGCCAGGGAGGGAAGTTGCAACCAAAACACCAGTTGAAAAGCATCTGCAGAAACACCAGAACTTATTCTGTTTACTTTGTTAATTCTAGATGACTAGGGTAAGTGGGAAAAGGCGGCTTACTGAAGAGAAGGGATGAGCGTATGAAATAGAGATAGGTTTAAAAAAGAGTAATCACGTGATGACTACAAACTATTGCAGCGATAACTATGAATTCTTGCAAAATAACACTGGAGACTGCCAGTGTGTGTGTCCTTGTGTCTGTACATCCCATCCCAGCAGTGCTCCTCTGGACTGTGAGCAAGCACATAGCAGTGTTGGATTTGCACCGTTGGTGTAGAACTTCAAGTCATGAAGGTGGGTAATGAACAGTACAACGAAGCAGGTAGATACCTAAGGTAAGCTGCAGAGGATAAGCAATGTGGATTTATAATCAAAAGGTCCCATGGGAAAACCCCATTTATTTAAAAAAAAAACAACCCAGCACCAAAGTGGGTGATTAAAGAGAAAGAAATACGTGTTACTTTGCAGCTTAGTAGTTGAAGTAGTGCTTCCAAGCTGCTCAAGGAGATGAAATCCTAGTGTTATGGAAGAATTTGAGTAAACAAAGACTCTCCTGTGCAACTGTTGAAAAATAACTGGACATTGAGTGTAAACAGATGATGCTTGCAATGTAATGCACAAATAGGCTTAAGAGGAATGGGGAAAATGCAGTTCGTAAACCACCTCCTTAAGGAATTAGTTGATGGGAGTATACAGGATGTGGCTTTGACTGGGTGCTGTAAAATTACCCAAAAGTTAAACTTCTGCCTATAATTACAAATAAAGAAGGACAAAAAGAAAATATTTTTCTAATTGGAAAAGTAGTCCATGCAGTCTGATTTTTCTGACTTAGCCAGTGGTAAAGCAAGGGCTTTTGTGAAACTGGTGAGAGCAAAATTTTGCACTTGCACAGAGGGAGGTACTGTAATGTGTTAGTGACCGACTATGGTGTAACTGTTGAGGGGCTGCTCAGGGCTATTGAAGCCTGTGGGTGCGCCCAGGGCCCCAACAGACACATCCTTCAGCCTTGGGACATTTTGTATTTCTGTCAGCTTCATAATGTAATTGCAAATGCTTCTTGCCTGACCTTTTGTGACACACTTTCTGGGTTCGTGAAGAACTTGCAATATATGCATGGGTTTCTGGAAAGCTCTTCAAGCCTGCTCTGCAGTGTGAGAATGGTCCTTTTTTGAGCATTTACAAGCAGGACACGATCTAAATCCACAGATACAGCTGGTCCCATCTCTGGCTTAGCGAACCAGTTGAGCCAGACACTGCTGTTAGTTTAACGTACCGATCTGTAACACATTTCTTCCTTGGCTGAAAGGAAGTTCTTTTGGGACGCTAGCAAACCCAATTTAAAAGCTCTCTCATTTAGGAAATTTTATTTCATGTATGAAACAGAGTAGCGTGACTATTCTTATTGCATAATCACCCTGCCTTTCAGATAGGAGGGCCTGATTCTCTTACATGCTGCTTCCGTGAAAAAAAGCATGACTTGGGACCTCCCCTTGAGGTCTCGCTTCTCTTACGAGGATAAGAAAACACTGTCTTTCTCAGCTTTTTCTGCAGACCTTAGAGGCTTTCCAAAATCCTGGTGGAGTTATGCTAATTACAGCTGGTAAAAATTGCGCTTTCGTGAACAACCAAGTAAATTGTGGCTGATTGTGTTGTAATGTTACCGGGTGTGTAACGTCAGGGCCCAGGAGTAGGGAAATGCAGGAAGTGAGTGTTTATATTGTGGTCTTTGTGTATCTGCTGGTTCAGAAATGAATCACTTTCTTTTTTTATCAGTGCCCAAGGTAGAGGTGGAAAGCTTTTTGGGGTCTGAACAGTGAGTTACCATTTTGCAGTTGGCTGTCTCTTGGGTTTGCACCAGGTTACAGAGTGATTTTTTTCTTTTAAATTTATTTTTTAATCTTTATTCTTAGTGACATCAGTATTCCGCCAGTAACAGGGACTAATTCAGGGCTTCTTTCCAGAATGATGTCTTTGATCGGCTAATTGCCTCAATAGAACAGAGGCATTCCCAGCAGAACAGAAGGTACTCAGGATTCTTCCAGATATTCACATTTTTATGTGTAGTTCATGCTAGCAAAAATTTGGCCTACGGTCTTTGAAAGGCATCATGTGAACCCTGTGTTTTGAAAGAGTTACTAAAAGGAGGTGAAGTGTAAGAACCAAATAATTATTCAAAATTCTTAGCAAACAGGAAGGTACTTGGGGAAAGAGAGACTAAGGACTAAGGGGTCCTATTTTTGTTTAATTTGAACAGCTTCTTCAGAAAGATATATAGAAATGTGGGAGTGAGGTGCGAGTCTTTCCTCCCCACCATGTTTCTTCTCTTTTTTTCAGACAATAGATTGATAATGAGTCCATTTTATGTCCATCCTTTTGATAAGAGGAGTAGTATGCATCACTGTCTATATATTCCCTCCATTTATATATTCCCCCATCTATATATTCCTTCAATTTCTCAGGGTCATCTTTAAATTTGTTTATTATTTTAGCTTTTTTATTGAAGAATAATGCAGCTTGCACAGTTTTGGTGTTCATAACGAATTCTACTTTTCTGTGGGCTTTTTTTAATCCCCTCTTGAAGAGATCAGTGTTAGCTGATCTCTGTTGGGACAAAAGACATATCACTCTAACGAATAGTCTTTCTTTACCTCTAAGTTGAGGTTTCAGGGATGTTCTTTTTGTAGGCCATTGCCGTATTTGCCAGCTTCCTTTAACAGTCCTCTTATAGCACTCTTTAATTTAACTGAGCCTTCAGGCAAGAGAAGGGCTTGGTTCATTTGCTTGTTACGAGTGTGTGACTCAAGTAACAGCAGGCTGTGTGAAATAGTTGGTCTCAATTCTGCTCTAAGTGCAGAGAATTCCATGGAATGTAATCTGCATGTGGCATCCTGGTGGAAATTTTTACTTTAATGATTGAACATGAACATCTGCTACCTCTTCTGTCTGAAAGTAGACATTCCAGTGTGAAGTTCAGGACACGTCAGTGCGGTGGTGAAACTTGAACTGTTCTTGCTGTAATAAGAATTTGAAATGGACAAATAGAAGACCTCATTTTTGCGCTAAAAGCTCTTCAAGGACTCAGCATAATTTGAAAAGAAATAATTTTAACGTCTTCAAGTATGGTTTACAGTAATATAACATACTGTTAAAAGCTTTTGTACTCTTAAGACCTCCACAGCTGTAGCTCTTGCAGATCAGTATTTTGGGGGAGAGTAGTCAGAAAGCTCAACAACGGCTGATTTTTTAATTTTTGTTTCTTTTTGTGCATTGTTTTTTTCCTAACCCTACAGAAACTTGTGGACTTGTGCTGAGTCTTTGCCATGTTGTCCGTTCTAATAAATGAGTCACAAAGTGAATTGCCAGTTTTCTGCATACTATGGATTGGTTTTCCTTGCCTTTAATGTTAACATGTAGGTTGTAGTGCAATATATTACTGTTTTCAAAATTAGGATTTTAACTATCGGAAAAATGTGAGAAGCCCTGAATTTGCGCTAGGTCTCACTGGAACTAATAGTCTGAAAACCTTGAGACTTTTGGCAGTTTTTACCCTGCACTATTATCTCCATCTGCTACTTAATTTGGAAATTCGGTCTCATAGTATGTACAGTACTTGATTGCTGTGGACAGGGGGAGACAGAAGGGATTTGCTACAAACTGTAAGAACACAGTGGAAGTGGGTGTATCATCAGGAAGTGTTTTTTGAGAGTTTAAGGCCAAAGTATAAGCTAGACTTGAGACCGTTATCTTGCATCTGGTTATTTTGCAAGTGGACTACACTATGGCCGTGGTCAACACTGCTGCTGTTGGCTGTGACTACAGCTGAATCAAACTGACATCAGGTTAGAGCAGTTGCCCTCAACAGAAGCATTGCTCTTCCTGTGGCCTGGTTGTGGTTTTTCACCATGTTTCAAAAAGTATAAGTTAAGGAATGGTGATCTACAGAGTAACATTGACAGCGTTGTTTTATTTTTTTTGAAGTATATATTTAAGTATATTTTTAATATACTTAAATAACGGGCAGCACTATTCAGCACTGGTGAAGCCACACCTGGAGTCCTGAGTCCAGTTCTGGGCTCCCCAGTACAAGAGAGAGATGGACATACAGGAGAGAGTCCAGTGATGGGCCACAAAGATGATGAAGGGACTGGAGCATCTCTCCTATGAGGAGAGGCTGAGAGAGCTGGGACTGTTAGGTCTGAAGAAGAGAAGTCTCAGGGGGATCTCAATGTATATAAATACCTGAAGGAAGGGTGCAAGGTGGACGGAGCCAGGCTCTGCTCAGTGGTGCCCAGTGACAGGACTGGGGGCAATCAGCACAACCTGAAACACAGGAGGTTCTCTCTAAAGTTCAGGAACCACTTTTGCGTGATGAGGGTGACCAGCCACTGGCACAGGTTGCCCTGAGAGGTTGTGGAGTCTCCTTCCGTGGTGATCTTCAAAAGCTGTCTAGACATGGTCCCGGGCAACTGGCGGAAGGTTGTCCTGCTTGAGCAGGGGTTTGGACCACGTGACCTCCAGAGGTCCTTTCTAACCAACCTCAGCCATTCTGTGGTTCTGTAATAAATATCCTATATATGCTCCTTGTTAAATGTCAGAATGACATTTGTTTTCACCACCTTGGCAGCAGGAGCTAGTGGAATCTTGTAACCGTTTCCATAGATGTGAGGAGGATTTATCCCTGTGTCTTCCTGAAAGGGCTGCCTCATTCTCATGCTGAAGAAGTTGGGGAAGATAACTTGTTCTCTATCCTCTTCTGTCAGAAAGGAGACATGTGACTTGTTTGTGGAGTAGACAGTAGGCTAATAATGATGTTGCAAGGGGAGGAACACTTGGTATCGGCCACGTGAGTCAACTGAATTCTGCAGAACTTTCCCATAACTGTCTGTCCTGGAGCAATTAGAGTCTCTCTTCTTCAGCAGGCAGAAATTGTTTGAATGGCTTGGAGGTTATTTGTCTCATGTCTGCTTCTTACCTGTGGTTGGCAGCTAGAACTGAAGCCTAAGAAGAAATGTTTCAAGGGGGCAGATTCACTGTGTCAAACGAGGCAGAAGCTCTTCTGGTGGTTGGAGCAATTGATGTTTGAGACATTTTGTCAGGAGCTGTAGGGAAGTTGCAGCAGTGATTTGGGCCCTGATGCTATTTGACCATACAGTCCAAACAACAGACTTGTGTGACAAGTACTTTCTGTTCGGAACTGTACCTTTAGCATACATTGAAGACTTAATAACTCACATATACAGATCTTCAGTACTCACTTCAAGAATGTAAAAAGGGCTGTTAGGGATCAAAGATGCTCCTGTAAGGATAGAGACTTAATCTTTGAATGAGTCACATAAGCACTATGCTAACATGCTAAGTAGTGAAGGAAAAACGCACTCCCATTTGTTACATGCAGTTGTACCCTGGACCCTCTGAAAAAGGTTTTCACAACAGTTCTGTCTTCGAAGAAATTCTCTGAGTACCCTCTTCTAGGGTTCAGCCTTCCCCTCCACCTTCTCTAAAACTAATCAACAAACTTCTTATAAGCAGGCGTATACAAAATTTAACTGGAACATGCCCGAGCAAGAAATGCAAAGCTAGTTGATGAGTATTCATAACCACTGTTGTGGTTGTGCATAAATACATGCCCTCGTTGTAAACTGTCCCAGTTTTGAATTCTCCCATGTAGGCCTTCCAGAAAATAATACACTTCACCTGGTGTGAACACTCCTTTAAAAACCGTGTTGGTGAAGTCAGGGAATAATCAAGTGTCAGAAACTAAGTGGCAGTTACGAACTTTCACAGGCAATTGACATCAGGCAAACACTTTGTCATGAGTGCAAGAGTATTTTTTCCAAAACAGGTCAATTGCTGACCTCTTTGTTCTGATCATGTTGACCAACTGAGAAAATACTTGTAGGTAACAAGCCTGAGAGCCAAAATCCACACTTCTGGAAACCAAGTATCATGGATTCAGTAGAGAGAAAAGCTAAGTGGCAAACTACAAGTTCCCTAACTCCCCTGTTCCCACTAAACCATGCCTGTTTCAGAGGTGTCATTCTCTTTTGCTCCATCTTGTGAACAACTTGGTCACTTTTGTGCTTTCTGCCGTGCATCCGTCTGCTCTGTGGAGCACAACTGAAACTATTTGGACCTTCTTTCAGGCTTGAAGGAGGATCTAGGTGCATGAAAGCTAGTCTTATGGTTCCCTGACAGTATTATTTGATCTAACAGAATATTGCATTTTCCAACAAACCTACAGTAGCACTATTATAATTTATTTTCAAAGCGTGCTCATAAAAAATTGAACTTTTAAAAATCTGTCCACTAAAAAAACTGAACTGTTAGGCAATATTTTCCTTTTTTGTACCTACACACTGTGACAGTGTGCTTTTTGTTTGTATTTCCAAACATGGGTAAGATCAGTTTTATTAATAATCCATTATTTACCCATTTTTACATTTGAGTGGTTGTCTTTAAGTTACTGACCTTTGATACTCGTCAAGATGGCAGTTGAACAGCAGTTATTTTCCTCATGTAAATGAATAGCCACGCTAGTTACAAAAAATGTCTTTTAATATGTATTACAATTTTATTTACAACTCTGTCAATATTTTAATAGTTGGATTAAGTTCATTTTTTTTCCTAAATATTTAAAGGAATGCTAATTTTCCTTAATTATAAGGAAACACTGTAACAGTTGCCTTAAGGCCGAAGAGGAGCTGTGCTGGCTGTCTGGATGCCTGGGAGTAAGGTGCTGTGGGGCATAGCTTTAGGAAATGGGAAATGCTTTCCTGTTTGTAAAATGGGGGTGACTTAATTCTTAGGTAAGAGAGAAGTGCAGTAAAAATGTGTGGATGTTGAGTGATGCAGGAGAAGAGGAGGGAAGAAAGGGGTAAAAGAATTAAATTAATATGTAAAGAAATTACTCATTTGTTCTGCTGATCAGTTTATTAATAATTTATATTTAAATAGGTGGTTGAATCCCTTATTTATTATTGGCCATAAACGGAAGCTTGAAGAAGATGATATGTATAAAGTGCTGCCAGAAGATTCGTCAGAGAAGCTTGGAGAAGAATTGCAATGGTAAGGAGAAAAAGAATTGTTCTCTTTCATTGTATTTCTGCTGGTGAAGTTAAGAGTCTTATTTCTGTTCTAAAATTAAAAGAGGTTGTTGTAAAGTTTAACAAGGTCTACTGTTAAAAATGCTGAAGAACTAAAAGTAGTATTTAGAACTTGTTTACCATGGAAGCTTTTTAATTTTTTCAACTTACTCATAATGAAAATGAATTAGAGTATTTCCATTATGTCATTTATAACTAATTTGACAATTTGCAAAATGCTTGGAAAAGAAGACTTTTCATCATCTGTTACTGCAGTAATCTAATCCTTAATATATTAATGTGAGTATTCTGGCCTGTGGTAGAATAGCTATGGAAACTTTTTAATTTTCTCTGTGTAAAAGTGGGGAAAATGCTTTAGGGTTTTTTCTTTCTTGTTTTTGGTTTTGAGCACAAACTGAATTAAGTGACAGCTGTGTACCTTTTATATATGTGTTTATATAAAAATATGTATGTTGAAAATATGCCACTCTTTAGTAAAGTGGATAAAATGCCTGGGCATCTAAAAGCTTGTGTCTAGAAGGGATTTTTATTTTGTTATAAATACTTTTTCATGGGCTGTGTACCAATCATGTCATGGACCCAGGAGGATCTGTGTTTTTCTTTTAATAGTGAAATATCTTCCAAGAGTAACGGTTTATGTAAATTGACTTGAACCTTGCAATAGGGCAGGCTTTTGTCTTCAAATAATGTTTTGTTAAGTATAATTAGAGGAAGAGGTGTCTCCTTGTGAAAGGTGGCCTCTGTGTTAAGAAAGCGTGGCCTTGCTATTTCTTGCCTTTACATTGAAGGCAGAGCAAATCAACTTTCCTAATAGTTTGGTTGTGAGGAGAGACTGCTCAAGATGTAAAAAGAATCCAGAAACAAAAGGTTATGACCAGGTCTTACATCATCCTGCTCTGGATGAGTTAACTGAAGAAATAAGGTCAGTGATAAGTTCATAGCAGCTTTTAACATCTTCATAGCTGGAGAGCTTTGCCAAATTCCATGGTTGTGTCTTGAAGCAGTTCAGGGAGTTTGCTGTGGAGAAAGATGGACTCTTTCCAATGATTCTTACAGTAAAAACACACGCTTTCCGTGAGTCAGGAAATGGCAGAAAATACAGCACGCAAAAAAAAAAGAGCGTATTTTAATTCTTTAGTGTACTTGGCCAAGAAGCAGAGAATATAATTCATAAATAGCCACCTAAGGAAGTAGCCTTTTTGCTTGGGCCAATAATCCACAGAATTCGTACACAGTTTCAATTCTGATTCTGAAGCATTTAGACACTAACTCTATAATCCTTGTAATAAAAAAAGAGGGTAAAAACGAATTAAAAAAAATGTTTTCTTATCCATGCTGTATGCTTCAAACTTGTGTGCTTTGTTGCAAAATAATTTGGCTTTCATGCCTTAGACTCATCTCAGCCCTCAAACTAGCAAGGTCAGAGGGTCTGGCAGAAAATATTTAGCTTCCAGAAGCAAGGCAGAGTATCCTGTCTGACAACAGCATGCTTAAGCTTACGTCTGCTTAAGTTCTGATACTTTCTCATTAAAATCATGCTTGTTATTATTGTCTTTGGTTTTAATGTGAGCAGATTGTGTCCTACTTGTGGGCAGACACATAGTAACGCAAAGGTCTTTGCCACTCTGCTGTTGTAATCCTTGCCTTTAGAGAGATGTGTGGAGTGTTAAATGACAAAACTGCTGCAGACAGTTCCCTCAGCTCTTGTGCCATATTTGATTGTCCTCATCGAAGCATGTGGTGGGGGGAAAAAAAGGGCCAGACATGAGAACGGCTTGTGCATCACAACCTGTCTGGGGAGGTGCAGAGCTTTTAGGAGGTTAAAGACTCTCCATGCCATCTCAGTTCAGTTCATAGTCAGGAGATCAGACTCCTAACTGAGGTGAGTAGCTGTCTGAACTGAGAGGAGAAGAAGGAAAGAAAGGGTTCCTCATCTGCAAATATGTCAAAGGTGACAGTAGTCAACAGTGGTGAGTTGTTTGTGATTCTACAAGAGCAAATAGGTCTATAATAATAAGTACTGTGTGCTTATGTGGATGAGAAAATATGACTATCTGTTAAATTCTTTTTGTTGTTGTTGTATAGAAGTAATCTGGCTGTAAGCCTGAAAGTGTTTTATTTCAGGTAATTGCCTTGTGATTTTACTTCTGTCCTCCAGCATGTTTGCATTTTGCTTGTCAGGTACTGGGATAAAGAGGTGCAAAAAGCCAAAAAGAGAGGAAAAATTCCACACTTAACAAAAGCCATTATTCTTTGTTACTGGAAATCCTATTTAGTTTTTGGAATTTTCACAATGATTGAGGTAAGTGGTGTAAAATGTCATACAACACACTTAGCTAACAGCAATGTGAAACTTGGCCTATTAGATTGCATGATACATACTGGTGACTTAATGCTGGGCTGTTCAGAGAATCTGTAATGTTCATGTACTCTCTCAGAAAAGTGAAACAGAGGTACGGCCCCGTAGAGACTGCAAAATTGAATTGTAACTGGGATTATGGATGTGTAACAGATTTCAGTGCCGTATTTTTGAGACATTACAAGCTACTGACTTGCTTTGTAGGACTTAGCTGTATTTTATGTATCTGAGTGGGGTGCCTCATAGAAAAATGTTTTTTTTGCTGTCTGTAAATGGCTGTAAAGAACACACTGTCATCTTTAAAAATGGAAGTGTAATACATATCCATGCAATTTTTATAACACCAAAGTCTATCGGTAATTGAGAGAGTTCTTTTTAAAGATTCAGCTAAATTTTAATGTGGAACATATTTCTTTTGGATTATGTGTTGAAAAAATTGGCTTGACATTTTAGAGCACAATAAAGGCAAAATAATGTGGGATGTGACTTGCAGTACTTGGCCCTTGTTTGCCTGGTTACAAACTTGGGTAGCATGGTATGATAGGAAATTTTTAATACTTTTCCCCCCTTCTTTTTCTTTCAGGAAACCCTCAAAATAATTCAGCCACTATTTTTGGGAAAAATTATTAGTTTTTTTGAAAACTATGATCCCTCAGATGAGGTAGCTTTGAATTTTGCATATTGCTACGCAGCTGCTCTGTCTGTGTGCACGCTTGTTCTAGCTATAATGCACCACTTATACTTCTATCATGTACAGCGGGCTGGCATGAAGCTGCGGGTAGCTATGTGTCATATGATTTATCGGAAGGTAAGCAAACCTGTTTCCAGGTATATTTGGCATTTGACAGCGATTTCGTTCGAAGAGTTTAAAAATACAGTTGTTATGTTCATGCTTGCAATTCCATCAAAGTTACTCATTTGTAGAAATGAAATGCATGCTAATGTGTGTCAGACCTTAGATGTATATATGTGCTTTTGCTCTCTTTTTGGTAATATGGTGTCTGAGTGATAGCTTCAGTCCTAGCAAAGGCGGTGAATTAAATAGCCCTAAAGCCTAGGAGGAGCTGCTGATTTTGTGCTGTTGGAGAGGAGCCCCCCACATTGCTGGTGGAAGGTTTGTGTTCTGGAGCGGTAAAAGGCCGTAAGCATACAGTAGGGGAGAGGGGCAGAGCTCCCAGGGGATGCTCTCAGCGTACAGCAGGGGAGAGGGGCAGAGCTCCCAGGGGATGCTCTCAGCATACAGCAGGGGAGAGGGGCAGAGCTCCCAGGGGATGCTGGCAGTTACTCAGCCCTGCCATTTCATCCCTGGGGAGCACGTTATGCTTGCCGGTCACCATCTGCTTCACCACTCTCAGTTGCCTGGGAATTGCTTCACTGTCCAATTCCTATGCCCCCACCCCCTCTTTGTTGTGGTTAGTGTTGGGATTTATTTATATTTTCTTCCAGCAGTGCTGCAGAGCTAGTGGGTGTCCTCCTCTGCGGGGCAGAGCGGCTGCCCCCTCTCTCGGGGCATCCATCAGGTTAGTTCAGGGAGAGGCAGTGGTACTGCGGTATTGCTGCTGCCCCCCCCCCCCCCCCCCCCCAGGCTGGAGGGGATGGACGCTCGTCATCTTCACAGGCAGGTGCCTTCAGTATTCCTCCTACTTGGGGGGGGGGGGAAGAGAGGAGTGGGCAGACGAGAGACCGTTCAGAACCAAGTGGAATCCTAGAGGTAGGGTAGAGCCTTTTTCTAGCATCAGTTACTAGTTTTACTGTGGGAGCACTGGAGTTCTTCACTAAAGCCAATGAAGTGTGAGAAGGGATGTGTGTTCAGTAAGCTGTGGTTTTATTGCTGTCTATGTGTCCTGATGAAGAAAAAGCTGTCCTCGACTACAGGCAGAGCTGAGGCTGCTGTCAGATGGAAAGTGGAACAAGAGAAGTTATGGATAATACCTACAGGAAGGAGTTGAGCAACATCCAGGATGAAATGCTGACCTTGGTGTGCTCTGGGGAGCAAGCGACCCAGTTGTAAATGTCTGATTCCCTCTTCTGAAGCTATTGGCAATACCCAAAGCATTGAGCCTGTCTCCGCTTCCAAGCACGAAGTCCCTGCTGGGGGTGCCGGAAGGGGAAAATGCAGTAACTTTCTAGCTTTAGTGCTGCTAGAATAGTGTCCTGCCAGTTCTTACCTCAGCAAAGAAGTCTAATTGAAGGATCAGCATTGTAAGGTTTCTTTAGCATGTAAAGAACTCCATGTTATTTTAACCATTAAACATAGGTATGATCGACTGAAGGCAAACACTTACACTACTGGTATAGGTCATGCGAAGGTTTTGGGCTAAGCAGTAAAGTGAGGAGAGTAAAAATGGCTCCATTGTAAGTGTTGATTGCTTTTCATGCACATATTTATTCTCCTCCCTCTTCTGATACCTTGGAAATTATCCTCTGGGAACTCGGCTCTAACATGGCACACTGCTTTCTTGTACATAAACATCTCTCTAAGGTATTAATTTACTAAACTGATTATCATAACAGTTTGAAATTCATGAAATATGTATATAGCGATGTTGTTTGTTGCTGTGTTGATATTAGCTTAGAAGCTTGGAAAAGAAATGTTCATAATATGCACCCTTATTTCTGGAGATGTGATTAAATGGAAAATTAATCTCCCCTCATCTCATAAATGTTTACTCCTGGGGGTGAAGGCTGAGGTCACAGCAGAACATTGATAAACCTTTCTAATAATTTGTCTTCATTATCTGAGGCTTATAGATAGGTCATACTTTCTCTTTATCCTCATATATGCTTTTGAAAGAATCTGGATGCTAATTTACCAGCACTTTTGCATTGTTCATTAATTGCTGTAGTAAATAAAAACTTGGATTTGCAAGGATGAGTGAGTTGGATGAGAGAGCATCCTTAATAAAGAACTTCAAATGCTCATAATTCTTAAGTTTTAGACTCTTCTTCATTTCCTGGAAAGTTAAAATCTCATTTACAAAAAGCCTGTATTCAAACTCCAAGTTGTTTTGTGATCAGTAAGAAGTGTTAATGTTGCACACAGGAAGCTTGTAACAAAAATGAAAATGGAATCTGTCTCATGACTCACAATCTCATGTTTTAAAACCAAAGGCTACTTATTGGAGTCTGATTTTATTTATTTATTTTTTAAGACTTAACTTCTAAAAGCTCTTTGAGGTTCAGAATGAACACTACAGCAGTTTAAGCTGTGGAGTAGTTGGTTGAGACAGAAAGCAACCAAAAAGGTGTCAGGAGTTATTTGGCTGAACAGTTATATTATTCATTTTTCTGATCAGTTCTCCCTTTTTAATGTGCTTTTGAATTAACTATTTGGGGCAGGAAGAGATTAAAACATTAAGATGGGAGTACAGAAGGCAACTAATGGTTAAAGAATTAAAATTGGGCCAGTGCAATTACATCGGGGGGGAAAAGAAGTTTGACCTGAGACATCAAGCATACAAACTACTCATTAGTTCATGTAATTAAAACCTATTTTCCTTGAGAAAGGGTGCTTGCTGGGAAATAAATCTGTATGGAGAATTTATAGACAGAAAATCAAGCAGTTCTTTGTCCTGAAAATAAACATCATTGGCAAATACGAAACAAAATGTAAATTCAAACTACAGTTGCTTTTCAAAAAGGTGTGTGGCTCCAGATAATCTTCAGTGGTATTTCTTACCTTTGGAGTGAATTTATAACTGTTACAGTCAAAGCAGTATTTAAAGCCACAGTTTACTGGATTTGGCTGGGATAGAGTTAATTTTTTTCATAGCAGCTCGTGTGGTGCTGTGTTTCGGATGTAGTAGCAAGGAAAACTACCAAAATGGGACTCTTCGGTAGAAACTGGTTATATAAGTAAAACTGCTGTTTTGTGTCCAATGTTTCCATTTCCTTCTGTATAATTTGCAGTCTAGACAGGTCTGTTCAGCCAGGAAAATGTAAGGCTTATTTCACTTAAAAAATAATACAAAAATCAAAAAACAGGCTACTTCAAAAGTAGTTTTAAAGCAGGAAGGGAAGAAGAGACTAAAGTTTCATTGCCACTGATGTTGGAAGCGGCTGTGTCTTCCCTGAGAAGACACAGACGAGCACCTTCCTTTTGGCTCTGATGCTTGCATGGTTCCTCCTGAGACTGTCTTGGTCAAAATGAACTGGGCTAGGACGTTTTGAAGCTGCTTTTGCTGCTTGTGTCTGAAATAGCTAGGAAGAGGTCAGAAAGGTGACTCAGGTGGTGGGGCTGAGACAGACCCAGGCCGTGGGTCACTAGCAAGACACCAGTGCAGTGTTCTCCTGGGTGACAGGTGGACCTCAAATAGCAGATATGTATCTGCGTTGTAAAGGAGTAAGTAGCAGTAGGTACTGTAAACACACCCACAGTTGGTGGGCAACTTCTTCAAACACACGTTACTTGAACTCCCATTGTTATGGCCTGTAGATATCTAACAGCTTCTCTAGGAGCTTATCAACCTTGATCTGTGGTGTGGAGTAACATGATAGAAATGTGGATGTGCTGTGGCTGCATTACCTGCAGGCAGCTTCGCGGGGGATTTCAGATGTATAAGAGGCAAATGGCTTAAGACAGGGAACGAAGCAATGATTTTTCTCAAATAATGAAATCTCGTCTCTCATATACCCAGTATCCTAGATTTATTATTGGAATATCAGAGGAATTTCTTAGCAGAGTTTTAAATGTGTCTGCCAGCTGGTTTCAATGAAATGAGGGTTGGGATTCTCTCTGGGATTAATACCTTTGTAACCCGACAGTGAGGTGCAATGAATGTAAGACACCGTTTGAATGATGCTTTGAATAGTACTTTGATGTCTGATGTTCTTGCACCTGATTTAAAATACTGGAACAATGTTTTTGAAACAATTAGTGTTTTCAAGTTAGGTTATCGATCAAAAAGGAATCCTAATAATAACTGTTTAGAGAGGGAGAAGTAGATGTGCACCACCTAAAAATGTGAACTGTTTTTGAGGAGTGATCTATTCCTGTTACAGGAAAATGTGTAACATGTTTTGTGTATTTTTACTTGTGCTGCAGAACTGTGTTTTCTTTATAGCAGGTGTAGAAGGAAGTGGGGTCTGTGCTTTGCATCTTTGAGCTCTTTCAGTTTGGATTTTTGCAGTAATGTTCAGACTGTGTGTTTCCAGATGTGAGTTTTTGGAGGGGTCTTTGTATAATCACATTCTATTTTCTACTGATAAACTTATATATTAAACTATAAAAATATTTGATATTTACTCTTGTTGCTTTTCATAGCATGTGCTAAACTTTTAATCTAATTCAGAAATCTTATGGTTTTATAAGAGATATTAACAAGGGAAATATTTGTAAAGGGATATTAACTCTTATTTGCAAAGATTGAAAGCACAGTTTGCAGTGTTAGCAAGAACTGATAGTGTAAAATGAATAACTTGGGTTTTTTGTCTTCTGTCAAGAATCTCATTCAAAACAGAATTCTTTCAATTGGCTAAATGTTGTCCTGATTTAAATTTGGTCTTCAGGTGGAGTTTTTTGTTCTTGTTTTGAACAGATGCTCACAATGTGGGGGAAAGCAATGCAAATGAGAAGTTTCAGGCTCTTTTGTTTAGTTTTAATAACTTGCTACGTTGGTATTTTCCCATTTTTAATCACTTCAGATGGCATGAAGATAATAATGGCACTTTTGTTCTTGCAGTTCTTCCCTAGACTTTTTTTTTTTTTTTATAGGCTCTTCTTCAGGACTTTCTTCAGAATATTTAACCTAACCCATATGTTGACTAAGGTTCTTGAAATGTGCCCAGATGATCTCAGGCAAAAGCCGAGATGTGGCTTCAGCTTTTGCCCCAGTATTGTGTTTGCGTATTGAGTCTTCTGTGTATAGGTGTACTGTGCTGTATGAGCTGTGACAATTTGAGGCTGTTCTGACTTTTTTAGGCACTCCGTCTCAGTAACGTAGCTATGGCAAAAACTACCACTGGTCAAATAGTAAATCTTCTGTCAAATGATGTGAACAAATTTGATCAGGTAAGAAGTATTACAGATCTTTCTGAGGGGCTGAAGAAATTGTGGGGTTTGAGTTAAGAAGTTTTTGTACAAGTGATTATTAAGTTTTTCTTATGAACTTTTCTTCTAGTTGTTTCTTGAACATCATAGGAATAGAAATATTCTCTTAAAACATGGGAGGAAAACATACCCCCCTCTCCCCCCTTAAATATTTTCCTGCTGTTTTCCAAAGCTCAGAGAAATGTTGATGCATGAAGATAAAACAAAATCAGTGTGATAATTTGATTACTTTCTGGAGGTTAGGCACCTCTGTGTACATTTAGGTCTCTGAATCTGGTGCAGAATTCTCACTGAATGTCTCAGTACCTGCAGCAAGCACACGTGCTTCCTGAACTTTGTGTTATTAGGATTTTTTGCAAAGACCAAAAGCTAATTTTTGTTTCTTAACTGTTTGCCTAGGTAACAATTTTCTTGCACTTCTTGTGGGCTGGACCAATTCAAGCTGTAGCAGTAACAGTACTTCTCTGGATAGAGATAGGCCCATCATGTCTTGCAGGAATGGCAGTTCTGATTATTCTTCTTCCTATCCAGACCTGCATTGGTAGACTTTTTTCTTCCCTAAGGTAAGGTCACACATGTTGTTTTGTAGGTATTTTCTGTCCTGGGTTTTAAAATGTGCATACTGGACAGAGGTGGAGTATTGCTCTGAGATCAGCTTCTGTCTGGTGAGGTTTTTTGCATTGTCTTTTATATTTGCCAATGTTGTTCATAGTTGCTAATGTGAGATTTGTGAATTCCTATTTAGGAACTTCAAGTGGTTTGTCTTCCAGACGTGCTGAAAACATGTGCTACTCGTTAACTCTTCAGTATATTGAGAGAGTTGGGCTACATCTGTAGCTACCTTGCTCTAGATCTTGGCATAGAATTGTGTAACTCCTTGAGCTTTGCCTTCCTGCACTGATGCTCAGGGGGTGGTTACTACAAAGGCAATACTGTCAGTCCTGCTGTAAGTTTCACTTACTGGGGTGGTACATGGGTTACAGCAGAAAGCTCTGAAGGTTTCGTGTTCAAAGATCTTGCTCTCTCTCCTCCAAGACAAAGACGCAGAGAGGAAAAAGGGGAAGGAACTGAGAGAGCAAGGAAGAAAAAAATTGTGAAGGTGGTTTTGATGCCAGCTATGAGGTTTCTAGCTGTAAGGTTCTAGGCTGTGGACATATGAAGTGAGTTTGCAGTAATTTTCCCTTATCAAATTTAATTTTGGTTTTCTGTGACTTCATCCTAAAAAAGAGACTTGTCTCAAGTGGGAATATTGAATTATCTTCAATGTTCTCACTTCCTAACTTTCTTTTTCTTGTGTAATTAATCATGCTCTACTTACATCATGAGTTTATAAATGGCTTTTGTATCTAAATGGGAATATTTTTGTGTTCCTTTACTGTGTATGCATATGCTTAGTAGCCTTGTGCATCTGTTGCATTTGTATTCAGGTTGAATGGGTTCCTTCTGACTCTTTGGATAAGTAAAACTTTTTTCAGTGAGTTACTGTTGTTTTCAAGTTGTATTTTAAGGCAAGTTTTTAAGAGTTATTGAGACTGGCATTGCCGTTGCATGGCTAGGTATGAAGAGAGAGCTGAGAATAACAAAATGAGACCAAGTCGTAGACTTCCTTCTATTTGTAACCACTGTGATAGTCTTCAGTTATTATGCTCATGTGCTATTTCTCAAATAATGAATCATTCCACATTCTCTGTCAAATGCTTAGGGTTTTTTTTTGTGATAAAACCTGTTTGTAGAATAGTTCCAATATATTCTTACACATGCATTTTCACTGCATGTATAATATGCATGCATAAGCATCAAGCTACTTCACTGTTGGGTTTTCTGAGTTTCACATTTTTGAGGTTTTGAGCTTTGAGTCAATAGTTAAAATACTTAGCACTTAACTAGTGCCTTATCCATGGTGGTAAGCATTATTATCCCCATTTTACAGATGGGAAACTGAGGCACAAAGAGATTAAGGGACTTGTCCAGGGTCAGACAACAAGGTGACAAAAATCTCTTCTTGAAGGTATGTATTTTAAAAGTTAACTAGTGGCAATGTAATGTTGTTTGGGTTTTTCCCCCATTCATTAACAGCCACTTGTTTGGATGCAGTGCAAGGGAAAAAGTTTGTTAAGCAGAAAAGCTTTTGCTTGTCTAAGTGTGCACAGATCTTTGTATTTGTGAATAGAAATGTGCAGTGAACAGGAGTTAATGGAAAAACTGAAATGGATTCCAGCTCTGTGATGATGAGTGTGTTCACACGGCAATTGCTGGGAATCTGCATGGATTGAAGGAAATCAGCCTATGAAGAAGTAATTTAAGGATTAAAGCTTTTGCTAAAACCCAGGCACGCTCAGTGTGGCAGCTAATTTGTGCTATTATTCAACATTGTACTTATGACCCAGTGTTGCAAACACACACGCGCACCAGTTTATGATGCAGGCAATAGTTTCAGTGATGTAGGAGTTAGCAGAAATGGACTCAATATGCTATGAAATGGTATACACTGTATTACGCGGTATTACTTTTACCTGCACAAGTATGAGAAGTTTTACGAAATACACATGACATAATATCTTATTTGAGAAATAGTTCATTTATTGGACTGAAGACCGTTTTATGTATATTTATTCACAAGAGCTCAACGCTTTCACTGCTTAGCCATGCCACTGTAATATTCTCACTTAAAGCCCTTTTAATTTTCTTTAAGAGAAAAACTATGTGAAACTGTTGTGTCAGACATGATTAAAACCCACCAAATATGCCTCATGAAAACAAAAAGGAATTCTGCAGCTAGCTTAATTTAGCGTGGTTATTAGCATCATAGAGGGGACTTCTCAGACATTTGAAGAATTTTCAGGTCTTTTCCTATTGTGCTCTTAAGCATGCTGTGTGAGCATGTGTTTCCCAGTCATCCTGATTTGCATGTACTCTGAACTTAATATTTTTAAAACTGGGGACATGACTTCTGCTGTAAATTGCCGTTGGTATACTGGAAATCTGTCTACTTTCAATCATTATATAATATCTCTGAGGCTGTGGCTTCTGGTATGTATGTACAAAATACGCGTTTCACAATGTAGAGGAGTGTAACTTAAAAATGAAGAAAAATACACCCTCACCCACCTGAACGTTTTAAAGCAATTGGAAAGAGGATGGTTACTATGATAACATCTCAGCAGGAAAACTGAAAAATTGGTTTATGAGAAGTATAGCCTTTTTGATTCACACCAATTAAAAAAGAAACCTCCATTAACTTTATTAATTTTGAATCATCTTCAACCTTCTGTTTATCTGGAGACCAACCCTAAAAGTTAGGTCTGACAGGTGATTGTTTCAAACGATTGCAGGCAAGAATTGTTGTTTGCTGCTGCAGAGACTTGAACAACACAGACTAAATTTTGCCTTTTGAAGTGGTGAGGGGTGTGTGTGGAAGAAAGGATGAGCTCTCACATTCTTTGAGGAACTGTTTTTCTTTCACTCTTTCTTTTTGAAAAAGGAAAAGAGGACTTAGCAAAGATAATCTTGTTCCGTGTCAGTACGGTTGGTTCAGGCTAAACTATCTTCCTCAGTCTTAATAAGAAGTCTTGATTGTATTGGGCAAAGTTCCTACATTTCTTTTGTCGTTTTTTTTTTTTTTTTATAAATATTTCTTAATACCCTGCTTCAGTCATCCCAACATTTATGGAACACTGGTGCTGAGAATTTTTTTTTTAAATGATGCAGGAGCCCGAAATTCTTTCTACATAAGTGCTTTTAAACATAGCTATTTCTTCCACAGCATCAGAGAAATCTTAAAGGGGGCAGGTTAAGCTGACAAAACCCAGCCACCCCTTCTAAAGAGCTCTCCCCCCCGCCAAGAGGTTGTCTTGGTTTTTTTTTAATACGATCTCTGAATCTTAATTTTCATTGATGTACACAAAAATAAGTAATTTAGCAGGAAAAGGTATGTTTTATCAAAATAAGGCCTACAGTAGCTCACTATGTGCAAAGCATGTTTGTCTACATGAATGAATTCAGAATCCTAATAGGCTTTATTAGCATGGTTTATGCATTCATTAAATGGCTTTAAATGTTTTTTTCCTAATTAAAACTGTGATTGTTATTTAATGATATATATCCTCCAGTTTGTTCATCAGTACAAACATAATGTGGGAATAAAATAGATATATTTACTTTAGGTTTTATTACAATTAATGCTTAAATAATATTTATTGAACAAAAGCATATCTAGATTAGGTCTCCTAAATTATAGCTTATGTACTCTTTAAGGAATCTTTACTTGTCAGTTTCTTTAACATCATCAAAAGAGCCTTATGAGAAGGGTTCTTATTTTGGCATTTCAAACCCATTTTTAAAAGTAACTTTCTGGTTTTTTTTCTTTAGTTCAGAATCTAATTTGTCCTTTATTTTATGGTCTCTAAGGAATACCATGTGTTGGCGCAAGCTGACATATAATTCTGAACACTGAATTAACTCCCAGTTCTCTGAGAATAGGGAATACCAGGAATACATACGTACCAAGTCTGTCTACTAAGTTGTCAACTTTAAGATCCTGTTTTAGGAAGACCGTTCAATGCAATTGCAATTATATGAATCCTCTTCACAAGTAAAAGTAAAACATTCATTAATATGAGCGTGTTATGTGATTGTAAATAGTCTCTCTTCCTTTGAGAATCTGATCATTTCTACTTTGTGCTATTTACAGAAGCAAGACAGCCGCCTTAACAGATCTCAGGATAAGGACCATGAATGAAGTCATAGGTGGTATGAAGATAATAAAGATGTATGCTTGGGAAAAATCATTTGCGGAACTTGTGAATGGTTTAAGAAGGTAATCCTGGAAATATACAGCTTGATATATGGTCTATATCTGTTTCCATTATTTTAGGTGTCAATAAGTGCGTTATTTTGTGCTTTAAAGTGCAGTTTGCTTGAACTTCTTTGGCCTTTTTTTTTTTTAAACTCCATAGCAAGAGTCAAGGAATGAAAATATATCCTAAGAAACAGAAAAACAGAACAAAACCCACCTCCTTTGATATTTATAAAATCGGGGTGGGTGGGGTGGGTGGGTGGGTATGCTTCCTTTTATGGTTGTGTTTAAAAACAGCAACTAGTAAACTGTAGTAGTTGTAATTGAACAATTTCATCTTCACGGTTCTGTAAACTAATAGCAAGGAACCAGTAAACAGGCATTTCCTTTCCGAGAAATGTGTGGAATCTGGCTTTCTGTCCTAAATGATAGCATCCTCAGGTAGTATTCTGCTTCCCTTTCTGCAATTTGAAGTATTGCTCAAGCCATCTGGGAAGGTGGGAGGAGAGAAAGACAGCAGCTCAGAAATTCTCTAGTTGTTCAACTGGCCAGGCCAGCTGAGTTTGATATCCGAAGACATTTCGTTTCAGAGGTCTGTCAGCACCTGATTAAAACTTATTCATAAATTCAATTGTCAATCAATATTTGCGCTTTTACTTGACAGTTTAAGAGCATTCAGTGCTGCAGGGTAACTGTAGGAATTCAGGTGCATATTTCTCATCATTTAAATTTTGTGTTATGTCCGTCTCTGGCATATGAGTAGAAGGTTGTTATCCTGCTGTAGATTCTCTGATTATTTTTTTTTTAATTTGTTTTATTTGGAATTCCTTTTTTTTTTTTTAAAGGATTTTTTTTCTTTACATCCATGTGCAGGCTTGCAAACTTATTAATGTTCACTGAGATGTTTGTTCCCAGGCGTGTAATCCTTTCCTCCTTCAGATTATAGGATCCTGTGCTGATTGAAAGTTCTTGATTGGTTGAAAGCTTTGCTCTCTTGCTGGGAGCCAGAGAGGGTATTTCTTTACCGAAAGCTTCCTCAATGGTCGTATTCACATCACTAAACTTTAGATTTCCACATTCAACACCTCATTAGGATTAGAGGCTTCCTTTTTAATGATGGAGAGAAATAAGCTCTTCCAAAACACATCTTGAGCCCTCTTTCTTTAACTGCGCTGTGAAAAACTGTGGTTAAAAGTTTTAAATTCAGCCAGGTGATTTATTGCCCAGTATTTCCACAGTTGGCCCTTGACAGCTGCTAAGACGACATAAGAACTCCTTCGTTGCTCTTTTTTCCTGTGGCTGCCTGTATTGGGTTCTCTTGCTATAACTCCATGCCTTAAGACAGTGTAGTATATTATATACAGCCTGCGGGTAGGCTGTAATTTATCTGATATTTATGGAGAGTAACACAAAGAACTTGCTGATTATCCACAGATAGTGAGAGGATTATTAAGGATTATTAGAGGGTGGGAAAAGAGTTTCATCCAGGATTGTAGAAGTAATTGAATTAGACCCAATTCAAATAGTTTACGTACAAATGTTCTTTCACTGTACTCTGGAGCAGAGATCAGAGATTGTGAGCCCTTAAGCTGAAAAAATAAGTCTTTGAAACTCTTTGAAAATCTGTATTTGGCCAATTTGGCAAGTACAGTGGGAAAGTTGCTCAACTAGTTTTCCAGTAGCACATCTTGCATCTTTCTCTCCGTTAAGGGAACACTTAATTTACTTCAAATTGTAGAATCATCACTCGAGTTTTTTATCTTAGAATATAGTTCCAAGTGAAAGGTAATCAAAATGATCATTATTTTCCCTGAGAATTGCCAGAATATTTGGGAAGAGAAATTAGGAATTGTTTCAAGGTTTTATACTTATATTATTTCAAGAAGATTAAATTAGATTATATGGGGAAGGAGTAAGTTGTTATAGCTCTCTTGATAAAGAAAAAATATTATTTTAATAAGAAGTTAAGCCTCATGGCATCCACATTGTGGATTTAACACGTGTAGTAACATTTTGAGGATTGGACTTGATGAATCATTTAGAAGTAGAGACTGAAATTTAACTGAAGTGGAAATTGCGAACATACACATCAGCAACTTTTCAGTTGCTGGAGGGAGACTTATGTGTCGGTGCAGTACTCCAGTCACTATTTAGCTTGGGTAATGACTGGCAGAACAATTGGCCTCACAGATCAGTATTTTCTGAATTATGAACCATAATTCCTAGACCAAAAGAAGCCGGGAGCAGTGTCCAAATCATGAAGGATGACTGAGATCAAAGGAAATACTGCAAATCCTGTGATGCAGCTTGAGGATCAGCAGCTGAATAATGGCAGATACTTGGGCCATGGGTGAAGTCTTGATCTTTTGGAAGTTGCTCTCTTTTTTCAGCTGCAGAGTTTTGTGACTGAACTTTACTGGATGTTGATATTGGAAGAATAAGGATTTTGTGGGTGCTTTGCCTATATACAGACGTTTTTTCCTCTTTGCTCTTGTATGCAACCCAGAAAGAGTCAAAGCATATTTTAACTCAAAACACTAGTTTGACCAAAGCAGATAGAAAAGAACATTTTCATTTTCTGTCTCTGAAAAATAATGATTTTCTGTAGTAACTAAGATATTAAATATAATAGTTTCCCCCCTCAATTTCTAAGCCTTTGAATTCTCTTTTGTTGTTTACCATATAAAATATTTTCTTTACAGTTATTTTTGAGTACAGTTCTTTACGTATGAGTTGGGGTGTTGCAAGGGGAGGAGAAAGTGTATAAATGTAAAATCCTGAGTGGGTTTCCCTCATCCTATTGCTGAAGGCGACTGTAATGGGATTGATGTGATTGTTTATATTTTGCTTTTTTAGGAAGGAGATCGCCATGATTATGAAAAGCTCCTACCTTCGAGGACTGAACTTAGCCTCTTTCTTTGTGGCAAGCAAAATTACAGTGTTCATGACTTTCATGGCATATGTGCTACTTGGCAATGTTATCTCTGCAAGTCGGGTGTTTGTTGCCGTGTCCCTGTATGGTGCAGTAAGACTGACAGTAACGCTCTTCTTCCCTGCGGCTGTTGAGAGAGTATCCGAGGCAGTGGTTAGCATACGACGAATCAAGGTATGGTTATTGGTTTGAATGGTATGTGGTTTTCTTCTCTTATTCTAATATTGTTTTCATGTCCCTGACAAAAGCAGCCTTATTTTAGTTTAGCAGAGTTTGGGATTTTTAATGGAATAAGCTATTGTGAAAACTGAATGTGTTGCTGTGCGAGCACGTGCAAAACCATGAAATGCACTGTTGGGCAGGCTGAAACGTAAGAGAAAAGTGTATGTGCAAAAAGGTGTTGTAGACGTCCTTGAAGCGAGAGGAACGTGTGTTCAGGTATGTTGGGATTGGGAGTTGGAGGTCAAAGAAGGCACACGGGAGGTCTGAGGTTCATATTCCATGTGCACTGCACTACCCTGTCAGCTGCGAAGGACAGGTGTGAGCCTTAGCTGGTGTCTTCTGGCTGCTTTCGGTACTGGAGTGAAGACTCAAATTCAGTAAGGATGGATGTCAGAAATGCTGCTGTTTTTTTGGCAGAAGGTCTTTATTTTGTTTGGTTTGCTGTGTTTAGTGCCATGTGAAGAAAATAGTCATGTTGGCTGTATGCCAGTACTTTAGCATAGACTACAAGAGTGAAAGATTTAAATGAAAATTGTGTTTTGAATTTAAAACTTTAAAAATCCCAAATTGTCGGGTTATCTGAATATAGAATTAAAGCATGCCAGTCATGTTAGAACTTAATCTTGCAAAAACATCAGGTTAGTCTAGTCTACAATGGGGAAAACAGAAGCGCTTTACGTGTAATCATATGGCTTTTGCATAGTGTCGCTCTGCCATTTGTTGATGAAAGTAGCTTGAAATCTCCTGTTTGATTTTCTTCTCCATTTACTTGAGTATAACTCATTTTCTTTGTTGATAAATTTGTTAATTGTGCTAAGCCCACAGATAAAATATGTATTAAACAGGTAATCTTTGCACTTCAAAGAAGCATTTTGTAAAAGTTGATGCAAATGGAGTTAGAAGAGGTTAACGTGAATATCACAATTATGGCAATATTGTAGGCAGTAACATTTATTATTAGTGCTTAAAGTAAACTGTGGGAGGAGAGGGAAGTGCATGGGATAGTGGATGTTGCACACTGTCTTCTCTGTACTCTCATACACCCTGCATTCAGCTCCAGGCTGATTCCTCTTTCAAGCTGTGTGGGTTGAGAGACAAGGATGGCTGAAAAAGATGCCTTAGAAATGGTACATAAGCAGAGGCAGTGATGATTTGTTCCCTTTTTTTCCTCCTGTCTGCTTTTCCAGCATATCCTAGTGGTCACAAGATTTTGCTCTGATAGCCGGGTCCAATTCCCCTGTACTTATGATTCATTAAGGATGGTTTTTGGAAACCAGTGCCAGAATCAAGGTTCATTGGGCGACGAATTATCCTCAGGAAATCCTTGATGCCATCACCAACTTCCGTTTCCCAAACCGCACGGTTTTTCAGGGTTGGACATACTGCAACTGAATGGAAAGATGCTGCCTGACCAAAGATGTGTTACTGAAATGTAAATAAGTGGAAAGGATTTAGGAGGAGAAGAGAATAGGAAATACAAGAAAAACTGATTAAGACGATGGCTAGGCATATTTGGGCAAAACTGAAAAGAATCTATTTTTTTAAAGGGTGCTTTCTCTTAGGTTTTGTAGAACAAGTAAGGTTTCTGCACTGACCTTAAAGTACACTCAGATGGAGAGAAGAAAGCGGGAGATGCTATGCTTCAGGTGACAGTAAAGAACGATAGTGAGATGGGAAGCAGCGGCCTTTCCTCCATGTTCATTTGTACATACATAGGAACTGTGTGGCAAAAAGAATACTGTGGTCTCCTTCCTGTGTTTTTCACCCAAGCTCTCTTTTGTCCTCACCCTAGCTACACATCTGAGAGCTGGTCTGCATCTCTTCTTGAAGCTTTTCCACTCTTTTGTGATGGAGCAATAGGTTCAAGGTTCCCCCGTGAAACAAAGTGAGAGTGGTTGTTTTTCAGAGGGTTATTTTGGCAGACATGCAGAAAAGAGGCTAAGTTTCAGCTGGGTACAAAATATAGAGGTTTCTTTTTCAAGGATGCAGTCATATTCCAAGCTAATACTTGCTTCTCATTATCCTGTGGATGGTAGCAACTTTATTTTTCCCTACATGGAAGATTATTAAGTACAAAAAGAATGGAAGTATGTTTTAAGAGAACTTAATCTCTAAGGCTTAAATTATTTTACTGCATTTGAAAGTTTTATTTCTAGTGTTGATTTTTTTCCTCCACTGTTTAAAATCCATGGTGTTAACCATATAACTTTTTTCTTCATTTGTACTAGTTTTATTTGAAATCTTAAATATGTGATACTGTAACATTTTTGAGTTAAATGGCTAGCTAGGATTTATACCCAGGGTGAACGCTACTGCTAGAAGAGAAATTCCGGGTAAATGCAGAAACAAGAGACTGATTCCTTGCTTATAACTGCCGTGGTATTTCAGCCATCGTCGAAATGCGAATCACACTTCTGAGGTTTCTTCTTAAGCCACGCAACCCAGTACTGATTTAAGCTGTGTTTGGAGTCTCTTTCCCTGCCTGCCACCCTCTTATCCCGAATTCTCTTGTGCATACATACTTGTTTGGCCTCCCTATCTAAAACAGCGCTCAGCAATACTTACCTGGCTGGAGAACTCAAGCATGTGTGGCTTTGCACTTTTGCCTTTTAAAGATGTATGTATATGTGCATTGATCTTGCAGACTGCTGCATTAAAACGCTTCAGTCCTCACTGTTCTCTGAAACGATACCCACCAGCTGGATGGAGTTTGAGCAGCACCGCTGTGCCTGTTAATACCTGGCAGTCATCTTCCTGCCCTCTCGTGGCTCCTGGCATCCTCCTTCTGTTTATTCTTAGTTCAGCAGCTATCTTGCATCTGCAAACTGTTAGCTTAGTCCTTGTTAACTGGTCTTGGCTTCTAAGATCAAGGCCTTCCTTCTCTTCTCAAAATATTGTCTGCTGCAGTGCCTATTTAAGGTCTTTATGCTCTGTGATTCAAAGCACGATAGAATTTTCCAGTGTTTTTGGCTTAAACTTGTGGTAACTGTTATCCTTGAAAATTTTCTGTAGAATTTGCTCCTTTCCTTTCTAAATGTCTTTGAGCTGTCTGTAATCTAGCATTGGGCGAGGTATGCTAGAAGTGCAGCTGTGGTGTAAAAGTGCACGTTTATGCAACTTGAAGGAAAGGTTCTCTGACTCGGATAAAAAGTAGAAATATAATAGTAAAAGTGCAATGAACCAGTTATGCAGGTGTAAGCAAGTTTTTTGTTAAAGCCCTGGACTTTAAGAGGAGAGGTTCAGAAAGTCTTCTGCAGGATTTTTGACACTGGAAGAGGGCTTAATAGGAACAGTGGACAGCTTCTGACCATGTCCTCATCATTTTTCTGAGCAAAACTAAAGTAAAATAAGCCTTCACCATCAAAGCAGTGGAATGATAAGGTTTTGCAATGAGGGTTTCGCCTCTTCTGAATGGAAAGGGGGAATCAATTACAAGGTATGTCAGTGTTTCAAGGGAGAAACAGGGCTGGTTCTTAAGGTCTGTTTGCTTCAGGAATTATCTTTTATTAAGCAGGTTGTTGTTAGAATCCCATAGTCCTTTTATGCTAAAAAATCTGCACTTTTGTTTTTTGGGGGAGAGACAGCTAGTTAGAGGTACACTGTTAAAGGTGGTGTGCATTGCTTTGGAAATGTAATTCCTTGATCAGTTTGTGGTTGTTTTTCTGCCCTATAGTTCATGTTCTGTATGCTGCTTCCAAAAATATATGCTTGGGTTCCTTTCCCATTCCCAGTCTCACATTAGGCAATATCCTGTGCTTTTCTTTTATTACAGAACTTTCTGATACTTGATGAGGTCTCAGACTTCAAGCCACAACTGCGTGGTAATAATGAGAATGCCATTCTTCATGTTCAGGATCTGACTTGCTATTGGGATAAGGTAAATTTACTTCTACTAAATGTAAAGTATATTGGCACGGCAGGCTATTTAAGTCTAAAAAGCAGTATGTCTATGTATATTGTGATGATGTTTTGTATTCTGTCTTTTGTGCATGAGAATCCTTTTAGTATGTTAAGCTAACTCTGTAGAATAGTACTGAAAACACTATAAAATGCATCTTAAAAGTAGCTATTCCTGAATATTATACTAAATGAAAATCTGTGTATTTCTTTGTGAACGTATCTCTTGTTACTAAACAGCACCGTATTGTATCTGAGCTACTTTTATTGGAATTAAGGACAGGCAGCACAATAAGGTGGGCCTTAGCTCATGGGGTTTTTTTCTATGAACTGAATGCTGATCAGGCCATTAATCTAGAACCAGTACAATATTACACTTCTCATAACAGATTTGGAATCTTTAGAGACTAATTCTCAAATATTTGTTACCTGTGTATTTTAATTGAGATGGTTCAGCTACAAATTGTTCTCTGCTTAAAATGCACCAAACCCACCAAAATGACTAGAAAAAGGGACGATACACAGGTGATAAATCTATCACGCATCCTTTTCTGTAAGAAAGGCAAAGATTGACTAGATCGATTGTGGTTTCTGTTTTAAAACTGCAATTGCTATGGTAAGCAGCAATTTGTGATGAATTGTTGGAGGTATTGCAAGCTGCTGGCATCCTTGCACAAAGGAAGCTTAAGTCTTCATAAGAAACACTGGAAGAACCCTGAATTTTGCATACAAGTGTAATGCAAATAAGACGTCGCCTATTTCCCTTTATGTACCCTCCTCACCTATACGTGCTGTGTCCCAAGGAAGATAAAATGTGAAAATATATGGAGGATCTACCTACTACTACTACTCAGCTACAAAAGAAAATTGCTACATTATTGTGCTTTATTTTCTCAGTTGTCTCTGTGACATAAAGTCTTTCTGAGACATAGAACAAACTTCTAATTGATATGAAAAACTTTACACTGAATACATTCTAATGCAAAATGAAGTGTCTGTCTTAGTCTTTGTTTTCTTCCCAAACCAACATTGGTACCACTGTTAACAATTCATAGGAAATGGTTGCATAATATGCCTGTAAAACACCTTCATTTTTTTTTTTCATGAGTTGTTTATATTGAATAAAGCAGAGCAACATGACTGGAATTACTGGTTTCCTTTTGATTTAAAAAAAGGCAAGCCAACAAGCCACCCACCTACCTGTTAATGTAATTTTCATTTTGATGTTCAGTTGCAATGTGCATGGGAAAAGAATAGGTCTCCCAGAACTGTCAAGAGCAGCTCAGAAAGTTTCTGTTATGTATTCTTACAATGATGCAAAATAATTTTAGAGCTGCTCACTGAAAAGACTGAGTTCTGAGCAAGAGGAGTTATAAAAGGAATAATAAAAAGACGCTATCCTTTGTCAAGTAACTGACTTAAGTTGCTACCCTGACTGTGTTTCTCATCACTCTTTGGATCTCTACATAGGCAGTGTACAGCTGGATGCTAATTTTTTATTTTTAAAGATTAAAAGCCAAAAAAGATACTAAAAAAACCCAGCAACCCACAAATCCAAAATCACTGGAAGTAAAAAAGGGATTATTAGCTAGACTTTTAGGAAAACAACCTAACATGGTGTATTACAGTTTATCAAAAGATAAACAAAACCAATTAATTCATGGTCACACTCTTGTTTTGCTAAGGCAAGTATTATCTGAGTTCCACAGGCTAGTCTGATACCAGCATGGAACTAGGGATTCTTTAGTACGGGTTTTTACCAATGTGCTTTGAGTTTACAGAACAGTCTATCTGCTCAACTGAGCAACTTTAGATTTAAAATTCAGAAGTTTGAACCGAGGCCAAATTTATCCCTTGTAATTTTAGTCACTTAAATGAGGAGACTAAGAAGTATAGTACTTCTGTGCAATGTATGATCTCTGCATCTCTTTGATGGGATGAACTGTTTCTTTCGCTTGATCATAGGAAGTGTAATGTCTACCCAAGCTCACCTAAGGAGTTGCTGCCCCTGAGGGGATCATTCTTGTGTCCTTCTGTCCTTGCACTCTGTATATCTGTTCCCTCCCGTGTGCTGGTGTTAATACTTGTATGTAGGACCCTACGGTGAACCAGTTCAGAGGGATAAACCGATAGAAAATTAATCACTTGTAATGTGGTTTGTTTTCTGGTAGCCAAGTCCCATGAACAACAAGAACAAGGCAGGAACAAGTGGCGGCTGAAGGGAAGTGAAAGACGCAGATAGTTGACAAAGCACAGGGTTGCTGGGACATTTGTGGTAATGAGCTGTCAGATGAACTTAGCTGTAATATTAGTCTGTGCTCTAATTTAAGTGCCTCAGTTTAGTGCCTAAAAATAGGTGTGATGAGTTCAGGACAAATTGTCCTTAATTATAAGGAATGCTATTTTGCAAAAATACCATGCCCCTTAGGTGCTTGTGGCCATGCTGTTTGTTTGCATTACTGCTTTTGTATAGGGTCTGTGATATCTTACAATACAGCTTTAATATATAATATCTGGGTAATAGTTTTAAAACTTTTTTTGAAATTTTCTGTAATGTTTTTAGGCTCTTACGATATATTTTTTTGAAAACCTGAGTGTAGGTGGAAATATCCTTGCACTTTTGTGAATACGGAAGCACAACCTCAAGAGGGCTGAAGCGAGGCCTGTGTGTTTGAGTTTATTTACTTTTTTCATATGGACTGATTGATTTAATGAGAGAGCTTTCCTCTTCCTATGAACTTGGTATTAAAAAAAAAAAAAAGCTTTGGCTGCCACAAGTTGGTAGAGTTCCCTGACCTTAGCACTAGCTGAGCACCTGAACTGTGGGCTCTGGACTAAGAAATCAAATTCATGGTAAAATGCTGAGTGGGAGGAGGTGGAGAAAAGGAAAATAGCCCCATTGATGCCACCTTGTGGAAATTAATAACAGCAACAAAAGTAGTTTTGCAGAGTTGCACAACGCGCACAAGTTTGTGTTCTCCTAATGTGACTGATGTTGTGTGAACCCTGCGGTGCTTCTGCGAGGTGGGAGCTGTGATTGGAGACGTGCAGCTTTGGGCTCTGGGTACGCTGGTGCTCAACCAAGTATTTCTCCGGGCACAAGTGGACACTTGTGTGCTAGTCCAGCTCTCCCAGCTGTCATAGGTGTGGATGAATATTGTACATGTGTCTCTCCCAAATAATCTGAAACGAGTTGCAGGCTTCCCCTTTTTGCAGTCCCAGAACTTGGTCCTGCAGCATCTTTCATGCGGGGTTAGGTGGTGGCCTCTTCAGCTTCAAAGGGTGGCTGGAGATTTTAAGCAGTCTGCAAGTTGTGAAGAGGTACGCTAGGTATTCTTCACCTTGCTTTTCTTTCTTGAATCTTAAGGCTGGGTTTTCATTTGGTCCTTCAATAGAAATACCAGCACAGTCCAGCTGCTTTTTTTTTTTTTTTTTAATGCATATATTTTCCTGTTTGCATTTTAGCGTCAGTCATGCTTAGTGTGGTCTAAGATGCATGTAAAGGCAGATCCTGTTACAAGGGTGTTTTGCTTTAATGAGAGGGAGCTGCACCAGGCCCTTAGGAATTGTGGTTTAGCATAGCTATTAAAGACATGAGCATCCTTTCTTTTCACAAGAAATAGGCATTTTTACAACCTTGATAGGAGAGGTGCAAAATATGTTGGGAAATAAGCTCTTATCAGTAGTGTAACATAAAGGATAGGCATACTAAAACGGAACATTAAACGAGCAATCCTAGGGTAGTATATATTCACACAAATAGCCCACTGTGTTGTCTGTGAAAAGTCTTTGAGAATCCATGATATACAAGATGAAGTTGTGTAAAATCAAATGGCATTTTTCTGTTTTCGCTTTTGATAGAACCTTGACTACAGCGAACACAGACCTGGCTTTCCTGGGGCTCCGAGAGAGCTTCAGCCCTCCCTTTTCCCAGCATTTGTCCAGCTAATCGGAGTTGCCAGTGCTGGGGCTATGAATGCCGGTGCGATGGCCAGCAGAGAGCTCCTGTTTCCGAGGCTGCCACCCCAGCCTAGTGCTGAGCTGCAGCGAGGATGCGTGGGCTTTGAGGAAGCACTGCTTCTGCTGCCTCCGGGTTCCCTATTCCTTGAACGCTGTTTTGTCTGTGTTACTTGTTTGTGGTGAAGGACTGGGGTCTTTCAGAAGTGTTTGTGAATTACTGAAGAGGCAAACTGTACACCTGAAATTACGGTGGGCGTATGGGTTGCTAATTTATAGTGATTTCTGTGCATTGTTTTCTGTTTCTAAAGAGTTGTTTTGATGGTGTGTATATCATTACTGAGGAAGCCTAACTTTTTCTCAAATCCATAGAGTTTAGAAAGCCCAGCACTTCAACAACTTTCATTTACTGTCAGACGAGGGGAATTATTGGCTGTGATTGGTCCTGTAGGAGCTGGAAAAGTAAGTCTTAATGTTTACTCCATCCTGTGGGGTTTTTAGGAGTCTGTTAAATGCGACTAGAAATTTGAAAAATGCCCGTTCCTTTCTGTGTATAATATCACACTGCACATCAAGATACTGGCATTCAAGAAAGGCAAATGTCCTTCTGGGGGTGGGGAGGAGGTGGTTCAGAGTTAAGCAGTACTTTGTACGTTACTTCTAGACTGCATGTGAAGGATACTAGTGCTCTTCTATTGTTAGCAGTAGTTTGAGTGACAGGGTGAAATAGGCCATTGTGCCAGTAAACACTGCTCAATCTCTGTGATGTCTTTAATACAATCAAACTTTCCAATTTTTATTTTATCTTTTTAATCTTTTCTAGTCTTCGCTCTTAAGTGCTGTGCTTGGTGAACTGCCTAAAGACAAAGGTTTGATAAATGTAACTGGAAGAATTGCCTATGTTTCTCAGCAGCCTTGGGTTTTTTCTGGTACAGTAAGGAGTAATATACTGTTTGACAAGGAATATGAGAAAGAAAAATACGAAAAAGTTCTAAAAGTCTGTGCTCTTAAAAAGGTATGGTTTTCTCTTTGTGTGTTTGATTTTCATGGTCTTTATTTTTACCTTAGTGTTCTTTCAGACTTGTGGTATGTGTTGCAATATATAATATATAGACTAGATTATTATTAGTAGCATGTGAAATAAAGCCTATCGCTTAACAGAAATATGTGTAATTATTTTTTGAGATTTGTGTGTAAGCACGTTCTTGTAATTCATAAAACTTTCACTAGAGGGAGGTGTAGCTTATGTGAAGCACAGGCAAATTTGGAAAAAGCTATTCCCAATTATTTAATTTCATGACCATGTTTAGCCCTTTTCACTGGTATTATGGTAGGTGTGTGTGTAAATGCAATAAAAGATGGAAAACAAATGATCGAGCTAGCACTATTTGCGACTTGCATTTTGTAAATATCCTTTATGCTTTTTTTAAAAAAATGTCATGTATATCATGTATTATGCATTCCTAACAGCTATCAAAAGAACCTTAGTGCTATGTATTGGAGAACTTGCTGAGCCCAAGTAGTTTTATGAAAAAATATTTTTGAAAGGCCTGTGAGCAAAGGAGTTTGTGACATGAGATATAGAAGAGGATTAAGCCAGATTTGTCAAGAAACGGGCATTTTGCTTGGCAGCTAAAAAGGTTTTATGCAGCATGTTACGATATTTCTGTCAGCAGCGACACAGGTGAAAAGCAGATGGTTACTGTGATGAAAATTCTTTTGCAAGGTTTTTGCACATAGTAAATAGAGCTTTAATATTTCGTGCTGATATTCAGTTGTATGCTGTTGTCTAAACTTAAGATTTTAGTGACTTTAAAAGGCAGCAAACTATATTTGAAAAGAAACATTTCATATTAGATGGTATATTTGACTTCATAGTTTTCTTTCAAGTTTATTTATCTTATAAAAGCTGTGAATAAACTTTCAGAATATGTTTTATAGCTTAATATAAAACTTCTGTATTTCCTCAATAGGAAATACAATAACATGACATGAAACACTCTATAATTTTATTCTCTTACTTGTAGTCCCAAGCCCTTTAAATTAACCAAATTTGTGTGATGAATGTTGTGGTTATTTCTCCTGGATACATTGCAGTAAGAATAAAAATAATGCAGTTCTTGGGGACACTGGCAAATGAAATCTAATTTACTGATAATAGTTAATTCAGTTTTATTTATTGTGACAGCTCATTTTGTTCTAGTGAAAAATAATTAATTTACTGTTATACTTCATAATTTTTAGTTTGATTTTTCTGAATCACCAGAAAATATTCCTTGTAACACTAAGAACAGTAGTGCACTTGCCTCTGAGAAAGCTGTAGAAAAAGTGAACTTTAAGATCTCACCTAGTTTTCCTGCTTTCTTAATTTTCTTTTGCTGAAGGTACAAAGTCATAAAGTAACTGTGGATATTTCATTTGGTATGAATCCTTGTATTTTAAAGTGAGTTGAGTTAATACTTTTCAAATAAGAAAATGTTAGTTGAAGCAGCTTTGTCAGTCTTTGAAGTTAAAATGATTTAAAAAAAAATAAAAATATTGACATCTCTTCTCTCACGCTCACAGGATTTGGAATTATTAGCAAATGGTGACCTAACAGTAATAGGAGATCGTGGAGCTACACTGAGTGGGGGACAGAAGGCCCGCGTAAATCTGGCCAGGCTAGTGGTTTTTGCTGTTTCTAAAATTTACAAATTGTCAGACTTTAGTCACTAAAGTAGACAAATATAAGACTTTGTGATACTGACTTTTCTTTAAACCTTGTAGAGCTGTGTATCAAGATGCAGACATCTATCTTTTGGATGATCCACTGAGTGCAGTAGATGCTGAAGTTGGAAGACATTTGTTTGAAAAGTATGTTACTGCTTTATTTTCATTTAAAATACAGTTTTTATCTTCTAGTTCCTTGTAGAAAAACTTGAGAAAGCATTTTGGGGGAGATGGATGTCTTCACAGAACTTAATGTGTTCACTTTCTGTGTTTATTTTTCCTCTATTTTATGTATTTAGAAGACAGGTTTTTTTCCTGTGTACGTCTTTCATTTTGTTCTTTATTTTTAAAAGTCCTGTAAAAGTCTGTTTTGAAGATACTCTAATTAGAATTACTCTTAAAGGAATATATTCTGTTTTCTTAACTGAGTATTGGAGGTTATGAATATTGGGGTTTATGAATATTAGTACTAAGTGAAGAATAATATAGGGTGGGGATTTTAAATCACTTCTTAGTTTGCTGCAGCTTTATTTGAGTAGTACTAAGCACTTAATTCAAGTGGCTAAAGAAAAGGACAGAACTCTCAGATTCTTGAGTGATTTTTCATTTTGGTTCTTGAATGGCTGAAATTTCTCTCAGGTAGGTGGAACAGGGAGCCGTGGCCTGCAGAGTAGACTCTGGAGAGCAGAACTGGAGGAAAAAAAAATGTATACGCTTACCATGAAAGAGAGAGATATTGGACCTTCCCCCATTTCTGAAGAAATAGGAGAGCGTTCATTAAAAGTCACATTTGCTTTCCAGTAAATTTCTTCCTCTCCATCTCTCTCTTCTTTCAAACTGCCTAATCTGTGGCACATAGTGAGTATGAGTTATTCCCAGCTGGTGTTTCGTCCTTGCCTCTTCATAGCCTGTGCCTCTTGGTATGAAAAGGTATGATCTAGAATTTATTAGAAGCAGAAGTTAAAAAATCCATTGACTGAATTCAGTGGGCTTTGGTTTAAGCCTTAAATGAGAGCATTTTCTTGGGCATACTTACAGCCTTTGAATTCCATGCTCCAAATACTGAATTAGTTTGGTTTTACTGTAGTTCCCTCCTCTCCACCCCTAGATAATCATAAAAACTTGTCCTGCAGAAATGGTCGTAGAATTCAAATTGACTAGCATTGTATGCCTGTTCTTTTTTCCCGTGCAGGGAAGCTTTTAGTATCTAAATTTGAAAATTGTACATCCTATTGATTTTTTGCAGTTTCAAATCTGGAGATCTCTCTGAAACCCCATCAACATTTAATTTTATTGATTTCTTCAAACGGCTACTGTTTGTTTCCATCAGCGAGTATGGC
The DNA here is from genome assembly GCF_965231255.1 of Vanellus vanellus. NCBI lineage: Eukaryota > Metazoa > Chordata > Aves > Charadriiformes > Charadriidae > Vanellus > Vanellus vanellus. The sequence continues at coordinate 164,373,401 of NC_138905.1, forward strand.
GTAAGAGTTTTATGATGCATAGGCTTTATGTTCATTATTCTGTGCAGGATCATTTTCACCTGCCACAACTGATAGATGGAGTTCATTAATTCTGTAGTTCACGTACTATCAAATTCCTTTAATGCCTGTTGGAGCTATCTAGGCTTTAGCTGCTGTTTTTCTGTTTCTGCACAAGAACACTCTACAACTGCAGCATCTGAGTGTATCAGTGCCCGAGTTCTGAAAGTGCGCCCACCTGAGCTGTCAGCCTGTCTCTCCCTTAAATCTTAAGGTTTTTTTAACAGAGGAAAACAGGAAAGTACAGTAGTGCTTTGCAAAGGAGGTTGGGTTGCATCTTCAATTTATTCTATGTTTTATGTGAGCTGTGACATTGGTAACATCTACACCTTGCTGCAAAACTGGAAGTGTGGATTTTTGTATGTGCAAAACCATAGAGGAGCTAGAGACTATTGCTGTGCAAGTGCAGTGTATGTTTAGCTGATAAACATGCGGAGGTGAGGAGGAATAAGGATATTATCTCTGAGACTTCGAAACTCCGAAAACTACCTGGGGTGGTTCTTTTACTTTCGTTTACTCTTCCTCCCCAAGTCTAGATCAGTTTTGAAAAAAAAAAAAAAAAAAAAAAAAAAAAAAAGACAGATAAAAGTAGAATGAAAGCATTTTGTGGAGAAAATGGACTGGGTGGAGTAGTAGTGGCAAGGAAAACAGAGCAATGCCTCCCTGTTCAAGATCTTAAGGGAGGGCTTTTTTTCCAAATAGAAATTGTCTTCTGAGGCCTTCGTGGCAGCTATGAAAGGTGCTGGGGGTAGTAGGGGGATTGTTGTGTTCAGCAGCTCGCCTTGAATAACAAGGCAGGGCATGTCCTTTAATGCTTCCTGAATAGCACTAGAAATGTGGAGAAGAGAGAGAGCACTTGGGCAGGAATGATTTCTTAGAACATGGTGCTGAGGAATGTCTGAGACACCACTTCATACAAGCTGCCCCCAGGAGTCCAAACCGCGAGGCATAAAACAATGGATAAGATGGAAGAAACGGGGTTATTTAATGAGAATCTGAAATGGATATTGTTCAGCTCACTCACACTTTTTTTTCCCCCTTGTAATTTTATATTAATGCTTAATTTTTTTAGAAGTGCCTAGTCTATGTGTTTACATCTAAAGATAGGTATGTTCCTAGTAATTCTCCAAAGCTATGGTCTGTGGATGGCTGGTTCATTACATTTGCTGCTTCTCCCTGTTCTTTTCAGCTATTGTAGTAAACAGTTTAAAATATATAAATACTTTTCAAATGAGAAAGAATGTGAGTAGCACAGCTCTGATGGGAAAACAGTCCATGATATTGTTAATAAGGGATCGTGTCTCTTAAGAATTTCTCCACAATACAGACTAGTTGTTCTGTTGATGATGGAGCAGATGAAGCCAGTTTTCCAATGAATTGCGCTCTTCTGGTGAGATTCCTTGGCGCCCAGTAAGGTATAAACTGGAGAGTCTATATTTATGTTATTTGTAGCCTCTTTTCCTGTGAGTTCTCTTCATAGTTAACAGTAGGCATGCTTCAGCATTTCCCAATGGGAGAGCACCAGTATAGTTCTATGGTTTTGTATATGTTAAGGAATGTGGTATTTTGAGACCTCTAGTTTTGAAATGAGAACACACCTGTACAGATACAGTAGCACGTTTCCTTGTATGATGAAGTTTGGAATAGCCTGTGGTGTTCGAGGAAAATCATTCAGTCATGCTTGGATCCCAAGAAATTTCCTGCTCTCCTGGTGCATCTTTGTAAACATATTTCTATAGATTATATGGATTCAGATCAACTTTGGATAGAAATTAAATATTGTGTCCCATCAGTGATACTGACTCAAAAATGGTGTTTTTAAGAGTGAGATTTATATTCCATCAGTCTATTGAGACAGATGCTCTTCTATAGGTATTGTTCTTCCCTTGTATCTTTTCCAGTGGCCGGAGCTGTGTGCCAGTCTCAGTTGAGATCTTTTAAAATCAGACCTAAAGTTGTAATGATGCTTGAGAGTTGTATACACAGGTGTATAATTCCTGCTATCAAACATAATTCTGCAAATCTTTTGTTAGCAGAAAGCTGTTTTGAATGTATGGTCATTTGTCTTTTCTCTCTCAATTTTGCCCCTGGAACTAGATAAAAGCTGCAGAAGAAATCATTGCATTTATCACAGAAAAGTCACTTTAGCATGTATTCAGATGGAGCACTTTGGTACTAGGTGATGGCCTCCTGTAGGAACTCCAGGGACATGTAGCTGGGCAATGGGTCATGGGATGACCATATGTTGAGGCTGACCAGAGAGTCATGTGGCAAGTTGACCAGGTGTCCTAAAAGATAGTCTCCATTGCCATCTGAGGTAACTGAGTATTGCTCTGCAAGGGAGGGAAGGGAGCAGGCATGCTTTTGTAGCAAAGGTGTCTTCATAATTGCAGAAAAAGGTGAGGAAGAATCGAACTGACGGAAAAGAGTGGGAAGTTCCATCATGTGAAGTGTATGGATTAAGAGATCCTGAATTCCTCAGTGCATTCATACCTAAGCTCCTGAGGGGAGGAGCAAAATGAAGTAGGGAAAATGAGTAAAAGATTTTTTGTTTTAATTAGATATACAGATCTGAATTTACCTTGTCTGTTTAAAGTTCTTTGGTTTTTGGAACCCTTAGGGGTCCGTGAATGTTTCCAGTCTCATATCTCTCAAAGTGGGGTGTGCTTGTAGATCTCCTGTAACCTCAGAACTTTGAGGAAGAAGTGCTATTATGGTGCTGTAGGTAATTAAAAGCAAGTGGAGCTCATCAGTCCTGTAAAACTAGCAGATAAAAGCTAGAAGGTCTTGTTTCTGTAGAAGGATTACAGACACAATCAGTGTGTCAGAGGAACCAAGCAAAGATAACCCTGGCATGTACTTGTCAGTGCTGTGTTTAAAGGCATATACATACCACATGCTTTGTCCGCTGATAACAAGTGTACAGGTGAGCTGGTGTGTAAATTTAAGGATTTCACCCTGTACCCTTTCAGGTAGGATCTCTCTAAATCAAGGATATCTCTAAGGCTTCCTACTTTGTGTTTCACACCTGGTCCATTATGCCTCTGATACCGTTGTGGCGGTTAGAGCCCTAATGGGAAGTACTAGGCAAGCTCGAATGCCTTGTACCTCTCTTTTTGAATTACAGGTGTCGCTCTTAAAAACATACTAGTTATACCTTTACGTTTGGATGATACAATTGAAATTCCTTGAGCTTCATTGTGTTTATTGTAGGGAATATGTTTAAAAGGTATGAATATATTGTAGAAAAGTTGCTTGGGTTTTTTTTTTTTGTTTTGTTTTGTTTTTTTTTTCCCAGAAAGTGAAAAGCATAAGTGTGATCACTGTACATTGTGTGTTTTCAAAAAAAATTTAAAATGTTACTGTTTTTATCCCACAGAAATGTGCGTGGTTTTGTTTTTGTTTTTGTGTTTTGTTTTTTTTTTTTAAATCACGTGATATAAAAGCAAAAAAAACCAAACCCACTTACAGAACGCCAGTGTAGTTGAGTGCTTTAGTGTTCTGTGGGTGCAGTTGCAAAATGGTATTATGAAATGGACTCGGGAGGGAGGTATGCAAATTAGTGTAGGAAAAGTTCACAAAGAGCTACTTAAACACTAGGATCTCTGGCTCAAAAAGTCCCTGATATATGGACTGTGGAAGCTGGAAATGTGTAGCAAAGGAAGCATCACTGTATGTTTGCTTATATACTTTCTCCAGCCATCCACTGCTGGCTGGGACAGGGCAATGGATTTTGTGGACCTTTCTTTTGTGCCAGAACAGTTGTCTTTACGTGTGAGCCCAGTGGAGGCTGGGACTTGTCATGAGATGGAGGTAAATGGTGAGCAAGATAAGCATAGAAATAGAAACAGCATAGTAGATGTAGGTGTGGGGGTTTTTGTCTCCGCCAGATGTATCACACCTTTTTTGTTGTTTGTTTGTTTGTTTGTTCTGAAATGTTGTAAACTTCAAAATGTACAAAACCAGCTGGAGGATTGTTCACCCTAAACCACTTCAAATTTAAAGGGAAAGGAGAGGAAAGGAAATGTAGTAAGTAAACTCATATAACAAAGGCTTTATGCCTGTGAGCACTTCTGCATGTGCTTTAATTTCATTTCAGTGGTTATTTCTATTGAAACAGATATAAGTATTGAGTAAAGTTAAACTTGCATGTGAAATTCCAAAAAGGAGAGGCAAAAAGAATGGTAAGGAAGAAAGTGGAATCATTAAAGAGACACTTTGCAGAGGTGAAAGAAAGCTGGTTCTTGGAGATAAAAACTTAAAAAAGATTAAAGAACAACTTGTCTCAAAGAAAAGAAAACCTGATAAGGAAGGAGGAAGAAATGAGGATTTGTATGCATGAGCACCAAGACACTGCCTTTGCGTAGAGGATCGCTGTGTTGTGGGCTCCCTTCTTAGTGTCTTCTGCTGCATGCTCTGCAGTATCAAAGCTGAAGCTCTTTTATTTTTTAATTGTTTAGAAGTTTGCTGTCAAAGTGCAATGGTTTTTTTAAAAGTGTGATAGTATACTGTTACTTAGGTTTGTTAACTTAAAATTTTGTTTGTTTGTTTGTTTTTCTTGAATTGGAAGAGTAATTTCTGGAGAGATCTATCCTGAGTCTGGTATTCCTGATGATGTATGAAGGTCATTGATGGCTACGTTGTCAGGTGATAGAAAACTGGGCAGTCTTGGTTACAGGATGTGAGTTAATAGATGCACAGAGCAGGGATAAGTGCAAAGTTCATGAACATAGAATGAGCAGGGATCAGTAGTGTGGCAATTCTATGGAAAAGGAGGTGCAGATGGCAGTAGATTGTAAATCTATAGTATGAGTCAGCAACGTCATGCTCTTGTTAAGGAAACTGTGCCCTGAGACTTATGACCAGTACTGTATCTGGCAGTACAAGTAAAGCAATCCTCCTATTATGTTTTAGAATCATAGAATTGTCTAGGTTGGAAGAGACCCTTGGGATCATCGAGTCCAACTATCTACCCTACTCTACGAAGTTCTCCCCTACACCATATCCCCCAACACCACATCTAAACGTCTCTTAAACACATCCAGGGATGGTGACTCAACCACCTCCCTGGGCAGTCTATTCCAGTGCCCGACCACCCTTTCTGTGAAAAATTCTTTCCTAATGTTCAGTCTAAACCTACCCTGTTGGAGCTTGAAGCCATTCCCTCTTGTTCTGTTTTGTACCTTAAGGTCTCAACTGGAATAATGTTTCCATTTTGTGCACTTCCAAAAATTGTAGACCAGCTTCAGACTCTAGCATAGCCCATCAAGAAGATTCAGGTGTCAAGGGGGAAATAAAAGAGAAAACTATTTGTCACTTAAGAGAAAGGGAAAAAAAAAGTCTATTTGGGGGACTCCCACCCCCCGCCCCCTCTCCCCGGTCTGGAACACAAAGACTTAATGTATGAAGGGACTGTACACAGGAATAAGCTAGTCTACTGACCTTTGGGAAGCAGTGGATTTAAATTGCATCAAATGATGTAAACTTGGACTTTAGAGAAAAATTTTGTAACGGTGAAGGTAGCTTGCCCCTGGAATTTCAAGGACGTTGAAATTTCTGTTGTTGAGCTTAAAACAACAAATAAACGTACAGAACAACCCATCCAATGTTTGCCAGGTACACTTTTCAGTTTAAACTGGGGAAGAGAATGCAACTTTCGTAGTCCCTTCATCTCCCTTTTCCTTGTACTGAAGAACCTTTGGATCTTCTCTGTCTGGATCTTGTCTGGCTGTGTGTGCACGTGTGTGTCTGTGAACTTGTGTATTTAATAAATGTGGCAATGGCGACTGCAATTTGTGCCGTTATTTGTCCTGTTGTCATACATTAAACATGCTCACAGTCTAACTAATGTTTGAGTATGCCCCTCAAGTAATGGAGAAGCACAAGGATGGTGAACTTTGTGGGGTTTTAAACAGCAAGTGAAATGATCGTGGCAGTTCTGGGCATACTCCACCAGATGTCTGAACCCTTGGAGCGGGTGTGTTCCCTGTTGGGACAGGCTTTCCCTGGATTCTCTGCATCGTCAGTGAGAAAGGGAGACACTGTCAGATAGCGGTTCACCTAGAATTGATGGGTGGTTCACCTAGAATTGATGGGTGCTTTTCTTCTCTAAAAGTAGATGCATGATGAAACTAATCCTTAGTGAACCAGTTAAAAACATAAACAGTTATGGACGATTTGGGGTTTTTCTTCTTGTTCAGTTCAAAGACAATACCAAGTTTTCACTAATAAGAATTCAGCAAGCTCTCTGAGTTTTGTGCGAGCCCTTTTATCACATTCAGTTTTACTGAGCCTGTCGTAGAACTCTGGTTTCAGTCTTCTGTGGCAGCCAAGGCACCGTATAAACTTAATGCTCACTGTAAACTACAGAATGGATGTTGTTAAATGGGAAAGAGAATATTAAATAATAATAATAAAAAGTGGTTTTGAACATAAAGCTCAAGGAGTTTGATGTTTTGAAACAGACATTAAGTATATACTTAGTATTTTACTCATTTTGCAACTTCTCTTCTTTATGATGATACAGTATTTTAAATGGCAAAATTTTCTAGTGAGCTGTCTGAGCAGTGAGTTGTTTAACTCGGTAATAGATCTAAGTATACAGTCTTTGTTGCGATTTTTCCTCCCTGTGCTCATGCCAGTGAATTGTGACAATAATTTTTCTACTCACCTGTTATCAACAAACTATTCAGCTAGGTTCTTTCTACCCAGATAGACATCAAATCATGAGTTTGGTTTTTCTTCAAATTCTCAATTGAGTGAACTGATAAATCAGTGGAATTTATATTTCCACAGAGGTCATTTTTGCCTTCGCTCCTGAGATCAAGATCACGCAGGATGCTGTGCTGACAGCTCTGACAGTTCTAATTGGTTTGCTCTGATGCTGTGATAACCCACTCAGTCTTTTTTTTTTTTTCTCTTTTTTTTTTTCCCTCCAAATGCAAACTTAAAGTACAGTGGACTCACTGTGACTCAGAATCAAGGTTTAAAGGTTTTTCAGGCATCAGATTTTTTAGTGGCTAGTTTGTCCCGGTAAGCTGTTAGACATACACCTGGCACACAGAAAATTCAGTGATCAAAGTGGTATATAGGCTGTGGGACTGTGTAAGGGAAATCATGGTGAATACCTGGTATGTTCTCTTTTGGGAGCTTTCCTGCTAGGCAAGTAGCCTCTCTGATCTTTGTCCAGTGCTCTGGGTAGGTTTTGTTGCAGACTGTGTTTTGTTGCACATCTTCAGCTGGTGCTCTAGTTGCCATGTGGCTTGTTTAGGTGACTGCTTAGGGGGAGGATGGTAATCACACCCGAATAGTACCCCCACGAAGAGCTTGGTGTATAAATAGTTGCAACTGCTCAAATAGTTATGCTGCAGCAGGTACCTTGATTAATTGTTATCTTGGCCACCTAAGAATGACATCATGGGTTTATAGTCGCTTCTTGAACATGCTGCATAACAAGCATATAACTTCCTGAAGGAGAGTGTTGCTTTTAACTTAATTTTACTGCAGAGTTTATTTGGAACACTATAATATACTTTCCACATGTAATTATGCTGACTAGTACTACTATTAACCATTTTATAGAACTCTACTTCCTGCAGTCTTTGTAGTAGTGACAAAATAGATGTTAAAAGCTGTGTAGGGAGTTAATTAGATGTACAACGTGAATGTATGAAACACAGTAAGCAATGTGATATCCTTGCTGTTAAGCTCATGTTCTTTTTTCTGCCTTACTCCCCATACTGCTTACTTGCATTTCTGCATTGAATTTGTACTGTTGTATTGCTTTGGGTTTACTTGTGTTTTTTTGGAGAAAGGGGAGAGAAAATTTGCGTGGATGTAGGTGTTTTGTAGTAAGTGCCACCCTCCTGTGTCACATTAGCAAATGGGAGTTAGCATGTTAGTAAAAATGAGCCCAACAGGAGTGGACCTGTGGAGAAGAACACACGATGCCGAAGTCCCTGTGCAGTTCAGAAGGTTCTGCTTTGAGCAGGCTGCAGCCTGGCCCTCAAGCTCCATTCCTCATCAGCTGAATACTGACGAGGGGTGCTACCAAAGTGTGTGTTCCTGCATGGTTTTGTCTACAAGTGTAATTCATGAACCCCAATACCACTCAACAGTACAAGCAACAGCAGATTGAGGTGAGACAACTGAGAGGTGATCTTCAAATAGGCACTCTTGATCCAAATGGAGAATGCTAATCTATATACCTTCACTGGACACTTCATTTATAGACAATATCAGTTTTCCTTGTTTTCTTAAGGTAGTGAGGAGGTGAGAAAGGGGCGTCCTCTTGAAGGGTTTGTCTCACTGCTGTGTTACTGCGGGGATGAAGGCAGTGAGTGTTGGTAGTATTGGGTACTCAAGTTGTGTCTGTGGTGTCCCTGTTGGACATGAAGAGCATGCTTGCAGACCTCTCCGCTTGTAAGCCATTGCTCCGCTGCTATGTTTTGGGGGGCAGTTGGCTCTGGTGGCCTTTCACGGCTCTGCTGAAAAGATACCAGATATCTTTTCTGCTAAAACTGAGTGGGATTGAACTGCGCTTGCCAGCTGGTTCTGGTGTGCCCAGTCCCTTCTTCGCTTACTTCTCCGAATCCCAAACTTCTAGGGAAGAGTCTCTAGGGAAAGCAGGTAAGGTACTGGACAGGAAAGTAAGCACTGATTCCATGGGAAAAGGTCAGAGATGGCTGCAGGATCTCGCTCCTCTACCTCAATACACACCTGGATGTATCTCAGATCAGTAGTGCTGTTTGCTTCTCCAGAACTCTCAGTGGCTTGATTGTTACAGCTGCTCTGAAAGCTCATCTCAAAGAAGTCACTTTTATTGGTTGTATTTTTCCATAATTGTCCACAGTATGTTGCCCTGCTTTCTCTTTCTGTTAGTTTAATTTTTGTTGAATAGCCTTTTTGCAATTCAGCTTATGACATGTACATTTGTTGTGAGGATGTTTAAGACAATTTTAATGAAACATCCTTAAGATATTTCCTCCTCTTTCACTTCAGACCAGAAATATGAAATTTCTTTTCCCTACCTTGAAAACTTAAGAAGTTAAATAAGGAAAATATTTGTTGAGTGTAGTTTTTATAAATCTAATAAGCATGGATATGGTTTTTTTTCTTATTTTAAATACTTTATAATTGAATAGATGATGTTTTCCAGAAATAGTAAAAATGTTTTAGGAAGCTTCATTTTTTAATTAGTTTTTCCATCTCTTTGCAGATGTATTTGTCAAGCCTTACATCAGAAGATCTCTGTTTTAGTCACTCACCAGTTGCAATATCTCCGTGCTGCAAATCAGATTCTAATTTTAAAAGATGTAAGTGATTTCAGTGTCTATGCTTTTATATCTCACATACTTTCTAATTATCCTTTTTAATCTAAGAATGAAAAAAAACAGTTGAAGATGTTTAATTTTGGTTTGTAAATATATTTTCTGTCTACTAATGACCAAATAAGTTTTTAAAGATTTATAATTAATAATGACATGTTGATTTTTCTTAAAATACCTTCCCTGAAAAATCTGTTTCTGAATTTTATCATGCATATTGATTTTTCTTACATATGCATAATGTACTGTGAGACAGCTACTTATTTTGAGACTGTATTAATGCTTTGCTTTTATTATTGTTTCTTACACTTTTGTGTGAATTAAGAACTATGTCGATTTTGCAACCAGTCCCTTTTTTAAATTAAGGCTGAGAAATGGTCACAGCTGCCTTTGAAAATGAGCAGGCCTTCAGTGAAACTGGTTCCTTCCAAACTTCATTGTACCAGATATTCACGGGTAGAGGGGAAATACAAGAACTTCAGCTGGTTTGCTGGGGTTTTTTTAATGTTGGGGAGTTTACTTCATATTACTTTTACGTATTACTATTACAAAGTTGCAAAAAAGGACACGAGCTGTCTGTTTTCTCCCATTCAGATCTCTTTAAATGTTACAGTAGCTTTCTAGAAATGAGTTTGTGATAGAGCTGTAAGAAGCGTGGAAATGGTCTGTATTGCTCCTTGTAGAGCTCTGTGAGGACCTGAAAATGAAGCTGCTGTTTACCCCTATCCTGGAGTAATATAAAAAGGCTGATGGTTATGTATGTAGTTCAACAGCTTGTCCTAAAGCGGCATGGCTGTCTTCCACAGCTTCTCCAAGGAGGTCATTCTCACCTGGTTGCAACTGGGACTTTTGTCATCTCATTTGTATGCTCCTTGCCCTGGTTAGCTGCTGGGATCGGACTGGTTAGAGGGCGAAGAGCTTGTTTCTACTCTTCTAAATGAGGAACTGATAGCTAGAGGCTTCAGCTCAGTTACTTCAGTGGGATGTGTGCCCAGCAACTGCAGAACCCCAGAGGCAGCAGGGATAGATAGGAAAAAGTGTCCTTTACAGAAAGTGTATAATGAAGGTAATCAAAGCTTATATTAATTGTAGGGTAAAATGGTGGGGAAAGGTACCTATTCAGAGTTCCTGAGATCTGGCATCGACTTTGCTTCCCTTTTGAAAAAAGATGAGGAGGTAGAACAGCCATCAGTTCCAGGAACCCCCAACCTGAAGTCTGCCCGGAGCCGAACCTTCTCAGAGTCCTCGATCTGGTCCCAGGATTCTTCTGTCCACTCACAGAAAGACGGAGCAGTGGAACAACCGCCTGTGAGTGCTCAGAGGATAGACATGTCTCGAATCTTGTCTGGCTGTTTTTTTACTTTAAACCATGATAAGGGCTTTCCCTGCTGCATTTGAATTTCGGGGATTGTTGGATTGCATTAGCAGGTGAGAGCTCTCCCACGGTGGATCTGCCCAGTGCTGTGCTCGGCTGGCAGTCCTGACACCTGGGCTGCAGAGGGCAGGCATCCCACAGCTCTGTGCTGTTCTGTTCAAACACAGCGGAGTTTGTTCAGGTTCAACATCAGCTCTGCTGGATGCAGGAAGCGTTCCTATAGGTGTCCAAAGACACCGCACTGTGCTTCCTTCACCCTGTCCTCGGCCAGCGGTGCTTTAAAGGGCCAATGCCACTGTATTGGGTGGGTTCTGTCTATTCGTGCAGTGCTGAGCTCAGATTCATGCTTTCCCTGAAATCCTGAGCTGTGGGAAGTGCGTGCAGAAGCCAGAGCTTTATACAAAGTCTACATTTGCATGGCTGGCATAGCACACCCACATGATCTTCAGCTGGTCCTGGGGGGCGTAACCTTGGGACATCACAGCATTGCTCTCCCCAACCCTTCTGTTGGTTAAAACAGAACACTTTGTATGGTCCCAGCTTGACATGGAGGTGCCGGGTTATCTCTTGGTCTGCACAGAGCAAAAGCAGCCATAAGGTCTCTGTACCAGAGGTGGCCTTCTGCTGGTGTGCTTGCATTCACACAGAACAGTGCAGGAGCCCTGTAACCCTGCTAGGCTTGTGCTAGCACTGCCTCCACGGAACCCGTGCAGCAAATGGAACAAGTAATCCCTGTGTGTCTGTGATGATTGTCACCTTTATGCTATGGGTATATACTATTTCTTTTTCTTTTCTCTAATGAAAAGCAGTGAGATTGTAAAAAAAGAAATGCTGCAGATTTTTTCATACCTTTTTGGAGGAATGGTTTTATGCCCCAAAGCAGTAAACTTACCTGGTATTATTGATGTCCCCATGGTGACTCCACTGTTAAATCCACAAAGGTGTGCCAAACTTATTAGCAGCATTAAAGCTGTTGGATGGGGGGGCAGGGTTGGGAGAAACAAAACCAAGATAGGCTTCTCCTCTTTCATAGGCGAATGGGTGGGATTTCTCTTTTCACATCTAAGTCAGGTCTGTTGATTCTGCTGCTCTTGTACATCTATGTCTGCTGATAACAAATCAAGTGTTATGTGTCCACTGAGCTGGCACTGGTTTTTCTGTCGTGTCCACTGAGCTGGCACTGGTTTTTCTATCACGTATACTGTTAAAAAAAAATAAAATCGTAATTCTGTACATTGAACAGTTTCTTTCTACCATCTTTATGCCTGTCTCATTTTTTTCCTTTTCTGTCTTTCAGTGTCCCCTATCCATTGTTTGCTTAATACGATTCCTCATTTGTCATTTTACTTGTTTTCCCTATTAACAGATGCTTTGTTGGTACTTACAAGGAGGTGATTAGCACTTTATGGGTAATTTGTTACTCTGGGCATATGTTGATCGATTTTGGTGCATACTTGCAGAAGAGTATTTACTTTAAATACTTTTCTGAAAAGGAAAGGTTACACACACTTGCATTCTGAAAACAGAATCTTGCCCGAGCCAAAGCCTTAGTTTCCAGAGTTGTTATGACTGAAGGTAGTGTATAAGAAAAGAAAATCCTGGGTTAGTGGTCAGTTAGAGTAAATATTTCTGGCTGTAAGTGAAGTCATGTTACTACTGAGGTGCAATGTAAAATAAAATCCTCACAGTGTCATTTTGCAGAGTAGATTTTTCAGTATTACTGCACTGAGACTGATTTTTATTTATCAAAGCTATCGTTCTGATATTTGAATTTTTTATATGCATAATCACTTTATCTCCTTACTTAATTGTTTGCTAATTCTGAACCATGACTTTCAAGTAGCTTAGTCTGAATCTATAACTGCAAGGTTGATGTTTTTATTCTGTTGGGTTTTTTTTCCAGGCTGAAAATGCATTGGCTGGAGTGCCAGAGGAGAGTCGCTCTGAGGGAAAAATAAACTTCAAGGTTTACAGAAAATATTTCACTGCGGGAGCAAACTACTTTGTGATTTTTATACTTTTAGTATTCAATATTTTGGCACAGGTAAGTTGTTGGGAGCCACAAATAATATTGAATGTACTTTGCGTTTGCCTTTTTTTCTGTTTTCTTTTTTCCCTTTTCTTTTCTTTTCTTTTTTTTTTTTTCTTTTTAATGTAGTGTATGCTTGTTACTGATATTTCAGCTAAAATGTTTGGGGACATGGTGGTGTTTAATAATTTTGTAGTGTACTCATCAAATTTTATATACCAGCATGGAGTTTTGGTACAGCATTGAAAGATCTTGCACTGATTTTTATTTCAACCATTTTAATATGTCAGTAAAGTAATTATTTTACTGGCAGGATGGCACAGAAACTATAAGCTAGTCTAATTTTTGGAGAGAGAACAAAACCATAAGGTGTATAAAGTAGCGTTTAACAAATCTGAACAATCGGTATATTTCCACTTGAAGGAGGATAAAGGGATTGACTGGGTATGGGAGGACAGTCTGACAGAAGTGTTAAAAGAAAAGCTCGTCTGCTGATAAGTGCAGGTTGTGAGAAGCGCTAGAAGGAGGGTCACTTTAGCAGAACAAGAAAGTGAGAAAGAGAATAGGGAAATACTGTGTGTAATGCAGGCTGTAGCAGGTAGGTAAAAGAATTCTTAAACAAGAAAAATTATTTTGAAACTTACTGAGAGAAATGGTGAGCTGAGGAAGCTGCATGAAGATTGCTTATTGCCTTTTTCTGTCTTTCTTGCTGAGAAAGCTTAAATTCATTTCATGGAAATGATTGGTCTTGGCTGTAAAAAATAGTCTATATATTTAGACACATTACTTCCTTTTTCCCTGTCGTTGAATTGAGTCTGTTGGAAAGATAGCTAAGCAAGATCAAATCTTTGCAGTAGACTGCCCAGAACTTTAAATTCACATGAGCAGAGGTGCATTTTGAGATGAATAACCCTGTTACAAGTTTGTAGTCACATCTCCGCACAGAAGGAAGGTGGCAGTAGGAGTTTTTCCCTCCCTCTCTTCTCTCATCCTCCTTCAACCCGTTTTCTGGTCATTATCTCCCGTAAACACAAATTTCTGGACTGGTAACATCAGAAAGTTTGTTAATCAAAAAGCATTTTGGAATATCTCTAGTAGCAAATTTAGGAACTGAAAAAATGAGTTCTTTAATGTGCAATTAACATACATTAGGAAGAGCTAGTATATTTTGTTTGCTTAAGTGTATTGCTTTCCTTTGCTATCATGTAAGGTAATTTAAGGTAACTTCTTTCTTTGTAGAGGGTTCTAATGCACCTTCTAATGTGCTTTGCAAATTGCTGCTGGTCTTGAAAGACTGGATGGCATGTTTTCCTGAATATGTGATGTTTTCCCAGAGAACATGAAAGAATAGCAAGGAAATTTAATTTTCTAATCTTTTTTTCATTTTGTAAGATGATTCTTGTATTTGCCTCTTTTACTCAAGGTGGCATATGTGCTCCAGGACTGGTGGCTTTCTTATTGGTAAGTGGATGATAATAATTGGTCAATCATTTCTGCATTTTCAGTCAAGTGCTGTTTGTCTAACAGAAATTAGTGTTGTATAGGTGGTGGTAGTGGTGGTAAACCTGTTCTAGGAACTTCAGAATACTGCTTGATCTTTTTCTGATCTCTACTCATTTTGTGTAGGGGGGGGGGGAAATTTAACTTATGATGAAGTGCAGCCTGTGATTACTTCTACTCATGGTGTGATGCATGACAACATCAGTACATGGGATCTTTTGAACTAAAGACTTCAACAGAGTTGAATCTAGAAACAGTTAAACGTACTCATAAATATTTGCAGAATGTGGTTTGATGATCGTTATCTTCTCTATGCATTTCCACAGGGCAAATCATCAAGAAAAGTTGAATGTCACAACAAATGGGAATAATGGAGCAAATGAGACCGAACATCTAGACCTTAACTTTTATTTGGGAATTTATGCAGGTAATTATCATGTACATGTGTGTGTCTGTCCTGAACTATTTATCTGACGTATCATAATAAACAGTTTTGAGAGGTGTGAAGCAACAGCAGTGTGGGGAAATGTGATTTCTAGCAGTAACTGAGTAATGTCTTAACAGATTAGGAGGCTGAGTCTTGCTTCCCGACTAAATTAATTGGAATAAATAAAATGAAAAAATCTAACAGAAGAAACAGATTGAATGCAGACTCTTAATTTGCTTTGCCTGGATTTTGGAAAGTAAACTAGGAATTGAGTATTCAAAAAGTCAGTCACCGTAAGGTTGTGGTTATTGTCTATACTAATAGGTCATTGAGCTAAATCTTCAGTCATTATATGGATGGGCAAGAGGGATTAGAAATGGATCTTCATTCTGCACTGTTATAAAACTTGGCGTGGCTACATTCCTTCTGAAGTGTCGTAGCAAAAGAACCGGTTTTTAGAAGGCATCCTAGATGGGTATGCAAAGCAGGATTTTAAAAAACAATTCAATACATTTCAATAGGTAGCCATGTGCTTCTGAACATCCAGAAAAGGGCATTGATCCTTGTATTCAGGCATCCAAACATCTTGAAATACTGCTCTGAAATGTAGTAAAAATTGGCATAGAAAAATCACACGTAGAAATATACCCTCAGACTCTGCTGTCTAGCACTTCTAGTGTTGCACAGTTTTGTATGGCATGGTAATTTCTTGATGGAGATGTAAGTGATAGGTCTGAGAAAACAGGTGGAATATCGGAAGAGTATGCATTAAATGTATTCAGAAACGTCTTTCATGAGAGAGGATAGGTGGAGGATTTTTTGTTTGGGTTTTTTTTTCAGGAATCCATGTGATCTAAGTGCTTGACAGAAAACATTGTGCTTGGCCTGAGAAGCAACAATCTAGGAGCCAGATAAACTTGGCTCTTATTTTCTCTGAGTAATGTCTTATTTCATGAGCCGTTCCAGTGGACTGCACAGTATGATTAAGTGTGGCAAACTTGGCTTTCTCTGACCATACAACTTAAACCACGTTATGGAACATCTTATCCTTTAAGGCAAATTTTGTTCTAGATAGCAGAACAGCAAAACTTACCTTTATATTGAAATGTTCAGATGGCTTAGTGAGATATTTGCAATAGTTGAACAGACAGCATTGAGTTATCTACACAAAATTGTGAGTGAAGTTGAAAAAGTTTTAAAAAGATAGTACATTTCATATGAAGTGCATAATAATCTAACTTACCTTTTTCTATAACCTCTGAAACTGTATAAAATAATTTAAAATTTTTATTTCTGAGACTCAGTGTTTGGAAAAAGAACAAAAATCACCATGGTAGTTCCTTCTTAATCCTTGTTGTTTCTATGGGACAAAGATTTAGAAGGGTAAAATTTCTGTTAATGGGAAACCTCGTTGTCTGGAACCGAGGTACCAATTCCATGTCTCTTCTATAAAGTGCATGCAGAGAGTCCTTGTCTCTCTCATACTGAGGTGGTAAAATTGTAAACAAGGAAAGGAAAAACCTTTGGCATGAGACAGAATGGAAGAAGGACTTCACAGTGAATCTCGTTCCTCCCTCTTCTCCCCAGCCATTAGATCTTTTCAGGTGATTCGTTTGATGAGGGTCAAGCCAGTGGCTTCCAGTGGCTTCCAAGCCTAAGTGAAGCTGTACACAAATGTGAGGTTCCCAGGATGTGCTCCCTCTCCTCCCATCGCTCCCACAGTCTGCTGTTAGGCATGTGCTCTGCCACAGCCTCTTGCTTAGTACCTCTTCTTTTTGCATCACCCAGCTTTCCTGTTACTCTTGGAAAAGTTGTTTTCTTCTACCTGGCCCTGGAATACAGCAGTCAGGACGTGGCAAACAAGCTCTCATCCCAGCCGCGTGCTTTTTTCTTAGAAACAGCACCACACAGAACATAAGCAATAAACTGTGAGCAGGCAAATGAAATAGTGATACCTTTTCTTGCATCCTGGGAGGATACAGCAGTAAGCAAGGTGGAATAACTGATTGACTTAACCCTATCATATGATTTAAAACCTCACTCTTTCCCACTGTTACTATAGCTGTACCTGAATTGCGTCCAGTTTTAACCTGTCATTAGAATAGGCAGTGTTTTGTGTTGATAGTTAAGGTCTAACTTAAGGGTGTCCTTGAGGCCTGAGCATCTGGGCTTGTGGTGGCTATGCTTAGTTTCTGGAGCAGATCACCTGGAGCCTGGAAGCACTGCCAGATGTCAGGTTAACACCTTCACTGTTCACCTTCACCAACAGGGAATTTGGGCAGGCACAGTGGAGGTTACATACAGCAAACAGAGCAGCAGCAATCTCATCATTCTTTGTTTCCATCTTTTGCCCTGTAGCACCCCTGTCTTGTAAGTGGAGATGTGCCCAGAAGAAAGACAAACAGTCTACAGACCAATTCCCTAAAGGGCTCTATTTCACATGGCATAAGGGATGCATCTCATACCGTGTTCAAGAAATACACATAATTTAAATTATTTGATGTGGTTTACAAGGGGAAGAATGGCATGAGTGGTTTGGGCTGATTGAGAATAACTCAAGGTTGTCTCTAAATAGCCATGTATATATTGCTTGGTTAATACCTGCTGGCAAATGTTGAATCTTCAGTGACCTCTGCAAGCCACAATTATACACGGCACTGTGAAATGAATTTCTTAGCAAAGCTGTTATGCAGAAGGTTTTAATACAGATTTATTTTATGGGTTAACAGAAGTTTCCTGCATTTCTATGAAGTACCAATTCTTTCAAACTGAAAAAGAGAAGTTGTTCAAATCGATGACGTAATAGTAACTGAAGCTAGTGACAAATATAAGATGTCTGTGTTCCGTGCTCAGTCTGAGTCCCTAGGCTTAAGTTTGGATTCTTACTATATACAGAAGTCAACAAAATTTGCTTTTAGTTCATTTTTATTTTAAAATTATTTTCCTTTTGAAAGATAGGTATCTGTATGCATGCTCTGTCCATGTTTTTTTAATTTCAGGTTTAACAGTGGCTACAATACTGTTTGGCATAATAAGAAGCCTTCTGGTATTTCAAGTTCTCGTTAATTCTGGTCAGACTTTGCACAACAAAATGTTTCAATCCATTTTGAAAGCTCCTGTCTTATTTTTTGACAGAAATCCTATAGGTAAGTTTAATAGTGAAAAAACTCTTAATATTTAATGTACCTCATTGATTATGTGAACGACGCCGTTTCTGGGTAATTACGAATTTATAGTCTATTTGCACATTTGTGGAGTTTATTTGCTGCTTTACATTTACATGTGGTCTTTTAAAATTTCAAAGTCGTAATGTTGACTGCTTGTTGATGGTTGATCTTACTCTTTTCGAACGTAGTCTACAGAAAAATGAATTGTACATTGTTGTACATTGTCCTTTTAGTTGCATTGCTGATGTTCTGGTTCAGTTACACAGGGGTCTCTTCCATATGCTGAATATGCATGCATTTTGTGGGGATGCCCTGCTTGTGCTTTTCTTTGAAAGTTTGAGCCCAAATGTTGTTTGCTCTTTTAAAAAGTAATTTTAAGCATGCGTGGTAATTCACAGTTGTTGAGAAACTGTGTGGCTTACTATCCTTCCAGAATGGTCAGAAGCATAAAGCATGCAATTTAAAACTGTAATCCAAATCCTGATGTTCTTCAAAAGACATGGAGATGAGCTGGAGCAGAGTTAAGAGTGGGGAAGTGAGGTGATACTGATTTAATAGCCGGTCTTACATGAGAAACAGAAATCTGATGGCCTTCACTCCCTTGAAGAAAAGGAACATAATTTTGTTCTCGTAGTTCTAGAAGCTGTTTAATGATTGTAAAGGTATATAGGGATGGCTTTATTGTTTCAGAGTAGTTATTAAAATTAGTAATATTTTCAGGAAAAAAAAATTAATGTGGAGAAAGGGTTCATGTCCATAATATGGTGAATGAATCATGTACAATTTCCCTCTTAGAAAAATAACCTACAACTGCACAAGTTTAAAGCTGGTCTGCTTGTACTGTGAGTCTATGACAGTGTAAATTCACGGCTGCTGCAAAGAATTAGAAGTGAAGCTGTAAGTTCAGGAAACAGGTTAGTGGAGAGCTAGTGAGAGCACGTACATCACAAGAAATCATAGTACTGTTGGGGTTTGTTTTCAGATAGAGATTTTCCTTTTTTTTTTTTTTTTTTTTAAAATCCATGGCATCTGCAGTAACTGCATTTTTTGAGGGAGTACATAATAATCTTGTAAGAATGCCTATAAACATGGCTCATTGTAACAAACAACTGCAGAGTAAAAATCAGGGACAATATAGAGTAATAAATAACATTTGGCTTTGTAACATACTGTGAAGCTCAAATTAGCAGTGCTTTGTAAAAGAGTGGCATTCATAAAACCTGCCTATCGCTGGTATTCACACACTGTCATGACTTACAGATATGTGTGTTTCTATCTATCAGCAGATATTTTATAATAGGAGATTAACTTCAGTGTGCGTATACTTTTTTTCCCCTCATCTTTCTTTTGGTCATGGTGGCATGCAAAGGTACTGCTGTTCTGATCTATACATCTTTTGAAAAAGGAAAAAAAGAAAAGGGAAAAAGATGACATGAGAGATGGTGCTCTTATTCAGAACTACAGCATGTAGCAGTTCTGAAATTCTGTTTGTAACATCTGTGTTTCATTGTGTGATTTACATGGTTTTTTATTGTGTATTTATCTTTTAGAACTTCAGATGCTATTTTCTGGCATTGGAGTGAGGTTTGTTTAAGTAGAAGTCTTTTTATTTCTTTTTCTTTTTTTAAGACTATGAAAGACATACTGAAAAGAAATCGAGATTATTAATGTGTCATTTTTCTAGGGTTATGATTTTAATAGCCAAGCTATTAATTATCATATGCTATATTAGCAAAACTGATATTGCAGTGACCGATCTATCATTTAAGCATCCAGTGTGTTCTCAGTATTTGTGTGAGGTCTCTAAGACCTTAGCAGATGCAATTGCTGAACTGACTTTTTCTGTTTTATTTCTCCAAAAATAATCAGCAATTAAAAAATGCCACAGTCAGTATTTTGAACACACAGTGATCCATGTTCCAAAGTTGAGGAAGGAAACTTAAATAAATACACATCCCAAGCTCTCGATAGTTCTTATTGGGGAAACAGACTAATGAGCAGCATCAGGGAGTCAACATTAGGAAATGGAAATACGTGGTGAATCGTGACATGTCTGTCAGCTCCCAACAGTGTAGTTCCAATCAATCGTGGTGAATAAATGAAATGACTTATTTCTAAAAAAATTATACTATGTGAATTAGTTTAGGCACGAGCCCAAGATCTCTCTTTACAGATTGCATTAGCAAGATATAGGGAGGGGAGGGTTGTAAAGGGAATAGTAATGAGCACCTTACCCAGATGATGTAAGAATTTTGATGTATTTTTGGAACCTGGATTATATAGCAGAGACAAAAGAGGAATATGAGGACCTGTCTCCTCTTTCTCTTCCCATCCAACAATATTTGTATGTACAGAGATTTAACATTTCTGTCGTTTAGCATAGATCTAAAACCAGTTAGATGTTACTACTTTAAGTATGTTTTACTTTGGAAGAACCTTATTAATAAATGATGTTTCTCTATTTCTTAAGGACTTAACCTTATTGAGCTGATAATCCTAAGTGACTAAAGTTTAGTGTTATTCAGCATTCAGAAAGAAGGATCAGATATTTATGACTGAAATTCAAATTTATCAGTAGATATCTATACAGCGTCACTTAAATAGCTATAGTGAAAGCTTGATTGAAAGTTACAGATTACGTGGTTGTATCTTAGGATTTATCACATCTGACTTGTCTGCATTTGTTTACAGAACTTGTTTATTTTTTGGAGTGTAGACTTTGACTCTTTCTCTTGAAACTTTTCCTTTGCTTTTCTATCCAAATCCCAGTAAGGGAATTGCATGTATGTCAAAATATCTGTAAAGAGAAAAACGTAGAGGATTTCTACTTCATAGTGAATGCTTTATATATTCTTCTTCATGTGTCACTTGCAGGAATAAAGGGTTTGATTTCTGTGCACGTCTAGCACAAGAGGGCAGCATGATCTGTTTTATCCCAGTCTAGCATTACAATGACTTGTTTGAAGGATAACAAAATTTATCTGTTATGTTTTTAGTGGTGAACTTTGAGGAGTGAATTTTCAATCTCACCACTGAGCAATAGTAATGTGGTTCTGTTCGGTTGTCCTCATTATCTGCAAGTATATTTTCTCTTTTACACAGTAAGCTTTTCACCTTCATGTAATGCTGAGTTCAGGAACTTTTGTTGGCTTTGTAATTAGTGGCCAAAAGTCAGATAACCCTAGAGTCTGATGCTAACCCTGTAGAGTCTGATGCTTTCGTCCCGTCAAGGAGACCTTCAGCCAATATTCCTTTTAATTTCTTTTTCAAGATGTTTTGTAACATTTCAAAACTAATTTGATAGAAAGCTAGGTAAAAGGGACCATGACTTCAGGAGCAATCACTTGAATTGGGAGTTCCCTCTTTTGAAATTAGTTTCTTACTGATAGTTTAGAAGATCCTAGTTTTGACAAGCTTCAGGATTTGATTCAAGGTTACTTGCTTAGCTTGTAAATGAATTGTTCTTTTCTGAGATTTGGGGACAGCGATTTCTTTAGAGAAGGGATGCTAATGTGTAACTGCATCACTTTCAGTAATGGTAGTTTTAGTGGAGACTGTGTGTAATTTTGAATTGCATTGAGTTTGGGAAACTGAAACCTGCTGCTGCTCTGCTGATGGGTCCTGTAAGAATGAATGAATGATGTGCATGAATTTGTTCAGATAAAATAGGAATCTCTTCCCCCTCCAAAGATCTGTCTAAAATTCAAATTGAACCAGAACCACTACAGAAATGCATATGAAAATCTAGCTTCTTTTTCCTTTTTTTCTTTCT
Source organism: Vanellus vanellus (assembly GCF_965231255.1). Lineage (NCBI taxonomy): Eukaryota > Metazoa > Chordata > Aves > Charadriiformes > Charadriidae > Vanellus > Vanellus vanellus. The sequence goes on from NC_138905.1 coordinate 164,395,054, forward strand.
TTCTTTTTTATATTTTATTGTATGTCTCCTAACTCTTGGTTCTGACAGCTCATAGAAAGAGGAGAAATATTTTGGCAGACATTACAGCATTTCTGGCCTTCCTAGAAATAGAAAGCACTGAATTGTGTGATGGTTGTCCTCTACCTCTTAAATTAGCAGATTTATTTTTTTTTTCCCTGCAAATGCTTTGTGGAAGTATTAAATAAACATTCATCCCTTTGAGTGCTTATCCAGACTTTGCGGTTTGACCAGTTCATAAAAAGAAATAGTCTCCTGTTTTGGCAGCCAGGAATGACATGCCAAACTGATAGCTAATAGCAGCATATAAAAGCAAACTTGGAATATTAAAAGATAAAAATGTGAAAGAAAGCTGTTATTATAATGAAGAGCTTTTTTTTCTTTAAGGCATAAGGATTTTAATTATGGTGTTCATAAATCAAGTGTTGAAACACCTATAATTTGACAGAGAAAGTTTCTTTATAGGATTAAAAGCATGTTCAATGCACAAGTGCCTATCTGCATTTTATCTGACAGAAGCGTCAAATGGGCAATGTTGTTAAAGTATTTAAACCATATAATATTTGCAACAAATATGATATTTCAGCAGCCTGAAAATTACAATGCTGATAATGAGGTTAAATTATACTCTATCAGTTGGATAGTGAAACTGCTCTAGTTAGTGTACATTAATGTATGCTTGTTCACACAAGTGATTCTGCTGAACAAGTAGCATGTTTAAACAAGAAATACTGGTCTTAAACCCTGTGATTTACAGTAGGTGGTGTTTTGGCATATCATGCAGTTAACAAGGCAAAGCTTCATGTTAAAATATTTCGTTTGTAGTCTCATTCATCACTGATATAAATATTCAGTAGCGATGCCAGAAAATGTATTGTATTCCTATTTGACTCAATGGCTCAATTGCGTTTTTTTTTTTTTTTCGGAAACAAGATCTATGCTATCTTTCTGATGCAGTTTTCAGATATTTCCTTGTGGTCAAGATGAATTCTGCGGGATTGTATGAACCATCTCTTTTGACAGCTTTCATGTTCTCTTAAGCTAGTACAAAAAAATACGTTGTCCTTAAAGCAGCACAGGCTTTGTTTTTTACTCTCAGTGCCAAGCTCTAAAGCACGTTCACGTGTGCACAGGTTTGTTAGTTTACGTTGAAAATAAGTCCCTATAGGACAGCCTTTTGTTGTAAAATAAAAACACAGATTCTCTCTTCCGTGTTGGTAATCACTTGCGTTTGTTGTTATTAAGATGGCAACACAATAGGTTCCATCAATCATCAAGATCCTTAACAACCGCACAACGTTGTAAATATTATGTTTGGGTGTTTGAGTGGAACAGCTCGTCACTGAAGTAGGTGTGGTAATTAAAACCTGTTAGGTTGCTACAAGTGTTGAAAAAAAAAAACTTTAATGTTTTTTCATATAACAATGGCGATATGTACTTTAAACCTTATCAGGGCGTGATTATTAAATGATATTTTGTGGGAGTTGCTCATTTACTGTTAGTATTATCGTGGCTTTTGTTAAGGGTTTAAATAGTCTTACGCTTCCATGTGTTTTATCACCTTTATGATTCTGTCAGGAACCTTATAAAGTTGATTGCTGTAGGAGTAGTCTTTAAAGTTAGTAGCTAGTACTCTGGAGTTATGTTTACATTTATTATCTATTAGCATAACTCAATTCAACTCTATCCTATTTTTCTCTGCAGTAGTAATTGTACGAAACTTGGCTGCAAACTGATGAGACAAGCCCATTACATTTTCAGTTCACGGAGTCAGTCAGTGCTCACCCTATTTACGCTTAATACGGGAGATAAAATTAAAAGGTTTATGGAAAAGCTGTTTGTAGGAGGGGACGGGACATTACTTGATAGGGAAATAGCGTGAAGCTTGTACTGACAGCCACTTCCAAGCGCAGTCTCCTGCTTCCCTGGCACAAGATTTCACGTCCCTGCACAGAGATTTTCTATCTTCTTCACATTAAGATCCCCTGGTGGGGGAAACGGCCTGCTGCGAAACTCATTTCTGACCATATGCTGACCTGCCCAGATACTGCAAAGTCTAGTTTTTTCATTTGCTAAAGCAACTACAGAGAGAGCTGCTCTCGCCCCACCTCAGCCAAGCAAAAAGGAGGAATGGAAGAGTTGACAAAGAGAGAAACCTAATTAAAAGTATTGGCTTTAGAAGACTGCGCAGAAGCTGTTCAGAGACAGATCTTTCCCGCAAGTGTTGCGGGAAAGTAAAAACGGAGTTATGTTTTAGGCTCGCATAGATGGCAGACTGTTTTGATGAGATTTGTGGCAAGGAGGGAAGGAAATGTTGGTCGGAGACACTTGAAAACAGAGGGGGAGACTGCAGTAATATCGATGGGAAAACTGCAAGGGGCTTAAAAAGAGGGCCTAGCTGAGGTGGTGCAGCTGCAAATAAGCTTTTGGAGATAATCTGAAGGATGGAGGGTTTTTTTGGATTTGATAATAAGTATTTTAAATACATACTTTTTTTTTTTTTTGCTATTTTTAATCTGCTTAAAAATTGCTGGATGCTGCTGTGACTGTTGTGGATAGTGGGGATTGGAGGTGCCACATGGATAGGACCCCCTCTCATGGATGCCTGTTCTGGGTGGGAAATGAGCTTTTTTGAGAAATGAGGGGAAAAACGTATCAAAAAAACCCCACTTTCATTCCATCTTGGAACAAGGCAGAAGCGTTTCCAAAAAAATTATTTTGGGGAAGAGCAGGGCAGGGATAATGAATAGCCAGGTGGTGAGAGCATGTCTGTGGAATGTGAGGAAGGCAGCCCGGATCTTCTCCCTCTCAGATTTTAGATTGGCCTTGAACACATGGCTCCCCCATCCCAGGTGAAAGCCCTACACATCAGGCTCTTGGCTCTTCTGGGATCTTTCCTGTGCTGTCTGTAAGGGACAGAGTTAGACCGCTTTGGTGTTTGCAGGAAAAACAGCCCATTTTGGTGTTGGGGTTTGGTGGTTTTGGGTTGTTTGGTTTTTTTTTTTTTTTTTTTTTTTTGTATCTGAATGGCTATAAATTAAAATAAAACTAATACTATCACAGTGCAAGCTCATTTCATTTTAAACTGTGCAGAAATCTTTCTCCCAGATGATCCTAGGTAATCTGCACTGCAGCATCTGGGTGAATTAATTAGTCTTTTTTTTTTTTTTTCTTTTTATTAGATTGCCAGCATCTTGCAGATTATGCAACAAGTGAAGATTAGTTTGTGCCTGTGGTGATCTTGGAGAGTGTTTGGAAACAAAAGTCACTTCTCGATCCAAAATTAAAATTTTAGTGTAGAAAAGAATGGATGTTGTATGTGAATCTGCCTGTTCTGGCAATCTAGAACAAAAACTGAAGGATAGAAATCAACAGTTAGGGAAGTAGAGGTATTGAATCAAGCTCTATTTCAGTGTGCTGTTCAGTTTAAAAAATATAAACTTGATAGAGTTAATTACTAAGCTATTTGTGAATAATACAAGACAACATTACTTGTTTGCTTCCACCCTGTCTTGCCCAGGTGTTCTTTTTTTTCCATCAGGATCAGTAGGTACTTTGTCAGAGGCTTTTTATTATGTATTCAGGTGAATGCATATGCAGGACCTCCCTCAGTTTTTGGTTTCTAATGTCATTTTATGTAAGACAATGTTATATTTGGAGGAGGCAGCATGATGACAAGCTGTGTATGTTGACAGCTACCACTCTTAAGAGAGCTTCACAAAGTGTTTTAGAGCAGCATCAAGCATATGAAGAACGTTTATTTTTTTTAATTAGTTACTGGACAATAGTCCTGTAATTAGAATAGTAGTATGTAATGGACATTAATTATCGCTTGTGGCAATACCAGCCTTGAGGTAGGTAGCTTGAAACTGGAAACTGCAGGTTCATGGAGGTTTGGTTTAACTTTCATTTAAATTCAGGCTCTTGTTGAACATTTTCCTAGGTGATTCTTATTTGCCTATTTTGTTACCATAGCTTTTGATTTCAGCTTGAGCAGAGTGTTTAGCTGTGGTGGTCCCTAACAAGAGGCTGTGGAGTGAGATGATTTTTGAAATGTCTGGAGAAGCTTGAGGCTGCTTTAACTGTTCCTCACCTAATGCTGGGTAGGAGATTGTGTTCACAGAGCCAGTACGCGAAGCAAGCTGACCAGTGTATGGGAGAAGGGTGTCCAAGTCGTTATTCTCAACTGTTTGGTTCAGAGTAGAAGTGCGTTGTATGCTAAGGAGGTGGTTTTGTTTCTGTGTTCGACTTTTCACTGCTGTAGAAGACTCGTGAATGACTACTGACCTGCTTGTCTTCTAGTTGTAGCATCCCCTCATCCTTCCTCGTTTGCCAGTTAAAAAAAGAATATGGAGGTCACTAATACTCCTCAAACTTGAGCTTTTGTCATGTGCTACTTGTGCAACATTTATGACATTTGTAAACTCAGAGGAGGTTTAAAGTTAAACTCCTTATAAGTTACAGAATCACAGAATAGGCAGGGTTGGAAGGAGATCATCTAGTCCAACCCCCCTGCCAGAGCAGGGTCACCTACAACAGGTTGCACAGGACGGCGTCCAGGCGGGTTTTGAATGTCTCCAGAGTGGGAGACTCCACAACCTCTCTGGGCAGCCTGTTCCAGTGCTCCACTACCCTCAAAGTGAAGAAGTTCCTCCTCATGTTAAGATGGAACTTCCTATGTTCAAGCTTGTGCCCATTACCCCTCGTCCTATCAATGGGCACCACTGAAAAAAGACTCCTCCCACCCTCTGGCATCCTCCCTTCAAGTATTTGAAATCATTAATAAGATCTCCCCTCATTCTTCTTTTCTCTAGACTAAAGAGACCCAAGTTCCTCAGCCTTTCCTCATATGAAAGATGTTCTAATCCCCTAATCATCTTCGTAGCCCTTTGCTGGACCCTCTCCAGCAGATCCCTGTCTTTCTTGAACTGGGGAGCCCAGAACTGGACGCAGTACTCCAGATGCGGCCTCACCAGGGCAGAGTAGAGGGGGAGGATGACCTCCTTCGACTTGCTGGCCACACTCTTTTTGATGCACCCCAGGATGCCATTGGCCCTCTTGGCCGCCAGGGCACATTGCTGGCTCTTGGTCATCCTGTTGTCCACCAGGACTCCCAGGTCCATTTCCACAGAGCTGCTCTCCAGGAGGTCAGCCCCCAACCTGTACTGATGCATGGGGTTATTCCTCCCCAGGTGCAGTACCCTACATTTACCCTTGTTGAGTTTCATTAGGTTCCTAATGTTCATCAGGTTTTTTTGTCCACTGGTATGGTCCTTGCCAGTTTTCACCCACTGTGTACCTGAATTTATCCTCTGCTTTCTGTGTCTGGGAATGCTGCTCTTCCATTTCTCCCAACCCCTTAACACTGTCTTCTGCATATGTCCTGCCCTCTTCCAAGCATAAATCTTCATGAGCCTGTGTTGGGGCACAGAGTGCAGAATAATCTGAAAGTGCATCGAAACCTGAGAAGGTGAAGATTTGGAATGTGGACATTATTGCTTTCAATTACAAGGTATAATGGAAGGAGGATAGATGGCCTAACTCTTCTCTTGCTCAGTTTTCTTTTTATCAGATGCGATGAGATTTCTCTGTGTGCGTGGTAAACCTGTTTTTTCTCAATGAAGTTATTGTCTGTTTAATATGCAAATGATGCAATGCAGAATATTGCTAATTCGTGTGTAGGCAAGAAAAAACTCTTTGCTTTGTGGTAAGCTTCCCGTTCATGGGGAATACATGTTCATTTGTCCCTGCATGTATTCATTTCTCAGCATAATTTCACATTCATCAGTTTGAATGTTCGCAACCCCAAAGAGATACAGTTCAGTCTAAATTTTCAGACAAAGTTCCTACATCTGTTTTTAAGATGTCATAATTTTTCAAACAGGAATACTGTTCCTGCCCCATCCTTTGTAGGACGTGCCCAGAGGACAGTAAGTGATTAGATGCCAGGGGCATTTGCTCAGTGTTGTTTTCTTCCCCTCCCTACTTTTTAATATGAACATTTAAAGCTGTAAATAAACTTTACACTATCTCATTCATCTCTTCTTCCAGTGCACTTGCTTTATGTTTATAATCTGTCATGCTGGTCTTTAGAGAGAAGTTGGTGAGTGTCTGTCTTCACTTAGAAAGATTGGGTTTAGAATGTTAAATGTTTTATATGCAGCAATATTCTCATTACATGGGGTAATGAACAGTTTCAGAAGTACTGTTGCTGTCTATCACTCGTGTTTGCTTTCTTTTCCCTCTCATAGAAATAGGGGAATATATTCTTAATGCTGGATGCTTAATGAAGAACCTTCTATTTTTGTTATGACCTGTAAACATGGGTAAATCTGCACATTGCCTAATGAGATAGGAGCCTAACTTTCTTTCAGTTTACAGAAGAAGAAACTAAAAGCAAACTGAAGTTCTGGTGTTCCTGTGCCTGTTCAAACCAGATTTGCTGTATGGCGCTTACTTGGTTAAGTTATTGTTAAGTACAAAGTACAAACGGCATCTTTGTTGTGGTAAGATTATCCTTTCAGTAATAGAGGTTAGGGGTTCAGTCAGTAAAAGATACGCTTTTCTGGCATAAAATAATAGAACTTCAAATCCATGATTATTTCTATTTTCTAGCCATTTAGGATTCCAGTTTGAAGAGTGTGTATAAGAAATGACGAGGCAAAGAAGGGTGTTCACAGAGGTTAACGTTAGCCTAGGTTTACCAGGTACGTGATAGAGAGGCAGACTCTTCCAGGGCATTATTGAGAGCACCAATGTTAGGCTTTTGCTCAAAATCTCATTGGAGTAGAGCTGTCTTTCTTACCCACTACAGTGTTGGGGGTTCAGGGTACCTAGCTGTCCGTGTGCTTAAGGGCGGTTGTCTTCAAGTCTTCGGTGTTCTGAATTCACCGCTATATTTAAGAGAAAGGAACGAACCATAATTTTAATATTTATTTATATATATACACCCATGCACATATATAAAATATGTATTTTAAAAATACATATATACGTACATAAAACCCCCATGTGCTTTGCCTGATGTTACTATAATGCTTCTTTCCTTTCTCCCTTCCTTCATTCTCCAGTCTCCTCTTAGAACAATTCTCCCTCCCCCCAGTCTCAACAACTGGCCAAAAGTAAACAATTACTCTTAGCCTTCCAGAATATTTCTGGTATTTCCTGGCTAAAAAATGGTAAAACGGTCAAAGGAAGAGTTGGTAATAGTTACCTTTAATCAGCTAATGTTGCCTTACTCTTGGAGAAAAAGAAAAAATAAAATTGGTGCTGATTTAGTACAGAAGATACCTGCAGAAACCTCTGCAAATTGAAAGCACCAGAATTGTGAAATATAGATGGTTTTAGCTTTAGAAGTGTCATCTTTTCTTTTCTATTGGACTAACAATATAGAGGGAACATTTTTCCCCCAATATTTTCAACAGAAAACTAGTTATACTAGACTTGTTCTAATATTAAGAAAACTTATTTAAGGAACACTTTCAAAATAAACGAAATTTGAGAGAAAAAAGTGCCTTGAGGTTTTTATAAAGCCGACAAGTTTTAATATTCCAAATATGTATTGACAATGATCTTCTTTCCTAATTAAGCTATGACTATGGTTTAATATTGAATTCAAAGCTATTCACTAAATGCTGCTTATATTTAAACCCTCAAAAATCCCCAATAGAAAAAATGGAAAAAACAATCCCAACATATTTATTTTTTTTTAAATCAAGATAAGAAAAAATAAACTCTACTGCACTTCAATTTAATAACCAGTGTTGCTCAGCTACTACCGAAGGCTTAAGGAACAGTGTTTAGAAATGATTGTTCAGAAATAAGTGTTTCTCAAAGATTATGAGGGCTTATACAGATGATTTTGTTCACCTGCTGAGTGTTCGAGAGTAGAAATGTCCAATCTGACACTTTCCAGAAGTGTGTGTTTGCTTGAAAAATAGAAACATTCCTGTGGAAAAAAAAGAATTTCATTAATTGTTTTCCCATCTTAGCCACGCAATAAAGCAATATTATTATGTAGCTTTAATAGAGACAGAAACGTTTTGTGAAATGCAAAATCCTAAATTTCTGAAATTATCTGAGAAGTTTTCATCTTAAACTGTAGTGCTGCGAGCACCGCTTAATTTAATACCTTTGTGCTCTGCTTCTATTGTTTGTACTTCTCATGAGATGCAAGATGTTTCAACTGCTTATTGACTGCTTTTTAATAATTGTAAAGTAGTCATGGAGGTGTTTTGAATAGAAAGCTTATTTATTTTTCAATTAAACGAGCAGAAGGAGAACAATTTAGTGTTATGGTTCTTGGACAAACAGAAGAATATATTCGTTCTTTGACTCCGTGAGGAGGAGATGCAAGAATATTATTTCAGCTAGTGACCTCCAGCACTAGAATAGACTAGCATTTGCAAACTTCTTTGGGTTGTATCTGAATTACTGCAAAGTAGATGTGATGGCTTCCAGCATGGAAGGAAAAGGCTTGAAAGGCCCTTCATACCCCTTAGGTTTGGTGTACAGCACTTGTTGATGCGTACTTGTCTTTCATCTCGTCTTTAAAGGGATGGTGGTTCTTCATAATGGAGCTTGACCAGCAGGATAGACAAAGTATGCTGTCGGTGTAAGAGGAAGTGTGATGGGTGTAACGCTTGCTCCTTAGACCAAATTTGCCTCTTGCTATATGCCTTTCTGCTGTGATACCAAAGCAATTCAGAGAGGAAACAGCAAGGAAGGCAGCTATTTTAATTAGTGAATTCTAGACTATCCTCAAAGGCTCTGATACTGCGATCTACTTCAGTCTTCTGATTTTCTGTTGATTCTTCCAAAAGCTTCAGACTTGCTCAGACAAAAGCCTCTTTCTTCACAATTGTCAAATTTCATTGAATCTCAAGTCTTGGTGATAGAGTTTAATTGTCAGCAAAATAAGTCTTGGTTTCTGTAAATTGTTTGATCCTCAATTGGTTTAGAAGTGACAATATACTTTCTTTTACAGGGTTTAGATATTGTTTCCATGTGGCATATGGAGCAAAGTTGGACCAACTGAAGAAATTACTTCAATTGTTTTCTGTCAGGAAGGCTTAGACAAAGAGCTTAGTCTCGGATCCTTTAAAGTTCAAGCATCTGCCACTAGGGGCAAAAATTATTTTCCTGTAGGCATTCATCTTTTATTGTAGATTTACTGTGCTGCTTCACTTGGTTGATAATCTAATTTAAACCTCAGAGATGAGTCATACCTCCTCAATGGGATTCACAGCTAGTTTAAATTCTCTGATGTCAGAACCTTTCAGTTCTTCTGAACATAATGGTCCTTTGAGTGTCTGAATGCACTGAGGAGGACAGAATGTGACCCATGCAAGCAGTAACAATGTAGAGGTACTGTTTTACAACGTACCTCAGGTGTTGATTTCAATATTTATTTGGGTTTCTAGTTCAGGTAATTTGTGATGTCTTGACTTAATTTGGGTCCTAATTGTGCCAAGTGGTCCATTGAGGACAGACTTCTGCAGATGTGAGGGTGGTACCCCGCTGAAGTAAGGGGCCTTCTGGAAGCTGGAATAGACCTCCCCACATGAATCATGTGCTGTGCTACAGACACTTGTTTCGTAAGACCAGCATTTTCTATACCAAATGCGATATGACAGTTTGCCAGAAAAACACTGGATTATGAAAGGATACAAAACCTCGATGTCAAGAGGCATTTCAGTCTCCTTTCTGTGGAAAAACAAAACAAACAAACAAACCCCCGATTGTCCAGAAGGCCCTAAAAGGTTTTAGAGTGATCCAAGCACTTAATCTCGTTCATGACCTCTTCCTGAAACCATGACCACTGTATAGTTGACCACTAACTTTAGGAATTGAATGTTTGTATTTGGAATGTGAATTGCTATTTAAGGACTTCCTCTCCAGAGTCAGTCAAGGACAAAATAGACATTCAAAAAGTTAAGAGGCGTTGTAAATATCATTCAGCTGTGATGAAAAGTTTATTGGATGCTTTTCATATGCATTCTAAAGTTAAGCTACATTTTGAAAGCCATCAGAGCCAACATTTGTTCTCTAAATATTATAATTAAATATCTACAATGCTAAGTTGTTACTAATTAATACTCTGTAATATTAATAGTGGTTGGGTTATTGACATAATTTTGCCTTCCATGGTTTTTTTGCTTGACGCTACACTTTTTGTTTCGTATGTTTAAACGTTGTATCCACAAATTAATCCAGAATCAAGTTCTACGCTCATGCTGTTTTGTGAAGAGGGAAGGAAAAATACAAGATATTTTTGTCATTTAATTTCATTATTATATGTGTGTTTTTCCATTTTAATCCTGCCTTTTAAAACACAGAAAAATAGCAAAGCAGTTGTTTTAAAACAGTCTTTCCCAAATGTCTGGGATCAGATTACGATTAGTAGTGCTTGTTCCAAAATATAACTTGTACTTTAGGTTCATCAAAGGATTTGGTAGTGTTTTATATACTGGATATGGATACCTGAAAGACTTTTGTCATAGTCTTTGCATTGCTCCTCTAGTTGTCTAGTTCTTTGCAGTCCTGGAAATGATTTCATCCTAATGTGTCTGATTTCTGTAGTTTCAGCAGAGAAGCTGCTGGTTTAAAAAGAAAAAAAGTAATTGTGGTGCAAATGGGCATCAGAGAAACCAAATAAATGCATAAATAAGTGAACTGTTAAGAACCAAAGACGGACATGTTTATTTTGAAGGAAGAAAGCAGACTTTTCCCGAGAATTCCTTTACCTGAAATCCTGAGACCCTGTGTGAATGAAAGTAAGCAAACTAATTAGAGTATGCTCTAAAGATGAACTTGAGACACAACTGGCTGTTACCCCTGCAGTTCTGTAGTTAGCAGAGTGAAATATGCTCCTGTAAGAGCAGTTTAAAGCAAGAAGTAACTAAAATCCTCTGAACTGTTCTCTACAGGCATCTCTTTCAATAGGTAGCGAGTCTTGCCTCATCTGTCTAAGTACAACCTTGTGAATAGTCTGTGTGTATCAAACACTGACGGTTATGCAATACGTCCTGGATGCACTTTGCCATCTCCCTTCACGTGACAGTGGCCTTTTGGCTTCCGCAGTTTTAATTTGGGAACTGTTTCAGAACCTGATCTCTCACTTGCTGTAAGGATTTCCCATGTTTTTCAGTGTAAAACGCCCTTTCTGTTGCCTTCACGGTTTGTGTGTAGTTATTGTAGTTCCCCTATCTGACTTTTTCTGTCACTCTGCACTTCCAAAACATTAATTCAGGCACTCTTCTAGTTTAAGTGTTGCAGCCACCTTCTGTTCACCTTCTGTTCTCACGTGCTCTGTCCCAAACTCTTCCACGCTTCCTACTCTATGCCTCTCCATGTCGGGCTTCATGCCTTGGTTGTGCGTGGGATGACCTTCTCTCCTTTTCTTCAGGCGTGCTTATTTGTATCCAGAACTTGTGCCATTTCACGGTGAAGGGGAATGGAAGAAGCAATGTTGAAGGAAGAGGGAGGAGAGTAAATGGGGAGCAGGTATGCAGTGAATGAAGCTGAGGGTGAAGGAGAGGGCACGTGCAAGCAGCCAGTCTGTACAGGGCAAAAATTCAAGTCAATATGTACAAAGCTCTCTCAATGTCCAAACATCCCAAGTTTGGCAGCTTCTGTGCCTGTTACTGCCAGCTAGTCTTTTGACAGTCTGTCTTGCAGCTCCTCCCCAGGGCCAGAGGGAGAGAAGGCTTTTTCTTGATCATATGGCCCCGGTGTACTTTGAGGGAGTCTACCAGGAGATGTAGAAAGGAGTGTGGCTTCATTTGAGCATTAGCCCTCTTCCCATGCAAAGCTTTTACTATTTCTGCACCTGGTAACTGGAGTCGTTGGCACATTCCTGTGTTTTTTTTTTTTCCTCCCTCCATCATCATTTTGCCTGCTTATCTTTCATGCTTACATCTTTGTAACTTCCTGCTCTCTGTGCAGTAAAGTTCATCCACAAGCTTGGCTCTTCTTCATCTTAAAATCATCTCTCAAGATACACCAGTATCATTGTAACCGCAGTATAACTATACACTGGCAGTAGTTAAACATATGGGTGGAGAAACTCATTAATTCCCTGACCCCTTTGTTTTCCTGTACTTAAAAAGAAAAGAAAAAAAAAAAAGGCAAAAAGGCACACATCTTGTCCTGCAGCTTTCTGTTCCAACTTACTGCTACATCTTCCCTTTGCTTGTTGTTCCTTTTATAGTCAGTTGTGTTGGTTTCTCTTAACTGACACAACAAACTCTTCAGGGCAGGGCACGCTGCTGGCTACGTGATGGTCCAGCGTGCATCCTAGTGCTCTGCCTCCCACTTCTGATAGATTAATCCTCTTTTGGGTGTTTCTGTCATGCAAATAACAAATGGCAGTGTTCGCAGGAGTCCCTTGTTGCAGGAGGCACTCTTCTATTTTTGTCTATTTATTTATTTATTTAGGAGTTCATAGCGCTGGACAGCTGTAAATCAGAGCTTCACAGTGAAGTCTGTCTTTGAATTGAACAAAGACAAAATAGATTGTAAATTGTATTCACTTTTGCTTGAAAGACTGTTCAGTGAAGCCTTTTTTTTCTCCTTGATGTGTGTGAAAATTTTTTTCTGTTTATAGAAAAGAATAAATGTTGCTGCTAACATATTTATGGTTATGATTCTAACTTATTATTTAAAAAACATGAAAAAATAGATAATTATAGGGCTATGTTAGATTTTTCTTTAATTTTAAACAAGGTGTATGTAAGCATATGTTTTTAAACTAATCTAACCTCTAGCATTCAGCTGTCAAAAAATCGGGGGGTGTGTGAATTTAGGGTATATTTCTACATGAACATTAAACGTTCTTTGATTTTGATTTATACACTACTAGTGTTTTAGTATGGTCAGCAGCTACTTACTTATTTGCAACTATTTACTCCTAGTATGTTTTTCCTTTTTTGTTTTTGAGGTGAAGCTTTTTAAGAGTTGCCCAGTAGAGGGGGTACAGTAAAGTCATATGCAGTGCATTATAACTTTTCACAGCATTTAGCATTTAATCATTTAATTATTAAAATTTCTTTCTTTTAATGTAATGAATATACTATACAGTAGAGAAGAGGTCATATTTGGGGTTTTTTATCATTTGAATGTGTATTATACCCCACATTTCCATTTCAGTGTTGTTAATTATAGGTTAGACTGTAAAGAAGTTTACATTATAGTGATATTTTTTTCCCCAGAAGCAGATGGCCCAAAGAAATGCATTGTCAGACTATATCTAGATTCCTTTGGACAGCACTCCTTGCTTGAAGAAAATGCTTGGGATGTGGTTGCCTTCAGGTTTTCTGAGACAAAAGATTTTTGATTGTTTCTCTGGCAAGATTTGCAAGTGGAATTTGGTGCCAATCACAAAACCGAAGAGGAGGTGAAGTCATTCCTCCTTACACCTTACAGCCCGCTCCGCAGTAAAGGATCCATTCCATGCCCTAAATTAAGCCAAAGGAAAAAAAAAAAAAGGATTTGAATCCAGCTGTAGTCCCTCCCATGCTGATTGCTGTAGCCTTGAGGCACACACTCATTTGCCTTCTTCCGGTGCCATACTTAACTTACTGATTCATCCAAAGGGAGAGCAGCTTCAAGAGCAGAGGCTGAAGGAGGCCTACCGCAGAATTGCCTCTAGTCGAGCAATTAACACGCTCGCTGGAGAGGTGGGAGACCCACATTCAGTGCCTGCTCCGTGACTGGTAAAACTAACACGTTCCCTTGTGTCTCTGCCCAGCCTTGGCCTCTCGTGTAAGTGTCCTGACCCCTGGGCTTGGCTGTAGCTTTATAAACAGGATGACAGGCTTCCCAATATCTTCTTCTTTTGTGGTTTTGTGAGTGGTACCTAAGTTGTGAATCTAGTTGTTTCCAAATTTTCTGTGGCTTTGCTCTAACATGTGGTTTAAAATGTCCTAAATTGAAGCAAGAATTTTGATTTCGTGGGGGGTGTGTGTCTTTTTTAACACACAGCAAATTTTCCAAGCAAATGCTTTGATTATTTTGCAGAGTAAACTAAAAGAGACACAGTTCTAATTTCCTGATAGTTACAGCAGAATTTCTCTTGAGGTCAGTAGTAATGATATTTCATGTGAGACAGGAAAAAAAACCCACTGAAAATAATCCAGTGCCATCCATTCTGAATTCTGGATAGCCAAACCTGTGGTGTTACAGTGGCTTTTTAGAAAGGAAAAGGTATTTCAGGAATCATTATATGGGTACATAATGAATGAGCTAGAGAGAGAATCTCTCTTTGCCAAACAATTCACATTTTCCAGAAGAGGAGAAGGAAAAAGAAACTGAAGCTAAGGAAAAACGAGTGATCGAACCAATGGAACATGCCAAGCAGAAGACGAGGGTTTACAAAGTCAGATGAAGACATGAAATGCCTCTGCTGTTTGAGCTGCCCAAAGGCTTTATCCTCCAAATGGATGGGCTCGGTAGAGGCCAGAAATCTTGGCTTGGTTTTTACAGCAACAGTCCACATCAAATTCCCTTCCATGGTTTCAAAAAAGGAAGAAAATGGATGAACTACATCGGAATCATTCTCTTCAGTGTGTAGGAGGGGATCTGAATATTGGTAAAATACAGGGTAATATTTTTTTTCCTGAGTGATAACTGTATCAGCCAGATAGCAGTTTCAACTGAAGATTTCAGGAGGCCAAAGCTTTATACTCAGTAATGTCCTACTTGATTATTGTCCTTTTAGACTGGAGTGATGACTGTGCCCTTCTAACTTCAAAGCCTTAAAAAAAATAGAGGGGGAGGGGAGAGGAAAAACATTAAAAAGAAGCAAATTAATTACCTTTAGGGGATGGAAAGGTAAGAAAATCAACAAATATCAGCAGATTTGCAAAAGCTATGTGGGATTTCCCCCTCTCTGATATTTTCTGAAATACAGCATTTAAAGTCTATTCCGAATCTAGTCTTGATAGTGTAAAACGCACAGGAAAACTACTTTTTGCTGTTGGAAAAACCTTACCAGAAAGGTGACATGTATTTCCATTTTTGTTTTAATCCTTGTATTTATGTATATTTATATATAACCTCCAAATCTGAAAGTAGCTCCAAAAGCTGTATTTCTCCTCTTACGCAAAAATTCCAGCAGCAGAATAGTCGTCAGATATTTCAGTCCATCCTGATTTGTAGTGTTCAGTTTGATTCATTGTAAGCCCTCCCCCCCCCCCCCCCTCCCCCAGCAAAACAACACTTGGGACATATTTTCAATCCAGCTTAGATTTATAGCAGAAAGGAGAAGTAGATGATGCAAATGCGCTTTCAGAAGTGGATGTGTTTGTGGTAAAATAGTTTAGCAAAGAATTAAATTCATAATCTTGCTAGTAAAAAGCCAATATAGGTCTATATTTCATATATACTATTGCAGATTTCTATTCTAGTGATGCTTTGTATTGCGAGAAGTTGAAGTAGGTGACTTTACATCTGGAATAGAAAAAGAAGGTGATGTAAATCAACAGAAAATTCTGTAGATAGTGTACAACTTGACATCTTTTCAAAGGCTGGTTGATAAGAAGTTGCAAGTGGTTACCATTTTTTAATTATTTGTTTTTTCCTTCATGGGGAGGGGGGAAGGAGGCCAGTGTCAACTCTTCCTGTGCCCCCTCCTCTGCATATATACTTTTTTGCTGTTGTTCAGTTATGCCTTAGAAATATCTTGTTCCTTATGTTGTAGTATGTAGCAGAAATTAAGTTGTGCTGTATTTTGGCAGTATGATAGAGTTGGTGGCTTGGTTTAAACATACTGAAACAAATAAAACACTAAAATGTAGATTTTATTCATTAAACTCAGGATAACTTAAAATAGCTCCAGTGAATAAAAATTAGTTTAAAAAGAACCAGAAAGGATATCCAGAGCTCAGCTTCTGGAACTGTTAGAACTTTGTTCTGTCAATCTTCATCACAGAATTACGTATGAAGGGTTTTATATTACTCCAGGGATTGGGGGGAAGGGGCTGGCAGGTGTCTGTTTTCATTGTCATTCGAATTATGAAGCAGAGATGAAGCTTTGTGCTCAGGTTATGGGATAAAACTTTGTTATATAGCCGGAAGTTTGTTCTTTTGAATGATTCCAATATATTCTTTCACAATAAGTTACAAAAGAAAAAAATCTGTGAATGTTAATTATTGGGGTAGGCGGTATCATTGCAGGGATCAATAATTTGAAAGTTGCTAGTGAATATATTATCCCAGATCTATCATGCTTTTGTAAAAGAGATCATTTCATTAGCAAGTATAATACAGCACCAAAGTTAAATTCTGTTTTGCAAATTCTGTTGCAGCTGAAATTTTAGCCAACTTGGATGATTGATAATGATATATAATATGAAAGGCAATTACAATGCAAAAGGTATTTTGAGATTTCTCATGAAAGCAATTTGAGAAAGAAGGAAAGTTATAATTTTTTTTTTCCCCAATCAATATGTTTTTCTTTGTGTGCTTCTGTTTTTAATCAAGACTCTATATCCTTTCGGTATTGTATCATAAGTGAGGAGATAGACTTTGGCTGGTAATAACTGATGTTAATGCACGTGCTCTTCTGAGCATACCCAGGAAGAAAGATAAATCAACTGTACCACATAATTTAGCAAAGGGATAAGTCAACTTGCATGGAGCATTGACCTATTTTGATTTTCTACATGCAGGGTAACTCTAATCAGTAGGTCATTAAAATACTGTGTGTTTCTAGTGGACTGGAAAGCTCAAGAAACAACTGTACAGTTAGGATCAATGTATTCGTACCAGGTAATGTAGATGTCTCCATCAGCAGTAAAAACAGAAAATCATTTCCAAAGAAGCCTGTTTTCCATTCTTATCTTTGTCATAGTTATCCTTCTTTCTTTAAATCCTGCACTTAAAAATAAGATCAAACACGGTGTTCACATTTTCTTCTCGTTTCCTAACTGTTTTCCTGTTTGACAGCATTTGTGTAAAAAGTCCTTTTCAAGTAGTAAATTAATTTGGATAGAAGGCATCCCACCTGAATTCATTACATGCTGGCAGTTTAGATAAATGGATGTTATGATCTCAGCATATTTTGGCCCAGCACCACTGTGCCCATTTGCAAATGTCTAAGAAAGTGATAATATTCCTGTCAGTTTCAGGCTGCTAAAGAAAAAAAAAAAAATGGGGTGGAATTTCTTATTTATATTTATAGGATGCCTGTGGGGAAGACAGTAATGCTGTATATGGCAGTTTGTGTGGACATGTGGTGCTAAACGTATATTAAAAGAAGATAACAGACCTATTGGTGTTTCTTTGTAGAAATATGGAAGAAAAGCCAGAGTAGATCAGTAATTGACAGCTATGCAGGAGATGCATTTCCAGATTTCTTTCTGAAGAAATATTTCACAAACTTACAATTCCTTTCAAAGTCGGTAATCCATCTTTAATTATTTTGTTGATTTCATAGTTGTATTTCACAAGGTTGATGTAATGTCTGCCTCCTGCCAACATTTGATATGGACAATCCACTTTGTCACTGCTTTGATGAAACGGAAGGCTGCTTGTAGTTGCAGTACTTTTTTCTTTTTTTCTTTTTTCTGTGTATGTGTGTGAACTGAGCGCGGGTAAAGACTTATCAGTCACTGAATACCATAGCTTAACAGCAAGATACATGGCGAGCTGTCGATTTATACCACTGACAGAATGGGAAACATGTTTAATGTAGTTAAATTGATGGGCGTTGCAATGTACCCATTTTTGTGCGGCTATTTTTTTTTTATTCCTACCTTTGAGTACGCTTTTATTACCACATGTACACTTCTGAGCCTGATTTACTACCATATCTACGTTTAAAATTACTTTGGTTTTATAAGCTGTAATTTGGACTGTTTGAGGATGTGATTTCTCTCTTGAGGGTAAGTTAACACCTCTACCTATACACAAACTACCACGTGGTCTATTGCAGCGTGTGTCCCCGCGGCCGAGCGCCGTGGTGGCCACCCTGCGGTGGTGGGTGCCCCGGTACCTGGTGTCAGCAGGGTGATGCACCGGGGATGGGGGGCTTCTCCTCCTCGCTGAGTAAAGTGTGTGCTTTTGACTGTCTTAACATCGGTTCCTCTGAATTAATGTTGTCTTAGACCAGAAGAGCATCATCTCTGTGGCATGGCTGCCTTCAAGCAAAGTGCAATCCTGGTTGGGGTTGCTTACGTTTAGTTATACACGTATGACTAAGTACCTTCTTGAATCCATTCCTAGCGGTACGAGTTGCTTTCAGACAGGTTTCTGCGAGTTTGCAGCAAGGAGTGGGAGATAATAGTGTTTAATTTGTTACTTTTTCTTGGTGGAGGTTGGGCAGTGGGGGAGTGTTCCTGGCTTCACTGTTGCAGAGTAGATAAAGAGATTTTGAATATTATTCCCCCCCCAATAAATGCAGTGTACTTGTATGTGAAAATTGATATTTAGGCCAATTGCCATGGAGGAGTTTAGGTTACTATGCAAAGCAGTATTTATTAATAACATCTGTGAGTTGAACTAAAGTGTGATGCAATTAAAATTCCCTGGATTGAGGATTGGCCTGATTTGTGAGGGGAAAAAAAAAATCCAAGAGCATGTACCCTATGCACACACACACATACAAGTGGCAAAAACTTTCTATCCCTAGAAGGACCTTCTCTTAAAACCTTTTTCTTTCCCAAAGAGGCAAATTTGTGGACTAGAGAAGTATTTCTGCAATGTGTGATGAAACAAGTGGGTATAAAGGCTTCGTAAACTGTTTGCAGGGTGTATAAAATCAGTCTGCCCAGGCTATTCTGTTACACAGAAGTATTTCAGTGAATGCACTGGCCGACAAAGTATACTAGAAATGCCAAATACCTTTAGAAATAATGTACTGCTGCTCTTAGGGTTCTTGATATTTGGAATTTAGGTTGCACAATACTGAATGCTATTGGTGGCATTTGGCTGTTCCAGTGGAGGATCCTAGTTTCTTGTTTAAAAAAAAAATATCCTTTTCTTTTCTGGTGTTTACATCCTAAGTGTTGATTCAGTTTGGATTATATTTCTTTCATGGTGAAGTATGTATAAACATTTTAAATAGGTGTGGCACACTGTCAAGTGTTTTCATTATTTGGATGATAGGTTTGAACATCTATTCCAAAGTATTAGTAGGCACCTGCAGAAGCAAAGTGGGTATGTAGCACCTGAACACATTCTGATTCATGCAATTAAAGCAGTTTACAGAGTGAGAAAGAAAAGAATATCACATACTGAGGTTTGCTGTCTTTTTCATGGAGAACAAAAGAGGTTTGATTCTTTCACTTTAAGTTTAGCCTAACTGTTGTGTAGTGGAGGAGGTTTAATGAATCATTGTTTAACTTTGATACTGCCAAGTATTTGACCATTAAATAGTCTGAAATGTGTACATAGCACTTTGGTGACAGACCCTTATTTAACTGTGATTAATTGGCATTGAATAGTTATTTAATTACTTCGGAAGAAATCTAACAACAGTGTGTGTTCTGATTAAGTTATTTGATGTAAAAACAAACATAGGACTGTTGAAGAGAGCACGTTCACTTTTGCAGCTTGCTACTGATGCTGCATACCACGTGGAAGCCTGAGAATGATTAAAACAGCAGATATTATTCACAAATTTGGATGCTGTTGTAACATTGGCATACTCAGTTCTTGATTTCTTAGAAGATGTTTTTGTTAGTGTTTTTGTGAAATTTTCTTCACTTTACAAGTTTTAGATTTAGTATTTTCTTTGTGCTTTAGAAGCCCAGACAGAAACTCACTGGAATAAGTAAAAGGTGCAAGTATTAAGTGAGCTTGAAACTTTTTGAAATTGAAAATACTGGACTAGATCTAAGAATTATTGTCTTATGGCATGTATTTATATCACAGAAATGCTCACTTAAGAAATTTGGGTTTTTTGGATGTATGAAGTATTGTCAGAAGGTGATGTTGATAGTCTGCAAGTTTGGGAGAGAAGGACATTAGAAGTTTTGGAGAGAAAAATAGTATTATTTTTGGGGGGGTAAGTTGTGCAGGTCCTGCCCTTCTTGAATAGCCGGTGCAACAGTTTCTTTAATCTGAAGAACCATTCCCAAAAGTTAGGTTTGCAAATGCTAGTAGACACTGTAGTCATAACTGTAAGGCTTTTGAATTCTGACTCAAAATGGCTACTTTAACTTTCATATCTGGAATGTTTTCTCTTCCATGCTTCTTAATAATGCATAAGCAATCCACTGATTTACTGTGCTTCCAGTAAGTGGAAACAGTTGTTTCTTCATACCTTGCGAAATAGACCTCATTTACTTGTAGACATCCTTATAAATGTAGCAATCGCTCTGGATGCAATACCGTGATGGCTATGGGGCACTTTGTGGATATTTCCAAAGCACAGCGCTTCTGCTTGAAGGTGCATTGCTCTCTCTGATATATGGTGAAGGAACTTACTTGCTTTTGTGGGTTACCGTAGCCTGCTCCTACGTAGGACGTGCTGAATAAAATGCCTGTTCAGTTATAGCCGTATGAACAGGATCTGAAATACATCTCGAGGCCTGTGTTTTCTCTTATATAGTCGCTGGGGTAATATCCTTGAAAACTACCGACAACAAAGTAGGGCTAAAGCTTGTGGCTTTGTTGCTTGCTTTTAGCAGTAGAGAAGTGTTAACGGTCACTGGATTACAGTTATGAGAGGGAGACGTGGACCTCTTAGCAAGAAGCGAGGTATTTTCCTGGGCTTAATGACTTGAGGTGTCATTTTCTGGAATTACTATGTGCAAACACTAAATAGGCAATAAATGACATTTTTCAGTAACTTGAAATTAAAAAAAAAAAATTAAGTTCTGCTACCAGACATTTGCCTGAATGTTTATTTGGGAAGTGGCTGATTCACGTCCCCACTGTCTAAATTGCTCTAATTGTATCAGGTGGACTGTAAAAGGTTCCAGTTCTCAAGGTCTGTCTTTTCTGTATACTATTTCTTTTGCTCACTCATATTTTTGTCCGTGTCATTTTACAGAATTACTGTATTTACATTTTAAAGAGGATTAGGCAGATTAAAAGATGTTTTCATGTTTTATTGATAACGTCAGATTAATTTCCACTTTCCTAGTGGCAGCTCACAGCTCTGTCAAAACACAGTCTGTAGAAACACCGTTACACTTAACAATTTCATAAGGTAATTGCCAAAAATACATTTTTGGCAATTAATTAGCAGCTTGATTACTCATGGGAACTTGAATAGTTGGTGGTTAGCAGGTCTATGGAAGAGACAGTAAGACCAGAGGACCCGAGGCTGGCTCAAATGAGCTAAGTTTTCCTTAATGACCAAGTTCCTCAAAGAACTTCCCTGGAAGAGATGTTACTGTGGAGGACATTGCCACAGTCCCTCTTGGTGTGCAGGATGAAGGCAAGTATTCTGCAGCTCTCATTTATATCCATGCCGGCTCATTACCCCCAAAAGCGCCCCAGCAGATCCGTGTTGTGCTTGCAGCCTAAAGCTCTCCTTGTCGCAACACTGAAACTTTCTCAGAAAATGGCTGGAGATTGTCACAGCCTCCAAACAATTGCCAACAAAAGCCAAAACCCAGACTCAAAATCTGCAAAATTTCTCCTTGAGCAACTTTACAGGGTCGTTCTTCAATAGAAATGAGAACTGAACTCCAAGATGCCGTTGGAACGGAAACTTAAAATCGCTTTTGACAGCCAGCGTTTTGTAATGGCTTCTCTCCTCTAGCCCTTAAGGCTTTGTCCTTACCATACAAAAGGAGAGCAAGCACAGTGCTTTTCCAGGAACAAGTTTGGATGTGCTCTTCCACTTGTGGGATGAGGGAGATCACGAAGGCATCGCCTGATTCCTGGGGGTGCAGGCGTTGACCTGACCTGCGCTGTGGCTGTGGAAAGCAGCCAGCCTGAGTGACCTTGCTGCCTCCCGGCAGTGTCACCTGGGATGGCCTTTGCAGAACAGCTTCTTATATCAGAAGCTGGAGTACTGCATCCAGCTCTGGAGTCCCCAACATAAGAAGAACATGGACCTGCTGGAGCGTGTCCAGAGGAGGGCCACAAGGATCATCCAAGGGCTGGAGCACCTCTCCTATGAGGAGAGGCTGAAAGAGTGGGGCTGTTCAGCCTAGAGAAGAGAAGGCTCCAGGGAGATCTTCTTGCATCCTTCCAGTACCTAAAGGAGGCCTACAGGAGAGCTAGGGAAGGAATTTTTACTAGGGCATGTAGTGACAGGATAAGGGTGAATGGCTTTAAACTGGAAGAGGGCAGGTTTAGATTGAACATTAGGAAGAAATTTTTCACTTTGAGGGTGGTGAGGCACTGGAACAGGTTGCCCAGGGAGGTTGTTGAGGCCCCATCCCTGGAGGTGTTCAAGGCCAGGCTGGACGTGGCCTTGGGCAACCTGGTCTAGTGGGAGGTGTCCCTGTCTGTGGCAGGGGGGTCGGAACCCGATGGTCTTCAAGGTTCCTTCCAACCTAAACCATTCTATGATCAGCCTGAAACCACTACAAAAAACCCTTATTTGGGTTTAAGAGGCAAAGGGGGATTCTAAGGTGGGGTTTGCACGCTATGGAAATAATTCTTTGCCCTTGCGTTCAGCTTGTTATTGGTGGGTCTCACAGCATTTCACAGAGGGGCTCGGCACTGTCACCTCTCCTTGCGCTGCTCTTCACTCTGTAAAATGAAGTGAAGTCACTCAGGAGGCAGGTGACAAAGCTGGGAACAGTTTGCTAATACCCTGAGCCCAATCCATTATGCCATCTTGTTTCCTTCATCTGCCCCTCCGGGACAGGCTGCCCTGTTAGAAGGAAGCATTTAGCCTTTTTGAAGGATTTTATTTTTGCCACTGAGGTCTTTTTTCATTTGAAAATAAACTGGAATGTGATATTTAGGGATATTAAGAAGTCTTAGCTACAGCATGCATGCATGCATGCAGTATGTGCTAGATCACTCTTCCATGGCCAGTCTCTGTGTAAGGAAACCACAGGAAAAGGAAATTAAAAAAAAAAAAAAAATTGCTTTGGAGTTCCTCGTGATGTATCTACCCCAATGTGAAATAAGTGAAAGGGAATATCCCCAGCTGCCATTTCCAGTAGAAACAGATGAAAGAGATTTTGCTAGTCTTGTGCTGCTATATACCCTTCCTCTCTGTGTGCAAAGCCTAAAAATAGGATGACTTCTACTGCCTTTGCCACTGCCTTTGGTAGTAAAGTGCACCAGAACAAGTTGTGTCCCAGGCCTGAGGATGGCATGTTTTGCGTATTGCTTGGTGTGGAACAGAACTTCCCTTAAAAAAAAAAATCGATGTTATCCAACAAAATTTGTAATTCTGAGATAGCCATGAACAGAAAAATAGAATGATGTTGCTGCAGTAGTTACTTCAGTATCTCTTATCTCTGAATTACGTCTCCCACGCACTTTAAACTTAACTACTTTCAGTTTAATGAGCTCCTTTGAAAAGAAAAAAAAAAAAAAAGTCTTTTGTTGCCAATGCAGTGAATGTGTTTGTACCAGTTAGAAGTAATAATTGAATCAAGATATATGTAGATAAAAAAGCAACGTGAATGCATGTACAGGCATTACACACCTTAGAAAAGGTCAGATTCCCATCCTTAGCTTAGTTTCTTTCCTGGTGAGTACAGATATTGATTAATAGAGAAAGATACTAATCCACTTATGGGTGGCAGCATTGTGACTTTAATTATTAAAGAATTCTTGCTATAACTGATTTTTCCACTCAAGTAGAACTTGGGAAAATAGAGAAGTGTAAATGCTTCACTGCCAGCAGATTAAAAATTGTTTTATTAGCTTTAATAAAGATCAGTATTGTCAAGGTTTTGAATAAGTATAAATGTAAGGCTGCATGAATGTGAATCTATTTCAAATTTTATTTCAGAAACGTCTGCAATTTGAACCCACATATAATGGTGAAGGGGTTGGAAGAGAAATACTGAAAAGGATCAGTTAGATCAACTATGATCTATCTGGGACATGCATGCACTAGTGAGTTTCAGTCAGTGATAGGAGCAGATTCCGGCTGATGTTACTTGATGAAACGTGTATTAGGTTGTCTGAACTGTAAACCTTTACCTCCACATGTTGAGCATGTAAAGCGAGTGTGTTTCACCTGCTAAATTCTATTGAACCATTACCTTCAAAGCTCATTTTAATTTTTTCCTAGCAGTTTAAGTAAAGGTTTTATATTTGGGTGAAGGGTGTTTGTAAAAATGTATTCTTCAAAATTTATTTCAGCGGTTATAAAGATTCCCTTCACGGTGGTTTCAGAAAGTGTCTTTTTATCTTTAGATGCCAGTTGTTTCCTTTTAACTGTTACTAAAACAGTAAAACATGGTGCGTTTAAGATATTTAGGTCTTTTAAGGAGTTATATTTACTTTCCTTTTTTCTCCAACCCTGTTTCTGTAGGAAGAATCTTAAATCGTTTCTCCAAAGATATTGGCCACCTGGATGACTTGCTTCCATTGACGTTTTTGGACTTCGTGCAGGTAATTCAGTTGCTGCTGTCAAAGACTTCTGCAGTGCATTCTGTATTTAGATTCCTGTATGCTTTGGTGAAGATCAGCTATTTGTCACAGATGTAGCTGAGTTGAATGAAAGTACTTGTTTGTGAAAGAAAGGTGCGGTTAAAATTTAATGTGTCAGTAAAAAGCTAACATGAGTAATAACTGGCAGGTAGGAGTGGCTATACACAGCTTGCTATTATGTCAAGATTTCAGTTCATAGTAGCTACATGCTTGGTAAATTGCTCCTGATTTGCCTCCAAGCAATCTGGCAAGCTTATTGCTGTTATAAGAAATATGTCCATAGTAAAGAAACAATCAACTCACATGAAAAGATAGCACAGATTAACCTAATTACGTGTCTACTTCCACAAAGAATCAAATGCTTACCACACCATTTTGGATTAAAATAGGTGTGGCTATTTACAAAGAAAAGATTAGTAGTAATAGGGTGAATATAATAGCCTTAATAGGAACAAGTGAAATAAGTTGCTGCAGACAAGAAAGATGGACAAAGCACTGAGATTTTGATGATGATGAAAGGATAAAGGATTATATATGGCATCAAGGTAATTCTTCTGCCGCAGTTGCTATTAATCCTCCTTGTAAAAAAATTGCAGAAGGATAAAGCTGCAAAAAAGTTGATCATACTGTATCAAAATAACATGAATCACAGAACACACAGGATCGTGGAGGCTAGAGAAAGAAATTACTTAGTGGATCATCTGGATCCACTTAGTGCATCAGACCTGTCATGCTCAAGTCTTATGGTGCTATTGGTAGCTTTGCTTCATCTCTTAGAGATAACTTATTCAGGATCTAAACCTTATTTTGACGACTTTAAAAATAAACCAAAGATGTTCCAGGTTGAGCAGTTTGATCGTGTTGTTAATGCTGAACTATTGAAAACAGGAAGAAAAATATTCCAAGGAGTTAGTAAAAACACTTCTTAAGATAAAGTGAAGTTGGTAAAGTTGGGGTGTGTGTTTTGTTTTTCAAAGCATTACAGTGCCATATGACCTTTTGGGGAAGAAAGGAAGGTGATGTATTTTACCTGTCCATTAAAGCATTTGGGTTTTTTTGTGAGTTAGGGAGTTGCTTATAGTGAATATTAAGATTTTGAATTCATGGGTTTTTCAGGTCCTGACAAATTCTTTCCTGGAAGTGCAATATAAACATCTTTCTGTAATATACTACTTGTGTTCTACTGTTCATACAGATTCCAAATTTTCTTCCGTCTTATTAACTGTCTTATTAGACAGAATATCTTACTGTATTTAAGCTTTCTTGGGACAACACGTATGTGCCTTTCTTTTTGGCTGGAATCTCAGGCTGTCCTGCAGTCCTTATCCTCTTCCACAAAGTGGAAACCATCTCTTTTACGTAGTGCTCCTTGGCCATTGGACCGAGCAATGCAGAGGGGTTTGTATTTACATAGGTTTGTCCCCTTTAGAGCAGACTGCACTGTGTATGTTCATACCATGTACTACTCATGGCCAGAGCATCTTCTGTGTCCTGTGGTCTTGAGAAAAAACGATTAACCCTTTTCCTTAGTTCCGTGCATTTACAATAATGTGAGAGTTGTGTTGCAGCCCGCTTGCATGGTGTTTTTATAGCAAGAAACTGAGTGGGTGTTTTGCATGCCCTGGCATGTGGTTTAAAGGCATGTAGGGTTGTCTGAGGATGCAAAATTTGCTGGGAAAATGTTAGTGAAGTCTGCATAAGCAGAGGGAGACAAAATTGGTGTGGTCTTGTCCATACTTCCTTTTGGGAGTAGACCCTGAAGCAAACTGTCTTGAGAATTACACTCTTTTGTTCTGAGGGAACCAACTGGTTTGCTCAAAAGAAAGCTAAGGAAGAAGCTAACCTGTGTCCATGGCACATACAGGGGACCAAATCATCTATTAGCAAATGGAGAAACCTAGTTGTTTGATCAGTGTATAGATACTTTAGGCAGTATATGCTTACCAAAACTTAACTGGTCTGGGATGAAAGAATGAAGGCTGTTGCTCTAGATGTGCTTGTTTTCTTCTTTCAAGCTCCTACTGTAAACCGCACTTTGTAAATATTTCCCCTCACGTTGATTACTTTGTGCATGTCTTTTAAATTGGCTATTGAATAATTTGTCAAATTCTGAAGTTTGTATTTTAAGTGTTCCTTTTCAAAAAAATAAAGTAGATGTTACATGTCCAGTACGCTATTAACAAGATCTTGTGTTTCAGAGCTTGCCTGTTCTATTTGGCATCAGAAAAGAAAATTTAGGAACTTACTGTTGATTAATAATGCACTGCTATCCATAAGACAAAAGCACTTCCTTCTTGGCAGGTTTTCTAAAACTTACTGTTCTTGATCGGCAAGCTTGTTGGTTTAGTGGATGCCTTTTGAAATTCAATAGCAAAGATATGATATTTATTTCTGAAGAAGCATGGGCTTTTACCAAGGATAACTTATCAATTATGATAGAGATCTTTTGTCACTTGTTTTGTTTGCAGGTGTCTTTTATAAGACTTCCTATAATCCCTTCAGGAAGAAATATTTTCTCCTTTCTAAAAACAGTATTAGCTAAATATAAAAGCTCTGATCCCAGCCATTGTTGTTGATTCTTTGAGAGACATTTCCCAACATTCATTGTTTAAATGGTTGTCAGGAGGAATCAAGTGAAACTTAATAAACAATGCAGTAACTGGTTCATCTTACTTTGTGTGTAGAAGCTTTTCTTGAGCGGATTTGCATTGAAGCAGTGGTCCTTTTTCTGAGTTATTGCTAGGATCATTGTGAAGCATTCCACCCTTTTACTATATTGGCAAGTGAGCGTATAATTTCTGCACAAATAAAGACAATGTGATTGGACACTCAAAAAACTACAATATGAGCCCATTTAAATAACTACAAATAAATAAATAATTAACATCTACTAGTTTTGAGAATGTTGTAATTACACTGAGTACAGATTTTAAGGCAGTGCTAAAAATCGATAATGTTCATTTTAGAGTGCCTAATAAGATTGCACTACAGTCATAATGAGCATGATTAGTCTAGACAGCTATACTGGGTGAAAATTAATTCCTTGAACTAAAAGAGTTGGATTTTTTTACATTTTCCATTGAGTCAATGGAGAAGAAAGTCCATTCTCTTCAGGAGACAGTGGATAGTTACCGTATACTTACTTGTTAAATCAAAAATAAAAGGTATGTGGCAAGCACAAAAATGCATCCTAGACCTTGTGTATTCTTCTGAAAACCTGGCTAGATTTTGCAAAACTGTTGCTTTGCAATAGCTCCCACAGTAGCAACTCTCACTGCGTTTAAAGTTTCCTGCCATCTTTTCTTTCTTTGGTTTTAAGTGCACCAAAATATAGCACACCTGTCTTTGGAGAGACTGGGGGCAGGAGGGGCGGTCCTAACTAGGAGGAGGCAGTCATTTTTTTTCTTCTTAACTTAGGAATTTTAACAGCGTATGAGACATGTCATGTTAGTGCAGTTGGCTAATTTTTTTGTAGACATTACTGCTGTATCCCCAAGACTTAGAAATAAAAAATAAGCCTCTCATGAGAACACATTTTATGTCTATGTTTGACTACATGGCTGTGGGGACTACTCTGTGGGTAGATGTGACGTATTGAAACTGAAAAGAAACCGAAGGTTAAGTTGGGCACTTCAACTGAGATATCTTTAATGGTACGTTTACTGTCATGTTCAAAACTTATTACACTAAAAAATGAACTTTACAGTCTGCAGTCTCAGCCTGGGCCTTCTCTTCTGTAGTGATTCTGGCTGGCCATAAGGTATCGTACCAGCTCTCATAAAAAATAAATTAAAAAGCAATGCTGTGTTCACTGTGACACTTCTACTAAATAAGGCACTAAATATGTTTATAAAATCAGGTAATAATAATGTTTATAGGTTGATTCAGATAGTCAAAAAAGCTGAATGAACTTGTTTGGTGAAGATGGTATGTGGTTTTTGGTTTTTTTTTGTGACCTCACATATTTTTAATTACTTACCCTAGCACTGTTAGCCGCCTTGGCCTCAGTTCTGCATCTCACTTTATTTTTCCTATCCTGAGTTACATATTTTTGGCAGGACTACTTGTGTGAAGGCCATTGCAGGGCTTTCAAACTTTCTCAGAGGATTTAAACATCCACTTCATTTAGATATATATGCTTTATGTATGTATTTGTTAGTTTAATCAGAGGGCAGTTTTAATCAGACAGCAGCCTCAAAGAGTTACCCAAATGCGAATAATTGTAGAAATGCTTTCTTCAATTGGTATGAACTCGATCATCCTGTAAATAAGTTCAAAGGAACTTAAGGAAGTCCGGTGCCATTTAAAATGACTAGGATTTTATTATTTAATTTTCTCAGGCTCCTCTGAAAATACCATTTGGTTTACTCAGTGTTATAACCAACTGTTGTTCCTCCTCCTGCCTTAAGCTCTGCGGGAGTACAAAGTTCTGTTGATGTGGACTTCACTGGTAGGTGTGGGGCTTGTTGTTTAAAATGTAGTGCGTAGCATTGTCTAGCTCGATGCAGCATGAATAAAACACACTGAACTAATTTGGGAAAAGGTCAGCCACGGAATAGAATAAAAGAATTTAATGAGGAAGCATTAGGAATTAAGAATCCAATCTATTTAACAGCATTTTATGCACATTAGCCCAGATATTCCTAAGTGGCCAGTATTCTGGATGCTGTATTTTTGAGAGTTCATCCAAAGCTTGTTTTTAGTCCGTGAATCTCACCTTGACTTGAGATGGATCTTCAGAAGCTTAACGTCTTTAAACTGTGGTCTCAGGTGGTGCAGGATGAGTACTAAAACTGATAAACTACTGGTTGAAAATTTTATCTATAAACTGATCGAATACATAGGACGGTGAAATATATTTCAGACTTTCTTTTGGTTTTGTTAATTATGATGATAAATTTTAAAGGGATGGTTTTCTCTGTAGTTTCTTGCCCTTTTAATTCTTCAGTGATCTTATTACCTGTTAACAGAGTTGATTTTCTGCTTTAGTTTCTAGTGAATTTGAGTAACTTAATGTGATGGCCCCTTCATTTTGATTTCTTACCCTATGTTGGATTGAGGGGAAAAAAAAATCATGATCTGTTTTGTTTCTGGAGAACACTGTGAACATGTGAACTATCTGCAGCTGCCCTTGGAAAAGGGCAGTGATTTATTGAGGAAAACTGAATTGCAAAACCTTTTTCCTCCCCAAAATCAACAGCTTGACTGAGTTTAAATAACTGACTTTTCATATCCTTTCATCACACACAAAGACCTAATCCTGAGACTACTTGAGCCACCAATGTAGGCTGTGGCTGAGACCACCACTGAATGTGCCATTCCCTTCTCACCACACACAAAACACATTGACTGCAGCTTTATGAAGTGAAAATGCTGAAGAAAAGGAAAATGTGAAGGAGGTGTCCACAGTCATTTCTTTAAGAAAAAAAAAAAAGGAAAAAAGAAAGGGGAAAAAAAAAAGCTGCTGCTGCATCTGGATATTAGGAACAAAAAGTGCCTCAGACTGGAATAATAGCTTGGGTCACTTGCTTTCGTATGTGCACAAGAGTGGAACTGCCATTCCTTGTTTCAGTACCACTGACCCCTGCATTTTATTGTGTGAAGATGTCAGGGAAAGTGTGTAGAAGGAATTCCAGGATCTTTTAGTTTAACAATGACGTTATTTTGTGATCTCTGTGAGAGGTGGGGTTCTGGGGAGTTTGCTGTGTTATTTTTTGCAGTTCAGCCAGGTTTTGTGTGTATGCATGTGTGAGTTTTTTGCAGGTGAGATATTTTTATTCATTAAAGAATAGCTCTTTATGTGTGTCTGCATGTGTGCATTCAAAATATGGTCATAAATATGTTGTGAGAAAATAACCAGTGGTGGGATCCGTGTTAAATGTCAGCAGCATAGTCTCTTTAGCCTGATACGCAAAACAGACCTGCATCTTGGAGACACCTTTTGGTTTCCTTTCTACTGAATCCTGGTAGTTTTGCTTGATGGTGAGATTACAAGATTCCGCAGCTGTGCTGAGGTTTAAATGATAATAAATAAATTTAAAATAACAGTTGCCTGGTGTCACTTGACTACTGAAATCTCATGGAACTTTTTATCTGTGGAACTGATGTTCTAACATTACATTCCCCAGATGCATAGTACAGTGCATTTTGCTAGTATGTAGTGAAAAACCAATTAAAACTTTCAAGAAAAATAATAAGGGTATACACCTTGGTTACTTTTGAGCTTTAATTTCAGAATAGGTTAAAATGATCGTAATGATAAACTAATTTTTTATAGTAATTTGATATTCGTATGTGCTTTCAGTTTTGCTATTTTCTTTGAAATAAAAATGGTTTATACACTGTGTTGTTAAAAACAAATGAACAAAAATTGTCTATCCTGCCTGCTTGGTCATCATCCTGTT
Source organism: Vanellus vanellus (assembly GCF_965231255.1). Lineage (NCBI taxonomy): Eukaryota > Metazoa > Chordata > Aves > Charadriiformes > Charadriidae > Vanellus > Vanellus vanellus. The sequence goes on from NC_138905.1 coordinate 164,426,001, forward strand.
ACCTTCCACCCTCACTCCCCAAAGGAAAGAGGGGGAAAAAAAAAAAAAAAAAAAAAAGTGTGGGAGGTTGAAGAGGAAGAGGAGGCTTGGGTTGCACTTGTGTCTCCAAGACCAACATGCAGGAGCTGTGAGTTTATCACAGGCACTTGTCTAAATAATGCAGTTCTTTATTGACCTTTCATTCCTCTGTCCTTGAATGCCTTGATTGTTAAATCCCAGTAGCCAATTAGTCTTGTTGATGGTGACCAGCAGTGGAGATAATCTATGCCAAAGCTATTGCTGGTCTTTAGCCTGTACCTGTCATCACATTCCTTTGAATGTAAGGATGAGTGGCTTGCATCATATGGACTGCGTGTTTACTCAGATTGATGGTATGTGTATAGGATAAAATGTGTAAAGTCTGGAGTCACTGCTAATTGGTGGATTCCCTTGCCTATGCATAGACCTCGGTTTTCTAGGGAAGGCTAAAGATCTCTTCTCACTATAGTGGTTATATGTAATCCAGCCCAATCCTTTCCCTCACCCCATTTTTTTTTTCTATTTACGTTAGTGTACAGAATTTTTACAAGAATAGGTATGCATGTGACTCTCCACATATCAGTGTCAAGGCAACAGATATCATTGCAGTAGCAAAACTGATTTGTGTGAGAACACAATGTAATTTTAGGGTTTGTGTTTACTTAGTATTAATAAGCTTTTAAGATGTAACCCCTTATCTAACATGGGACAGAAGATAAAATAATACTGAAAAATGTGATTTCATTACCTTTTTGTCATCTTGCTTCCTTGTGTTTTATTTACCACTTTTCTGCTTTTCTTGTTTTTCTTAACTTTTAAAATTTTTGTACTTCTTCATTTACATGGTAAATGTAGATAATACTTTTGTTACTGGGCTGTTCCTTCCGTTTTCTCAATGAAATGTGGAATACTAGTGTTTTGAATATAGTACACAGAAAAATAAAGCTATCTTTCACTTTGTGGAATTGTGTGTTCTCTATTTCTTTTCGTAGAGTATATGAGCATTGTGAGGTGTAGTTTTCCTCTTCATTTCTCTGACATTTTGAGCAGATTGTGGCTTAGTGGTAGAAAGACAAAAATGTAGTTGTTCTTGCAGTAATTTGGTATGTTGGACTGAAACCTGCAAATAGAAAATTTCAATCAGGTTTAAATCAGCTCTTCTCTAAATTGGCTTCTCTCTTTTCTTTATCAGATTACTCTCAATACATTTTCAGCTACTAGAAAGCGGGGCAGTTGTATGCAAGTCCAGTGATGTGCCCCTGTTCTGTATGTCCCCCCTTTTGGTTAAGGTGGAATTTGTAAAAGTTACAGAGAGAGATTCCATTCGTCTGGGGCTTTTTTATCTGTTGGAAGGTATTTTCTTGTTTGCTTTTCTTGCTGTGAAAGAGGGCAAAGAAATACTCAGATGCAAGTGAACTTACGTTCTGCAGTTTTCTGGTCCATCTTTAGATGTGTACTACTTCTGCTTTTGGTGCCAAAGTGGGACATTTTCTCATTATTATTTATAAGTATTTACCTGACTTTTAAAGTGTTATTGCAACCTTTCACATCTGTAGCTCAAACTGATTATTTTTAAGACTTCTGAAGATCATTAACATTTCCAACACTTCATAGTAGCTAGAAATCTTTTAATTCTGCTGTCAGTCATAGTGTAACAATCCTGTTCCAAATGGTGATAAGTACAAATCTTCTAGATTGCCTTAAACTACTGATATACTATAGATAGCACAATGTGTGCTTACAAACAAATTAGGATTTCGCTGTTCGGCAAAAGGACTGGAGATTTCACTTTTGATTCAAGAAGGAAGGAGAAACTTGGAAGTAATTTGAATTACTAAGCCACGTAGCTGGCATGTGTGCGTGTTAAATCATTATGCGTATTTATGCCCACAACAAACATGTGGGACAAGGAATTATCTTTAGCAAAAAAAAGACTCCATCTCTTAGAAATGTGCTGTCAGGGTTATGTGTGCATCTCATGCAGAACATAAGACTTTTTTTAGTGCTGAAGCTGATACTGTAGCTGCCTGGTGAACTCTGCAGCTGATTTGAAAACTTCAGGTGAATTTGTTCTTCGAAAGGTAGAGGCTTCAGTGTGGGCAGTTTTATACAGCAAAAGATGGGGCTTCAGCTGGGAACTGAATGTCACCTGTCTTTGGGAAGCTTACACCTCTTTGTTATATCTATGTAACAGGATAGTTTTGTATCATTAAGAAAAAAAAAGGATTCATTTGCATTGCACTTTTGAAATAGTAAAAATCTGTGTGTTAAGAGAGACTCTTTCAAGGGCTCAATAATAGCTATTCCTGTGCTAGGGAAGAATAGGATGCTGAGTGATTGCATTTTCTTCCATAATCATGTCCCTAAATCTTTTTTTTTTCTTTCTGTTTTTCGTATTTGGTTTTGAAATCGGTCTGATGTTTAAATACGCAGAACTCTCTTACTATGAAAGTCACTTGTATGCTAAAATAATGGTTTTAGATCTTACCTTCTAAAACTGAAAATGTGCAGGCTTTGGTACCCGATTCAGTTGTCCATCCTCTGTTAAACATAACATAATACTGAGAAAAATAATTTTTCATTTTTCTCGCTGATAGAAAGTCTGGATGTTTGGGTCAGACCTGGTATCAATTACTTACTTTGGTAAGTGTATCTTTGTTGATGGTTTGTGCTAAATAAGCTTCTGGAAAGTCTTCCTGATCGTCTTGGAGCGTATTTGTAACAAATTATGAGTGAGCATGCGCTTACCACAGTAAATAATGTTTTTTCTCTGCCAAGGAAGTTTCTTTTTACTTTAGATGCCACTGGGTTCTGTACCTGCAGAAAATGGCTGAACTGGGTGAAACCTCATGGTGGTGGTGAGAGGCTGGTGCTGATTGGTTAAAATACAGTTGCTGAAAATGTCAAGCAACTGTTAAGCTTCCTGGAGCTGCGTGATCACTGAACAGAATGTAGTACTGAAGAATTATAAGTCAAGAGTTTATTTTGAATAGGAAAACAGTATTTTATAGCCCTATCAACATGGCAAAGCTCTGGGGAAGTTAGGGAAAAAAAAAAAAGAGACAGGCTAAAAAGCATTTTTTGCGTATCTGCTATGAAAGAGCGCAACCAGAAAAGAACAGAAGGTAATTTTAATTCTTAGGATAGCTGATGCTGTAGTCCTTAATATTTTTCATAGTTTTCATTTAACTGGGGCAGGGGGGCCGCTGTGGAACTTACAGCAATATGAGTAGTACTTCATTCCACCTAAAAATAAATCTAAGAATAGTGTATTTTAAATAGCAAGAACAAACATTAAAGTGCTTAAAAGCTTGTAACTGCTGTAAGCCTGAAGAGCTGTTACTGAAGCACTGATACTCTTTTTAACAGAAGAGCCCACAGTTCAAAAGTAGCACAAAGCTTTTAAAGTTGCTGAAAGACCCAGAATTGACTTCTGGCAAAACAATTAGACTTGGCTGAGCGGAAAAGGTCATGCAGTTGAAAATGAGGTATTCTTGGGGAGGGCGTGGGGCTGATCTGGCATGGCCATGAGGGACAGGAGGCCTGAGGCGGGAAAGTCCGTGTAACTCAAAGAGAGTTTGCAAAACTGCAGCATATGGGGCAGCAGCATCTGTGGTAAGCAAAATTTTGCCAGACATTTGGAAGAACTGGGAAAAAATGTGCACAGCATGGATGAAAAGGTTATGGTAGCATCATCATTAGTTCAGAAGAATTCCTCACAGGAACAGTGGACAGTATTTCAGCAAATAAGTTAATGGACTAGACCATAAGAACACTAAATAATGCCATGCAGGGTCAAAGCAGTGGTCCATCTTAGGCCAGCGGTCTTTCTCCAGCAGTAGCAATAGGAGGTGTTATCTGGGGACGGCATGAGAACCAGCTGCTTTCTGTGGGCCATGCTGTCTTTAGTACCCTAGCATTCACAGTATTGTACTGGGGGTGTCAAAAGACCTCCCCAGTCCTTTTACAAAATGGTGCAAAAAATGGGTAGTATCAGCTTATGTCTTCTGCAATCTATAGCCTGAAAGCAGTGAGATATTCTTTGATTTTTTTTTTTTAATTTTGTTCTATGTATATGTGCCCCTTCTACGGAAAGAAAGTGATAATTATCACTGAAAGAAAAACTGCTTTTAGACAGGTTGTAAGTGGGATAAGACTGAGGACAAATATTAGTGAATCAGCCTCTGCTGGTAAAGTGCTAAACATATGAGTAAAGAACAAAGTAGGAAATGCACCATTTGTAGTAGTGCTAAAGAGAAAAGTACCCATTGTTGAATCAAATGTTTTGATTTCATCAGGGTCTGTGCTCAGTGGGACTGTCTTGGACTTATATAGCTGGGGAAAAGTTTTGGAAATGGCTTCTAAGGGGTAGGAGGGGAGCAGAAATTGTCAAGCCATTCTTTATTTCTCTTTAAAAATATCAGTTAATTGGCAGCAGGGGCTGATAGAGGAGATATAAAAATGCATTGCTCTGGGAATGCTGAAGTGAGTGGAACAGCGAACAAAGTGAGCACACTTTTGTGATGGTGGGGGATATTGGAGTCAAAAAACCCCGGAGTTAATATAATGGAAAGGGATGCTTTCCGCTACCTGAGAAGAAGGGTAAATCTGGGAGGGCCGGGAGGGCCGTTTTCCTGCATTGTTTCAGGCAGGTTCTTGCAAGAGCTGTTGAGAAAGCAAAGTATGTGCACGTGCATGTTCTACACTCTGATTAATGCTGTTTCCTCAAGCTGCCATGTAAAATTGTGCTTGGCATCTGAGGTCTTCCATGGGAAGATATAACATATTTGTCATGGTACAAAGAGAACTATAGTTTATGTGAATAGTTTTTGTGTGTGTCCCTTTTTTCCCTCGGGAAGAGAACAGTGTAAGAATATAACTGGAGACTGTGGACGTTTACAGAAGATGACAAACTTAGCACTGCTGAACAACAACATGTATTAACTTTTTATGTCATTTTTTAAGGGAGATCAGAATAAAGTTATAACTAACTCCCTATAACTTCAAGAAGAGGACCTCTCGCTTATATGTAGATTGCAAAGTTGTACCTTGCTGCTCAAATCACTAAGATGCTTTTGTGCGCAAGTGCCAAGTAGGCACAAGGTGCAACAGAAGAAAACCATATTAACAGTCCTCCAACTTTTTACTGCTTATAAATAGAAAAATACATTGTCCACAGACACTTGTGAGAATGGATGTTGGCACTGTCCTTTTCTGTGTGACAGTATTGGAATCCATGTACAGTGGGTATGAACAGGAGCTGCATGTACAGATGCATTAGGTAGAGTCCATAGCTTTGGCTCTAATAAAAGCTTTTCTTTTTTTCTGTGGAAAATCTGTATTAGCTGGAAGTAACTTATTACTGTGGCTGAAGGGCCCTAGCAACTAACATACATGAGTGAAGATAGTTTATTGTAAAAAGAAAAATAACTACTATATGATGTAGGAATGTAATGTGAAGTTTTAAAGGATGAGTATTTTGAGTGTCTGGCAGAATCACAAAGTCAAGAGCTTGATTATGCAATATCTGGAAGTCTCAGACAACATACAGAATGTGATTTTTGAGAACTGCTATTGGATTGAGACCTGCATAAGATAGTTAAGCCTCTTGGCCCAGGGTGCCCAGAAAGCCTCTTTCTACCCCTTGTTGTAGGGTAAGAGATTATTGATGATAGGATGTGGTTTAAATACAACAGAATGGTGGCAGTGCCAATGTATTAAAGAAAACATCCTTTTTATTATAAGGTCACTTGTTAAAGAACAATTGGACACAGTTCGCCATGATCTCAAACAAATATTAAGCCTTCTCACTTAATGGCAAAATGCATGCCAAGTCAAATGAATGAGCATGTTGGTGGCACAGAAAACGTTTGCCCTGAGGAGCTAAGCATATGCTTGTTCGCCTGGAAAAACAATGATCCAGAAAGACTATCTATATTATAGAGACAAGAACAAACAGAAGGTGCTAGCCTTAAGGATGCGATCGGGAATTCTGAATAAGTTTCTGTGGTATAGCTGGCAGGTGTGTTCTGCCCATTTGCAGCGACATATGGATTTAGTTAGGTAACCTCCTGTTGACTAATTGTAAATAGCAGGATTCAGAGGAGGAGAGGGTGTCTCGCAGAAGATAAGACGAGCTTGCTGGTTTTGAAGATTTTTAGAGCTGGCAGTATTTAGTTCTTACTTTTTTCTTGCACTCAGTTTATCTGAAATTACAATTTTCATTTCTTTCCCAGCTGTGCCTTTTTTTTCCCCTTTCAGTGCATTGGTTGTCTTGTCTTTATATTCCCAGTTTTCTTGTGGATGCACATTTTCCTGAAGCTGAATTAACACTGACTGAGAGTTGTCATTCCTGTCAAAGATTGCTGTCACTGGTTGCTTCAGAAAAGGATGACGTCTGAGATATCTTTTAAATATTGGAGTTACGTGCAACGCTTTCTCCTGTACTCATAAGTCTTCATTGCTTTTTCTCTCAAGGCAAATCTGCTCCTGACAGTTTGATGCAAGCAATAGTATAAACAGCCGTATGTACTTTTTTTAACCAGTTCCGAAAGAAAACCCATAAATTTTATTAAAAAGGTAATTTAAAGACAAGACTACACGCCTCAACTTGGCCACTTCAAGTGAGTAAAACGAAGCAGAGCAGTTTATGTACTAGGATTACGGTGCAAAGATAAAGTGTTTCTATTTGGATATTTCTTGGGGTTTTTGTAATAAAGGGGGAAAAAATGCAAAAGATTGACGACGTGGTTCAATATGCTGCTCCGGATGCAGCTGGCCCGAGCAAAGTGTTTATTGCTCTGATCTGCTCATTGCAATGTCTTCTCCCCAGGGAAGCTTGTCCTCTGGTGTGGCCGGTAACCAGCCGCCTGGGCAGCTGAGCTGCAGGACAGGCAGTCCAAACAGTCCCCTTTGAAAAAGAGTCTTTTAAAAAAATAATAAAAAAAAAAGCTTTCAAGGAAAAAGAAAATGTCAGAACTGGATTAGGGATTGATTGTGCGTGCTGTTATTTGGCAGAGCCAACGAGGAAATAATTTTAGTCAGGGGGAGTGGAGGGAGGAGGAAGGGTGATGCCAAGCAAGTACGAACAGAGCAGGGTTTTGTAGTTTCTTGACCTGGCTGTACTTCAGACAGCAGGGACTGACTGAGAGTGCCCTAAGTTAATGCAGTTAAGGTTGCAGACTTGAAATCCAGGATATGCACCACTGCTATTATTAAATTAGTATGGCTTCATGGCAGTGTCCATGGGGTAATATAATCCTTGGGAGTGCATATTGGGGTCCAGGGAGTAGGAGCCAGGGGCGGTGGCAGGGTAGGTGTGTTTGACTTGTGCTTAAATACTGGTAAAAACAGTCCTGGAATATTGCAGCTTTTAGGTGGGACTTGACTGGAGATTCAGTCATCAAAATATCTGCTTGTTGGGCTTTAGATGCTTACTTTGCTATAGTCAGAGGGCATCTAGTCCAATGCAGTTAGTGGCCTCTAGAGAAATATTCAACCACTGGGTCACTAGGTATCCACTTAAAGATTAGATGAATCACTTTCTAAACTTCTGAACTAGGACAGGAGTTTCACTATGTCAGTCACATGTGGATTCCCACATTCAGGTTTTAGAGTCTCAAATCACATCCTTTGGGCTCCACTCGTTCATTAGAGAACCTACCAGGTCGCCAACTGGAAGTCCAGAATGGTGTGGTTCCTATGGTAGTAGGTCTTATGTCATAGCTGTCAAACCCATGTGGATGACTTGGCATCACAAATCATGCTAGGAACTTACACAGACACACAACTGCATGGTAACCCTTATGCATATATTTTATAAGAGATGCTGAAATACACTGTAAGGTCCATTTAAAAAAAACAAAAAAAAACAACAAAACAACAAAGTGCAAAACTTCTTTTTGAATTACAGAAGAAAATGGAAGCCCTCAAAGATATGACTGTTGAGCTCATCAGAGACAAGGCAGAGAGGTGTTTTATAGGTACTTTCATGAGGACTCTTAAGTACCCACTGGAGGAAAGTGCCAGCGGACCTGAGGGAATCAAAATGGGGTTCTATATGAAGGCTAGGTGCCTTTTCTCAAAGAAGTACTTAAGTCAAACATGAAATCTTGAGCTCAGGATGTAACTTGTACAGAAGGGCAATGATCTATAGGATAGAAGGGTAGACAGTCTTAAGAGACATCTTGCACTCTTGCTTTTGCATTTTTGTCCTGTCAGCTTTATTAAATGACTTCAAATGGCTTACAATTTGTCATAAGATTTCTAACATCATATAAACAGTATAGTTGCTGCATCAAAGGGAAAGGCTTATAGCTTGTGATATATGTATGGCTTATAGCTTGTAATTTCCACGGTTCTCCAGATTCTTGTTTTTTTTTTTTTTTCTTATAGTTTCTTTACTGCACATGAAATGCTTTTCTATTGTGTGGTTGTGGTACAGAAATACCTTGTTCATCCTAGATCAAGACCTGTTTGAGATAGAAACTCCAGGATATCACTCTCAGCACTTACAAGAATTATGAATATGTAGGTCAGCAGAAGATGAAGGGAAAGCACATGTTTTGCAAGGGAATGTGCTGATCAGAGCATTCACTTCCCCAGAGGGCTATAGGAGGGTACGCTTGCTCCAGGAAGGCAGGAGATATCTTGAGGAAGAATAGGCCCCAGTGAATGGAGTGACTGACCAAAGCATGAGGGAAATCTGTCAGGACTCTTGCAAGAAAGAGGATGACGCCAACAGAAACAGCACGTGGTTTTCTGTACTCTAGGGATAGAGTATGTGCAGTCAGTGAGTGGGAGATTCTTCTCTCTCTAGGGACACTGAAGCAAATCTGAAGGTGGACATTGGACAATATGGCTGCATGGAGAGGCAAATTAGATTTCTCCATCCAGGCCTTTTCAGTCTTGGTAGCCTGTGCATCTGTTGTCTTTTGTGTAAGGTGGCCTTGTTTCCAATACTGGGCAGATAGCTATAAAATGTAATTAATCAGCTCCTTTTTTTTTTTTAATTTGGCTATTGTTTTATGCACAGTCATTACAGAAGACTTTTAAATGCTAAAATTAAGAAATACAGTCAAAGATGCTGGTTTTATGGGCCATGGGTTTTTGTTTACGTAGGGCAATCTTACCTGCTTAGCCTTTTGATGCAATTTTCAATTGTAAGCTGATTCTGCTAGACAGGGTCTAGATACCCGGTCCTGTGCGTTTCTTGCTGTGCAGACTGAATACCAAGCTCACTGCTCGTCTCCAGAGAGGAGAGCAGTCAGGCTACTCGTGTCATCGTTATTGTCAACCTACCGATCATCTCGGGTCTTCCAGTTTGCACGCAGTGAATCTACTAGAAGTTGGGGCAGTCTCCAGCTGAAGAATCTAGTTGTCCCTTGTGAAACTCGGGAGCTAGAACCTCTGCCTTACCTCACGCAGTAACTACATGATTACAGTCTGCAAATGGTTGTGTCTGACTTTCAGACTACTTCATTAAGAGTTAATTTATATGCAAGTTTGGTTTTCCAAAAAAACAACACACATGACTGATCCACCCTATCATAAATTTTTATAATGATAAGGTGGTGCAGGCTCATCTAGAATTCCTTCCAAAGGCGGTGTCAGATTTTTACTTTAGTCATCCTAACCATCTTTTCCTTCCCTGTATTTTCACCGTAGCAAGGCTTTGTTTACATGAGCTGGATCCTAATACTCCCACTCCCACTGGCACTTTGCAACGTATTGTAGATTATCAGCACTAAAACTTCAGTTTAAACTTGAGTTTAGACTTTTTTTTGTGGTCTTTGTTAAGAAACATTTATTTTCCTCGGAGTTCTTTTCCTTGAAGCAGCTTTCCTCAACGCTTCTCTTTGGGTTTGCGGCTGATGGTGTGAGGAGACAGAAGTACTTCAGAAACTGCTTTTTTGTGACTGTCTAGGAGGTGATGGAGGGAGAAGGGGAAGACAGCAGATGTATAAAGCAGATTTGGGAGCGAGTTGTCAGAATGAAGGAGCAGACTTCAAACTCCATTTGTCGATGAGAAATTAGAAATTAGCTAGCATGCGGATGGCTGACCGGCTTGGCAGAGACAACAAGCAGTACTGGGGAAGACCGTGATCTAGACAGGGAAAATTTGGAGGAGGTCAGGAATCTTTGTTTCCTTTCTTCTCATTCCACAATAAAGATGAAATACACTTACAGGGTTTTAAAGAATGCCGGAGAAGTGGAAGGTAGAGGAGGGCTGACGGCAGCGCTGATGGGGAGGCAGGCTGCTTCGTTTTGTTTTGTGCTGACATAACTGTGTGCATAATTGATCCAAGTGAAATACTGTGCACTCTCACTGCCACGTTACCTCCTCGTGATGAAATCTAGGTAAAATGTTTGCAATCTCCTCTACGTATCTAGAAGGTCAAACGACACGATGCCGTCAACACCTTAACCCACAGATGAGCAGTATAGTGGTAACACAGCTTTCTTCAGAGCTCCTACCCCATATCTACCCTATAGCTATTTTCCTTCATAGATTTATGAGACCCTATAATGTGCTTTCAGGATCTGTGAGATGCAAGGCTGTTACACTGATAAATCATCTATCGTGAGCTAAGATCTTGCCTGGAGCCCAAGGCTGCATTGTGCTGACTCATGCAGTTGCAATGCGTAAGGCGTGTGGGTTTGCTGTTTGGTCAGGTGAAATTAGGGTAAAGTCAGAGAAGCCTCTTGTGCTCAGTTTTGGCTTAAGCGTCTTGGCTGGGGGGGGTGGGGGGTGGGGTGCTACCAGAAGTACAACACGAAATGCAGTGTTTCATAGGCACTTCCATTGAAAGTGTTGGAAAATCCAAGTAGCTCTCTGGTATCTGACCTTAGCTCATGTGTTGCTTAACTTTTCCAACTCAATGCATAGATAAAGGGATGAAAGCCTTTTTGCTGGAAGACACACATTCTCAGGACCCAGTGGTCGCTAGGGCGTCTTTGGCACCTAGAAATGAGGCAGCCACAAAGTTCAGCTGTAATCTACTTGTGCATCGTATGTGATGATGAAAGAAGTGGCCCCTCTACAGTGCATAAAATGGAGACCTTTTAGAAAATATTGTCTTTTCTAGGGAATTTGTTAATTAAAATAATACAGGAATTTGATGTTGAGCTATAATTTCAGTTGTCTGGTTTCAGTACAAGGTGGGTTTCTTTTTGTGTGGTTGTTTGGGGTTTTTTCCCCTTTTTTTAAGGAGCAAGTGAACGCACCCCGATTTCATTATGCCAGGACTCCTGGCATACATACATGCACACACAGCTGGTATTCCGAAATAAATTTGCATGCAGGTAATGCTTTTCATAGTGTATTCAAACTGAAAATATGATCTGAAGTGGTCTTCAGGAAATGTGAGATTTAATTCAGAAACTGTCCTAAGCAACAAAGCTTCATTCCACGTTATATCTTGTTTTCTAAGAGTAAATTCAGGTTTAGTCCCAGCCCATCTCATACTCATACAAGTAAACCTGGTAAAACTATCCTCTTATGACACTTCTTGCAGTGTTATTTGTAACGTTTCCCAAAGCTTACTTTCTCTGATACCGGGTTTTCTTTCTAAATGGAACAAAGTTATTTTTAGGAAAAAGTTACAAGCCTGTGTTGAAAGTCACTTTTCCAACTGTCAAGTCTTTCAGCTGAAAGTTAGTCTTTCAACAGTTTCTTTTTACCTGGAGTGAAAAAACATATCCCTGATTCACCAGGTAGACAACTAATCTTTAATGGACCCAAGCTATTTCATTAATCATCTATTATTTTGTTACAGAAGTCACAGAATAGCACACAAAGTAAGACACTGATGTTCAGTCAACCAGTTTTGTAAAGACGTTTCTTAAAGAACAAATAATGCAGTAGAAAACCATAAATTGCACAATTAGTCAAATTACAATTGTAAATTCTTCAAGTTGCTTAAAAATAGATGTCGCTCATGTTATACAATGCATCCGCTCTTAAATTTGGTAGTTATGTTTAAATATTTAAGTGTTTCAATAGTGTTAAATAGTTTTATACTTGTTCTAAATTAAATTCTTCTGACAAAAAGTTTTTTATTTTATTTCTATTGTGTTGCAGACTCTCCTACAGATTTTTGGTGTGGTGGCTGTGGCTGTGGCAGTTATTCCTTGGATACTCATACCCTTAATTCCACTACTTATTCTTTTCATTTTTCTTCGACGGTATTTCTTAGACACTTCAAGAGATATTAAACGTCTAGAATCCACAAGTATGTAGTTTGGCGGGACTTAATGTTAGTTTGATCCCTGCTTATTATTATGTGAAATGCTAGTATTTTATAGACAATCCATCAAAGATTTTTTTCTTTTGCTATGCAAATAACTTCCTTATTGCCTTGGTTCTCAACTAGTGAATTACATGCTTAACTCCTGTTTTGCATAATGATAAACCTTAGGTATGCCAGTTTAACTATCTCTAAGTAAAGCTAGTTAAGAACATGCTAAGTTGCTGGTCTTTGGGACCTTGCATGCACATACTAATGCTGTTTCTGACCTAATCTGACTCTTGTGTCTGACTTTAGCTTGACTATGATATGAAATATTAAGCATTATGAATAACAAACATGGGTGCCTCGTGTCATTAATAAAGCTCAAAGAATTTCTTCAGTGACAGCTATTGTTAAAAGCATAAGACATTTTTGTATAAATTAATCTGCCTGGCTGTCTGGCTGATTCAAATTGAGTAGGAGGACTTCGGTTAAAGATATCACAGATTTATTCTAAAAGGATGCAGTACAGTAACTTGTATGGTTAAATATAAAGTAGTAGGATTAAAGATTAGTGTGGTACAAAAAGAATTAAATGTTGTCCTTGAGCTATTGCTAAGTTACTCTCATTTCCTTTGTAGCTCGAAGTCCAGTGTTCTCCCACTTGTCGTCATCCCTCCAGGGACTTTGGACGATTCGAGCTTTGAAAGCAGAGGAAAGATTTCAAAAATTATTTGATGCACACCAAGACCTCCACTCAGGTTTGTGATGAATTGACATGAAAAATCAAATACTTTGCTCTGTAGGAGGGAAACATCTTATGCCCTCAGCGACATACGTATAATGTACATTAAAATCAGTAGGAGCTGTGCATTTGTCTCTTTAGGGTAAAATTTTTCTATTAGAACAAAAAAGTTATTATCTGTCTAGATTTTGTGAGTTTACTTTGGGCTGTAATGTAATTTGAGATACCCACGCATATGTTTTAACAATGTGTAGAGATAAACATTAGAAAGTGCACCAGATAAGAATATTTAAAGAATCATTTTTGACATTTCCCTGGATTCCACCATTAGAAAGAAAGAGAGGGGAAAACAAGCTATATTATGAAGCATCTAATATTAAGTAGGGTGCTGGGACTAGGAAGAGATGGTTAATATAAAAATTGTCTTGGAAAAGTTTCATAAATTTTCCTTCTTCTTTACTTTGAGCAGCTTTCAGGGCTCAGATCTAATATATAGTATTAACATGACCAGAAGATGTAAAATATTAGTATTCTGCAAGCATAAGTATTATGATTCAGGTTTGCACTGTGATTCTTTACCTTTTGTCAATTAAATGTTCTCTATTATTATGTTTTTCAAGATGCAGCAGAATACAAGTTTGCAATTTTGTGTTTGTTAGGCAAGAGCTTGAATTTTCTCTGTTGTAAGACATACAAGTATATTCTGTTATTCTTTTTTGTAATTTATAGACTTCGAAGGTTTCAGACCAGACCAGTTGATCTTTTCTGAAATACAGTTATCACAGGCTGTAGAATCGTGCACACTGATCTCCGTGTTTAGCCCAGTTACTTGTGACCGGAAAAACATATCTTCCAGGGAGGCACCTCTAGCTTTGAATTCCCCATTTCTTAATGATTTCAAGTCACTAGTTGTCTGACCAACGCAATTTTACAGTAGCTGATAGCGAGGGAACACGAAGTGGTTTTTTAGGCTTTGTATTAAAAGCAATCTTTAGTCGATAAACTGCATATAAAAGTTTCACTATACAAAGAGGACTGTGACCTTTAAAAGAAATATTTTCTTGTATTTTAAGGGCAGATCTAAGGAACATAAGCATACTATTTTCCAGTCGATTTTATGCATCTCTCTAACAAAACTCTCAGTAACGCCCCTGCTGGGCAGTTCAGGAATGTGCTTTTTGAGATCGAGCTTCAGTGCTTACAGTCGTGCTCTCTTGTGTACCTGAATGCTTCATCTCGCTGTCTTTCCCACCAGAGTATTTGGGGTATACCAGCTTGCTTAGTGTGTGTGGTTTTTGGCTGGGCAGCAAAGGTGGCCAACATCTGGGCTATATTAACAAAAGCACAGCCAGTGGAAGGAGGGAAGTGATTATCCCCCCTCAGCACTTGTTAGCCCACATCTGGACTACTGCATCCAGTTTTGGACCCCCAGATACAGGAAGCACTCTAACAAACTGAACTGAGTTTGGTGGAAGGACCACTAAGTTGGTCAGGGAACAAACAGGAGAGATCTCCCTGTGAGGAGAGGCTGAGGAAAACTGGGCTTGTTCAACTCACGGAAGAGAACGCTTATTGGAGGATTTAATTAGTAGCCTTCCAGTACCTGCAAGGATGTTACCAAAAAAGATCGGCAGGCTCTTCACAGTGGTACATGGTGGAAGGAGCACAAAAATGGGTATAAGCTGAAACAAAAGAGGTTTAACCTAGATACAAGGAAAAACCTTTTCACCATGAGGGCAGTCAGGCTGAGGAACAGGTTGCCCAGAGACGTTGTGCAGGCTCCATCCATGGAGATTTTCAAAACTCGAACTGCATAAAGGATGGAGCAACATGGTCTGATCTCACAGCTGCTCCTGCTTTGAGCAGGAGGTTGAACTAGAGACCTCCTGAGGTTGCTTCTAGCCTGACTGATTCTTTGATACTAAATGTGCGCAAACGATAGCCGATAGAAGAGGATACCTTTCATGCTAGCTCACAAAGTTGGAGTCCTGGGTTCTTAAGTTTCCCAGAGAGTTTTAAATTATTTCTTGCATCGCAGAAGACTCCCAACCAGCAATGGTTTTGTTTAGTGCTTTTGGCTGTAGTGGGATCCTCCTCTCTTTTTAGGGCTGAGCCTGGGAAACAGGACGCTCACTTTGAATCCTCCTTCAGGGATGCCTATGAATTTGATATACAAAGAGTCATAGAATGGTTTAGATTGGAAGGGACATTAAAAATCATCTAGTTCCAACCCCCTGCCATGGGCAGGGACACCTCCCACTAGACCAGGTTGCTCAAAGCCCCATCCATCCTGGCCTTGAACACTTCCAGGGATGCAGCCTCAAGAATTTTTCTGGGCAACCTGTTCTAGTGTCTCACCACCCTCATAGTGAAAAATTTCTTCCTGATATCTAATCTAAATCTCCCCTCTTCCAGTTTGAAACCGTTACCGCCCGTCCTATCGCTACATGCCCTTGTAAAAAGTCCCTCTCCAGCTTTCTGGTAGGCACCCTTTAGATACTGGAAAGTTGCTGTAAGGTCTCCCTGGAGCCTTCTCTTCCCCAGACTGAACAACCCCAGCTCTCTTGGCCTGTCTTCATAGGAGCAGTGCTCCAGCCCTCTGATCGTCTTTGTAGCCCTCCCTCTAGACTCGCTCCAACAAGTCCACATCCTTCTCGTGCTGGGAGCTTCAGAGCTGGACACAGTACTCCAGGTGGGCTCTCACAAGAGCAGAGTAGAGGGGCAGAATCACCTTCCTTGACCTGCTGGCCATGCTTCTTTTGATGCAGCCCAGGATGTGGTTGGCCTTCTGGGCTGCAAGCACGCATTGCTGGGTCATGTTGAGCTTCTCATCCACCAACACCCCCCCCAAGTCCTTCGAAGCAGGGCTGCTCTCAATTCATTCTCTGCCCAGCCTGTATTTGTGCTTGGGATTGCCTCGACCCAGATGCAAGACCTTGCATTTGGCCTTGTGCACCTTCAGGTTTCTTAGATGGTCTTGTACTTGATCTTCACCTACAGTGGG
This sequence comes from Vanellus vanellus, assembly GCF_965231255.1. NCBI lineage: Eukaryota > Metazoa > Chordata > Aves > Charadriiformes > Charadriidae > Vanellus > Vanellus vanellus. The sequence goes on from NC_138905.1 coordinate 164,441,998, forward strand.
TGGTTCCTCATTCTCCTAGACCCTGCCTTTGCCTTCTGCAACTTGGGCTGTGTGGTTAGAGCCCTTGCCAGTGAAGGCTGAGGCTAAAAAGTCATTGAGTACCTCAGCCTTTTGCATATCCTGGGTGACCAGGTCTCCTGTTTGCTTCCAGAGAGGGCCCACATCTTCCCTAGTCTTCCTTTTATCACTAACATACTTACAGAAGTTTTTCTTGTTGCCCTTGACGTCCCTGGCCAGATTTAATTCTGTCAGGGCTTTAGCTTGCCTAACCTGATCCCTGGCTGCTCGGACAGTTTCTCTGTATACTTCCCAGCTACCTGTCCCTGCTTCCACCCTCTGTAGGATTCCTTTTTGCTTTTGAGTGTGTCCAGGAGCACATTGTTTATGTTAAATAATCTTTAGATAAAAACATCTAAAAGGTATGCTGAGGTTTGACCAAACCTAAGTTTCCTTCCTGCCAGTGCAACACCTCTTTAAGCAAACTCATGAGTCATCAGAAGTTACATCATGATGAGTCTTTTTTTAGTCCCCACGAATGCCGTATTCCTGCATGCCCAGTGACCCTGGTTACAAAGGGAGGTTGCAGAATGACCTGTCTCAAGCTGACAGTTCAGTGCACCTTGCTGGACAACAGGATCAATGGAGCAAAACTTTGGAGTTGAAAAATCTGTAGCCCAAGTCTCCCATTTTCTGGTCTTACAACTACACTGTTGCACCAAAAATGACCTTCCATGTCACCATTAGCTCTGTTTCCAGGGCCCCTCAGCTCCTGGGATTCAGGGGTACCTAAATTGTCACAATGCGTTCCATTTCTGGAACTAGGTTTACGACTTGATGTGGCGCTCTTTTCTGCATATATCATTCCATGTGCTTAGGTGTATGACTGTCCCCTCCACCACAACAGATGTCTTTTGTTTAATGAAACCAGTGGTCAGGCATATGCAGTTAGAGTTGATGTAAATGGGACTAAGAGGTTACCAGGTCTGGACCTTACTTGGCTGCCTCTTGTCGTCTTCATTCTTTCCCTCCACTGCCCTCCCAGAGTTACTCCCCTCTTGCACTTCAGTTTGAATTATTGATTTGATCACTCTGTAATCTGGCTATCCAGAATGATCTGTCTTAAAAACAGACTTACTTCCTCCCTTTTTTGTATAAAAGAGAGGTTGGGTTTTTTTCAGTTTGAATCTTCCCCAGCACTGGGCTAAGGAACAGTGAAGCAGTTGAAACAGCACTGATCTTTAGCATAGAGTAATGACAGCCAATGCGGAAAGGATTGGAATGGTAACCTTCTGCTGTGACTTGGTAGCAGCTGGAATAATTCATCTGACTGCAGCCTAAGCAATAAATAATGCCATACTTTGTTATGGCTACTTGACTTCTGGTTTTGGCCCTGAATTCAAACATTGTGCCTTCTGTATTACAATGTCTTTTGCTGTGGTCTCCTGTATCTTGTACTGTGGCAGATCTATCTGGGATGTAATTTAGCACCAAATTGTGGACACCTGGATGTAAGTGCCTGGTGGAGATGTCCACCTGTGAGCTTCTCCAAAAGCAGAGATGGGGGTTTAGTCAATTGAATAGCTCTGTAGCTCCACTGGCTGTATTGAGTAGCTCCTATGGGAGCTAAACTGGCTGCAGCTGCCTTCTAAAGACTTGGCTCGGACAGTTGTGTTGTGATGTGTTCTAGCTAAAAGCTTGTAGACTTTAGTCCAGCTACAGCAAATGTAGTTGTACTTCTGCTTTTTTGTACAAGACTCCTGAGTCCACTAGAGTTAAAGGCTTCCATTTTAAATAAACGGACCATGCTTCAGGGCTTGAGTGTTTTTCTTTTTTCTTCCTATTACTGTTTGTTACACTAATTGTGATTACTATTAGTGTGAAAACTAGGTTAGGCCACTTTGGGAAAACTGGACAATATTCCGATCATCATCAGTCCATACAGATGTGCACTTAAAGACGGCAATGTTTTTTTTAACAACTTACAATATCAACATTAATTTAATAATAATTATACAGCTTAGTTTTCTAATAATCCACTGGTCTTATGTCTTTGTAAAATACACTTTAGAGGCCTGGTTTCTATTTTTGACGACCTCGAGGTGGTTTGCTGTACGTCTGGATGCCATCTGTGCCATTTTTGTTATAGTGGTTGCTTTTGGTTCCCCGCTTCTTGCCAACAGTAAGTACAGATGTTAGAAAAAGTTCACCCAGTAATTACCATGTATAGTAATGTCTAATTCTTTTTCATAGTTTGCTGTTTCTAATTGTTTAAGGACTGTAATTAAGTTAAGTGTTTCTTTCTAGATCATGATCTCTTCCTCGGTCTGGGGCATGGGGGCTCTATCTGCTTTCCTGCAAATCCTGGAGGCAGTTCAGACATCTTCCGGGCTTAGGCATGCATCTACCATCATCCCCAAATGTGCAAACAAACTTGCAGATCTGTAATCTTCACTGTTGAGATTCTGGCTTTCAGAGCAATAACAACAAATAAATCTTTTTCTTTTTCCTCAGCTTTGCCTTTCTTTTGGGGGCCTACAGGGCTTTGCTTTTCATACTGAAACGCCCACAGAGCTGCTTCTTAACAACTTTTTTCCTTTCTATGCATGGCACAGTAGACCAAAAGGCAAGCTAAAATTCCTAGGGATACTTTCCTAATATCTTGGATCAGCAGGATAGGCCAGTTCCAGAAAGAAAATCGCCTCGTAATAATACATTTTATGTTCACTGTCACTCATGAACTGTCATTACTGTATGCATCATCCAGGATGTAATTGGGTTAGATGTACTAGAATGAGATAGTCATCTAAAATACGAAGGAAGAAGTAATTATCTTGGACACGAAAATTAGTGCTAATTTGCTGGTTTTGTTTCTTTTCTTTTTCCTTTGGATAAGTTCTGTATATGCCTGTGTGTGTTAAAATTTGAACGCTCTGTGCTGCTCAGCACTGAAAATTTTGAGCTAGGTTTGATGTTATTAGAATGCAAAAAGACAAGTCAAAACAATGGTCCTGAATCTTTCCTTGCCTCTGGATAAGGAGTAGCTCTCTTGAAGTCAGTAGAGCTATGCTAGGGTAAAGTTCAAGTAAGTCAGAGGACAATCATGCTTAATATTGGGGCAGACAGAATTAATTTATTTTGTGAGAGTAGACCCACTGAACACAATAAGTGCTTATAGAAACAGGGGAAGAAATACTCTGTCCCGTTATTTTATCTGATTGCTTACAAGAGTTGATGTAAATGTTTGTATCTTATTTTGAAGTCGGTTTACGCTCATTTTTTGCTTAGGTTTACAGGCTGATCTAATTCCCTTAGAAAAAAAGTGAAAAGTTACTAATGCTTAGCCAGATAGGGATGACTCTAACAATCTATGTAAGTATCGCTTTGAGACTGGACCTCAGTTTTTAGATAAAACGCCAGGCCAGTGAGTATTGGGATTAACTTTTCAAATATACAGACAATTTCCAAAACGTATCCCCCCCAAAAAATGGCAGCAAGTAGCTGTTCTGCCTGGAGCTACTCATTGCACAGATGGCACGTATGGTGTAACCAAACAAAATTCTGGCTGTAATGCTTCCATCATGTACGTAACCTCATGAAAGTGAAGTTAACTAGGATTTTGTGTAGTTACCAATGTACCTATTTTGTTCTCTTTTTTTCTTTGTTTTGCAGCTTTGAATGCGGGGCAGGTTGGTTTGGCACTATCCTACGCAATCACCCTCATGGGAACATTCCAGTGGGGTGTTAGGCAAAGTGCTGAAGTTGAAAACCTGGTAACCTTTTTTCTTCCTTTTCACTTCTTGGTTCCTTTTTGTGGTTGTGACACAAGGCCTTAAGGATGGTATTCTTCTGAATTAACTTCTGAATTAATACCTTAGCAAGCTATTGAGGCACCACTTACAGGCCATAAAGAAAAATAGGGTCTTCTAGGGTATAATTTGTCTGACTGATTTTGAATGTCTGTTGAGATGAATTGTGGCCAGTGAATGTCCCTCTCCATTCATAGTAAGGGAGGCTTTATAATCTCCCTTTACAGCAGAAAGGAGACTGTCTAGTTACAGTGTGGACAATTGCATTGCAACTCGCTAAAATTACAAGAAATTAATCCCTCTCTATAAGTAATATTTTTTAAAATTATTCTTTTAGATTTTGGAATTTTTATTTAGTATTATTTATTATCGCATTTTAAAATTTGATTTATATCCATCATAGCATTTTTTAGGGTCCTGTTAATCCATTGTAAAGGCTTATATCTTAATAATTTGTTGTAAGTTAACAAATATTTGAAAGTACTCATTTATATGCAGCTGAGAGGATTGTGCGTTTCCCAAAATAAGTGAAGTAAAATGTCTTCCACCAATTTTCAATATTTACTAGCATGTTCTAGTTTGCCTATTCCTTAAGTTAATATACAAGAAAAGAGACTGTAAAAAGAACATACTGATCATAAACCTGGGGGTTTTTGTGTTGCATGGACAACTGAAGATTACTTGTAATTATGATTTGCTGACCGTAGTCTAGGGAAATATATGTACCCCTTTTGTAGAAGTTACAAAGGCCTGTTTAATAACAGATAAAATTAATAATATTTTGAGATTTGCATTTTTATTTTTTGTCTAGCACATTGCTTCTTCAAAGCATTTCTTGAGACAGTGGTGACCACTAAATAAAATTAATTGTATTGAGAAGATACATGGGTGAGGATGCACACCAGAGCCTGAACAGAACTTCTATTATTTGCCCAAGGGGGGAAAAAGCGTCTAGAGCGCTCAACTTTTTTCTCTTCCTTCCCCTAAGATTAGAGGCATCAGCAAATAATGTAGTTTCTTTCATATCTGGCATAAAATACACAGGAAAACAAGTGTTATTGCATATAAGTCACCAGTAATATGGTGGCAGCTATCTTGCATTATGGAGTTGCTTGTGACAAACATATTTAAAAGATTTGCTGGGGGTGGGCGCAGTGGTAATGATAAGGACAAAAATGGAACGATGAAGCCAGTAACTTGATGCTAGTAGCTATCGGGTGTGTGCCTGTACCTCATATGGCAGTTTCATTTCTAGCTTTTTCTTCCCAACGCACAATGTAATGCTGACATCTTAGCCAAGACTGACAGAGAACTCTCATAGCTTAAATTTCATAATACTTATGCACGTACTTAGATTTGTAATTAATCCCACTGATCAGAAATGAATGCATATGTATGGATTTATGTATCATGATACAGATTTGGGTCCATAGCAGGACATGAGATGCATCCTTTCCACTTTTTCAGTTGTATAATGTAATCATAGGATGGTACCAAATACTCTTATCTGTGCTTAAAAGAAAAACTCTGGAATAATTTTCATTGAATCTTTATAGTAAAAATACACACACACACACACACACACACACAGAGTGTTTGCAATATATGCAGTAAGCTGAAATTTTATATATATATATACACCCCCCCACACATGTCTTCTTTCCTCCCCTTAGATGATATCAGTAGAAAGAGTAATGGAATACACAGAACTTGAAAAAGAAGCTCCTTGGGAGACCAACAAGCATCCACCACCTGAATGGCCAAGCCAAGGAATGATAGCATTTGAAAATGTTAACTTCACTTACAGTCTAGATGGACCTTTGGTGTTAAGACATTTGTCTGTTGTAATTAAACCAAAAGAAAAGGTATGTATATGGCTGTCTTTGGCCGTTCACAGAAATTAAGCAAAGATGATAAGTTGACAAGAAGCTGTGTGATAAAAATACACTATAAAATATATGGATGGTAGGAAATTAGTAAGTGTTCTTTTAAAAAATAAGCCCTAGTTGTATTTAATAGCAACATTTGGAGCTTACTTATTTCCTGTAGGTGTAGCATAAATGTGTCTGGGAACGTGACATTTTTATCTGTCAAAACAAAGGGTTAAATATATTTGATAATTTCCTGATAAAATTTGAGTTTCATCAGAAAGCGACAGACATTCAAAATACAGACTAAGCCCCAAATTTTTGTTCAAATCCAAAGCAAGTGGAGCTGCATTAGGAAATTGAGGATTCAGTAGAAGGAATGGAAATGGAGTGAAGGGTGTCAACACACAAGGTGAGCAGAGACAATTGAAAAGAGGGAATGTGCACAGAGCCCCGAATGGAAGAGAGAAGAAAGAAATACAAATCAGTTGCATAAGTTTAGAATTGGGGATTTTATTTCAGTTCCTTTCGGCTACCAATCCAATTAACTGTTGCCATTAATTAGATTGGTAGCCAAAAGAAACGTAGAAATAAAACTCTCCCTCCTCTGCAAATTTGACTCTTCCTCCCCAATTTTGACACCATCCCAATTGAAAGAGTGCTACAGGGAAGGTCTCCCCCACAGACAAAATTAAATTAGAGCCCTGCAGTGTTAATTCGTGCTTTGCTACATATCAAATGCACGTGTACTTTTTTGATTAGGATATCTTCCCTAGGAGGCTGGTTCAACTCTCTACAATCCTTGCCCTGGCCTCATTTGTAACATGCTTTTCCATTCAGTTCCAAACCTGTTTCGTTGCTCAAGTGGACCTTTTTAATAACATGCATGTTACCAGAATTCAACCCAACTTTGCTGCATGGAGATGATCTCATGGAATTAGGTATGGGTGAGTTAAAAATGGTGTTTAAGAAGAAGAGCAAAAGGGGTATTTATCTGCTCTCTACTTTTCTTGCCTATGGGCCATCTCTTTAGCTGTTATATATCACTCCCATGTAATAGCAGACAAGAAGATTTACATTTCTTAGTGAGAGACAGAAATAAAATAAAATAAAATAAAAAACGGAAGCAGGAGATATTAGCAGTGTATGACTCGGTCCTTGGTGGGGACAGGAGAGGGAGGGATGACTGGGGGTATTTATTTTTGCTGAGTGGTTATGCTGTGGTTTTGTCATCCTGAAGTGAATTTGCCCAGCTTGAAACTATTTCCAAGAACTTCATGTTTGTTTTCTATGATGTTTTGCACAATACTGCAGTAGACTGCCACTGCGTAAAATAAATCTCCCAAGCATCTGTGCCCCTTATATTGGTTTTAATTATGGAGCAGTGTCTCTTCAGAACCAGGTTTCCGGATCCGCTGGGGGTTCTGCCCATGTAGCTGTCAGTGAGAGCCCTCATGCCTGCTCATCCCCCTGGCTCCCACAGGCAGGATGAATGAGTTTAAACTTCTGCTGTGCTTGCAGGGGTTTTTTTGTGGCCACCCCGGTGCCCAGTTTGGGAAGTTGTAGGTACAGTAAGAATGCAGGAGGTGATCACTGACGGGCAGGTCATTGATGGGTGTCTTTCGATCTGCTTGTCTCAGCGTTTTCAGTATTTCCCTGCAGTCAAAGCAGGCTAGGAGGACCCTCTCTTTTAACATCTTTGCTGACGGAGCAGCGTCTGCCGACGACAGCAGGGAGGGCTCACACAGGGGACTCTGCCAGCTGCTGGCTGCGGTGGACCTCTGGCTAGTGTGGCTGCAGCAGGAGAAGGTTAGCATTAGCGTGTGCAGCCTTGGTTTTTAAACACCCCACTTATCTTTGGTTTAGGGTGCTTGTGAATGCTTATTGACTTAAGATATTGTTAAATGCACCTTGTCCTGACAGATCCTAAATCTGAGGGTATGGCTACGTGAAAAAGTTTAGGAGGGTGAGGGTCTGGATTTACGGCATGGCAGCTGTTCGTGTAAGTACTCTAATGGTGTAGCACATTGGGATAACAAAGACACGGGCAGGTTCAGTGGAGTCACTGACGTGCTGTAAATCTCACTCTCGTTTTTTGTGCAGCTCCGCTTTGAAGTACGAATGACGCGTGAGTAACGATGAGCCCAGCGTAGCAGGTGTACTCCTGTGTACGCACATGGCTTACATCAGGCACCAGAATCCTGGCCATATGATTCCTGTTAGGTGGCCGGGACTCCCATTTGCAGACCGTTGCTGTGTTTGCACTGGCTATGAACGTGGTCCTCTGAAGAATACAATATATAATAAATAAATAAATAAATGTGTATACTGAGAGCTGTTTCAAATTCATGTCAATTTTCAGCAGCCTGTAGTCAATTGGACCAAAAATACAAATAGATTCCTCTGAATGCTGAAGAGCATAGTCCTTTCATTTGATGCCAAACTGAAAGTGGGATTTTGACAATATGCAGAGCAGCTGCATTTTTATTTTAAGTATCAATGTATTTTTTATATTTTTTTCTTTATATCCTCAATACAATACTTTATATCACTGACATTTACAGAGAAACAATTGAACTTTTGTTTTCACAACTCTGGGTGTCTGTGTTCTCCATTCAGCATTTTCTTTCTGAGCTGTAGTGTAACTGTTCAGAAATATTTTTCCTTTGTTTCACTGATATAATTTAGAATACTAGACATTTTATCATTTATTGTAACAGATTTGCTTAAATTAGGCTGTATCTTTAATAATAAGCACTGTATAAATGTTAATTAGTTAATATACAATAGTACAATAATGAATTGTTGGATGAAATTGTTGAATCAGAAAATAGAAGTAGAAATTACCTTTTAGATTATGCAGCATAAGTTGCTCCTTGCAGCATACTTTTCTAGTGCTTTGTGCATTTTTGATCAAGTGTGAGCAATGCTGCTTTGTCTGAGCTTAGTGTCTCTGTTAGGTTTCTCCTTGCTCTTCAATGTAACTCTGCTTAATTTCATTCCAGCAGTCATTACTGCATACATCTGAGTCTCAGGCAGTGGGTAATTGCCCTCTGGTGTCTGTACGTATACTCATGAAGGTTTTCGTGTTTCTTCCTCCCTTCTGTGCCCAAATCACTTCACCGGGCTATATCGTACATATTTAATTCTCATAAATCCTTCCTCATCAAATCAGTATCTCCAACCCCTATTAATTTTATGTTGCACTTCTCTGAACTCTTTCCAGTGTGTTGATTTCTTTCTGGAAGTGTAGCGATTAGAACTGAGTGCAGGAAATAACAAATCCTGCCAGATCAGATCTGTGCAGAGGGTTACTCCCATCACCTTCTCCGATACAATTGATTACTGTGCATTGTTTTTTCTAAGAATCCTTTACCTGAAGACAACATACTATAAAAAAAAGTTTGCTGTTCAAGTAGTATTTAATCACCAGTAATTGTATGTCTCCTCTCATTTATTAATGGACCTACTTTCTCACAAATGTTGGGTTCCTATGAAATATTTGTAGGTTTTAACCCCTTGATATTAAAGTTAGCAATCCCTTATTTTGTGTTTTCTCTACATCTTTTTCTGTGAAAGCATTATTTTTTCACATTATGTACAGCTTCCTATTTTTCTTTAGGAACATAGAGAAGCCTGAATCACTGTGACACTATTTTTCACTGTTTCTCCTGTTTTAAAGGAATTGCATGTCTGACATGGCCTTGTAGTTTCAATACTTGTGTCCCCTCTGTTGAAGCTGTCTGAAGCATGAATACAGTTTATAATCCTCCTGCTAGTTTGGGGTTTTATTTTGGCTTTAGAGTTTCACTGCTTTGAAGTACTTCACCTTAACCATGCTAACCAAAATCAGTCTGTTATTTAAAACGGAAATGCTGCTCATACGTTGTTCCCAAATTGCTTTATGGGAGTCCTTTTTTGGATTGAGATGTAGGTGCGTGCCTGAAATGATTTGCCTAACATCGCCCAATTTAGTATAAAAATTAGCAGCCTTGAATCACATTACGCTATACACCAAGCTGCTTTATCTTGTTTACACAATAAAACACCACGCATTAAGGGAAAATCTTTCACCTTTGAATATGATCCAATAAATTGTTGCGTATCCGTATGTCACCTGAATCCAAACTGATTTGAGGGGAGGTTTTTTCTTCTTGAGAAAATGTTAATTATAAAGAAGTTTTGTTTGGTGCTTGTTCTACTATAAATTCTGTGATGTTGTAAAACTGTTGCTTGACATATTAATTTATCTTGAGAAGTTCATGGTTTAATTGTGCAAGCTTGGCTTGCTCTATAGGTTGGAATAGTGGGAAGAACCGGAGCTGGGAAGAGCTCTCTGATAGCAGCCCTCTTTCGCTTGGCAGAACCCGAAGGAAGGATTTGGATTGATAAGTACTTGACATCAGAACTAGGACTCCATGACTTGCGGAAGAAAATTTCAATTATACCTCAGGTAGGAGACTGACTTGGTCTGCTATAAACATTTTCAACAGAATGCTGTAGTGTTTAAAATGCTTTGCCGGGATGTGTACCCCTTGCACCCCTGTATGCAGTGGACATAGAAACTTTGGCGAGGTGTTATTCTTACTTGAGTAAGGTCTTGATTATTTTAAGATAAACAGAATCAGCTTTGGGGACTGGAGCATTTTCTTCCTAGTTTTGTCTGCTGTCTATTCCTCTGGAATACTTGTGAGTAGGTGTTAGCAGGATGCTGTCCTCCTGTAGTCTGGGAAAGAGCAGAGAAAATCTGACAGGAATATACCAAGCTTCAGCAGTCCTCTGAAGTCACTTGATCCTTTGGCAGCAAGTCCTGCTTGATGCATTGCCTGAAGCTTCCTTGGAAAGAGACTTTGAGGGACCACTTTCAGCTCTCTAGTCACCCCTCTACAAACTGACTGAGGCTAGATGTAGAAAGAGCAAACGTGCCAACTAAAAGTGAGCTACCAGCCTTTCCACTATTTGGAGAAGGTTGGACAGGAGGAGAGCAGAGGAACAGACAAAAGAGGGGGTCATTATGACCCATAAACAAAAACTTGGTGAGCTTTAGAAGCTGAATGCGGGAAAGGCTTCAGTGCAGGAAAAAAACCTAAGACGGTGTTGGGAATAGCCTCATCTCTGGTGAGAAAGGATGTTCTGAGAAGTCCAGTGGGTCAGAAGGTCTTCTCTTCTATGGTCTCACTTTCAAATGAGACATTGAATCAGAGCAGGATTATGTAGAACCACAAAACTTCCTGAAGGCAGAGCCTGTGCAAGTTACCACGTTTCATGAGAGCTCTGATCTCTTCCCTGATTGTTTGCTCTCCACTGGAGAGGGAGTAAGAGGGAAAAGCTTATATGCTGCAAACGCAAAGTCATGTTTTTGGCAAATAATTTGTCTGGGATGTTCTAGCAAGTAGGTAGAACAGTAGGTTGGAAACCAGAGGAGTTTATTTGCCATGCTGAGCATTAATTCTCAGATCTGTATTTTATTACAGAAGCTGTATTTAGAGTCCTTATACCATCTTTGTATCTGTATGTTTGCTAGCCTGTTGGCAGGATGGCATATTCAGAGTGTATTACTTTCTTTAAATTGAGAACCTTATAAAAACGGTGATGAACAGTGGTTCTAAGCCTCTCTTGATTACATGCTTTCTTTTTTTCCTTTCCTAAGAATAGGAGTCAGAGAAAAGAAGCGGGTATGCTATTATCAAAAAAACAAACAAACAAACCAAAAAGAGAGGTACTTCCCAGCAATTGGATTGTTGCCTAATGCAGAATGTCTTTTGTTTCTGCATACTGAAGGCTTTGTTATCGCACAGCGGAGGCACTCACTGGAGCTAGTCATCTTTTGTATGTAAAGAGGACTTTATGTGGATTTAAGTTTGCTTTTTTGTGTGTGTGTGTGTGCAGCGTTCTTTTCTCCTGAAAGTAAATGATCATCAGTTCATTCAAGGTCTACAGCCTTTTCAAAGCCTTGCCTGTAGCTATTGTGGGTGATTTCTACGTCTGGAAGAATTCAACCCAGTTGAATAAAATAGAGTACCAAGACAGGAAAACTGCTGGTGAAATACAGTTTCTACATGTTGAGTGATGCAGATGCTCAAAGTTCATTGCCTTTAATTACACATGGCTTTTTTTTCGTACATTGGTCTGTTGATATGGTTGTAAAACTATCCAGTTGAATTCTGTGACTTTTATCAAGTTTATATGATAGGTTTTTATCATAGTCACAAAGGGTTTTAAGTGTCCGAAGGCTAGCAGGTAGCATTTCATTTCCACATAAGGGAAGACTTGTTTCCACTAAAAATAAGCAAAAATATGAAGTGGTGGTAGTAAAAAGAGGAGGGTTTGGAATAAGGTCTATACTGTAGTAAACTGAGTGATAGGCATTGTCTTGTACTGCGTTAATAGCAGTGTCAATAATAAAAATAGTAATGTGACATCAGGTAGTTATTTTGCAGCAAATATCTTCATAATTTTGTGGGAAGCTAAGAAACCAGAGGGAGAGATGCTTATTAAAATTATAACATAAATCATGCTAAACAGGACCATTCCTAGAGAGTGATGAGGCAAGACTGAAGTTTTCTTATATGTAAGTTTAAATACCTACCTGGAGAAATAAAAATACGCTTAGGCTTCTAATTGCTTGCTTGGATGGAGCTGTGTGAAGGTTGTGTTTGTAAATCTTTTCTATGCAAATGTTGTCTGCCTCCCTGACTGCAAGCATTTTTACAACAATTATTTACAGGGTTGTCTTATTACTTTCCTCTCGTAAACCAGACTATTTTAAATAATAATCTGTGTCAGAAATTATAATTAAAAAATAACCTTATCTTCTGTTGCAGTACATGTCTGTTGTTAGGACTTTTATAATAGTTATGAACACTTTATAAATCCAGCCTCTTATTTTGCCAACCTATAAGAATGGATTGAAAAGGAAAATAAATGTAACAATACCTTCAAAACATGCCAAATGGTGTAGTAAAATATGTATTGTTATACAAATTGCTTTCTAGGTGTTTTTGAAGAAAAAATGGTTTTTTGCCTGTTAATGTTTTTATTAAATCCTTTTGTTCATTCAACAGGTTTTAGTGACATGTTTTACCTAACATGACAGATACTTTCAAATAATTGGCATGTTATGTCAAGAAACGCATACGTTCTTTTACATTGCTTGTGGCATGTTCTGCCTTTGTTAATCCTTTTATACCACTCAGAGTGGTTTAGAAATGAAGACACAATAAAAGGGTTAAGGCCTAAATTCTGTTCAGATTTGCTGCAGCCCTTTGGAGCTGGGCATCGCTAGGGTTAGATGGGGCGTAAGTCACGACAAAGGTTAACCTCGGAGTAAGCTGAAGTTATCCAATGTAAGTTTAGACTTTATTTCCTAGTGGAGAAAAAGAGAAAACATTTTGCATAAGATTTCTCCAATTTAAAGAAAACTGACAACGTGGTGAATGGTCTCTATTTATGATTAGTGCTATTACAGCTTTTGACTTGTCTTTATGTGTGGTATTAAGAGGCGTTTAGCCCTAATGTTGGATGACTCTCAGGTCTGGCAACTGAGTACTGATCTGTTGCTTAAGGAGTTCTGGACCAAAAGTCATCTTCCCACTTCTCAAACACTACATTTTCCAGTGTGAATTGATGTGTGCCAGTTTGAATAATGATCTGTTATTGGTCTGAATGGAAACTGAAGCAGAACAAAACCTGCTTCAACCCACATTGGTACCTGAATGGGAGAAGGTACTGATTTGAATCCCTGATGTGTTTTGAGTTAGAGCTTTGCCCAGCAGTGCTCCAGTTCTGAGTAAGTTTGCTTTGATGCTGCAGCAGTATAGATTAACTTCTATGTGTAATAGATTTCTATGTTGTGTTGAAATGATGAAAGCTGTTCCTCTTAGGTTCTGGTGGTAAAACTGAAGGGCTTTTATGTTATGAAATGAAAAAAACAAAAAAACAAAAACAAAACCACAACCAAATAGAAAAGCAAAACCAAAAAGGTATTGTGAGCCCTTTGGTTCCTCTCTGGTTTGTATAGTTCAAAAACAAATTTTCAAAACTGCCCAAGTGTAATTTAGGAGTGTGAGTTCATTGACAGTGGTAGTTGCTGGTTTTTATTAACAATACCAGGAGGATAGCAATGATTTCATGTAAGTGTGTGTATGTATATATGTATATATAGAGAGAGAGAGCTTGTGGTATCAAAACGGTGGCATGTAAATGCCCATTTGAGTACCCACATAACTGTGTACAGCAATTTGCAAACAGACCTGCCCTGTTTGGTAAATTATCTTCATACAGACTGGCTGAGCACTTGCCTTTCACCCCCACCCCCGACCCCTTTAAGCGTGCTATTGTGAAATACTCCTTTGCATTTCATAAAAGATGGCTAGTTCTAAGATGTTTCTGTGCTCTTGTTGATATAGGTTAGTTCTGATTATTATTAAATTACCTGTTGCAATATAAACCCTGTGTTTATAATGGAATGCTAATTTTACTTTGTTTTAGGAGCCTGTTTTATTCACTGGAACTATGAGAAAAAACTTAGATCCTTTCAATGAATACACCGATGAAGAGCTGTGGAATGCCTTGGAAGAGGTGACTTATTAAATCTAATAATGTGCATCTGATATTTACAAACCAAATAACACTATAGTGCTTGTGTGCATTAGGTATTAGATGTTTTCATCAGGTTTGATAAGGGCGTAGCTGTTGATGGAAGAGGTAGACCATTGTGTACGCGTTTGTATAGGTGTGTGTTTGTGCATGTGTGTGTAGACGTGTATGTTGTTATATAAGTCTTTTATGAAAAAATTATCCTTTGGGATGATGCTTTGGTTACGTTTTGATTCATATCTTAGTTTTAATGAACGTTAATAGATTCTTAACAATGTGCTTTAATGTCTTTAGGATTCTAATAACTGACACACTGTGTAATCCAACTTGGCACTTACTCATTTTGTGTCAGAATATAAAAGGTAAACCTTGCATACTTATTGTTGTGTCATCAGACATACAATAGCTGATTTAAAAGGGAGTTACTCATCCTACAATATGTTGACATGTCAACAGGTGCAACTGAAGGAGGCTGTGGAAGATCTACCTAATAAAATGGAGACGCAGCTGGCAGAATCTGGGTCTAATTTTAGTGTTGGTCAGAGACAGCTGGTGTGTCTTGCCAGAGCAGTTCTAAAAAAAAATCGGATCCTTATCATCGATGAAGCAACAGCAAATGTGGACCCAAGGTAAAAACAAAAGCTGTCATGTTAAGATGAGCTGTTTTTTTCTTTTAATAAGATCATTTGTACTGTAGAGATGAACTTAAATACTTTTGTAGTATATATTGCTATTTTGTATTTTCCATGACAGCATCATAATTGTCTATTCAAAACAGGGCAGTTGAGCAGATGATATATACTTAGCACTCAAAATATCTCTTAACTTCAGTGCATTCCACAGAGTAGGAAAATAAATATTCAAAGTTTTTGTCCTGCAGCCATAGACAAGAAGCTCCTTGGAAATGCAGATCAGTAACATCAGAATAGCCATGAAACAAGTTGAGTTCTGTTGATTTCAGGAAGAAATGTCTCTTGAAAATAAATAAATCAATGCATTCCCCTCCCCCCCCGCCCCGAAAAAAAAAAAAAAAGAAAAAACAAACAAACAAACAAACAAACAAACAAAAAAAAACCAAAAAAACCACCAAACCCGAAAGGTGAAAAACGGCTATAAGCAAAACTGGATACTTCTGGTTATAAGATGCTGTCCTTTCAGTGTAATAAGTTACAGATAAAATAGGGGAGGGGGAAGGTAAGCTATCCTAAACACCACAGGAATTGCAAGGCAGATTTGGAGATGTTTAAAGCTACAGGAGGGACTCATTTATCATTCATTATTTTGTCTTGTATAACTCAGGCCGGCAGAACTTTCCTGAATTCATTCCTGTTTGAACTAGAGTGTACTTCTAGAAGAACATCCAACCTCAATAGAAAAAAAATTCAATGACAACCCTTGTTAAATTGTTCCAATAGCTAAGTACCCCCACTGTTAATTTTTGAAACATTTGAAACGCTGGTGGAAATATTTTGAAAACAATACTGCAAACGTACTGCATCAATTAGTCTGAGCTGAATATATAGTTCCAACAAACTATGGCTTGAGGGAGAACTCAAAGTCCAAAGAGGACAATAACACAGCAAGTCCCTCAAACAGATGCATTAAGGATTTTGTATGTCATCTGGGCGTGACTCATTTTTATAACATCTTCTTGGGGGAGAAGTGGTGCCACTAGGGTAGCTTTGCAGTTCAGCTGACAGTGTATTTCTAAAACCTTTAGAAAAGTGCATTCTCTTCCCAGAGGTTCTCCCTTTTTTTTTTTCTTTTTCTTTTTCTTTCTTTTTCTTTTTTGACTATTAGTTTATTTTTGGCTGAGCACTGATAGATTAACTGTGATTAATCATAGCTGTGGAAATTTAATACCATCTTACTCATCCTCCCTATTTTGGCATCTTACATGTGTGTGTTCTCAACTTACACTATCCATTTAATTGATCTTGATTTAATGTGTGCTGCAATATATATTATAATAAGGTAAATGTTTGTTTGTATCAACTCTAGGCATAACAATACAGATAATAACTTGGACTTCTTCTTTGAATTCAGTTTGCATTACAGTCATTATTACCTTTTCCTTAATGTGTTGCTGTAACTAGAGCCGAGTATTTTTCAGCTGTGCAATCTGATAGGATGCACATCAGGAAACGCTGATGTGGGTTGCTTAACTGCGCAGTTTGGGAGGCATTTTTGGCTTGTAAGGAAAATCTCCTCCTCTTCTGATGCACAACCCCCATACCTGGCACCCTTGTCTTTAGCCTGGCAGCAAGCACACGTCATATCAAGCACCTGGGATAGGAAACCGTGGGGAGCTGCCGCCGGCTCTGGAGATATTAATTCTTTTTTTGTTCTTCTGGCTCTTGATCTCCTTGCCTCAACCACTGCTGCAACCATGTCCCTTCTCCGGTTCAACCTGGAAGTAAATGTGAGGAGGCAGGGTTTGGGGATGGGAGAAGAAGAGTGAGGTGGCATGTGGCAGTGGGTACAGCAGCAGGGTGAGAAAGTGTACCTTCTTCAAGGCTGAGGGACTCCCCACCATGTTTTTCCAGCTCAGCTAGGTCATTCTTTGCTGCTGAGTGAAGCTGAGCAATGGAGTGAAGGGAAGGAGTTTGGAGTGCACCTTTCTCCCTCCTTCCTACATCTTGCAGTTCCCATATGTAACCTTATTATTTCCCTTGCTGCTCATAGCTACCGGCTGCTCTGCATGCTGCAGGGCTGTCAGCGCTGTCGTGAGCGAGAGGAGGAGCTTGCCGTAAAGAAGGTTGCCCTAAGTCGGACTACTTCCATGTTTTACGTGATGACTGACCCATGTTTAATTTGACCTTATCTTCTTGGTCCTGAAGCTGGCTTTCTCACCCCGAGGAATGGAACCATTTTATAGCAGTTGAGCCATACTGGAAAGTTGTATGAAATCTGGAGCAGAAGAGCTGAAAATCTTTCTGTAGTTGCTTTGGTCATACATTGAAACAACATCCTTAGTAACTGAGATTTTTTTAAAAATATTGAATAAGTTGAACTTACAGAGCTCTCTGCATACTGACTATGTTATTACACGTTAACCTGTATTTTTACTGCTGATAGAGGAGAAAACTTTTCGGGCCCAGTCCGCTGCCACATTTTTACATTGGTTGTTCATCGAGTCTGGTAGAAACAGCTATTGCTCATAGTTCAGTTCATTAGCCAGCTTAACCTTGTAAAATTTTAACTGTTCATTACATCTAACTGCTATCTGTGTCTGTTTCTCTTTTGGAGAAATCATCCAAAGCCATTCAGGAATTGTGTAGTGTGAGATACGCTTCCAGAACAATCCCAGGAGGACATTAGGCTGAAGATAATGACTTATCGAGCGTTCCTTTCAGCAGCTTTGTTGCTTGTCATTCAGGTTGTATTTATTCTTGCTCCTTAGATAGTTTTCTTTTTACACAGTCAACTAATTCAGGTTACACCAGATCTTGGGTTGCTGTGAAACTTGGTGTTAGATCCTCAACCCACGGTGCCAGTGGGACAGCTATACCACCATTTTGTGCTTTCTTATTGTACTGTTCCTTGTGATGGGGAATATCGTGGTTCCCATTTTCATATAATCAGATTAGGGTTGAGGTGTTGTCATCCAGCAGCCCTAGTTTGGTGTTCAGGTTGCATCTTTGGTTTCTAATGTGCCTGAAAGATGATGGGGTTTGATCCACTGAGGTGGGTGATGGAATCACTTGGCACTTACCTGGCCACTTTCTCAGTATGGGTGGGCACCACAAAGGGTCCATTTATGCCCTGAAGAAAGGACAGAAATGCTGCTTCCTTTGGCACTTCTCTAGAGGGTAGACAGCTCTAATTGGCATTTGATATAGTCTCTGCACTCTCTCAGCATGTAATTCTCTACACAGATCCTTTTCTTAGTCTTTCAGATTTTCTTGCCTTTCCTGCCTTCTTTCCAAGATTCACCTGAAGGTTACTGATGGTGCTTCTGCCTGCTGCCACAAAAACTATACTTCAAGATCTATCATGAACCTTAGAGAGGATCTGGTTGAGTCCCTATCAGTGGGCACGTCTGCATGAGATTTCATACTGTGATATTTGAAGATGGAGCTATTAGGTCTGTTTCTGATTACTTTGTAGTCTCATTTTAGAACATTTGTCACACCCACAATATGGCCATCAGTTTCTTATTAGGGATAAGCTTATGTTCAGGAAATACCTGTTTAAGATAATAGTTTGATGGTATCTGTCTAAGAATGAGAAATGGTTTCTATTGTAAATGTAGCAAGAGGTGGTGCTATAAGGAATACACGTAATAAAGGTAGATATAATAAAAGAATGCAGAGGACAGGGATGTTCAAGGATGAGGCGTTCTCCTCAGATAACAGTAGGGCTAGCCTGAGAGTTACAAATCATTTTGAGCCCTTTGAAAAGTTATTTTCAAAATTCCTGAGCAAGCTACAGTTCTCTGTGTTCCTTAGTAGCTCTGCAGGAAACCTCACCTTGGGCTTGAATATAAGTAAAGAAAAAGGCTTTCTTTACATTATTCCAGGGAGTTTTGAACCTTTTGTTTGATTATTCAGTGTAGGCTATCTCTTAACGGTTGCAGAGAACAAATCCCACTGTCTATATAAGACTCTTCTCTACTGAGTGTTTTAATGTATGGCCCTGGTTTTTAATTTCGAAAGTAAGAGTAGCCAGGTCATTGAGGCATTTCTGAGAAGACGGCAAAAGAGTTCTGTGCATTAACGCTGGGCTGAAAGTGCAGGTATTGCTGTAATGTGAGACATGCACATGCTAGTGGGGCATTAAGAATGAACAGCTTCCTTTTCTTAAGACGACTGTTAACACACAGGGCTAAAGAGCCTGTCTCTGTCGTGACTTCTCCTCCCATCTCTTTCCCTGATTGCGTACTGGTCTTGGTTCAAAACAAGGAGTTGAGGGACACCTGCTTCCCACCATGTTCTTTAGCTTCTTTTAGGAAGTAGGAGCAGAAGGACCAAGCATTCTCAGACTGAGACCCAGAACCCGGTTCTCTTAAGTTCATGACAGAGCCTAAATGTATCTGTCCCCAAATGAAGATGACAGTATGCATGGGAACTCTTACTTAACTGTTTGTCTTCCTTCTCTCTAATGATTCATCCCGTCATCAGGAGGGATCTGTCTATTCCTTTTCATGCTGATTGCTTAAACTTAGTTTGCAACAGAAGATATGTTCAGTCCTTCAGAGCATGAGCTTGTGATTTCTACCGTGGAAACTTAACGGTTACTCCATTCCTCTAAGTCATCTTGTTCTTCCAAAGTTGTCTTTGTCCACTTTTTATTGTTAGTGCCTCCTGACATGGTGGCATCAGAACAATTCTTTTTGCGTAATTTATGAAGTGATACCAAATATTTATCATGTGCAGACAGATTCAATGTAGAGTACTACTTCTGTCTAAAACATAATAAGGTCAGAGGAAGCCATGTGTTGCATGAATCTTTATTGTATTTTATTTGATTTTCCAGTTACTTTTAACAATTTGAAGAATTGAGTCTTTGCAAGAAACTGGTTGAAGCTAACATGGCTGCCTGAAGATAACATTTCATCCAGATATCTCCTTTGTCTTGTTTTAACCCTATATACAGCATTTATTATTCTCCAGTCATTACATAAAAGTACAATTTCCTGTTTTAAGAGAAATCCTGGAAATGAAACCCACACCTTCCAGTGCCTGACTTCTAGGCTGGGGCTTCCTTGGTCCAACTAACCCCAGTATATTTTGAGTCCTTTGTGTCTTCCTGCTATCTTGGATGAGAATTTTAGTTTCTGTAGCTGTATTCCCCCTCTGCCTTTTTCTCCGTTGTCACCACTCATCAGTTTTTTGAAGGCTGATGGGCAATATATGAGTGAATATTCACGTGGCCTGGCTATGCACCCAAGTTGGGAGCCAAGGCTTCCTGTGCAATGTGGACTGTCAGGTGCCTCTAGAGGGCATTCATCACCTGATGGCTGCCTAATTCAGGTGCTCCGATGCACCTTCCAGCCATGCCTTTCCCCCTTTGTTGACTAGAGAGAGGACTGGTATGCTTTAAGTTAGGTGGTCTCAACGCTTCTCTTGTGCAGTTAGTTACTTGAATAGGATCCGGTTTTGAGTATTGCACCTCTTTGGCCTTAACGCGTGTTTATGCAGCTAAAGAACATTTGAGTGTCTTGTGTATCTTTTGGTATAACTTTATTTCCTTTTCAGGATTCTCAGCTTTGGTTGTGACAGTTACTGCTTTAACCCTGTACTTCACTGTCTGTGCTTTAGCTTAGTTTTCATTCTTTACAAGTCTCATGTTTCCTCCTGATATCCTTTCTTAGGTGGTTAATTCATAGAGTAGGTTGAGGCTCTTAACTTGAAAGCTTTTACCCCTTTCCTCGGGTCGTGTGTTCCAGGTAACGCTTTTGATTTATGGAATATGCCAAATTTTCTTTTTTCTGTATTCAAGTTCTTCAGCTACTCCAGTCCGAGTTTAGTTTACCACCCACCTCCTTTGTTTAATCCCTTTTTGCAGTGGAAGTCAAGAACCTTAGTTATAGTCTGTCTTGCGTTCATTCTTCAGTTGATTTGCAATAAAGGATATTTACTTTCACCAACTTCACTGTGCACAAACTAAAGCTTAAAGTAACACTGACCTTTTTTGGTGTAGAAATCTCTAGGAATATCTGCTTCTACAGAATGTTCCTCTTTCTGTAATCAAAGCCTGGGAAATTAGTCTCCTGAAATGAAATGTAGTGCTCTACTTCCAAGAAGAAGCTCTTTCCTCCTCAAGTATTAGAGGGAAGATTTTTGGAGTATGTTTCATGATACGCCTCCAAGTCATCTAATATAACAAGAGGAAGAAGCACTGTAAGGACTTCATAAGCATATTTCTTGCTATGCAGTCATGTTTGATGAAGTCATAAAACTTGCTTGCCATTCAGTTATCCGTGCAAACATCTTATGTTCATCTGCGTTGCTCTTGCTGTGTTTCAGAACAGATGAGTTCATTCAAAAGACGATCCGTGAAAAGTTTGCTCACTGCACAGTGCTGACCATTGCACACCGCCTGAACACCATTATCGACAGTGACAGGATTATGGTAAGACAGTTAAGAAGGGGAATTTTAAGCAGGGTTGGTTTTTTTTTTTTTTTTTTCCCCCTGAAGAATAATGTTACTGACTCTTTCCTCTTAATTTTCATCCAAAACTGGGCAGAGGTTTAAGTTGTACTTTAGACTTATCCTAGTTAACCTAGTTATTCTAGTTACTGTGATTGGCAACTCATAAAACTGTAAAAGTAATGACCTGAAAAGACTTCTTCCATTGTCTGGCCCTGTGGTTTCCAACCTGCGAGGCATGAACCCATTGCAGGTGAGGCGCAGCAGCAGACCTGAGCAAATAAACTCTGCCAGCATTAGGAGCCCATGAAGACACACCCAAGAAGCTCTGGACAGAGTCAGCTGGATTTGGTTAGGTTTATTAAGTCAGTCTCGGTGGGCTGAGGGAGGCAGTGACAATAGTTAGTGGTGTGGGATGTGTGAGGAGGAAGTGGTAGAGGTTCTGGGGCAGGAGACATGGAGGTAAGGAGGCAGCAGCTGCCCTGGGGCAAGGGTGGTGGTGGTGGAAGGAGTGGAACTAGACTGGTGAGGTAAGGAACATGGCCAGCTTTCTAAAGCAAGGTTCAGACAGAAAAAACGAAGCGCTACCAATCTGGCAGCCCCTGCCATCTTTGTTCCCAACAGAGCAGTGATATACTCTGCCACCGTGAAATACCCTTTCTACTATCTTGTCTGCCCCACCATGCATTGCAAATGCATAGAAATTGGGAAATACTTACTGATTATTTTCATAAAGGCAATGGGCTTCCCTAGACTCGCAGGAAATTGGGCTGATTTGTGTCCTTGAAATTATGTGCAGCCTGCAGTTTTGCAATTTTCTGCAGTAGGAACAGGAGCCCTTTGCAAACATTTTCTTCACAGCCAGTTAATGAAGTAATTGACGTAGTGGGCAAACTGTGTTCATGAGTGGAACTCAAATTTAACTGGCCTTCAAGCAGAAGTTACCCTTCACATCTCAGCGGTAACCTTAAAAAAACAAACAAACAAAAAAAAAACACAAAAAAAACCCCTTCAACTTTTGTTTTGTGAAAATGAAGCATGTTAATTCTTTCCATGTTTTTTTTACTGGATGCTCAAAACGTTTTAAAATCTGTGATTGAGTTACAATGGTTCCCTGAAGTACACAAAATGAAACAATTGGATCTACTGAGGTGAGTGGTGTTCTGAGGAGTAGAATAGATTGTGAACAGAGTGATTATAGTTTACTTACAAAGAGAGAAACCAGCAGAACTGCCATAAGTAGTCATATAATTGCAAGTATTTAACGTATAATAAATAAATATTTTCTTCACTGGTGAATACCTCCCCACGGGTCTAATGGATATGTTGGTGTTTTCTACAACTAAAGTGAACAAAAGACTTGTGAGGAAACAACTGTGACCTAATTAATAGCTGTGTGTGTTTGTTAGCTGTCCAAAGGGATTTCTGTGGGTTTTGGTTCGTTAACTACCATTAACTTGTTATGCACAGAATGCTCTTTCCATTAAGGTGTTTTCTTAGTTTTACCTTTAATATCATGCAGTTGTAATGAAACTAGACGTTTTATTTATTTTTGCCAAAAATCATTGGAACAAAGCATAGAAATTGCCCTTCTCCCCAAACTGCTCGGTCTTGTTAACAACTATATAGCTACTCTATTGCATTTTTAAAGTCTGTACATTATTCTTAACCTTATGTTGTTTCAGTTTAGCCACTATTAAGATTCCTAGTTTCCTAAAAGTCTGTTTATGTTCATACATTGTCTAATACAGTCTTTTTTGAATGCCTTTGATGTCTTTAGAATATTAAGGAACAGATTTGCAAGAAGATGTGCCTTTGAGTCCACAGTCATTAGTAACTCTTAAATATTTTTCATCCTTTTACATTACTCCATTTTGATCTTCTTACAGATTTCTGTAATTTTGCAGGGAGAGAGGAGGGTGAGAAGTGTAGGGAAGTGAAAGGGAGGAAACTGACATGTGACCCCTTAACAAACTAGTTTTCTCGACATCCTTATTCGGTTATTGATTCTGTTTCTGGACAAATCAGAAATGTGATTGCATATTTGGAATGATCAAAGTTATGGCAGGTGTGCTTTTGTTACACTTTTAATTACTTGGTTTACTCAGGCATGTGACTCCTAGTGGGAATATAGCAGAATTTTTGAAGAATAAGTAGTACGTGTGTTAAAAATGCAAGGAAAAAGAATATCTGTCTAGAAGACTAACTATTAATTAGTTTTGTTAACAATAAAAACAGCATTCATGGAAAATTAATCATTTACTTAAGTATCACAAAAGTTGAGAAGACTCGGCTAAAGAAAGCTTTCGGAGTATATTAAAATTTGGTTAGTCATTAATGTGTTTTAGTAATTCACAAATTTAACTTGATGTAGATTCTTTGTGAAGAGTAAAAATGCACAAACTGAAGTGTATTGTTCTTCCATTACCTGGTATTGTTAAAAATCCTGGGTTTTTTTTCTCCTTTAACTGAGACCTCTAGGTGCAATAATGCTTTCATTTGTAAGCCATCCCAAATCTCTGTTGTTTGCTATCATGGTAAGTTTGTTAGAAAATGAGGGAAGAAGAACAAAGATGGAACCTGGCAGTTGGAATATTAACAAGTGTCTTTTGACAAATAACAAGTAAAGTTATTTTTCAAACAAATTTTGAGCAAACTTGTTCAGCTCTCTTAACTCGATCACAAAAGTCCAAGCTCATTCCTGAACAAGTATACATAACCTGAACGTGAACTAGGGTTTCCCTCCCTTCACATTGAAAGGATCTGAAATCTGAAATCCTTCAGATTGAAAGGAACCTCAGGAGGTCTCTAGTACAACCTCCTGCTCAAAACAGGGTCAGCACTAATTTCACATCAGGTTGCTCAGGTCTTTTTCCAGTTGGGTCTTGAAAACCTTGAAAGATGGAGATTCCACAATTTCTCTGGGCAACCTGCCCCAATGCTTTTTTTTCCTTATATGTAGTTGAAGCCTCCCTTCAGTTTATGGCAACTGTTTCTTGTTTTCCCACTATGTATTTCACTAAAGGGCCTGCTTCTGTCTTCTCAATAACTCCCTTGTAGGTATAGGAAGATTGCTGTTAAGTCCCCTGTTCTCCAGGTTGAACAAGCCCTGTGCCATCAGCCTCTCCTCATAGGTCAAATGTTTGAGTCCGCTGACCACCCTGGTGACCCTATTTTGAACTTGCTCCAATTTACCCTCATCTTCCTTGTACTGAGAGGTCAAAACTGGTTGCTGTATTCCAGATCTGTTCTGATGAGCGCTGAATAAAGCAATTTCCCCTGATCTGCACTGCTGTTGATACCCGTGGCACGCTGCTTGACTCCTGTTTAGCTTACTGAACACCAGGACACCACCTTTTCAGCACAGCTGATGCCCAGGCAGTTACTCCCCAACTGTTACTGATGCAGGGTGTCGGTCCATTTCATATTCAGGACTTTGCATCTGTCATGGTTGAATCTCCTGAAATTCATGCTGACCTATTCCTTTAGCCTGTCTAGATTTAAATAGCTTTGAATGTCAACCCTGTCTTAAGCGTATTGACTGCAATGTCCAGTTGGCGTTGTCCCACAAGCTTTTGATTTAATTCAGTTTGCTAGTTAAAGCAGAACTTTTCACAAAGAAAATATTCACCTTTTAGGGTTAATCCAAACATTAAAAAAAAAAAAAAGGAACAGAAAATAATTTTGAGAAATCATGAGAAAATGTCAAGTTGGATGAGTATGGAAATAGGAACTGAAGGTGAACTGTTGCATGTCTGCTCACACCCATCATAATAACCGGTTCTATTTTAGAAGAGAAGAAAAGCCTACTGGAAGAGGAAAAAAAGGAAGAACAGAATACATTTTATACAACTGTAGACAAATCTGGCCTCGGGAGTTGTTTTAATTCTCGTTTGTTCCATTCCCAAAACCATACCTCTGGTTTCATAATCCAGGTCACGCCTTAAGAGTATTTCCATTATATCTATCTTAATGATAAATACACTTTATCAGAACTTCAAACACTTAAAATCATTGAGGGAAGAGCTGTATTGTGTAATGTGATACTCTCTAACCCAATCACCTCAATGAGTAATACTACATTGCACTTGCATAGGACCTTTCATCTGGAAATTGTAACGCTCTTTACAAACATTAATTAATTAAACTTCAAACACCTGGGTGAGATAGGGAAGTATCCATACAATCTTTGGAACCAAAGTTGGAAAGACTTGTTAAGTCAGGCCATCAAATAATACTACCATAAAATTATAATCCAGCGGTTTTCAAATTCTTTTTTTTTTTTTTTTTCCTTCCCTCTGTGCTGCTCCAGAGTCTCATAGTACACTTTCTCATTCCCTTTTTCTTCATTAGTTTGAGAACCCAAGTTGTAACTCCTCCTGTCAGGTGCTAGCAGCACCCGTTTTAGCCGTTTGGCACCGGCAGCCATCCTGCTGCCTGGCAGAGAGGGAGGGTGGGAGAAATGCTGCAGTTGCCTCTTCTGTGATGGTAAATCCTGGTAGAAGCTCGGCTCAGGCTTGTTCCGCTGGCCCCTCATTCCATGTAGCTTCCCCAGCACCACAGCAGCTGCTTCCCTGTCCTGTCCTCACCTTAGAGGGCGAGGGCCTTTTACCTAAATTGCATCTGCAGCTCACTAAACCCAGCCGGGAGCAGGCCGGGGCAGCCAAGAGGCACCACTCCCAAGACTTACAGTGGGATCTCGT
Source organism: Vanellus vanellus (assembly GCF_965231255.1). NCBI lineage: Eukaryota > Metazoa > Chordata > Aves > Charadriiformes > Charadriidae > Vanellus > Vanellus vanellus. The sequence goes on from NC_138905.1 coordinate 164,468,068, forward strand.
AAAATCCCTATCACCCACTCCTCCCCCTCCTCTCTGCTTCCTTCTCCATGTTGAGATTACTTTTTAGAAACTGTATTTTTACAGAGGGGAACACAGCATACAGGGATTGAGGCTCACCCAGGGACATGGATGAGTAGCAAATTATGTATGTGCATCTGGCAAGAGCCTGATGCAGTTGTTTGGTCTATATGCTATGCCGTGGTCTCTCTATAGGAAAGCCACAGAGTAGTCAAAACTTGTGCATTTTCCAATAACAAGGATGTTTCTCCACAGAGACTTTTCATATCAGTGCAATACTTCTTTGAAATGGAAACTCTTTATGCAAGCAGAACTTGATCTAGTAATTAAAAACTGTCATTCAAATAGGAAGTTTTTGATGAAGAGAATCATGGGAAGAGATTTGATTTATTTATGGGAAAACCTGTTGTGGTTACATTCTGAAGTGCCTAATATTCAGGGTAACAATACTATGTGCTTCGCAGCCAGACTTGAGTTGTTTTTTTGGTCAATAGAAAATTACTTCCCACGTCTTTCCGGTAGGCCTCCCTCATTCAGTTGTCCTCATTTTTTTGATGTTATGTTACAGTTACTGTGGTGGAACTTCTGAGCCTCATAAATCGAGCACCGTGTTTCATGCACTGTAGGTACCTCACCTCAGCAGGGCTATGAGTCCACCAAGAGTAGGTGTAAACATCTTCAAAGCAGAGGACGCTCTGGAGGGAGATCCGGGCAGTTTGCGTAGTGAAAGGGGAGTCACTTACAGCAAGACAGAAAATGCTATGCAGTAGACAAGGTCTGAGCGTTTTTCTCTGAAATTCCCGTATCTGGCCCAGTATAGCACATTTAGTATCCTTCATCTAGCCAGTTGGAGATGAGGTAATAGTTTTAATAGACACCTAAACGAACATGATAGTGATGGCAACGCTGCCTGCCCCTAGCATTGAGATGACGGCATTCTTCCAGGAAGGGCAGAAAACTGTGCTCTACATTGCCCTATGTCTGAGGGGGTCTGGATGCAATGCTGCCCATTCCCAGGAAGATGCCGTACTCACCAGCATACGCAGGGCAGTCAGGTTAAGGCCAGTCTCCACCCTTCCTTTTGAAGCACTGTGCTGCCAGAAGTGCAAGAGTCATGGAGCTAGAAGTAGAATAAGCATGAGGGAGTCTAAATCTGCAGCCAAGTGAGAAGCAGAGCTCTTGAAGGAGTCAGGGACCCCCAGCTGCCCTACCTTCACGTGAGCTGCAGTGGCCCGACTTCAGATGGAGATGTGGAGAACATAGGAAGTTAGTGGTGGTACACTTAAGTTAGTAATACTGTGTTAAAGCTATAAATGCTGTGGTCTATTGGTTCTTCTTTTGGTGGCTTTTTTGCTACTTATTTAAATACCACTGCTGGAAAATTAATGTCTTTTATAGTAGATCTTAGACATTCTGTTTAGGGAGGATTATGTAAGTCACAAGATACAGAAATGTGCAGTCCTAGTTGTAGAACAGTTCTTTGTGAAAACTGCGTGTGTTGCCATTAGTGCTGAAGTACATACGTGTAGGACTGTTGTTTTGGTGGAGAGCTCCTTGCTGTCACATACAGGTCCTCAAGCACGTGAGATGTCTAAGACAGGTCAATTGGAAAGACCATAAATTTTCCTGGAGCTTGGGATGGTAAAACACGAAACTGCGAAAAGTAAAAGTAATTAGGGCTGCATACAGAGCTGTTGTTCAGTCCTTCAAAATTCCAAAGTAGGAGAACTGCATGGGTATGAAACAGGTGGGAGTTTTTTGGTTTGTGGTTGTTTTTTTTTTTTCTGTAACGCAGAGCTGAAGGTATTTTTGACCTTGTATTAGCCCGGTAACTGGAGTGCGGTGAAATATTATTGGATATTAGACTTGTGCTATTGAAGTCTGTTCTGTTAAAAGAATATAAAGGGAGCTTAATGGATTACAGTAGCTTGAATGAAAGCCAAATTTTTGAAACTAGTAATCAGGTCTCCAGAGATACTTACGCACCTAATTCTTCATAGAAACCTTAAAGTACCTTGTGGATCTGAATCCAGTAATCCACGGTAAAATTGCTACATTCATGTTTGTGCACTTGCTGTCATTATTCAAAAGGAACAAACAGTAGTAAAACTTTTTTGACTGAGCCTCTGTCTTGAAAATATGGACTGGGGAATATTAGAACTAAATTTTTCTTTTTTTTTTTTTTTATTCAACCTAAGAAAAATTCCAGCTGTGCTGTGGGACCAAAGTCTGTTGGGTAAAGAAATGTGAAGATATGAAGGACAGGGGACCTGCATAGAGCAGAAGATAGAAATTAATGGTGATAGGTGAGATGCCTTGCAGAGGGGAGGTGAAAGAATACTTGGTCTCAGCATACACGGATATCAGTATCAGTATGTACACAGCAAAAACATTACTTGTGTACATCTGTTCTGTAAGGTGACTGGTAAATTGTCTGGATGTCCAGATTTTCATGATTCAAACAATAAAATGTGAAAACTTAGGAAAGACCTCAACGCTTAACTATAAGGGCTGATGAAATACTTCAGGGAGACTCTTCAGAGTATTTAAGCAGTTCCAGCACATGTTAGGTGTGATTAATGCCAGCCTACCTACTTGGCCCTTGGCTGTGTTGGAGCCCATCTGGCCAACTGATGGAGAGCAAAGGGCCTGGGAACCGTTAGGTTTCTTCTTTCATTTGGTAACTCAAGACTTGCAGAGTTTCTGGAAGAGCTGAGCATTCAGCCAGTGATTTTTTTTTTATTTTTTTTTTTTTTTTTGGAAATGATCAGCTTTGTTTTGAATCTGAACAAAGGCAATTTCCACTGTTCCCAGGTTTTCTGAAACTGGGTTGACGTTTAGCAAACTGTAAGGGAAAACCAGATCCTTCCATGTAATTTCCTGGAATTTAATAATTGAGTTCAACCAATAGCAACAGTGAACATACTATTTTCAAAGATAAGTCATTTATGCATCTTTACCGTTAAGAGAATATATTATATTGATGTTTAGGCTGAGTTTTGCATAAAATACTGAGCTATGTGACACGGACATGTATCGAAGTGTTATCAGCTGAAATAAAATGTCTATGATAGTTGTAAATGTCACACCTGGCCTAGCTGTCTCTAAAATGAGTGAAAATCCCAAAGAGCTTGAAAAGATACTAGGATTGTTTATTTTCTTTGCCAGCTTGAAGTCACACCTCTCTGAAACATTGGCATCTTAGAGTTCTTAAAAGCTGCTCCCAATTGCAAGAGGACTGCCCAACAAGATTCTTCATTTGCTGAAATAAAACAACTAATTATTGAGGCCGTACTTCAGCTGGGAGCATTCAAATGGATAGCTGGATTTAAATCACTGCAGGAAGTGAAGCCTGTCTCTCATTCTGCCAGGCATTTGTGTGTGTGAATGTGTTTCTATCAGTGTGAGGACAGGACGGTTGGCTCATCTTTCTTTAAAGACAATGGTATGGAATCCAGACCATGCTAGAAATACTAACACATCGTTAGAGAATGATTTTTGCCCTCAGAAGTACTATATTACTGTTTAAAAGCAAATTAGCACAGGACATGCTGGTGGCTGATGCTTTGAACAGCGAGTTTCTGATAAGGTAAAACTGTATGTGTGGCAGCTGAGCCACAAGTTCATTGTCATCAGAAACTGATAAAACCAAGAGACATGCCCAGTCATCTGCAACAGTATTCCTTAACCTCTTGAAAAGTATAATATCCTTGTCGCTTATCTAACTTCCTAAGGCCCTCAAAAGCCTTATTAAAGAGTGGGATTTCTTAAGCTGAAGTATATCTTCTATCACTTCAGGGCCACATTTGAGCCATTCTGCAATCCCGATTGAGAAATGTGGCTTTACAATGGTGGAACCAGTCATTAACTGATTGACCAAGGGAGAGTTTTGTCGGTGTGTACAGCTGATGGTAAGAAGTGGTGTGAGATCCCTCCGTACCCTCTAAGGGAGAGGTTGATCTTGAACTGGTATATCAGATGTTTTGAGGTGAGGAAACTGAACGATACAAGAAACATCTGCAGCGACTGGTTCACAGGCTTCTTTCCTCCAACAACATACAGATGGAGCTAATATCAAATGATTATCAGTAGAATAAGGCTCATTACTACATACATAATTGATATTTTTTCCCACAACATTCTAACTACCTTACAGTGGGATGCCATCAGATGGAGAAAAGGAGAAGGTAGATTTTTGAGCCTCTGCAAGAGAAGTAAAGATAATTCATATGTGGAACAATTTACCATCCAGTGTTGCATGCTCCATTTTCCCTAAATTATATCTCAATAATAATTTCAGTTTAAAGAAATCCACTGTTTCTGTTTACAGAGCAAGATGTCTGAAGTTGCCTTTTCTGTAAAGTGGGGAAGGCGGTCAGGAGGTACATGTCAGATCCCAGTGACCAGTGGCAGAATTGGCATTGTTACAGCAAAGATCTGCTGAGGTGAAATATTTGGAAAGTCTAAAAATAATAATTCAGATTATAAGAAGGTAAATGCTCAAGTGTGCTCTGCTTTGTTTGTACGCATGATGTATGAAGTATACATTATTTGATGCCAGATTTGCCTGGACTTACTGGTAATTTGTATAGGAGCCCTGAAGGAGCTTGGGGAATGCTTAGATTAAACCTGAAGACTAAAAAAAAAAGGCAAAAAAAAAAAAAAAACCACAAAAGACAGCCAAACAAATCTCCACCACCAAAAATTAAAAAACAACAAACCGAACAACAACAGAAAAAAAGAGAAAAACCGCTTAAAAAGAAAAAGACCTTTAAAATCGTTCCTGACTTGTATTTGCAACCTTCTCAGTCTTCTTCGATGTTCACAAGCTTGTTTAGATATGTTGATAATTTAGAAATGATTCTTCAGAGAAGTATGTACATGTTTCTGATCTGTTTTGACAAACCATGATGAGATGGAAGAGACAGAACATGCTTGCATCTGAACTTAATGCCAACTGGAGCACAGGCAGTTGACTCTTTCCCACAAAGCTATGTATTGTCTTGGGTAAATGTATTTCTTATAATACGATATAACCAGAAGCATCTCCTGAATATTCTCCTTTTCCGAGGACTTTATTGAAGATCATCTTGATGTATGCTCTCTGAGGAAAACATTGTTCAAAGTTGTACTCCTAGCAGAGTTTTGAACTTTAATAATAATTTTGTTGTTTGGTGATGTCTTCTCCAAGTCTAAATTAAATCAGATGTATTCCCTCGGAGATAATTTGCTTGAATTATTTTCCTTTTGAATAGGAAATAAAAACATTTATGATCAACTCTTAAATGTCCCATTTTCCCTCTGGCTTTATGGTGAAGATGAACGTGAATAGGAATACTAGTCATTCCTCAATAATAATTGAAATAAATTCCCATGCCCCCCTCCTCTGTTGCTGAACACTTCCAACCTTGGACTGTTTTTTTCTCAGAGTGTTTTATAACTATTGTTCTCTTGGTTTGTCTGCTTTTGTTGCTGAAAGTTAGAAAATGCAGGATTTAGAACTTTCTTTTTTGTGTCTATGGATAGCCGTAAGTACATGGTATTCGTTACAGTGTCTTTATGAGTCCATGTTCTTTCTGTGGCTAATGACACTTCTTTTGCTTATATTAATCCACAAAGATTTTAAATTCACTTACAAAAATTAACGTTGGCTTTTCCAAAGTCCTGAGCAACAGAACAATATAGATTAGTTGCAGGAATCATCGGGGAGAAAAGGTGCTGTCCTGGTTCTGCTGCCTAGGTCTCTGCTGGAGTCTGGGCTATCTTGATGTAGTATCCTCGACATTTGTTGTCTCATTTCTTTCTTGTCTTTGTGAAATGGATCTCTGATTTCTTTTCCACCATTTTATGTTTTCTTTTTTGTCTTCCCCCCCCCCCTCGCCCTTTTTGTAATAGTTAATACATTACACTTTGATGCTATAGAATGGAAGTACACAAAGTTTGGGCATTGGGGACAGGGGGTAGGACCTAGGTGGAGGTAAATACCCTGGTAGGATACATATGAGGAAAAAATGGACAACTATTTTGTAGTTGCTGAATCTTAAGCAAATTTAGTTCAGCCACATTTTCGTGGCTTAGGCAAATAGTCCTTCTGTGCTGGCTAGAGTTAACGTAAAGAACACATTTAAATGGCTGATACTCCATTTGCATGTTTGCCTTTGCAGGTCAGTCAAATTCAACTACTTCTTTTCCGTTTCTCTGCCTCTTCCCTGCCGTGTTTTTAATCCCACTCTTTCTATGTTAGTCTATGCCTCCATGTAAAAGCACTGTTCAAAACTACGTTGCCTTCTACCCAACCCAAAACATTCACAACTGGGATGAGCAGTCGCTGCCCAGGACTACTCAGCTGGAATGAAAGATTAGATGGAGTAGAATTAGGTGGCGTGAGAGGATTTTCCTCAAGAAGAGTACAGCATTTAAGCTCTGTTTGAACATAAAATGTCTGAATAGTGCTGTTTGAGTAAGGGTGATTTGGATATCTATAAGTGAAGAGCAGTTTCACCTTATGCAAGGAGGTGAGCAAATTCCATTGAATAAGAATTTTCCTGCATGCTCTTTTGCATGATCACCAGCAGCCAATTTTGTGAATTTTCTCTTGGAGTTACTCTTCCACTTGAGAAAATCCTGTTGAAGTCGTAAGGATCTCGCTGCAAAGAACAGTGCAGGCAAGGTAAAAGAGACTGCCAGTACAAGGCGGTAGAGATTCTGGCCCTGATTTGCATATGACTACTTTGGGTTTATATAGCTTTTTTGTGTTTGTTTTATTTTACGCTGGGCTGTCTAAGTATTTCACAGGCAGTTAGCTCCCACGGAACGATTATGAGGCTTTATTTGTTGTATTTTACAGTCAGACCGAGGAGCTGAAAAAGTTCAATGACTTGTCCAAAATCCCCATCTCTCAAAAGCTGCGTTAAGGTCTATAATGAAATCCTAGTCTGATTCAGAGTCCCATGCTCCTGCGTGTGTCCTCCATAATCATCCTGCCGATCTGATTTCGCCAGCTACAAGCTCCTCTGGCTTCTCTGTATCAAGTTCCACTGGTACAACTGCCTTGGAATGCATCTGGGTTCGATTCGGTCTTATTGTGCAGTGATAAACATTGCATGCAAGTTGATCAGAAAACATGTGGCTGGTAAACACCAGATTCCACCTTTCCTGAATGATTAGCTGGCTTTTTGAAGTCCTAATGATTTTAATTTGGCTTGGAGTCAGTGAGTAAGAGCATGCAAAGCCTTAGCCAAAGTACCTATTTATTTATGTAAATTTTATCAGCAGGTATTTCTTCAAAGAAGACAACCTATCTCTTTGTCTAAGCGCTTTTTTATAAATGTATAAATATATGAATGTATAACTACCACATAAATCAGCTTAAATTCTCTCCATTGTCTCGTAGGTAAGAGCAGTTAGTAGAAACAGTTTTTTCCTTGGTGAATACGGTTTATGGAGTGTTCCTGACTTGTAGGAATGATACTGTCTGTTCAGTTTCATTCTTTTTTTCTTTGCATTTCAGATTTAAAAAAAAAGTAACACGGCTTGTTTTCCCTACGTTTGTTCTGTCTGTTTTCATAACACAAGTTTGTTTTTATTCCCCAAGAAAAGGATATGAATAGATTAATGATTTGTTTAAAATGTGAATGGAATTTTTGTAGACACACAAATCGCTCACTCTATCTATTCATCTTCTGGACTTGGCTGTTTAAAACTTGTCAAGGAAGAATAAATTTTTCCTTTTTCCGCTCCCAGGTTCTCTGGAGGAGAAGGATTGTCCATGTTTGTGGTTGTTTCAGATATTTGCAAAATTAATATTAAAATTCGAACACCACAGTACTATAACTTTTAAAAACCCCTCTACTTTTCTATTGTAGTTCCTTACTTGTGAGAGAGACACTTAATAAAGATGCTTTTTGTTTTCTCTCTTAAGGAGTGGTTACATAATCTAGGGCTATGCTGAAAAAAACTAAACTTATTCAAGGCACCAGAGATGTCCTATGCTGTGGCACACCAGTTCAATTATTATGTTGAACTGTATACGATCAATTAATTTGTTGCATTTTTAAGGAGGCTGCCCTTAACGGTGACATACTGTAGTATATAAAAGATGGCGATTAAAATTATATTTGTAATTAATCCTTAAATATTCAAATTAAATGGCATAGGACTAAGTATACTGAAAAATCAACATGTGTGCAAGTATACCTTTGCAGGTGAAATACTGCATCTGTTGTATATTAAATGGCTGTATATTGTGCTATGCGATGTTACTGATATTTCAATTTTTTTTCCATGAGCACTTTGTTCAGCTGTATACCAAACAGTATTGGAAATGGCTTGCAAGGGAAAATCGGAGCATAAGATATGAGCTTTTGAAAATAGCAAATAACTTCTTGTAGGTTTCTGTGCATACAGTTTATAAAATCAGATGTAATTATGCTGTTGTTGTTGGCTGAGTTATTTTCCATTCAAATGCCATGTACTTAATTGAACCGGAAGCGAAGGAGTGGGCGCCTTTTCCCTGGTGCCCTGGTCCCCGGTGTCAAACAAGTCAACAGCGGTTGCGGCAGTGTGGAATTTTCACACCAGTGCCGGCAAAGGAATCGGCTCAGCTATCCTATGTCACTGGGGGTTTTGGGGGTCCAGGCCGCTCGGAGATCTGCCAGGCTCTTGCCCATCAGGATGTTTTGCTTTAAGGAGCTGCACGGGCAAAAATTTTTTAAAGTTTCCTCACAGGACTTTGAATTTGTCTGCAAGCTTATTGAATTTTCTTCTTTCAAACAGAAGTTTGCAAACTGTTTTTGTTATTTTGGAAGTTGTCCTCATAATACCTTTTATTCATTTCTTTCCTGAAATCAACAGCTCCAGTTTTTTTTTTTTTTCCTTACAAGTATGTACACCACAATTATGTCTTGGTTACGAGTCCTTGAAGTCCCTCTGTTGTGGCAGTATCTTTTTCAATAATATGCCATGTGTATTCAGTTTTTTATTTATATAAGAACAAAAATATTTTCTGAATTACTTTTTCTCACGTAACTTCTTTTTCTTTCTTTTTGTTTTTTTTTAACTTCACTGCTCCTACACATGGGTGAAAGTACTGAACTTGTAGACTGATACCCAAATCTCTTTCTTGAGTCAATACCATTAATTTATAAACCAGTTAAGTATTTGAGTGTATTGCATTTGTCAATATTGACTTTTCCCTGCTATTGTGTTTCTCATTCTCTTGGGTTAGTTAGGTGTATCTGAATCTCCTCTGGTCTAGACTTTCCCTCACATTTTTGTGTCATTTACAAGTTAGTCACTTTCCCGATAACTCCCTTTTCTGATGACTAACACATGCATAGCTGCCACATACACCAGAATGCTGTGATTCCCACCATTTTCTACCTGTTTGGCTTTCCACAAAGAAAAACGCACTGTTTATTTTTGATCTCTGGTTTTTGTCCGGGTTCTTGAAAAATTTTTGTCCCTTGTAGCACAGCTGTTTAGTTATACCAAATACCTTTCTGGAAATTCATATAATTGTATCTGATTTGTGAGGTACTATTTACTTCTGCTAAAACCGCACAGAACAAATTCTATCTGTGATCTGTGTGTCTTCTATTTGTCTTTTAATGATTGTTTTGACTAAATTGCTGTCTTATCTAAAATGTATATATGCTGGTCTAAAAGTTCCCTGAATGATCCCATAAGGCTTCTCAGAATGTAAGTGCAATGTTTGCTACCATGCAGTCCTCAAATAGAGTCACTAGTATGAGAATTTTTTCTTAGAGGTTCAATCAGGTTCAAGAGGTTCGTTCTTCTAATATTTTTGACTGTCTTCTCATATTTTTGACCGCATATATCCTCTGTGGCTTACTGACTTAATGCCTTTTTAATTTCTCTGTTGTTTTTTCCTTCTCCACTCCTCTCTTTTGGTACCGATGTCCCTAGTGGCATCTCATCTTTTTTTCTGTAGAAAGAATAGGTTCCGGGTAAGTATCTTTCTAATACGTAGTTGGCAAAAACTGATGCAAGAAATTGTTTATCTTTTCAGCAACACCCTCGTTTTCTTTAATTACATCTTCACCTCCTCTAGTCCAAAAGACGTACTTATTCTCCCTTAACCATCTTGGTGGTTATCGCGTGGTTTTTACCCACAGCTGTTTACTTCAGAGCCCATTTTAGGCCTCTTTGTTTCATACTTACACAATGAGTCTTATAATCTGCTTTGTTGGCTTCACAAACATTGTATTTCCATATTCTGCATAACTTTGCATTGGAATCCTATAGGTGGAATGGCTGTAGGGCACTCTAAAATTGTACAACAGGTCTATAAGCTCAAAAAGTGCTATGCTTGTTTGAAGTGAACATATTTCATTTTCAGGATACAAAATTCATTTTAGCACTTAAAGTGCGTACATTCTCCCCTTGCTTATAGTCTCTGACATTTGTTTTTTGAATTTCTTATGTTAATACATTGGTTTCTGCTGATTTAACAGGTTTTAGATGCTGGAAGACTGAAAGAATATGGAGAACCTTACATTTTGCTGCAAGAGCAAGATGGGTTGTTTTACAAAATGGTGCAACAAGTGGGCAAGACTGAAGCGGCTTCTCTGATTGAAACAGCAAAACGGGTAATTTTAGAAGAAGTGATAATTAAGTTTGTCTCTGCAGTTTGTTTATCTCATCAGCATATTCAGTGTTATGGTAAGCGTTGCACTAAAGAACCTGTTGGCTTTGCAAGGCACAGCCATCATTGTCCAGGCTTTTTTTAGTGGGATATATGCAGCCTTCCAAATGGTAAGTGTATTTATGTACCCTGAGTTGAAAGACTGTTTGGATTTCTTGCATCCTTCTGTATGTACACAAAACAGTAACTGTAAATAGTACATGACATACTCACCTGTGCTTGGCATTGAGCTTATAAAAACTTGCTGCAAACCATGTAAAGGCTGCAGAGCCCAGCATTTCTCTGTTATTTCTCTATTTTTAAAAGGGCCCATCAAATTTTAGTTTGAGGTTCAGTACCTGTGCATTATAGTATGGTCTCTGGGGATGTGATCACATTCTTATTTTTGTGCTTTTTCTTACTTCGTTCTTGTACCTTTGCTCTGTTGTGCACATAGGATGAGCAGGGCTCGATTAAGAAACAGCTGTTGAATGTTTTGTTGCCTCCTTGTTCCCTACAAGGCTCTGTGCCTGGTTTACTGCTTACTATTCAAATCCTACTCTGAGTACAGAATTATTAATGTAATTGTGAGCATTCCTCTGGCAATCCAAGTGTTTTATCAATGGATTAATTTTCATAATATGCCTCTGAGGTGAGGCTGTATCATCTCCACTTTTCAGATGGAAAGCTGAAGCAGAGATGAGAAGATTAAAAAATGACCTCTGATCGAGGAACTCATTTTGACTAGCTTTTGGCTTCGTTTCTTTTTTCTTGATAATTTACCACACGGGATGTCCAGAGTGAGGTTTTATTTCTCTCAGTGCCGATGAAGGTTCAGCACTGCTTCAGACTGGCGGTGCTCAGTTTGGCAGCAACTTGCTTCATCGTCGTGTAACTTTAATTTCAGCATGCAAGTAAGGTGCTGATATTAGGCATGTAGAGACCTAAGAGAGCCTTTTCAAGACAAGAGGCAAGGGTCTTATCTCTAGCGTCTGTGCTTTCCTCTCCTCAAATTGCTGGATGTGTGGAGCAGAGCTAGGGGAACACGAACTCCAAACTTCCCTGGGGAAACAGGAGTGCAACAGGCAGGAAGCAACGCATAAAGACAGGAAACAAAATGGCAGGTGCCTGGCTATTTCCTAGTAAAATAGATGCATTTCCACAAGTTTTTAAAAAAAATGAAAAATTGTGCTGTTGTCATGGAGGCTATTTTACTGAACTTTTTGAAGGTTAGGGGAGAGATTTCTGTCTCTGTTCATATTCTTAGAATTTTTTTTAGAGCTACTAAAATTTTTCTTTTTTTTTAAATGAGTTTTTCAAGTGAAGCTTTTTAGCTAAGAGTATACGCTGTAAAGTCACGTGTGGCACTAATCGCAGAACTGTGGAAACAGCTTTGTCCTTTACTAGACTATGTAGTGAGTCCTACTGTCCTTCTCCATTGCTGCTACATAGCTTCTTATATTTTATTACTAGAAAGCAATGGTTTAACCATAGGGGGTTTTTTATGGTATGTGTGTGACAGTGTGGAGGTTACATAAATGATGTTTAAAAGGATAGCTTCAAACTCATATGACCAGTGTTTGTCTGTAAAGTGAAGGCCAGCTTCCTAAGGCTTGATCCTTGGAATGGCAAGAGGTGAGGCTGTCCAGCTGTCATCTGTAGAGATTTAGCCATGTCATGCTGACTCTTCTTCCTTCCCTGCAGCCCTCCCCAATTGCACAATTGCATTCAAAGATAATTCAAAATATATAAAAATAATTGCCTGATGTTACTTGCCCATATAGTCATCTGCAGTTACCACATCAATGTTATGTGATTTTGTACAGGAAGGGAAGAGATCCAGGAACCAGTCTCTGCTGAAATGTGGTTTGATGAAAAAGTTTGCTAACTCCCAGGCTAGAAGGCAGATACAAGCTTTAGCATCTGCCAAGAATGCAAAGCATGGTGCTTATCCACACTCAGCCCAAAAATATGGGAATCGAGAGAATATATCTCCAGTCAGCGGCTACCCAGAAGCACAGTTACAGTCCTTTCTGTTTGAAGGACTTTGACATTAATTCAAGGTTTTCATTATTGCTGTTCCTTGTGCTTCATGCATACTTTGAGAGAAGTTGCTTAGTCAGAAGAGCTGATTCTGATGGCTTTTCTTTTTACACGAGTAAGTCTCTTAGATGTATTGCTGTTGGTCTCACACATTCCTACTGTGGTTACTAAGAACTGTTTTTATGAAGAACAGCTTTTTTCTGTTGTTGAAAAACAGCATGCTGCACATAAAAAGAAATGGTAATATGGCATATATACATACTTTTCAAAAGGCGTTACAGTAAGTAAAATGGTTTGGAATGTGGCCATGCTTTGGCAATGATTATTTGATTTATTGCATTCTGGACCTGAATCTTGCACAGAACAAACTTGTTGCAAGAGCTCCTTTCAGTAAGGTGAGACTTTACATGCATTTTCTGGAACAGTATGGATTCTGCATATATCCTTTAAGTGCAAATGAAGAGGGACTATGCACCTTGAATTGGAAGACTAATTTGGACATCTTTGAAGAAACCTAATTTTAAAGAAAAATCTCATGGGCATCTTAGCTAAGCGTTGCAAGATGGAGCTATTGCTGGAACCTTAGCTCAGGCTTCCGAATTGATCCAGCGCTGCTGTTTGTATGTCTGTCTTGGTCACTCAGTATCCCCATTTTTTGTGCAAATTTCAAAGAAAACAATGCAGGCACAGCTCAAATCGGAGACCACTGAGTATATATTAACTAGCCCGTGAGCCTGACGGCAGTAGAGTTGTACTTGGCGTTGTGAGACCGTGTTTTTATCTTTGCTCAGTTTACAAGAAGCTGTTAGGAGAAGATCTTATGGGAAAGTGAGAAATAGTCATCAAACAGTTAAATGGGGGGAAAAAAAGTGCTCACTTTTCAGCTAAACAAAAGTTGGTGTGTTCTCCCTGCTCTTGGCAGCATTGAGAGAAGCTTTTCCGCAAGCTTTGGTGGCATCGGGGTAGGGCTGGTTTTCTGTCAATCAGTTTTGGAGCACTTTGAGGGAAAAATAAGGATGATTTTCTTTTAAAGCTATGACAGATGTGTAAATATTAAAGTACTAGGTGTTATCTCACCTCAGTGATTACTTTTTAAAAGGTTGGCAGTGGAAGAAACTTGTATAAAGACTTGGGCATTTAATATCTTGAGGGATTGGGCTCAGGGGAAGAATTGCAATGAGACAGTTGAAAAGCAGCTGCCATTTCATTACGTCTCTAGTAATGTGCCAAGGTTTTCTATTAACTTTCAAAAAAAAAAAAAAAGAAAATCACATTCAAAAGCTGCATTAAAAGTATGCCGAAGGTTTATGTTTTAACCCAGGAACGGGATGGGAATACAGAACTGGTGCTGCCGTCTCTGCAGCCTGAGTGCAGGCAGGCGCTTGATTAACTTTCCTCTGTTGCATCCGATCATGGCTGGTTACTGAGGAATGCCTCTTAACAGGACTTCCAATTCTTTTGTTGATTCAAATCAGACCTTAATATTCTTTGAAACTTGTGAAGATGCATATATCCTGTGTTAGCGTGCGTGCACAAAAGACGACAGTGGTACTTACAGGAATATTTTTATAGAATGACTATTTCTTTTTTATCCCGTGTGTCATATACATGTATTCATATATATGAAAAGGACATTATTGTCAAAAAAACTGAATTTTGTTGACAACACTCTCAAATATAAATTGGAGAAATGTTTCATAAGCCGTAGTCAAAGCAGTCTGACTATGAGACCTAACTCGTGACACATGTCAGCTTCAGAAAGATAGTGTGTTTTCTGTTTTTAAAGACTCAAACAAAACTTTTCACATTCTTCTTTGAAAAAATTGCATTTGAAGTCCTTTTTCACCCAAACACATTTTTAGATAAGAGCACACAAGTCTTGACATTATTTCATTTTGTTATGCGCATCTGTCAAGGAACAGAGATATGATACAGCTACTAAAAACTGATGATTGTGGAACAGTGAAACTTGACAGCATTTCATTTCCTTTATGTTCTGATTATACATTTATCAGGAAACCTGTATCTCTTCTAGTTGAGCTAGAAATTGGTAGAATTCAGGAACTCAAAGGCTTGGCAAAGAACCGTCCTATTATTTGGTATCATCTTACATTTTAGAGAAGTTGCTTGGTTGAGTCATTGTTAAAGCTTTTGCTTCTTCTTTCATTATTGTGGTTCACTATCCAGAGATCACATTTCTATAGGCCCTATAACTGCTCTGCAGCACAAATTAAACGCTGGGATATTTCATACATATACCTCGAAGTTTCAATGGTTGTCAATCATAGTTTGTAAAATATAGGGATTACAACCTGATATTAACATCCAAATCCATTGTGTTCATTTTGTGTGTGAAAATGAGAAACCCTTGTGCAGACACAAGATTTCCCAGCTTCTTTGTCATCCTGTTTTTAATTTATCTCCATGTTTTGAGCTAGTAAAATGATTTTACTTATCAGTTTAATGTAAAGTGATAAAATATATCTATTTATCTGAATTACCAGAATTTGAGTGGATCTACAGGTTGTGTGGGATTTTTCTCACGCCTTGTTATAATGTAGGATCGTATAGTAATTTTACTAATTTTTCAGTTACGCACAGGTACTGAATGCCACCAACCTGAAGTTCCTGTTGGGGTTCCTTAAGGACATGTATTTATCTCTACTGTATTTATCTGCAGAAATTTTATTTGCAACTAAAAGGTGTTTGATGCATAATTACTCACAGAATCTGATATTTTTCCTAGGTGTACTTCAGTAAGAATTACCCAGAAGTAGTTCAGAATGGTCAACTTGCCACAGACTCCTCCTTGGATCCTTCCTCAGGATTATGCATAACCGAAACTGCACTGTGATTCCTAATAATCGTAACTGTTTTCTGTGGAATGTAAACCGGAGGTCATCTAAACTCAGTGACAATGTTTGCAAGTGTCAACGGGAGAGGAAAGGGAGGGGGCGATTCTTCACAGAGTCATGGAATTTTCAGAGTTGGAAGGGACCTCTAGAGATCATCTAGTCCAACTCCCCTGCTAAAGCAGGATTGCCCAGAGCACATTACTCAGGACTGCATCCAGGCGGGTCTTGAAAATCTCCAGGGAAGGGGACTCCACAACCTCCCTGGGCAGCCTGTGCCAGTGCTCTGTCACCCTCACCGTAAAGAAGTTTTTCCGTGTATTTGAACGGAACTTCCTGTGTTCTAACTTGTGCCCATTACCCCTCGTCCTGTCACTTGGAACCATTGAAAAGAGCCTGGCTCCATCCTCCTTCAACCCACCCTTTAGATACTTGTACGCCATAATAAGGTCTCCCCTCAGCCTTCTTTTCTCCAGGCTAAAGAGTCTCAGCTCTTTCAGCCTTTCCTCATAAGGCAGATGCTCCAAGCCCTTAATCATCTTAGTTGCCCTTCGCTGGACTCGCTCCAGCAGTTCCCTGTCCCTCTTGAACTGAGGAGCCCAAAACTGGACACAGTATTCCAGTTGTGGCCTCACCAGTGCAGAGTAGAGGGGGAGAATGACCTCCCTCGACCTACTGGCCACACTCTTCCCTATGCAGCCCAGGATTCCATTGGCCTTTTTGGCGACAAGGGCACATTGCTGGGCCATGGATAATTTACTGTCTACTAGGACCCCCAGATCCTTCTCCTCAGAGCTACTTCCCAACAGGTCTGCCCCTAACCTATACTGGTGCCTAGCATTCTTCCTCCCCAGGTGCAGGACCTTGCACTTGGTTTTGTTGAACCTCATTATGTTCTTCTCTGCCCAGCTCTCCAGCCTGTCCAGGTCACGCTGGATGGCAGCACGGCCCTCTGGGGTGTCAGCCACCCCACCCAGTTTGGTATCATCAACAAACTTGCTGAGGATACACTCTGTCCCCTCATCCAGGTCATTAATGAATATATTAAACAAAATTGGACCAAGTATTGTCCCCTGGGGGACACCACTGGTTACAGGCCTCCAACTAGACTCTGTGCCGCTGATCACAACCCTCTGAGTTCTGTCACACAGCCAACTCTCAATCCACCTCACTGTCACCTCATCTAGTCCATACTTCCTCAGCTTCCTAATGAGGATGTTATGGGAGACAGTGTCAAAAGCCTTGCTAAAGTCAAGGTAGATGACATCCACGACTCTCCCCTCATCCAGCCAACCAGTTATAACATCATAGAAAGCTATCAGATTGGTCAAGCACGATTTACCCTTGGTAAATCCATGTTGACTACTTCCAATAACTTCCTGTTCCTCAACGTGTTTGGAGATGACATCCAGAATGAGTCGCTCCATTACCTTCCCAGGGACAGAGGTGAGACTAACTGGTCTGTAGTTCCCTGGGTCCTCCTTCTTGCCTTTTTTGAAGATTGGAGTGATGTCAGCCTTCCTCCAGTCCTCAGGCACCTCTCCTGTTCTCCATGACCGTTCAAAGACGATGGAGAGTGGTCTGGCAATAACATCCGCCAGCTCTCTCAGCACTCGTGGGTGCATGCCATCAAGGCCCATGGACTTATGAATGTCCAGCTTGGCCAAGTGGTCTCTGACCTGGTCCTCCTCAACTGGGGGAAAATCTTCCTCTCTCCAGACCTTCCCCTTTGCCTTCAGAGTATGGGATTCATGAGGGACAGCTTTATCAGTGAAGACCGAAGAAAAGAAGGCATTCAGTAACTCTGCCTTCTCTGTGTCTTCCACCACTAGGGCACCTGTCTCATTCACCAGTGGGCCTACATTTTCCCTCGTCTTCCTTTTTCTATTGATATACTGAAAGAATCTCTTCTTATTGTCTTTAACTGCATTGGCCAGGCTGAGTTCTGATTGGGCTTTGGCCCTTCTTATTTTCCCCCCACATAGCTTTGTTATATCTTGATAGTCCTCATAAGTTGCCAACCCCCTTTTCCAGAGAATGTAAACTTTCCTTTTTTTCCTAAGGTCCAGCCAAAGTTCTCTATTTAGCCAGGCCGGTCTTCTTCCCTGTCTGCTCGTTTTTCGAGACAAGGGGATGGCCTTCTCCTGCGCTTTTAAGAGCACCTGCTTGAAGTATGCCCAGCCTTCCTGGGCACCTTTGCTCTTCAAAACTGCCTCCCAAGGGACACTCTCGACCATGCTCCTAAACAGGCTGAAGTCTGCCCTTCGGAAATCCAAGGTGGCAGTTCTGCTGGTTCCCCACCTTACTTGATCAAGAATTGAAAATTCTATAATTTCGTGATCACTCTGCCCAAAGTGACCTCCAACCTTTACATCCCCCACAAGACCTTCTCTTTTAACAAACAGTAGGTCCAGTAGGGCACTTCCCCTAGTTGGTTCCTTCACCAGCTGTGTTAGGAAGTTGTCTTCCACACACTCCAGGAACCTCCATGACTGTTCCTTCTCTGCTGTGTAGTATTTCCAGCAGACGTCTGGGAAGTTGAAGTCCCCCACAAGAATAAGGGCAGATGATCGTGAGACCTCTGCCAGCTGCTTATAGAATACTTCGTCGGCTTCTACATCCTGATTGGGAGGTCTATAACAAACTCCCATCACACTGTCTGCCTTATTGGCCTTCCCCTTAATTCTTATCCATACACACTCAACACTGTCATCCACACTGTTAAGTTCCAGACATACAAAACTGCCCCTAACATAGAGGGCCACCCCACCACCTCTCCTTCCTTGCCTATCCTTTTTGAAGAGTTGGTAGCCATCAATTACAGCACTCCACTTGTGTATGTCCTCCCACCACGTTTCTGTGATGGCAACTATGTCATAGTTTCCTTGCTGTACAATGGCCTCCAGCTCCTCCTGTTTATTCCCATGCTGTGTGCATTAGTATAGATGCACTTCAGCTGGGCTAATTGTCCTGCCACTTTCTTGGGGGGACAAGCCCTAATTCGCACCTGATCATGCTCAGACACTACTGTAGCTACCAAATTATCACTACCCCTCATGTCTTTGCTGTCACACACACACTGTCTTTGCACTGGACATCCTATTTAATACTGAGAAGAAAAATTGTACTGTCTCTTTTTCTTTAATTTCAGTGCAATATGTTTTCCTTTCCATCTAATTATGTTTGTTTTGCGAAGGAAATTAGGCAGATTCAGTTTTTATTTGAAAGTTATGTGGTAGAGATCTCTTTTATTTAAACAGGTGCAGGACACCCAGCAGGTCTAGGGTGCGTATTTGGAGCTTGTTAAAAAAAAAATTGAATGCGACCTTTTTCTCTTTTGGAAATATTTTGAGGGCAAGCAAAACCAAAATTTTTTTAGTGTCACTTTAGCACGACAGCTATGTCTAAACAGCAGATTTGGTAGTGTACAACTTAGTTGTCTAACGCAATTGTCCTTCTACCTGTCATAAGTAGCTGTGCAGGTTGGTAGAAAAAAGAACAAGCCAAAACCACTTTTTCTTTTTGATAGCAAAAAGGACTATATACTTATTTTTTTGATAAATAATTCAAATAATGCTGTTCAAGATGAATGTAAATATTAGTTTTATTTTGCTAAAATCCAAATGCTGAAAAATCAATCTCAATCTTCTACACTTTAGAAGAAAAATGCCACGTTTGCACTGAAGAAATATTTAAATAATTTAACATACATTCCTCTTTTTATCCAGGTTATCAAAGAAAAAAGGTATTAAAATAACTTGAGGAAACGTTTGAATGACATGTCATTATACCTAAATACCATGTAGTACAAAGTTATCTTCAACCCAACACATTGAAATGTATACATTATTTGCATTTATTGTGCCTTAATATTTGTGCCTTCAAGCCAAAGCTGTAACTGCAGGGTACACAACAGATTCATTAAATGTATGTTAAAAATATTTAACCTTAGTATATTTAAAGTTTTGCATCAGGGGTTCTGTTGAACTCGAGCTGTTTGAAGTTACCATCCTACCACAATAGGTAGGAAAGTACAACCTGTAGTTTTGAATGACTGTTGCTGGTAGTGAGAGGAATGCAGTGAGAGAGAGAGGTTTGATATTCCCAATTTACATCCTGATTCAGCAGAGCACTTTAACACAAATGCACTATTCCCATGCTTCAAAAAAAAAAAAAAATCAAGCAAGTGCTGTGCTGCTTCAGATTTTTTCATGTTTAGTGAGATATACCTACTCTTTGCGGTCCAGTAGAAAATAAGTCTATTCATCTTACTGTTTAAAGAGCACAGGAGAGACTAAAAGGCAACGGATATCTTCAGGACATGGAAAATACTGTGCTTTAAAAAAAAAAAAACAAACACTACTGAAGATGCTTGCTCTTACCTTTGTAAGACAAATGTTATTTACCCAATGTTTGCCCAGTGGTCTAAAAGTAAGGTGAACACAAATGTTTCACATTTCAAGCAGTTCTACCAGCAAATAACCAATTCAAATACGAAATTGCTCTCTCTTTGTCGAGAAGTAACTTGAGGCCAAAGCCTGTGCCTCAGCACAAGGGCTCATCTAGAAGGGCTTTGTCCTGCTCGGGAGTTAGCCCAGTGGTGAGAGGCTGGTGAGTGGCAGAATCTGCGTTTGCCTGTTGCAGCATCTTCCCTGCCATGAGGTTCAGAGGCTTGCTGTCCTGCTGTGAGCTACCGGGAGAGAGAGGAGGACTTCTTACTGGTTACCATCAGTGCCACCAGCCAGCTTCCTCTGGTTGGTGGCGGTGGGGGAACAAATAGCTGTCCCTTTTTGCTGGTAACATCCCCTTCTGTCATTAGCAGGAGGTTACAAAATGAAATGCTCTTGTCCCTAGCTTTCTTTTGGCGGGTCCTGACATTTCTTCTGTGGTGTGTAGCACCTCACCCTATAACAAATCCCATTGATAACAGTGGAACTGAACTTCATGCAGTGATGCACAGCGTGAGGCTTGTGCTGCACCTGGTGCTAAATAGCAGACGGTCAGGGACAACTCCCTGTCCCCAAAGCCATGTGGCACAGATTGGCTCGTGTAAGCAGTGCTTGTGGCTAATCTTTCTTAGAGCACACCAGCTACATCCACTTTTCTGTGTCTTTTGGCCCTTGGTCTTCTCTGGGCTCAGGCAGTCCCCCTATGGACTTAGCACACAATTGTCATCTAGCGCTTCCTGGTTTCGTTTGTTTTCCTTTTCAATTCAAATTGTCTGAATAAGGATACAGCTATTCCGCGGCTCAGTAGAGTGGTGTTTGTATTGCAGAGGTATGTGAAGATGTAGAGAAGTGTTTGAGTGCGTGAAGTCACATGGGATAATGCTAGGGGACTGCGTAGCATGAAGGAAGTTCATCCTTGCATGGTCTTGCCTGTAACTGCCTTTTTGGAAGGGATCCATGGTCTGAACCACGTGCAAACTCTGCTCAAGCTTTGTTGTGGAGACCTGGCTGGAGTAGTCCAAAACAGAGCTAGGGTGAGCTGACTGGTGAGGCAGTGTAGCCACTTAATGGAGTCTGATGCTTGAGCTCATTTGTTTACCTTTTTTATTGAGCAGTTTGGACATATCCAGAGTCTAACTGTGTTTTACAGTAGTGAATTCTTTTGATTTCTAAATAGTTAGTTCTTACAAGAGAGTAAGTATGGTGTATACTACACTGCGACTTTTAAATACTCGAAGGGAACAGTACGTTCTCTCGGCCATATACCTTGAGTTTATTTTTTTTTTTTTTATCAGAACCAAGGAGATACGCATGCATAAACCAAGGGTATAATTACAGTTTTAGTTCATTTCAGCTCTGAAATGAATCTATGGTAAGTTATATTTCAGAGCAGAGCTCCAAAACGCTGGCTGCTGCAGACTCACTG
This sequence comes from Vanellus vanellus, assembly GCF_965231255.1. Lineage (NCBI taxonomy): Eukaryota > Metazoa > Chordata > Aves > Charadriiformes > Charadriidae > Vanellus > Vanellus vanellus. The sequence continues at coordinate 164,489,500 of NC_138905.1, forward strand.
GTATGAGACCCTGACAGATCTAGCTGTCAATCTATAAGCTAGAATTAATTTGATCCCGTAGCTTTTTGAATGCGCACAAAAATGTTAGGTATCTCTGAAAATGCTGATTCTGCTTCTTCACATGTTTTAGCAGGACATTACTAGCTGTAGGTATCAAATATCAATATAAGAGAAAACAATTTTTTTAAAAAAAAAATCACACTTAAAACCCATAAATTGCTGAGTAGAACAACTGATAGCAAGTCATTCGTGTCTGTCATTGCCGTTATATCCGTCTTTTTAGTTTAAAGTAACAAAAATATTTTAATCAGGAAATTGTTTTTTAGATTCTTTTGTTGGTTTTGTTGTTGATAGTTGTTTTGTTTAGATAAGTATTGGTTAAGGTGGACTGACTCATTTAATTTCAGTTAAGCAAAAGAAGTGCAATGTACCTGAATGGCAAAACTCAGATCAGGGATGAGAAAGGCCTTCCTTTGGTGAAAGTCCGTTAAATGGACAAATTATCTTTCCCGCAAGGCATGTTATGTTTCCTTTTAAAGAAAAGTTCAAATAGTTCTAAACTTCCACTTTGAAGATTTTCATGCTGTATTTGGAAAGAGCAAAGCTGGTTACTATAAGCTACATTCCTTCCTGGGGATCTTGGAAAAAGAACTCAGTCTTCTGAGTTATTCAAGCCTTTAAAATATTTCTTCACCATGAGGTGCCTTAAAGTATTCCAGAGTCTTATTTCTCATAAATATAATTTTATACAGTAATACTGAAAATCATCAGTTAACAGAACTGTTGTTTTTTTGATGTGAAAGACTAGGAACAGCCTCTACTTCTGGTCTCAAAAACTGTTCTTTCTTTGGACATTTGTTTTAGTGTATCTTTGCTCCACCCCTCCTCAAAAGACCACTGGGAGAGTTAAAACCAACACAGTTCTCAAGGATAGGTTATCTCATGTTTTGCTTATTTTAAGGGCAACATTCTCTTTAGTGAATTGAACCAGAGCTCATTTGCCAGATAGGCGTTGTCTTCTGCGATGCCATTTGGACTGCCCTTTGGAAAGAGGGAGGACCTTCTTCTGACCAACATCAGTAAAGCTGGTTGCTTCAGTGATGTTGACGGTTGCTTTTAACCTTCCCAATACATGTTTCAAATAAGATTGCAAAAAGAATCAGAATAGGACAAAAGATCTAAATGGTATAGAAACTTTCCTGAAAAGGCTGCTTTTTGTGTTAATCTGACCCTTTGAAATATCTCACTTTAAAGTTTGCCTCTTTTGGGCAGGAGAAAAAGTTGAAATCACTTATTTCCTGTGATAACGATGAGCATCTGACACTTCTGCTGAAGAATGTGGCTTTCTGTATATGTTTTACATTGTGTAACGGCGCACTGCTTTTTCATCATCTTAACTCTGGTTTTGTTTTGGTTTGGTTTTTACATTTGTGTAATAGTTTGATTTCGGTATTGCTATGGAATGATTTCTTTTGTTGCCATTCATGTGACAACTCCTGTCATACAATAAAAGGCGTTTCTCAGAAGTGCAGAGAAGTCTGTCATCATTGCAGATGTTGGGCTGAAGGCAGAAATGCCAGGCTGAGCGAAGTCAGGTCATGCCTGAAAGCTCCAAATACCTCTTGGTGGCATCACCAGCTCATGGGGTTGAAAATCCTCCAGTTGGAGGTGTAACAGGATAATACATTCCAGCTTGTATTTACCGGTACTCTGTGGTCTGACATCTCTAGATCACAGTATCGAGATTTTTGCTTCGATGACGAGGGCTAAAAAAGTAATTCAAATAGTTTTTCCAAAAAACGTGGTGGAAGAACCACCGCAGTTGCACAAGTGCAGGTCAGGTCTGGTCTCTGCCTCAAGCAGCTAGGAGGTTCGATGGACTGGACAGCCGAAAGGTGGAAGGTTAATGGACACAGAAGCAAAGCGGGTTAGCAGCACAACTCCAAAATCTGGTGTCATCTCTCAGTCCTGTGCTTCTGTCTGATGTGTTTGTTGCTTAATTTAACAAGACACTCAAACTGCTCGTTTCTGAAAACTGCTCAAAGGTTCTCCCTATGTCTATCAACTGTCTCGCGCACTTAAATCTGCTATTTTGATGCAAGATTGTAGTACAAGATAAATTGTGTGTTTGTCGATAATCCCCCAGCGCAGCAAGTTCCAGGACTTGATGCAACATGAATTGTCATCTGTCATTTTATAACATGATGCTGGAATAAGTGTTAAAAATTTCTCATGTTTCTACCAAAAGTCTGCCTCACAACCAGCATGCGGCTATCTTAATTGCCTGGAAGTGAATTTGGCTTAGGTTATTACAGCGCAATAGTCACCTGCGGTATGTGCAGTATCCTCCCGGAGCATGCGCTTGCCAAATTCCTGTGCTCCTGTGTTAATAGAGCAATTCTCTCTTAGAAATGGGTGAGGTAGATGTTTGCACGCCTGAAAGAGCTGCTGAATAATAGCAAAGCCATTAGGAATTTGCCCACAAAACAAGCATGAATTTCATAAACTCGGTGTGTAAAGCTGGTTCATGGATTTGGAGCAATATTAATGTATAAAAACACAGGGCTGTACTTTGACCTCTGAAGTCAGGTTTCCACTGTCTGCACCTTGGCACCACTTAACTCCCAACCTTGCCTGAAATCAATAGCCTCATCCATTTTGAGACAAAAATTTCCCTGTGGATCTTAGCCACGGATCCAGCACACGTTCGAAAGTACAATAACCTTGAGAAGAAACTGGAGGTAGTCCCACTGCCGTTCAGGAGCCAGGGTACATCCCACTCTAAGTTACTGGAGGGGCTCAGCACAGAGTTACTTGGAACATACCCGCTTTCTTCAAAGGTGGCTGAGTTAAAAGCTGCACCAGAGCTCTTGTCCCTTTCCTGAATGGGATGCCCTGGTTTTTTAGAGGATGCACTTGGGAAGCATGGAGGCGGAGGGTTACAGGCTTTCCTTACTCTGAGCCGCTTGGGTCTTTCCTTCTGCCTCACCAAAGCATGATATTCGGGATGTTTTTTGACCATGGAATATTCACCATGAGCAAATGAAGTGGGGGATTGTTTCCTCTGGGACAAAGGAAATCCCAGGTTCAGGTTCCCAGTTCCAGGCAGTATTTATGCGTTTTATTCAACGACCGTCAACAGAAACTGCATAAACACCAGGAGGAGCTGGGGACTCGACTCCGGGGCTCTCGCATCAGCGTAGCTTGGGTCTCACTGGGCAGCAGCATCCCTTTGCTTGTGTTCGCTCCTGTTCTCTCGCCCCGGCTGAGCGGTGGCAGCCCAGCCTGCAGCTCCCACAGCGCTCAGGCTTGCTGCTTGGGCCGGTGCCGTAGCTGTTGGGCTGCTCTACAACAGCAAACGCGCTCCTCCTGCCTCCCCAAGGACGCCGTTGCCCTCAGCACTGTCACTACCGCGTGGACCGCTGCTTTGGATGGGATGCTCCATGTACCCAGCTATTCCTACCGCAGCTGCTCCTCATGCAACATATGGGCAGCGAGTCTCCCTATAGACCAAGATTTTTCCTTATAATCAATAAAGCTCCCAGCAGAAGAGCTCTGAAATACTAGCAGCTGCATTGACTATAGCCAGAGAACAAGCTCCCAGTTTATGCAGTTTGAATGACTGTGTTGCAGCCAAGGGCATCTGTATCGCCTGGTCACTCTAAAATCTGAATTTGATGCCTGAAGAATGGCTGGTGGATCGTGTCAAACACACAAGACTTACAAGGGAGCTATAGTGGTTTTTTTTCCTTCTTTTTTTCCTTTTTTTTTTTTTTTTTAATTTTGGAGACTTACCATGGGAAATTAAAGCAGGGAGGCAGTGAAAAATAGTTCACTTTGTTTAATTCCAGTAAGCTTTGTAGCTCACAGTTCAACCACAGATAGCAACAAATAAAGGAAAGACTTCTTTATCCTGAGAGTAGCCTGAAGAAAGCAAATCTCGCTACTGTTCATGCCAGTTGACGTTCTTCACAGAGCTTTGTGTTTTGCAGGAAAGGACCATAATTACCTTATGGCGCTAAATGGAATTGTGTGCGAAACGCAGCCTCAGATTTATTAGTCAAAGTTTCATTGTCAACAAGAGCTTGCTCTTGAATATTACAGGCCCAGATTTTCTTTTTAACATAAATGCCAGGCATGAATAGGGCAAGCGAGCGCTGTCGAACTTTCTCTTGAAAACATTGCCAGGATACCAAAAGAGAGGATTTCTCCCCTCTCCCTGCCCAGCTGAGAGGAGTTTTGTTCATTCTGTACCAGCAAGAAGACGGCGTTGTACCAAGAATATGGACCGCTCTGTGTTTTGGTTGATTTAACATGTATGCACTTTTGCAGAATAGTGATTTCCGCGAGTGGAGTTATGCAAGTAATTCACCGTGAGTCATTCATGCAGTGAATTAAGTGACTCTTCCCACAACCAGGTCGTCTCCTGACAATCATTCCTTTTTTTTTTTTTTTTTTTTTTTTATTTGGAATTACTCAACAAATCCTTTGGCAATTACTTTTAAGCATTCTGTGTACATCACACATATATGCGTGTGGTTAATGTTTATTGGGTTTTTGAGTCATGTTCATAATAGATCAGAGAAACTACATAGTATTGTTTCTGTATCGGTTGGTGTAAATGTCCATACCTGCAAATTTAAAATTTTGGTTTCACATGGTTTTGGGCACGCACATGCGTGTGCATTTCTGTGAGTATCCATGTCAGTAAAGGGAGATTTACTTGAATGGCGTGTCACATCATGCATACACATCGCCACAGAAGGGAAGAGAGTCTGCATTTTTCAAATAGTTTTATGGAAAAGTCTCTGCTACCATTTCTAGCAGCGAATGACAGAGACCACGGCAGCCTTGAGAGAACAAGGAGGTGCCTCTTGCAACCTCCATGTTCTTACCAAGAGAGAATATGGAGAGCAAGGGGTTGCCTGCGGTCTGCTGGGACGGAGCAGGGCTGGAAGGAGTCTCCCTGCACTGGTTTTACTTGCCGGGGTTCTTTGTGCATTTCTGCACTCGTAAGAAGTTGCAACAGATGCTGTGCAGAACCAGTTCTCGTTGCTGAAAGCAGAAAGTGAAAGGCCAAACGCTGCTGGTGAGCAAGAGCAGATGCTTATCCCGCGCCAGGCATGGCCGGAGCCTGCTCCCCTCAGGTGTCGTCCTTAGCAGCGCCCTGCCTGACCGTGCCTCTGCCCGCTTTGAGCAATCAGGCTTATTTTGGAGGAGGAGTAGCCCTCTCAGAAGGAAAAATTTCTAGGGAGAGCTTCCTAGAGCGTGAAGGAAACAACAGCAAGGTAACAGCGAGGTTTCGCTCCGAGGTCTCCGTCTCGCAGGCCAAAAGTGGCTCTTTTTTCCTCTTTTCAGGGCGACAGCCCGAAAACCTCCTGGGTGCTCCGCGAGGAAGGTGCGACAGCCCACAGTGCTTACAAGGACCTCCTAATGGGTTGGTTAATTGGCTAATGAGGATGCTTTTGCTGCAGCCTAATGAATGTGAGTGCAATGATTACTTAACAGAGAGAGAGATGTGTAGATCTCTGGGAGATGGCTCTGCGGGGCTGCCAACAGGAATGGGCAACAAACCAGTCGGAGCTGCTGATGCTGTTGTCACAGATTTACCAGAAAGGCTGCTTTTCCTTCCAACTTTTTTTTTTTCTGTCTTTTTTTTTTTTTTTACCCCCTCCTCAAGAAGCGATTATCAGCTCATCCTTTCCCTGGAACTGATATTGAGGCAAACTTCTATCAGATATTGCTACGTGTAATGTGTCTTTTCGTGACTTCTCCTTGCTGGGTGAGAGCTGCCAAACTCACACGATATTTAAGCCCTGTTACTGTAACTGTGGCTACTGTTGTTGGTAGCTGTTCAGGGCTTTCATTTGCCCATCCTAAGGGGACTGTAATAAAGACTGGCCCCTGCTGTTAAATTGTTTGCATAATTCCTTTTTTTCTTTTTCTTTTCTTTTTTTCTTTTTTTTTTGACTGGGAAAGTTGATCTTACACTGGGAGAAATATCAGCCACACTAGAGTTTTAACACCTAATCGTATCATAACCGAGTGAATCAAGCTGAGTATGTCCCTCTTCTCTAATCCATTGCCTTGAAGTGGAGGAAAGAGCTTGATTTCCCACTTTGATTTATCTGCACGGCCCTTAATCCCGAATTTTAGTGAGGAGCTGATTTATTGTCTAACATCAGGGAGGGGACATTAATTCCCTGTCTGCCACCCAGTGTGCCCACTTGGAAAGAAAGAAACCTCCTCTGCTGTAGGTAGGATCAAAACCAAAGGGTGTAAACCGAACTGAAGTCCATGTGTCCGGGTAGCTTGTCTGGAAAACTCAACTCCACTTGCTCCTTAACCCTGTAATTGCCTGGACACCCTAGAAACACCTGACTCTACCTCGGTGCTCACCCAGGTGCCCTGAGCTGTACTCCGTGGTCTCTAGAGCTGCCGAGACCGGGCAGCCTGATGCCTCATGCCCACCTAAGCCTCCCTGGCATGGAGAAAAGTGGTATTTTACTTTTTTAGGGGCTCAGCAGGCCCTGGTGGCCACACCTGGTGCCTCCTCGTGTAACCCCGTGGCAGCTCTGGCTCCGAAAGATGGCACACATGGGAGAGGGCCAAAGGAGGAGCCCACCTGCTGCCTCCTAGGAAAGGGCCCTCAGGGGCAAGGACGCCTGGGGGGCCTGGAGGGGAAAGAGCCTCTCCACCCGCTGCAGTGCCGCCTTGCTGGAATCCTTTCGTCGAGCCGCCGTGCCAAGGAGAGAGGAGGAAGTTGGATGCCGTAACCCTCAGTCAGCGTGCAAACCTCCCTGGGATGACAAACGTCAGGGGAGTGAGGAGGCAGCCCGGGGCTCCCGCTTCCCGGTGACGGGAACCCTCAGAGCGAGGTTTCGGCGTCAGGCACGCGATCCTTCACTCTCCCCCCACCCTGCCCCAGCCTCCTGAGCCTGAAATTCCTCGCTGCGCTGCGGAGGAGCGGGTGCAGTTTCAAAGCAGGGGCGGAGGAGGATCCTCCACCCAAGGTAGCCTCCAGCCTGGTTGTTGGGGCGCTCTCATGGGATGTGGGAGACGTGGGTTTGGGCCCCTCGGGCTGAGGCGGGAGAGGAACCCAGGCCTCCCACTTCCTCAGCATATACTTTGAATACCGAGGCATTGTATAATAAAAGCTATCACCACCTTTTCTTCTTCCTGCTTTGTTTTTAAAAGACTGATCTGTGTGGAGTCTTTTGAAAGAAAGGGCGTAGGTACCAATCTCCAGGAGAAGATTTCAGACAATGGATCCCAAGCAGACAGGATTGCCTCACTCCAGCCTCAAGGGGCTTTTAGTGCAAGAGAGAATTGCAGATACACCCTTGTCCTCCACTTTTCCTATTGCTTGAATGTAAGCAGCTGCTTGCTGCCTTCAAGAAGATCCCACTGTATCCTGACAGCTCTGTTGGGTTCAACTCCGAAGCACCCACCTTTCGCCATCAGCCACGCTGGGATTCTGAGGGCAGTTCATAAGCTGCTGGAGGCCAGATCGCCTAAATGTCAGGGATTTCAGTGCCCAAACCTTTCCCGAATCTAACCTTAATTTCTCTAGTTAAATCAGGTTGTCAAATCCAGATGAAACAACTTGCCTCTTCGAAAAAATACTGGGGATGAAGGCAAGATCAAGCAGGATGTGCTTGCATAATTGCATAAGCAGGTAAGACAATTTTTGTTGCCTTGAAAACTTTAGGAGACTTTAGACTAGAAATAAACCTCTGCAAGTAGTCTTAATCATTGCACTCTGTGAAGACTCATTTGAAATTGTCTGGGCAATCAATTCTGATGTAGCTCTTTGGCTGGAAAAGCCCAGACAGTCCCAGATGTCTCTTTGATGCAGAATCACACAAAGATTCGAGTTTCCATTGCTCTGATCAAGCAAAATGTCCCCTGCCTTAACTGAGGGGGAAGAAGTCTCTGCCTCCCAAAGCATAAATGTGTTGCACATGGTGCCTATTAATCAATGGAGTCAAGTCTGGATCAGCATCAACTCTTATAACTCGTACTCAGTGGTGAGATTATACAAATAAAGCTTATGCAAATGCAATTTTGCAACCTTGAAAATTTTGTGTGTAACCTGTTTTTAAAACATTCCATCTATGGAAATTTATTATTTCCCCCTCATTTTCTAGGCAGAAACCAAAGTTGTGTGGGGAGGAAGCCAGCTTAGCAGTAGGGTCTTCATGAAAGATTAAAGTCTTTGGCTTATTGCAGCAGATACTGCAAATCAGAGGAGATCAAGCAACCAAAATGAAGAAAGGTTGTCACTGTCCTTGCCACACTTTTGTCAAGAGGAGTCCCCAAAGGATGGCAAAGACCCCCTGGAGTGCCTTCATTCACATCTTCATTATCCAAAATTGCTAGTGGAGTGATCGTCAGCATCTGGTTAGATTCATTTTCAGCCACGCTGGTTCCCTTCTCTTTTCTCTGTAAGCATTTTTCAGCATTGATCACTACTACGTGAGGGACACCAGCTCTTGTAGAGGGGAATGAGGCTTTCTCCACTTTCGGAAACAGTCAAGAAAGCTGAAAGGCATTAAATAGAAACCTTTCCCAGGATGTCCTGAAAGGCTAGTGTACATTCGAGGAAGTCCAGCCACAGTAGAAGTGGCCAGTTACCCTGGAGCTGAACTGACTGCCTGGATATGATGGTCCATGGATGCTCAGCTAGTTTTTGCCAGGTGCTATGGTGAGATGCTGCTCTGATACCATCAGGAGATGCTCATCGCAGTGAAATAAAAGAAAGAAGGTATTATAGAGGATCATTTCAATACCTGACACTCTTACACTTGGCTAATTGTATTTGTTCATTAAGATAAGGATCAGCATTCAGCTTCTCCTACATTTAGGTCAGCCTTCCAGTACATTTGCACTTGCAAGGGAGAGCTGCTTTAATGAGGGATAATGAAACTTGCCGCGCATTGCATCATGATTTCTGTGTTAATATCATTTACACATGATAAAATGCAAATAGTATTGACCGTCAGTGCACAATCATGCTTAATCCTCTAAGCCCACACACATATATGTGCTAAAACTAATCTCCCTAACAGTAAACACAATATACATCTGTGCCTCTCTGCGTCCTCCTGAGAACGTTCATTTTGCCTGAACTACAAGGTGCATCAGCTCTACCCACGCAGCCAAGCAAATCGGTTGCCAATGGCTCGAAAGGGCTCTGACTCCTGTAGGTACCCTCACTCCCTGTTTGCAGTTTACAGAAACGTGGCAGTGCCGTGAGACCTTACTGTAAACAACCCTGTGTTAAACAGACCCACATTCTGTATTACAGGCATTTGGAGAGCATTTCTCATGTGTCACTCCAGTTCACTCTCCCAATGTGCTTTGGGTGTCCAAGGCCTCCTTGTCCATCTTCTGTAGCACTCTGAATTTTGAAATGGACATCTCAGCTAAACGATAGCCAGCAGAGATGCTCAAACTCTTCTTCATTTGGGATTTGTGCTGGTAGAAGGGTACAACCATAGTCTTTTTTTACATCTGGGTTTTGGAGCTGGAGTGAAGTACAAAAGACAGAATATTAAGCTGAAGTGGGATCAGTTAGCGACTAGCCATCTTCAGTGAATAAATGTTCCCTAGAGGTTAAATGGGCTCACATGTATTTTAAGAAATGCAGATTAAGCATGCAGTGAAAGTTAAACGTATTTAATTGTAATTCTGTGGTGGGACATTCAGCTTACAATGTCAGAATAACTGACCTTCAGGTATTCTGAGGGAAAATCATCTTCAGGTTGCACTGCTGTTTGAGAGTGCTATCTCTGAACTGTATGTTTTTAGGGACTTTCTGCGTCTCTGGTTCCCCGAGAGGTGCAATGCTTTTTATTTTCAACTTTTCTTACTCTTTGAATGTAAGCAAATTTGCATCAGTTCAGGTCTGATGAAGAATTCTCTGGAAATTTCTCCCCACCCTTATGAAATGCAGGGTTGCAGCAACTATTTCCTATTTCTCAGCGCTATTGACAAAACACTGCCTTGGGTTTTAATGGTCCAGCAAAATGCAACAGGCAGCAGTTGTCTGGAGAAATCAGAGCTGTGTAGGACATGATCCTTGGGGAAGTGTCCCACTGGTGAGGAAACCCTGAGGAACAGCTGAACAAGCTCATTGTCTTTCAAAGGTGCTTTTCTCCTTTGATTGCATAGGCCCTAGTAAAATTTGGCTTCACAATGCCTACTGGCCGAGTCTTACCATGGACAAAGACTCAGCAAACAAGGTTTGCTCTCTGGAGAAGGGAAGCCTTTGTCACTAGCTAAGCCTGATGTTCACAAAGTTGATCACAGAGTGCTCAGTGTGGAATACAGATGTGCCCTTCAGACACTTCTTTGCCATTCAAAGCTTGCGAATATATTCCCGTGCCCACCTGTGATCACACTATATTCCCACAGCAGCTGTCAAGTGAAAACTTCTTTTACTTAATATTTGTGAAAACAGATACTATTCAGCATTTATTGTGGTTTTGGTACCTCAGCAGCTGGGAAGAGGAGTGCGTGCCAGCAGCGTGCTCGAGAAAACAGAGGCCGTACACCCAAGGTACAAAGGAGCGCAAGCGCGGGGGAAACATCTCCTCTGAGCAGACCGGGCAACCTCCCGCCAGGGTTTGAGTCAAGGACCTGAAGAGACACGGCCTCCTCATAGCAGCTGAACGCGAACTCCTCCCAGCTGGACGGCGTACTCAATTTGGGGATTATGCATGTTAGATCCTTGCTCTGATACCTTCACTTGGGCAAAGCCTTGGCTCCGTTCACTCCGGCGAAGTCAAACTTGAGTGAATCAGCCTCCCTCAGACCATGCAGCCTGATTCACGTGCCAGGAATCCAGCCTTTCCTTGCTGCAGGACAACCCCGGCAGTGGAGTCACATTTAGTATTAGCTCCGTGAGCATTTTCGTACCCAAACCGCGGGGGTGAAACCGTGGCTCTTTTGAACCCTCCCTGGTGGGAGTGTGCCCTGAATTACTCTGACTGACGGGATTTGTAAGAACGAGCCTGTGGATGCAGGGAGTGACCCTGCGCTCCTGAAGACAGGGCGCGGAGGTTGTGTCTATACCATTAATTTAGAAGGTCTGAGCTGCGTGCTGAAACTGGGCATGCTTTAAAGCAGGGACACCCCCTGGCACGGCTTTGGCCCATGACAGCTAACACCCTCCTCGGCAGCGCAGGGTGCAGCGCGCATCAGGCTCTGCTTATCGAGGGGCCGTATGGATGAGGCCAGGTGTTTTGGAGGGGAAAGAGTGCTTATCCACGCATCTGCAAGCCGTGCGTGAAATCAAAAGGGTTTGCCATCCTGGTGCTAGAAACTTTTTTCATAGCTGGTAGGGGGTATGCAAACATACACTAAGCTATGGGGTATGGACACGTGATACGTGCATGCATGTATATACACGGACATGTATTTATGTATATACACGCACACGTGTATGCATACACTGCACTTTTATGCAATACCCAATTTTAGTCCCATGATTACCTATACTGCAGACTAAGAACCGTGGCCTGTTGTTCTGTTTCTTTTTGTGTGGAGAAGGTAGGCCACTCCACACTAATTTTAACAGCTCTCATTTTCTGAGCGTCAGTGGGCTTCAACGCCCTCAGCACAACACTTTTGTGAGCTGGTTTTTCTCCCTCCAGGATGATGGGACTGGGGTGAACAAGAGCAGTATGACATCCCCTCTGCATTTTGTTTCTGGCCAGAGCAGGATAGCTAAAGCTTACCTCCGTCTTCCCTCTCGTCATCGTACCATCATGTCCCAGGCACCCAATTTCATTACCTGCCTTTCGTGTAATTCTCTGGACTCCTTTCCAGCAAAGACTCACAGACAAAGAACGCTAACATGCTATTTGCCGAAATTCTCATGGATGAGAAAATTAACACACACACACACACCCTCCCTCCTTTTTTGTTGTTGCCATGGTCACAGGAAAGGAATTAAAGCATCAAAGCCTTCCATTTCCTGATGATGGATTAAGGAAATTATTAATTTGTCTTGTAAAAAGGCAGGTTGTGTCTCTGCAATTAATGTTAGAGGGCCCTTCATGAGGGGAATTTCAGCCTCCCGGGCGGAGAAGGCTAAAGCATCTGCTTATTTGCCAGCTTAGATACATGGGGCTGCTATGGGGGTCTGTGCTGTACCTCCTGCCTTCATTAGTCACTGCAGATAGGATTTGGCTGCCTAGGCAGTGGTTTCTTTGGGGCACAGGATTAAAAATTCAAGCTCCCCTATAAATTAAGCCCTCTCCTTTATCCATTTTTTTACGCTCCATCCATGATCTCTCAGGATTTTTCCATTGCAGGATGAGGAAGAGAAAACTTAGGGAAAAAAAGTACTTACACGGAATCGTCTTTGATATGTTCCTACTCGTCCCTCACCCAGCTTTTGTGGCCCCCTGGTGCCCAGCATCTACCTACTGATGAGGCGGTGGAGGTTCATATGGGAGCTTTTTGCAAACGTTGTCTTTGCAGTGGGATGCCTTCCCTTGGGGGACGGCGGGCTTGGCCACGGCCACCACAGCGGCCCCAGCATCGGGCATAAAGGCTCTGTCCTGTGAATACTTTCTGATGGATCTGGTCTTCTTTGCCCAGCTCTGTCTCACAACGTTTCTTGGTGAGCCGCCCTGTCTGGAGCCACTGGAAGGAGCAGATGAAGTTTCCCTCACCTGCCCATGTTTGCAGGACACAACTGGGAGGAAAATATATTACCCTGCCTACTCCTGTTATAGAAACATCTTTCTTTTGCTTCACCTTTTGTTCACCATTTCCATTTTTTTTCTAAACAATTGCAGAAAATATGGTTTTGAATCCCAGCGTTTGCCTGCAAAATCAGGAGAGGAAAAAAAAAAGCAGCACGAAAAAATGGACATTTTGATCTTGAGCCTCATCAAAACTCACTTGGCTCCACAGAGAATCCTATCATCCCAGGCTTCGTTTCAGCAGACTCCCTGAGCAGAAAGGTGCTTCTCCGACCTTCCACCGCCGGCAGCAGTGTTGTCTGATGACAGAGCCCGGCACGCCACGCAGACTCTTTTAAATTCATCTTTTCATATTTCTTCTTGGTGTGTTCAGGTAATTTGGTCCTTTTATTTGCTTGAGCCCTTTTTCTTCTTCCTGAAAGGGAATGTCTTAATGCTTCCCATTGAAATCCATGGAAATAAATTGTTGCAGGATAATAATACCTGGTGAGTTAGTGCCAGCTGGGGTAAAGGGAGGCCAAGCAACGCTTGTGACGTGGAGCGGTGCCTCATGCTAACCTCGTGGCTCGTCCCTTTGATACGGTGTCTCTCAGGCGCTGTGCTTTGCCTACCTCGCCGTGGGAAATGCGGGAACTTGTTTGTCACTTTTCCCTACGCTGAAAGGGCACAAAGGAGGAAAGGATCTTTCCTCTGAGCAGTAAGCTCCCCTTTCCCTTTGATCTGCTTTATGGGAGTCCCTTTCCTCTCCGAATGAAAAAAAAAAAATGCCAGGACTGCTTCTTGGAAAAGCTGAATGCAATTTGGAAACTCAACAGGATTTTGCATACCCGCTGTATTTCTATGAATAATAGAGTGCTGCTCTCCCAGTGACCACATTCAGGCCACACTCAGCTCTGATATCTTTCTTGAAGACACTGCCGCAGTCAGGAAGGCTCCTTGAGTTGATTGAAAGATATGAAACCCTTGTTCCTGGGCTTGATGTGTCTGTAATTAAAAGCATTAAAATCAATGTTGTAACTCCATGAAGGATGTTTCTTTAGCATAAAACATGCCAAACGACCTACTACTCTCGGATGCTGAGATATAGCCCTTAAATTCTCAGTTGTTGGTGACAAAAAACGTATTTACCTCTATATTTGTGCTACAGTCATGAGGCCTGGTGGTATTGGTGTCACAATAGCACTTTTGCATGCAAACGCACCAGAAGCCTACAGAATCTAAAAAGGTACAATCCTTCACCATGTGTACCCTGGGTATATTTATACATTAATTAAACCCACACAGAAGTGGGGGGTTTTATTTAGTTAGTCTTCCTTTGGTCAGCAACAGGTACAGAATGTGCAGGGTTTAAAATAGGCCCCGAAAGAGCTTACCTTCTCCACAGATAGCCTTTGAGGACTCAGAAACACTGATGCCGTCTTCTCTGCCATGCCTCTTCTCTCCAGCTGTGTTGAGTAAGTGAGTTGGTGACCCAGGTGGCACCTCAACCCCTCCGCAGCCCGTGATATCAAGGTCTTTTTGGTCAGCCTGCAGCAAGCATGAATTGTGTTATCCTGGAGATCTTTATTTTCTCCATATTTGATACCAGAAGGTTATAACACTCGCCTTAATCTCTCCTTATGCTGTTGTGAGTGTCCAAATGGTAGTGGCCACGTGCAGATATATCTTGGTGTTCAACATCAGGAGCGTTGGGAGAGAAAGGGTTATCTGCCAAAGGAGAAGGAAGAAGGAGAAGCAGACATCATGCAAAAAGCCTTTGCTCAGGCCACAGTTTACCTTCTATCAAGTTGAAGGAATTGAATTTACATGTAAATCCCTTTAAATTGAAATGTCCACCTTCTAATTCAGAGAAAGCTGAAAGAAAAAATTTATAAATCTCTTCTGTCCTCCTATTTCCTTCCTCCGAGACTCTACAGAGACTCAACACTGGTCCCTAGGGGAGGTTTGCAAATGTCTTCTGCTTTGTGGTAGTCCTGCTGTGAGCACCATGTGCTTTCTAGGGAATACAGAGGATGCTTTGCACCATATAAACTTTTCTTTATGTTTTTTTTTGCTTTCTTTCATAGACTCCCATGTGAAGATTTCCAGGTCATGACAGCCTTCTCCACAAGAATAGGGAAATCTGGCATTGGAGACTTCAGTCATGGAGTGACTTCACATGTCTTTGACTCCATAGGTGCTGCCGATGGTGCGTACAGGCATGCATGTATGCCCATACAGATCTGGTGATCCATTTCCAGAGGGATATACATAATCTTTTGCAAGCCTGGAGAAAAGCAGGAGGGGAGTTAATGTTGCTAAACTTATGCTGTGGAAAGCTCATTAAGAGATGAGGTTCTTCCTCAAGTGGCATAGAAGAAAGGACTTGAGATAGAAATCCTGACAAGACATTCTTATTTCCAGGTAGCCAAAGGAGGAAATCAGTCCCGGGAGCTGAAGATGGGGACAATCTCTGCTTTGGAGCTTGATGACCAGCTGACTTGGAAGGCTGAAGATTTATTCCATCTAGAGATGCAGTTGGGGTAAATTCCTCTGGAGCTTTCCAGCACCTTTTCTTCTGCAACAACCCAAACCTCTCCGGGCAAGTGGTCAGCTGCTGCCAGTGTCGCACCTTGCTGTCCTTTTCCTGTGCAAGGTGCTCAGCTCATTTTGTATCTGCTGATATGGTAGAACAAGGTCTTGCCCGCCCCTCAGAGTAACTCTGATCACATTTGCCAAATTTTTATCTCAGATAATGCACCTACCAGGACAGCATCTGAAACCTGTGCTGCCAATCTCTTTATTCCACATGAGCCAAAGCCTTCCCACTTATCAACCAAACAGCGTCCCCTCTGTGTGCCACTAGGCAAAAGACCAAAAGGTTACCTAGAGTCACTGCCATGAAGTATAAAAGACATCACTGCCTCGGTCATCAGTTATATGGAAGCTGCTGATGAAAACAAGGTATGACATTTGTGTTCATTTTGTGATAGAAAGTATTTCCTCTTACAGAATATATACAAACATATAAATAGCTACCTATTACCCAATAAAAGTACCACAGTTGTTACATCTGGGAGTATCACATGAGGCCGGCTGATAGGACACATGGCTGCAGGAAGCTTGAGCAACAGCTGGGGACAAGGGGGCCACCCTGGTGTGTCCACAGTGGTGCTAGATGCATAGATTTAGGGACACAAATTGCTCTGGATATCTGGTGGCAAGAGATTTTTTAATTGGCAAAGAGGATGACAGATGGATGCCATGGACAGATGGAAGGAAGGAAGGAAGGAAGGAAGGAAGGAAGGAAGGAAGGAAGGAAGGAAGGAAGGAAGGAAGGAAGGAAGGAAGGAAGGAAAGGAAGAAAAGGAAGGAAGGAAGGAAGGAAGGAAGGAAGGAAGGAAAGAAGGAAGGAAGGAAGGAAGGAAGGAAGGAAGGAAGGAAGGAAGGAAGGAAGAGAAGAAGGAAGGGAGGAAGGATGGAGGGAGGTGAGAGGATGGAAGTGAAGTTTAGCTGCATGAGGTTTCAGTATAAATACTAGAAATTGTTTGGTTACATATAGGTTACATGGGAAAAACCAGCTGGTATATAGAGAAAGGATGATTTTTCAATTTTGTAGAGACAACCAATGGAAAAAAAAAATTCAAACCCCACAGAAAATACCAGAAAACAACTGTAGCCTGATTAAATGGATTAAATGTATTGGAGGGGAAAAAATGCAATTCCCTGCTCAATTTACTACCAAGAAGTCAGCTGGCAAAATAATGGCAAATAGTCTAAAAACTCTGCAGGAAGACTTATCATGGCACATGGGATGCCACTACTGAGGCACATTGGGCTTTCCGCAGTGAAACCAACAGGAGGGCAAAGTGGATTCCTCTTCTGCACCATGGCAGCATGAAGGACATTAAAATCATAGAATTATAGCATGGTTAGAGTTGGAAGGGACCTTGAAGATGACCTAGCTCCAACCACCCTGCCATGGGCAGGGACACCTTCCACTAGACCAGGTTGCTCAAAGCCCCATCCAGACTGGCCTTGAACACTTGCAGGGATTATCAGAAAGCTGCCAGTTTTGTGATGGCTTGAGCTGGAGGTGGGGTTGCTGCTGGAGGTACCCAGGTGAGGACCGTGATGGAGGCAGAGCTCACATTTCGCTGTGCTGCTGATGCTGCTGTGCCTGTGGAAGTGCAACAGGGACAACGTGAGGGTTTCAGACCCACACTAAGGCAGAAGGAGAGCAGCATAAAATAATCATGGCGCTGAGCAGTACACGGAGGAGTCCTAAGTGGGCAGAAACATGTCACCAGCCGAGGGTAACTCCCCCTCACCCGCATGCAGGTAGGTTTAAAGGTGAGTGTCTGAGACGGCATAATAGGAGAGGACACCCCCGGAGAGCCTGCTGCTTAGGGAAGGGTAACGAAAAATCACTCCCGAAGGATGGAAAACTAAATAAAAATATGCATGCTGCAGAAACAGATAGTGCTGCAGACTGTGAGACTGGGATAGCCAGTTTAGAAATATTCATCTTGCGCAAGATGGATAGAAATATAATCTGGTTAACACCCTGGGTAGTGGGGAGAGACCGAAGATGAAGCTGGATATAGGATCATCACAGAGTGGCTGTCATCCTGCTTTGGCGGTATTAAAAAATCCCTCAGTGGCATTGCACTAATGCAGACACCGGTGTTGCTGAAGATCTAAAACTCCAGAAAGATGTAAAAAACCAGGACAGGGTCTGGGCATCTATATTGCCGGGAGGGGGATATCCAGCACTGCAGGAGCAGAAAAAGCCAGTGAAATTTAGCTAGACCAACACAAAGTAGCACTGCCCTGCCTCTGCCCAGCTCCTGAATATACGGCCCAGTTCAGGCCAGGTGCATCCCTATACCGGGATGCCTCTTGGAGGAGTTTTGCCACCTCAGGCGCCTTCAGTGGGGTGAGGGCTTGCGCCTGCACCTCTCCATGGATCTCAGCCAGATGCCTCAAGTTAGGCGGGATGACTAGGGATCCAGCTATGTGAAATATTCGAGGAGAGGATCGCCGGATCCCGGGGAACGTGAGTCACTGCTTCATATTTGGCACTCTGGGTCCCACCACAAGAGCGTGCTTCAGCACATAGCAGAGAAGCTTTCATGTCTCGGGTTGTGGCAGAGGGTTGCAAAAGACTGTCATGGATATTATCTCAATAGCAATTTCTGGCCACACCAAAGTGGTTGGTTTTTTAAAATGGTTATGGTAATAATTTACCAGGTTACTAATTAGTCTATTAATTTTGAAATGGTTCAGAACAAGGTTGAAAAATGATGATTCATATGTATTGTTTATCAAGAAAGATTTCAGAGGACAACTACTTATTACAAGTATATCACATTATGAAATCAATGGAAGAAGAAAAAATAAAAAACCACAGAAAATAATAAAATAACTGAGGAACACTATTCATCTACCAGGACAAGAAAAAACAGACCACATCATATGTTCAGGAAATTGATATGAATGATATGAAAATAAAATATATCCGTAGCATTTGTTAAGTGTTGTAAGAAGAAATAAGTTTACGCCTCTCATCTTCTGCTCTTACCATCAATTACGTTTCTTTTGTTTTCTGGGGCATAATTATACACAATTGCCTTTTTAAAAAGGGTCATCTCTCACGTTTGTTAGTCTCTAATCCTAATCCTACGCTCGGGTGTAATGCCATTTCTCGGTCAGATTCCTCAGTGATTAGAATATCCCCCTCAGAGACAAATTCACTGGCAAACTCCAGGAATTAGGGCAATGGGAAGACTTCCACTTTGGTCCCAATAAAGTGCAGCAGTGTTGATGCTGGAAGGCTGAACGTGGGGATCTTGTAACACCTCCTGTTGTAATTTTATGATGATAAGGTCTCCTTTTTTTGATCACTGGGAAATACACTATTAATTAGTATAAATATTATTATTTATTATAGGATAATACCAAATGCACTAGATATAAAAATATATAATACTAAATATTATTTTTTATGAACAGCTTCTCTAATGCAGAGGAAAGCCATGAAAACATAGCTTATCAGGCCTGGTAAATGCAGCTTTTTTATGGCTTCAGAAAATTTTCAGAACAAGGGGACAGTTTGTTCCTGGTTTCCAAAGGGCTTCCAACCTGGCAGCAAGACAACCTTTCAGATGGAGTAAAGGAATAATTACCTGCCTGATTTTTTGGGGTGTTGGCCAGTTGCTGGCTGCCATTACAGCCTCTCTGAGAGGGGCTGAGCATCACTTTTCCAGCCTGCAAACAGCCATGTGTGCGCTCTGGCCCTTCTCCTTCCCTGGGCAAACGCGCTCAGCAGTCGCTCGCCCCATGGCGCTTACCCAGGTCCTTCCTTGAGGTACCCGTAAGGCTGCCATTTCACCGCCACCGGGCTCCGGATTTACCGTGCTAAATGTTACTGACTGCACCTCCCGTCCGTATTGCCCCCGTTGCTGGAAGACGCCTGCCTTGCCTGCTCTGCAGAGCCGCGAGGGCGGACGCCCGCCCCGGCTGGAGAACCTGAGTCCCATCCCAGGTTTCCCTGCCTGGTGAGTACACTCTAATTTACATTCCTCCCGAGTTAGTAAGCTCGAGCTTAGCCTTGAATCCTTCTTGAAAATCCTGGACTGATTCATTTTCCCCCTGAAGAAGCTCCTCATAAACTCTGGCTCACCCCACATACATACATTTCATTTTAATTAAAAAATACCTTGCTGGCATGACAAGCTATACAAGTTTTGCTAAAATATTAAATAATTAAAAAAAAAAAAAAAATACCTCAGAACCCTCAGGTCTCTGTCACACAGAGATACAATACATCAAACATCTGTCCAGAACAGAACTAGGATAGTCATAGCATTTCGAGGTTTAACTTCTTTCCATTTATCATTGTGACGTGTTTCGGATTTGGAGGCAAGTTCCTTTGCAGCATGATCATAGGCCACCTTTTTCTTTTCTCCCATAGCTGCGCGAAGGTTTTCCTCAACATTTTTTTAATGGAAATTTTTTTATTTTTTTTTTTAAAGAAAATCTCCTCCTCACATTTCGACCTGTTTTGGGCACAGAAATAGGATGTGTTTCTCCATTTCAATTCCTCCCCTATCACATTAGTTGCTCAGTGATTTCTTTTCAGTTCTGCACTGTGCTTTGCCTCTTCCAATTTCCACTCCTAGTTTACAGTCATTGATTCTTTATATGCTGAGGATCTACTCCAGGCTGGCACATTTCACCCTGTGAAGCTATCCATTAGTCTCAAAGCTCTATTTAAAACTCTTCAGCAAGTCCATCTTTGGGGCTTTAATATATCTCTGGCAGTGCCCTGTATATAGTTTTGATGTAGGGTTAGGCCTGGGGAGGGAGACATGAGTTTGCTCCGCGCACCCCGGAGTCCCAAGCTCCCCGTCCCAGCGCTGGGGGAGGAGATACAATTCACAGAAAGTTGTGTGAAGTATTGAGAGCTGTGTAAGCAAGCTCGTAGAAATGCAGAACAATGAGGTGGAGCGTTATGTCCCACCTCTGGTATGCGGTCAGGCAACTCCAGCTGCTGGGGCTCTTAGCCAGCATCTTTTTGGGGTATTGAGAGACAGCAAGCAAGTCAGGGAAAGGCATACCGTAACGCAGACCAGCACAGGGACACTGCTGAACGGGTGCTACGGAGATGTGTTAAGACATGGCTCCACCTGGACGATTAGCCCTCATCTTATAACCCCTCTCTGAAGAGGTTACCTGGGCATCTTGGTGGTGTGCTGTGCAAGCGCGTCAGCTGCAGCCCATGGCCCACAGCCCGAGGGTTCAGACACCCAGCAGAGACATAAGGGACCTGGGTGGGAATTCCTAGTCAGCTATTTCTGCTGCCAAGAGAGTACTTTAATGGCCAAGTGCTGGGTGCACCTTGAAGGGCAGCAGAGAAGCTGTCAAATTATGTGAGACTGGGCAGGTGGTGAGGAAATGCTGAAGGGAGTACATGCGATACCACTGTGCAAGTCACTGGTTTTGTCAGGTCTTGGATTCCTCCTTTTGTTACGTGTTGGATCATCAGTTGCGGTGGCTTTCCTCTGCTGGCCCCAGGGCTCGGCTTGGTTGGTCATGTCTTGCAGCTGCTGGTGTGCTGGAGATTCAGGGCTGAAACCAGGAGCAGCACAGTTAGGTCAGTGCAATGCCATCCTTGAGCGACTCAGTTGCCCCTCTCAGCCCGGCTCAAGAGCTGCACCTTGCTGACAGAGCTATACCACTCTCAACTCCACCACTACCTTATCTGCTGCTCCCGTAAGGATCCCCACACTGTGCTTCAGCTCAAAGCTTAGACATTCCCAGAGGTGTCCCCAGGGAATTTATTTTGGTACCAGGCTGCATGTTGATATAATTTCTTATCGCTCAAACTAATGTTTTAATGTGTTCTGGAAGGTCTCTTGCTGTGACAGTCTTCTGGAGTGCGTTTCTTGGCCATATAAATTCCTTTGCTGTTCATCCATGCACTTAATTTCAAGAGCAAGCCACCCGCGTGGCAAAGGCGTTCCACCTCCGAGCCATTTTGCTGAGGTTTCCAGAAGTGTGGTCTAGTAGATTTAATATTTATTGTTATTTGTACAGCATTTAATACTTATTTATTGCCTGTATAGCAATAAACATGTTTGAGGCATGCAGTAGCTCAGCAAAACAAAGTCCAGCTAGACAACATTAACAGACTGTGGTACAAGAAGAGGAGGAGGAAAGGCAGCAAAGCAATGTCACCAAGCCGTGACTTTTCTCACATGTCTTTTTAGAGAAAAAAAAAAAAAAACAAACCAGAAACAGCAGCTGCCGGTAGTCTTGCGCACTGTCTGAAATCATGGCCAGCACTGTATATGGTGGAGAAAGAGGTAAGAAATTGCGTTGTGGAGAATGACAGTGTTAATTTTCCTTAAGGGAAGTTTGCCTCTTAACTCTTATTATGGAGTTAGGAGAATGGTATGGGCTATATGTGACTGACCATTGGTGCGGCCAAGACCTTCTTGCCTTCCCTCTTCTGTCCCAAGACCTCAGTTCAGCATCCTGCAGTCCCTCAGCCCCCTCCAACACCCAGAGCCATGAGCGCTCATCAGCAGACTTTCGGGTGCCTGGAGAGGAGGTGGGGTGGCCGGTCCCTGATGCCTCACAGCAGAGCAGGTAGCTACCAATGAGCTGGCCAGAGGCACGAGCCTGTGTGGATGTGCTCAGCCCGTGCCGCCGAGGAGAGCCTGCCCAGCCGTGGTGTTGTACTGCTGTTTGAGATGGTGGCCCCCGGCTCCTCCTCAGAGGCCTCTGCAACCACAAGACATGGACATAACGCAAAATAGATTTTACGGCAGTTTCCCTGTATGACAAGTTTCCTTGTGTTGGAGCGTAACCTAGTTTTTATTCTAGCTCATGTACCACAGCTCTCAATGTTCGTGCCACCCATATAAATACTAGCCCATTTTTAAATCCTCTCTTTCTAGCCTCAGTGGTATCTGTGGCTTAAGGTCCCACACATTAATTATACGTTGCGTAATAAAGTATTTCCTTTAGGAGCTCCTTAATTTATACAGCAGAAATTGTCTACTAGGTAACATTTCATTTACCTTGCCCATGTTTCCTATTATTCATTTCTTCTCAAAACTGGTGTCCCAATTTTTCGGTCAAGTGTTCATCCTCTCCCTTCTTGTCTGTTTTGAAGGCAAGGACCAGCCATGAGCACAACATCTGTTTCGGTGTGTGCTCCTCAGTTATAGTTTCAACATTATTTCCTGAATAGTCTTGAAACAGCTAACCAGAACCTGTTTCTGAGTTCCCCTGGTGTTCCTCCTCTCTGTTCCGCTCTCCTCTGCCACGGACCTTTCCCTCCACCTCCCTCAGGGGTTTCCCATACCCAATGCCATGCAGAAAGCCTTGGATTTTTTTGTCTTCTGAGGCTGCTCCAATTCCCTCACAAGCTACAGTGCTGTCGTGCCCCAAAGTCTTGCCTGTTTTTGGAGAAACTGCCAGTAAAACTGGGGGGGATCTCTCAGGGAGTGGGGATGCAGCAAAGACACCCTTGTCAAAGATCTGGGGTGTTACTGAGTGGTGGTTTCCCCTCTCTTTCCAGTCGTTGGGGTTTAGGTGATGAAGGAAATTTTCACTGCTTCTGTTTTGTTGCGTGATTAGACAAAGCTTTTCAGAAAACCAGTGAGAAACACATGGTCATCACTTTTTTTCTAGGGGAGGCACAAGGAATTCGCCCCATTTCCCCCTTTACACTCCTGTTCTGAGAAGGAAAACGTTACACGATTATCAATGAAGTGGTAAGTAATGAGACGTACTGATGAATTTTGTAGGCCCACAAGAGTTTCAGTGCTGTACTCATGGTAACGTCCTCCACCGCGCTGCATGGGCTTGGCTGGCAGAAGGACAATGTGGCAGACCCGGGAGTTTAGCTACCTATATAAACCCTTGCAAAAATACAGTTTGATGTTGTTTTCTTCTATGGTGTGATTTTCGTTCTTTTAGCTTTAAATGTTTGTAGGTGTTTCCAATTAAGTCAATTTTGGAGAGAGAAAAATATGCTAACTCTGCAGATATTTAAGCTGTGAGGTTCCCATCCCGATGGGATTTTTAAAAATGAAATTTTGTGCAACTGTCAGTGCAGGATTGTTTTTTTTTCCTGGGTTTTCTTAGTGTTGAGAAGTTTGAGCGTGTGACTCTGTGAGTGTATGCGTGCGCACGCACCTGTGGTCTCTGCTAATTCAAAACTACAGTATTGAGGATGCCTAATCTTCTTATAGATCAAAGTTCATGGAGACTTTTTGGGGGGGAAAAATAAGAATATTTTGCCTTTATCTCTCTTTCAGAATTTTATTTATATGCACAGTTTTAATAACTTCACCCCCACCTGTAAATAAATAAATACATAAACAAGCAAATGCCGGGGTTTAGCATGCTGGGAGGCATGTGCTGAAGCTGGATTTGTGCGGCTGAGGCTCCACGCACCGAGCTGAACGTAATTGCCTCTAGTTCCTGTGCACAACATCTAATTTGTGGATTTAAAAGTCCATAAGTGCTCATTGCCATGATGGATCATAACAGCTTTTGAGGCAGTTTTCAGCACCAACGTGGTAAAAGATATTCATTTAAAATTACTCTGCATACACGCATTTTTCTCCGACTGTGACAGACCATCAGCACTGACCACTGTAATGAAGGGGATCCATTACGGACTCTCTTGTGTTCCCAGAGGAGAAACCTCGTAGGATAAATAAAGGGAACTATGTGCACACACACACATATTTTTCCTATCATGCTGATAGTCCTGAGCTGACATAAGACAAGAACAAGGTGGCCCGGTACCTCTTCTAGGCTAAGAGGTTATAGTGTGGGAGCTTCAACCTAAACCAGTGCTGTCTGTTGTCTCCGCTCACCCCGTTTCACGCTGCATGAGGCAGAGGTGCCGAGGGTTTTCGGAAGCCTCCTCTTATTCACCACATCTGCGTCTAGGTATTGCAGATAGTAGAAGCTTCCATCAGGGGTCTCTGGCTAGCAGATGATCTTTACACATCATGTGAGCGATACACGGATAATTCGGAGAACTCTGAGGAAGAAGTTTGAGCTTTTTCACTCTATTCCTATAAGGGGTAAATGTGCCACATGGGGACACGGGCCCTCGACCACGGCACAGGTGTGTCCTCTGCATGGATATCCTGACCACACCGTAGTGCTGAGTCCCCTGGAATGATGCCCACCTGAGTGTGGGGTAAGCATAAAAGCGCCACCTAGAAAGCAAAAAATAAAATAAAATCACAGAGCAGCGGTTAGGTCTACACTTCTGGCCAAGCTGCTGTAAGTAAGGGCTGCAGGATGCCATAAAAATCACAGGACCGGGTCTGGAAGAGGCACATCAGAGGTGGCAGGCGGTCACCTTCCCTGTGTTTCATTTTACGCCAAGTGTGTCCGTTGGGTTAAGGGGGGTGGCTGCACGCATGTTGGGGGGCGAGGGGGCTGGAGACCAAAAGCATATGTAAAACTGCAGGCAGCTGCTGGTGAGCGCTTCTTGCCTAGACAAGCTTTGGTAAGTCAGATGAGGAATAGATACACCTGGAAAGCACAAATCTAATCACTTTTTTTTTTTTTTTTTTTTTTTTTTGAGACTCTGAAGTGCGGCAACAGGAGAGGTGAGGAAAGGGCTCCTGAGGAGGCACGAAATCCAAGAGACAAAGAGCCAAGCCCTGCTCCAACGAGGATCTGCCTTCTGCTGCATTGCAGGCACAAAAAATCCTGAAGAGAGGGAGAAACTTGAGGGGACAGTTTAGCAAGGTGCTTCCTTCTGCCAGAAAAACAGGTCTTCTCCGAGGCTGGTGAAAGCTGCTCACAGCCCTCTCCTTGTCTGCGTGGGGATCCTTCCTGTATAACACAAAACGAGGGGGTGGGAGAACCTCATTTCCCATTCACAGCGATTATTTTAGTATTTAATAAATACCCAGGGTATGTGTACAAAGTATATACAATGTGCGTAGCACGTGTTTAACATATAATCATATGTTACTGTGACACACATGACAGAAACTAGGCACACACCAGCACATTTGTTGTATATGTTGCACAGCTCAACATTTCTGTCTCATAGATATATATGCTATGTTATCTATACACTAATCATGTGTTTATATATCGTGCGTTTATATATTTATGTATGCCTATGTACTTACATATCTATATTTTTCAATAGAGAAAAGACCATGTTTTTAAATTCTGCGTGATGGGTGTATTGCATAGTGTATACAGGTCAGAGGATTGTTTTGATAGTTTTACAGTTTTTTGGATTAAATTAGAAAAATGTAAATTACCTAGAGCCTGAGGAGCCTAAATCTCATTTTCAGAAGTGATTTAGGAAGAGAGACCCCTCATGTGAATGAGTTTTTTCCTGTTTTTTTCTGAACTTGACTAATTATATATGTATAATTTAAGTATTTAAGCATTTGAGAATGCTTATTTATGGTCTCTTTCTGTCTGAATGTAACATTTTGAACTTTTGATAGACACAGATGACAGGTCTTGTGGGACGCTAGACGCCAGTCCCCCTGTTAAAAGAGGGAAAAAAAAGATCCGCTTGGCAACCGTGGTACAAAACTGCTGAAGATTCAGCTTAAATCTTAAGTGGTGGATGCCTATGATTTTGTGAAAGTGTTTGTGATGGGAGAATAAGTCAATTTAAGGGCTGTTTATTGTCAGGCAGGCTTGCAGTGTGCGCAGGTTTCCAGTACGGCTGTGTTTCCACGAAATACTTTCTGTGTGGTATAATTTTTTTCAATCCTGCTTTGGGTCATAAGACATCGGTTAATGCATCCTTTCCCAAACAAGTGCCAGCAAAACCTTTATACTCTGCCCCAACACGGGCTATTCTGTATATGCTACCTTTTATTAAAGAAATATTTTGGAACAATCGCAGAGAGTTTTTAATAACGTTATTGGCACTCCAGCCTTCTGCCTCTAAAGCCAGATGACTCGGGGCTCTGTAAACACCGGCAACACTTTCTTCGTGTCGGTAGCCTTATTGACTTCAACTCTGTACAGTACTTGTAGCAAAATTGAGAGTGCAACTCAACCACATGAATAGGGTTGTTTTTTTCCCCACTTTAAAACCTTTCACCGTACATCATACTGTCATAATTTTATGTTATAAGAAAGCTCAGGAATTTCCAGGATGACAAGCAAGCATCCCGCAGGAAAGTTAAAATTCCTCCTTCACTCGGTGGAAACCTCTCCACCCTCCATTTACCGCATGGAAAATCTTCAAGCAAGTGCCAAGCAAGCCTTGTGTTGAGCCTTGGCCATTGCAGTCCTGGAGAAGTCAGAAGGCCTAACGTGACAATTCAGCCCAACAGCCTTGGGCAAGTTTCAGTCGCTTTCTGTACAGGATTCCCAATCTAATGCCTGCTCCAGCCAGGAGCTGGGTGTCA
Organism: Vanellus vanellus; assembly: GCF_965231255.1. Lineage (NCBI taxonomy): Eukaryota > Metazoa > Chordata > Aves > Charadriiformes > Charadriidae > Vanellus > Vanellus vanellus. The sequence continues at coordinate 164,516,135 of NC_138905.1, forward strand.
GCTGGTGGCAGGAGACGCAGTGGTGGTGGTGGCAGAGGTTGCCTTTTGGGCTAGCTGAGGACATAAGGTACTGTAGACCTTTAACCACCTGCAGAATCAAGGATTTGTTAGGAAAGGAGGGAATTTTTACCTGGTGGATCAAATCAAAAAAGAAAAATATTAAATGGCAGCTGCTGTTAGCTGTTTCGTGCTTGGGAACAGGGAGAGCAAAGCCAACAGAGAAGAGTATGAGATGGGACAGAAAATGCAGGTGACTATGTCTGGAAGGCATAAAAACATAATTTAGTATGCAGCTTTGCGATTTATCACATACCGATCACCCTGCATGTGCTGTGGATGAGTGTGCGCAAACAGAGGGGAGGATGCTGAGGGCATGCGGATACACGCGGACCCACGTGCACGCAGTGGGGCCACGGGGAACCCACTGTGGTGCCTTGGGGTAGTGCCACCATCACCACCACCACCACCGCCGCCGCCACCTCTCTGGGGCTGGAGGCAACCGGGCACTCCTGGGAGATTTTGCGCCAGCGTGGTGACAGGGACCGCGTGCTTCCCCGAGCGCCTCCCAGCCGGCTTTGCTCACCCGGGCAAGGGAGCAGAGTGGGCGCTGGCTCTTCCCGCTCGCTGGGGTGCAGGCAGTGTGGGAGACAGCCACCCCCGACTCCTGCCCCGCTGCCTCTGGGCTTCCCCCGCGCAGTGCCGGGGAGGCAGAGCCCATCCTTCCCCTTACTCAACACGCTGCCACTGTAGAGAAGATAGATGTTGCCAACCCCTCCGACCTGGCAGGGCTCCCTTGGCAGCTGTGCGGCTTCATCTGAAAGCAGTGGGGCCATGCGGATTTGGGGAAGGCTGCGGAGGGAGGGCAGGGCCACCAGCACCTTCTGGCAAGTGCCGTGCAAGAAGCCCCTGGTCCCCGCATGATTTTGCCTGATATATTTTGTGGAGGAGGGCCAAGACCAGGACTGGGGATGGGGATGCTGTGTGTTAGCAGGAGATGCGTTTCGGGGCGTGCTGCTTCACTCCTCCTTTCACCGCACCATGAGGGGGAGAGCATCCTGCATCCCACACCCTATAGCCCATGTCCCACATCCCGCATCCTGCACCCCGCATCCTGCATCCCACACCCCTTACCCTGTGCCCTGCATCTCCCATCCCACATGGGACCCAGCAGAGAGGGAAGTGGGACCCCTTCCTGGTGGCACGGGGGTGCACTACCTCGGTGCCGGAAAAATTAAAGGGGTCCTGGGCTGTTTTAACAGGCTGCCTTGCGTGCGAGGCTCAGTCACAACAGAAGGCTCGGTCACCGGTGTCAAGGGAAGGACGTCGCGGCGGCGCTGGCCGTAGCTGAGCTCCCGCCTTCGTGCCGGCTCCGAGAAAAACAACCTTGAGCGTGTGGATGGGGCAGCATCCCCGGGGCGCAGCCTGCCTGGCCCGGGACACGCCAGGCTGTAAACAAGCACCTGAGTGTGCGTCTGGCCTGAGTCAGCCCCCGGCTCCCCTCTCCGCCGCCAAGGCTGGACGAAATCTGGGAGGCAAAGTCCCTCCCCAGACTGCCAGCGCCTTTGTTGGGAGCTGGGAAGAAAAGCCGTCGAAGTTGAGGAGGAGGCAAGGTGTGCCGAACGCTGAATTGCAAAGCAGAAAGGCAATTCCGGCTTAGCCAAAAGTGTCCTGAAATTCTTGCTTAGGAAAATAAAAATCGCGGTGTGAATCTGCAGCTTAAGAGCCTTCCTAAAAGTGTCAATAATTTCCATATACAAAGAATTTATTTTAGCCTGGGATTTCAATGTAAAGTGATTCGACTACGGTAAGTAGGACCACTTTATTGCTGTTCACAAATTCACATGCATTTATTCTGCTGAAAATTTGATATAGGGCATTTTTTGTATTCCCATTTATCGCTTGCCAAGAAATAATTAAGAATAGGAGCTAGAAGATTAATTTTAAATAAAAAATCTTCTCAAATGAAAATGTCAGGTCATAAAAATTCCTTTTAAATCATAACAGCATATAAATCTTTGAAATTAACCATGTAATTACAATGTCTATCAACTTTTACCTTGAGCTTTGAGCCTCTCTTTTTAATCTCCCATTCTTTTTTAATGAATAGCTATTTTGAAATTAAAAAGTACTGTTCATTACACATGCCCCACTATAATAGGGTTTTTATCATATTTGCTCTATTTAAAAATACTTGCTACTTTGTAATTATTCACACGCCGATCCCTTCCTATATTGAGTAGAAAATAAAAAATGAAATAGAAGTCAAAGGTGCTTTAGAGCTGAATGATTTACACAATTCATTAAGGACGGTGATTTTTCAGTTAGCATCAGATTAAATGGTTACTTACTCTCAAATAGCCCTTGGGGAGTTGAATTGCTGGGTAGCAAACAGATTAAAGTTTGCATTGAAAGAAAAATTGAATTCAGAGGTAATCAATAGCATAATAGGGGCAGTGAGTGGTGCCTGCTGCCTGAAATGAAATTACCATATTTTTAATCTTAATTTTCCACTCTGTTTATCTGACAGTGTGGATGTGCAATCCAAACAGATAATGAGAGAGTGAGATATTGACACTGCTGTCCTCTGGAGTGCTTGTTTTCAGTGATTAAATGCTGTGATCTGTGATTACTTTGTGCAGGGATGTCAGAGCTGCTGGCCAGGACTATGGGAGGGACACTAGCTCAGCAGCTGTAGCTCTCTGGTCTCTCAGGTCCTAATGTCTGAAATTCATTTTCTGCCGGCTATACGGGGGGAAAAAATTGCCTATTTATGTATATACTTCTGCTGCACAAATTACAATAATTAATCCCATTACTATTGTTGTCCTGATTCAAAAACGTTTAATTAGATCAATATGTAGTGCACCCTCTCTGTAAGAGCTGTATTAACGAGCCACTGAACTTGCGAGGGATAGTAAGACATGAGTTATTATACAAAGCGTGACTAGCAAAGTTTGGAGGTAAAGTGAATTATCTTTGTAGCAGAAGATGACGGATAATGGAAAGCGTGATGGTATCAGAGATCCAGCAAAGCCAGTTGGTGCAGATATATGGAAATCTGAAATGTAAATAATACCCATTGTAAGTATAACATCCGCAGTCTTTTAAAATGCAAATGTGATGATAGAGATGTTTTTGTAAAAAAACATAGAAGGATTTGGGAACAAAACACGATTTTAAAATTGTAATACATTAACATAGCTAACACAACTGGAACGCAGAAAAATATAATGATGCAACCCCCTCTTGACAAACATCCGCGAAGATTACTTAATTCCACGGAATATGACATCTCAAAACATTCCTGGTGTTTGTTGCTTAACCTAAACGCGACGGGAGCCATTTGCATTTTGATTAGAACCGGCAAGATGGTACGTTCGGTATCAGGGCCTGATCCTGCCTGATAATGGGATTACTGGCATGTAGCAAGGCTATTTGTGTCCCTCAGCCTTGCAGGGATTGGGCCCTGGAAACAGAATTTAGGAAGCCTTTAAGTGTGTGCATATGTGCCCGTGTGATGGATGGGTGGGTTATTTGAACTGGAGTACGTCAGGCCTTCCAGTGTACTTATCTGTGACAACTATGATGTTCTCTGGAGAATTAATGTCTCTCTATGATACAATTTCCACATTTGATTGCAATCTGAATTGGACTTCTCCCTTTTCTAACGCTCTCCTTGTGCACCTTCCCAAATCTTTGTGTCAAGGATTACTTTGGGTTCATAAGAGAGGTTATTATTTTAACCGGTCATTAGCTATTTACTTATTTTTAGCTGGTTTTAGGTTTTCGTTTTGGTGAGGGTTTTTTTTTTATCTTTTACTAGACTGCAACACAGAAGGCAAGACTTTATTTTTGCAAGTTCTCGCAGCTGCTGTTGCAGTCATTGAGCCTGCAAGATTTTACTCCTCCTGAGAACCAGGCGCAGTAGAAAGAGCTGAGGGACTCCTGAGTGCAGCTCTGAGCCGTAAGCACAAGACTCTCGCTCTCTCTGAGCATCCTCATCTTCAAGGAGGGTCACGTTTCTTGATCTCTAGCTTGACAGAGGGCAAGGAGGGTACACCTCACCGCAGATAGTTCAACAATGCCCAAAAGTCAGACCTTTCTTTCCTTGCATGTATAGATGCATGCACGCATGCATCTATAGCCTGCAGATTGATATGTAGCAGATTGATTTACAGAGATGAAAGCTGCAGTCCACAAGCGTCCTCAGACTTTGCCCCTCCACAGTAATTTCTACAAGTTGGAGCAGAGATATAACACATGAGCTGACGTACTGCTGTTGCCTGATAAGGTGTTCTTCATCAGACACCACTCTCTTTGCCCTTCCCCTTAAAACTAATTCAAACGGATCTAATAAAACGTTGATTCACTCTTAATTTTACCTTCCCCTCTCTTTGAACGCAGTTTGGATGCTCAGGTGGAAACAACAAAAAAGAGCTTCTTTACCTAGAGGAACTAAGCCTCGGGAGCTCTATAAGATCAAATCCCTGAAGGCTCAGAGAAAGTCCTGTGTGACTTCTAGGGAGCAAAAATAACAAACCAACTGTTACTGCAAGAATTAATAAAGGAAGTGGAAATTGCCACAGAAGTACACCTCCCCCCATATCAAAATCTTAACCATGGTAAACAGAGGGAATATCTGTAAATACAAAATACGTTTAAGAGCTCAAACTGAAAAAGATGTCATGAGATTTCCTCCATTGCCTTTCTTGAAGAAATACTTTTTCATAGGAGTACTTTATTGGGAACTTGTTCCTACCCCAGAGAAACTCATGGTAAAAAGAGCTTCAGAGGGAAATGAAAACGGATGGTAAGTAAAAAAAAAGACTTTGACACATGTGTGTGTGTGTGTCCCCAGTACGGGGGCTAGATTACAGGCTGTGAAATGCCCAAAAGTGCAGGTATGGAATAGCCCAATATAGTTTCTACATATGGTAAGAATGTAAAATTTGATACAAAGAAATAGAATATAGCAGAATGTAGCCCAATGCATGCTAACAGAGATATATGCAAGTATTTGTTAATCCCTGTCAATATTTTTCTTCTAAGAAAATCATGACTGGTTATGTATCTGCCATGGTGCTGTTCTTCTTCCCTTGCTTAACACTTACGCAGAGGAAGGCTCCGGATGCAGCACTACTGAAATCAATGGAAGTTTTATCACTGAATTCTGTGGGAGCAAGACCAGGATCAAAGCGCACGTGGAGATTTCCCCAGTCTTAATCCCCTATTAGTGACTGACCCAATGGGAGGATGGGTGAGACTAGGACAGCACTATGAAAAAAGTTGCTTTTTTAAGAGCGCTCTTAATTTTATTTTTTTCTTCTGATTTTAAACCTTGCTGTTGGCACAAATGAGATAATTATACAAGTATTTCTGGCATGAATAGTCATGCATACTAAATTATGATGCCTTTTCCAAGGAATACTTAAATATTTGACCTTGAAATTTGCTTTTTTTTTTCTACAAATGCTTGTGTCAGTAAAATTAAAATACACTGCAGTGCTTGGGAAGTGAGTGTAAAAGAGGTGTGAGTGTGGCAGAAGCAAATCCAGTTAAATGTCTGATCAAACATTCATGACAGTATTCACCCACCTTTAGTAAAAAGACCGTATCCAAAATATTCACATAATTATAACCCATGCTTTCAACAGACATTTAAGATGACATTATTCTCATATTAATCTTTGAACAGTGCATTGAGGTGATACTTTGTCACCTCCGTATGGTCAATGACATGAGTTCCCCTCAGAATTGCCAATATCTCACTGAGTCACTTGCTTTACCATATTTCTTTGAAACTGTTTTCTCCTGAAATTACTATGTCTGCTGTGTTTGTCACATCCATTAATATAAAATACAATGAATTAATATTAGCAATATTTTTTAAAATTGCTAAAAAGCCTTGACACGAGAAACTCCCTTGATTCATGACGTGGGGTTAAGGTTTGCTCTCCTTATTCTGCAAACTATCGTAGATAAAGATGACATGGAAAGATAGGTGTTTTCCACAGTTATGCAGAGTTTACAAACCTGCTGAAGTTGAGGAGCTTGTTTGGGGCTGGCGAAGTAAGAAACTATCTAGAAGAGACGTCAGTGGGAGAAGGAATATGGTTGCAGTTGCTTCCCATATATTAACACCCAGCTACCATTTGCGTAAACTTATAAACTCAGATGTGAGCCACAGTTAGTCCTCTAGCTTTCTTTAAAACAGGGACATCTATAGTCATTGTTGCTCTTTGCATTGTGTTATCTGTATCTGCACCTAACTCCTTATCAGCACTTTAAAATGCTGATCTCTGAGACTTGGCGATGTTGCTAATAAACACCCGTTGACATGGAAAGCGGCCAAAAAACTGTTTGAACTTCTTTCCTGTCTTCCGACTATAGAGGTATAGTCCAAGCAAACGTTGGGGTTTATACGAGCACAAAAGCTTTCTTCTGCCCATGTACCTGCAGTCACCACTTTAAGTATATTGAGCTTCCGAGCACACAAAGGAGAGGCAGAAAATCCAAACCAATCTCTTCCCTTTCACTCCTTAAATCCTGACATGCTCCATCACCTCTTCAAAATAGTGAGCTGCCCTTCCCCAAAATGGAGAAAAGAAACAAAATCAAACGCAAAACAATGAAGAAGGGATAATCTGATCTTTAAATAAGGAGACATGTTGCTTGGGGCTTAAGCGGGGTAAAGTTTCACAATGATGTCACCTTCTTCTGAGAACGTGACCCCCGTGAGAGGTGAAGGGTAAAATATAAATACTGCTAATCCATTGTGTTTGTATATCTCTTAAATATGTGCCAAGTTTGGCACGGCTGACTCCACCAACTGTCTGGCAAACTAGGAAGTCTTCACTACAGGCTTTGAACGGGCAGTATTCATGGAAATCAAATGGCTGCTCTTTTTTCTGCCTGAAGTACAGCTCATTGATGCATTTTGATTAAAAATAGACTGGGGTTTTTTGGCTTGTTTCTGACCAAACTAAGTCTGATTTTCACATCCCAAACCAGAGGAGCCGTTGCTTTTCCTGCTGACATCAACATCCTCCACATGTAGCCATTTCCACAGTCCTAAGTTAAAAGTCATGTGTGTGAAGTTCACTGTTTGTTTGTTTTAAATGTCTGCTCCAATCCAAACAGGAATGCATTTAGGAAAGTCACGTTGCCTGTGCGATGGAGGGTCTCAGAGTGGATGACACAACGGTCCCTCCTCGCCTGGTAGTCTATGTGTTGGTAAGGTGGGAAGAGAGCTACAAGAGTACAGATTTCTATTTTTAGGAGATGTTCATGAAATATATTGAGAATAGAAAGTATTTAAGATTTTTAAGGATATCAGTGAGTAACATTTGTTTGTTATTCGAATACCATTGGAGAGAGCTTTGTGTTGGTATAGTGGGAGCAGAAATGGAAACTGATTGAAAAATCACTGTCCAAGCTCTTTCTATTGTCCATGTGATGCCTGTTTGCTTTTAAGACCAGCAACATATAAAGGACAAATATGGATTGCATTTTAATAATATTTTTATTTAAAAGCACAAACGCTTCTAGGGTAACAGCTGATAAGAGGACCAGAAGCTTCTGCTTCATCTCGCATAATAGGAGCAAAATCAGTGCTCTGCCACTTGGGCCAGGGAATTTGTTTAATCCAGCATTCCTCTGCAGAGAACTTTACTGAGGGGGACACAGAGAGAAGGAGGACAAAGGAGAAAGGAGAAATACTTGTTTATTTTTAAAAGGCAAGACAACCTTTGGTAAAAATGTTGTACCTCAGGAGGCACAACTTTTCCATGCAAGGGCAGATCCTGCAAAATCCTTTTCTGTGAACTTGAGAAATGCTTTTTTGCCCCACCTAGCCAGGCCTGCGGGCATTTTTTTGTTTCTCTTCCACTTGTTCTCTCTTTTTTACTGCACAAAAAAGTTTCTTGTTTTCATTGGCAAGGGCTTTCACAACCTCTTGTCAGCCAGTCTTTCATCCCTATTGTAAGTATGTCCCCACTAGTTTTGACTGAGCGAAATATTCCTCTTTTCCATGTTAAATTTGTGCACAGGTACTCTTGGACTTCTTCCAGTGTCTGGGAAGAGTTTCCTGTGATGATCTCAAGATTATCAGTCAACACTGATTCTTTTTATTTCTCCAGGTTCTGCCTTTTCCTTCAACAGAAGACATCGCTAGTTTCCGTAGCCTGTGCAGCAGTCATCATAACCAAGTCCTAACCCAAGGCTGAGGCTACTGGTTGGTCCGACAGTGCCAATTCAGTAATACCTAAACCAGGAAAGGCTAAATACTCGTACATCACATTGATCCAGTTCCCATGTTCATGTATGTACCGGTCTTCACTACCGAGACTGCAGTCTCTGAAGAGAAGGAACTGTCTTCTACTGTCCTCAGGTGCAGGGAGGTGGGTAAAAGTCACGTAGTGACTCACCTAGGTGCCTGAACATGTGTCTAGCATGATTTTAGATGTCTTAAAACATCAAAGACATCCACGTGGGCTGGTAGGTATGACACAGAACCAATAGGACTTGCTGTGGAAAGGCCATGGAGGCCAGGTAATATACTCCAAAGCAGCTGACATGATCCTGTGTACATCTCATTAGGCTGTAAACCCCACCAGAGCGACCCTCCATGAGCTGTGTTAGACGGCCGTGTCAGGCTGGAGCGCATCGGTGCATGGGTACTCCTCCGCACAGGCCGGAAAGTCTGCCAGCAAACAACAAAAGTACTCGAGGAACATTAAAGTTTCAGCCTAACTTTCATTCAGCTGCTAATTAAGCCTCTGGCTTCGTCTAGACTATGGGACCTGGGAGTGCTGCCAAATGCTTGTGCGTGGTGTGTACCCACCCCGATGCATCCTGGCTCCAGCCCGGGGTGTGATGCCCGTGTCCGCCACCTGTGATGCCCGGCCCCACAGGGAGCCCCAGCACACGCTCATCGGCACCAAATTTGGGGGACCATGGCCACCGTTCTGGGACCCTCACAACACACAGCCAACAGTTAGTGAGGACACAGCCTATGTCATCAACAGAGAAGATGACCTTATTTTCCAAATTGTTTTACAGCCCCCTCAAATGCACGGTTGAAAATGTTGAAACAGGGTCTCCTAGACATGCTGATGAAATGCTAATAAAATAATGCCGCCAAGTCCCACTAGCTTTGAGAAATTAAGCAGGCAGCTGAACTCAGCCTCATGGTAAAGTTAAGTGATATTTAGTGACTCTGGACAGACACCAATTATCTGCATTAACAGAAGGTAAAGCCAAACGTTGTTACCCTGTGTGCTGAACCAAAGATACGGATCAAGCCATCAAATACAAGGGCTTCTCCTTAGGCAAAATGACGAAGCTGAGTCACTACTTACAGGTCAACAATTTTCATTTGTTGACTCAAGCCGCAGATCTACGTTGCTACAAAAATTGTATTTTCAGTCTTGTTTTGAGTTAATATACATTTAAGGATATCTCCTGGGACGGCCTCAGCATCTGAGGTACAATTTAGACAACTTCATGGTGTGGTTCACTTCGTACATGGACTAATACAAGAGAACAGTGAGGAGAAAGGAAACCTTGCCCGGGAAGCAATGGGAAATACAAGAACTGGAAGCAGGATCCAGTGGCAGTCTAAGGACAAGGACAGAGCAAGTGGCAAAAATCAAGAAACTCGTGTTACTTGAGTAAATCAGCTCCTGTTTGCTTCATATCACTGCACTTTTTCAAGGCTGGTATATGGTTCTCAATTTAGAAGTGACTGGCAAAAAAAAAGTGCATATTTGGGAAGTCAGAGTCACTTTTCACCCTGAACTGTATGCGCCAGCTAGAGATGGCATTTACCCAGACAGCAATGAAAGACATACAGAAGCAGTTTGAAAAGAGATTAATCTCATGGCAAGAGGTACATCTAAATTAACTTTTCCCTAAAAAGTGTGCATTTTTCTCCCTTGACTGAGATGAAACTTCAGAGCTTTCGGCTCCTATGTATCCACCCAAAGGTCAGGAAAGAGAAAGTGGGTGCAGATGCTCCTGGCCAAGTAGAAGGCAGCTGCCCATAAGCCTCTGCAGCTTCTCCTGATGGTCAGGTCTACCCACTAAGCAGAAGCCATGTACTGCATCAAGCTCTCTGCTTCCTGAGGACATCTAAACAGGGACACTCCAGCTGACACCTTCATTTTAGAGGTAAGTCCAGACCCTGTGTTTATTTTGAGGAACAGAGACTGCCATGTAGTTAGAAAGCCACTGAGATAGCATAGACAAATAGATGTCCAGTCATCACTTTGTGGTTATTGGTGTGATAACATCAGCCTGGGGCTTTGCAGGGCAGAGGAGACCAAATCAGCAATATCATCTGAAGACACTCCGAGCGCAACCCATCTGCCCCTGTTCTTGGGTAGGCAAGAAATTGTCTGTCTTTAAGGGCTGACACCTAATTTCCAGCACTGAAGAGCAGCTGTCCTTCAGAGATGGACCCATTTTAGAGATCGAAGGAGAAAGCAAATTCCCTTGCTGTTCATACAGCTGTTCTACTTAAAACTTGTATAATAAAGAATTACTGGCAAGACAGACTTTTTTTCCTGGAGTAAAAACTTGCTATCAATCTAAGAAAAACAATTTGGAACTGAGACACCTGCCATAATATTATTTTCATTTGATACTGTATTTCATTTGAGCTTGACTTTAAAAGGACACGTGTGCCTGCGTGCGTTAGAAAAACGGTAGATTTAACTGTGGAAAGTGGAGTCAGCGGTCATGAAAACTTTTACCATGTGGCAAGTACATAATCTCCCTGTAACACCAGACCATAATATATAATATATAGCAGGGAACTGTGCAGAAAGGAGAAAATCAGTCACTTACAAGTAGTCCCTTGTGTCTTACCTTTATTACAGAACGGCTTTGCATACAGTCTGTCTTGCCAGCGTTTAGTGTGCCACTCTGCAAATGAAAGGGAGGAGGATTGCACAGGCAGAGGACTTCCCGGACAGAGGTTATAATTTCTCTCCCTGTTAATGGTGAGTCCCGTGGAAAAGAAAATAATTCACACAGTGTGGGGGCACATAACCTACCGCCTATATAGGTTAGCAGTGATATACAGCCCTGATGGTGCCGGCAAATGAGGAGTTATAGCAACTAACCCGGATGGCTGCAGGTCTTACAGGTATCACTCACATATGGATCAATAGGTAACAGCAATTCCTATGCATTTGCCAGACCAGGATCTTTAAAATTTTACTGGCTACGGTTGTAAAGCTATTTGGGATAATTCTTCCTAGGTACTAGCAGTGGTAGTAAATATTTATATTTATATTACGGTGGTGTCCAAAGGAACCAGTAGGGGAGCATTATGCATAGAAGTGTATGAAAAAGAAAAGATATAATCCCTTCCCTGCGGAGTTAACCATCTAGAGGACACAAATAAAGGGTAGAAGAATGTGAATAAAACGTACATGCAAATGAGTATGGTGATGAATTGCGGCAGCTTTGTGAGTTGTAAGATTTTTTTTTATTATTCCTTTAAGGAAGAGATAAAGATACACAATGGTTGCTATCAAGGCACTGGGAAATTCTAGGAGACTGGAATTCATTTTTGTTTCAGAAAAGTGGGTTTATTAAAACTTTCTATTTTTATTTTTGGGTTTGGAGTTTTTTTATTTCTGATTTTTGTTTAATAGAGGGAGGGGAAAAAATATAAATCATAGCAAATTTTGCTTCTTTGGGTATGTAAACATCGAATCAGGATTTTATCGTCTATAATATGCCAAGGAACCAGCCCTAATTTGCAAGTCATGTGCATATTCGTTCAAGCCACATAAAAGATCCAACTGCTGGTCACTGTCACACCTGGTTTTAGTACGGGGCTCACACGGATAGGGGATGAGCTGCATCCCCTGGGAGGGACATCCATCTCTCCTCATGGGACTGCGTGGAAAGCAAACCTCCCACAAGTGTGCATACACACCTGATGAGCAATTCCTGCTCCCTTAGAGAAAAAGAAATAAAAAAGCAGAGTTAAGTTATGACTGTCCTCTTTCCAAGCCGTGGTGGAAGAAGGGGGAAGAAGAGGGTCACCCTGCCTTTGGGGAGGTTGTAGGGCTGATTGCCATCACTCCTGGCCTGCCACCTCTGTGGTGTTACTGGGCAACTGAGGGGGACAAACGGGGATGGGAGCTGCCCCTGCCCCAAATTCATCCCTGCTGCCCGCCGGAGCAGCCCTGGTGGCAGGAGAGCCCCAGCAGGGAAGAGGAGCACTCAGATTTGGTATTTAGCTCCTGAGTTTAGCTCCCTGAATTGTTGATTGTTTACCAGTTAAAGTGGAGTTCTTGGGGTGGATATTAGCAAAGAAGGAATTAATTAGGCAACTTCTGTAATCCTGTCAACACTGCTCTGGCTTGCTAGCACAAGCTGAGGCGTTTTCACATTTTATTCTTCTTTATTCTGAGCATTTCCCAGGTAACAGGGGAGGCGTAGAAGACAACAACCTTTTAAAACTGCCTCCCTGTATCTTACCTTGACAGTGAGATGAAACGGCTTTTTCGCATGTTTTCCTGGCATAATCCCTTCTCTCTTTTTTTCCTTCATTTCATGGCAACCTGTAATCCTGGAGCTGATCTAAAGAGGCCTTGCTTTGCACATATCTGTGTCTTATAAATTGTATTCTTCATCACTCTCCAGGAAAAAAGATGTCCTTAGACACTGGGAGCAACGCAGGGCTTCAAGCGACGCAGCAACAATTTCATTGTTTAACTTAAATAATGAAGGCTTTGGGGTTCTGGTTTTTATTTTTAAATGTTGGAAGTGAAATATGGTAGTGATGTTTGAGTTATGAACAATGTCACTTATTCTTTTTCTGCTTAGGAGTCAATATAGCGATGTTCTGGGCTACAGTGCTCTCAGCTGTGGGTAACATTGATTAGCTACATTTTGAGAACATATAGGTAAAAAGAAGGATGGCAAGGAACACTACTGCTATTTTGCATGCTACTTTCTGGAAAATCTGATTCTTGTTTATTGTAGTTTGTCCTTTTCCTACATCACAGGAGTAAGAGTCGATTAAAGAAATGTCGATTAAAGAGAGCATACACAAGCATAAAGCTAGCAACTTAAATTTACATAACTTAAATTCTTAGTTTAAGAGACATAAATAAGGAAAAAAAGTCCCTCCAGGAACTCAAATAAAAGTTCTTTGGATTTATAAACAAAATTCTCATTGTGCCAAAACAGAAGAAAACTTAAGAGACTCTAGCAGCAGCAAGGGGAAGGAGGAAGTTTAAGTTTCTGAGACATATTCAAAATTCATTCTAAAATTAGAAGGATAGACATTATTATCTGTTCTGACCCTAAACGGCTTTGTCTGATTGTTTCTTTTGGGAGTCTGCAGAGAGCTGCTCCCTTGGAGAAGGCTGTTTGGTAACTACCAGTGACTCGGGCTAAATGACCAACAAGGACCGTCTCCTTCTGGTTGGGTCAGGTTAGAAATGGGTCTCCTCATCATTCCCACTCTGGGTGTTCATTTTGTTTCTCTGCTTTTCCTGCTGTTTCTGCTTATGCCATAAACCCCATCTCTGCCCCCCACCCCCAACAGATTTTCATTATATCTGGGTTTAGTACTATATTTTTAAAGTTCCTTTTTTTCTCGCAGTTTCTTCTTTAGTCTGTGCGCCCAGACAATAACACCTCCTCACAGCTGAAAGTATTACACTTAACCAAAGACCTTTCTGTTTTCGAGCTCAGAAATAAAATCCCACAGGTGTGTCTGCAAGCGTCAAATGAAAAAAAAAGCACAACAAACCAACATGGAAATGGCAAAAACAATAGCAGCATTAGAAAGGTTTGTTTATTCATATGATAATGGGCAGCTTTAATGTGAACTTTTTACATAGTTGAGCCAGTGAGATCAATTTAATCCGGGTGGGTTATTCTTCTCTTGGTGTAAAAGACCATTGATTCCTCTATTGGCTCAGTGAGGGAGCTCTTCAGCATAGTGGCACGCTGAGGAAGCTGGTTGAAAGCCACTGAAATCAGCAGGAGCCTTTTAATTGACTCTGAATCAGGCCCCAACATTGTACATAACTGCTCTCCTTTCGCAAAACTTTCTGTTTCTTGAAGACAATTGGATTACCTAAATAAAACTCGGTTGTCCCATTTAAATATTCTGTGTGAACTGATTCTTTATGGAGAAAATATTTTGCTTGTGCTACATCTTCTGTGTTTAAATTCTGTAAATGTTGCCATTTATAATCACTTCATCTTCCTTTGTTCAGGTGACCAATTATAATAAAATATATTTTATGCATAAAACAGTATGAGACTCGTTTTTATACATTTCATTTAATTACTTTTTACTGTGACAAATCACATTGTTAGAAATGTACTAACAGATGGGTGGATTTTAAAGTCGGTATAAATTATGACTCCTTAATTTTTGCAAGTGTTGAAGAATTTAATTGTCTCCATTCAAATTTTTGGCTTAACTCCTGTGGTTTGACTTGTTAGGATTCCAGACATGCAACACAAGGAGCAGGGAATTTCTGGACTGTGCAGTGTCTTTGGGGGAAAAAAAAAAAAAAAGAAAAAGAAAAAAATTCTAAGGAGGAAAGTAAGTTAAGACAAAAGGAAGGTCTGAAGAGAAGTGCTCAAAATGGCCCATCCCAAAGCGAGGGTTAGGATGTCGAAAGGCTCTCGTTGAATAGACCTGCTTGTTAGGGGCAGCAGAAGCAGGAGTCTCTTGTGCTGCCCACATACCAGGTGCAATGAAATAAAGGCTCTGAGTGCGACCCCAGTCCAGGAGTGGGGGAAACACTTATCGGAGTATAAAATCAGAGCTTGGGTAGCTCCAGCTAGCTGTAAAATTAGTTAGCAGTGAAACACTGTTTTGGAATGTTTTCCTTTCCCCTCCCCCTCTCCTCTCCTCTCCTCTCCTCTCCTCTCCTCTCCTCTCCTCTCCTCTCCTCTCCTCTCCTCTCCTCTCCTCTCCTCTCCTCTCCTCTCCTCTCCTCTCCTCTCCTCTCTTCTCCTCTCCTCTCCTCTCCTCTCTTCTCCTCTCCTCTCCTCTCCACTCCTCTGCTCCTCTCCTCCATGAGTCCCATCAGCCCCTGAAGTGATGTCCTGGAACAACGTTTGCTTTCCCGGTAGGTCTGCGCTTGGCACGCTCCTTCCCCTTCTGGGTCTAAACTTCCCTTGTAGTACTCCCCAGATGTCTCCTCATGCCCTCACCTGAAGAAGGGTTTGTGCCCACGTTCTCCATGCGTGACACCAGTGGGTGGATGACTTATGCCTGTGCTCAAAATGAAGTTGAGGTATTATTTACGTTGGCATTTTCTCTTTTCAGTGCCACTAACGTCTGCCCATGAGGCTTCATTCGCACATAGAGTACACATGATGCAGAGCGGGCATACAGGTGTGTGGAATAAATTCCACTACATGTGCTACTCTACTTCTGAAGATAAAAACCACATTAAATTAATGAGGAATGTCATCAAGTCCTAGCAAGTGATTAAGCTCATAGATCTGTGGCTATAAGGCTGTTGACTAGCGGGCTGTTGTTTTTTCCATGCCTGCCAGTTTTGAACTGGTATTAGAGAATTTGGAAGCTGGATTTAGAGTTTGGTTTTGAAAGTTCAGCTGATTCAGAGATTAGGAAGCACTAGTACAGCTTCTGTACCCATTATCTCATGATTTAAATGTTCTCTGTTTTACATTAGCTAATGATTTAAGTGCCATTAGATATCTTTGTATGACATCCAATATGAAATAATCAACTAGCTTAGTGTAACACTGGTCCCATCAATCAAACTCCCTGTTCCTCCCACAGCATTGTTAATGAAATGTTGGTAAGAAAACCCACAGATCCGAGTATAGCATTAGAATTAAGGGGGTCAAAGGTGACATTTCATTATTCGGTTTGTCTTGGAGTCCCATTTCATTTCAACAAAGAGTCCGGAAGGGACATTTGCTCAGAAGATGTTTTATAACTCCTATCATATCCATCCTATTGTTTGTGTTCAAGCTGATTTGCTGATAATATAGCAACATTCAACGGACAAGAAAGGCATCATCTCTTTTAAAAATATACCTGATGCTAGATCTTGACACGTTTCCTTTGAGGGAAGGTCCTGGTAGGTCTTTGTGTCCTTATGTTCTTTGTGGTGAGACGGGTGCCAGCTCAAAAAGTAGCAGTTTTAATAATCATGGAATCATAGAATGGTTAGAGTTGGAAGGGACCTTAAAGACCATATAGTTCCAACCCCTCTGCCATAGGCAGGGACACCTTCCACTAGACCAGGTTGCTCAAAGCCCCATCCAACCTGGCCTTGAACACCTCCAGGGATGGGGCCTCCACAGCTTCTCTGGGCAACCTGTTCGAGTGCCTCACCACTCTCATAGTAAAGACTTTCTTCCTAATATCTAATCTAAATCTCCCCTCTTTCAGTTTAAAACCATTACCTCTTGTCCTATCACTACACTCCCTGATAATAAGCTCTGTTGTTACAATGGAGCTAAATACGGATGTTGTCCCTCATGATTTTGCCTGACTGATTTGTAGGTGAGGATGAAAATGTGCGGATATGAAGATAAAATGTTGTCACATACAGGACCACAGAGTTGCTCCCAGGACTGTCGGTGGAGTCCTCATTAGAAGATAACATACCAGTAAATTAAAAAAAAAAAAACAAACAAAATAGCATCGTTGCACGTTCACATAGCAGGGGGCTGAACAAGGATGAAATGAGCAGCATGGCAGGGACCTAAATCATTTAGTCACCTTCCTTTCCAGCGGTTGAAGCCTTCAGAGAGACAGCGGAGATCTGCTGAAGTGGGAACTGATCAGGCAATAAGGAGAGGCCTTTGGAGGGGGACAGAAAGAGGACCCCAGGGTGGAGGAAGGTCTACGGTGGTCTGCGGAGCAGCCGGTCAAGAAGGAGCCAGTGTTTGTTTTGTGGAGTCATGTTTTGTGAAGTTAATAATCAAGGCAAACCCCAGGAAAGGCACAAAGTTGGAAAGCAAGCCCGTCTGCACGTCTTCAGTTCAAAGCGGAGCAGGGACTCCAGCTGCTTGGAGAACCACCTTTCTTTGATGCAATTTTGAGGTGAAAATTTCAGCCCTTTGTGCAACTGGTTAAAGCTTTTCTAATTCCCCTTTAATTTGGGAGTACTCAGAAAGCTCTCAGCATTTTTGCAGGTAACTGGCAAGCTCTTTGCCATTCTTTAATGAGCTCTTTTCTTTTGCTGGGTGATCAGGATTGAATTATTGTTAATATACACAGAAGAGGGGCATTAATTAATTCCAAGGAAAAGAGGATATTTAACCTATTCTTGTAATTATCACCTAAAGTACATAAACCCTCTGCTGGGACTGGGTTCTTTTAAGACTGTTTCATGTTATCATGAAGTCTTTTTCAATCAAACACAAGCTCCATTCGACACTGCGCAAAAAGCCGAAGTCTCTGCTCTGCTGCACTGTCCCAGTATGGCACAGGCAACTTCTTCTAGCCAGCTGTAGTGGAAAGGCTTGAGATTGCTGTATTTCTCCTCTCTGTAAGATTTATGTGGTATTAAATAGGCAAAAAAATGCATCCTTCTGCTTGTGAAGAAGAGGGACACTATAATAGGTTTAGACTTTTTTGTGGAGGAGTCGAAATGTGGCACCAAATTCTGAAAAGGTTTTAATTAACAGCTTGGTTTTGCCAGACTTTTCTAGTGAAGAACTAACTTAGCTTATGGACTATAACTCAAAAAAAGAACTATTGATATGTTAATTGTATATGATTATGAATGGTTATTTATGGCATTGGATCTCTCTGCTAAACCAATTATGCTCTATTTGTGAGATTTGCATTATACTGCATCCATGGCATTTAATTAAACTTCTATTTCTCTTCTTTCTTTTTGTATCTTTCTTTTTGTTTTTCTTTTCCAGCCTTAAATGTGTGATAAACTATACTAGTCACTCAGTGGTTAAAGCCGAAATCAGCTATTCATTCGACTGCCCTTACACACATCCTACTCAGTTTGGGCTGCCCAGAAAATCTTAGCTGTGCCTCTTTAAACAGTAACTCACCAACTTACCAGCTCAAGCTCAATGAATTTTTATAATCATATCTTACATATTTCTAGAACTAGACGGATCAGGCACTCTGACTCTATTGGTGAAAAACATCTTCTGTATTTTAATGTATGTTTAAATATATTTATATAAACATAAAGGGGATGTTTTAAAACAGTGTAATGGCACAGCGTGCTATAATCTGAGTGTTTCTTTTGGTCTCCTTCTGCCAGTTAATAAACAGCGTATAAAGTCAACTGCATAACCAATGCTCTAATTCAGAACATATCAAAAGGTTTGCGTGGGCGAGGTAAATTGGGCTGATAGTGAGTCAGGAGCTGGCTGGGTCCCTCATTTGTTCATTCAGAGAATTTTTAATGTAGAACTAATTTTCAAGTAGTTGAATTTTTGTAAAGAAAATGAAATCCTTAAGGGGGCAATTTAGCTGGAATCCTCTGAAACACAGTTCAGCATGGATTGCCTTTTCACAGCTGTTTCATGTGGAAAAGGATCTTAGGTTTTCATTCCCTCGACACCTGCTTTCTCTTTCTTTTCTGCAAGTGTAATACAGCGCACCTTCTGAAAGAGCTGATAGGGGTTAGTGGAGAAGGGGGTTAAATCATGATACGGGATATACTTCTTTGTTACTCAAAACTTGCTTTGTTTCCGACTCACAGTGCCAGTGCCAAAAAAGTTGGTTTGGGGCTTTCCGTGATTGAAGCATCCAAAAACGGGAGTAAAGAGATACATATCCTTTCTCCCTGCAGCCCCTCTGTTCACCCGTTGCTGTATTACTGGGGCAGGGTGCTGAGAAATCAAGAGTACGGGACCTGATCTTCCGGTCCGTATATATATACATATACGTGTGTGTACATATATGCATATATATATAACTCCACTGTCCCTACTCGGGCAGTGGCAAACAGCATAGAGCCAGTTCTTCAGTTTCAGGACATAATAATATCCTCTTCCTGGCCGCAATGCTATTCATCACAGCCTTTTGCCAAATAACAGGCCTAAGTGGCCTGGAGGTCTTTCTGTGGACACTATTCCAGATTCAGTTTCCCAAAGAACATTTTGAAACATGCCAGTCCTAAAATATTTTCAGTCTTACTCAGAAAAACTCTCACTAACAAAATTCGACTCTCGGATCTCTGTTCTCTAAGAACCTGAGTGCCTTCTGTCTCGGCTGAGCTCTCGACAGAAACGCGTTTTGCATCTTGCTTGCATCCTAAGTGCACAATTTAAAAGGTTAAAAACACAAAGCAGGAACAATTTGAAGCTATTTTCTGTGTGTGATCATGGGGATGGGACAACATAGTTGGAATAATGGTATCAGAAAGGAATCTGTTTAATTAGGTTCCTTCTACTGTTACACATTAGTGAATCAAGTAGGACCACTGCAAGAGCATTTATTTAGCCTGGTTGTTGGGGCAAGTACAAAAGTGTTTATCCTCATGACATTGCTAAGGGAGCCATTGCTAGAATCTAGTTTGAGATAGCCGAGGAAAAAAAAATGGAGCTCTTATTTCAAATGGGACAATTTGCAAATACACAAATCTTCTATTGTTTGAAGGGTTTATTTTACGACACAGAACCTATAGTTACTGCACCCCAAAAGTTCTTTTTTATGATTAGCTGAAGCACAGACAAATCATGAAAAGACAATTGTACACTTTCTTGTGTTGCTTTATGGGCTTTAAGTGCCTACAAAAAAGGATTCCTTATGCTTTAATTTCTCTTTATTTTTTTGACTGTAAAGACCCATGGGGTAAATGCCAGTCCCACAATCCTGCAGTTATATGGTTACTGTCAGCCTGCTCAAATGATGCTTCCTGTTCATTAGGCGTCCTTTCATCTGACAACAATGTACTGGCTTTGCTGCAATTCTTAGTCAACGCCCATCTCTTCAATAGCCTGTGAATAGTATTAAATAGTGTTTATGCTAGCTATTGTTGCCTTTTGTGTGGTTTGTCTAATTCACAGAGAAAAGTCTGCTTTTGTGGTCTAAGGCTGGCTACGTCATGGCACGCCATGTGCCTTCTGATGGGATCCATTCCTGCTGAGTGATAACATTACAGGCCTGAACTCCTTTGCAATACAATCCAGCATTCTTAACGCAGTCAATACACTCGCAGGCAATCTAGTTTACTCTTTATATTAAGAGGTTTAGGGAGACAAAGCTCATCTAAATACCTGCTCGTGAAACAAATAAGACGAATTCAACCGATCTGAGAATTACTCCCCAGCTCCCACACAACTACACAATGAGCACCAGAAATCACAAATTTAAAAAAAATACTGAAGCCGAGCAAGGAATGCCCAAATATCCCAGGTAGAGTCTTTCTGCGTAAGCACACATGGCGCGTCTTAGCAGATAAGGTGGCATCATTGTTCCTAGTTATTGTTCAAGATAAGGCTTAATACTAGAGTCAAAGTGGCTGCTTTTCTTTGCTTAAACTACTCACAAAAGAGAAAGGATATTGTACGGATGATTACATTATCCGGTAGCTCAGGAGCCTTTGCAGGGCAGGTATGTTGCTGTGCCTTGAAAGGGCTTTTGATGTAAGGAGATCATTAGAGGCTCAGTGTGTAACTGATCCTTAGCTGTCTCTGGCTTTTGGTGTATACCGGTGATTCTTGTCTAAGTGTATGCTCCCTGTTCTAGGTATCTAAAATCTTATTGTTCTCCTTCCCTCCCTGCCTCAATCCCTCTCTCCAACCTCCACACTGCACAGCTGAAGTTGGTTTCCAGCTTTGCCTTGGGAAGCATATAAATACACACAAATGCAACTGGAAAGTGAGGCTTACACTGCTAAATAGTGCCATTAGTTTGTCCCAGGAGTTGTTATCCTCTGTGCGTCACGCTTTGAACAAGATCAAGAGTAGCTTCTAAAAAATACGGCAATGAAAAGAATGCACACAAATAGTAATTATTACTCTGTAGCTGCTCAAGCTATAATGCCCTCCATGGCCAGAAGCAAGCAGGGAGGCAGGGGACAGGGTGGGGCTGGGAGGAGGTGGAGGCTGAACTTTGTTGTCTGTGCATCATAGGAGAGCATTGCAGATTGCCCTCCTGATCAGCATAACAAGGGAGGTCCATCATACCTGCTTTTCTCTGAGGTATTATGGGCCAGATCCACAAAGACATTTAGGATTGTAAAGCTCCAGGCAAACAAGAGGTGTTGGGGTGGACACCCATAGACAGCTTGAACGTAGACTTCTCCACCTGAACTGGCCACCCTTTAGAGTCCGTTGGAAGAGACTTAACCCTGGCCTGTTGAAGTACACGCTACAAGTAGTTATTTATTCCCACTACTATTAGGGAGTGTGGCAACCAGCTGAGGAGTGGGCACTGTAGACATCTATCTAAAGTTTGGAAAGATGAATCCCACTCATGTGTACTTCGGTGCCTGTGTGGATCCAGAGCTCCAGGTTCTGCTGTCCTCCTGGGCCTCGCAGCTAAAAGCTGGTTTTTCCAGATAGATAGCATAGAAAAGGCATGAAGCCCTTATTAATTCTCTTCTTTTTTTTTTTTTTTTATTAAAGCTTCTGAGTGCCTCCAAGCTACACAGAAGGCAGTCATTCTTTCCATCTTAGAGTGAAAAATGAATAAAAAAATCTGTCTGTCATAACAACATGAAAGCATTTCCTGAATTACAGCCCTGACTTCTGAATGAGGGTGTTCAACTGAAATGAGTCAGTGCAAGTGGAAAAGCCCGTTGCCAGAAAACAAGGAGGAACCTGGCAGTCTAGAGCAGTTGCTAGATAAGAGCTTTTTCCCCTGTATTCTGATCACCTTCCTACGGAAACAAGTTGAGCAAATGCTCACCCAGAGTCAGTCAATGAAAGAGAGCCTATGCCCCGCACAAACGTGTTGCCTTATTTTGCTCCTGAGAATGAATGAGGTGGGCTTTGACTAACGCTCTCAGCAGAAGGCATTGGAAATGAACTAGGGTTGTCAGGAAAGCTCATTGATTTTGCAGGACCCATCCAAGTTGTATATTATAATTTGGAGGAAGAGCACTCCCTCTTCAAAAGATAATTTTTCAATGTACTGCCCATGTTTGTGCTTTTGTGCAAGTGATAATGGTTTCATAAACGTTTTATGTGATCAGCAT
This sequence comes from Vanellus vanellus, assembly GCF_965231255.1. Taxonomy (NCBI): domain Eukaryota; kingdom Metazoa; phylum Chordata; class Aves; order Charadriiformes; family Charadriidae; genus Vanellus; species Vanellus vanellus. The sequence continues at coordinate 164,538,289 of NC_138905.1, forward strand.
TTAGCAATACCTATGAAGTTGGCAATTCTGACTAGGTTTTACAGATACCAACTCTTTTTTGCCATTAATACTTTTTTCCTTTCTGTTTATGTTCCCAGATTGATTTCCAATAGCTAAAATTTAAACAATAAAGGCAACCTTAGTTTTCAAGTCTGCAAACAGGACAGACAATGTATGCAACCTCCTCATTGATTGACTCTTCTGTTTTTATAGATTCGCTCTCTTGAAAGAATCATTAAACACCAGAGAAAATGATTTGTTGCCATTGATTACATGACATACTGCTGTGACATACCCAGTTTTTATATCTAAGTTATTAATTATGTTGTTAATGTAATTTGCAGACCGCGAGATAAATCATTCAGCTTCTGACTGGATATTACTGGATACGTTGCATATATAAATACATCTTTGGGTGGGAAGGGAACTGTTACCAAGAATAATAGATTAGAAGGCTACTAGTTTGCCTTATAAATCATTATGTGCTAAGGAAAACTTCCTCTACCCATTTATTTTATTATCTTGGAAATGCTGAGTTTCAACATCTCTGTCATTTATGTGCTACAGTGATACACATAATCACTTCATTTCAATGCAGAGGGAAGTCTTGCGATTGTTCTGTTCGTACTCTATCTTCATTCTCTCAAGAATTTCACAGTTTAAGGTTAATAAGCTACAGGACGTAGGAAGCCAAGCTTAATTTGGGTCTTCCCAAAGGCTTCACTAAACGTTCCCCCCCCCCCCCCTCTTCTGGTGGTGGATACTTTGTGCTCGCTTAATTCTCTGTAACTTTCTTTTCCCAGCAATGATTGCCAAAAAATTAATTATGACAGCTGGTGTCGTGAATACGTGCTGCTGTAGTCTGCTGCCACTGGTGACAAACTCATGCGCCTCAAAGTGGAGGTCTCTGCATTTGTACCAACAAATCGTTTGTAAAAGTTCCTCCTGTTTTGTACTTCGTTTCAACAGGTCTAGCTCTTTCCTTAGTTTCAGAAGGGTTTAGCAGCAACTATTCAGCAGTTACCCTGGGAGCACACTACAGATTATGCATGCTTGCCTGACATTTGACAGATGCCCTTAAAAGGCTCAGTTTCCTTTTCATAGAGGCCAGGGGGTTGAAGAGGGTGGAGGGCTAGACACATTTTTGAAGTGAGTGACATATGTTTAAATGTCAAGGTGGTCTTACTGAATCGTTAAGCACAACCCTTGTACATCGAAACAGAGACTAGGTGGGAAATATCCTTTTTAGTTAGAGCTAAGAATTCACATCTTTCAATATTCTTGAACCCAGAGATGACATAGTCCTTCATTTGGAGGGGGAGCTGAATGCCGAAGATTAAATTTTGTTGCTCGTATATGCTATAAGACTCCTTTGAAAGTCTCTCCACATGCGAATAGTGAATAAAACATGTTTTTTAACAGGTACTGCCAAAAGTGTGGAACTCGAGGAGGTAAAGTTTCTCCTGTCCCTGCTTGGCTCTGTCCACGCAGAGGTTGATATTGAGTGTTGGCACTAGTAATGATGAGCAGGGCCACAATTGCAGCTGGGATATGGACTGAATGTAAGGAAGACAAGTATTCATCTTACCTCTTAAAATAACGTAAAATTCTGCAGCCTGAGGTGAGCCCAAAACCCTTCGTTGTTGGCTTTAGCAGCTTTCTTGGTTGAGGAAACATTCAGCATCTTGATAACAGGACTTGATACAAAGGACTTCAACATCATGGTCCAAATTTTTTAGATCGTCAGCACCACAATCATTCCCAAATTGAAACAGCAAGGTGGCCTCAAAGAAGGGAGGTGCTCCTGGTTTCAGAGCTGGTCGTACGTCTTGGAGGAGTCCTGACTGGGGAAGGAGCCAAGCACACGTTCACCTCTTCCCCTTCCCTTGCCCTGGAGCCCACCAAAAGGAAAGTCATGTGCTTAAACTACATGCAAGTCTATGTTCAAATGTGTCTTCAAATCCCTGGTGCAGACGACAGGGGAACCGAGGTCAGGAGCATGCTCCTACACATTTCAGCAGGTAAAATGTGGAGACCCTGAAAGTTAGTAGGTTGTTTTGGAAAATGGCTGGCTTAAATGTAACCATCATTGGGTCTCTAGCTCCCTTTTAAAACCAACAGAAGAAATCCTGGTGTCAATGTGGATACAGGTTTGAACAACTCCAGCAGACGTTATGTCTGTTTTTAATAAATCAGTTATTTTGAGGTATTGCATATGAATTTCATGCTCATATGGAACTAGTAGTACCAGTTGGAGTAAGGAATGGTGCAGGCAGGCCTAGTTCAAGGTTTAGTGCCCAGCAGTCCCTATCAATCTCAGACCTGATTTGTCCTGAGAAGATATTGCCAATTATGTCATGGCAACTGGAGGTAGATAGGTATTTCCTCGGGAGGAAAAAAATGGCCACCATCATTTTGACTTGTCATCTAAATTGAATTTGAACTCAGGTCTCTAGAGAAACACGTCCACTGCATTAAACAACTGCAGGAATTAGTGTTCTCATCGATCCTACTCATCATTACAGATGTGTGCGCTCGCATCTACATCCCACTTCTCCATCTTAGGAAATCAAACCGTGGCCCTGAAGGGCCAGAGCGTGCTGCTCTCTCCAGCTGTGCAAAATGAGGCCAGCCCTGCTGCTGGTCTCACGGTGCCTCTGGGTTCACACTGGTGGGAATGAGTGGAAGCAGAGGTTGGGGGACAGATGAGATGAGGTGGCAATTTCCCCCTCTTAGCTTCAGTGTCCCCTTTTAAATGCAAGTTGAAAGAGGAAAATTAAAACAACAGTGTCAGTTAATGTTGAAGAACAAGTTTGAAATTTAAGTTTATGTTGTAAAATACAGATCGGCAAATTTATGGTTCACTATACATTCATATGATGCAACGTTTCCAAGATAGTGTCTATAATATGGAAATAGTTCCTATCAGATGATAACTGCATGTTTTGCAGAGGCCACAGCTATATTATTATGTAAGCTACAGTAAAATATTAATTAATTGCATCTGGACTTCCCCACTTGGACACTCTGGAATAAAGGCTGTTAATTGATATATGTTGAATCTACTCCCAAAAGAGTTTTGTTTTTTTTTTCTGAAAAGTTTGGCTAAAGAACATTTGAAGACAGAGGATGAAACACACAAAACTTCAGGGAGATCATGTTTTTATTCTTGATGATTTGAACTTTTAGAAGGTTTTTTAAAAGGTCTTTATCATTTTCTGGCCAATAATATATATAGATATGTAAAAAAATTTAGCTGCTAAAGACTACTTTTTCCTGTTTTGTTTTGTTCCTCTTACACAGAATAGCGGATATTTTTTTTTAAGAGGATTAAAGCAGACATTGATTAAAATGTATGAAAAAATTTGTTCCAGAAAACTGAGAGCAACCTTTTTACTGTATCAGTTTATACACACAAATTGACTTTCTGACTGATAAGGAGGGCAGGAGGTAGACGAGCAGGGAGGAAGGAACAGCATCCTAGGAGTGATGACAAAAGGTGCTGGAAGGATCCCAGATTATCAGCACAATGTAGGAAGGGGGTGGAGGACAGCATGCAAATGTCTTTTCCTGTGCGCAGCTTGTGTGAGGGCCCTGATGGATGTAGGGAATGAGGCTAAGCAAACATAATACTGACAAGCTGTAAAAGGGGGAGGTAGGCCATCAAAAAAGCCCGGGAGACTGAGGAAGAGAGACTGTATTGTTTAAGTCCATCTTAAAACTGGTTAAATTGTTTATTCCTGTTCTTTCTCCTTATTAGGTTATTTCAGATCTTCACTCTGAGGCTGCAAAACTTACTTTGAACATTCAGGGAAAATCTATTCACAGGCTATTTTCTAATCCACCTTGAATTATAGCTAAGAAATCAAATCAACCTCCAAACCTCCTATAGCGTTCACTCCTTCCCTCACCATGCACTTCTCACTGAGGAAGTGGCGGGGCAAACATAGTGTTGTCTGTTAATAAAATGCACATAGATAAAAGACATAAAATTAACATATCACAAGATTATAAAATCACAAATTCCATTCAATCTTCTGTTCCAGTAGCCTCCCTGTCAGTTATTAATTTGACCTTTGCAAATACTCTTTGCAGTACATCACATGGTTACAAATCAGCGATGCCTTCAAAACTGCACACAAATCTCCAAAATACAGTGTAAATTCCTACAGTTGTAAAGTCAAACATTCAACCACTGGTAATGCAATTTAAAGTGTATTGGTCTCCGTAGGCTTACAGAGTACAGTTTTGCCCAAGGTTGCATAGCAAGCGTGGAGTGCGGCTGGAGCAGGACCCAGTTTACATGACCTGTAAGTTCCCTGGGTCTAGAGAGACCCTCTCTCTTCTTGCCACACGCTGCAATGTTCTCTTTCATTCCTGATTTATAGCCTCAAGCTTGTCTGAGGTAACATTTGAAAATCTGAGGTCTTTAAAATTGCAAGTGAAAAAAGAGGGAGGGGATATTTTGAAGAACTATGTAGCTCACTGCCTACAAGACTTTCCTGTCTACAAGACAGACCACTAATATTTTAGCTAAAAGAGTAACTGGCAAAAGTGAGATCTGCTCTTCTTTATCAGAAGAGGTGGGTGACCCTTGGGTGTGCCAAAACAGAGAAGAAATTGTAGTTAGATGTCAACTAGTATATGAACATCACCAAGTTACTGCAGTTTAACCATTTGCTGCCTCGAGAGAGAGCCACCATAAATGACATGGGACAGACTCTCAGCCCACAGCAGTGACAAGGTAGGGTGTTCCTGGGAAAACCTCAGCGAAAGCAAAACAATTAACAAGCAGCCTGTTAAGCCTCGGTAAATCGATTCCATTCCGGCACCTGCCCTTAGTGTTGCCCCTGGACGGCCCTTTACGGCACAAGAAAAGGCTCTGCCAAGTCCCCAGGATCTATACAATAAGTGCAAAAGTCAGCTTTGCTTTTCACCTTCCAAATTACTGCTGGTATGTGCATCGTCTTCTTTCTGCACTTTGCCTAATTCCAAGGACCCAGGGTATTTAGGCACCTAAAGCTGTAAATAGGCATCTGTGGGCACCGATGTGCCTTTCCAGATGTGCCCAGAGGCCTTCTGCATAGACGCTGTTACCAGTTTTCCAAATGGCGGACCCCTTTGCCACCGCATTAGCCCATTCATCTTCCTTTAAAAAACATTGCAGAGCGGTTAACAGCTCCGTGAGGAACTGTTGACATCGCTAATGTTTACGGATTAGAAAATGTTAGTTCCGTGCAAATTATACTTAATTGCTGTTGTAGGATAATAATTATTTTTCATTAATAGAGTCCTAAATCTTTGAAAGCCTTAAATACTGTATATCTCATTATGTTACACAGTACAAAACCAGTGAAACCCTTTCATTAATTCATTAATGATTAGTTGGAAAAGCAATGTGACAGATTATTATACATGCTACCAAGTACTATTAGTACACTGATATACACAGCTTAATTTAGAACTTTAATATTAGAGTTTTATTTCTTCAAGCATGGAAATTGAGTAGAAAATGACTATGAAGATAAATTTTCATTTGATATTTTTTCTTCAACAGCATTTTCTACCATGGAATCCTTCTTTTTTACTATTCAAACAATAAAAAAAACCCTAAATATGCCTTTAACGTGGAGGAGTACTTTTTTTTTTTTTAAAGCTAGGTATCATTTAGTTAATTGACTTCCAGTCAGTCAAAATATCAAAATCAGCAGTGCCGTACCTTTTGAAATTGGTGTACCCTGTTTCAACCCAGTTGAGAGACCAGGGAGAACCACTTCAGCAACTAAATCAAGCCTTTATTTCTGGACCTCTACACTCTCTCAGTGCACAAATGCCAGGAAAAAACAGGTTAAAAGATTCATGAAAGGAGGTTAACAAACATCATTTTAGAGAAAGAGAGAGTGAGAGAGAGCATGAGTGTTGGTGTCTCCACGCTTTTGTCACTAGTGGAGGCAAGGAGGTACACCTAGCACGTAACGGGTGCTAATACAGCAGTCTGGCATAGATCAGGCAAATAGCACCCTAAAAGCTCCTTTATCACCCCGGTGGCTCTGCCCTGCAGGTCTACGCCTCAGGCACAGACAGCTGCTTGTTCGAGTAGGAAAGCTGGGACCACGTCCTGGGTGGTGAGCGTTCCCTGAGCCAGGCTCTGCTCGGTCACCTCCGTGCGCGCGACCACACTGTTCAGGTCATTGAGTCTAATTGAACTGGCATTATCGCTACATATGAATAGTAGATGACTGAAGAAAAAGATGCATGTATTTCTGCCTGAACGCACTCTTGCAGTAAATGAAGCCAAGGTTTAATGCACATGCATTGTCGCTTTATTTTTGTGAACTTTGCGTAAAATATGGAGTCCAGCCATATGAGAAAACGTCTTTAAATGAAGGCTCTGGAAATGTCTGTTGGCAAAGATGTTTTGCAGGAGATCCTGAAGTAACTTCCGCTTGGTCGTCAGGACTCTTTTCCTACTCCTAAAATAGAAGGAGAAATGTACAGATCAGCTCCTCTGCTCAAATAGAATATTATGGGAAAATGCACTTTGGCAACCCTTGGAGGACACCTGCCATTTTCTTCCTTTCCCATCCCCGCATGGTGTTGGGGCATCTTTGGTGATTGCAGGACTCGACTCAGTTGCACATACACTAAATAGAGAGCTTCAACGTTCCAGAAAAACTTTGTCAAAATGCAGGCTTTCTGTTCCACAAGAAATTCAAACCTTTTGAAATGCACTTTGATCACACTGCAATATTAAGTCATGGAGAAACCTAGAAAGCTGTGCCAATTTAAAAAAAAAAAGAAAGAAAAAAATCCTAAACTTTTAAAAAATATCGTAACAATTTATTCAAGTCTTTTCTAATATTCCATTCAATTTTTAATGTTAAATTGTAATACAGGAAAGCACTGAAAAAAATAAATCAGAACCTGGTGGCTTAAACAAGTTGAGGTCAAAGTTTCAACACTTTCACACAGAAAACACTGTTGATGTTGTCTGCCGGCAAAAATTTTGAAATTTCTTTGAGTCTACTGTCCAATAGAAGGGTGTCCCATCAGAAATCTTTTGTATTCATGAAGTTATTCAGAACAAGCAGTTTCACATGCTCTAATGAGCTGTATGTGAAGACAGAAGGCATGCACTTAACCAACAAACAATGTTTTTTTCTCCACCCTATACTCAACAGAATGCAAAATAAATTCCATTATTTGCTTCATTTGCGTCTTTTGGGGACAGTAATATATGGTAAACATTATTAGTGCTTTACATTGACATCTGTCTGTGGAAGAAGGACTCAGAAGTTAGTGTTACCACAGGGTGTAAATTATCACTGACCTTCTGAAAAGAGTCCCAGACTGCGGCTGGGAATACCAGGATTGGGGATGTCCCTGCAGGCCAGCCGGTCTTTAAGAATCTTTTTTAATGCTCATTGTAAATCCTGAAGATGTACAGAAAACTTCAGTTGCTGTGATGCTTTATAAACCACAGGAATATATTTAACATATTAATAAAGGCAAAAAAAAGCCAAACAAACCCTAGGAACAATCCAGTTCCTGTCATCTCTCTTGATTTTTCACTTAGTAGACTTCTTTACGGATTAAAAACTTTTTTTTCTTCTTCTTCTTCTTCTTCTTGTAAAGAGTGTTCATTGAAGCTTGGCCAATAGATGGTATCACCTTTTCCAAAGTCTATGCTATGGGAGGCCTATGGAAGCATATCTGCTCAAGGCATTCATGCAAATTATTACTTACTGCCCTATATGCTCATAAATTAATAGCTTCTCTGTGGATGAAAAACAGAAATTAGACAACCATTAAAGTTGAACAATGTATAAAGAATATTAAATATTAATATATGAAATGAAAAAATATTGCAAGAGATATGAATAGATATGCCAGGAGCATAACAAGCCAAACCTAGGAATGTAAATAATAAAAACATGTTTTCAGCTAGATATTCTGGATGGTTTAGTATTCAAATTAAAGTTTGTTTTCCCATTCAATAAAAACAAAACAAAAAGTATTTACCGTTGTTGCCTTATTTGCATGAGAGTTCATTTTCCTCCTGTGAACAGAAACAGATTTTTAAGCGGAGGCGAATCAGGATGGAAAGGCCACTTTCTCATCGGTGTGTTTTTCAAGGAGCATTTCAGTGAGGTGTGGATGGCAGTTCTGCAAGTTCAAGAGCAAGAATACCCCTTACAATTCTAAGTGTTATTTGAATGAATAATTGCGAAGCTAGCTTGTGCATTTTAATGACTTGTGTCAGCAGCAGCTATAAAATTGAAATGGAAATTGGATGAAGAGTTTACTTAATAGTAGGATAAGATTGCCTGTTGCTAAAGTATTGCGGCTGACTGCATGTGTCACTTGTCTCTGGCAATGATGACTCTCGTTAGAGCCCCATCGGAGCTACAGAACCATTTCACATGGTGCAGCAGCCGTAAACGATCATGTTAAAAAGACCTGATTTCTTTGTGGATCCAAGTTCATTTTTAAAATCCATTACACTCTGGCCAGCGCCAGCTTCAGCTTTTTTCTGCTAATTCTGAATTAAATACTACTGTTTTATGTCCCCATGAGAATTATTGCAAAGACACTCTGTATGGATTTTGACCTTGGCCATAGATTGCTTCAGCCAGTCCAGTCCTCAATTCAGCCTCCTGTTAGGTCCTTCAGAGTGAGAAGTGCACCCATTATAAATATGTGTTTAGTGAAACATTGGATGGAGAATGCCCTTGATCCCATAGACTCAATTTTACAGACTTTCATTTAGCCATCATCATGTTCATTTCCAAGAGCTCAGGCTGGACTGGGTACTTTCCAAGAACTCCAGATCCACTCTTGCCTTAAACCCCCAGTGCGAATCCTACCAAGATGCAACAGCACCTCGCTTTTAAATATTTTAGATATAATTGTATGGGCTTTGCTTTAGTTAGGGTACTGAATGTGGGCTGTTCCCATGCTGTGGGCTGTTTTGTGGGATTCATAGGAATGAGAAAACGGTAAGAAGGAATCTGGTATATTTGGAGTAGGCAGAAATTGTTTCTTAGGATAGTCCCAAAACAGTCTAATGAACATAGATATCTGAGGATTTCAGATCTAGGTACTTGGTTTAATCAACACACACACGCACACGCACGCACACACACTCAGAGCCCACCCTGGCTCAGAAAATGATTAATTGCTAAAGCTTTTGATTAATATCTATCATGGAAAAATCCCAACATGCATCTTAGGAAGGAAAGCTCTTGGTTCTGCCTGCAGTTTGAAAAAATCTGAATCCTGACTACATTTCAGTGCTGGTAGGAAAAAATGTTACAAAATGACTGCTGTATTTTCATAAAACACAATAAGCACGCAAAGCAAGATACCAAACCTTCCAAAGGCACATGAGAGTAAAGTCTAGCTGTTGTAGTGCTTGGGGCTCTGTCCAACGTCGAGAAAATCCAAAATAACATTGCGCAACTGTACTATCAGACATAAGGTCAATCAGGTTCAGCACCAAAGGAGGTGGCATCTGTTACCTACCTCATGTTTTAGTAAATAGTCTGTTTTTTATGTGACAAGTGCAAACACAGATACAAATTAATGGGAAAAGAAAAGCCCCAATTGTCCATTTGTGTCACATTGCAAACTGCTGGGTGAAAAACAGCCCAGCATCATTTAATCATTCTGTTTTCCCTTTCCTTTTTCACTCATTACATTCATTACTGGTCACAAAAGACTGCTCACAAAACAGCTAGTGATTTTAATTTAATGCATCCTTTCTAAAACCTGCAGGGAAATTAAAGGAGGGAGCAACCTGGAGAGGGCTGGGGAGCAGGAGGGGGAAATGGGGCTTGGCACATCTGAAGCTTTAAATGCTAATAGTCAAGCATTTCCCAAATAGAACTGAGCTGACCCCAAACACATTGGGAGGGCTTAACTCATTAGTTTGCAAATTGAGTCAAATTGACACAAGGAGTTTCCTTGCAGTGCCTTTAAATCTCTGATGAAGGCTGGTGAGTGACCTCTCAATCTGACAGGCCAACAGTTGCCAAACCATCTCAATATCACAAAATCCAATAAAACAAACTACAGATCATCAGGGGCTGGTGCAGGGTTTTTTTCCCCACATTATGCAAAATGTTGTTGTCGCCACCTCCACCTAAATTTACAGGCATCATTGGTTTAAAAGGGATAAGGGAGAGCAGTAAACAACAAATCTAATCAGAACGGGGTGAAATATTTGGGAAGCGTGACAATATTTGGCTGGGGCTGTAGAAAGCCCATGGAGCACAGCTCACCTGGGGGGCACTGCTCTGGCAGAAGGCTAGCCAGTATGGGGGGGGGGGGGGGGGTTGCTGGTAGATTTACTCTTTCAAGTCCTGATCTGCTGAAATCAATAGAAAGGCTCCCACCAACACTAGCACGGTGATTCTGCCCCTCTACTCCACTCTCCTGAGACCCCCCCTGGAGTACTGCATCCAGCTCTGGAGTCCCCAACAGAAGAAGGACATGGACCTGTTGGAGCGGGTCCAGAGGATAATCCGAGGGCTGGAGCACCTCTCCCATGAGGAGAGGCTGAAAGAGTTGGAGCTGTTCAGCCTGGAGAAGAGAAGGCTCCGGGGAGATCTTATTGCGGCCTTCCAGTACCTAAAGGGGGCCTACAGGAGAGCTGGGGAAGGACTTTTACAAGGGCATGTAGTGACAGAACAAGGGGGAATGGCTTTAAACTGGAAAAGGGCAGGTTTAGATTAAACATTAGGAAGAAATTTTTCACTTTGAGGGTGGTGAGGCACTGGAACAGGTTGCCCAGGGAAGTTGTGGAGGCCCCATCCCTGGAGATGTTCAAGGCCGGGCTGGACGTGGACTTGGGCAACCTGGTCTAGTGGGAGGTGTCCCTGCCTATGGCGGGGGGGTTGGAACATGATGATCTTCAGGGTCCTTTCCAACCTAAACCAGTCTATGATTCTATGAGAAGAGGGAAATATGCACCATAAGGGAGGCCAAAAGGAGCAGCGCTGGCATGAGCTTGACTTGGGACAGGGTGTAGCTCACCACAGCCAGAGGAATGGGATCTGTCTCCCAAACAAGGTGTTCACAACAGGGTGTCTGCCTGGGAGCTGTGTGTCTATGCTGGCACAACCTGGGGAGCTCTTGCTCTGCCCAGACAGAGGTGCTTGTCTCCTCCTGAGCTCCCTTGACCCCTCTGACCAGATCTCCAGCAGCAGCCTTGGTACCCAGTTCACCTCAGGCTCCCACAGGCTCATGTGCTTCAATCCAGGCATCCTGGGTAGCAAAAACCAGCTTTCTGCTTTGTCAGCCCCCTCTGCGAGCTGTTGCTCACTAGCCTCCTGCTTCTGGCTAGAAATGATGCTGGAAGAAAAGCCCTGCTCCCACAGAGAAACTCCAAAAGACCTTGATGGCTCCACTATCTACCATTGGGAACAGCTCTTGGTGGCTGATTTTGATAGCAGGTTGCCAAGGATGCATCACAAAAAAAGAGTAAGACTTCTACTTAGTTTTCAGAAATAACATCACGGCAACCTGGGGAGGGGGGAACCCCAAACAAAGAGATTACAAATGTCTGAAAGGGCTGTTTAAATATGAGTTTAAGGCGGATTAGTCCAAAGCGTACAGAGTAAAAGTCCCCCAACACACTACTTTATGCATCTTCCTTAGGATGCCGTCCAAAGTCTATTGGTCTTGACATGACTTCCAAGTTGCTTGCCTTGGAAATTGGTCTTGGTCCTTATTTTTCTTTTTCATATTCAAAGTGTGGTTCTGGTGTTTACTCAAGGGTCTCCAAAAGATTTCATCTGTATTCTCACACCTTCTACTTCCCTCTGCCAGAAATGCGTCTGCTGTGATGCCCTAGTCAAGTAACTCATGAGTTACCAGTCAAGTGCTCACTTGTAACCATAATCAAGGAATGAAGACAAACAGCCTTGGGACACCAATTAAGCTATCCAGTTCTTTTGACAGACCAAGTCCTAAAGTACAGCCTGTCGAACACAAAAGGCAAAAATATGTCCTTCAGAAATATTCCTCTGCATCCTAGCGCTAAGGATATGGATTCGAGAACTAATTACTGCCGGCTAGCTAAAGTGTGAATGTGCCTCAAAGCTGGCTTGCTTTAATTGCTCCTCTCCCCGCAGTAAATTCTCTCTCTCTAGGCTGGCTGTTTACCCCTCATTTACTTGCTGAGGAGGAAACTCTCCCGCATGTGTTCCACGGTAAGAACCGGAGCACGGGCAGCTGACTTACGCGAAGTTTACACCTTCTCCTCCCTCACAGTAATTTGTTTGTGTGACTATCCCATAAACCTGGAAAATGAATTTAGCAGCAAAAATAGGGGCAGTGAGCTAGGTCTAATAGAGGACTTCAGCACTTCCACACCTAACTGCCTGCCCAGTGTGGAGACCGGAGCCCAGCTTAGGAGTCCACAATCTCAGCTTAGTGTTACCACCGCATTCGACAGCAGGTACCATGGTGTGTCCTGTTGGTAGCTCAGTATTGCCTTGTGAGTGACCGCAAATCATTCCTTCAGTGATGTAGCATGAACTGTGTCCCCTTTAGCTTGACTATTTACCCAACAAAATTATTCTGCAAAGCAACCTGATTTTGCTATCCTGGCTGGAGTTCTTGTTTCCTTGCAAAAATTAATTTTGATAAATAACTGGACACAATTTGCTGTTTTGAGGGTGTGGGGGGAAGGGAGGGAAGGCCATAGGAAATGAGATGTTGAACACTTGAGTCTGCTCTGCTTCATTGCTTGTTTTGTCTCCTTTGCCTTTTACTAATGGGTGTTATATTTCCCTTTATTCTCCTTTTATTTCTGTTGTGTTGAAGAACCTCTTTTGGTCGCCTCTTATGTCCCTTGCTAATTGAAATGCATTTTGTGTCTTAGATTTTTGATTTTATCTCTGTCACATAACCCTCAGTTTGGTGGGAGAATTTTAACAAGGGGGTTTCCAAGAGGCTTTGCAGCTTCTCCTGCCAATGCAGCAAACCATTGTGTTGTAAACACATCCAGGGCTGCCTGACGATTGTGGGTTATTGTGTTCCTCATACTAATTACCCTCTATAGGGAGAGAGTGTGCAGAAACATTGTGAAAACCTTGTCTTCTCTTCCTCCAGCTTTTTGTTTCGTTCTCACATTCTTGGCGTCCAGCTTTTCGCTGCTCCTCAGCATCTCAAGCCTTGCATGGACCTTTTTGTCTGCCTCCTCTTTTGCAACTAATGCAGAGTCTGTTTTCTTAACATCCCTTCCTCACTGAAACATCTGATGCCTCCTCTCATACTTGTTGTTCTTTTCTGCTCTGTTTCTACTGCTCGATGCCCGTCTTGTAAAACAGCACCTGGTATAAACACACCATTTTAGGTGTGGTCTTATGCTTTTCCAGCTGCTGCCAGGCAAGAACTTTATTTCCAAGTTCAAAACTGCTCAGCTCTCACCTTGGCTCGTGTTCAACCATGCAGCAGCTCCATCGAGATCCTCATCCTGGTCACCCAAGAAAAATCCTCTTGTCTGTGCAAACACTCTCAGTCACCGTTTGCTGCAACAAGGTACCTTTTGCGCACACATTTCTATTTGCCTTTTTAGACTCTAGGCATTTTCGGATAAGAACTATTCACTCGGTCTTTCTGCAATAGCATCCCTCGCATTATGGCTGCTGCCCTAAGATATAATAATAACTGTTAATCTGCTGAGTGCCTGAACTAGAAGAGCTGCCTTGCTTGTGTGGCTGAGAGAAGCTCTCTCGCTCTTTGAAAACCCACTTCTCCACATGGATAAAATGAAACCTACGGGAAGAAGCTTTTGTATGAGCTTTTAAAATTTTAGACCTCTGAGATAAATTGAGGGCCCAGCCCTGAACTCTGTTTTTGAGATAACCCCCCGCTAATTTGACAGAAGAGTAACCTGTACCAAGGACACCAAATGAAACCCCATCTGATTTTTAATATCTACTTCAGCCGCCAGGAGCATTGCCCAGCCCCCAGGTACAGCAACATGCCCGAGTCGTGGCCTGGTGCCATCCCAGGAGAGATCCAGTCATTTGTCCCCATCCTACCCTCCTCCTGTCCCCCTCCCCAGCGTCGGGGAAGGGTCTCAGCGCACCCACCACCACAAAGAGCCAGCACAGCTGGGGTGAGTTGGTGCCTGGAGCCTTTATTTAAAGGAGGACGAACACAAACACCCCTGCTGCAGAGGACCTTTTTGGCTCCCTAGCCCAGACCACAGGGTTTGGGAACCGGAGGGTTTGCCCTCTGCCTCGCTGGAGAGAGGTGAGCTTCGTTGAGAGTTTGAATGGTGGAGTTTGGTTGACAGACATTATTATCTTCACCTGATGAAACATCCTGCTGAGGTAGAATACCCTGCTGAATGGTGACAGGGATACTTGATTTTTAATTATTTTTACATGCAGGAGAATGGAAAGTGTGAATATAACATGCCAGAACAGCTCCTGTATTTCATTATTTGTGGCAGGTATTTCAAAATCAACAAAACTTTAGAAAAAATGCTGTACACATATAACATTTGTTATCTTTTTTCTAATCCTTTAAATCCCTTAATTTACTCCAAAGTTGTTTAAACTGTTATCAACCTCTTTTGAGGGCTCTACATCTTAATCACAACTATATGACAAATATTTGATGATATAGTATGTATTTGGCAAATACTTAGGACTCAAATGATAATACCAAAATAGAGGTTTCATATGATTACAGAGACTAAGGGATTAGAAATTAGATTTAAATGGGTCCAAGGGGCAAATTCAAAGACTTCAAACATCTTTTTAAAAACAAGATGCCATGGTTTGAAAAAAAAGATTTCTAAAATGAATTTGTCGATGATCTCTCCTCCAGAAAAATTCTATCATTTCATCAAGCTTATTTATTTATTTAAACTGCCTTTGAAGCTCTTTTATTTCAAGGAAAAAAAAAAAAAAGAAAGAGTTTGACTGCATATATTACACAAGGGGGAAAATAACACCCATGTAAAACCTCAGTGGGAACTTTCTCTTTTTCTGTTTCATGAGGAGCAAACATTTCCCCAGAGCTGCTTTTGAGTTTTGTGGCAAATTGAGCCTCCAGGTAAATCCTTCTGAGAGGGAATGAAGTGCTGAGAAATAACACATAATGCAAGATGGGGGTTTGATCTCCAGACTGAGGCAGTGAGCTTGAGGAGCATCTGGTGGAGCATCCACACAGTGGCTGCCTCTTGGTAGGGGCTAATCCCAACAGAGATCCAGTGATCAGTGCAGTTGCCCACACACAGATGAGCAGCACCATCCAAAGTGTCCAACATGTCCCCACAGGGTTGGCAGGTACGTGAGACTCAGGGAGAACCGTGACCTGGCGTAGCCTTGGTTGGCCAGCT
Organism: Vanellus vanellus; assembly: GCF_965231255.1. Classification (NCBI taxonomy): domain Eukaryota; kingdom Metazoa; phylum Chordata; class Aves; order Charadriiformes; family Charadriidae; genus Vanellus; species Vanellus vanellus. The sequence continues at coordinate 164,553,653 of NC_138905.1, forward strand.
GGTGCCAGGTTAGAGTTGTGGACTTAACCTCCCCTCAGCAGGGCTCACCAAGCTAAAGCTGATGTGACCATATCACTGCCATTTCCAGAGCTGGTCTTCCTGGACTTGGCTTGAGCACCCTGCACCATGCTGAAGGATGCACTATGGACTCACCAAATTGGGCAATCACTGTTCCAGGCTAGCACATCTCCTCCTCATCTCCCTTTTTTCCAGGATGAGATAAGGTTGGGTCTGAACTTGTGGGATGCTCATTATCTCCAAGAGCTGCTGAGCATCTTTAGGATCAGGTTCTGCAAGAGTTTTAAGCTTCCATTCACTTTATTTTTTTTAATCCCAAGTTAGATTTTGGCTAGTTTTATGCCTGGAGCTAACTCACTGGAGGTTCAAATGAGGAGTGGTGCCAGAAGAAGGGAGGGGAAAGGAATGTACAGCCCAGGGTGGGGAGGGAGGGTGGATCACCTCATCCTGAGCCACCCTGCAGCAGCACCCTCTGAGGATGAGGGGTGCAAAACATCCTCCAGAAAAATCTTTAGCATTATGGGTGCTGGAGAGTAAAGGCACGAATTTTTCTTCTTACTATTTGCTTTATTTTGTTTATGACACTGATCCTCAAAGCAAGCCCATAACCAAATGTAGCAAGCTGTGGTGCCAGCTCCACTGTTCCTCTCCTACAAAGGATCCCAATTAGGGAGAAAGTGCCAGGAAAACCTGCTGAGATAAAGGGCCAGAGAGCACCACTGTTTTATTCCTTCAGGAGGAGGGTTAGTGGCTGAACAGAAGCAAAACCCATGTCTTCAGGGCTCTGTGGACAGGAGGCAATGGGAAGCAGCAGGCCAAGACAGGAGAACTAATGCTGGAGATGCTAAACATGCAGGTGATGTGCCGGGCCTCGGCACTGATGGTTACTCTTCCTCCTTGCTGTGTGTTTCATTGTGTCACCATTAGCTCCAAAACAGCATCAGTGAGCAACCTTCATGGAACCCATGGAAATCCTGTAGAAGGGGTGGGGGGGAATCCAAGGAAAGGGATAAGCACACCTAATTAGCAAAGAGTACAGTACATTTCCAGGTGGATTTCTGCTTGGACTGGGACCAGAGGTGGGTATGGCCTGTGCGATTGAACCAGTTCTTCCCACCATGCCTCTTTCCACCCCAAAAGCCTGGTCACGTAGTCCTCACTTGAAGAGATTTACATACTGGGTGACTGCTATTTGCTAGGACTTCTAGTGGTTTTTCTCTTCTATCCTTTTCTGCTTTGATCTCCTTGCACAAAACCTTGAAATTGAGAGTCATCACATAATACCAAGAACACAAGAAAAACCTCTGCCTGTAGATGAAATAGCACTTAATACAACAGTCATCTGAAAGAGTATATTTAAATTATATTTTATCAGCATTTAAACTTGTGTCTTATGAAGGGAAAACCAGTCTTTGCTGGGTGTGTGCTCTAAATGGGAAAGTCAGGAGTCTAGGAATTTGAGAGGCTTTTTTGTTAATGCTTTGACTGATGCTTAGAATATGAAAAAAGAAAAATCTCACAAGCAAAAGACAGGCTTTGGCTTTCATTCCTGCTCACGCATCTTCTATCATCTCCAAACAAACTCAGCTCAGGTGTCTTGGGCTACTATAAACTTCAGAGGCAAAGTTTAAGAAACAACCTGAATTCAAAAGAGTTTGTGTTGTCAGCTACAAGAGTAAAAAAACGTTATCGGCTGTTTAAGCACTGCTGACTAATGTATATTCAAAAGCAAATCAACACAGTCGCACCCACTCTTCAAGCATCAAGGAAACCAGATGAGACCAGTGTCTCAGAGATATGGTGTCAAAAGATTTTTTTTTTTAGACAGTGGATGGAAGGGGAGAATCGCATTAAAATGTAATGTTTGTCAATGGCAGCGATAAAAAAAGAAAACTTCCCCGGCCATTGCTGGCTGCCGCATGCAGCAATCTGAATACATTGGTAATGTGAGGGACTGATTAGTCCTGTAAGGCTGCCTACAGGTTAGCAGGCCTCATTTCAAATCTCTGACAGCAATATGTGTCGTTTCATGCTTCATCCTCATTCCCCATGTTCAACACAAACCGGGGTCACTCTATATATGGAAATCACTGTCTTCAGGGCAAAAAAATTAAAAAAGGTGAGATTGCCGCTTTAACCTCACTGGCCTCAGAAAATATGTTTTAGTCTGATACATTATACTAGTAGGAATTATTTATCAAGAAGATACAAGCTCGATATTTCAGAAATAATGAGATGTTCTGGTTTTGCAGCTGAAATTTTATGGTCCAGAGAGCATCAGCTATGAATCCAGAGAATGAAGTAAACTCGCAATGAATGATACACAGCATGCAGCTGAAGTAAAATGGCTGTGCAAAGGGTAATATGAAAGTTATAACACAGTGCAAAGCTCACTATGTCTAAAGTGCCTTTGTTGCCACAGACAGATGTTTCGAAGACAGTGCAGGCACGAGATGCTCACAGCATTTATTGAGGGAAGTTTTGCCTGGGAAAGGAATTGCCCGATGAGAAACTTCAGTCACTAACCTTCAAATCCTGCAGCTTATAAGACCTACTGAAGAATTCATGGCAAGATAATTTGACAGGCAAAATGCAATGTTCAAGCACTTGGTGTGGAGAGATTAGTTAGGCTGCAGCAAAGGCTAGCGGTTCTCTCCCAGCGTGGGGTGGATTTTCACTCATACCTTAATTTTTCTAGAACAAAAGCGGATGTGTAAATCTCTTAAGTGTTGTTTTATACCACTGTTTCCTAGCAAATGTCTGTGATTTGAACGAGACGGTGAGGGAGCTCTGTCTGAGCTCAGTATACTTTTGTGCGACTTTGTTTAGTTTGCTTTCTTGTCTGATGAAACAAGCTGAGCGAGGAACTTCCATTTGGTCTTTTTTTAGTCTTGGGTTAGGGTTCAGCAGAAGTATTTAAATGTCAGACACAGAATCGGTTACCGCACTAATACTGCAGTCCAAAGTAATTACTGTTTAACATGGCTTGTGGGGATTATAAACTCCATGTGATCTAATGTGGACAGGAGCACAGCCGTGAGGAGCCAAAGTCAGTCCTTGCAGCTGCTCACATCCCTACAAGGCCAGCGTCCAGGTGCTTTGTACCTACCACAGGTAGCAGGGCTCAGACCAGGGACTCAACTCCTGGCATTGCCATAGGTTCCTGTCCTTGTATCACCCAGCCCTCTCTCACACCCGCTTCCCTTTCTACTGGCACAGGCTGGGTGGCAGTTTATAATCTCCTTTTTAGTGCTTTTCCACCCGTAAAATTTCAAAAAAGAAAGAACCATAAAGTTTTGTAGGATGAGACGTACCACTGTTCAAGTCAGTTTTTACCTGACAGTGCTGGGGAGCCAATCTGAAAAATAAGAATGGGTATCATACCAAAAACTAGGATCATTGTAATCTGCAGCCCGGTGACCTCAGAAAGAAACACGGTGAGTGGCCCTTCACTTTCTTTTCCCATTTCACGTTGTTCGAGATCACTTCCAAGCAGCTCTTGGGTGCAGGAAAAGACTGTTACTTCCCCTGGAGATGCAGATATAAGTCCAGCTCTGAGCACCTGGGACCTTCTCAGCCCCCAGCGGTTTTGGGCTACTGAGTCCGCACTGCACGTGCTGTTGAACACCCGGGAGCAGCTCTACCCAGGCAGCATGTCCCCCCCCCAACGGCAGGGTTTGTCCCATGGGTAAGATTCACCACAGGTATCTGGGGAGAGGATGGTAAGGAAAGGGTGGTGATGGAGAAGATGGTGAGTATCAACACTGCCTAAGCCCTAGACTTCATCTAGATTGTTATCATCAGCCACCCAAAAGAGAAAGTTTAGTAAGAGGGAACTAACTAAGAAAGGAACAATAAAACAAATATTCTGTGTTGTTTGTGCTGTAGAACATGTTCAGTCTGTCAATTTTAACCGGTATAACCCCCCAGGAATGCTCCCTTTTGGTGACACAGGACAGGCCTGTGATACAACACTGACAAGGAGCTGGCACTCAGTTAAGTAGAAGGAATGGTGTCACTTTGGGCACCGTGAAGTGTCCCAGATGGACTCCAGCTGTGTCTCCAGAAGAGCATGGGTCTCTAGTCCTATGCTATCTCCTCCAGCCTATGCAGAAATGTGGGATACCCAGTGTATTCACAGCCAACGAACACTTCATTGGAGAAAATGTGTGTGCTATGGCTAACCCTCTTATATTTTCAGGACGTTTTATTCAATATAAATATTTAGCAGCTCTTAAGTCTGTGCAAAGATCATAAGACTGCACACAACAGACCCAGGCCAACACAAACGTGATGTGGTATTTTAAGCCGTCTAGTTACAGTCCACATCCTGCACAGATCTGCGCTAGAGCTACAGCTGCCCATATCCAGACCATTCCCACATGTGTTCCCAGCCTCTGGCATCCATCCCTGTATTCCTATCTTTGGACCCACTCAATATCTACAGTGCCTCCAAGCCAGGTTCCTCTTCACAGAGCCCCAGAAATCAGAGCAGTCAGGTCTGGATGCTCAGGGGCAGCTTTTCTAAGAGGGTACAGGGTGTTGGTGTTGACACCTTTCAAAAATTGAGCCATTTTTTAAGTTTAGTTGCACTACATGTGTCACCAGAAGAACACAGCTTCTTGGAGCTGTTCTGGAAGATCTTCTCATCTATGTAGAGCTCAGACTGAGAGATACTAATGAATAAAGAGAAAGAGCAGAGCTCATTCTAATGTCAAATTATTCTAAAGTATAATTCAAAGCTGCTTCATGTAACTTAATCCAGGGTAAAACAGATCAAGAAGTGCATCTCCACTTTGTTTCCACTGTCAACACACTCATAGCAAGCAGCAGTGTAAACCTTAGATGACTGCTTAAACTCTCAGTCCATAATATGTCCTTCAGGACATATTTTTGAATACCGATTAAGAACCTGCATCTCTTCTCACTCAATGGCTACAGAGAGCTCTGGTTTATCCTGTATAAATTAATGGGTTGAATAGCAGGCCAGTATCATTCAACATGGGGTAGTTGATCACAGACAAGCCACTGTAGGCCTCTGAATCATGGCAATGCACAGAATCACCCACCAGTTCTGGAAAGAGATTTCGTTACTGCTTTGGCTTTCACACCAATGACTTCTTTGAGGAACGGACGTTCTTCGCAAAGAAGGGGTTTGGGTCTGTGGGTGACTTGGGCCTGAAAGACCAGGCAAAAAGTAGCCTAACATGATAATAATAAAGTATGTATTGTCCTGGACCTGTTTCTGGATTTCTTATTTCTAAATGTGTATCCTCAGTGCAGAGGTGGGACCACTTCCTGAGTAATCGGAAGTAAATCAGGCACTCAGTCTCTGCATCACTTGTGATTGTATATACAGCTGGGATGCTGGGAGTGCAAGGAAGGACTGAGAGTAAGTATTAAAATGGATATCTCTGTTTCAGAGTCACCTGACCTCATTTTAGGCATCCAACAGTTCACCCAAGTCAGGAATCCAAATGCTGGTGGCTTTTTTACGCAGTGACAGGGGAGGATGAGAGACTTCCAGAGAGGACATTCAACCTGTTTAGCATCCTAGCGTGGCTATCTCCACTTGGTGGGTTGCCTTAGGTGAGTGTGGGTCCCCTCCTCTCTGCACAGCCTGACAGTGACTGACTTGCTGTCACTGACCGGAGCACGGCCTGTTTGCTTTACCAGAGTACTCCGTTCGGTGTTCAAACCCATCCAGCACTGAGCAATGACAAGATGATACTACCTGTAAGTATGAACCATGAGCCTCTAAAAAGAAATTGCTGAGTGTTATGGTCACATGCTTGTCCAGCTACAGTCCATGGCGATGTTCCTGTTGCTGGTAAGTACGTTGGGATTTGGCCCAAATAGTTGACACAAACAAGCGCAAAGTTGATTTTGACACTGAAAGAAGAAGAAAAAATGAAAACCATGTATAAAATCACGGCAAGAGAAGGAAAAAAGAAGAGTTCATCTGAAGGTGACTGAATACTGTTTCAGAGCTGTTGGCTGTTCCTTGGATCAAACCTCTGTACTAGTTAATATGAATGATTTTCCTTCTTCTTTACATTTGCTTCTTATTTTGAGTCCGGATGCTGTGCAACATTTCTGCAGAAAAAAATGCACTTGTGAAATGCTGATTTTCTGCAATTAGTTTCTGATTTTTCAAATTTGTCCTTCACTCCAAGGCTTTTGAGCCTCCATCAAGCAGCATTTTTGAGAGACTATGGGAAAAAAAAATCCTTACAAAACAAAAACAGTATTTTCAGAATTCCACTCTACTGCTTTCAGACTATTTCCATCAACCCTCTTATTCATTTTGATTTATTTCCATCCATAAGCAGACTAACGCTTTTCTATGCTTTTATTGTTCTTCAAGAATAGGCCTTCTATTGGAGAAAAATAATGTCTCTACGACCACCACTTTGCTCAATGCAGATCTTCATTAATCTGCAGCCACAGTACAGGCTTTTAGCAGCAAGCACTTTTGATGGGAATTGAATTTGATACTGCATTATGGTTGTAGGGCTTCTCACAATAGACTGTGTTCTTTTCTGTGTCTGTGCACAATCAGAGAGACCCAATTAAATAATTTGGTGCAATAATGGAGAACAAAAGAGTATGAGGGCTTAAAGTGAGGGCTTCAGCATTTGTATTCTCCCTTTTCTGTATCATGTTAATTAATTTGCCTGAAAACCAAAAGAAAGAACATAATGTGAAAAGCATAGCTCATCTACAACATGGAGGCACTTTAAATGCAGATACCATACCAAATCAACATGTAACAAAAGAACATTCTTCGCATTTCCATAAGAGAAAAATAAAATAAAGTTGCCAGCTCATGTTGAGTGGCCCTGGCTGCGGCCACTGGAAATAACGGTAGCTATTTGGGGGGGGAGGGGAAACAAGTATTAAGGACAGGATAATAATTTGTGCCCCTGTGATAACATCTACAAATAAATACCCAGTTTTGAAGCCTAATTGGTGGGTGGAAAACGACTGGGCTTGACAGAGATCTCAATCTTTCTGGGCCTTTAGCATTTTTGTTTTTTTAATCTTCTGGGCTCAATTCTAGTCTATTCTTCCCATAAAAGAGCTCGAAGCAGACGCTTCCAGAGAAGTCCAACCCCTGCTCCTCTGTCTGATTTAGAAACTCCAACAGTATTGCAATGGGCACTGGGGCCGCCTCTGCTCCACCAGCACTCCGGTCTGCACCCGAGTTTATCCAGCGGAAAAGATCCATTTACCCCCTACTGAAATAAATACTGCGGCCCAGCAGCCGCGCAGCCCTTATTTGCTCCTCGAACCTCAGCTTAGGTTAGCGAGCGGAGATTATTTGCAGCTTGGATGACAGGAGCTGCACTGCACTCCGCAGTTGCTGTCTCCTCCGTAGTCCCCCTGCAAAGGTGAGCTCTCTGAAGGGAAACCCTGAGATCCGTAAAACTGGCAGTTGCCCATTTTTCCTGTGGTAAATCATTTAAGCTATTAACTGAAGTCCTAAAAGGTGCAAACCCAATGATTGTTCTATTGTCTCTTGTTCATTAGCAAGTGGAAGAAGAATATTTGCAGAGCTGTGATCCGATTGCTTTCATTGTTCTTACCTGTTAAACACTACTTTAGGGATATTAAGGGGAACAATTTTCCTAAAGATTACGAATCTTATTTCACAGTATATTAATAAAAAGTACCACATCTGGGTGAAAATGTGGTAACAAATTGGGACTTCAATCCAGTTTAGAAATTGACACAATTACATCTTTTTAAAATAGAAAGATATACGCCTTAGCGAGCTACAACTACCTTCTTTCTAGCTGGAAAAGCTGGAAAGCTTCTTAGCATCAGCCCTGTTGTATCCCCTCCACCTCCACAGAAAGCCCTTTAGTTTTGGGCTTGAGCTACACAAGCAGGTTCGTAACTGCAGCTGACAAGGCTACCTGCGTATCACACATGCTCTTAAAAGTACTGAAAATGATCACCACATCACCTCTCATCAAGGTGTATGACATACCTTTGCTGCTACGGTGCCGTACTTCCCAGCAGAGATGTCTTTTTATATCAACATTCCTTCTGAATATTACTTGTGTTGACAAGTTACTAGAATGAAATCTGGGTGGGAGGATCTGGAGGTATCACAAATGGCTAAGATATTTGTGGCTTTTAATCATTTGAATTATCTGTGCATTTCCAAACAACTTTTTTTTTCTTTTTTTTTTTTTTTAGAGGCTAGGGGTCTTATCTTCCTCCCTCCTCCTTAAACTTATTAAACATATCGCAACACCAGTATGCTGCTTTGTTTATCGTCATTCGTTCTCGAGATCAACTTTTCCAGGAAACACCACCACCAGCAATCCTGGATCACCCACAACACGGGAGGCTGCAGCCCTACTTACCAGCCTATTTGGTAACACGTGTGAGCTATCATGACAAGCGCCGTTCATTTTGGTAGGTCTTCAGCCCTTAATTAAAATATATGAGGCTTACAGTTGTTATGTTTCTACTTCCAGCACGGGGACATGAAAACAGAATGCCTTCCTTGGATCTTAGTAAGTTACTTCTGAACATAAAAAAAAAAAAAAAAAAAAAAAGGCGGCAGCATTTCTTCATATTCTCAGTTAATTCAGTCTAAAAGTGTCACACTTATTCAGCAGCAGTTAAAATAGGCTGTGATGAGAGCATGACAATTTCCAGCTAAACTAGAGGATAATTAGAAATGCCCCGTAGCAGGCAAGTCAGTGCTTCAATTTATTTGCTGTTTATTACCGAGTCCCTGCCCCTTGGGTGTAATGACTGTAAAGCAGCACCTGCAGCTTCCCAGTGTTTGATTTAGTGCTGTAAATGGTGCTCAGAGAGTAGATTAAGCTGGAATGTGATCAAACCTTATTTGCAATCCGATTATACAAACTGCTCCTTGCACTGACCAGATTGAAGTAATTTCCCTATAGAAACGTTACACTCACTTTGGTGTAAAAATGATTAACATTTGCTGACTGTAGGTCAGCCTTTCACTTCCAGTGTAATTCTTTATCAGGCAGGATGCCCATCTTTTTTCTTGTGTTTGCCACGTTTGTGTACCGCGCGGTATTTAACCAATGGATATAATCAACCCCCTTTTTTTTCAGGTCTTGTTGATGAATGATTGTAATAAATAAGCACTCCAGCATAAGCAGATTAAACCATTTTTTTCCCTGTTTGATTGTTCAGCAGTATTGACATGCTTAATGATCTAACAGAGAACGGCTACAGAATGAAGGAATTTCCATATTTTACTGAAAACGGCTATTGAGGTATTTATAAACAAACAGCCAGTACACACGTGGTGCTTTAACTTCAGCGCTGGGTGGGATTGCTGGGCACCCACATCAGTCCAAGAACTAACCTACATTTCTTTCAAAAAGTGCCTAAATACTCGCTGCCACTACTAATCCTTTCACTCTTAAATAATCGGCAACATAAGGCTTCTTGGTTCCCAGTAGCCTTTTTTTTTTTTTTTTTTTTTTTCACCGTATCAGGAATTCTGGATGTGAAAACTGTATCTCAGACAATTAGCCTCTGGTAATGAAATGCAACCAAATATATTCTGCACACTGAAAGCAAACACTTGGCTCTCCACATATTTCTGTGACAATCAAAGAAATATTTTACCCTGAAATGCATTATCAAGCCTGACTCAAATACCAGCAATAACATGTTTTGTTGTATAACATTTTAAAGCTGATTTTCTACAGCCGTTTCAGCTGTAACCCTTTAGAGACTGCCGTCCTGAAGGTTCGCAGATCACCATGTTCACACTCGGTCTCCGTGGCTGATCTCTGGGATAATACGGCTCCTGCCCTGGTCAACGGCTGGCGGAGGGACATTCCTAAAGCGCTTTGCAATACGTGCCGGGTAGAGTCATGCAGGCACTGTCCCGGAATCCCCAAATACGCCGTGCAATCTTTTGATGTCAAATAGCCACGCTCACCTGCTGACAGCCGGTGATTCCCTCCCAGCCGGCTCCCGTGCAAAGGTTGGGCTGAGGCAGCACCACGTTGGTCCCAGCACCGCGCAGAGGGGCCAGGTGTGGGTTTCTCTGACATATATATATCTTCTGGCTGGTTTTTATGATACCTGAAAGATTAGAATTAAGTCATGCCAAAAATGTCCGTTTCGCTTCAGCATTTTTAAACTTCTTGTACAACAAGCGTTGAGGAAATTAACACCTGCAAGACAGCGGGCTGAATTATGGTTTTATTTTTACACCTTTAATTTTACTCCCTGATTGGAAAGAGAGAAAATTGGGTCCTGATGGATCTCTTCGTCAAAGTCAATTTTATCCCAGTCCCACTGGAAAGAAGTGAGATCCTTCCATCCGTTGCTGAGGATCAGCCCATTACCCTGCAAACAGGAGGCTTTTTTTTCCCCCTGTTTTCTGAAGATCGCAGCAACCACCAGTAACAGAATACAAGAGCTGAGTTTCATGAGAACAACTGGTCACGACATAACAATTTGTAGTGCAACTTTTCTTTGGTTTCACGGTAGCAGCTTGCTTTCCTTTGGAGAGAGCCACAGATGCGCAATGGCGGGGGCACACCGCACACGCGTATGGGGATGCTGCACCAAGCACTTGGTCCGTAAATATAGCTCCTCATCGTCAAGCTCAGGAGAAGCATTTTGATGCCCCCAGTATGAAATTATATTGCTTAGTGTTTCACAAATGAAGCAACTTTCCTCCCGACTCTCTGCAACGTCAAAAAGAAATTAGGAACAGTGGCTCTTGCGCTCTTACTGCGGGAAAACAAGAGCCCCGGTGACACCTTGATTCCCTGAGTCTCACTGAATGGGAACATTACGGACAATGTTCATCTTGTCCTTAAGGAGAGCAGGACTGAGGCGACAGGGCTCTTCTGCAGAGCCGCACAACAGGACCAGTATCAGGATAAGCAGAAGACAACCGGCTGTTTAAGTGCCTGTAGCAGCAATGCGGAGCTGCGTGGCGTACAAGTTCTTATAGTTCAAATAGATTGGAAAAAAGTATTTTAAGAGACTCCTGCAGACCATTTATAGGTTGAACGACTCCCTAAGCATAGGAGATACATTTTCTGCTTTTGCTGTTTCTTTATCTTAATTCTTTCTCTGAACTTTTATTTCCATTAATAAAACGATATTGCTCATGGGTTTTTTTTTATCATGATGCACACGCCGTTTCGAGTTAATATTGATAGGAAGTTTAGGCTGCCTTTGAAAATAATCATGCTGGGAGCTGTTTCGTGTCTGTTGTATGTCTGTGTGGGGACAGGAGGTAAGAGTCCAAGCATCTGGACCCCACAGCATTCTGTCAGGGAAAATGGGACTGTTTTGGTGGGAATAGGTCTTAAAAAGCATCTATGGCAGGCAAACTGTTCTTTCTTTTTTTTTTTTAAAGTGAGAAAAGGGAAAGATAGGCCATCTTTGGGAATGCTAGTTTTTTTAAGTTTGATATTTATTATGGAAAAAATCTTGCACTCAAGTAGCACAGCAATCCAGACTGCCAGGCTAGATTTTCCTGTTGCGTTTTTTGCCTGTTGTGCCAGCTGTCTCCCGACATCCCGCTCTTGCAGTCATTCTCTACCTGTTTTGTCTTTATTTACTTAGGCCAGCAGAAGAGATTTTGCAGCGCTAACAACAATCCCCAGGGTCCGGCTACGGCCGATGAAAAGCATGTCTTTAATTTGTACCTGCCCTTCCGAGGGGGGTCGGGAAAGCCTCCGGAGGCCGTGTCGGTGGGAGGGAGCTGCTTTTCCCAGGGGACTGCCTCTTCCATTACCCTCTCGCACACTCCGGCAGCCGGCGAGGCTGGAAAGGGATGCGACAGCCTAACAGCCCCTGCAGTGATTTCACATAAGTCTGTTGTTTCTTTGGCGGGGAGTGGAACACGCCGAGCTCTATGTTTAACAGGATGGTTACTTGTACACTGGCTGTCATTATGTCTGCAGTCGTTATCTCGCCACTGCCTCTGTTTTTCCCAAGCAAATCAGAGGTTGCCCTGTGTTTACAGTGGAGCACACGGTGAAGTGCTGAGGTATTTAAATACTTCAGATAAATGAAGACAAATGCCCCGGTGAAGGTTTTCAGGTGTGGCTGGAGGCTGAGGAGACAGGATCGGTCTGGGGATGTGCTAGTCTTCTATCTTCCAAAAATGGGTCCTGCCTGAAGCTATTCGCATCAGGCACCTTGAAACTAATTTGGCTGGCCAAACTCAATCTTACTTTGAGAAATTAAAAGTTCGTAGTAGTTAGGTTAGCATGAGCACCGTGAGGCTTTACTGTCCCTGATGGGACCCCCGTTTTCCTGCCTGTTGTGGTGGCATAGTCAGCCGTGGGGTCCCTGCAGCACCCTGCTCCTCATTCCCCCTCGTGGGGCAGCTCGGCTCCTCTGTGCCCTGGCAGGGAGCTCAGGGTGCCCCGGGATGAGCCAAAACAGGGCAGTGGGTGAGGGTCCCAGGGGACCCTGTCCCATGGGTGCTTTCAGAGCCCTGACACCAGCAACACCTCACACAGCACTTCTGCCGGTGGTGAACTGTGATTTTACAACCTCTTCTGTTAGGTTTTGCTGTCTGAATCTGCTGCTTGAGGACAATTAGGAAGTCTAGGTAAGGACAAAACTGTACGGGCTCACACGTGCAGACCTGCCTTCAAAACCTCCGCTGTTCCAGACTGGCCATGTCTCCCTGGCATGGTCCCCATCGGCTCCCAAGCCATGCTGTACATTTTGGGATGCACAAAAAGCAGAGTGGTTCTCATGATGTGAAAGCAGGAGATGGGCAGTGCCAAATTCATTTTTGATTCCCATTTAAGCCCAGATCTGGACCCAGATGGCCAGAGTTTTAGAAAGATAATTAAAATTAGTATCACATACATTGAAAATATACTCTGCATGTCTTACATGCATTGAGGTCAACATTATTTGACTGAGAAGGTCACTGGCTGTATTTTAACACTTGTCCTACTCTCTTATAGCCAACATTTTGGATACTCACAGCTACAAATGGCCATGGCTGATGAGTAGTCACCTGATCCCAAGACAAAAATTAAAGCACTTTTGTCCACTGTGGTAGCAATGTCACAGCTGCTGAGAACTCAAATGCTGTTGGTTAGACTCCAGTTCTTGCTGCTGTCACTCTCAGCTCACATAAACAAGCAGTTTTGTGTCATTCCCCTTCATTAATGCTACCCTTGGTTGAGCCCAAGTGCTGGTTGAGAAGTGGTTATCAGTTGCTAATAAAGTATTTGGAGTTGCAGCCTGATACAGATTAATTGCAGAGGGATCTGCAGAGGGATCTGCAGAGGTTCAGTCTCACTGCAAAATCCAAGGGAAGCATCAAGAAGATGAAAAGCCACCTCATAATTCACCACTAAGCCAAAGAATCTGTCCCTCTGCATCTGTTCATAGCTTTAGACACTAAAGCCTCTCTTACCCTCCTTTGGAAAATGTGGGAATGCAGCAGTGGTCCTGGGAAGTTGTTTGCTTTTGCCATGCTTTCCTTGGAATCCAGGACTGAACTTTCTGGCACTGTGAACCCCAGGACCTAGAGGAAGAGGAAACACCTGCCCTGGGGTGCAGACGGACCTTCAAGGAAGTTTGACGTACTTCTTCCTCACCTTCCTCCCTTCTTCCTATGGTGTGCCCAGGCTGATACACGTAGCCAGCAGTGCAAAACACAATAAAGAATAATATTAAAGGAAATCAATTATTGTAGAAATGACATTAGCTCAGCACTACCAGACACAAATTTTTGGCTTCATTAGGCAACATCGTTAATTCTCAGGATGACTGGGATATCCTGCAAAACAAAATGGGTGGCTTGGTGCAGAAGTCTGTTGAAAAATGCAATAGAAAATGCAACAGCGGGAGCTGAGGGGATTATTCACAAGAATTTCTGCTGCCAGTGTAGAGATTCCCGCTTGGAAGTAAGTGAGGAGGGGAAAGACTTGGGTATGTCAGATGGTCAGAGCTTCACAACTGAGCTGCCAGCTGTGAAGCAGCCAAGAAAAAAAGCAGGGGGGGGGGAAAAAAAGCCAAGAAAAAAGCTCAAAGGCACCAGCCAAGGTATTGCCAGTAAATGCAGGGAAAGACTAAAGCCAAAACAGTAAAAAAGCGATGAAAGAGGTGCCAAATGGGGACAAAAAAGCTCACGGTGCTGCAGCTGCTGCCATCGCTGCCATGCAGGCAGAGGCTGCTGGTCACCTGGACTGCGGGCAGAGGGGCTGGGGGGGGGGGGCACCAGCAGGCAGGAATGAGTACAGAGCAGGGCTTCTTGGATGACTGGGAGAATGGTGGTCCTCTTTTAAAAGAGGATATTCCAAGTGCTTGTCTTGCAAAAACAAACCAAAAAATCAACCAAATAAACAACCAAACAAAAAACCAAAACAAAGCTGAGGCGGGATATGGCTGCCCTCTCCGAGTACGTCAGGGGAGTAAAGCGCAGGGCGGGAGAAGAGCAGTTTAAAGGGCAATGTTGGCACACGAATAAGTAGGGTTGAGCTTATCCTTGCTAAGTTTCAGCTAGAAGTCAAAGGATTTTGACGGTTGTGAGGTTCTGGAATAGCAATTGGATGTGGAAAAATGAGCCACTTCTTAAGAAGGAGCTGAACAGTTTTACGAAATGTGAGGTGATGCTTGTGGCAGAGTAAGTTCCTGCCCTCCTTCTTTTCCAGGATAACCCCAAGGATAGCTGCTGCATAACTAAGGGACCCTCACACACAGAGGCTTTGCAGCTCGTTCTTTGCCCCCTTGAAACACGTTGGCCCAAACACACGCTGGTGAGTGCGTTAGGGTCCTTGCCCGAGCAGGTTGCCAGTGGGTGCCTGTCAGAGGACAGATGAGACACGGTATTCCCCAAGTGCTAACCTCCAGCTAGAGGCAAAGTCTGGAAAGGAGAGTGGAGTTTCTTAGGTTGCTTGGTTTCCTTCATGTTTGTTTTCAGCAAGGTGGTCTTTGGGCAGTAACTGCAACGTGGAGGCTTAAATAAAGCTGTGTGCCATGATGTGGATTTCCACACTGCAAACTCAAGAGAAGCAACCAACATTAGCTATGCTTCAGAGTACTAGAAGGCCTCCGTAACTGAGGCAGACACAAACTGCACGCTTATGGATGCTTCTACAACCTAACTATTCCCCTGTGCTGCCAAAGTCCTGTCCCAGCACGCGCGGCACACAACTGGGGAAGCACCAACTGGGAACAGCCTGTTCTTCCAATGTTCCCAAGTGATAGTGAGCAATCTGGAGGTGCTTCCCAGGATGACACAGTGTTAACAAGCCCAGAGTGAAAGAGAGGTGGTACTGTCATAAATAATGAAAATAAGAAAAGCTGGAGCACAAGATTCATTTGTAGTAGCTACAATGCTAAATTATTACTTGCCCAGCCCATTTGAGCTTTTAAATGCAAGTTAAATTGTTTTGCTTTAATGCTTAAAAAAACGCATCTTTTGGCCAAGTATAGAGACTAATGCAATCCCTGTCATGATGAGTTTACAGGCTAAGAAACTGCTGTTAAAAACAGCTAATTATTCTGAATATCATCAGCAAATTTCTCAAGAACATCAATGCATGTTGTCTGATGTCTAACCTACTGCACTCAGACACGTCACTGCACACCTGCAAAGACTCCATCGCAGCTCCAGCTTTAAATGGCTTTTAATGTGATCTCAGTATGGTTTCAATAACTGTCATGTATGTTTTCACAGAATCACAGAATGGTAGGGGTTGGAAGGGACCTTTGGAGATCATCTAGTCCAAACCCACTGCCAAAGCAGTTCACCCAGAGCAGGTTGCACAGGATTGTGTCCAGGTGGGTTTTGAATATCTCCAGAGAAGGAGACTCCACAACCTCTCTGGGCAGCCTGTGCCAGCGCTCTGTCACACTCAAAGTGAAGAAGTTTTTTCCTCATGTTGAGACAGAATTTCCTGTGTTCCAGCATGTGCCCGTTGCCCCTTGTCATGTTGCTGGGCACCACTGAGAAGAGTCTGGCCCCATCCTCTTGACACTCGCCCTTTAGATATTTATAAGCGTCGATGAGATTCCCTTTCACCCTTCTCTTCTCCAGGCTAAACAGCCCCAGGTCTCTCAGCCTTTCCTCATAAGAGAGGTGCTCCATTCCCTTGATCATCTTCATAGCCCTCCACGGGACTCTCTCCAATTTTCCCCATCAGAACACTGAAATGGCTTCAAGGTGGAAAAGACCATATCCAACCCAAGAAAGGGGCAACCCCTGAGCACTGAGTTGGTTAGTAACAAGCCAGTGACAGCCTTTCTACTACCCAGTAGGAGACTATCTTGCAGCAGATTTCAGAATGTAACCCATTTCATGGGTTTCACCAAAAATTGTTAGAGTTGTCCATGCTATTGCTCTACTTTCTCCGTTTAGGCCTGCTTCCTGTCGGAGCTCTCATTCCTAACGGCCACCCCAGTCTTCTGCACAGCAAGTGGTTAATCTTCTCCATCAACATCCGGCATGCGGCACAAGGGCAGTGAACATTTTCAGTGTGACATAGTGCTTGTGGGTGTTTCATTAGAACGGATTTTCATGATGCCCTTGAGGGAGGGGAGGGGTAGAAGGGCACTACAAATGCTATTTGGTAAGAGACACAGTGATGCATGTGGAAGAAAACAATAAAGGGACTAGCAAGTCTGGTACTCCTGGGATGAAGAGCATGAAGAGGAATATGGCAGGGGGGAAAAAAAGCCCGAGATTCAGGAAGGTCAGCATGAAAAGTTTCCACTCAGTTTTGTTAGAGTCTTGGGTCAAAGGAAAAGACTTAGCAAAAGGCATGAAATGATCTGTCCAAGAAGCGGGCTTTTTTTGTTTGTTTGTTTGTTTGTTTTTAACATCAGCAGTTCTCGGACAGAACTAGAAAGGTCTAACACAGGTGTCAAAGAATAATGCAGAAATTAGGAGAGATTTTAAGACTGTGGATAAATACCTTGGCTATTGGAAGGAATCTTAAGTGCATTGTTGAAAAGAAAAGCAATCAAACATGGAGAGAGTGCAGGTATGGCAGGAGGCAGGGAGGGAAAAGTGAAGGATGTCTCCATGGCTCTGTGTCAGAATAAAGAAACAGAGAGGGATACTTTCAACAAAAAGGGAGCAAGTGGTGCAGTGGAAAAAAAAGATCACAAGTGGGGGTTGATCATGTTAACTATGAGCTGCTGTGCAATATAGGGTAGTGTTTCAGTGGAATGGGGAAGCATAGGGGACTGGAAAGAGGAAAGGTCCTTGTGTCCTTACTGATGGCTGAATCCATGGAAATGGAAAGCATGTCTCAGCATGAGATCTTCATGATGCAATGAGGAATCTTGTAGACACTAGCAACTGTACTGCCTAAGGGTAGGACTCAGCTTCCTAAATTTAGGCAACTGGAGTAACTTCCATCCAGCTGCCTCTCCTAGTATCCAGTAATCCCAGTCGTACCCACCAGCACTATGAAGATATCTCAGATACCTAACAGCAGGCTCAGAGGACACTAGACATTCATGTCTATGCAGTGACGTCTCAGTCACTGACCGCAATGGAGACCTGAAACACCCAGCTTACATTAGGCATCAACACTGTAAACTTTAAAATTTGGATGCCTGTGATCTGGAGATGAATTTCACTTTAGATAGTTGTAGTTAGTTGATATGAAGGGAGCTATCAAGCCTACCTTCTACATGTAGAATTGTAAAGATGACTGCCTTCAAGTCTTCCTTAAACATGAGAAATTGGATAGAAAAGGATAAATGCATTCAATTTTGGGGGGAGAAAAACAGAGACCAGTTTGGGATTGGATTGATGTTTGGCCAATCTGTTCCCTTTCATCTCTAACTCATAATATTGTTATTTGAAACCAACTATGATGTATGCCTTTTCAAATGCTGATTTATGAATTTCGCTGTTTAAAGCAAGTATGACAACTATGGCATGTACAAATAAATGAGATACTGTAAGATTTGCAGTCTGAGAGGCTATTTGTTAGATTGTTGATTTCAGAGTAGTTCCTATTTGATAGGTGTCTGTAGTACAAATGTTAAGTGGCAACTTGATTGTTTTATCTCTCCTGGTGAACTGGTTCAGGTGATGCCTCAGTTGTCTTGACCTTTCACTGCCTATGATGAAAACAGCTGACTGAATCTAGATAGGGACACATCTCCTTGCCCTCTCATGTCACAGACATGCTCAGTCCCATTCACAAGTGACAAAAAGAGGGGGCACCCGAAGTACCTTCTGCTGCTAAAATACAGTGTCTAGATATTTGCAATGCCATGGCTTTGCAGACTGCAGAACATCGCTGTCTGCTTACTCAGATCCCTTGGGCACTGACAACAATTTGTATCATCCATCAGCATTTCCTTGTTTCTTCTGTAAATTGTCTACCTTCTTACAAGCAAGAGCAAGAAAAGCAAGAAGGAAATAAAACATGGACAACAAGAACAAGGAAGGTGATAAAAAATACAGGGATATAGGACAGGTAGGGACATGTCATTCAGTTCAGTCATCTGCTATTGCAAGCACACAAACCACAAAATCTATTTAATAAGCTCACAGAGCTCCATCTCAAGTGCTATTAGCATTTTGCCCACCCTCTTCCAAATAAAAGGTTAATCCAAACCCTCTGCCTTCTGACAGCAGAGAACTCCCTTTCCCAGGCAAAGTTTACCCATGGCCGGTTTATATCTATTTGTTCTTTTGCCAACATTCTCTTTAGGTGAAGCAACTCTGCTCTGTAAATATGTCAGAGGGGTAAACATCAACAGTGGAGATCAATCACGTCTTATTATAAGCAGCTAATGAAGCCAGCCTCTTCTAGATCCTTATATGAGAACAGATTCTATCCTTATATGAGAACAGATTCTCTTTTCCTACTATGATTCTCTGACTGTGTGGGATTGATTTTTCATCATTGCTATGCCTAAAACTATCCATTCAAAACGAGGCGTTACCAAAGTCCTGTACAGTGATACAGATGATACTTTTTTTTTCCCTATTGCTGGAAATACCTTGGCTTAATCAACACTTGAAGTGGGTGAGTTGGAATCAGAATCTGCAGCCAACCTAAAGATCTAGAAAAACTCTAGCTTAGAGCAAGCCTTTCTTGTACAGGGCTGTCCTACAAAAGTGGGATTTTCAAGTGTGGCTGGTGTAGAAGCTCTTTTTTTGCCTTATTTTGACTGTGTTCTTCCTGGATGTGCCTCCATTACCAGGTCCCATGAAGAATCCATAATTTAGCTGAAGGGAGTTTGCATAAAATCTAGTGAAGAGCCAACTACGAAGGTAGACAAGACACGTTATGAAATGTGTCACACCTGCTCTATCATCAGCAAATGTTTCTGAAACTGAAGAGTTATCTGCTTTAGACCACGTGAAAGTCAGGATAACTTACAACAAAGCTGGTGCTTTATTAAAGACCTATAAATGTTACAGATAAATATTCTGTCCTTACTGTGATTTCCTTACTCCACACTTTTGACTTATCTTATTAATTATTGAAAAATGGAGGCAGCCCTTCATATAAGTGGAAATAAGAATAGTGTCTCTTTTCTTAAGTGCAGTCCTGTCATTTCACATCTCCTCAGTGACTGACCCTTAAAACTCTAACGAAAATCCTGAATATATATAGAGACAGGCCACGGACTTGAAGTACAGTCAAAGCATAGTTACAGAAATCCATTATGCAAAGAGGCAACTTATGTCTTTTTCTGCTTCTCAGTAGCAGCATCTTGAATTAAAAGCGAAAGATAACGCAGCTAAAAATATGGATAGTTCAGCAAAACAGAGGGTGGTGCAACCACCCATCATATAAAACTCATCTTGCAGACATTGGTCATTCAAAATTAAAGACTCGATGAAATATGCTCATATCTTTTTTCTGTATCAGGAGGCACACGTTTCTTTATTTACGTATCTATGGATTGGCAACACAACAAACCACTCTCATTGGTGGGGCTGTCCCGGATAACGCTGCATTCTCCTGAGCTCTGTAAGTGAAATTAGGGTGTTAAAGGACTTTACATAAATACATTCGGAAAAATAGCTAGATTTTGTCAAGATGGGCATGCAAGAAATATTTTCATATTCTTAAGGATCACTATTGTCACTAAAATAGAAACTAAGGGAAATTCTGACATAGCTTGGGCTAGCAAAACCTGTAACACTGCCGTTCACAAAGCTAGAATAGGTGTCTCACTATAATTAACTCGCCACCCGTCCTCCATAATACCAGAATTGTTTTCTCTTCATCTCAGATGATATCTTCTCAAAGAGAAGTGGAGTGAATGGGCCAACCTAGTTTTTTCATTAAGATGGCGTGTATCAAAAGAAATGGAATTTCCTCACTGAATAATCAGCATAAGAGAACGTGTTAGAGCATACTTACAAATAGCTGCAGGTCACCTTTAATTTGGGCATATATGAACTTTTCACACTCCTTTTTATAACTGTAAAATTTTCCCGACATAACTTATTTATACTGAAAAACGCATGAGAGAAATACAATGGCATATAGCTGTCCTGGCTCTTAGAGAAACATATATAAAAAGCAAAATAGAATTCCCATCACTGATCATATAACAGGCTGCGCACCTTGAGCAGAATAAAAAAAAAAAAAACCCAAACTAACAAAAGTCCATCACAGAAGTGAAAACATCCTATCTGCATCATCACACACAGGAGTCTTTCAGCTTCCCATACCATTTGTATTAAAGCAGCATGTAGGCTCCTGGGCCACGTTCCTGGATCTCCTGGTGTTCTCTCCTGTTTCTGTAGCATTCATCACCTCTGTGTCCCCAAAGGCTTTTTAAAGGGGAGTCAGCTGAGCCTCCCTACACACTCGTCAGCTGTAAAAGTTAATGACCCCTTTCTGATGGCGTTTCCATAGCCAGGCACATGCTGGTAGATACAAAGGTGAGAGAAAAAGCCAGCAGTTATGACTTTGAGCAGCCCCTAATCCTCCCTGGACCATAAGGAACAACCCACTAATGGCAATATTGTAATTTGTTTCCCCTGTTGGCTTCAGCTCTCTTTTTAATTCCTTGTGGCTCAGAAAAACATTGCTGTGAGTCCTGAGCTGGGGCACTATTGCTCTGACCTCCATAATTCCCAGGTATGGAAAATATGGGTCCGTAAAGAGAAGATAAATCACAATATAGTTTTGAGTGACAATTCCCGCAGATCTTTAAAAAAACAAGTGGTCAGTCACAGACCAGGAGGAGGGAGTAGCTTTTATAACCTGCGGTTCACAAAAAGAGGATGCGGCTTGGGAAACACTATCCAGCCTTGACAAACCTCCTCCACTCTTCCCAGCTGGGGAGGTGCTCATCTGCAATGGATAAAGACAAGCTTCATCTCCCTGTATTTGCCTATATGGTATAATAAGTGAATTATTTGGCTTCTCAGTGTTTTGGGGATTTGGGGGGATTTTTTTGAATGCTTAGCATATACACATTTTCTGGTAAATTTGCATGAGACAGTACAGAAATGGATTCTACCTGACACAAACTGTCAAACTGCAATCCATAAACGTTAAAAATACATTCTCCCAGGGGTATGCACCTCATGTTCCTAATTGTTAAAATGTTTGCCCTGTGACACTTTATTAGTAAATATCTGAGCACCTCCATATACCATATGAAATTCCAGCTCCTTTGTGGTTTGCCTCCACAGCTAACCTCTATAAAGTTAGAATAGGTTATGCTTCTTATAGGTTTCATTAAACCAAAGGGATAATGGTTTAGGCCAGAGGATAGAGGAAGAGGGATAGAGGAATTTAGTTGGACTATGGCTGAATATGGAGTAGTTTGGCTTCCGTGAAATGAATAGCCACCATTCAGGCACAGATTTCATGGCACAATTGACTACATTAAGGTTAGATGACATTTCACCAGTTTTTTTCAGTGTTACAAGCCCTTGACTGTGGCATCCTAAAATATTCCTATTTCTCCCTTTCCAAACACCGATAACACTTAGCACAGTAACAGACAAACCAAAATCGTCCCACTGGATCTGCCCCAAGCTTCACCCTGTCCAGCAGCACACCTCTGACAACAGCAGGCACTCAAAAACCCAAAGACACGTACAAATCCCCAGCGGGAAAATACAGAATAAAGTCACTTGCATTAAGTCTCATTCCCTCCTTAAATAGTTAAGAGATTGGCTTCAGCCCCAAAGCATGACATTTAAGTTAACTAAGTATTTAAAAACAGTGGAAGTGCAAGCTCTGAATATTCGTTGTGTTCCTTGGAGAAGACCCAGCACACAGACACACGGAGTGGGCTGATCCCAGGGCCACTCACCCAAGGGAAGGTCCATGGGCTCGAGATCAGCTTTGACATTAATAGTTTGGATGTATAGAGCAGGATCCAGGCGGTGGTGAAGCAAAGGGGACAGACTGCCAGCTTTGCGCTGCCTCTGCGTGTGCGCATGTGAGAGCGCCTCTATTTAGAGGTGTGTTGTAAGTGTTAATTAATGCAGCTGACCAATGATTTAAGGAGGCATAAGAGATGGCAAAGAGAAATTTATTAGTATGTACATATTCAAAACCTTTCTCTCGGTTAGATTTATAATCAGAAGTGCCTGGACAGCTACTGTGGTTTCATTCATCTATGCGAGGTATTTACGGTGTGTTTACAGTAGCCATTTATAGTTCATGAGCTTTTTTTCTTTGCAAACTTTAATTTAATAACTCCTAATATCCTCAGTCGCTTTCACACACAGTGCGCTTACTGAACTAAAGCCTTCTATTTCCTTCTGAATAGAAACCACTCCTGCCCAGACCTTGTGCAGCTAGGGATTTGAGTGCAGTAGACAATTTCAAAGACTGCTCTTTCTATTTAACAATCAGTGCATTAGGCTAAAATATTCACACAGATGCACTAGCAATTGAAAGGGTGTGCGGTGTAGTGACAAGGTCCTTCTGTTACCTGGAACTGTAGAATGATGAATGAGCATTAGTGGAATATTCTTTTGGCCTTTAGGTTTACCTTGATCTTCTCACAGAATGCAAATTGACATTATACCCACATTTCTATAGTATTTATTACTGTGGTCATGATGTGAGGGCTTTTTTCAATATGAATAGTGTAAAAGGGGAAACATATTACTGCAAAGAGGCATTATTGTGCTGGGAATGTATAAACAGCTGAGAAGAATAGAGCGACATGCTCATAATGGAAACTGAAAGCTCTTCATTTTGTCCTGATTGTCTACCCTTCCTTTTTAAACAACCTTCCTTTTTCCTAGCTATCAATACAAAGTTCTTTTTGGTAAAATGAAGTGCATTCATGCTGCCTGAAAGAAGCTTTTAAAGTTGATCTGTGCCCACACAAAAGGGAGGCAGTGTTTGAGCACATCAAGTTGAGGAAGCAAACTTGGTCAATGTTCATTACTCATGGCTTGACACTCTGAGCCTCCATATCATTTTGTAAAGAATCAGATAAACTTTCCTCGTGATAAACAACTGAAATAATTTTTCTTAGCTGTCAAGTCCTTTTCTCCCATTTCCAGCCTGTTCTCACACTCTTCCCAGCTCGTAAAAGCAACCGAGCACAGCTCTTTGGACTGATAAATGGGCTCCTTTCAATTGGTGGCAGGCTTCAGGAAAAAGAGATAATCCTGGATAATGTGGACACAGTTTTCATTTCATGTCACCCAATTAAACTGCAATTATCCGGAGTGCAACAGCAGAAAAACTGGAAAGAATGGTTGGAGAATGAGGAGCCCTGGCTCCCTGGGACTCTTTATACTACACACATTAGCCTAGATTTGTTCTATTCTGATAATAAAGTGCCAGTCTAAGCACTTAGCAGCACACAGTGAGACACAGACCAGCTGCAACCTGTAGCTCAGAATGAAATACTATTGCGAGCGCGCTGGGAAATACCAGTTCGATCCAGAGTAACTTTCGGGGAGATTATTTGCATCGGGAATCCAAAGCCCCGCGCCGTGGTTAATTACATCCAGAGCAATATGGTCAGGAGGTGTTCTGCACAATGCGGCGAGGCTCGGATTACAGGTGAAACAAGGACAAAAAGAGCCTTTTCTTACCATGACTCACAGTAGCATTGCAAGCCAAAATAAAGCAGATATCAACCATTTTATTATGAAGGCAAACTGCGCTAACGTATCTTATCTCTTCAGCATTTTGGCTGAGATCTAGGGCAGGATGAATTTAATATGTTAATATGTCTTATTAAGTTACCGCTCTTGCAGTAAAATAAACTGGATAATCTAACAGATCTGTTTTATCTCTAATTACCATGATCCTGGTAAACTGCAATTAAATAAACAGATGGAGTTTTTAAGCTGTGGCCTGGTGCATGGGAACATTTTAGTAATTGAAATGCACGTATTTGTTATTATTGCTTTATTTCATTTACCTAGTGCATGGCAGCTGTGCTGTAGGCATGGGCTGTAGGTATGAAGGTGACATCTAAAGTGTCTCCTACAACTAAAAAGCTTTGTCCCTGGAAGTCCTTACTCCTTGGCCTCAATTTTTTTTATTTGATTTACTCCTACTTGAAGGACCAGGCGGGACCACCCCAGGCTGTGAGACGAGTTAGGCAATTTGGTCTACATTCCCTTTCCTGAGAGGTAAGATGGGCTGTTGGGTGGTACATTACAGCACATCATGAACATGCAGAGAATCAGTGTTGCTCGGGGTCCCTTCGCACACTGGGAAGCAGCAGCAAAACGGGGAACCGCCGTCCTCAGCGACAACATCTGAGGGTGTGTGCAAGTTGCCCTGCCAGGGGATGTGTCTTAGCAAAGTTCCACACAGGGGCCACCAGCCTTGGCGCAGTTAGTCAGATGCATCTGCCCTACACGTCAGTGCAAAGGGGACAATCAGGGGACAGGAACTCCTACACCCAGAGCTCTGCACCACAACCACGGGAGACTCTTATGTACCATTTAAGTCTTCATCAGGCACCAGACTTTGTGGTTTTGTGTAACTTAATAGCAAATGATAAACTATTTTTGCAATATTTTTTTGCTCGCAAGTCATGTAACAGAAAAGAGTGTGACACTCCCGCGGGAAGGACGAAGCAAAATCTAAAACTGCGTAGTGATGAAGTGTACGATTCCCAAATAAAGCACAGCTATTTCATAAGCAGGTAGTCAGTTTTCAAACTGGAAACATTCTGTTTTACCTAAAATGTTCAGTTTGGCCCTGCATCCAGGTATTTACCAAATGGAAAAATGCATTTCCCCATCCCACCTGGGAAAACCCCAGGTGCAGAAAGATTTGGATTCTTCAGAGATGTTAATAAAATTGGGATTTCCCTGTTTCCAAAATAATACCATGCCTCCCACGCTCCTTATTCCATCCCTTCGCATTCCTACCTGAAGCAGGTTCTGGGCTGCTTTGAAGATTGCTTTTCTGTTTAAAACTTGAAAGCTACCTTGTTCCTCGTGGAGCCTATTTACATAGCAAAAAGGTGCGCCTTCGTGTGAGCAAGAGCTGCAGAGTGGAAAGAGGGGTTGCGACAGGGGTATGGCCCCTCACACCCACAGCCGATGTCAGTACGGCTGCTCAATTCCTCTGCAAAAGGGGGGATTTATACCAGTAGAGGTACACATTTTAAAGTGTGGCAACTTTCTTTTAACCGTTTTCTGGTGTCAAGAAGCCTTTAAGAAGCTGTCCTACAAAGAAGGGCAGTCAAAAGAGCCCTGACTGGTAGTCTACTGGCAGCAACGGAGGTAGCATGATTTTAATGAACACATGCATTTTCCTTTAGGAAGCTCCCTCTCAGGGCCAAGGTCAGTTCACCAGTGATTTGCTCCTCTGAGAAGCTGGATTAGAAGCTGACACCCTGTTCCAAAGCCAATCCTAATATTTCAAAGATGAGCTGGACTGAAGCAGCAAGGGGAACCCACAGGAGGTGCCAAAGAACAATATGCATACGTAGGTAAAGAAAGGTGGTCATATTAGATTTAGGGAACAAAGGTTGGGCAACGAAGCAAAATAAATCAATTTCTGATGGTTTTAGGAAGAAGAAGGTCAAGTGCTTGAGCAATGTTAATCACTCATCATGCCTGAGATCTGTCCTGATGGGAATGTCAAGACATTGATCTTACTAAGTGACATTTATCTATGTAAAAACAGAAATTAGGTCCCGTGTATAACATGGGATAGCACATTAGTGTGTTAGCAGAGTGCATGGAGTATATTAACATCATGCATTAATGGCATATACTGCAATGTAATGGAGAATGACATTGCATAGTCTCGTTACGCTGATTATGTCAGGCAGCGTGCACACATTAAGAGAAGGTCCCTTCCCGAGCAGATCCACAGCCCAAATAGGCAAGGGAGACAAACTCGTGCACAACACCTTGACTGGCCGGGCACAGAACCTGGGCTTTCCAGCTCTCAGCTCAGTTACCTCCCAGGAATGAGACAGTGCTGGGTAGGAGATCTGCATATCCGTCACATAACTGTTTTATCATCTACTTTCTTATCTTAGAAATACAACAAGAATGTAAGAATATCCAAGCCAGATGCTGACTTCATTTACAGCTAGGGAGAAGGAGTCACACCTTCATAAATGTCTCTATTTCCTCATTTCTTTCTCCAAAGAGAAGTGCTGTCATGTACTAATCTTCAGGAGGGGTTACTAGACGAGGTTTGTAAATGTCTTTTAAAATATATGTGTACTATATAAATATATATATATAAAAGTATATAGAGATGATGCTTTAAAACATCTTTTCAAATTATTTTTCATTCCAGTGTGGAAAAGGCAGTGTCACGCATTAGAAGAGATTGGATTTTAAAGGACTGTAATCTCCACGCCATCCTTCTCTCCTTTTCTACCTATTTGCAACTTGTTAGGAAGAAACAGAAACCCTGGGATGTATACCTTGTGGTCTTCCGTTGCCTATAAAGTTGTTCTGCGAGGAGAAATACTAACTCCTGAGGATGCCGCTTTGCCAAAATATCAACGTGTACTTTTCATAAGAGCTTCGATAGCTGATGGCATTTTACTTGACTACCCGCAGTCATTGTTTCCCTCAGAAAGAAGCAGTGTCAGATAATTTCACCCCCTGCTTTTCCTTTGGTTGCACGGCGGCCAGAAACAGGAATTAGAGACCCCCAAACCAAGCGGAGGCCAGGGCTCTGAATGGAGCAGCTCTGTCTGAATCTCATGCTAATGAGATCAGGAAGGGAGGAAATGTTGAACTCCAACCCTGGGCTGCCAAGCAGCTCGCCCCAGCCTCTGCGGAGGGCAGAGCCAGCTGGGGACAGGGAGGCTCCCGAGGTACTGGAAGGGGGGATAAGGATGCGACCCAGCTGGCAGGAAAGGGAGCAAGAGTTTCGCCTTATCTTAATAGCTCCTTTTGTTCAGGAATCACAGTAGCGGCCCTTATTTGCAAACTTGAATAAGGATAATGCACTCTGGGCTCTTGCACAGGTGCTGGGCACTAGTGGGTTGTCTCCCTGCCTGTACAATGACTGCTTTTTTTTTACTTTCTTTTTTTTTCTTTTCTTTCCTTTTTTTTTTTTTTTTTTTTTTTTTTGTTAAACAGGGCTGCAGGAAGGAACTGGAAAAGCTCATTCAGCCAAAAGTGCTGGCTGCACATTTGGGCGAAGTGCTGACTGGCTTTTGTTGCTGTGTACGTGGTGCCATCCATGAGCCCGGCGATGATGATGACCTAGAAGGTGATCTGACAAGGAATTTTTCTTTTGGAGGATGTGTCAACTGTTGTAGAAGCTCGCACATTTGTAATGAGACTAACTGGTTCCAGGAGATAATTGCCTGGCAGTCTCCCTCGATAGCTGGGTAGATAAACAGTGTATTTTCTTCTCTTCCTTCAAAAACTTAACAAAGGAGGAAAACAGGTACTTGAGCATCTGCAGGCACAAAGTAAAACAAGAGTAAATCACAGGAAGACAGAGAACTTAAGAAAATTAGACATACTGTTGTTGAGACATTTTTCTCAGAAGTTACACGCAATGAGGAGCTGTCCTACTGAATTTTAATGGATTTGCACCACCTTGATGCAACTTAGCTGACTTGCTCTCTTTGAGAATCTGGCATTGGACTGTTTCACTCTTCAGTAAAGGTTGCCTGCCAAATGTAATGTTTTCTTCCTTTTTTTTTTTTTCCTTTTTTTCTCCAGTCGTGGTTTACAGCTTGCCTGAATCCACAAGAGGAGGTGATTGGTGTTGCCATATGGTGGCTGTTGGATGTAATACTGTCCAGTTCGTGGCTAACATCCTTTTCTTCTTAAAGGTCTGCTGCTTTCCAAGTTCACTAGATGCTGAGGGACTGTAAAAACTGAGTAGACTGAATATCTGAGAATGAAGAGAGACTTATGAAATGCCTATAAAGTACTTACCTCTTCAAATGGGCTAAGATCATATTACATGCTTGTGGATTAACAGTTTGAGGAACCTTAGAGCTTTGTAATGTACTGCTGCTTCTACACAGGCTTTTTTCTATCTTTCTGTGTTCACCTCTGCTGTAACTTAGGAGGTGGAGCAGTCCATCACATGTAATTCAGGATGAAGTTAATTAACCCACTGTTAGAATACTTGAGACTAAGTCTACCCTCACACACAGATGTATTCCCTCTTGTTAAGATTTCTAGAAAGCTAGAAAGATGCTTGGAGCAAAAGAAATCCTCAGTGTTAACGAGCACACCTTTTCACAATAAATAAGGGAGAAGGATCCAGTACATCCTTATGTCATTTGCTGTCTGCTTTGTTGTGATTAGTAACCTTCTTCTGGTGTAAGATGTTTCTCTCTTTGTGCATCAGGCTGTCATCATAGTAACAATTATCAAACATTTCCATTGTGGTAAATTCAGATACCCTTGATTAGTATTGAGCACCCGTTGTGCTGCAAATATATACATAAATGTATTTGCTGGTGTTATCCACTATGGATTATACATCTTTCATTTAACTATTTTAAGTTATAATATTACAGTGTGCTTGTAATATAGATTATTAAAAGAGCCATTTTTTTTTTCTCTCTGGAACCATTAATGAAAACCTCATTTCCATTAAACTTTGTTCCACCAGATTTTTCTCCTTGAAAAAATATCAATAAGCTAACAATTTTCTTATTAGAGAAACCAGAAAGCCAAATCTATACAAAATTTATAAATGTAAACGTGGGAGGTAATGTAGGTATTCATAACTTTTCCAAACCAAGTTATAATATTTAGTTACAAAAAAAAGTAACCAAAAAGTCACTCTGTTAAAGGAAAGTATTTTGGGAGGGTGCGAGATGTTTTTCCCGTTTTCTTTGCAAAAAAGATGGGAATGTAAGCTATTCAACCAAATGACCCATGGTGGTTTTAGTCCATAGCTTATCATTTTAAACTCTCTCAGGAGCTGGAAGACCAAATCCAATTTTCTTTTCTGCTTAAAGATTTGAGCCAACACTTTTCACAAGGATGACTCAGTACTTCAATTTATGCAATATGGAGTAGGTTTCTTTCTCTCTCCCATGGATCCCTTCTTCAAAATCATTTAAATAATTATTCAAACAAGATATGGACCCCCAGTGGCTGCTCTTCATCTGAGCTAGGAGGCACTCTGGGTGGGATCTCCCTTCCAGCTCCCACCACAGTTACTCAGCTGGAAAAAAGCTTAACCAGCCATCGAGCGTGTGAGTAAGGAGGACTCTGATGGGTGAATTAGTGAGGATCTGGGAATAACAAAATCAATTATTTTCACAGCCTTAATTAGGATCCTGTTACGATGCTGGAACATAGAGGACTGTCTACCACTGGAGTTTATGTTCATCTGACCGTGCAAACCCAGAGACCACAGTGGAGCAGGGTCCGGCCTTTAGCCGTCACCATCACCATCAGGCTGAATGGTGGCCCAGCAAAGCATCCATCCTGCCCGCTACCTGGCGGCTGTCTGCTCAGGGTGCTGGCACCGTAGGCAGCAGCAGCTGCAGGACACTCTGCGCATAGCTGTGGTATATATGGGAATGAATGGTAACTAGGGTTGCTGCTGCTGTTTTTATTTTGGCTAGTTGGCAGACTGTCTCACTATTCTTTAGCTTTTGAATTAGGATGATGTAAGAGGCCCAGGCGCTATGCTAAACGCTCCGCTACAAGGTTTATCAGAAAAGGCTGTCGGTCTTGAGAGAGTTACCCAGGATCGCAGAGAACTAGGAACAAGCTTCGTGGGCAGTCAACAAATTCATGGGCTGAAGAAGTGGGTAAGCTCCTAATTCTCCGTGACTCTGGGTGACTGGTTTTCTGTAGGCAGACCACACTAGCTGTATCTGTGGGAAGGCCACTGGCCATCTACTTTGTGTGCGCACGTTCACACCCCTGAAGGCCGTGTAATGCACACCCGCAGCCACGTACGGCACTCCTCTCCAGGCTGCCAGTCCCAGGAGTCTCCATCACATGTTCTTAAATCCATATGCTTGAGCTGTCAGGCAGATGCATCACCCTCATATGACCCTGGCTTTTTGTAAAGCAGGAGGAGGAAGCTTGTTTGGGTGAGTGTATCGGAAATAGAGAAGCTCAAGTGCTGGTTGTTATTAACATACCACGCTGAAAACACGCACTGCCTCAGCCCTAAGCCCTCCAAGATACCAGGTCTGTCACGGTGGTTGATAGCTCCCTTTCTCTGAGGTCATTCCCCAGGTCTCATGCTGACTTCCTGCATGACTTCAGTTGTTAAGAGTCTGCATCATTTCCTAAAACAGTTTTGAGGGGCTTTTGAAAATATAAAACTTGATAACTCATGCAGGGCCAAATTCAAAGCACCTTAAGGTCAGTGAAAGTCTTCCCACTGCCACTGGTGGCTGAGACAGGAGTGGTCCCTCCCCCAGTTAGTTCAGAGGTCTCACCTCCTACCCCTGAGGGTGGCTCTAATTAGCTTGTGCCACATCACCTAGCCTGGAGCTGAATCCTCTTTCAGCCTAGCCTTGTCAGAACACTGCTTAATTTTGTTTCTCCCAGACTTCCAGTTGTCTCATGTGCGAGCGCTGGCCATCAGCTCCCCTCCCCTATTGTTTGCCGCCGGTGTGCAGGGCTCTGCGCTGCAGATGGAGTTCCTCAGGAGATTAATGATGTGCTGAACAATGCACTGTAGTTGATACCCTCTTGAACTCTGACACCTGACACTGGACACCTTCAGCTGTAAGAGTCAAGGGTTGAGCAAGTAAGCAAATTCTGCATAGATACCCATTTCCCTCAAAGTATCTGCAGATAATAATAATTCTTTGATGTATTTGCCACAGGTAGCTTTGCTTTTACTGGTTTTCACATAAATGCTGGAGAAAATGGTATTTTTATTGTTATACAATTCTTAGAAAAGGTATTTTGAACTCTGCCAGTCTGTGCTTCTGGCCCATCTCTCTTAGCGGTGGGAGGAGAAGCAGGTAATTAGAGTATTTGTGTAACAGTTTGTCGCAACTGGAGTTGACGATACAGACAAAAGCACCGGTTCCCGTTTGTGTTTTAGCAAGGGCTCCCCACATCAGCGTGTCAACTGCCCTGCCTGAGGACATGCGCTAAAGTAGTTATCAATGCCCCGAGACAGAGTGAGGACATGGGTTAAAGTAGTTATCAATGCCCCAAGACAGAGAGGCTCAAGACGTTGGTTCACCCCGCTCAAGTGGCATCATGTGTTTTCGCTCTCCCTCTCCCGGCTGGCCCTCCCCATTCCGGAGCCCGCTGCCCTTTCGTGACACGAACCCCGCGGTCGGGGAAGGCGCTGGGTATTGTTAGCGCTGCTCCCTACAGTAGATTGGCAGCCAGGAGTGCCGGGGAATGACAGGTCCCATAATGCACCCTCATCGCGAAGATGGAGAGCGTCACCTCTGTAACATTCCCGGCTTTCATTAGCCTGAATGCAATTGTGCTAGGTTTAATTTTTGGAGTGTTTGCAGTTTTTCCAGCAAATAGCTGTTTGAACACAGTGTCCCCATTATATCACCACAGTCAAAGAGAGGAAAGATAAAGGCATTGTGCAAAGTTTCTGTGGCTTTGCAGACAAGGATTTATGTACTGGAGAACTCTCATCTGGCAGTCAATTTGCCTTTGTCTTTCAAAGTAGTGGAAGTATCAAGGGAGTATGCCCGAGAGTTTTATTTGCTATTTACCAGATTACTGAAGTATTGGGCATCTTTAGATCTGTTGTGAAGAAAAATGCTTTCAAAACGATTTTGCAAACTTCTGCTGAGGCTGAGGGGAGAGGCGAGTGAAACCCTTGAAATGTTGCCCTTTGAACTGCTGGAGGGGTGCATGGTTGAGGAAAGGACTTGAGACTGTACAGTTTCATGAGTTTAAAATGCTATTTGTCATAAGGGTCTGTCCAGCAGAGAGAAAAAGGAAAAATGCATATGCCGCTATCTGCTTTAGAGGGGTAACCGTGTTAGTGAAAACAGTTCTCTCTCTGGAAAATTATAGTCCCTGGTTAGCATATGTAAGGATAAACTGAGCTGAAAAAAAAAATCAATATTTTCTAAGCAGGCAAGGGTGAGATTCATTTATAACTCCACTTACTTTACAGCTCAGCTTACAACAAGCAAGAAGTATTGCAGTTAATGGGATCGGTCCTGGCTAACATTTTCCTCCTCGATCTTTCCCTAATATTTGATTCTGACTGACACAGCTAAAATTGTAGTGAAGGCAGAGCCTGTAAGACCAGGCTTTATTGTCTGAAAGCAGAACTGAATGGTATTCATCCAACACTCCTGAAGGTGGGTGAGAGCTGAGGGGAAAGCTGCTTACAGAAATGTGTAATTTAGCGTTAAAATCAACTACTGTACTGGAGAGCCTGCATTATAAATACCTTGGCCACTACAGATGATCCTGGGATTTATGGAACAGTTAGCTTTGCTAACATGACAATTAACTGAAATAAGTCGTAAAACGAACTGGTCCACGTGATGTTGCAGAAACAAATGAGAACAGAATCTGTTGAAAAAAAAAAAAAAAAGCCTTTATACCAGAGTAAAATATGACCCACTGATTTAGGGTTATCAATAGGGACCAGTAAATACACTGGAATGTCTAACTAGCTTGAAACCCTACCAGTGCCTGAAGCCAACATTTACAAAGTTCCAAAAAAAATACCTACCTGAATGCCTGGCATCCATAAAGTTCTTGTAATTTCTGATTCCAGGTAAAATACTATGTGAAAGGCCGCTTCTATGATTCTGTAGCTAGCCTTGATAAATCCAAGAGCTGTGAGGTATCTCCTTAAACAATGCTTATCTCCCATGGAAGATGTGAGACTACCTTTCCGCTGTGTTTTCGTTATCTCATTTCAGGGAGAGTTTCCTAGCCTATACTTTCACAGGTGTAGGTGGTGTCTGTGTTTGTTTCTGAAGAGCTGGTTTCTGGCCAGGCTGCTTAGCTAGCCTCAGGCCCCAGTCCACAATGCAGAACACGACCCCTTTTAATATACAGTTTAAAAGATTTTCCTTTGGCCAAGTGGGCCCTCCTTAGTGTAACACGAACCTTTCTCTTCCTAGTGCCAGCAAGGAACAGCCCAACGTCCTGCTCCAGAAAAGGGCAATGATCCACCACAGGCTCCACTTCAGCAAGACATGAAGCAGCCGCTGTGAAGACATGCCAAAGGCCAGTATTGTGCCAGTGCCACCATTATTCCAGTCTTACACACGGTGCTGATGGTTGTTTCTATCAGCCTGAGGGGTCCTTTCTTCTGGGAAAGGAATGGATGGCAGGACATGGACCCCATCTGCTGCCATATCTTTTCCTGATGTGGCTAGGGGGAGTCCTGCTGTGGCACTTAGAGTGTTTTCAACTGGATCAGAACAGCAGTCACTGAACCAAGATACAAGCATCTGCAAAACACAAGCAGAAGGTTTAAGAGGGACAAGGAAACAAACCAAGCCTTTTGTTTAAGGTACTGGTCTGAAGGTCAGGAGATGTGGGAGATCTGTTCCTGCCCAGGTAACAGACCTTCATTGTTTATGTAGCCTCACCATTACACCATCTCTCTGTAGGTCTTCCTCTGTCTTCTGCTCATGTTTCCCCTTTTTTTTCTCTGTTTAGGGTATATGTGCCATGGGGCACTGATTATGTCTCTCTCAGTGGTTGTACAGGGCTTGGTGCTGTGGTAGATCACTCTGGAAACTCCCAGTAACAGCAAATAATAAAAACAACTGTGATAGGTTATTTGGCTTGTGATTTTGAGGTGGGAGACATCTAGTAGAGATTCTAAAAATAACTCATCTCCTTCTGTATAAACTCTGCAATATCACTGGTAACAACTCTCTTCTTCCAGAGAACACCCTCGCTTCTTCTCAGCACTGCAGTCTCAGGACATTATTGTAATGATGGCAATAACTTTTCACTGCTATGAAAGAAGATGCAATTATTGTCTAATTTTCATGTATTTCAGACCAAAAATTTTTAACTACCCATCATCAGGGCTGAGCTGCCTCTGTGGTGTAAGGTAATTAATACTATAGAATTCTCCTCTCACCCGAGCCTTGGTTGCCGACGTTTCTGTCTGGAAAATGTGGCGCTTTGGCAAAATTAAACTGAGGATTTATAGTATAGACATGTTTACAAAGACCTAGATCTCTATCTGACACTAAACCTGTATTTCTCATTCCAAAACTTCATAATAAAAATCATTAAATTAATCTGCTATAAATAATTGGGTTGAAAACTACTTGACTTTGGCTCCAGTACAAGGAAAGGTGTTTCAGGGAACTTATATATATAGCCATACATATACACATGCATGCATGAATATATAAAAAGCACTTACTGTGATGGATTCAGAAATGCAAGGAATATTACACAGATGGAGAGGCTGATTTATTCTTTCTGGAGCAACTTTAAGGCGGTCTGGATTTCCTCTCCTCTTCTGTTTAGAAACAATGCCAAATAAAGAGGTTCAAGAAGTTCTATAATAAACTTCAGCTATTGATCTGTCTCCTCTCTGGACTTGACCCAGGTTGAACATATCTTACACAATTCAATCATTTTAAGACCTTACACCCTGGTGTATCCAAATGGATGTCCCCTATATCAGACCCTGGAGTGAAGAGTAAAAGGCTTATGCTTAACTTTCAGCATGTGTGTAAGTGTTTTGCTGAATAAGGCTTTGCCCAAGCATCATTTCTGAACCAAGGGCTCAATCCCATCTAGTTAGTGGACCTTTAGATAAAACCAACACAAACAACAGAGGCCTCCCTTGTATCTTCCCCAAGACCTCAAAAAAGCCCTGATTATCTAAAAAAAAAAAAAACAAACAGGATTTATTTCACCAGAGTCAAAAGCAGTATTTGTGAAAGCATGTGTAACGTGCCCATGGTAGTAAGCACGCAGCAGTGTCAGTGCCCAGGGCAGTGAGCTCTGGGCTTAGACCCTTGTAAGATCAAACCTCGCATCTGGGGAGCTGGCTAAGTATGGAACCAGTGTATTTGTGACTTGCTAACAATTTACTGTGACGCATGGCGCACGGTTGTGAATCTTCACAGTTTCTATAGTCTTTTCCCCAAAACCTTCTTTAGGTAGTTTTCATTATTTTTTTGGATGTTAGCTTTTCTTATTTGTTTTATGTCTCAGGTATAACTCTTGGGACATACATACACTGTCCTCTTAACTATTTGGTGCACCATAACCCAAGTCTGGGCTAGGTTCCCCAACAGGGAGGTCTGGTGCTGCTGCCAACAGCAGGTACCAGCACTGTGCTGTGAATTGCTCATTACTGTTAGTGACTGTCCCAATCAGTGACAATGAAGGGTCTGACCTCCAAGGCCTGATGCTTGGGTGAGCCCTTGGTGGGTCTGCAGAGGGTTGGTGGAGCCAGAACTGCAGCTGGAAGCAGAGTCCTTTTGGGGTAAAGGCCAGGCTGGATGGGGCTTTGAGCAACCCGGTCTAGTGGAAGGTGTCCCTGCCCATGACAGGGGGGTGAGAACTAGATGATCTTTAAGGTCCCTTCCAACTCTAACCATTCTATGATTCTGTGATTCTAATTTTGCATGGGTTAGGCCATGGAAATACAAGCCCAGCCACAGAGCACATCTGGTGGTGTCAGAGATGCTCCCTTCCCTGCTCCTCCATGGATCTGGAAAGGGAGCACAAGCCGGCTTTTCTGCTTCCACAGAGCACTTTTCTGATCCCACATTAGCCAAAGCCATGCTTGGCAAGGGGGAAAAATGAGCCAGACCTCTTTCCATCTGGAAAATCACCGTTCTGCTCTCCGTGCAGGGAAGGAAGTGAGGGGAAGTATCAATCTGCTCCTCACGATTAGCTCACCCTGATAAACACGCAATATGGAGGCCTGACCTACAAAGTTCTAAGGGTCCTTTGTAGCAGTCAGCAAACAGGAAAAGACACGTGTCCTGCCGCTGAGCTCCTGAGGAGCTTTTCCCTGGGAGAGAAGGAGGATGAACATGCTACCTCTTGGGCTTGCCTTCCTCGAAAGGAAAAATATGTGGTGCTAGTTGGGGGAGCAGCCAGATCTGGAAGGCCATATGCTGGTTTTGGCTCGCTGAAGAAAGCCAGCATCTGGTTCGTCTCTGTTTCAAAGTTAAAATTTCTTAAATGGAGCCAAATATTTAAATAATATTAATAATTTTATTTCCTGAATATTAACTACAGTATATAGTGAAATGACTGCTGTACCTGTAATAAAGGGCTTTTAGGGCTGGTGAGCTGCTCAGTCTCTCTGTCAGTGTTTACACAGTCATGCAAGCCAACTATTCACTGCATGGCACACAATTTCAACTACGCATTGACTGCTTAATTAAAAGTACTGCTTTTAAAAGAGCAATAGGTTTGGGTTGGTTTGGTTTTTTTTTTTTAGTAACTGCCATAATAATCTCTGTACTAAACCACAGAGTGCTAAAAAGTAATAAAAATGTATGAAATGCATACAAGCTCAATAAAATGTTAGTTAAAAATTCATGACAGAGTATGTCATTGTGTCAGGATGCACACAAACACTGTTCAGAACTATTTGGGGGGGGAACTCTAACATATTTTGTGGAGCCAATACTCAATGCCAATTTCCACTAATTATCTGGCATTCTCTTTTTTTAAGTGGGTGGGAGCTTTGTGAAACCTTTTCAGGCTTCTCTCGTGTTGGTGAACACCCTAAGTTTCAAGCTACCTGAATTTCTCCGAAGGGTGTGGTACGTGTGTAATGTTTGGAAGGCGAATAGAAGACCCAGTGGGATGTTGGTGTTTATCTCACAGAGGGCGTCTCAGGCAATCGTCCCCTCCAGAACGTCTCCAAGATCCCCTTTCACTCTGCGGTTGCCAGAGCAGTGTGGTTAGCCTAAGTGATCCTGGTAATGAGAGCAGATCTCAAAGCAGTTTACCTCAGAACAAGGAAGTTTTGTGATTTTGCCGTTTACAAATGAGAAACTGAGATGTGCACAGGTCAAGGCATAGATGTTTAAATATGGGTTTATTAAACAAAAATTCAATGTTTATGTTGATTACTTTCAGACCTCTCCACATCACATGTGGTGACAGTCTGATGGCAAGCCTTTCACCCCCCCAGAGATCATGCTAAGCACGTGGCCATTGGTAGCAGTGACAGGAGACGGAGGAGGGAAGTTTCTACCAGGTTTGCTTCCAGAGAGGATTGTCCTGCATGAAGGCCCCAGCTTCAGAAGTAGCGTCCCACAGCAGAAACCCATGGGGAGGCAGGTGTCTCTCTCTGGCTGGGAAGAAGTGCCCTTGCAGAGCAGCAGCTCTGCCGTACCTTCCTCCCCAAAATTTGCCACTGACTAGCTCTGGCAACGCTCTTCTCAATTTTCTGGCTTCTCTGACTCCTGTTCATGGGTTCCTCATTCTCCCTATGTATTACACAGTCAACTCCCAATTACCCATGGGTGGTTTATCCAGGTGGCTGATAAACCGTGGCTGTTGGGGTGCAGAGCCAGCTCAGACCGAGCCAAGCTTATTAACTCTAATGTAGTGTTGCTCTGCTGCTGCTTGGGCCAGCTGGGACTCAGGAAAGGAGCAGTCACTTCTGTACAAGGAAGAGCCCAACCTATGGTCCCTAGATATGCATGGAGCCAGCAGCCAGCCGGGCTCACCCTGCCTGGCCTTTTCAGCCGTGGGGGCAGCAGGGATGCAAGCACAGAGGTACATAGACCCTCCTGCATGGAGACAGCATCATGCCCGAGCCAAGCTGCTGAGGCTGGCTGGTCCTGAGCAAATTCCTGATGAGGTGCTGAGACACCTTGGAGCTGGGACCCCAGTGCTTTTTGCTAGGCCTGTGCTGATTCCATTCATCAAGCCTCACTTTAAGCTCCTACATTTGCAAAGCCTGGGTGGGTTGCCCAAGGTGGCAGAGCAGAACTGTGGCACAGCCCGCATTCAGGGCTCCTGCCCCAGGGTCCAGTAATACGGGTGAGAATCTCCCACGCTAACTGGGAACCCCATGGGGGTCTCCATAGCATCCACTGGCATGGGATTCAGCTGGAAATCTGGCTGTTACTGTTGCTATAGTGTGAAAGTGATTTGAAAATTTTAGAAAAAAAAAATATTTTTAACTCTCATTTACTCTCTGTTTTCCCATTTCCTATGTTTTATTTCTCTTTGAAGGACAGGAAACTTGCATTGATCCTAAAGTTAATACCAATTTAAAATATCAGACTCAGACATGCAGGCCAGAGCAGATGCTGACTACTCATAGAGCAATTGCATCTGGATATATTTAATATTATGTCCTCACATTTTTACGCTCAGTTTTTACGCTTGTCAGCAGATTACTTATTTCCCAAATGTGGTATTTTTGGATTGGACCTGACAGTTGTGGCCCAGCGCATGAAATCTGCTTTGGGAGCGTGGGATGCTCAAGCCATGTGACCCACAAGTTAGCCTCACAGGGTGATATAAGAAAAAAAATACGCACAAAATGCAGGTCTTTCACATTGCATAGCCGGGGAAAGCATAGGTCTGTTTTTATCAATGAGTCTCTGGGCTGCTTTCTGCCTGGATGGCTTAGAAATTTCCTATTTCATCTCGGTGCCCAACGGTGACCTCACTGTTTTCAAGAAGAACAGAACAAATAGCTGATAGAAAAAGGAGTTAAAGTAGCCTTACTGAACAAATAAATTGGCAAGTGTATCTAATAATTGCATGGGTTCAGCATTTTTCTGCGATAAATGAGTAAACTTTAAATGTATCTCTGAGATGTACTATCACAGGCATTGCCATGGGCAAGTTTTATCCAATGATGAAACAGCAAGGCCTTGTGAGATAAAGATGATAGAAGGGGTACTATCAGGTGGCAGCTGGGTAATTACAACTCTCTATTTGGGCTCTGTAGTGATGCTGCATGTGATAAGTGGAGAATAATGAAGAAAAAGGAGTAGTGATAATACAGGAGCTAAATGGTAGAAAATAGCCTATCATAGCCCACAGCCCTCTGAGTGCCTATGGGGACTTTGAACTATCTTCTTCAGTTTTCAACCACAGAAAAAATACTCTCTCTTTCTTCTTCCTTTGCTAAATTTATGTCTGGTGGGACAAAAGGGAAAACTGAAAGGAAATCAAGGGTATGTGAAGAGAATATGACCTTTGCAAATAACGCTGAAGGTCACTGTGTAATTATTCTAAAATAAAAGTATCCTGTAATCTTGTCTGTACCCACAAAAGATGTAAGATCATTTTTTAATGTGATTCTGAACAATTTTGTTGGGGATCATGGTTTATGAAAGGTCAGCTAAAGTATTTCTAATTATATCTTGTCTAGCTCTTTGCTCAGAAGAACACAAATGCCATTTGTTATGATAGAGTCAAATTGATTAAAGCGAAAGACTACCAAAAGACAATCTCATCACACGTAAACAAAAATACTGTTTCCTGAGTGAAGATTGGCTTTTGTAGCTTTTAAACAAAACACAGGAGGGGAAAACACCCTGCAGCTGGTCACTGCAACTTTAACCCCGATTTGTTTGTTTGTTTTTTTCCCAGGCAGATAGTGATACCTACTGTAGCTCCTGGTGAGCCTGGCACAGTTTGCCAGCTAACGGGGTGACTGTCTCAGTTGTTTTGTTTTTCTTTAACTCCCCTGGGTATGGTAGTAGTTCCATGGCATTTCTTTCACTTGGGAGTCTGGTATCTAAACACCAGTTACACTGGATGTGATACACGTGGGCACATGTACGCATTCATACATGAAGGAACTGCACATAAAATATGCACTGCTTAAAGATGAGCCACAAAATGTTTTGCTTTTTTTTTTTTTTTAATACTTAGCTAAACAGCTAGATCAAGAAGTGTAATGCGCATCATATGTTCACGTCTATTTTTCTTCTTAGGACACCGACTGCATTACCTGATGTAATGGGGCAGCTCATGTCACAGAAGGTGAGGTTGCGTCAGCACATTGCTGGGATACAGAGTGAGTCTCTTAGGAACAAAAAGATTCAAAAGGAGACATTTCTTGGTATAGCAAATGGTGATGTTTATTGATTTAGACATTAGTGAACCCAGTTGTGAAACCAAGGAAATTTTATATAGTGCCTGGATTTGGGAAGCTTGTCGCTTGTTAGTAAAGCTGAGAAAATCCTACTCAGTTTTAGGGGAAAAAAATTAACTGAACTCTCATTCTCATCATGACAGAACTTAACTGGAAGTATGATAAGAGCATTTATGCATTACATAAATGAATGGCATGGAATAAAATATTTACAGCTGAACAGAATGGTTGTTTATAGGCTGAAATGCCACAACTGAATAAACAAGGAAAGTCACATACACATAAGAAAAAAACTTTTAAAAGTATCTACATGATTGTGATTATTTCTATTATATGATTAAATTATAATGTCCGTTCCAGATTTTTAAAAATTCAAACCATTACTATGTTTGGTGAGGCACTGAGAGGACTAACGCCAAGTCCAATCCTTCCTCTGATTTAGGATAAGGGCCCTGGTTAAAAAATAGGTATATATCACAAATCAGAAGTTCACGGTGGAAAGAATTATTAGGCCATCTCAGTCAGCAAGCGTAGTTTCTCATTATTGACTGACTTCTACTCCCCTGGAGTAATGCAGTTTTGTCATTGACCCACGAGGCCTTATTTATGTACAGGCCAGTTAGTGCTTTGGCTGTATAAGTGAAATACAACTTTGATCATATGGCTCTGCAGTGGTACCCAAATGGTGAGATTCCCTAGGACAGGATTCATCTCACCTACCTTTATACATCTAAAAATTAGACATCTAAGTCTGAGTTAGCCACCCTGCTACTTTTTTTCAGTCAACAGGGAGAAATTGGCACCTTCCAAAAGCAAATTATGCAACCTGTGTCAGACATCCACTTTAAGGAAGAATCAATCACCCTCTGGAAATATCTGTTTCTCCTGACTGAATACAAAGGGAGCCTGGAGTGACTGGCTTAGACATTTAACTTTTAGATGACTGAAGACAGTTAAAACAAATTGCATCCTGACTTTAAAGGAGATTTGTGTCCAGTGAGATCAAGACAGGTCTCTATATTTGGGCATTTCTCCCATTTTAAATCATGCTAAGTGCTTCCCAAACTGCAGTGATGAATAACCTTGTTGTCATTCATCTTCATCAGTCTGGCTTGCGTTTCGCTCATCTTTGGCTACACAAAGCTTACACAGAGTTTTTCAGGTGGCTGTGATGACTTAGGCAGTCCCCTGCTCCTTCTCCTAAACCCCATCCTCCATTGGTCATTTCATAGAATTATAGAATCATGGAATAGTTTGAGTTGGAAAGGACCTTAAAGATCACCTAGTTCCAAACTCCCTGCAATGATCAGGGAGATCTTCAGCTAGATCAGGTTGCTCAGAGCCCCATCCAACCTGACCTTGAACGTTTCAAGGGACAGGGCAACTACCACCTCTCTGGGCAACCTGTTCCTGTGTTTCACCATCCTCATTGTAAAAAAATTCTTCCTTATATCTAGTCTAAATCTACCTTCTTCTAGTTTAAAGCCATTACCCCTTGTCCTATCACAACAGGCCCCACTAAAAAGTTTGTTCATATCTTATAAATCCCCTGAAAGGCTGCTCTAAGGTCTTTCCGGAGCCTTCTCTTCTCCAGGCTGAACAACCCCAACTCTCTCAGCCTGTCCTCATAGGAGAGGTGCTCCAGCCCTCTGATCGTTTTTGTGGCCCTCCTCTGGACCCACTCCAACAGGTCCTTCCTCTGTCCTTTCTTTCTGTTTTTGTGGTCACATAGAGAAGCAGACCAGGACATTGACCTGGCTGAAAAGTGACTGGGGGAAAAAAAGTTGTTCTCTGTTCTGGCTCAAGTGACCGTACAAACGTTGGAAAAATGGAAGAAATAACAGAAGAACAGAATTAGAGCTAGAGACTACTTCCTGGCGGCCACCACTATATGCCTTTCCTTTCTGTCATCCCCTTTTCCGGACTCAACAGTAAAATCCTTACCAAGGCTTCACTGTCTTGCCTGTATCCCTGTAGTTTTCTCCTCATCACCCACACCACTATTCCTCTCTTGTCTACCCAACAAATGCAGTCTCTTAGAGTGGTCTCCCTCACCCTACTCCCTCTTTAAGTGATCTACTTTCTTTGGGAGGCAGTGGAACACACCTATGAAAGAATCCAGGGCTGTCTGCCAGTCATATGGCTCAGACAGATGTTTGTTGCCAGGGTCCATCATTTCCCCAGAGACTGAAGATCCACACCTTTTTCCTCACTTGTGATGATGGCGTAATGACTGTCCCTGCACTCACTCTAGCCATTTTGATATGCTCTCTTAGTGCCCTTTTGGTGACCCAATCAAGTTCACAGTTCATAAACAAGTATGTCAGCAAAGTTGAGG
Organism: Vanellus vanellus; assembly: GCF_965231255.1. Lineage (NCBI taxonomy): Eukaryota > Metazoa > Chordata > Aves > Charadriiformes > Charadriidae > Vanellus > Vanellus vanellus. The sequence goes on from NC_138905.1 coordinate 164,596,394, forward strand.
GAGCAGCCAGTGTCTGGGAGGGGAGAGGGGAATGGAAACTCCTTAAATAGACATACTGACTGAAGAAAGTATACTGTCCAGCTCTGAAAATCCAGGGGTTTAAAGGAAGAGTTGCCCTACAGATTGAAACCTGTATTGGCTAGGGAAATGATTTCATTTTGAGTAACCATTTTTGAGGCTTAACATCAAATTGGCCCCTGATATTGCCTACTAAAATGGTATACAGAGCAAAACTTGGCACTTGACCTAGCAAGAAATTAGCCTTTTAGCTCAAATGAAGACTGCACTTTCAAAGTGGATTTCCTCTTTGTCCTCACTTGGGCTCTGGTTCACTTGGTTCACATCAGAGCTTGGCATGCATCAGCTGGATTCCTGTTTAGTGAACCTAACCCAGAAGACGTGCTCCAGAAGTGCACATACTGTGCTCCCACTGCTTATAGGCATTCAGTCCCTGGGCCTGTGCTGCAGCCGGTCCAGGTCAACCCTCTCTGAAATGCACAGAGTGTGGATATGGGATCCTCAGCACCCACAGTTCTGCCCTATCATTCTGCTCCTACTGATCCAAATGACTCTGCCAATGGAGATGTATCCTACAAATTACCCAATATGACAAAAATAATTTCTATTTCTTATTTCCCTTCCTCCCAAGACCTTGAAACAAAGTCAGAAACCAGCTGTTACTTTTGCAAAATGAAACTGCAACCAGCCTTTGAGGTTGATGACCAAGACCCAGGAACAAGTTTCAGCTTTGCGGTCCTGGTATGGTCCCAGTCAAAAATCAGGACTTTTCCCTTGGCTGTTTGCAGTCTTAGATTGCACTCTTACTCATTAATTTCTAGCACCTTAGTCCATAAAATGTACATTCATTATACATCACTTTTACACCTGCATATAGCAGTTTATAGATATGAAATCCTACACCTATATACTTGCTCTCTACTGCTTCCCAATTTCTTTTTTTCTTACCAGTCTCCTTTTACCTTCTGAAATTACAAGGCCTATACCAGGGAAACGAAGTCAGAAATTTTCATAATTTCTAAGTGTATTCATAAAGGCAGGGAATAATCTGTTCTCCATGTCCCTGGTAGATAGGACAAGAATTGATGAGCTTAAATTTCTGCAAAGGGGATTTAGGATAGTCATTAGGAAATACTTTCTAGTTAAGCCTTGGAATAGATTGCCTAGAGAGGATGTAGGATCTCTATCACCGCTATTTTTTTCAAAAACAGGTTAGACAAGTGTCTGTCAGGAATGTCATAGGTGTAGTTTATCTTGCCTTGAGGGGGCAGAGGGAGTAGATGACCTCTCAAAGTCCTTTCCAGCCTCTTTTTCCTATGATCTTCCAAAGTATTCTCAATGCCTTATTTATCTCTATCAGTACATCTCAGCATTTCTAATACAATGTTTATCCAGGACTGAGATTTGAAAATACATAATCCTCTGAGACCACAAATCACTCACAAATATGTGTCTTATTTATCCATTGATGCTTGACACTAGTGCAAACACTGGTGATCAACTATTGACTCCATCTGGAATGCTGTATATTGTATTTTGCCCTATTCCCATTTCTCCTGATAAACTGTCATCCATATTTGTAAATCTGATACCATTGAACGTGGATTTCAAATGTTAGTGAAGATGAAAAACCTATTGATAACACCAATAAGACCAACTAGATTATTTATACCACCAATTTTTGACACCTACCTTTTGGTCAACAGAAATACTTTATCAGCCAGTGGTTCTCTAAAACTGACTGATGTAAAATATCAAAACATATTATCCTCTTAAATACTTAAGTGTTTAAGTATTTAAGACTTAAGTGACATGATGATTTTGCACCCAAGAAAATCACGCTAACGTAGCACTGCAGACAGAATAATGTTCATTAACAACACAAACCCCAGAAACACGGGGAAAAAACAGAAAGTGATTGGTTTTGTACACTGACATTGTATTGTGACATGGTGGTCTCCTCTTACCCATTTCTAGGTGTTGATGCAACAGCTTATTTCCTTTCTATTTCTCTCTTTTTCCCATTTCCTTCCTGGCTACTGTTCCTTGCCAGACCGTTTGGTCTTACCTTCTGTAGCACATGAGTTCATGCCCATGAACTTGACAGCAGTCTGGTTTGGGAGACAGGGAAAGCTGCCCAGAGCCACCTGTTGAGAATGCAGCCCTCCACTGGAAATACAGCAATATATGGCACTAAAAGAGCTTTTGTCCCACGCAGCACTAACAGCAGTTAATCAAAAGTCACCATCCTCGTGTTGTGTTCAGCTCTGACACCTGACTGAATGCCAGGGTTTCTCCCAAGTCAAAACTTCTGGTTATGTTATGCTATGTGATAGGATAGGACTCAATGAGGAGAGCTGCTCTCCACATCTCTGAGAGATATCTCCTATCTTGTTTGAAAGCTGATATACCCTCCAACTCTGCTGAAGCTATTTTAGTTAAGCTACAACAACTCAATCGGATAAATCCTTACTAGTGATATGTAGTTAGAGATCACCCAGAGCTGATACTGGGACTGTGGATCTTGTCCTTAAGAAACTTTAAGATCTTTATTATTTTCTCAGAAACATCAGTGGAAAACATAATAATAGCAAAGGGTGGACAGGGACTGATTTGTCAGCAATGACATCAATTCAAATGTGCATCAAAACACAGTGGCCTGACAGAGATAAATGACAAAAAACCAGCTCTCCCACAAAAATTCTCATTTTTGCTGTACAACAGGCGATTATTTCACTTAATCAACTTTTCAATTAAGCTGCCTACAGTGTCTGGAAGCCACAAAGTCATTTAATAGACAGCAGTTAGAATGGGCTGGAGAGGAAACATTTAAGCTGAACTGATCCTGATGGGATTTCCCAAGCTCACATAAAGAACATTCTGAGAAGGAAATCAGTTGGCTTTAGAAGGACCGAATTTGTCTTTTTTTTTTCTAGATTTGAAATCTTGAGCTGAAACCAGCATGTTATTTTTTGCTTTTGCAATGTACACATTTTACACATTTTCAAATATGTGGAGCTTCAGTAATTGCTATCTAGAAATGGAATCCCTATATATATTTAGGATACAAATTTGAGGAACCTACGATTCTTCTCAGAAACGTTGTGATGGACAGAAAGGAATAGAGGTGTCCATGCCATTACATGGCATTATATATATTTTTGAAGAGTAGACATGAAAGCAAATGGACCACCTCTCAAAATGTTTGCTTTCTGATTCCTGCCCTGCTGTAGATATTCAGGCCATGAACAATTATTCAGAGAGCAATTCAAGGTTTAAAACATAAAGTCATTTTAGGTGCCCCATTTGGTATACTGCCTGGGCTTGAGCTCTGCCCCGGCAGACTGTGTGCCTCCTGTAGGTCCCGCCTGCATCTGCCAGACCCATGCGAATGTTTTGGATACCTTCAGATGTTTACAATGGCAGTAGGAGCTTATATTTAGGCTCTTGAATTGCACCCTCGATTTGTATGCGCTCCAGTTTCCTGTCTGTAAAATGATAAAATAAGCCTTGCTTTCTCCTAGCTTCAGTCTGCGCCAGCGTTTGTGGAGCTGACACCAACATCCAGAGGGCTGAGAATGCCAAAGACATTTCCAGTGCAAAAACCTCATGAATTCAGTTGAATTCATCAGAACTTGTCATGAGATCTTTACAGAAAGCAACCTTCTGCTTTTTGGGGACGGCCCATTCCCTTCCCTGAAGCATCTTTCATAGCTTGATGGTGGGCTACATGGTCTGGCTCTGCACCCTGGCAATCCATGCTGACATCTCACCTACAGAAGATGCAAACCCTCCAGAAAGAGGGCTTTTCCCTACTACATGTACGCACAGGGGTGCCTGCAGCAGGCCACGGCCTTGACTAGAGCCTCTCCTCATTCTGTAACAGGAATAAATTGTACCAGCTTCCACTTCCATATATTAATTACACATTGAGGGTCTTTGTGTAAAATAGCACTATTTGCCAATAATATAAAGCTATTCTCTGCTTGACATCTAGACAAATAGAAAATTCTGCTAAGAGTCTATTTTCTCATTCTGTAAAGAATTTCAATAAGGTATTATTCGTTTTAAAAAATCTATCTTCTCCTTATTTAAAGGTATTAAGCAGTCCTTCATTCTGGTGGCTGGTTTTCAGATGCTTCAGGCTCTCTGATCATCAGAGATCAAGAATATCACCACTGTCCTTCTTTGGAGCTGGGATTTGTGACAGCCCATGGTAAATGCCCTGGAACAGGAAAATATTCTGAAGATAATTTAACTGCACCAAATTATTTCGGAAAGTGTTTATTTAAGAGGACTCTGCACTTCAGTGATACACTTATTGATTTGATATAAAGAGAAAGTATTCATTTTCTGGTTATATTATTTTATCATGTTAGCTTTCTATTGAATTTTACTTTTTGTTGCACAGGGAATTTGTTCTCAAAACAAATGTATTAGGTACTCAATTTGAAATGGTTTTATTGGATTTTTGATTGTGTTTTTCCCTCCAGCTGACTTCCATTTAATACATCTATCCTTTTCATTTAAATATTTCCCTGTGTAGGAATTCACCACTAGGAAGGCCTATAGCGTCAGGATACCTGCCACTCCGTCTATTTTTAAATATTTCCCCGGAGTAATTAGTTTAATCACTGTAGAATGCCAGCAAGAAAGTTCATATGCCTCCAGACCTGTTTTCTCACCATTCTGGGTATTTACCATTTTCTTGGGCTAGCTGGGACCGAGGGGGCCAAAAGCCAACCTAACAATGATGAAACGCAGGAGCCGCTCCCAGGCCCCATATTGGCCTCCTCGGTGATCTCAGGTTACTGGCCTCCCATCAATGGGAGCTCAGAGAGTTTCAAACCCTCTGCCTCACACTTCCTAATAAAAAGAGTAAAATATAGCCAGCAAAACAGCCAACCTTGGCACATGGTTGGTGGCAGTGGAGGCTGCTGAGAGGAGTCGCAGTTCCAGCCAGTGCTGTTGGGATCTTGGGAACAAACCTGAAAATCACAAGCTTCTGGATGGCTTTGAGCTAAGAAGCAGCAAAGCTATGAATAACTGGGGGGAAAAATAAGACAGATTAGACATACCAATGGAAAGATCTATATTGTACAAAGTTACTGCTTTGTCGTATTGCCACAGCCATTTTCCTCCTGAAATTGAGATGGCAAGCACAGAAGTATCAAGGAATTTCTAAACGGTTTTGTTTCTTTTAATACTTTGTCTCTGGTGAGATCCCTGAGCACAAAGTATGAGAAATTTGAGGCACTTCAGCACATGGCATCAGCCACTCATCTCCTGACAGTACACTCTGGGTAATTTAGGCCTCATCTGAAGTTACTGAAGTCAAGAATATGACTCAGCTATACCTACATGTGTTCCAATCACTTCTCTAATTACAAAGTAGATAATCTCTAACTGTTAGTATTCTCAGGGGAAAAGTTAATTCACCTGCCCATCAGTTTGTAGATTAACCTTCCAGCTTTGTCGTGAACTTATCCCGAGGAATACCTCTACTACTCCATGACTTAAAAATGTTTAATGTTCACAACATCATTCTCAAGCGAACCTCTCCACTCTGCAGTGAATGAATTGCATTTGGCTCATGCAGTAGTTTTAATAATATACTTCATACATGTATTCTGCGGTTCCCATCACCATAGTCCTGGTAGACATACTGTATGTACAGAGTAGCCCAGGTTACATCTTTTCCTCCTGCACGCGCAGTCGTAATAATTGAGCTGTGAATAGACTACAGTTGAGGTCATTAGGGGTGAGATAATGTCCAGGGCTTTCTCATGTGCAGGTCTGGATGGAGAAAGAAGTCTTGAAGCACGGGTTATGTCTGGTCAAGTTGGACAGAGCTTGAGTATTCATCCTGCTTCTTACTGAAGACAGAGACCTCTGCAGTTCTGCAATACATTACCTGAGCTTGTAAATACACATGTAGATGTTCCCAAGCAAAATCTCCTAATTAATAAGTCTTAAGCCTTCAAAACATAACTAGGAATTACTCTAAGAGAGGTGTCCAGACATTGGACATATCAATGTATTTATTTAACTAACTGCTAAGAATTTTTAGAAGATCATTAGTGTCACCACTGCTTTCAGCTGAGCTGTGCTGAGTGCATGACAGGCCAGGCTAGGTAAGCAGCTGAAATATGAAATGAATACAAACAGATGAATTTGCACTGACAAACAGAAGAAAAATTTCTCGTTTAACTTCAGTACCTGCTTTTGTGAGCAAACAGTCCTGAATGTGGAATTTCTTCAAAATCAGAACCTCTGAGTGCCTCAGTTTCCTTCCCATTTTATTCAATGGGAATGAGAATTTCCTTAAGGGGTCCAGGGATATTATGAGGGGTGATTGGTCAAAGTTTACGGGGTGCTAGAACACATACAGTGTTTACTGAACTGATGACATTTACAGCATAGAGCATTTATGGTATTTGAAATGTGCTTGTGCAGCTAATTAGAAGAATAGCAAGGGAAGAATCCGCACAGACATGACCGGATGTAGGAGATGGGAATTTAGAGGTGATGGAGAACCCTATAATCAAATACAGCAAACTCTGTGATCTTAAGAAATATACGCTCACAGGAACTGTCTGAAAATTACAAACTTGGGTGCCTAGATTTAGACATTTAAATCCACACGTATGTATTTAGATTCCAGTGCCAAAACGGACTATTAGATCACAAAATTTGATCTGCAGTATATTAGAGCTATTGCTTCACCACCCAATTAATTCTGTATGGAGCCCAATAACTTCTGTTTGATGAAAAGATAAGTTGTGTTTGACTAATGCATAACTTCTAGCAGAATCTCTGGTCTTGATCTGACAATTGCTGGAGACAGAAAATCTATTGCATGGTAGTTAGTTTGAATGGTTAATCCCACTCACTGTTAAAAAAAAAAAAAGGTATCTGACTTCTGTCCTGGTCTGACTTAGCTTCAGATTCCAACCACAGTTTCGTTCTCTACTAATTTCAAGATCACTTCAGTGCTCAGTGTTTTCTCCCAGGAAAGGGATTTATGCACTCTAATCAAATCCCTTCTCAATTTTCTTTCTGATAAGATAAAGAAAAAAGATATTTTTTTTCCAGTTCTTAAATCACTTACTGCAATTTTTTCAGCACTTTCTCCATCTTTTCAATGTTTTTTGAAAAAAAAAAAACCAAACCCGAGCCTCATATCCTAGCTGTTGTCTTAGCAGAGCAACGTACACAAGTTTTATCACCCCTCTACTCCTATTCATCACTTCCATGTTTGTACAGCCAGGATGTGTCCCTCACGGCACAGCATTGCATTGGGAGGGGTTGTTGAATTCCTAGTCTGCTAAGACCACACTTTGTGAGATACTATCGACTATTAATTTTTTTGTTTGGCTTATATTTAGCAAACCAAAAGAAGCAGCTCCTTTTCCTAAGGTGTTTGCTTTCTTGTTCTGGGCCTGACCATTCTTCTTCCTCAGTCTTCCAAGAGCCCGCAGCACGCCATGGGACTTCCTAGACCCGCTCTATCCTTCATTGCCACTCAACACAGCAGTTTGGATTTACCTCATTAATGCCATTCCTACCTACCGCAGAGCTCTCTATGGCTCTACTTTACCTAGGAGGAATTCCCGCTTCCCAGGCTTGGGAGTTTGTCCTGGATGCACCCTGACTCTACATCATGTGAGCCTACATGCACACCAATACCCTCCTACCACCATCCCTCTGGTTTCTACCCCAAGAACTGAGCTGTCCTGGCTGGAGCCACTCTATGGTCCTGAATACACCTATGCTGAGTCTGTGCAGGATCATGATCCCAAAGAGCCCACTGGGCACATCAGAAGGCAAGGATAGCTGTCATCTGTCTAGGTTGCCCCAGCATGTGTAAGTTAGAAAGCAGCACGTTTCAAAAGAAGATGTCCACTACATAATAGACTCTTTAAAAAAAATAAAATAAAATAAAACAACAAAACCAATAAAAACAATATCCAGTCTTGGAAGTCACAGTGAGGAGAGAGAGGAGGCAATAGTAAAATGGAGGACTGAATATGGTATTGAATTATCTGAGGCTTAAAAGTCGGCAAAGACAAAGTGCTCAAAGTAGAAGGTAGCAGCTGAAATCCATACTAGGAATAAGCCAGAGAGGAGAATTATATGAGGAACAGAGATTGCTGTTAGCCAAGGGGAGATGTGAGAGATTCTAAATGACAGAATTATATTTGTTCTGAGGAGGCAGAACATAGACAATCAAACACATGCAGACTGCAGACAGTAGAGACTGAAAACGGAGATGACAGCCTGGCCATACGGACTATTCCCACTGTTCTCAGTTTACACCAGTGAATCCATAGGGAAAGAACATTTATGCCTCCTGAAATTCAGAAAACTCTCCCTCCGCCTCTGATCCCTATGGCTGAGGTAGTAACTTTGCTCTAATAGCAGGTCTAAGATCCACAAAACAAAAAATAGGAGCCATCTCAAGGCATTTTTCGTTGGGAAGTTATTTTAATGCCAGTCAGAGCTGTGCTGGCCCCTCATGCATTTCTAAACTTATTGTTAAGCAAAATTTAAGGTGACTAGGAGGCATTTGCCAAGGAAATATCATATTTGACAACTGAATTTCTTTCTCAACTGATCACTGGGGTTATAGAAAAATGGGTACTGTATTGCTTATGTAGCCTTTAGCCAGCAAAGCAGGTCAGTATTTGACTCTCACTGCTCAGGGTAGGCAAGCAATTTAGTTACACCACTGAGAGAGAAAGATGGTGAAAGCCAAAACCCACTGTCAAAGACAGTAGGTCCCTGGGAGAAGAGAGAGAGAATCTTGTTCAGCAAAGTGGGAACATTTTACAAGCTCACAAAAGCTTGCGATACTGGTCAAATGCCAGGAATCAGATGTTAAGCAGATTAAAGAATGGACTGGCTCACCAGCTGCAAGCTGAATGAATGCAGAAGGTTTCATTTTGGATCGATGGTCTCCAAAGCGGGCTAAAGCCTGCTGATGAGGGAGCACCAATACACCAGACTGCGTTCCTAGTGCCAGGAGGGTACCACCAGCCACTGATGCTCAGCCCCAGCAGAGGGAAAGCAAGGGATCCTTGCCTGCATCAGGAACAGAACTTTTTGTAGTTTTGTTTTGTTTTGTTTTCTGAAAACCCACAGTATAATAGTATCCCCAAACTACCAGATGATTATCGAAAGTTTAAGATAGGTACAATTTGTTTCCTTGGAGTACTTCACAATATTAGCTTTAGGTTTCAGAGTGTTGAGTGTTAAATTACTCATCACAAACAAAAGAACTACTGCAGGATAGGTGTTGATAATAATGCCTGATAGCTGTGCGTAATGTTTTGATTGGCAGAAGGTAGTCTGACTACTACAGGAAGCAATTGGCCAGAGGATCTTGTTGAGGCATAAATAGTCAAAAAGCAAAAATTGTACATGTGAGAAAAATTTGCACAGAGAAATTATGGAGCTCTGTCTACTAATTCCCTACCAAATAAAAAAACGGCTTTTCCCTTACCGGTGGATTTGTCTCCTATGCAATGCGAAGAGAAATATGAGACTCTGAAGGGAGAGACGGATATTTGCATGCAAAACAGTGGTGCTTTAAGAGGTTTTTGCCCTGTGGTCATCAGGAGGTAAATGGGAATTTATGCTGGTGAACAACTTCTCATTAAGGTAGATGTGAAATGAACTGTGAATACAGGACAGAGTGGAAGAGTGAGAAATTGTAATAACACTCAAGGAACTATACCCAATGCCAAACTGCAAAAAAAACCCCAAACATTATTCCTTAGTCTGATCATGAAGGCACTGACATGGCATGATTAGTGGGACAACGGATCGAGACAACCAGCATTTCATGGAAAGTGTTTTCCAGCAGGCAAGGAAGTTCTCATCAGAGGAAAAGGTGAAAAAGGGCCTTCTCCTGTCTTCATTCAGCTCCTGGTCTGAAGTTCCCTTTCCCTTAAAACCCGGACCAAAAGAAGAGCTAGATATTCTGTTCTCTTTGGGAATCAGTGGTTAAGGAAGAAAACATATGAGACACTTTGCTACATAGGGAGCCAAGAGAATTAAAGAAATATGCATAATATGGCTGTTTCCTACTGTCAACAAGGGGAGAAATTCTGTGAGAGATGGCTGATGCCAAACATTTTTCAACGCTTGATATGTCAGCAAGGTTCTGGCAAGTGTCCTTAGGAAAACAGAGCACTCGTCTGAGCATGTTCAACACCCCCTTGGGAAACAGTGTTTTCTCAGACTGTGTGAAGCGCCCAGCGCATTTTCACTAGAAAATACAACTTTTTTCCTAGTAGATAAGCCCCTGATATTTACTCATTGGAGGTCCTGATGTGGAGGAAAAAAAAAAAAAAGAAAAAAAGAAAAAAAGAACACAGATTTAATGCTCTGTGAAGCTTTAGAGAAAATCAACGCTTCTGCGCTGAACGTAAGTGAAACGTAGACTCTGTGGAGGGCAAATTACCTACTGCAGCTGGTCAGAGTACAGCACAGTGTACTGCAGAGTGCGGCACAGGTGGTCACATCTCCTGTGATAGGAGAGAGAGGGACACAAGGACTGGACTGTGAAGGGAACACCTACATGGTGTGGGTGCATGACCGGCACCGAGGAGCAATAACATGCAAAGTCAGGCAAGGGACATCGGATACAAATAATTGTAAAGAGAAACTGAGTTAAATGAATCCATGTTCTGCAGTTAAGACTTCTGAGGGTGAGCTCAAACTAAGTGGTCTCCAGACACTTTCAAGAAGGTCTGGGCATGGATGTCCTGCTCTGGCATAGCCAAGATTGGGGTTTATGCATCCCACTTGCTAACAAGTGGAATGTTAATATACTCAAGAAGAGCAGGAGGAACATCAGACTTAAAGTGTGGGTGTTAAAAAGTTTCAGGGTTTTATTTATGGGAGGCCAAGGTTAGCTGAAATTACCATAAACCACGTTTTGCCACTGCCAAAAGGGACCTGTCAACTTTCCCACCTCCGCCCGTAAGAACAGAGAGATTATTTTTCCAGCTACAAGTGTATCATTTGCAAATTAAATATAAATGAGAAGATATTTAATGGTTCAGCCACAATCTTGATGGCATCTGACAAAAAGGCAGGAGACGAAAGTCCTTGATAGATTATGTGCTTGACAACTTGAATTCTTACACAGAAAACCCCAGAATGTTTTGGGTTCAGTTGACAACTAATTAATTAATCTTAATTAATTACATTAATTAATTGAGACCAGCAGCACAGTCCCAGACCTTATTATCAATATAATAAAGACCTCTAAGAACTGCCAGACTTTAGTGGTCACAAGTGCAAGGAATATGCAGGGAAGTTCAGGTTTAGACATGCAACTGCTCATCCCACCTATCCCGAAGCTAGCAGACATCTAATAATAGCACATCTCATTAAAGAAATAAAATCATGGAATCAAACTCTGATCTGCATTTTGGACTGTTAGGCACCAAGATAATACCAAGAAAAGCCAAGGCTCTCTTCTGGGAACACCTGCAGGTAGTAGAAATCTTAAAAGTGTGGGCAGGGTTAGAAAACTACAGCAGGGTACACATCTGGCTGCAGATACAGAAGGAGAAAAATGAAGTAAAACAAAGCCAGTCAAGTTCATGGTCCTGAGAGCTCTTAGCACTCTTCGTGAGAATGACAGTGCAATTATTTATGCTCAAACACATTATGTTGAGCCCTGAGGTCAAAACTGGTATCTCGGTGTTGATAGAAGCCAGAGACATCGTGGGCTGCTGAACTGCCCATTTTGCCCAGAGAAGTCCAAAACTGGAAACAGCTGTGTCATCTTGAGATTTCTGATTCCTAAACATAAAAAGTTTGGAACAAATGAACTTTCCACTGACCAATAACACAAGGAAGACTGCTTGCAAGCATATCACAGAGACTCATATTACGAGCTGATTAATAGATTTGTCGTAAGTATTTTGGATTCTGATGTTTATTGCTAGTTTCTGATGGCCTTATGCTTAATTGGGAAAGCAAAATGAGGGAATTATATCTCCAGGAAGGTACAGTAGGAGCTGGTTGCGGCTGTTTGAAGCTGGCTGTTATGTTCTTCAGCGATTCACATTGTGTGCAGTCGACTGAACTAAAACTCAGATATTGAGTGGAGGAGATCTCTGACAGATTCTTTGGCTCAGCCATTGCTCAGAAGAGGCACATGCTTTTCCTTTAGCAAGCCTAAGCGAGATTACGGTTTTCTCTATCTTTAACATTGTCTGGATCAGCTGCCCAGTCTTAGGATCTTTGCCCCTTTGGAGAACTTGCTGCAGAGCACACAATTGGTTTTTCAGCAGAGGCAGCACCTTCTCTCAGTTACATTGGTTTTATGGAGAGACTCAGCTCTTCCAAATCCTCCTGTTGCAGCTCTCTCAAGAGAAAACTTCTCATGGACTCCTTAGGGATCTTCCTTTCATTTTCTTTAACACTTACATCCATTTAGATGGAATTAATTCTGGTTGTATTCTTCCTTCTCTCATTCTACCTCTAGATTAGTTTAGAGGTTGTTAATTATCACAAGCTAGAGCTTTGCCACAACTCTGGCTGCTTTACTGTAGTATTTCATTAATTTTTTTTTAAACCATTCTTCAAAATTTTTAATGGCCCTTTTTGTGTTTTGAATAATACCAGTTTGGGCTTTACTCTTGCCTTCCTTCTCCTTTTGCATCTTAGCTAAGGTTACTTTCTTCACAATCGCTCATCCAGTGACTATCAACCTGCATCCTAAGCAAAACCCCAAAAGTTCGTCCCCTTCTAGTCTGCACACAATGTCCTTGATGGTAATAACAGTGCTGTTGCCAGCTGCTGCCCTGGGTGTCGTGATCTGATATTGAAAGCTCTCACTTCAAAGTGAGCCTGGGGACAGCTGGTCTGCAACACAGCTCTCCTGCATTATGGGCACGTGCTCCAAGCCCTGGGCTGAGAGGCAAAGCAGAAGGGGTACTGCACACCTTCTCACAAGTCAGCCATGTCCTGTTGGGCACCTGCTTTCAGGTGGCGGCTTGGTGGCGTGAGTCCCAGCAGGTCTCCCCTCTGCCTCCATCGGCTCCAGGAGGAACCTGTGGCTGGTTACAGTCCAGAGCCTCCTTTTGACCACAGCTTTTTTTTCCCCTCTAAAAGAAGACTTTTTTTTTTCCCCCTACCAGCTCCCTGGGATAAACCTATTCTATAGTTAGAAAATGTTTTTTTTTCAGGAAAAATAATAGAAAATATAGTTTTAGTTAATGTCTAAATATTTTTCATAATGTCAGTTGTGATTAACAGTGCTATGGAAAGATTCACGCCCCTGCAGACTTTACTACCCTCAATTTCAGAAATTTGCACTGGGGACAAATCTGGTATGCTGTATCTGCTTTCACAAATCATCTAATAATGATATATATTATCCATGTATTCTATGGCTGAAAACAGAGAATGAAATCTGAAACACAATGATAGAATTATGAAATTAAACATTGCTGAAATTCAGTCTGTTTCAAAACTGGTGTTTGTGTGGCATATCAGAAACATTTGAGTTCACCCTGAATTGAAACAATAACTAATTCTCAGATATCAGCATTTCTTACAAAAATGATATTCCATATCTCAGCCAGTCTTGTCTAACAGGATTTTCTCAGCACTATTCCCAAGGTTTTTCCTCCTTAAAAGATAACATTAATACTTCCACGAAGACACTTTTCTCTCTTTATTACATTTCTTTTAACACGTTGGTGTACACCTATTGACTTTAGCATTATTGCATTGCATATAATGAAATAACCAACGGTGTCTTATTGGAGAATCCGATTCAGCCGCTATTCCTTTTGTTTTGTACTAAAGCATCACAAAAAAGTTACAAAGTCATCTAGTCCTGCTCAAAGCATGGCTGACTTCAAAGGTAGATCGAGTTGCTCAGGGCATTGCCCAGCAGAGTTTTGAACATCTCTAAATCACCCAGGTCTGTATGATGTGAAAACTTGTCAGAGGCTTGGAGTCAGGACCTGTATCTTCTGTTTACAGCACCAGTCTATCCATAGTGCCATAAATCACTTTGATGTGTAAAGTACACAAGAATGAGTAGCCTTTCTGTAAGAAAAAAGTGCTTGCTTTATCTGCTTGCACATGGTTGACATACCAAAATGACTGACATCAATGTACAAAAGGCACAAACATACAAAAATGTGCAAGCACTGGCCTGGTTAATACACACAAAAAGAGGGAAGAAACCTGAAACAACTGTACTCACCAAAACAGCTTGTTTTTTAAATGTTCACTCTGTTTATCCCCTAATTTTTAATTCCTTAGGACATCCACCTTTTCCTGCGCTTGCCTTTCAGACCACAAGGATTTTAGGTCAGGGCTCACATGTAGCTTTCTGCATTCTGCAGGGCTGATAAATAAAAAATACATAAAAAATTAATGTAACTAAAGAATTAGTATCAATACCTCAATAGACGCTGTAATTAGCAATACACCATTTGTGAGTGAAAAGTTTTTACGTTAAGTGAAATGAGAAGAATGAAGAGATTATCTCTGTTCTTACATCTTCCTTCCATTTCCAGATGTATTCTCTATTAAAAGCCTAAACAAGGTGCCGGCATGCACTAGTCTATCATGCTACTGTTATGTTGCCAAACAGGTAGCATGAATTTCCCTCAGCAAGCTATAAAAAGTGCAGAAGTCAATGAAGCAGGATTTATGGTTAGAGAAAGAGATTACAGAATGAGACTTAAGCACATGCTTAACTGCTTTGCTGAGCTAAGGCATATATGGGAACACTGATAACTTTAACATTTGCAAAATCCTTCATGATAGCAAACTGCCATTAACCCTAAAATGGTTATATCAAATGACATCATGATGCCAGCAGCTTATTAGCAGAGCTTTTATTTTTAGTGGAAGTAGAACTGCTTTCGTACTGTATCCTATTTCATGTCTTGTAAAGGTGTTGGTTTCTATCATTTTGTTGCATAGATGATTTAGATTGATATCAATTTTCGTCATGACAACTTAGTTCTGCAAGATAGCACTGCACTTTTATTCTTAAGGAATAAATAATGAACTTCAAATAATGTGGAAAGAATACATGTAAGAGTTGAAATTATTGTCTTTTTGAGGACGATAGGTGAAATATTAAAAGGAATATATTTAATTGGCAATTATTCTCTGGAGAAGGTGCAGTTCATTATTTTTTAGATCTGATTTTAGAACAGACTATAGATGCGGTATAGAAGCAGTTTTTCATACCATGGCTGGTTACAGTTATCATAATAAAGCAAGTTAAAGTGGGGAAAGTGGTATGATTACATGCATGGCTTTGCAGCTCTAGGTTACTGATTCATATCCAGGTCAGATAACCAATAGAAGTAACTAATTCTCAGAAATTATAACTGATTTTGGTACTGTTTAAGACACTTAAATAATGAAAAAGGTGACAGTGTAGTGTTTATTCAATACTTTATCATTGTAAATTATTGTATATCTTGTCGCTTCAGAATAAATCAGTCCTTTCATAAATTTGATCCGAGATAACCCGTGATGAGAAAGCCTCCAATAGTCTTTATCTTTTAGTCTTTAGTATGATTATTTTAAATATATATGGGCAGACTGTCTCTTGCATCAAGATTCTCCCACAGGCAAACTCTCTGATCCTCCCTTATCCTTGAGCTGTTCCTCAAGCTGACCTAGTCCTTACAGTGTTGCTTATGGATCTGCAAGACATCAGATCCCAGCAGTGGTTGGCAGGTGGACTCCAGCCTGCCGTGCCCACAGTCCTTTCCTTCCCAAAGCTTGCCGATTTAGGCTGGAAGCCTTCACCTCCCCACTTGGGGACTCCCAGCTACCTGTTACCAGAGTTCTGGGAAACGGGTCCATTGACCCTATCTGTAATGAAAATCTAGTCATAAAATACTGCCTTTTAAAATAAAAAAGGAAATTATTTCATGAATGGAGAACTGCTATTGATTTGCCGAAGCAGTCTATGTTGTCTGGATATTTAACTACTCAATCAAAGCTATTGGCATCCCTCGCTTGAGACATGTGAGACAGATTGCTTCCCCAGAGTATCTCCTCCATTTATTTCAAATTTCCTGTTGATTCTTCCAGGTAATATGCATAAAAGCCACACTATATATATACACACACACTCTCTCTTTTTCTGGAAGAGCACAAACTTGATCAAAACACCGTTTCATTTTTCTGCCTTTCTATCTGGTCAGCTTTTCTTCCAATGCTAAGGACTAAAAAGTGCAAGAAGATGTATGAGATAATCACAGGATGGCTGAGGTGGGAAGGCACCTTTGGAGACTGTCTAATTCAACTCCTCTACTTAAGCAGGACCACTAACAGCAGGTTGCTCAGGACCTGATTCAGTCAGGTTTTGAATATCTCCAAAGTTGGAGAGTCAACCTCTCTGAGAAACCTGTTCCAGTGTCTGACCACCCTCACAGTGCATAAGTTTTTTTCTTATGTTTAAATGGCATTTCCTGTCTTTCAGTTTGCGCTCATTGCCTCTTGTCCTCTCACTTGGCACCACTAAGAAGAACCTGGCTCCATCCTCTTTGTGCCTTTTAGGTATATATACCTTAAAT
This sequence comes from Vanellus vanellus, assembly GCF_965231255.1. NCBI lineage: Eukaryota > Metazoa > Chordata > Aves > Charadriiformes > Charadriidae > Vanellus > Vanellus vanellus. Next base: position 164,612,998 of record NC_138905.1, read on the forward strand.
ATAATACCTTAGGTATATACACCTTATATATAAATACCTTTAGGTACATTCATAAGATGCCCCTGAGCCTTCTCTTCTCCAAGCTAAATAGAATGAGCTCTCTCAGTCTTTTCTCATAGGAGAGATGCTCCAGCCCCTTCACCATCCCTGTGGGGCTTTGCTGGACTCTCTCCAGTGTGTCCATGTCTCTCTTGTACTGGGGAGCCCAGAACTGGACACAGGACTCCAGATATGTCTCACCAGTTCCGAGTAGAGGAAGGATCAACTCCCTCAACCTGCTGGTGATGTTTTCCTGCTAGGATGCCGCATAAAATGCTGGTGGCCTTTGCCGCAAGGGCACTTTGCTGGTCAATCTGCTTAGTGTCCACCAGGAGCCCAAGGTCCTTTTCTGCAAAGCTGCAGAAAAGCAGCCGATCAGCCTTCCAGCCTGTCCCTGGTGCATGGGGCTGTTTCTTCCCAGGTGCAAGACTCTGCACATCATGAGGTTCCTGTCAGCCCATTTCTCCAGCCTGTCAAGGTTGCTCTGAATGGTAGATTTTGGGGTGGTTCAAGGATAAGGCCCCACAAAGGCAACCAGCTCTTGGTGGCCGTACTTGAGCAGGGGGGTTGGACCAGGTGACCTCCAGAGGTCCCTTCCAACCTCAACCATCTGGTCATTCTGTGAAATGTGAGTCTTCTTCCAGTTATCTGAAGAAAGCACCTTATCTACTTCTCCTTCCTGTTCAGGTGGTCTCTAGCAGACACCACAATGAAACTCATTTTGGTCTGTCATCTGATCCTGACTAATAAGCTCCCAGCTGGCTCACCATCCATCCCCAGGCAAAGCTCTGCGCACTCCTGCTGCTCTCTCAAATAATGGGCAACTCCCTCTCCTTGCCTTCTTGTCCCGTCCTTCCCAAAGAGCCCATATCCGTCCATTGCAGCACTCCAGTCGTGTGAGCTACCCCACCATGTCTCTCTGTGACCCCAGTGAGGTCATAGCCCTGCAACTGCACCCAGGCCTCTAATTCCTCCTATTTGTTCCCCGTGCTGCACAAGCACTTGAGAGAGGCACCCTGTCACACTGATTTCCCAGAAAGAATATGACAGCTTCTCGTTTTTTGATCATCTCTGACGCTGCCTGCAGCTCCTTCACTTGGCGACACAGACCCTCCACCAGTGCCCACCTCCCGGGGGCAGAGAGGCAGCCCACCTCCCGCTGCCCCAACCTCAACAAGGGGTCCCGGGCGCCCCAGCAGCCCCAGACCCAGGCAGCTGTGTCCTCCTTTGGAAGCTTGGTCTGTCTTGAGGCCTCTGATGTGCTCCAGCAGGTGCTGGGGACCATGCCCTGGAGGCCCACTACTGCAGGGCACCATTTCTGGTCCCATTTCCGGTCCCATTTCCTGTGCCCTTCTGCAGAACTGGCTGCCCAAACTGCTGTGCCTGCCTGCTGCCTCTGTCAACTGGGCTCTCAGGTAAGGAGGAAGAAGGTTTCTTGAAGAAGCTGAAGCTGTCTGGAGTTTCCATAGGACCAGTGTGGATTGTGCAGGATGAACAATCCTCGTACCATAGGATTTAAAGCAAAGTAGCAGCACTAAGCCACACTATGAGACCTGTGAACTTGCAGCTGGCTTGGAGGAAGTTCATCAAAGCAAAAAAAATGAAGAAATGGGGAGAAAGGAAATGACAAACAGTAGGCCAAGGAGCAACAATCTGGAGCTGAGGTTTGGAAAGGGATGACGACTATGCTTCAAAGAGTCAGCAAGGCAGCTTCAAGCCACAGTGTTGGTAAAGAACAAAGCTCCTGTACAAATAAACAAGCACCGGCATTAGTGAATGAAGAGAGTGATTGTAAAGAAGAACCCCAAACAAACCCTGAAACAAATTCCTAATAGCATCATTCTCACTAGGAACGTGGCAAGAACTCCCCTTTCTCTCTCAAGGCACTTCTGCACAACATCTGGACAGGCGATCGCATATACCCCTAATGACAACTCAAAACTGGCACAAAAACAGCAAGAAAAGAGGAGTCGTAAATGGCAGATCTGAAAGATGCTTTCAAGCATCCAATGGAGTAGTTTTTCCCACAAACCACTTGCCAACATCCTGACACACAAACACCTCTATATTTATACAGTGAGTGATTTATATCTTGCCAATTGCAATATACGTCTCTTTAGGGATGGCTTCTATCCATACTGGCACCAGCAAAGAGCTCACAATATTTCTGCTCTTCAGAGATTAAAAAGAAAATAACTATGTGATGTGTCAAAGAGAGGTAACAGAAGCTGGATATATGTCAACAGGAGCCTTTTAGCACTAAAATACAGACAAGGTACCTGATATGCAGATCATTCTGAAATTCATCACTTTTGAAGATAAAGCATGCAATTAGAAGGTTTTTCTTCTCTCTATGGGATGATTTATAACACTACTTTCCTTAATAAGACATTGTGTAAACACTTTCTTTTCTTATGGGGTTTTACAGCTGAAGCACTGTGCAACTAGTACACAACTATTGTTTTCCTGTTTCCTTCATCAAGTTAGTGACCCAACTGCTGTGTGGCATATTCTGTGTGACAATGCAGAGAGAGGGACAGTCTGTGCCCACCACAGTGTCACCCAGTTGAACAGAGCCTCGCACGTGTGTAAAAAAAAGGAAATATTCTCCTCATTTCACAGGGAATTAGAGATGGTCAGGTTTTTTCTTGCTTTTGTTGGAAAACGCCAACTCATCAAAATCAAACCTATTTTTAGGAAGTGTCTTTGAGTCTCCTGATTTGGGGCAGATGTTTGAAAATGCTGGAAGAAATTATTTTAATTTATTAAATTAAATCTCACCATCTCCTAGTGGACTGTATTCAAAAAGAAAACACACGCAGAAAGTTAAGTTACCCAGTAACGCATACTGTGTTTGACTCCAATGCTATTTAGAGTAACCTGCCCCACATTATTTGAATGCAATCCTTCCTTTTGAAGCTGGGCCACTTTCCAGCAAGAATACAAGAGTCATGGGAGTGGGTGGGAATACTAGCAAGAAGACTAACAGCTCTCGCTCTGAGTGCTCTGGATATGTATTCTGCTTTCTAAAGATACTTGCTACAGCTACGGTTTATTCTGCTAGTTTGCAAAAAACTGTGGGCTAGTTTCACACCTTCCTTCTCCTGTGTAGAAAACAACCGGCACTGAGAAAATTACAAGATTCATGTAGAGAAACCCCAAATACAGCATCACTCCACGGCTTCATGGTTATGAGCCTCATGAGGGATGGATTCATAGTGGAGATCCTTGGCTTTTGTTCCCATCAATGGCCATTTATGTATTGTACATTAGACATATGTTGGATAAAATACACAACCTGGGAAGGTGCAAGGACTACAATCACTCTTTTCCCTCTACCAGAGCCAAGCTCAGGTCCTGACCATTAACTTGCATAGTGATATGTGCAGCTCTTTGCCCTTTCCAGCCCAGAGAATCCTGGATTCTTCCCTGCACAGCCTCAAAGCTCCCTGCCAACAAGGTGCTGCCACCTTTTTACCCACCCTTTTTGCTCACCCTCGATCCTGCCTCAGGGGGAGTCCAAGGAAAGTGAGAAAGGATTTTCAGTGCCCCAAGCGAGAGAGCAAACAAGCAGGAATTACGTATTTATAAGAAAGGGAGGCTAGTCAGAGAAGCAGCTATCACTGCATTTTGCAAGGGGCCTGTGTGACTGGGGTTTTTTTAAGTGTTGGCACTTGGAAAGGCAGTGAGGTACCCAGGCTGGCCTGAGCTGGTTATGAGCTTCGCAGAGCTTTTCACAATAGCAATTTTCATCTTAAAGCATAAATTTTACCTGAGTCACATTTTTTACATTCTGGAGTCTTTATTGGGATATGGCTCATGAGCACCAAACCAGCCAGGACTGCACTCTAGGATCTTTGGTTTTCCTGTCTGTCTTTGTGCTCTGTCACACAAAGCCACCATCCAGCTTGGTGGAGCTCCATACAACTGTCATTACCCAGAGGAGCAACACTCAGCACTTTGTCTTTTCCAAGTACCCTACAAAACATAGAATCATAGAATGGTTTAGGTTGGAAGGGACTTTGAAGATCATCGACTTCCAACCTCCCTGCCATGGGCAGGGACACCTCCCACTAGACCAGGTTGCTCAAAGCCCCATCCAGCCTGGCCTTGAACACCTCCAGGGATGGAACTTCCACAACTTCTCTGGGCAACCTGTTCCAGTGCCTCACCACCCTTATGAAGTTGCAATTGGATTTTTGCCCGTGTTTATTAGTCACTCCTCACAGAACTAAATGAATACTCTTTATCGTCACAGTTTATGGTGAGGAAACTAAACAGAAAGATCTAAGCAGTGTTTCTTGCTGAAGGGAGGACAACCTTAGAGCAAGGACCGCATTTCAAGAAACCATAGGGCTCTGCTGGACAACTTGTCTGGTATTTAGCAATGGTGCCAGCAGTTTGCCCATACCTCTGCTTGTGGTTTCCATCTACCAAGCAGACACTGAAAGCAACTCAACTTCAGCTTGACATAGCAGGATGAACATCCGTCAGTTAGAGTTTACGTTAAAACATCAGTGTTGAAACTACCAAAGGTGAGAAGTCGACACATGTTGACTTCAGCCATCATTGCTCCATACACGATAACTCCTAGCAGAGGAAAAGGGCAGGGTTGGAAGGGATGTTACCAGTTTAAATGCCTCAGCAAGAATTCTTCTGCCAGTGCCCTTGTCTTTCAAGCCACACTTTTTTATCTCTACATGATCAAGGATTACGTTGACTTTTCCAGAACTGCTGAGAAAAAAAAAAAAAAAAAAAAAAAAAAACAAGCCTAATTTCACCACTTACGAAGGTTAATGATGTAAATCAAAACCAAGAAATGCCCTGAAGTTTCCTGAAGTTTCCTGGAGCCTGCAAAGAAAAAAGAGGAACCAGATATCCTGAACACAGCAGAATAAATCAGAGAGAGTCAAAAATTTCCCCAAGCCCAGAAGAAATTTCCCATTGGTGTAAAGCTTGGTGAGCTGGTCCCCGATCTGCACTTTCTTTGTGACATAGGTAGACACGACGAAGAATCTCAGCTTTCCACTTTTGTAGGCCATCAGGAAACAAAAGGATTTCACCAAATGTTGCACGTATGTGTGTCTGAGTGCCCTATTGGGCACTATTAATATATTTTTACTTAGTATAACTGATAAGGTATATTTCCCAAGTCCTTGCTAAAGATCTTTTGGATAGCATACATAATGAAGGTCTGTTACTTCTGTAGCGCTTCTAGATTAATCTAACCTACTGACTGTTATTAAGAGAAAATATACTTTGCAGTCACTACAAGTATGTCAAAATTAACATAAAGGAATCTCCACACACACACGAGCAAATGTTTTTTCTGTGAGTTAACAAAAACCTGTGATTTGAACCAAATATTTTCTGCACCTGTGTTCCATAAGGTTTGTATTTGATGGATTTAGATTTGAATGGAAAAAAATGCTTCTATGTTCTAGTAAAATATATTCGTGGATATGAACTTCTGTGTAGTACAAATTAGAAATCTGTTATGTACCCCTCGTCCAATTAATATTTTTGGTAGAACCTGAAGATGTAAAGAACTCACGTGTAAAAAGAACTGCAGATGAGAAAAAATAAAAATCATACGCATTATAAAAAGTGTTAATAAATAAATAGCAGCTGGTTATGCACAGACTGAATACTTACACTCCCAATTTCATGTAAGTAATGTATGCTAAAATAAATGTTGTATCTAGTAGCTCTTTTTACATAGTATTTACATTCCGAATATACATTTACATGTGTAAATGCAGTCTGCATGTTTGTGTGTGCATGTGCATTCATGCGCGTCACAAATTCTGTTAAAATGTTGTTCTCGAACACGAATCCACTTCAATGGCTTGATACATCTGTGACAGAAAGAAGAAATGATCCCATTATATACAAAAAGCCTGTGTGTTCTGTTCTTACTCCTCTTTCCTGCGGAACTCGCTCAGAGGGTCACCCGGCAGTGCTGATGCGCACCGTTCACGTCTACAGAGAAACTGCCGATGCTGTAAGCGGGCAGCGGGATTGTTTTAGACCTCAGCTCGTTCGGGACTGTAGCATCTTATATGTTTGCACAGGATAACAGTAATAAAAACTGAGCACTTTATCAAAGGTCACGAGGAACGTGGTGAGGGCACCTTATCATACCCTATCCTACCCAACTCTGCCAGCTCTGCAGCATTAGAGACAAAAATGGGAAAAGATTCCTATTTCCAGCTTTTTCCAGATGAGGTGGGTTGCTACGATGCTCCAGGAGCTCTTTCAGGACTCGATGCTCCAGGAGTTCTTTCAGGGCTGTGGTTCGGAGCACTGCACGCACACGAGTCCCACGCCATTCTGTGTACCGTGCGGCTGCCAAATTTAGATCTTCTCTAAGTTGCAGAACAAGAACATCTTCCTATTTCTACATTTCTGGCCCGGTTGAAGTAGAAGGGTTTCGCATTCAAGTCGTGCTGCGTTCACACCCCGACCTGTAATCAAAAGTCTGAATGTTGAAAAAAAGTCACGGGACAAAAATACACCGCAGCTGCCAAGTGCATAAACACAAGAGCGGTTCCAACAACATATTTTTTAAATGTTTCATAAAAATGACATTTAAAAGAATGTTATTCATTACCACCTGGAGTAAGATTTCACGGCATGTCATTATGTTCTGAAGTAGTTACTACTTTGTTACTGATCCGGGTTGGTGAAACAGCACTCCAGCCTTGATTCCCTGGGCTTAGGTAACCGAGCGGTGAGTGGAAACCTGCGAGTCCTCTATTCAGTTTGGTAAACACGGGCTTGTCTGTCACTTCTCATTGTTCCTCTTCAAAGTACAGTCGCCGCCTTATCTGGCAACAGCTTTCTTGAAGAGTGCTGCTCATGTGAAATAATCTTTCACCGCTGAGGCCAGCATTTCCCTAACACAAGAAGAAACATTTATCTTGCTGTTAATGGTTAATTAATTTTGAAAATGTATATTACAACACAATAAAAAAAAAAAAAAAAAAAAAAAAGCCAGGCTGGACAATGGAGCAAAATGTCCCTTCCTCAAATTGACTCCTATTTAGTTCTTCCAATGTCATCCAAAACACAGATAACTTTTCTTTCATGAATTGTTCTCCTGAATGATTTATACATGTTGTGTTATCTGAGGCCCTTTCCAGATCCCCTTGTGGTTTCAGCCAGCCATCAGCTGCATAATTGTTAATTTTAACACTATAAAAGGTTCTGATGCCGAGGAGATAAAGCGTCGGAGGAAGAATTAATTGAAATGTATCTTCCAATCACACTGGTTCCCTACTTCCAGTTCCACAAAAATTATACATTGGATTTGAGGTTAAAATAAATTTACATTTGTGCTACCCATAAAGCTTTTGGACTAGTAGAAAATAGATAAGTTAATTGTTTCGAAAACCTATAAAGGGTTTACCCTGAGAATAATTCAGGGCAGTCTCCTGTTCATAGCCCACAGCACCGTGAGCAGCCGGATAGAGGATTCTTCCCAAGCTACTGCAGACATAATTGGTCAGGAGATATGTGACAGGAGTCTTTTACAACAGCAGGTGATAGACTGACAGAAAAGGAGCTCAAGCTCCACCAATATTTAATCTGGATATTAAACACTCTATGCTTCCTAGAGCTACTAATACTTTTTTTTTTTTCCCCAGTGTTTACTCTCTGCCTGTATGCTTCAAGTGAAGTATTATGAGGTAAAGCTACCAGGTTTCGATTCTTTCATTTACATTTTTATTATAAATATATAAATACATACAAAATGTGCAAAATTAGTTTTAAAGGCTATTTGGAGGAACACAGTTGGGGTAAATGAATTCAGAGATCATGGGATTCGTATTTAATTTACGGTTAGATGACTGTAAAAGGCCATTCTCATTTAACTGAGGACCCCAAAATAGGCTGAGAATACCAGCTATACCCCCCTGTTAAGCCTTTGTTTGAACGCTACCACTATTAACAAATTTCTTGTGCCAGATTCTTTAGAAACGGGCTTTCACTGGGTACTCTGTGTGTTTTCTGGGTGCAGAGGAGATTAAAAAGAGGCAATAAGGTCTGATGCTTTACTTCTTCACCCTCTGTTCACACGGGGTGGGAAGCTGTTCCAGAGCACCAGCTTCTCACCTGGAAAAAACCCAGTTCAGACCCTGCACAGGGCAAAAAATTGTGGAGGTTTCATCACAGAACTCAGCAAATGTTTGTCCACACAATAAAGACACCACATTTCTGCCGTAAGAAGATACAGTGTAAAAACAGCAACAAACTGAGATGAAGGGGGACTGGGAGAAGCTGGGAGGGAAAGCTTGCACAGCACCTGCCCACACTGTGCTTGGATTTAGTCCATTTCGTGAGTCCTACTTTCATGAATGCCAAATTCAACAAACACAGTGTAAGAAAAGACCAGTATTAGAATCTGCTTTATGCTAAGATGCATTATCACTTGGAGAACATTTTATTGCTTAGTAAAATACTCAGTATTTTCCCTCACTATGATGTCTGTCTCAGAAAATAATAGCATGTTAGTTGTTTGAAGTCCCAGAGCAAATGCAAGGATTATACATCTATAATTTTAGGACACAAAGGCACAGAGCCCCAAAGCAAACAAAGGTGCCAACTGAGCTGAGAACATACTTAGATATTACACAGCATATTGTATTAAGAACACAAGAGCGTCATCAAAAGCTCTTCTCAGCACAGCTCGACTGCGGCATACGGTGCCAGAAATGGGCAAAGTTTAGTCATTACGATTCGTGGAAAATAATTCCCATTTCTCAACAATCCATGTCTTTAATTGCATTTTCTGTATAAGCTGAATGTAGGTAGGTAGAACTGTAGGCAGAATTACAATGCAGCAACAGAGCACCAATGACTTTCTAAGCCTGGGATATTGGGTATTTAATTTTGCTTTTAAATCCATACCGTGGCGGGCACTTACGCACACAATAGAAAAGGAGATATGTCCCAATGAGTTTATAAGATACTACGAAGAAAATGCATAATAGAGCAACCAGATATATATAAATAGAATAATACAAAGAAATCTAATCTACTGCAAAGCCATAATTCAATCCTTCTGCAACACAAGTGCAAAGCTAAACTGGCTTATGAATAGCTCAAGAATCCATATAGCCAGAACTATATAACCTATGTCAAATCAAAACCTTTGAATTATTGTTTATCACTGTTATTTCATTTTAATGGAAAAAAGGAAGAAAATCTAATGACTATGTCAATAAATAAGCATTATTAAATTATAATTTTGTACTGAGCACATATGAGAAACGATAAGGTTTCTATGCTCCCTTCCACCCTCCCTTTCTCCCCCCTCCTTATCGCTTTCTTTTTTTTTCTCCGTATGTTTATGTGTTCATGTAAGAGGCGGGAAGAAGTGAATATTGAACATGGGAGGAAAATTCCAGCCTGGATTACATCTTGTGCAATTCTCCTGATTTCAGGTCAGTAGGGATTTGTCTCATACCTTTTGACCTGAACACTTAATTGAAGTTCAGGGTCTTGTGAGGTTTTTTTTCCTTTAGAAGGAAAAATTTCAAATGGAATCAGATCTCTCTGATAAAACCTATTTATTTACAAAGACTTTATGAAGTCCCAGTTTCCTGAGCAGGGAAAGATTCAAGTATTCAGCTCAAAGACTTCCTTTCTAGTTTTTTTCTGATGGCCACAGTATTTTGTTCAGGCTCTATTGCATTTCTCTCTATTTATTCTCGTGGAGCTTTTCTTTCCCTCTTCCACACACACAGACTCACGGACACATCCTTCTCCATTAAAAACAATAGTCAGCCAAACCCCTCTCCTACACCGTTCAGCTTGCGCAGCCTATGTATGTGCTGTGGTTTTGAACAGTAACATACGCTTTTGTTTGGGGCGGAGGTCGCTATTATTTCATAAAGCAGCTTAACTGTTTCTTACAGCTGCGTTAAAAGAAGGTAGTGGTTACGCCTGTAGCTTCAACGACATTTCACCCAACCCACAACACAAGGAACGTAACTCAGGATAGGGTATAGTCTAAGATATGAGAGACAAATGAGTACCGTCAGAGACGCAGAACGAGTCTTTTTACATAATTGACATAGTATATGACAATTAGTCTGAAGAACTAAACATAATTCAGCATAAATAAAGACCATCGTCTGCAAACTGCTTTGGAGATCATTGATAGAAATGTTACTTGACGGTGCGGTCCGCCTCTCTGGAGCTGGCGATGGAGCACTCTGCCTCAGCCACTGGCCATTGCTCCACGGCTGGTGCAAGAACCAGTCACTGCGACAATTAATGTGTTGAGCCACACCTGAAAGACCTAGGAAGGACAGCTACAACTTCAATCAAGAATAAATACATGTGCTTTGTCTAGCTGGAAACAGTTAAGAAAAGTGTCTTGAACGATCTGAGGCTGTAAGATTAATGCACGCAAATTGCAGCGCATTAAACCTTCACGTGGACGCCTTCATTCAGTCTCTAGAAGAAACTGCTGTAGAGTTTCACATTAAAGCTGAAGGATTAAGCAGCAGTGAAATCAAGCCGTTTCTTTTCCAAATAGGAGCACCTGTGTGCAAGTTTTAGAAACCTCGACTTTCTCTCTTTGCTTCCACTATCTTAATGTCCTAGGTGAACAATTAGCAATTGTTTTTTCTTTTTTCCTAATATGTTGAAAAGTTGCATTCAAGATCAAAGTGATTTCTTCGTGGACACAAACATGTGTTATAGACAGGTTTATCTTGTTGAGGTGGAGAACCTATTTTAATAGTCTGTCCTTGAAAGCTAATGCTTCCAGTTCGGCTTTGGGTGCCACTGATAAAGATTGTAATGCAGCTTACATATCTGTGCTTCTTAAATTTGTTGTCATTTTTATCGAGGCAAATCATCTCGGAGCACTATTTGTGGTTTCATCAATGTTAGAGACAATGAGACAAATTGTCAACTAAGATAAACAAATGTGGTGCCAGGGATTTCTCCACAGAAACTTGCCAGCTCAGTGGGGTCCAATCTTTGGACACGTAGGCTATTAATGAAACCCTCAATCATTAAGATATATGAAGCTATACCAATTTTCCTGCAACAGGTTTTAATGCTGTGGATAAGTGTGTTCCTCTCTGCTGGACTTACTTAATTCTGGAAAGGTGTTCAGGAGAGTCAGGAGGAGCCGGAAGCTCAGCTGTGCTCATGGATCAGAGGACTTTGAAGAGCCTGAGGAGCTCATGGAGTGAGAGGTGTGGGAAGCCGAGTATCATGAGTTTGGGTGTGACCACAACGCGACGGGGAGCCCGAAGTTTTGGAGATCTGTTTGTGAGGAAGGTAAGGAATGACATTAGGAGAGCTTCACCCCCCTCACTCCCATCTGTTCCTGCATATCTAGTCTCGAAACCAACTGGTCCCCAGAGTCTTGTGAGCAAACAAAGAGCTCAAGGAGTGAGGCGAAGGAGCCTCTTTGGACCTTTTACCTGTGCCACCACTGCCCCTGCTGGCGAGCGGTACTACTGCAGTGGAAACTTTCCTGCCAGTGTGCTGCCTGAGAGGAACTCTGGTTAGGGCTGGGATGGACATAGAAGTCACACACGAATTTTCCTTCTTCGTTTCCAGAGGTAAATGCAAGCTTCAGGCTCCATTCATGCCTTGTTGATGCTCCAGGCCAGATCCCATTGACTGAGGGAGCCTGTTACAGGCTGCTCTGTAATGGCCTTACACATTGATAACCACTGATAAACCAGCTTCAAACACCTTTCTCCAATACTTGGTTGTCACAAGTAAGCAAAGTATGCAAACAAACTACCAGAGAAGACAGGCCTATGCCAAATCCATCTGATTTTGAAATACTACGTGTTGGCTGCAGAGCAAAAAATAGGGAAGGTTTAATTCCTCCCACCGCGGCAGCTGTGAAATCATGATCAGCAGGACTGCTGAGGATGGCGGGCAGCTTCGTGAGCTGGTGGCGGTGGTGTTTCTATCTCAAAGGAGAATTTAACTTTATGATAATTTTGACTGCAGTCCAGCATTACCCTCTCTAAGAGGGTAAACGTGGTGCCTTCCTTGTTTGAATTTCAGTAACTGGCACATTGAATGAGGTTCCACAGGTGGGTTACGCTGATCTCAGACTGCGCTGCTGCTGAAACAGAAAGTCCCATTTTTCTCTTTGCCTTCATCTTTCCACTGCCTCTCGTTCACCAGCGTTAGCCATCAAATGGGAGTCTGTGTGGTTGGTGAAATCTACTGTTTTCTTTCTTTTTGGGACGGTTGGTTTTTAGCTGGATCAGACGATTGATCTGATCACAGTTTTCGGTGCTGGTGCAGAGCAGGAGCAGCTCTGGAAGGAAGGCTCTGGAAACACCTGTGGCTCCTCAAGCTGTAGTATGAGCATCCTTCTGGGATATATTAGATCCTTCTCTGGCAGTGACGGTTTTTGGGAAAAAAAAAAAAAGATGCACTTCCAGTTTCAATCTCAGTGCCGCTATATCTAGACACTGAGGTTAGAAACACTTGCAGTGACATCAGGTGGCATTGCAGTGTGTCTCATATGTGCTATCCTCACGTTCTGTCAGAGACCGCACTGGTGCAGAGGGTGGCAGTCCGGTTCAATGAGGGGCTTGCATGGAGTGCTTGTATGTTCATACCGGTCCCGGACTCAGTTCTAGGCTTCAGTAGGAAATACTCATTGTAGCGGATGCGTTGGGCACAATGGATCCTGATTAACTCAGGGACAGCTGCTCTCTTCATACCGAAGAGCTCGGAGAAGACACTGACTAAAAATCCTATGGGTAGGTTGGAGGCAGGCCCGTTCAGTGAGGCATCCCCACTGATACCGCCTTGAAATTTACTTTGTTATTTAACTTCTCTCCTACCTGCCAGCACTGAGATTTGTTGGTCCTTGCATAACTTGGCAAGGTTTGTTTTTGCAGGCTTTTTCTGGATGAAAAGAAGGAACGATAGCAGAGCGCCGTGGAAAAGTCCTGGCTGAGGGGCGTGAGGTGAGATGAGGAAAGAGGACAAATTCCTGCCCCAATGTTTTGTCCAACCTGTGAAGTTTGTCCAGCCAGCCATAGCCTGGGACCGGCTCCGTATTTGAATTAGACCAATTTAAATAAATAATCATTAAGGAACAACAATCACCTGAGCCCTGATTCCCAATGCAGAAATGAGCTTGTTATCTACACAGAACTATCTGGTTTGGTTGTTTGTGTCAGCTGAATATAATACCTGGTGAGTTCACACCCAGCTATTTACATCTCCATGTTAAGATCCAGGAGCATGTAAACTACAGAGAAATCATGCTTAAATTAACTGTGCTTAGCTTCCTCAACAGAGAAAATGGGGGGGGGGGGGAATACAGATAGAAGAAAAGCAAAATTTTCTTGTATAATTTTATCTCTAAATACCCCTACAGATCAAGTAACCACTGAATTATTTCTGATTTCTTGTTAGAATAATCACATGCACACAAATACACAGAGAATAAAGTTTCAGTGCCTTTTATATTGTTAAACTTCTCATATCCCGGATTCCCCATCGTGTTCAGTCCTGTGTAGATAGTTATAGTAATGATCTTTTATTAACTTGGCTGGAGTAACTGCCATGACTCTCAATAATGACATTAGTGTTTAGGTATTTGTATGTCTAAGCACTTACATAAGTAATCATATCACAATGTCAACTTATTGTACTTATTATTTTGCAAATGTTACAACCGCCACCTCCTGTTAAACACAAAAAGAAAAAGAAAAAAAAAGTCAGAGTGCCTGAAGGAATCCTGCCGGTTTTAATTTATTGTTTTGTCTTAAACTCTCTGCACTGTGAGCCAAAATAAACTAATTGCCTCTACACTTTGAGGTAAAACTCTCCTGTTAAACTCTTCTCTGCCTCTAAGAATATCAAAACATCCATGAGCAGTGAAGGGATGGCACTCACATATACGGCAGGCAAAGAGAAAGGGGTCCGTTCTTCTGAAGGCACAGGATTATGTACTTTCAGTTTTTCCAGCAATGGTAGGAACCGAAAGTTCAGCAGACTCCTTATCTTTAAGGTAACCAGTCATGCCATTTAACAGGGGGAGAGATAAGCAGAGGATAGGTGACTGGCAACAAAGCGGTTTCATGAACTGGCCTTTTACCTAGGAAGACCTGAACTCAACAGTGAAGTCGCGAAAGAGTTGGTATGGCCAATTTAATTTACTGCCTGCCTCCAGTGAACCTGGGAGGCAGCTTGGGAGAGCCCATGCATTTCAGCAGGCTCTGAGTGAGGTCTTTAGAGAATAAAGCGTGCTTTCTGTATTTGTTACCTCCAAGATCACTGGTTTTTTACAGCAAAGAAGTAAACTCTTTTTCATTTTCTATCTACTTGTCACACACGTAAAACCTGGAAAAAAACTAAACTCATAATAATCCCATTCCAGAAACTCCCAACATTAATGCTGATGTGGATTGTGTGAAGGTGCTTTACACTTTACCTGTCCATGTAATGAACAGGAGAAGAAAAGAACACCAGTTTCACATTTTCCATGAGGCAACAGGAACATTTCCATTCATTTTAGTAGGTTGGGGTCATAACTTGTGTTTGTATTTCCATGAACCATGTTTTAAAGTATGGCTCCACTGACAGATAACAGCTTTATTGCTGTTTTTAACAGGGTCACTATGTCAAACAAAGCAAGTGAAAATACACGGTGTTTTATTGGTCAAACACAGGTACTGCTATTGCTTTGTCGTACAGCACGATTGGCACGTCCAATAGGTATACCTGCAGCATTTTTATAGGATTATAGCAATACAGAAGATTATTCATTTTTTTTTCTGGCATTTAACAACTTTGTTAAACTACTTTTCAAAAAGAAGGGCACCTAACACATGCTTTAAAAAGAAGGTTTGGGGGGTGAAAAGCAGAGGTAGTATATCTTGTGGCTAAGATGTGCTTCTTGTCTTTCTGCGTGTTGCAAAAAAAAAGACATGGCACTCCTGACAATTCAGCAAAAGACAACGGCTGGACCATCCACAAGTTCTCATCTCAGGCTATATGCACAAGAGCACATCCCTGTGAGGTAAGCTGGACCATAAATTCATCATGTACATCATCTACACCCTTGTGACTGCCGACCATCCCATATTCTTAACTTAAAGTGCATGTGAGGTGGCTTATACATTTTTCCTCTGAAGATTAATTTCCAGTTATTTTCTTTCCTTCAACCCGAGTTTGCATGCACACAGCCATTTGTCGTTGAAGAGCTACGTGGGCACGTTCACATACTGGCGTTCACACACTGGTTTACCCCATGGAAACTTGTTCAGGTAACTCCTAGTCCAGCAGGACTGGGCTCCATTTGCAAAACGGGGCAAAGACCCAAATAAATCCAAGAAAATTGAACTTTATATAGTCTTTGTTATAACCATTGTTTAACCATCCTACTTGGAAAACAGTTGAAGCATTAAAAAACTGGAGGGGGTGAACAAGAAACAATGCAGCAATCTGTTTCTATCATAAAGCATAAATGTGCTTTGGGCCGATTCCATTCAGAGTATACAGATATTTTCAAGGAATTTAGGGCATAAAATCCCATTGAATCTCCTTAAGGGAATTAAAATCAATGGAAATTAGGCACCCTCATACTTTAAAAGATCTGTGCTGAATTCTTTTTAGGTCTTTTAGACGATCCAAGTCTGAATTATTTACTTTCTGGGTAAATGAGTATTTTTGGCATGACCTTCTTCATACTCTATAAACAACATCTGATAAAACGTAAGAAAAAGAGAACAAGAGAACTGAAAACCAAAAGAACTCCTTCTGGAAAGTTTGATTTTATTTTCACCACTGAACTGAAAAGGTGTCCCCAAGAACGCTGCAAAACTCCTTGCTCTTTTATAGATCTATTGTTTAATGTACGTTCTGCTCTCTTATTCTTTCTATAGAATCAGTAATAAAAGTCAGATTTTCAATATGAAACACTAATGAAAAATGCCTTTATCTTTTACATCACTGATAATAAGCATCCTCATATGGGAGAATATTACAGAAGAAAATAAAATGTCTGTAAAAGGTTACAAATGTCTTTGCGTGCTACAGGCAAAGATACCCTAAACAAAATGTATACACCAAGGGCCAAATTTGTCACTGATTTGGTACACCATTGACAATTTTTTTGCCAATACTAATGAACAATGATGACCCTTCCTTTTTTCATGTCATGTAGCATAACGCCATTAAAATAACATTCATCAAAATCAGAGAAATCATAATACAATAATTTATAGAACTAAATATTATAATTCTAGGTCTAGGGACTGCAGCTGGAAGAGAAACTCAGGTAGAAATGTGTTTTCAGCAGAGATTTAAAACAAAATAGAAAGGTGATAAAGCGGAAAAAAAAAAGAAAAAAACAAAGCCATGTCAGGAACAGGACTTCTCATAGACAGTGATAAAATTGTGCTAAGAAGAAAGAGGAGGCCAGTGCCAACTAAATCATATAAAAAACAAACAAACAAACAAACAAACAAACCAATTTCTTCAGCATGCTGATGGAAGACTTGCTCCTATATGAGCATTTTGGCAATGGGGCCGGGGGGGGCGCAGTGGTGCGGGTCACACGCGTGGGTAGGAGAGGAACAACGGAGACGCGGGCTGTGAACCAGCAGAACGTCTGGGCTCTGAAGAGCAAAAAGGATCCCATGAAGAACTGAGTTAAAGTTGATTCTTCCCATGTCAGAGACCCATACAAAGCCAGGCAGAAGAAAACTCCTGTCCTAGGGCTTTGTCACTCTTGACAAATGAGTCTCACCTGTGCTTAACATCGTTCCGCGTTCCCACAGCCTCCCCAGGCAAGGGGAGGCTCCGCATATCCATTCTCTCTATTTGCAGCTTGGTTTTTTCCAGCATTTAACTTGAATTCACATCTTAAGCTCATTACCTCTTGTCTCTCCCCACAAACACAATTTAATCCCCTCGTCTTTACAATTACCTTTTACACCCTTAAAGACTATTTTGCCTCCTAAGTCTTCTCCTCTCCAGATTAAGTAACAACGCTGCTTTCAATCTTTTCTCGTAAATCACATTTTTCAGACCTCTGATCAGTCTCACTGCATTCTGTCGAATGACTCCACAACTTTCTTGAAGTACACTACTGGACAAAATACTCCATCCAAAGCCTTTATGATACTGAAGAAGTAAAATAATTCAGTGTTTTGTAGCTGTAAGTATTATTATTAGTCTGTTTATTATGAGATTATTATACACACCTGTCAAGCATTCATAAGGACAAGTTATTCAAAATAACAGATTCCTTTTTAAAAAAAGAGAAAAAAATCTAATTTGGGATATCAAAAAAAAAAAAGCTGTCTAACAAGTATTATTACTGAAACTATACGCTTAAGTGAAAAAAAAAATCTAGCCAATGTTTATCACAGTAAGATTTAACTATTCAACTGACTTCAGAAAATGAGGATCATTTCTGTTCAATGTCCATGCCAAGGGAAGCCATTATAAATCCTTCTGTGGAAAATGAAAAGTCTATTGTGAGGATAATGCAAAGCCTAGCAGAATTCCAAAAGCTGTGGTAAGGTTGGGGGCCAAGCAACCGTGAACTCCCCAGTCCTTGGTTTTTGACTACCTATGACTATACTCACAGATCACCCACAAAGTGGAGGGACTCCTTTCCAGCAGAACACTCATGCAGAGGCAGAAGTGCCTTTTCTACCCTTGGGCAGAAAAGCTCATCCTGAAGCACCTAAAATAAGTGGATGCAAAAAGTGGAATTGTCAGCTGTCTGAATCACGAACGCTACATATCGTCCATTTTATGCTACCGGAGTCTAGTTGATCTAAGTTGAGCTACACTCTTCCCGGACCACACTCCCACGGGCAGTTGAAGAGCATCTTCCAGTTTAGTCTCGTCTGAAACAGCTCCTCAATGGAAACCAAAGCATGGTGAGTGAGCACAGTGAAGAGATTTGCTTGGAAAGCTGTGGCACTCAGCTAAAATGCAGGTGCGAGTACTAATGTAGGTGTGGGGTGTAGGTGTCGGCACCCTCTGTGTTTAACTTGTCTGATCACTAGAACTGGCTCCTGACCATTAGCTTGGAACTTTCCCGAGTGACTTGGTATTACAGCACAGACATTGTGATTCCTCCTAACCAGACAGAACCAAGAAACTGGCCATTCTTGCAAACAGATAAACAAGACACTGTCCATAAAGAAGCACAGGCCATGAATTTATGTCCAGAAAGACACATAAATTCTTTCCATTTGGGGCCTCCTTTCCCTATTTGTTGGCAGTCAATTAAGAAGTCATTATGATCAGAAGGCAAACAGCAGACTTATGCTTAGCTTTTCTTCAGAGGTGAATGGTCCAAACATTTGACTTTGATCTTCTTGTTAGCCTCGTTGTGTGCACTGACAAATCCTGAAGTGCTTACCAAAGGGTTCCAAACCACAATCTTATCCACTGAAATCGAAGACCTTGTCTTCGAAATTGCATGGATTTTTTGGGACCTGTCTAGCACCCATGACTAGCAAAACAACCTTGTGTGGTTTATGGTTATGAATCATCCTTGAACAAAACTAGACTAGTCATCAAAACGTATTTATTCCAGGAAAAAATCCTCTATGCCTGCTGGACAGCCCTAAGAAGTGAAACAAGATGATCATTGTCAGTGTAAAATTTCAATTGAATTTAAATGTAAAGATCTTCAGAGGTCTTTCTCCCTCTGAAAAGATCTCCTGATTAAAAAGCTTCATGACCTACTCCAAGAACATCCAATCTAATTTGCCTTTCCACAGTGAGGATCCCTTTGCAGAACAGTCTCATACCCTCTGCTGGATTAGAGAGCGCTCAGCCCTCACTCTTTGCTTGTCCACTGGACAACAGAAAAGGTGAAGGAACAGGGCAGAAGGTAGGCGAGCGAGAGCAGGCTAGGATGTGGGGTCATCAGTTAAGGATTCCTGACTTTTGTCCAGGGACTGGGGACATTTTAAGAGCTTGTGAATATAAAGAAGCCTGTAGTAGAAGACACCAAAAAGCAAGGCTCACCTTTCCTAGCAGTGAACTACAAAACCACACTATACAGTCCATACAAGGCAGTGACACTGCAACATTATGGTCCGTTTCTTCGGAAAAGGGAACCACAAGCGTTGCTCAGCTCCTTTGAAGAAAAGCTATAGGCGGTTGCTCAAACAGGAAAAATTGGACCCTGGACAGCCAGCAGTCTCCATCCCTATCAGCTCTGATTTCATCACGCAAGGGAGGGGAGGCTTACACAGCCGCATTACTTCATGAGCTTTAGGTAGTAGGTCCTCGTGCTGGAGAGGTATTTAGCTGCCCTTTCTGGAACATCCAAGCCTGCCCAGGAACTCTGCAACGAGACTAATTCTTGCCTTCACATCCCCAGACAGGCACTAGTCATCTAGCAGTCAGGGACTAGCACGTAACCACCCAACTCTTCTTTTTTTGTGTTCTAAGACTTCCTTGTCTGCTGTTCTGATCGCTCTTCCCAGGCTGCATAACCGCTGCAAGACTAACAGGATTAAAAAGCAGCAAAAAAACGAGTCATTAAAGTACATGAAAATAGCTTGGATTACAA
Organism: Vanellus vanellus; assembly: GCF_965231255.1. NCBI lineage: Eukaryota > Metazoa > Chordata > Aves > Charadriiformes > Charadriidae > Vanellus > Vanellus vanellus. Next base: position 164,632,598 of record NC_138905.1, read on the forward strand.
ATGGAGTGCATGTAGATCAGCTACGTTTTATCTAGTCTCTTAGGCTGCATTTTAAGCTTTTATTTATGGCTAAAAGTAGTAAGGACCCCATCATCACCCTCTGCCCAGAACTGCCACTGATGCTTGTATGAGATCTAGGTCTGGGGTTCCTGCAAGAACAACCCCGGTGTCCTTAAGCACAGAGACAAAGGTCAGGGTTTGCTTTTAAAATAATAGCACAGTAAATCACCAAAAAAAGCAGAATATATTCTACTCTTACTGAAATCATAACGTTTAATTTTCAAAAAAATAGTACAGGACTTCTCTATGCTTCCCAAACTAGCAAAAACTTTGTTAATTCTCTTTTAACTTAAAATAGCAAACCCAATAAACCAATGCTTTTATTATAAAAAGTTTACTCTCCAGCTGAGCATTTGAATGCCAAGTTCTGTCCCGAATCACACTTTCACAGCCAAATTAGAAACTATAAACTTAGAAACCAGTGTTTTACGATAGAATCCTTTGCCAGGCACTTCACTAAAGCTTGGGCTACCAGCTGCTCTAATAATAAGTGAATGTTATTGAAAAATAATAATACCGAGCATTTGGAAGCATTCCGTAAAAGCAAATGAATAAATTTAGCGTATTATGCACAATAAAGAGCTCACGGGGTACAACTCCTTCTCTCGCTACAGGTGTACTCGACTTCTCAAGAGGGAAAAGGCTCAGGAGCCCTCACAACCCTGCCGAACTCCATCCAAGCAAAAAAGTGAGCCTGCGAACTAGTCGGTGTCCTTAAGACACCAGCGTGCCCGGCAACTTCGGACAGCAGAAAGTGATGTGGAGTCGGGGGGGGGGCTGGTACCCCACGCGAAAGAAAAAAAAGTCAGGCTGGCGGGTGGAAACGCTGAAGTGCACGAAGCGAGGCGGGGAAAGGCGATGCGGGCTCGGCAAATACGGGGGATGGAGGATGGGGGGGTGGGGGGGGGAGGGGGAGGCGATGGATCTGCTGAGCCCGTGAGTCAGTTTTTTAGGCGGGAGGGATGGTGAGGAGGAGATGGCTATCGGGCTAACCACTATTCTTCGCCTACTTTTTATCTCTTTGACTCGCCACCTGATCATTAGGCTCAAATGAAAAATGGGGAGGAAAGGCGCTTGCTTCCTCGAAACTCACTTTAAACTCGGCTTTAAAAATACCGGCAGCATCCTAAAGCTCCGGGCACCGGAGGTGAGGTGCTGCTCGGTCAGAATACGAGAAACCGGGCACTGCTTGGAATGGGACGTTAATTGCTTACAGTGGATGTAAGCAACCTGGCAGAATTAACATATGGGTATCGAGAAGATAGTCTAACCCCCTCTTTAATATTTTTAAAAGCGCTTTGATCTCGCTTGGTGGAATACAGCACAGCATTCTGGAAATTCTTGTTTAGCCTCCGCGTGATAATGCATCTGCGCGGGTGGTTTTTCCCCCCTCCCCGATAGCAGAAGGAACGATTGCGCCCTTGAATTTCCATGCGTCAGAAAGTGACAGGTCAAAGGCAAGTAAATCACATTATACACGATTGTATTGTTATTGTATCGATAACAACACATTATCAGAACAATTAACACACTCGCACAACTACCCGGAGATCACAGTCGTGGTTTAACAAAAATCCAGATAAGTAACTAAACTCCGATAAAGCCTTCACTTTTTGTGTTTGGGGATTTGAAGGCTCTCCGAGAGATTCCGTGTGTGTGTGTCTGTGTGTGTGTGTCTGTGTGTGTGTCTGTGTGTGTGCGCGCGCTGTGCAGGCAGCCGTTCCGCGCCGCACCGCGGCTGCGGATCTCCCCGCGGGGAGAACAGCCTCCACACACACACACACACACCGGGGGGGAGACCTGGGATCCTCCGGTCCCTCCGAACCCGAGTCCAACCTTGGTCCAAGCGGAACTGATAAGGGTTTCCATCACTTTGTGCAAACCCTTTTGACAGCAGATGACTAGGGACCTCCTTTAACTGCAAGCATCGCTGAAATAACCGCGTGTGTGTGTTTTAGTAGCCAGTGGTTGCCGCAAGCGTGAGGTGTGGGGGGGTGAGCACTTTGGAAAGGAGACCTTCGAATATAGTATTTAATTTGCAATTGGAAAAATATACTTGAGCCATTTATAGATTTCAGCCTGTGAAAGATTCGTGTACAATGAATTTATGACCAATAAATTCTATTACCGTTTTCACTCTTTGGAGGACTGAACGTAATCAGAAACATGCGCAGATGAAGTCGTGGGTTTGCAAACGGCGACATTTTTGGAAGACAGCAGTCCAGGAGTTGAGGCATCTTCTCTGCTGCAAAGTTACGCGATCTTTTTAAGATCAGTTCACCTGTACGCGACTCTGTGGGGACCTGCGAGTCGGTGGCTGGGCTGTCCTCGGAGAACTGCAGGGCAAATGGGGACCACTCACCCTAGGAACCTCCCCGGAGCCTGTGCCGACACCCGCGGCCGTGGCTTAGAGCCCTTCCCCACGCAGTTTTTGTGGAACATCCGCCCGGTCTGCCTGCGCCTGGGCAGATCCAGAGCTGCAGCCCAGCGGGTTCAGGCAGCAGCAGCCTTGGCGTGGCGGTACCCACGGGCAAAGAGAGTTCGTGGTGGGGGTATTCACCTGCGCAGGAACTGCCAGTCGGGGGCTTACCCATGTGCCCGCCTTGAGCGCTTCACGCGGCTCTGTCGCGACACCGCGCCTTGCGCTCGCACCGCGGGGCGCAGGGGCACAAGCGGGCGGAGCGGGGTCGGGATGGAAGGAGCGTGGCTGGGGCGACGAGCGGGGAAAGAGCCTCGCCGGAGCCGAGCCCACTCGGGGACTGAGCCCCCACTCCCCGCGCTCCAGGGGCGCTGGCGGGAGCGGGGCCGGGCGCCTGCGGGAGCCGGGGGTGCCATTGGTGGTGGCAACAGAGAGTGGCTGCTGCTTCTTCACACACACACACCCCACGCCCCCCGAGCACCCTCCAGGAGATGTTTTTGGTTCTCACCCTGCTCATTGGCGGCGGCTGGGAAGGAACCGCGCTCTCGCCTTCCCCTGAACTGAATTAGTCCGGGCGCTTTCCCGCTGGTACCCACGATGCGAGGGGAGGGGGTGGACGGGGGGGACGGGGGGCGAAGTCGATCACGCCGGCATCCGATCTGCGCGGAGAGAGCCAGGGGATTAGTCCTCGCCTCTTAGAAGTCAAAACACAACAACGTTATGTGTGAACGAGCGACATAGGAAATCGCATCCCTCATTAAACGGGAGGATTTTAACGCAGTGGGAAAAAATCCTGGCTGCTCATCTCCGAGCCGGGAACTGCTGCCCGGTGGGTGGATAGCCTGACCCCCAGGGTAGAGGGACCTACACCGGCTTGTCCCCCTCTTGGTGGGGCTCCCAGTCTTCGATAAACACCATTTCCCCGCGAAACCTAGAGGCCGGTTCACAGATATATCTTAATCTCTCCGGCTTTTGACAACGGACGGGAACTTTTATTCTTGTTTTCCCACTGGTATATGGACTGTAGGAGCTCAAACGTTTGGCCAGGTGGCTTCGGAAGCTGAATTAGGGTTAAGTAGTAGGAAATGGGAGAAGGCACCCCGGCTCCGGCTTTGCCTTAAAGTTAGGAAGAGTACCGATTCCCGTGCTGGTGGCGGGCTGGGCTCTGCCACCAGCACGGTAAAGAGTTAATGATTTATTGGAGTCGGCACTTCCACATACCATAAGGGTAAGTCAAAACCCGACCCGTCGAAGTCCAAACAAGGCGAGCAAGTTCACCCTGACGGACAGGCAGCCGGTGAGGAAGACGGCTCGGGCTGTCGGGGAGGGTGAAGTGGCGCGTACCGCAGGCGGCCGAGAAAACACGCGTGGGTTTTCTCGGGGAGCCGCCGGACTCACGCCGCTGCCGGGGAATGCTCTGCGAGGCGGAGGGTTCTGCCCCTTCCCCGCCCGTTGCACCGGCCCTCCGCGGGGAAAACACCCGAAAACACCCCAAAACACGACGCTGGCACCGGGCGAGCGCAACATCCCCCACACACGCACGTTACCCCGCCAGCGCCGGTCACCGGCGGGCGGAGAGGGGCGGTGCGGGTCGCAGTGCGCATGCGCTACACACGGTCCCGCCCCCTCCCCGACCTGCCAGGCCGCGAAAGGGGCGTGGCCTCTTCTTCCCGCCCCGCCCCCCTCAGCGCAGAGGCCCCGCCCCCCGCCCTGCACTGCCCGCGGCGCGCGGCGGCGGGGCAGGCCGCATGCATAACATACAGGGCGGCGCGCGCGCGGCGGGGAGGCATGCAGAGCGCGCGCGTTACCTGCCCGCCGCACCGACGGGGCGAGAGGAAGGGGGGCGACTGCGGCGGCTGCAAACCCCACCGCCGGCTTTATAACCGGGTCGGCTGCCCGACGGCCGCGGACCGCCGAGCATTTTAATTAGGAAACACCCCCCCACCCCTCCTTCTACACCCCGACACCCCCCTCCGCCTCCTCCGCCTCCTCCGCCGCCGCCTCCTCCTCCTCCTCCCTCCGCCCCCCGCCGCTCCCGCCCGCCCCGCCGCCCCTCCGAGTCGGCGGCCAAGAAAACCCAGAGAGACCTGGCGGCTGCCGGAGAAGGGGGAGCGGCGCGGCAGGCGGAGCGCCCCGCAGCCCGCCCGAAACTTGGCGAAGTTTGTCCGGCGGCGGCGGCAACCGAGGAGGCCGCGGCGCCCGGCGGCCGCTTACCACCGGCGGCCGGCGAGTATGTGCCAGGAACGGGCGGCTCGCCGCGCCCCCGCCGGCGCAGCGGGGCGGCTGTGAGCGGGGCGGCCCGCGCCCCCCCGGGGCCTCCCCGCAGCGCCTGAGCCGCCGCGGACCCCGTCCCGCCCGGCCCCGCACCGCACCGCGCCGCGGCGGGCTGTCTCCCGAGCTCCGCGGGCGGCGATGGCTCCGGGCGGGCTCTGACCGCCGCCCCGTCCGGGGCTCGCCGCCGCACCGGAGACCGCCGAGGAGCATCGCGCCCGCAGCGAAGCGAGGAACCTCCCCCTCCCGCCCGGCGCCGCTCGCCTGCCGCCGGCTCCCGCCCTCGCCGTCGAGACTTCTCTACGGTCCCGCCTGGACTCCGGCCGCTGCCGTTCGCCGGGAGCCCCGAGGAAAAGCCCTGGCCCGGAGATCGCCGGCGCTGAGAGAGGCTCCGCGGCCCAGGCGGGGAGCGCCGCCCGTCCCGCCCGTCCCAGCGCCCTGACGGGGAGGCTCCGCCGCCGCTCGGCAGCGCCCCGCGCCCGCAGCGGGGCCGCCGGGGGCCGCCGCCCCCCACCCGCCGGAGCCGTTGCCGCCGCGCCGGGGCACCCGCCGAGATTGCTTTTGGAGGAGCGGAGCGCGGCGGGGGCGCGGAGGAGGAGGAGGAGGAGGAAGCGGCGGGAGAAGCGCCCGGAGGAGGCGGCGGCCGCCAGCGCGGGGCGGGCGGCGGCTCGCCGGGGCGGCGGGGGGACACCATGTCCAAGCCGGTGGATCACGTCAAGAGGCCGATGAACGCCTTCATGGTGTGGTCGCGGGCGCAGCGGCGCAAGATGGCCCAGGAGAATCCCAAGATGCACAACTCGGAGATCAGCAAGCGCCTGGGCGCCGAGTGGAAGCTGCTGACCGAGTCGGAGAAGCGGCCCTTCATCGACGAGGCCAAGCGGCTGCGGGCCATGCACATGAAGGAACACCCCGACTACAAGTACCGGCCCCGGCGGAAGCCCAAGACGCTGCTCAAGAAGGACAAGTTCGCCTTCCCCGTCCCCTACGGGCTGGGCGGCGTGGCGGACCACGAGCACCCGCACGGGCTGAAGGCGGGCGGGCTGCACGGCGGCGCGGCCGGCGGGCTGGTGCCCGAATCGCTGCTGGCCAACCCCGAGAAGGCGGCGGCCGCCGCCGCCGCCGCCGCCGCCCGCGTCTTCTTCCCCCAGTCGGCCGCCGCCGCTGCCGCCGCCGCCGCCGCCGCCGCCGCCAGCAGCCCCTACTCCCTGCTGGACCTGGGCTCCAAAATGGCCGAGATCTCCTCCTCCTCCTCTTCCTCGGGCTCGGGGCTGCCCTACGCCTCCTCGCTGGGCTACCCCGGCGCCGGCGGGGCGGGCGCCTTCCACGGGGCCGCCGCTGCCGCCGCCGCCGCCGCGGCCGCCGCCGGGGGGCACACGCACTCGCACCCGTCGCCCGGTAACCCGGGCTACATGATCCCCTGCAACTGCAGCGCCTGGCCCGGCCCGGGGCTGCAGCCGCCGCTGGCCTACATCCTCCTGCCGGGCATGGGCAAGCCCCAGCTGGACCCTTACCCCGCAGCCTACGCCGCCGCCCTATGACCCGCGGCCGGAGGATGCCCGCGCAGAGCCCCGGCGCCCTCCGGGATGGGTGCCAGTGCATACGTGCGGCCGGGGAAGGGGTGGGGGGGAGAGCCGCCACAGCCGGGGGGCCGGGGCGGGCGGCGGCGGGGAGAAGCGGGGGGCCACCGCCGACCTGTTGCGGGTGGCCCCGCCGAGGGTCGCGTCGCCGCCCGCCGCCCCGCGTAGAGCTTGTGTGTGTTGCATGCGGTCTTTGCAGATAGCCGAGCTGAAAAAGAAGAGAAAAAAAAATAAAAAAAAAAAAAAAGAAAAGAAAAAAAGAAGAAGAAGAAGCAGGAAAAAAAAAAAAAAAACAGTCACCGACCCGCCCTGCCTGCCCAAAAGTGCTTATTCGGGACAGACACGCGGAGCTCCGGCCCTCCGCCGCCTCCTCCTCGCCGCGCTGCTCTTTCCTCGGCCGCGGGTTTTTCCCTCCCTCCGCTCCCCACGCCCCGCGCGGTGCTGGGCTCGGAAAAGTCCCGCTGCTGCACCCGCCGCCGCCGAAACGAGACGGGGGGCGGGGGGGACGTGGGGAGAGGCCCGGGCAGGGCGAGGTGCGGCCCCTCTCAAGGAGAGGGACGCCGTGTGCGTGGTTCGTAGCCCCCCCCCCAGCCCTCCCTCCCGTGGGCCAGGATCCACGTCGAGAAAGAGCCGGCGGTGCGGGATGTTGCTGCCTGCCCCCCTCCGGGAGCTGTCCCGTGTGGGTTCCTGCCGTCCGCTGCTACGGGACGCTGACAGGCGCGGGGTGGTGATTTCCACGAGAGGAAAGACGCGTGACTCTTTGGTCCCCCTGTGTCGTCGTCCCGTCCCGTCCCTCCCCCGCTCCCCTCCAGTCATTAAGTCTCCCCCCTCAGACTGTAAATTTGTATATCTCTGTGGAAACGTTAGGTCTCGGATTGAAAACTCTTGTTACTTACTTCGCCCACGGTCGAGTCAGTTTTAACCTGAAAAAAAAAAAAAGAAAGAAAAAAAAAAAAAGGAGAGAGAGAAAAGGAATGCCTTTGAAAGGGAATAAAAATATTGCGAGACCGCTCGGGGATCGCAATATTATCTAAGGTTAAATCAGACTTTTTTGTCTGAGTGATAATTATCTATTTATTATTTAGCTGAACTGAAACAGAGCTTTGCTTTGACAGAAGAGTATTCTCATTTAAAAGAAAAGCCGTCTCCCCCCGCCAACATGAAGTGTTTCACATGTGTTTTGGAGTACCCTACCTGTTTAGCTTATTTTAGAGCGACTGCAATTCAATTGCAAATGGCGATTAAAAAAAAACAAAACCACACAACAAATTTTAGAGAAAAAATATCCTTCATCAGTTTAGAGTTCTTTTTTTGTTTACTTTTGTAATGTGTATATTTTGACTAATGTTTGTGAATGAAGCTGGCTAACATGTATTTAGTTTCATTTTGGCTTTATGTAATATAAAGTAAAAAAAAAAAAGATTAAGTATTGGTTTTAACATTTACGTGTAAATGGTTTTCTTGTGTGATCTTCTAATTTAAAGTTAGACGTCTAAACTATATCTGTAAATTAGATTCCGACTACCACTCTGTTCATTTTTGAACAAAGAGTTTAAATAAAGCCTGAAGCAGGGAAAAGAGAAAATCCTCTATTTCTTGTTGAATTACTAACAAGATTTTTATCTGAATTGCCCTTACGTGCCTGGTCCAGGTGAGGTGTAAGGTATCCTCTAAAGGCTGTCTTTGTTTCACTTTTGAATAGATTTACTAGGAAATCTAAATCAAGCCATTGTTATTCAGAGCCAAAAACCTGATTTATCACATTTTTAATCGTGAATAGGAAAGAAGATAAAAAAAAAAAAAAAGAAAAAAGAAAAAAAACAAGTTGTCGTATTATCTTAAAAAAAAAAAAAGGCATTCATGGACCCGCAGAACAGAGTTCACTGAATACACTGAGACCGTTCAAAGCATTTCATCGGTTTCCAGTAACGTTTTCAGAGTGGAAAGTTGCCTGACCACTTTATCTGGTTAGCCTAAGAGCTTCGCCACTTAAACCCCTGTAATTTGTTCGCCTATCTGAGTAATATTTCTGTTTTATTTCTGGAGTATTTTTCGCAGGGGGGTTCCCAGTCATTGCTAACTACAATCTAATACCTTTTTTATCTTTTTTTTTTTTTTTTCCCCCTCTAAACGGCTTTCGTCTTTTTAGTGCCCGAAAATGGTGTTTTCAGATGTAAATCCAGCAAACCTCTGCACGGGAGTTTACATGCGGCAGGGAAACGGGAGCGGGACCGTTTGGTCCATCCTTTTAGCAAGGGAATTGCGAGCAGCGCACAACATGAATGTATCTACAAGGCAATAAAGCAGAGCCAACCACCTTATTGAGGTGGCAAACCCCGGCTCCTTTTATATGTCTGTGTGCATATATATGAAGTATATATATGTATGAAGTGTATATATAAATATATATATTTCTTTTCTTCCAGAGTGGCTGATTGCACTCTTAACTGTGACAATAACAATAGCTTCTGAGTAAATGCCTTCCAAATCAGCCTTCCCCTTGGAATTACGTTCAAAAAGTGGAAAGTTTGGGAGATTTGCGGAACAGCCTGTTCGTTTGACCCTGATTCACTAATTAAAACGATCCTGCTTTTGTTATTCCCCCAGCGCTTTGCAATATTATAAGTTAATTCATATGGTTCTGAGCGATTATGCAAAACTAATTTGGACTGTCCAGGGGTAATTATCCCTGACACGGTTAATTAAATCCTTTCAGGGCTCCGCCATTCCCTTTTGTAGCAGCCCATCACTTCTCAACACGGAACTTCCTGCCGCTTCCCTGGAAGTCACCCCAGCCCTAAATCTTAGTGACCTCCCTGCTCCTTCCAGCTCTATCCCAGAGACCCGGAGGTTTTTTCCCTTTTTTTTTTTTTTTTCTTTCTTTTTCTTCTTTCCCCCCCTCCCCCTTTCTGGAGGCAATCAGGCCCTCCCCGGAAAATAAACGAGGGGAAAAGGGAACGTGCGTCTCCTGAGAGAGCTCAGCTGCTAATGAAGAGGACCGTTTATCACCTGTT